>NC_090450.1:826163884-827413884 GCF_031143425.1 Pleurodeles waltl | reverse complement strand
CTTCATGAAGATTCAAGACATCTTACCTCTTTTGTTACTCCTTTGGGGGCATTCAGGTTTGTTAGGATGCCTTTTGGGTTAGCTTCTGCTGCTGCCTGTTTCTAAAGGGTGACGAGAGAGGTACTCAAACGTCTTGATTCGGTCTTATTTTTCCAAGATGATATATTGGCTTATGGTGAAAACACTGATAAGCATATCATCATCTTAAGAGCTGTTTGACCTTGAAGAGAGAGAAATGTATGTTCAGAGTTGGTACTGTTTCATTTCTTGGTCACACAATAGCTGGAGATGGCATTAAACCCAAGCTAGAATTGGCTAAATCGATCATGTCAGTACCAACATATGCTGACAAAGACCAGGCACGGTCATTTCTTGTTCTTGCTGAATATTACTCTAAGTTTGTTAAGAATTTTGCAAGCGTAGTCCAACCTTTGAGAGTAATTTTGAAAAAGGGTGTGAGATTTGAATGGTCCCTAGAATGTGAGGAAGCGTGTAATGCAGTGAAGGATGCCCACGTTGGGTCATTTTTATGTCAAACGCAAAACTATTTTGTCTACTAATGCGAGTCTTAAGGGCCTGGGTGCTGTACTCTCTCAACTGGTGGATGGAGAAGAAAAAGTAGTGGCTTTTGCTTCACGTTCTCTTAAAGGGTCAGAAGAACGCTATTCAGTAATAGAGCGTGAAGCACTAGCTTGCACCTGGGCCATAAACCATTTTAAATATTATCTATGGGGTTTACCATTTACACTCAGGAGCGATCACAGACCCTTAGTACAGTTGTTTGCATGCCGGAATATTGAGAACACTACACCAAGGATTAAACGTTGGGTAGAAAGTTTGTTAGATTTTAACTTTGTATTAGAGTATTGTCCTCGAAAGAAGAATATTCCTGAGGATTCCCTTTCTAGAACGTCAGTAATTGATTACAGTATGGATGAGCACGCTCTCATATTGTGGGTTAAAGAATCCGCTATTGACAAAGTAGAATGGAATGAAGAATGTAGTAAAGACACAGTTCGTAGGATAGTCATGGATTATGTGTTGCAAGGATGGCTGTGCCTAATTGAATGCCAAGGAGGTGTTAGAGCATTTTGGAGTGTTAAGGATGAATTGAGCATCATAGAGGGCAATTTGTATAGGGACAACAGGTTGGTTCCGCCTACTGGTTTAAATGAGAAATTGTTTAATTTGGTCCATGATGGACATCTGGGTAGGAATCTTACCAAAGCCAATATTAGAGAATGTTATTGGTGGCCAGGGTTGGACAAAAAAGTGGAGACAGTTCTAAGGGAGTGTGTGCAATGTGCCGGGAATGACAAGTCTAAAGTTGTACGGACTGCTCCTTTGTCTCCAGTATCTGTTCCGAATGAGCCATGGGTCAAATTGGGTTTGGATTTAGTTGGACCGTTTGAAATGTTACCACCCAATGAAAGGTTTGTGATTGTTCTTGTTGATTACACTTCTGAATGGGTCACTGCTAGTTACGTACATTCTACTACCACTAGAACTGTGATAGAGTTTTTGACTGAAGTATTTACTTGTGAAGGTATTCCTAAGGTGGTAGTGACTGATAATGGTGTCCAATTCACTTTATTGGAAATGAGGAGTTTTCTTAGAGATTTGGCCATCTCCCATCATCGTACTGCACTCTATGCTCCTCAAGCTAATGGATTGGTGGTGAAGATGAATCAGTTGGTGAAAGCGTGTGTTCAGGCAGCTCTTTAAAGCTTATGCTAAGAGAAAAGTTGTGGGCTCATAGGAATGCACCTAATGCTGTTACAGTATTGTCCCCTTTTCATATTTTGAAGGGCAAATTGGCAGGTTTTAAATTGAATCCTTCATGGTTACATTTTAGAATCCGAGATGATAGGGAGTCAAGTACCTTTGAATTTGTTTGTGCCAGAGTGATTTTGAATCAAAATAAATACAAGAAGAGGTTTGATGAAAGACGATGTGTGAGACAAAGGAATTGGTGTGAGGGAGATTTGGTGTTTCTCAAGAAGCCATTCTGGTGTCATAAAGGTGAATCCAAATACTGTACGTGGAACCGAAAGAACATTATAAAAGTAAAGAAGAATGTGGTTGTACTTGAAGGTGGTGAGGTTTGGAGCATGTTTAGCCTAGCCAAATGTACCAGTGAATGAGGAAAAATAAATTTACTACCCAATCTGGGTGAGGGTGAAGATTTGAGGAGAAATGTGAGGAACAGAACCTATCCAAAACATCTCACAGACTTTGTGAAGTAAACTATGAGATGTCATATATTATACCATTATTGTAATCCTTATAATGTTGTTTTGTTATATTTGTTGGGTTATGACGGGGGAAGATGTGTTATGGTTTCATATGTACAAAAAGTTCTATAGATGGTGAGGTTGGGAGTGGAATGCTCGATTGAGAGGATTCCACTTGGAGGCAGTTGGAGTGGAACAGGGAAGGAAGAGGCAGGACTTAAATGTACTGGCCATCTGTTGGTGGACTTTGTGGAGGACGCAATAAAGGACTTTAAGAAATACGTCTTGTCAAAGTGTATGCAATGTTGCAACATAACTTCCAATTGATTAATCCTGACATTCTCTAGTACAAAAAAAACTTATACCTCTCTACAATTAAACTTGGTTGGACATCGAATTGCTTTTCTAGCTTTCCTACTGCCATTGGATAATCGCCAATGTCCTCTTCACCGTTGAGTAGTTCATATGGTGATGAATGCTCATAAAAAGATTGTTCCTCGAGGCCTGAATCGCGTTTCAATAAAAATCTTTTTCTTTCTAGTATCTGTTCCCACCAATAGCTCCAAGATATTTTATTAAGGCTCTATACCAATTTTGCCAAGGAATATGTGCATCACCCGGTGTCTACAAAAGTGGCGGCGGGACAGTGACACTGCATGTTAATGACAAATGGTGTGAGAATTCCATATAAAAAAAATATATATATGTATTACCAAAATTATAGAACTGGTACAACACAATGTATTGCCTGAAGACTTACTAAAACCTCATGTTTGACAGATTATATTGAAATATAATACAAAAAATATTGTTGGTGACTGTGTATATCACAGATTTCATAGAAAGGGAAAATGTGTGACACGCTGTTCTAGTGTGTGTGTGTGTCACATTAGTAACAGTAACATACTGGTCTAATGTGTGTGTCACAGTAGAAATATTGGCAGTAGTAATAGTAGAAGCTGTGACACGCTAGTCCAATGTGTATGGATTCGGACAAATTGTAGTATTCCAAGTCTGAAACATGTTAATATTTATTGTGGGGGGCTAAGAGCAGGCAATTGTGCTTCTAAGTATTTAAAGTGTGCCAATCACTATGTAAAATTGGCATCTTAATCACTGTAAAGGCATGTTGAGTGACGAACCTTGCCTTAAATAGTAGATATTTATCCCAAAATGTGGCCGCCGTACATGGTTGATGTAGTTTTCTGAAAGACACGACTTGTCACAGAGACAGAGGAACGTAGAGGAGGAACTTTCTTCAGGGAAGCAGCAGAGTGAAGCAGTCGACACGAGCCACAGCGCGAGTTCAGTAACTAATGTTGAGTAGGAGCTGTGCTGATTACGACCTCTCAAAATTTCCACTAAAATATTGACAAGCACAACCCGGAGCTAACAGCCATAAAGTGTTTCTGACAGCACGCGTGCATGACATGCAGCACACACCTCAATGAGGTTGTGGCAAACACCCAGGCCACTTCTCAATAGTCCCTGAGGGTCCGAGATTAAAAGCGCAGGGTCACAAAACAGACAAACAGAAATATCAGTAGATTCCAGTCTGTTTCTTCTGGCAAAGGTCCTCTGGTAATACCGGAGCGGAGTGGATACACGGCTTCACCTCCCATCCTGCCGATCAGCAAACACAGCAGTGGGTTCACGACTGTGGGCAAGTTGTCGCCAAAGTTGTCACAGTAATATTCATCCATGCAGATAATGTACTGATTTATCTGCAGGATCATGAGCATGCGATGCCATAGCTGTTCCGTTTCCTTGATCTCTTCAGTAAAATCCTGAGACTCCATGTGAATTGGGGTAAATGCTGCATCTTCTTCCTGTGCAGGCTGCAGCAGGCAGAGTGAGGAACTGTGGGGCAGCCGCCTCCAGTGGCACTGTGAGACATTCCAGTATTTGGGCATCAATGAATATCACAGTGATTGGGACCTCCTTGACGGAAATCATAGGAAAATCCTGACATCGGTGCACCAATCCCTGAAGTTCTGGATGCGCTTACACCTCTTCCCAATGGGAAGAGCCTCGATAGGTAAGATGATTCGACTCCAGCGCTTTCTATATATCTTTGCAGTGATCTCGGTGATCCCGCCCAAAGTGTTCTTCCATGACCTCTGTGGGTTGATATCTGGCCTAATGTGGGGCAGAGCTCGCAAGAGTGTTTCCATTCAGATACTGCATGTCTAATGCTAGAGGGAGGTCTGGGTATCCCTGACCTGAAGCTCTACTTTGAGGCTGCACAGCTACAATGGATAGCAGGGGACCTGATGGATGAGAGTAGGGACATTAGGATGCAGTTGAACAGAGTGGCTATCCTGGACTGGCTGCTCACTCAAAGCGGCCCTGATGAGGACCTGGGCACCTTGGTATGAATTGCCAAGGTATGTTGGAATAAATATGTGTAGCCCAGACAAGTGATATCACCCTATGCGCCACAGCTACCGATATGGAGCATGTCCAAAATGAGAGCATTGGGGAGAGGGCGTGGCCCAACTCCATGGCGCGATGCGACTCTACTCACAATAGGTGACCTGATTTAAGATGAAGCCCTATATTACTTTCAAAATCTGCAGGATGTCTATGGGTTAGGAGCGGGGTCATTTCTAGCTTATAATGCACTTCTCTTAGTGCTCAGTTTGGGAGAGGGTGTCTCCTGAAGGTTAGCAGGTCCTGTGCCTGTTGCAGGTGGATAGGAAGAGTGTTCCATGTCTTGGCGGCGAGGTAGGGGAACGATCTACCACTGGCGGTCGTTCTGTGGATGCGTGGAACAGTGGGGAGGGCAAGGTCAGAGGAGCAAAGCTGTCGGGTCGGGGTGTAGAAGGAGAGAGGTCTGTTGATGTATTCTGGTCTGGTGTTGTGCAGTGATGTGTGAGGGTGGATGAGGAGCTTGAATGTGATTCTCTTGTTGACGAGGAGCCAGTGCAGGTCTCTCAGGTGGGCTGTGATGTGGCAGTGGCGGGGGATGTCCGGGATGAGGTGTGCGGAGGCGTTCTGTATGCGTTTCAGTCTTTTCTGGAGCTTGGCCGTGGTTCCTGCGTAGAGGGTGTTGCCGTAGTCCAGCCTGCTCCTTACAAGGGCTTGGGTGACCATCCTTCTGATTTCAGTGGGGATCCATTTGTAGCTCTTTTGAAGCATGCAAAGGGTGTTGAAGCAGGAGGAAGATATGGCATTGACTTGCTGGGTCATTGATAGTGATGAATCCAGGATGAACCTCAGGTTGCATACATGTTTGATGGGTATTGGTGCGGTTCCCAGTGTGGCAGGCCACCAGGAGTCGTCCCAGGCAGAGGGGGGTGGAACCGAGGATGAGGACCTCAGTTTTGTCAGAATTCAGTTTCAGACAGCTGTTCTTCATCTATTCGGCGATGGTCTTTATTCTTTCGTGGAGGTTGGTTTTGGCGGTGGCGGGGTCCTTGGTGAGGGAGAGGATCAGCTCGGTGTCATCGGCAGATGAGACGATGTTGAGGTTGTGTGATCAGACGATGTTTGCAAGCGGATCCATGTAAACGTTAAAGAGGGTCACTGCCGATGAGTAACATGCATATTATCCTGTGTTTGATTTTGCTCTAGCCTTAAAATGTTGGTTTTGGTTACCGCCATGTTATTATTTCTGTCCTTTTGCAATTGAGCATAAGGCAATTGTTTTTACCCTCAGACAAGTTTGTGTGTGCTTCTCATTGTGTCAATGCTGTATTTGGCTAGATGTAGACTTGTGACAAGTAACTGTAAAATACTTGCATTACTGATACTCACTGTTGCTTTGTGTATTGAACTATTACCACTGTTATCTTTAAAGGTGGTGAATCAAAACGCATACATATGTACTTGCTTTACTGTGCCTTACTGATAAATGCCAATAAAGAAAGAATTATATTTAAAAAAGCAAGTCAGTTGCAGACTTCCCAACCGTCCCTTAAAACTCTGCATTCCACGTGTCACAAGTCTAAAATGTGGAATGCAGAGAAAATAACAAATCACCACAATATTCTTTTGACCTCTTCCGTAATGTCTGAAGGATCAACTCTACCACTGGTGACAGAGCAGACTTCGAAAACCCCAGAACCAATTTTGATAGGGATGCTTAAACCAAACCAGTCAGCTTGAGGGCAAAAATTTCACAAGGCAGGAAGACCTGACTTTGGACCAAAGGAGAAACTGCAGGGGTCAGTTTGAAGCCACCAACACCACGCTGGAGACAACTGAAGTTGATAGTATAGCAGGACACATGGAACCGTGTGGAATCATTACTATCATTGCTTTCTGTAAGTCCTCAATTTAATCTTAAGAGTGACCTAAGGGAGAGAGGGAACTTGAACGACAAGGACTGGTTCTAAAGAGACTGTCTACAGTTATACGCATGAGATCAGGAAGAGTATTTTGTGACATGTCTCGTGTTTCTCAGGTGGACAACTCTGGTACAGTGACCTGGATTTGGTGGTTGTCCATAACCTTCGTTTAAGAGGCAGTAGAGCAATTTTTTTTAGTTTTTTTCCTGCACCCATATCGCCTCTGGGTGCATCATGACTAAGACGGTGCAGGTCACTCACACTGTAAGGGGGCCCAAGACACCATATGCAGAACCTTGCAGAGGTCTGAAATACACATTAGTCACAGGATTTCCAAGGGGCATTGGTCCCGAACAAAAACATTCCTGATGTAGAGAATGGAACAAAAAACCATGGTGAAAACCTCTAGGTCTCACCTGATGAGACATAAAAACAGGAACTGATATCACCTGCTCCATTGGCACCATTTGTATGACACCAAGTCACTGAAGGTCTCTCCAGCTTAGTAACACATCGTGCAGCACATCTTGGCACCAAGAAGCACCGCCTGCAAGTTGGAAGGGAGGGGGCTTAAAATTACTGCTTAATGTTCTTCTGGACTCAGGCAATATCTTTCAGTCATGAAGTGAAACAGTATTTATACCAACCTTTTAAACAGTGGACTATGAACTCCCCTAAATCTATGCATAAATATCAGTAACAGACGCCAATTCAAAGATTTCTTGACAAACCACAGCTCTGGTGCAGGCCTGGAAGACTGCCGAGGACAAAGATGCAAATGCAGGCAGAGCTCATAGTGAGTGTCAGCACTTCTGAGCAATGGCTGCGCTGATTTAAAATCGCCACGAGATGGTTCCTGCGATTTGAGGCCCCTAAGACCACTTTTGACTCCTTACACTCATTACAGTGGGATGAATACTGCAATAGTCCATCTACTTCGGTTCTTACAAAATGATAATTAGGTATTTAGTAATGTTCTTAGGGAAAGAACACAACTTTGATTTCCGGGGCCCTACGATTCGCCAGATGTGCAATGAGAGCTCAATTATTATAATCTTTTTCATACATGATCTTACTCAGCCTATGTTTGAAGTGAATGTTAATATTCCAACAATGAAAATGTCTTCCAGATGACATAATTCTTTCTACCCTTCCTGAAAGTGCGCTAGACGTTACTTCAGGTATTCAGATTACTTCAAAGCAAAAAACATGACATTAATGAATAATATTCATTAAAACAGTCTGGTTCCAGCTCTGTAGTCTAAATATATTTAAACTATTTCTTCCAGAAGCAACTTCAGAACTGCTGTTCAAGAACTTCTACTCTTACATTTAGATGATGGTAACACCATACTACATAACCTTCCAGACTCCACACTTGCCACACCTTAGGGGTATCATACACAAATGTTATCCAGGACCTTAAGAAATAGAATCACATCGCCCCAATCTTGAATGAACTCCAATAGCTCCCCTTGCCAGCCAGTACTATCTTCAAAACCCGCTGCATCGTTTACAAAGCTATCATGACCAGTACAACCCTGATTATCTTGTAGTCAAGATCACTATCTCTGATGGTTCCTAGAATACCGACAGGCAGCACACCTGCAGGCTAAGAAACATCAAAACAGAACAAGCATTTGCAATGTAATAGATTGCACATCTGTGAGAGTTTGAGCTCTTGGAGTTGTAAATGACAATGTCTTTTATCCATGGGTTTTGGTGTGGAGAGGAGGTACATGGTGTGGAGCAGAATTATCTGGGTTGGATTGGCATTGTGCGGGGTGGAATTGTGTGGTGTGTAGAATTTTGTGGGTTGGTGTGCATTGGAATTATGTTAATAGCAATTATGTGGTACTGAGTGTACTGGAATTACATGGAGTGGGATTGTGTGTCATGGAGTGTAATTATGTGGAATGTTGTTTTGTGTTCTGGAGTGGAGTGTTATGTAGTTTTTGCTCTACCTGTCTCAACAGCAACAAAGAATAACGCTTCAGATGAAAGCACTGTATCCGGTAAATGCTGCTTTTCATAACTCACCCAACATGGATTTTAGAGACGATGGGGTCTCCGACCAGGTTCAATATGGTGCTTAGGATAAATAAGCTCACTCAATTAGAAAGGCGGGGAAGGGAGAGATGTATGGAGACATTGATATACAAACATAAGCACCCTGAAAACTTGCAAATGGCACTCAAATTAAAAATGAAAATTAGGTACTTATGAAGACACAGGGAGTCACCCACAATCAAAACTTGAGATTGCTTTGCAACCAAAATTGCAGAACAGGCCAGAAATACACGAATGGCAAGTAAAGGTAATCCAGAAGCTGAGCCTTCCAACACCTTGTATAGTACTCAGTTAAATTAATTAAATTAATGATGAACTAAATTCTCTGTTTGATTTGCAGATGCTGGAATATCGAGATCAAAGACTGTATAGGGCACCTCCAAAGGTGCCCAAAACACATTACAGCACACGTGTCATGGCAACGATGTGGTCAGAAAGCATTAAAATTAACCACATGCTGCAAGTGCATAGAGTGCTACACCATACTGCCCAAGAACTACCTCTCAAATTCAGGCCATGGAATAAGTCTGAAGAAAACATCAATTTACTTGTGAGCGGTGTTGGGATATGCAGAAGGCAATAAAAGATAAATTACCCTTCTCTCCCATCTCACGAGTGCTCCCGCCGACCTTGGAATGCAGTACCTGTCCAGAGAGACCACTACCCCTGCCCTACATGAACAAATTGAGCTCTGCGGCCATATACACCGCCTGCTCCAACTTCGCCAGGCTCATTTTCACCTGTTGCTGCAGCAGCCCGGCTCTTGTGGGCTTGTGCTGCCTTCCACAGCTTCCAGCAGCCGCCAGGCCGACCACAGCAGCTCAGCCAGCTCTGGGGGCTCCTGCTCTTCAGCAGAGACCAGCAGGGAGAAGGCAGCTCTGCTGCCAAGATACAGTGGGCGGAAAGAGGAGGCGAAAAGGGTTTGATTTGGACCAGCACAGCACTTGTACAGTGTAACCCTAATGATACCATATTGGGATGCACCATCTGGGTTAAGAGCTCATGCACTAAATACTGCAGCAGCAAGACAAAACAAGCAATGGCGAATGAAACAAGATAGCCTTGTCATGACGCTAATGATATCATTGCGCATGACATGCAGCCAGCATCTTAAACTGGGGCAACATTCTTTAAAAAATCCTACCAGTAGTGATTGTCTCTGCACATTGGCTGCGCATACCAGGAAATAAGTGTAAATAGTTGCGGTCAAGGTTTGCGCAGCGGGATGGGGTGGAAACAAGCACCCTCGGAAAACAGTTTCTAACATATGAACTCCATCTTTGAATGCACAACTAATGTAACAAAAGAAGAACATGATTTACAGTCCTATTTACAGAAAGAGACCTGGAGGACTGGAAACATCCAACCCTCTGGTGAAATGCTATTAGAGAAAAGGTCAGGTAGTCCTTAAACAGATGCTACAATGGGACAAGTGGAAGGGTAAAAGTAATGGGGAGCTGCTCTATGGGAGTCAGCAACTAAGGAAAACGAGTGACCACGAGCAGGGACTAAACACTAGCAAGCAGGGATTTTCAAAGGTCACTGAAACAAACAAATGAAAAAGCAGTGAGCTCAGAAAGAAGTAAGTACTAAAGTATATATAGGAGGTCTTGAATGCTCGACCTAACAAAGAAGTATATACCAAATGTTATACTAGAGGTCTCGAATGCTCAACCCAAAAACAGACAGCAGGCCTTTTCCATCTATGCAACTAGGATCTCAAACAATATCCACGTATCCATTAGCACCACCTAATTTCTGCTCCCGTTTAGGAAACACCTCTTTAAAGAGCAATGCATAAACCGTTTACAAACCAGCTTCCTTTCCAGACTTTATGCTTGTCTCTAATCCTGTGCAGCGCTCTGCCACCTTTTTGCTAGATGCACACTATAGAAATACCCATATACATACATACATATAGTGGTAAAATGAAAATACTGAAGACAGCTAATACTGGTGTGTAATTATGCAAATCTGGAAATACTGCATCTAGCTGAAAAGCAGATTTTTCAGAAGATGCCTGCCAACAACCAAAAGAAATGTTCATCAGTGTCCTAACCATCATCTAGAATTGTTAGGTTTTGCTTCGGTCTTTGTAGCCTTGGAAGCTTAGCATGCTAAACACACAGAAGGGCGTCTCGATGGGGATTAGGTGTAGAGGTCTACAAACTAATTTGTGCGGGGAAATCACTTTTAGGAAAGTTATTTTAAATCCTCTGAAACCTGAATTGACCCTGAAGCGTGCAGAACTGACAGTCTTTCTATATCTCTTGTCATGTGGGTTCATCTACGGTCTAAAACACATACACAACTATACTGTAGCTATGTGGAGGATGTGAGAGCTTTATGTGTCAGTTCTTTTGGGCTTTGCATATTGAAGTACATCCAGGTGTCCGAGGGGGAAGATGGCGGGCTGATCCCGACTGACAGCACGAGTGCTCAGTATCCCCAACAACTGATGGGATGACTGTTGGCGACTTTATCGCTTTTATTGACAACGCCACTGAAGGTGATCACATGTGGTCGCAGATCAGTCTGGGCTGGCATTTTGGTCTGGTACTGGCCTTCGGCTCTCACAGAGTTTTGCTTAGTGGACTGAGGCATTGGCTGTGGCCACCTGGCGCTAACATGGCGCCACCACTCTCTGAGGCGGGCCGGGACCTCGCAGCTCAAAACTAACCCATCCTGAAGCTGGCCCTCTGGGAACTGGTGATATCGGAGCACATGGACAACTGACCCCAGAAAAATATCACACTCCGCGGGTCGGGTGCCGATACTACAGCTGCTGGGGTCAGGCACCACTGATGGTTTGCTCCAAGCCTGCAACAGGGAATCCCTTGCAGCTGGAGAGGAGGTCTCTCTGACAGATGCTATGATGGAGGCAGCCCCTCCAGGAGAACGGATTCATTTTCCCCACCTCCTTCTGCTGGCAGTCCCTCAAAACTTTAGAGGCAGAAGCCTCTCATTCAGCGCAACAAAGTAGCAATTCCTCACTGTCTGAGCTTCATGACACCGCAGTTCCAATTGTTCCCCTAGAGGCGGCATTGGCAATGGCCATAAACTCAGCTTTGACCTCTCCTTCAGCCCAAGTACCGGCCTCAGGTGCTAAGACTAGGAGTACTTCAGATATGCCTGGAGGTGGTGCGGGAGGGGACTCTGCCGGACAGTCTCATTTGATCAGGAGAAGATTATGCTTTGACCATTACTTCTAAATCTAGCCTGCATATTCAAGTTACTCAAACTATTAGTGAGGCTATTGAAGCCAACACAAAGACACCTCTGCCGCTGAGCAACTGCTTCTGTTGACACGGCTTGTTCTTTTTCTGGTCCTGCACATTTTTATCCAAAGGGCAACAAACCAGGAATTACAGGTAAGGCATCCACGAAGAAGCAGCGGCCGCTAAAAGGCCATGCCAGTTCCAGAAAGCAGACTGTGGCTTTAAAAGGGACGCAATCAGTTACTTGCTCGACTGTATAGGCGAAGAATCAGACCAGCGGAAACAGCCACAAGGGCAGCTCATTTTCTGACAAGGTGCTGATTAAGGGGGATGCCAAGATCTTTAAATCCTATTTGGCTGCTCATAACATCAAGGCGCAAGCCTATGACTGGGAGGGGTATATCACAGACAACAGGATCATCCCCTGCAGTGGTGTCCAAAGACACTGGTCTACCTCCTCATACCAGTTCAGAAACCAGTCTTAACTATTTTTGTAGTAATCACTCTTCTGCCTGTTATTCCCCATGAGGGCCCAGATAATTTGCTTAGCGGGCAGAAGCACTACACGCAAGTCTGAGCAGATAATGTGATGATACAGCAGTCCTTGGCCGAAGTTACCAGCAAAGTGACGGCCCTCACAACAGAAGTGGAACAGCTACAGCAAAAGATCACTGGCACATAAGAGGTGGGAATGGCCAGTTAAGTCTGTCACGATCCATGACCATCAACTGACCCTGATGCAATCCAAGATCAAGTACTTTGAAAACCACCAGACGAGGATCAATCTGCAGGCGATTGGAATACCTGAAGAAAGGGCAACCCCTGCCAGTACATTGTCCAGTTGTTTGGACAGGCCTTCCCTTATCTTAATGACTGGGACCTGGACACACAGATCTAAAGGGCACACCGACTGCCTATTAATTGAGATAGAGCCAAGACTCCTCTTAACTCACCGTCTGATTATTCTAACCCTATCCTGGTGTACGTAGGCAATTATTCGCTGAGACAAGCAATCCATATGAAAGCTAGACAGCATCACCTGTGGCAGCGGAAACCTTATCGATCTTTATTTGCTCGAACTTGAGCAAAGTCACAATGGACATGCGATGGAGACTGCACCAGTTGATTGAGCCTTTAAAGGCAGTCAGAGATCAAGTTTTATTTTGCAGGAGCTAGCAAGGTTCATAATAACCCATAATAGGTGGACTCAGTTCTCTTTTATGGAACAGAATGCTAGGATGGTCCTCAGCAATCTCAAAGGTCCCACATACTGATTAGGATGCGATGTATTTGATCAATCGTACTGAACAAAGCTGTCTAGTTTGTACTTATGAACATTTCGGCTCTAGGTTTTTGTTCCCTTCTATTCATGGGAGACTGGGGTAGAGGGAGGGTTGGAGTGCTGAGCGAGGCCAGCGCTGGTAGGGGGAGGGGCATTTGGCAGGCACATATGGATAATATTTTCGCACAATACAGGTTGGGGGTTCAGTGGGGAAAAACTAGTCGGATGAATCAGCAGATGCTAGATTCAACACTATGGGAGGTGCACAGAGGTTTATGTTTTTGGACACTTCACTGAGGCTGGAGATTATGTATATTAGCTGACTATGATTAGACTCAATTGTATGTGTTGGAACGTATCCGGTTTGAACTCCTCCAATATGTTATGTTATTTGAAATATATATAGTGCATAGCTGCCCTCAGGCTTCCCAGCGCTTTAAAGCAGAAATCTCCAACAGCTAGGCATGGGGAGCAGATGTTAGTACAGCCAGGTTTTTAAAAGTCGACGAAATGACAGTTCGCAGCTAGTCTGCTGAAGAGAAGGAGGCAGGGAATGCCAGAACTTAGCACCAAGATAAGCCATAGATCTTCCGTCCCATTCAACTTCGTCTGCATAGGATACCAGCAAGAGACCAAAGGGCTCAACTATCCTTGCCAATGGAAGCATGTACATTTTAAAGCGTAGGGCTTAGTGATAAGCCCTGCGGTACTCCCCAATGGCTCTAAGAACTACTTGAGTAGAAAGAGCGGTCGAGTACCTGAAAAGTTCTACCTTCTAAGAATTCTGTGCACCTTTTAAGGGCGTGTCCAGTTATTCCAATTTCCCTCATGCTATGGAGCAAAATACCATGGTCTATGGTATCAAAGGCTGCACTAAGGCAGAGAAGCACAATTGTAGAGGCCATTCCCTGGTCCAGTCGCATCCTGACTTCTTCCGTCATTCCTAACAAGGCCGATTCAGAACTATGAGAAGGTCTAAAGCCCATCTGAGATGAGTGGAGAATCTGGTTATCCTCCAGAAACTTGGAAAGGTGGGTATTCACATGTTTTTCAAGAATTTTAGCGGCGGTTGGTAACATAGAAATAGGTCTATAGTTGTTCAACACAGATGGATCCAGATTGAGTTTTTTAAGCAACAGCTTTATGATTTCATACTTCCACTGTGGTGGAAGGGAGCTGCAGGTCAATGACAGATTACATAGATCTGTCATGATGGGAACTTTTGTTGACACACCCTGGACTAAGATTGATGGGGGAAGCAGGGTCTAGAGGGGATCCGGATTTGAGTGTACTTAAAAGTTTAAACGTTGTTTCTATGAAGAAAGGTGGAATCCTTGCTAAACTGGCTGTGTCCATGACACATTGTCCCCCTCACCTCCTGGGGGCTATAGGACTGATTAGAGAAAGCTAAATAAATATCGGAAATCTTTTTTTGGAAAAAAGAGCCTAGCTCATTACTATGTTTAACAGAGGCTTCTATATCTTCAGTTTGAGAATGAGGACGTACAATTTCTTTGAGAATGCAGATTTCTTGGGGGGAATTGGCTGTTTGTTATATCTTCATCGTATAGTAGTCACTTTGCACCGTTTTGATTTCAACATGAAACCGTCTGATAGCATCCCTGTATTCCTTTTTAATAAGAATATCATAGGATTTCCTCCATTTCCTTTCTAGGCGTCTGCAGTCTTTTTTTTAGGGCTTGAAGCGGAGAAGAGAACCAGGGGGCTCTTTTTTTTCCCGATTACCGGCTGGCCTTGCTGTACAAAGAAGCGTGGCATCAAGGCGGTTGGTTATCATGTGTTAAAAGCTTCTAGAGTCAGCTATATTTCCATTAGGAATTGGTTTAGAATTCTTTAGAATGCCAGTCCATTCATTGGCATCCCACATATGCCACCGTCTGTGTGGCTGAAACCTAATTTGAGAGACCTTAACAGGTTTTTTGAGGGTAAGTTTCAACAAGATTAACATATGATTGACCAGGCTAAAGGGGGTGGGGGGAAAGAGAGGATGGTTAACTCAAAAGTGTTGCTAAAAACAAGGTTGATGGTGTGCCCCTTATTGTGAGTGGGACCTCTAATCAATTGAGTAAGAGCTAGTGCTTTCATATCATCTAAAAGGCTTCTTGCAGCATTATTCGGTGTTTCCGAATGGATATTAAAATCCCCAAGAATCGTGAAATTAGGTCTGGTACAGATTAATTCGGCGACCTTCTCAGGAAGAGCGTCTAGGAACTGTTGTGTTGGACCGGGAGGACAATATATCATGGTACCAGTAAAGGTATACTGAGGGTTATGAGAAATAGAGAAGAGTAGACTCACGCGATCGGGAAGATGAAGGGGGCTGGTGGAGACTCTGTGTCTTTAAAAATAATAGCAATTCCCCCTCCTTTCCCTGAGGGTCTGTCCAGCCTTATCAGGTAGTCGCTGCGCAGGGCCAGCACTACATCAGGCCCGGACCCATCATGGAGCCAGGCCTCTGTTAAAAATAATACTGTGGGTCTCTGTGTACTTAAGAGAAGATTAATATCTAACTTGTGTGCCACTAAAGATCTGCAATTTGCCAGGGAAAGAGTACTTACCAATACTTCCTGGGTTTGAATTATACCTGTAATACTCTGCGAGGCTGCATGAGAACATGTACGGCTATCTGTGAAAAGTGGGTCAGCTTTGGTGCGTTTCACCAAATATCCCTTCCAATCTCAGAGGCAGCTGCCCTGCATGAGTGGAGAAACTTGGGATCATAACAATCCTATTAGAGCCAGAAAGGGCAGGGATGCTGGCCCCTGGACCTAGTCTGGAGTGTACAGGCTTGCCTTGTGCACGCCTTCGGCACGCCCGCTGCTGTAAACAATTAGTACGGAGATCAAAATGCATACCCCACAAATAATATCATTAACGGAAACACATCTTGTCTATAAAGATCATCATCTGTTCAAGCAGCTGGGCTATGATCTGGTTGTTAGTACGTCTCATACCGCCCCTATAAGAGGGGTGGCTATTTTGGCAGCGAAACGTTTGGTATTTAAGGCTCCAAGGACTGCCTCCGATGCTGGGGGCAGATGAGCAATTGTCCTGTTTATGGGCAGTAATTTCTATCTGTGCTGTATATGGGCCACATCTAAACGACCCTGAGATGTTGAATACACTTTGCCTGGAACTGAGTGGTCTGGTGAGGTGCCATTAATGGGAGACTTTAATTGTGTAATGGACTACACTATAGATCTAACTAATCATTCTGGTCTACTTTGCATGACTAGGACCAGGGCATCTATTGTTTAACTCACCCGGCTGCATGGACTTGTTGCCTTCTGGAGGACATTATATCCTACTCTCCCGGGTATACATTCTATTTACACCAACACAAGCACTACTCTAAGATCGACATGATATTTATTAAATGGGGCCTTATTGGAGAAGTAGAAATGAAGATCTGCCTCTGTATCTTCGGACTACAATCCTATACTTTTATTGATTAATATATCAGGTTCAGCTGGCCGATGGCGCCAGTTTTCATTTCCTTCATATATACTCTCTAACTCGGATTGTTATAAGGTCATGTCAAACACCCTTTCAGAATTTCTGAGGGTAAATACAGGAACAGCATCCTCACCGGTGGTATGGGATGCAAATAAAATTTACATTGGTGGCATTGCTAAGCAGTTTATTTATGCACAAAATAGGGATGTGCGACATAGGGTCAATCAGCTTAGTCAGGCAATCTTGCAATTGGAAATCTCTCATGAAAAGGCTCTTCTATAGGAGTATGGGGACAAGGTTGACCAAGTCTTAACTCATCAAGTGTCAGACAAAAAGACTAGGAGCGCAATAGTGTGTATTAAATGCCACATACTCTCCCTCAGGCTACTGAAGAAGAGTTTACTTTATTTTACCAAGAACGATATAGTCAATCCTAAACTTTATGTTTGTCAGAGCTCATGGCCCCTGTTCAGATTTGTAAGCTGCTGAAACTGGAGGAATCACAGGTGTCCCAATTACAGACTGATTTTACTGTTGGGGAAACTAGAAGCTGCCCTCACAGCCCTGCCTTCGGGTAAAGCGGCAGGGCAGGATGCTATACTCCTTGAGTTCTACATAACATTTAAGGATATTATAATACTTCCGCTTTTCCAAGTATTGCAGTGTATTGATGAGGCCGGCAAAGTTTCAGACATGTGGAACATGACTAAAATTGAAGTATTTGTAAGGAGGGGTATGCCTCCTGAAGAAATGGGGTCATATCGACCCATCTCTCTTAATAATGCTGATGCTAAAATCTACGCTAAGGTTTTAGCTATTCGGCTTGCCTCAGTCTTAACATGATTAGTTTTAAAACAGCAGCATGGCTTTATTCCAGGTAGAGATACTAACATTCACACCGACACAGCAATAGTTGTTTTCGACATAGCAGAGAAAACAGGAACTAAGTTTGCTATGATCTTATTAGACACCTTGAAGGCTTGTGATCGGGTAACCTGGGACTGTTTATGGGCAACGATGGGGCCTTTGGGATTGGAGGCTGATTTTGTAAATGTGTACAGTCTCTGTATATGTGCCCTTCAGCCAGATTAGCATATGGCGGTATCTCCACCTCGCCTTTCAAGATTCAGGGAGGCACCCGGTAGGGGTGCTGGCTTTCACCTTTTTTATTTGCACTTCATTTAGAACCATACGTGCAGTCACTGCAGACGAATGTAGGGATAGTCTCTGATCTGCAGAGACCTTGAATTAAAGATTAGTGCATATGCTGATTATGCTGCTATATATTCTTCCAACCCATCAATAGCTATTTAGTGTACAGTCGAGGAAGGCTGAGCAATTCAGCCTGGTGTCTGGTTATAAACTGAATATTGCCAAACGCCAGTTATTATTGAACCATGATCCAGTTACCTCAATCTCTGGGTTGTATCTGGAGCTTCCTATTTAGGAATTCAATTAACTACATGGGTCAATCAGATCTTGAAATTAAATTATGAACCTTTATTTCAGTTAGTCACTTCTAAACTGCAATCTTGGTATATGCTCCTGGTAACTATTGTCGGCAGGTGTAACATTATAAAAATGAACGTCCCCCCTAAAATTTTACACCTGTTTCGGGCAATCCTACAGAGTCGCAAATTATTTTTTTTAAAGGCCAGAAGGGTTCATCAGTAGATTTATCTTGGGCTATGAGCAGGCAAGGCATATTTTACACTTTCTAAAACTACAATATAGGCAAGGGGGGCTGCTGGTTCCCGACTTTAAGCTCTAATCTTGAGTGGCTTTTTCCAGGCGCTTGTGTGGTCTGCTCGCCCGCAGTCGGACTCCTTGGCATTTGGGTACTACTTGGCTCCAGGCCCTGATTATTGGGTTTTTCTTCATAGAGTTAAAGAGGATATGGTAACTATCTGTCAAGAGATTTCTGCTAAATACTCTATAAAGCCAATGTATGGGAGTGCTTCAAGATTCTACCTACAAAGCTTGGTCGAGATTTGGAGTAGAGACAGTGGGACAGCTTTTCAAAGTGAATGGTTTCTATTCATTTGCTGAGCAACAAGTTGCTTTCAATCTTCTCCACCATCATTTATTTAAATACCTACAGTCGAGGGATTATTTTCTATCTGGCTGCTATGGCTGTATTGACTTTGAAGGTTCAGACGTTTTGTCTAACATTCTTAAAACGCGTTGGCGGTCACAAATTAATACAATTTACCAAGGGTTCTGTCAGTACAGGAGCAATGACGGCCTCTGTCTGGCTGCTAAATGGAGTAAAAAGCTTTTGTGGAAGGTGACACCGTCAGAAATATATATGGCTTTGGAGACAGTTGAGGGCGCAGTGCACTCGGTAAATCTGAAATTGCACCAACTCAGGAACACGTGTGCTTTATTATATGACAGAGAAATTTGTTAAGTGGGGGGGTGAATCCTAACTCGGATAGGGCTAGCAGCCAAAAGTTTGGACATCAAGCTGCTGACATTCTTCACGTTTTATGCTTGCCCCCACCTTTCAGGACTTTTGGGAATGGGTGACTCAATTGATGACTGCTGGCCTGGGTTATGAAATTCAGCTCACCTCCACCGAGAGAATGTTAGGATAGAGAATGGAGTACAATATTGGGTGCAGGAGGCTGCTGTTTGTACTCTCAATCTCTGCCAGACTCTGTATCGCCAGATCCTGGGTTTCAGTTGTCCCCCCTGCGAGCCATGAAAAGGTGGGGAATAATTTGTCAAGTTTTCGGCTGGGAACAGTGCTTTGGCTAGTGCTAGGGGAGTTCGCTCACTCAAGAGATTCGAGAAGATATGGGGGAACTTTAACTGGGAACTCTAGAGCACCATTTTGTTCACAACCTGTGTATTGCTTAGGGATTGTCTATCTACTGTAGTATCTTTCTGGCCGGCATTGCTTTTGTGTATGTTTTTTATTTGTGCTTGAATATTTTGTACCTCTGTGTATGAGTGGATTGGGTGTGTAGCGTGGGAGGTGGTTTCCCCCAGTATTGCATTATTTTTTTAAGTGATCTAATTTCGACTCAATAAAAAAAATATAAAAATAAAAATGAAGTACATCTAACAACATATATGTGGCAGTTACATGGCTACTTTGAACCATTCTGGTAAAAGGTGAAGTCGGAATTGTGTCAGAAACTTAGATGAAAACTCCTAAACTCTTGGTATTTACAGGCCAATATCCAATTGGGGGCTTGATCCTCAAAATGTTTAATATCAACCTAAAATTGGCAGCCCTCCCAATAACAGAGGACCCCTGGAAACTGTAAATACCTTCTCTTTATGAAAAAGGTAATGTTCTAAGGCACAAGACTTTTGTTATGTTTTATCTTTCTATTTCCTGGATATCTCCCTGCGGAGGGAAACAGTGCATTGCTTCAGAAAAAAGTCAGATCTGCAAATCTGTTGGTTCACAATACTGCCAATAGCATGACCTAGTACGCACAATGTATCCAACGGACCAAGACAGCAATGAAAACCAGTCAAAGCTATGATTAATGTATTTTCCTGATTTCCTCTTGTATAAACAAAGTTTGTCTTATTATGTTTCAATTGTTTGTCCTTGTTTTTGATTGTCCACGTAAAATGTATTGTTTTAACATAAATAACTGCATTTATTTGCAGCTGTACTAATCAATATACTCAGATACCGATAAAATAACAGAAATTAATAATCACTAAAACTGAAGAATTAGTGAAGTCAGTTTCATGTCGAGTAATATAAGACGGACACACAGTAGAAGTTCTTTATTTAAGAGAGAGCATAGCCTGACTAAAAATAGTCTCTTAAAACACTCTTCTTGGATCCCAGTGGATTAGACATTGACAAAATATATCTACACCAAGCATTTCAAGACATCTCAGTTTATTAACATCAGCTTGACAGATCTGCACGTTTGGAAGTGCTAGCTTCATCTCTGCTGTCATGTGGCCGCTTTCTACTCGTTGGTGGCTGAAAAGGAGAAATTAAAAGAGCATGCAACAACTTAATGTTCTTTCATAGTTATAGTTAACACCATTTCAGCACTTCTTTTCGATTGCATGCTATTAGGCATGCACCAGAAATTAATAAACTTGGAATTTACCTTAACCATATGGCTGTTCAATTGTCAAAGGCTAACTTATTTAATTGCAAACCGTACCAATCTTCACCCTCCCTCATTGTTCTAACAGATATGCATAAATATGGTGCCAAAGGCCTGGACACACATTCCAGGCTACTTGAAATGATACAGGGGAATAAAGAGCAAGTTACTTACCACAGGTTACTTATTTTCTAGTAGATCCCCGACTTTATAAGATGCCACTCTGCATGCGGGTGTTAGTTCAATTAACAATTCCATGCCAATAAGAGGCAAGAAGTGAAAGCAGGAATCAGCAAGACTCAAGCAAGAGCTCTGTACTGACAATCCATTGTCTGTATTAACACTTCCATTAAAACCACTAATCCCAATCCTGAGAATAGACAGTAGGGCAGTCAGTGACGAATTTGCAGGAAGATAAGAGAATCCACCAGAGAAAGCATTGTTGAAGGTCAAGTAACTTGTTCTTCTGGGGGATAATGAATTCTGGAAAAGTCTTTTCAATTAATCTCCTGGTGAAGTCAGCTCATAATGCCAGATCAGGAGAGGAGCCAGAATGAAGGCATGGTTAGAAGACAAAAAATTAAATGACCTGGAAAAATCACCATTAGTCCGTACAATGAAAAAAAAAAAAAGCACTTCACAATATAGACATAAGCTTATGTTGCAGCTTGGCAAATGTCATCCACTCAAATGTCCTTGACTAACGTTACGGAAATCACTTTAGCTATAGGTGGATCTTTCCACGATAAGGCACAACAGATCTTAAAGATAAACCCGGTGAAAGATCATATGCTTGTGTACACCTTTCCCCTCCAACCACCCTTAGTACAAATTGCTCTCCTTAGTACTGCTCAGATATAGGCTAGGAACTCCTGTGGGTGTAACTGATTGTCTCCTTGGGTACATAAAAGTAATGATGTAGCAGAAAAGTTATTGCTACTTTGATGTCACAGTAAACCTTTATGTGTGACAATCTTTGCACTTTGTTATTTGAAACTCTAACATGATAATTGTGAAGTGGTGCGCCAAAAGCCAATGTTAATGTGCATTCACTGTAGAATACTAATTTTGAGTGTTGCGGTATAACCTTAAAACTTTATGTAAAACCAATTGATTTAATTCCATCTGTTTCTTTAGGATGTTAATAGTTTTCACTAAAACGACAATGAATTTCTGAAAAGTAATATATTACATGTTACAAGCAAATGTCATAAATGCAGCTCTGCAATGTAGCTAATGAATTGTATTAACAGAATTATTTTGTTTTAAAATTACTGTAACATGCACACTGACAAGGATTACTAATGATGAATTTATAATTCTGAATGTCATATGTGCATTGCTTCATATAAATGAATGGGCTATTTTAATTCACTTTACTTATCTTAAGTGAGGCCTGCAAGGCCCGGTTTTCTGACTGCTGAAAAATGTTTAGTCATTCTTGCTAATGAAACTTTCCTTTTTAGACTTTGTTCCCATGAAATGTTAGCTCAGAAATAGATGTCCTTTTGTTTCATGCATACTGAGCCTGAGAAAGTAACCTAGAGGCCAGTACATCAAGGAACTGTGGAAATGGACGAAATACATTTGTTTCAATCATGTCAGTAATGGGAATCTTTCCCTATGTTGCAGTTCCATGTCAAGTGATAAACTTTGATTGGACAGTTACACCTTCCGATTCATGTGGAGTGAGGAATGATCTATTCATCTTGGACTTTGGACTTTAATATACCGTTTCACAGTGGGACTTCTCAATCTATTTCGTTGCATTCTTCTTTCTGGATCCACTTGGACTCAGAGGTACAGATCTCTCTACCCTTCCCCTTAATTTTTCAATGTTTTTTTTTTTTTTTTTAATATTTTTATTGAGTTTTGCATGATACAAACTTCAGCATTTATCCCGGTCAGCAAAACTCCAAGTGTTTCTCACATTATGTATCAATATCGGGGGCCACATCTTCGGCCCATCCCGCCGGGCTTCCATTCGACATAGCCCGCATATTCAGTCCAGGAGGTTTGTCGTATCAAACATCAGAGTCAATATACCAACGAAAGAGGGGTGAAGCAACAAAAAAAGACAGGTAGGGCGCACAAACCAGACTACACCAGCTGACCTCATCCATACGCAATCTTTAACCCAGTCAGGGGGGGCTAGGGAAGCATCAAGCGCGGGCAAACTCATATCATTCAGCCTGCTCATTTCCAGACGTCAGGTACTCACTCAGCGGAGCCCAGATATCCCTCGGCCGGGAACCTTCAGGCATACGCTCCCAAAAGACCGTCAACTGATCGTGACAAAAGGCAGCATCCCGCAGCCATTCGGATCTATGCGGCGCCCGCCCCCTGCCCCAGCACATGGCAACTCTATGCTTGGCCAGTAGCAAAAGTAAGCCCACCAGCCGCCTATGCGGTCCCTTAATCTCATCTACACACCCAAGCAGCGCAACCCTAGGGGAGATGGGTATCTCAGAGCCAGTTACCACAGCAATCGTATGCAAAACCTCCACCCAAAAAGCGTGAACTTCCGCACACTCCCACGCCAGGTGCAGAAAGCCCGCATCCGGCGCTTGACAGCGCTCACAGCACGCATCCGTGCGCAAACCCATGGAGCGGAGCCCACTGGGTGTATAATATAAACGATGCAAAAACTTAAAGTGCAGCAGCCGTAACTTATAATTCGGGGACAGCACTCTCATGTGGGCACAACAACCTCGCCACATTGCCTCTGTGATAGGTTCCCCCACGTCTCTCTCCCACATGACCATAGAGGACTCCCCAGAGCCGCCTCTCTGCTCCTGTATGCAGTTATACAGTTGGGTAACTAGCTTACTCGGAGACCGCGCGCAGCACAGCACCTCCAGAGCACGGAACTCCGTGGGCGCCTCCGGCGCGCCTAGAAATCGAGCCCGCAGCAAAGCACTAACCCTGAGAGCATACATTTGCTGCAACGCCGTCCCGCCATTGGCATCTAGCACCTCCGAAAGGCTAATCAGGCGACCATCCACAAACCAGTCCCCCAGCCCCGTCAAGCCCGCATCTCGAAGAAAACCACGCACTCTGCCATCTCAGAACATCTGAGCATCAGCGACCGCCATAACGGGCAACGAGGGAGCAAACGGCGCATTAACCCCAGAATGCTGCATCAGCATCCCCCACGCTCTTACTGTACATGCCACCGTATCAACTCCCTTAAGCCGAGACCAAGCCCCGGCCCCCAAGCACAAACAGCAATCCATCCGGCCACACCGCATCGCTCTTGGGCGCCAGATGCGGCAAGTATCGAATCGGATGCAACCAATAGTATGCAAAGTGCGCTTGTGCACAGTTATAGTATAAGTCCAGATCCGGAGCAGCAAGCCCACCTAACTCGAACGGTAGCGTCAGCCTCTCCCAGGAGATGCGGGACCAGCGACCCGCCCATACCAAGCGAATCAGCGCAGAGTGCAGGCGTCGCAGGAAACCCTGCATGAGTGGAAGTGGGAGGTTAACGAAGAGATACAGGAATTTAGGAAGAACCACCATCTTTGTAATAGCGATACGCCCAATTAGCTATAATGGTAGGGCGCACCAAGTCTCAACCTTCTCCTCAAGCCACGACATTGCAGCACCGTAATTAGCCAGCCAAAGTGTATCAACATCACAGCTCAGCTGAACTCCCAGATAGCGCACCGGGCCCTCCGCCCAAGCCATGGGGTACCGCGAATCGAACTTCGCCACACTCGAAGTCAAAGGCAAGACCACCGACTTCGACCAGTTGATCGTGATACCAGAAAAGGTGCCAAAGCGCACAATTTCGTCCAATAAGATGCCCAAGTTTCGATCGGGATTCCGCACGTATAGCGCAATGTCATCAGCATACATAGATACCAAGATAGGTCTCTGTCGGAACTGCAAACCCCTATCATTATACTTCTGTTGCAGCCCCGCCGCCAGAGGTTCCATCGCCGCCGCAAAACGTAGCGGGGACAGCGGGTATCCCTGACGCGTACTGTGGGCAACAGGGAATGGGGCCGACACGCACCCGTTGAGACGTAACCGAGCAGTGGGCAGGCTGTACAATAATCTAATCAACTGCATAAACCGCGCGCTGAGACCTACCCGGGACAGTAGTGCAAACATATACTCCCATGCCAGAGAGTCAAAAGCTTTGGCAGCATCGAGAAATACCACCACCGCCCTGTCCTCCGTCCCAAACGAGCCCGCCACTGCAAAAAAATGTGCGCAAGTTGTGACACGTGGACCTCCCTGGGACAAATCCCGACTGATCCGGGAGCACCAACTTGGGGAGGAGTAGCTGCAAACACGCCGCAATCATTTTTGCCAGAATTTTGTTATCAATGTTGATCATAGAGAGTGGGCGATACGAGACGCATCGAGTCAGATCCTTCCCAGGTTTAAGAATCGTTACTATCAAAGCCTCCCGGAGCTAAGCAGGAAGGGACCCTGTCTCCAAAGACTCCGCGTATACCTCTAGAAGGCATGGGACGAGAATATCCGCATATTCCTTATAAAACGCTGGAGTCAGGCCGTCAGCGCCAAGAGACTTATCGCCGGGCAGGCCGCGAATCGCCGCCGCCACCTCCTCCACAGAAAACGGTACATCCAGGTACGACCTGTGTGCCTCATCAAACCACACCAGTGCAATATCCGCAAAATACGTCTGCGCAGCGGCCACATCCAGGCCCTCCGGGGCAGCATACAGCTGCGCAAGATACTCTGCAAAAACTTGCATTACACCATTCGTTCCAGTCACCTTCTCTCCCCCAGTGCCAACAACCTCAGTGACATAGTTAGTGGCCCAGGGCCTGCGCAGCATATCAGCGAGCGTGCGCCCAGCTCTCTCTCCCTCCCTCCCTCCCTCCCTCTCCATAACGGCGAGCCCGCGCATGCCTCCCCGTAAAACAAATTTCTCTTAGGGAGGCCTCCTCATATAAGGACACCTCTCGTCGGATCTCCGCCAGTACCTCGCCAGACCAACTCAGTCAGACGCCGCTCCAACTCCACAAGCCTCCTCTCTATGTCGGCCATCTTCCGCCTCAAGGCCTTCAATGTTCCATGTTGTTTCGAGAGACATATTCCCCTAATGACTACTTTAAAAGCCTCCCATAATGTACCGGCCGACCTCACAGAGCCCCGATTCTCAGCAAAAAACAACACAATAGCCTTGCGCACCTCTGCCCGAAATGCCGCATCACGAAGTGCCCCGCAGGGCAACCGCCACATAAATGACAGGTTCAACTCGCTGGTTATCTCCAGCACCAATGTAACCGGCGAGTGGTCCGGTAAAGTGCGCGGGAGATGATCTACCGATCTCGCCCAGGCCTCCACGTCTCTTGTGCCCAGCCAGCGATCAATACGGGACCAACTACCGTGAACATAATTCACACACGTACCCTCTCTCGCATCTCCATGCTTCTGCCTCCACAGATCTACTAACACACCACTCTGCATCACTGCCGCCAGCGACTTCGCTGCCGCAACGTGCTGCACTCTGGCCACACTCTTGCGATCCATCCTAGAATCCAGAATCACGTTAAAATTGCCGCCCCAAATCACTGCACCAGCACCCAACGATTCCACCAAGCGCCACAGCTCCAGGAAAAACTCTGGGTCATCTACATTCGGCCCGTAGACCGCAACAATCCGGCAGGCTCTATCTGACAGCGTACCACTCAGTAGGACATATCTGCCATTTGGGTCGACAATGACATCCCGAGTACGCCACTGCAGACCCTTACGTAACAAGATTGCCACTCCACGAGCGTAACTAGAGTACGTCGAGTAGTGGGTCTCGCCAACCCACCCAGCTCTCAGTCTGCCCAGCACAGACGCAGCCAAATGGGTCTCCTGCAGCATACAGATATCAATTTCATGCCGTTTAACATACGCTGCCACCAACCTCGCCTTCCGCCTGTCATTGAGCCCACGCACATTCCACATCAAGCACCGAACCACAGTCACACCATCCACCCGATCTCTCCCCCACATGCATACGTCGCTTCGCCAGAGAACTCATCCCCACCTGCCAAAGACTTTAATTTTTCAATGCTTTGCTGAGACTTAGACATTTTCCCCTGACCCAAAGAGAAGAAGCCTCTTGGCAGAACTCCTGAAGCCTTCCTTTTTTATTCACCTTTTGCCCCAAATGTTATTTTCCTAAACTCTTTTGTCCTTTTTCTTTTTGTTCTCATAGGTTTTAGCCCAGCATGTGTTAATGTGTGACTTGCTAATCTGTAGGGATTTCCCTTGCCCAGGCTAGCTAAACTTAGATTACTTGTAGACTGCCTTAATGCTTAAGTAAACTGAACCACGCTGGTTTTCTACGCATCAGATCATTCTTTTGATGTTTTGTATTGCCATTGTTAAGTGTTTAGTGTTTTTTTCTATAGGTTCAGTCACTTGGATCTTTTCCGTTGCCTTGGTCAACTCATGGTGATTCTGTATCTTTATAATTTTGCTTTGAGAATCATTTACATAAATCTCTGCCTGAATCCGTAAAAAAACATCTGACTTAATTTGAGACAGTAGTTTTCGGTGTATGGCCAAACGGGTCATACTGTTAATTTAATTTTATCTCATTTAAAGCATAACCGAAATTCTTTTATCAGTGATAAGGGGGAAATAAAACTAATAAAGAACCAAACTATGTAGCAAGAAATGATAATATTGGGTAGAAAAAAAGGTGCGAAAAAGTCATCATGTATGAAGTGCTAACTAAAAAAAGCCTGGAGTTTGCCAACCACCTGCACCAACATGATTGCAACGAAAAGCAACTTTAAAGTTAGCAACTTCAGAGATGCAGATACATTAAGCTTAAACTATGGCAACATTAAAGACATCAACAATTGATTCCTATCCCACTGCAGGACCATGAAGCTGGTACACGGAACATTTAAAATAATGAATCACTAAAGATGAGCTGAACAGAGAAGGATGGTCAGGAAAGTGGCAACAAAATAGCCGGCTAATCTTTAACTATGACTACAACAAAACGTTCCTGAGACAGAGAACAATTTACCGTCAGAAAGCCTGGTCTGAAGTGGTTCCATATATATATATCAAAGAGTGGGAAGTCATAAAGCTTGTCCAGCGACCAGCATACACAGAATCTCAGCTTCTAAGGCACAGGAACTCAAATTTACCTGTTGAATCTACTATACAGTAACCAGAGACTGCAACAATTGGCATGAAAAACCTGTACAATCTGCTGAGAAACGAGGCTCTTCTTGCACAGTAATGCAATCGGAGTGCAGGCACAAAGTGCAATAGATCTGATAAGCATCAGACTAAGCCAGACCACTTCAGTATGGTGTAAATCACTTGCAAAAGTTTTGTTTTCACATTTTTAAAGGACCTGCAAAATCACTGGAACAGGGGAATATATTAAGCAGCCTGTAATATCAAATTAATCAGAATGCTTCCCCCTGCATGAAGAAAAGGGAACCTAAAAGGCACTTAGCTTTTTTGGAGGAAGTGAAGAATTCAAGGCTCTACCAAAGCAGAAATATCCTATCAACCATTTTGGAATAGAGGTCTTATTTGAAGCCCACCATGAAGAGGTCAACATGGCATTTGCCAACATATTGAGCAAGACTGCATAGAGATGAGGCACCAAAAGAAATTTAAGCCAAAGGTGTACAGCTTCCAGCAACACAGAGGCCTGGACTCCAAACCAGTTTGCTTGTTCATATAATGCATTGTGGTGGTTGGTGTCAGTAAGCGCTCAGCCCATTAGTCCACAAGTCAGAGGCCGACGAAAGGCCTTCACGGTCAGGTGAATTACCTGCAACTCCAAAAAATGATGTGCAACTTCTGCTTTTCAGAGGGCCACGGTCCTCTGAACTTCTTGCCATTCAGATGTCCTTTCCAACCAAAGGGAAATGCATCTGTGATCACAGTTAACTGAATGAGCAATGGATATAATGGTCAGCCACATGTCAGATTGAGAGTGAAGTGGCAAAAGATGAACAGTCTGCATTACAGCTTGGCAGCCACTCTATCAAGAAGACTCCTGGTGCCAAGGTCGTCGGTCTGAGACGCCACAGGAGGGTCCTTATCCTCCCCTTCACATAAGCAACTGTAAGAATGCAGCAGGCCGGCAGACTGAAGATTCTGAGGACCATCAGAACTGGGAGAGTCACCCCAAGCTGAAACAGCATGATTACAACCTGAACATCATGGGTCCTCCAGTCTAGAGGAAATACTCTCACAATATTCAACTCAATGAACAGGAAATGCTTGGGGGATAGCAAGTGAGACTCAGTACAGTTGACTGAAACCTAAAATGGCATAAGAGATTGGTGGTCTGAGCTAGGTGAGCAGAAGAGGAGCATGGAGGTGACCTGTATTTTATGAGTCAGTCGCTGACGACAAATGAGAAGACATGCATTGTGTACTTTTAGAGATACTTGGTAACCAGCATCAGGACCCTGATAAATACCAAAGGTGCTAGCATCAAGTCGAAGGTACAAATTCATAATGGTAGTGTTATGAACCCAAAACAAACCTCAAGAACTGCCTGAGGGATTTTAGGATCAGGGTGTGAAAATAAGTGTCCTATAAGTCTGGAGACACCAAACAATCGTTGGCTCAGAAACCGAATCACACACAACAGGGGAATACATATTAAATCTCTTTTGCTTCATGACCAACTTAAGTAGTTTGCTATTGCTGGTGGTGGCTTCCTCTGGAAATGCTCCTTCAAGGATACTGGCAAAAGAAAAATAATGCAGGGGATGGGCAGGCTGAGGAGGTGGACTATGCTTACAGGGTTCAGCCCTGGAATAGCCGCTAATATTTTGGTGATGGTGAAATAGGTGAGCAGGCAAGGCCAGGCAAAAATCACTGAGCCATGGCACAGCCTTATCATCAACCCTTCCGTCAAAGGGTATGCACATGAACCTAGCTTAGGCCTTGCCAGAGAGTCCAGTAGGTTTGTCCCTAGATCATCACACCTGTACACGTAGGGTAGGAGATTGTTTATATTGTATCCAAGCCAAACGTTAAAATCAGGTTTGCAGCTTCTGGACCCTTAACATTAGGGAAAAGGGAACATTTACGTGATCAAAAACGCTGGTGGGTGGTGACCATCACCTACAACGTATGCAAACATTTGACACTTCTACTTAGAGAGATACTACCAAGGGAAAAGACTGTGCAGCTGATAGTGTCCAAGTGCTTGAACTCAGGATCTAGATGAGTAGTGGAAAAGGAGTTTTGCTAGTGTTGTTGGGCTATCGGGCTATCGGGCTATCAGGCTTTCTGGCACAGGATGTGGTGATAAGAACTTTGGGTCTGAAGAAGAAGACTTGTGGCTCTAGTGATCTATTTGCTGATGCCAAAGGGGAAAATGGCTTCACCCGAGTCTAATGTGGTCTTGTTAAATTGCAAAAGGGCTTCTGATGCAAGAAACTAAGCTTGTAAAATTCAATCAATAATTTAGACAATCTCGGACACTTATGAAAGCAGCCTTATGTCCTCAATGTCCTTCTTAATAACCAAGGCAAAGAAATGTTGGGGGGGGTGAGATTGCCCATTTCTTGTCAAAGGAGGTGGTGAACTAATTCACATTCTGGAGATCAGTATCAGTTTAATGAGGCAGGTAACAAGTTGTTGACCTTTTATAGATCATCTTCAGTGCTATAACATTTCATCACATGCATTTCAAGGTTTGGGAATCTGAGATATATAACATCTCAATCAATACAAATATTTGCATCCTGGGAAGCTGATCAGTAAGAGGTTCATGCTCAAAGAAAGCCTGTGCTCCATCATAGGCAGGCATCAAGGTGACATCAAACAAGCCAGCTCTGGGAGGAGCACCACTGGCACTGTAAGTGGCATCTGTGCAAGATCTTTGATCAGAGATCTGGGATCAAAACAGAATCTGCCTATGGTCGGAATAAGCAGTGCTAAGACTGGGGCACTGAGCGACCATGAGACTCTGAAGAGAGTTGATAGGAGGTGGAGCCACAGTCGCCAGTGAAGCAGAATCAGAGGCTCAGAAAAATACCTTGAAAGTCTGAGAAGTACCAGGAGAAGGAGAAGTTACTCACCAGTAATCCTAGTTCTCTTCCAGGGAAATCCTCAAACTTATAAGCACTGAATAGTCCTACCCACATGCGGGGATGCTGTAGCACTTTATATATATGTTTTCAACCTAAAGGCAGCTAAAAATGGCCAGATTCCATTGAATTTTGATCTTAAAACAAAACAAAGCCAATCGCATAGACATATTTCACTATAAAAATGTATCATAGAAAATCTTTCAAAAACCTTTTTAAAAGAAAAGGGATAAGAGACATTGTTAACCAATAAGCTACAATGCAAAGCGCAGAATAGAAAACTAGCTCTGTTCCATTAAGAACTTAACATTACCCCCTTTTTCCCACCGTGCCATACAAGTGACAGTTGGGGTAGGTCATGTTTATGGCAATTAGGAATCCTGGGCGAAGAAACTGTTGAGAGCTGTAATAGTTCCTGTCCAGGAAGGTGGGAGGGCTGCTTATTACTTTGATGAGTATTCTCCTGGAGGAGAACTAGGATTACAGGCTAGTAACTTTTCGTTCTCTTCCAGGGGATCCTCCTCATAATCATAAGCAATGAATAGAATAGCAAGCCCATCCTACAAAAAGACAGACATGAAATAAAAACAGCCCCGAAAAGGTTCCTTAAAGAAGCCTGCTCTACTTGAGTATCTGCTCTGGAGCCTGAATCTAGACAGTAGTGTCTAGTAAATGTGTCAACAGATCTCCAGGCAGCTGCCTTATAAATCTCTGAAATAGGAGCATTGCAAAGAGCTATGGTAGCAGCCTTTCCCCATTCAGAATGTGCTTTTGGCCTAAAAGGAAGGGGTTTCTTTGCCATCGGGTATGAGGGAATAATACATGATACAATCCATCTAGCAATAGATTGTTTAGAAGAAGGCAGGACTGTACGTGTTGGATCATAGTTTATGAAAAATGGTCTGACTGTCTGTATCCTTGGTTTTGTCTAGATAAAATGTAGGATTCTTTTAACACCAAGAGAATGCAAGTTCTTCCCTGCTGGCATTGAAGGATTAGGGTAAAAAGTGGGTAAGGAAATAGTTTGGTTTATGTGGAAGGCCGAACCACCTTAGGCAGATAACTGGGGGTGTGTCCTCATAACCACTCTATTACTGTGGAATACTGTGTATTGTTCAGAGGAGCATAAAGCCTGAATCTCACTAACTCTAAGTGCAGTGGTAATGTGGTAACAGCAACTAGAAAAACTACTGTCCATATTTGATGCTGTAAAGTGCCTTTGTGTATCGGTTCAAAAGGAGGCCCCATTAATTTGGAAAGAACGATGTTAAGTTCCCAAGGAGGAGTAATGGACTTAACTGGTGACACAACATTTTAAAGCCTTCTAGAAAATCTTTAATAATAGGTATTTTAGAAAAGGAGGTTTGTGATGGAGACTTCCTATAGACAGTTATGCTCTTTCAGCCACCTTCGCTACAGTATCCCACTGCACCCTATGCGCTAGACTCCACGCAGCAGGCATACGCGGCAAGGCCCTTCGATGGATACCTGACAGGCAGAACACAGAAAGTCAGACTCCCGCCACACCTCTCATAACCTACAGACATCGGCTGTGGAGTACCCCAAGGATCATCGTTAAGCCCCAGTCTGATCAACATCTACATGATCCCATTCACCCATATCGTCAGGAACTACAGTATGAACATAGTCATCTACGCAGGTGTCACCCAGCTGATCATCTCCCTGATCAAGAACTCCTCAACAGCCAAGAAGAATTTCAGGGATGGGATGAAAGCAGTCGCCACCTGGATGAGGGAGAGCTGCCTTAAGCTGAACTCCGACAAAACCGAGATCCTCATCATGGGACTTTCCTCCTCAGTCTGGGATGACTCTTGGCGGCCCTCAATACTCAGCAGACCCCCCACAGACCACGCACATAAGCTCGGCGTCATCCCTGACTCAACGTTCACCAAGGCCAGACAGGTCAACTCCATCGCCTCCACCTGCTTCCACACCATCCGACTCTTATGAAGGATCTTCAGATGGATACTAACAGACTGCCAAAAAACCGTGACACACGCACTAATCACAAGCAGACTTGACTTTGCTAATGCCCTTTCTGCCGGAACCGCCAAGAACAACCCGAGCAAGCTGCAACAAATTCAGAACGCCGCCGCTAGACTCGTCCTTAACATTACCCATTGAGAGCACATCACAGAACACCTGAAAAACCTCCACTGGATCACTGTCGAGAAGAGGATCAATTTCAAACCCCTGGTGCAGGAGCACGCCTACAGAGCCCTCCACAACAGCAGACCCAGCTACCTCAACCACTGCATCACCTGATACTGCACCTCAGACCTTTCCGTTTGTCTCAGCAGTCACTCGCTAACGTTCCCAGCGCAAAGAAGTCCTCGGCTGGAGGAAGATCTTTCACATACCTGGCAGCAAAAGGGTGGAACACCTTAACCCTTCTTCTCAGACAGTCGCCATTGCTGCCTCACTTTAGGAAGGCCCTCCAGACCTGTCTCTTCAACTGATCTCTGAGGACACATCCCATAGCGCCTTGAAACCCTATGGGTAAGTAGTGCACTTTAAAACATATGATTGGTTGATTGATCCTATCTTCCCAACAGTGCGAAAGCACTGGCAACCTTCATAGTTGATACTGATATTCCACACCTACTTTTTCCAAGTGCATCTATTTGCTTACTTTCTTTATCCGGTGATATGGAAGATAAAGGAGCAACAGTATGACAGAATCTGGAGGAGGATCTACTGTAAGGAAGCTCAAGTCCTGGTCTGGTGGCTTATTTATTTTGAGAAGTCAAGATGGATCAAACTTCATTGATGCAGGTGTTTTCACAGGTTCTAACAAGCCGGGAACCAGAGCAAGGGAAGGCTGTGCTGTCATTCTTTGATGTAAAGTCTCAACTATTTCAGAGCAGGACGTTGTAGGGTATATCCATATTCAATTTTGTTTCTCCTCATCTAAAGACCTTGATAAAAGTAGGAAGATCATCAAATGGAGAAACTCTCGCTGGAAGTATATTTGTCAGAGACGGTGAATAACCTCTGACTGATGAGCTGGAGGCAGTTGACAAAGATGGGTGGATCTCCTTCTTCAGTGCTGAGACCTGGATCTACTTGATCTCCTAGAGTGCCTAGATGCAGATTTGGTCCTTCAAGACGTTCTAGATCTGTCTCTGGACTGATTAAGTTGTGGAGATTTAAATCTTTAAATCTTTGGGGAGACCTATGAGGGTTAGTTGGAAAATGAGGACTACTTAGAGGCTCTGTAGAAGTCTTAGAGGGCGCAGATGGTGTAGCTGGCAAAATTTGATGTGACTGGTGATCTCCTGAGAGATGGAGTACTTAAAATCTGAATTTCATGAGTTACCCTCGAAGGTGAGTAAGTCCAAGAATATTCAGAGTTAGACATATGTGGCACAGATCTAGGAAATAAACTCTGAAGCCAACATGGATAAAAATGCAATGTTGAAGTCTGGGTCTTGATGGAGAACGAGGCCTAAAATGAGTATCACGTGGTGAATTTGCTGGTAAAGACTGTCTGTTGTATCGACGCTGATTGGAGTTCCCTCAAAGTCAAAGGTGCCTTTAGTGGTGGTGGTTGATGTTGATACATGATTCAACGTCGATCAGCTATGGACAACAGATGTAGACTTTGATGCCAAAATATGTGAATAGCCCTGGTGATGTGACTTTGGCAAAGAATGTTGAGGGTGCTTCGACATACAGTGGTGACTCTATGGCAGTTTGAACTACATACCTATAGACAAAAAGCATACCCGTAGTTGTTCTGTCCTCGGCATCAAACTTCAACATTGATCTGGAGCATCTTCTCTTTCTTCAATGTTTTTTCTCTTTCAATCTCCCTCTGTGAGAGTCCTTGGAATCAAGAGAGGGCACTTTGAAAGAAGGCTGAGCTTCCTCAAAGACTCTTGAAGAGACAGTTGTACCCTGTGTTTGATCTTGCAGACCATGCAGCCTGATCTTCTCTCGGTCCACCTCGAAAAAGTCTGACAGTGGCTCCATGTCTCAGCATGGTGGGTTTCTGGAAGGCAAACAATGCAAACAGAATGGGGGTCTGTTTGAACCTTCTTTGTCCCACAAGAAGGACACTTCACAAAATGTGAAGACATTTTTTGACAAGAAATTTAACTATTTTCTGTGAGAAACCGGTCTATATGCACTCTTGGCGTTGAGAAACATCAAAAGACTGTTGAAAGTTAAGATTTTAGAAAGATTTTCCAATATTTTTAGCCACAAAAGGCACAGCCCATTGCCCTAGAATCCTGTTTCCAGGAGCTGGAAAAATGAACGAACCTGTCAACTGTGAGGCATGACAGGATACAAGGGGTACTTTGAGGTTCTTAAAAAGCAAAGTGCCAGTTTTCTATTCTATGCTTTGCATTGCAGCCTATTGGAGAACAATGCCTCATATTCCCTTTTTTTTCCTTTTAAAAAGGTTTGTGAAAAACTTTCTGTGGTCACCTATTTTATAGTGACACAGGTCTATGCAAATAGCTTCTTTTTAAAATGAAAATTCAATGAAATCTGGCCATTTTTAGTCTTCTTTATGGTGTAAAAATGTATAACGTTCTATGGTAGTCTTGTTATAAATATTGCTAAAGGACATGTAGAAAATGCACATGAACATATAATGCAGCAACTGACATTGGCAGGAAGCGCTACGCAGGGGTAAGAAATAAAACATCACTGCAGGCCCAAATCCAACGCTGACCGGGATAAAGTGAAGGGTTCACTTGAAGACATGCTGAAATATATAACCTGAAAGAATTGCAGTTAAAAGCTAACTCGTGTTTAGCAAACATTAAGGTATTTATGACTCAAAGCACACAGGCTCACTGGCATGTACTTTGTGTTTTCCAGTTAGATAATGTGTGTAGGAAATATTATTAGGTCAGACTACATGGAGGTCTTAGGGTTACAATGATAAGACATACATGGCATTAAAATTGTATTTACTGTTGAAATGTTTGTATTCACAAGTGAAGAATGGTTAGTTTGTCCAGCATTGTCAAAACCACAAGTGAAGAATATGTAGAAGATTAGTTTGGAGTTAAGGGGGTATGGGGTCACAGGTGTTTAAATGTTTTTGTTGTTTCAATCTATGACTGGCAAGTCAATCATTATTTACGGTCTTGTAATAAAGCATTGTGGGATTTTGTATATAAGAGGCTGTTTGTACCAAAGCAACTGGAGACCGGCTGCCTGACTGAGTGAGGAGGGTTGATCTCTTTGTCGTGACAGTAAAGGGCTGGCTTTTCATTGCCAAAGAAGAGTTTGCCTTTTCTTCCAGTTCTTGAGTTTTTATTTACCCTGCAACTATATATATATATATATATATATATATATATATATATATATACACACACACACACACACACACACACACACACACATATATACATTTATATTTTACATAACGGCTGTCGCCACTAGGCATAGTTAAGACTTAGTTTCTATACAAAAAGCGTTTTTTTTTTTTTTTTTACTTGTCTAAATCTTTGGAACTGCCTGACGATTCTCTTCATGAAACTTTCTAAAAATCATTTGCCAGTCACATCAGCTGCTGAGTCTCCCCCCAAAAAGGTAAAAAAATAAAGAAAAGGGGCCAGGGTACGAACACCCTGACCCCTTAGGTCTGGTGGTGGGGTCCCAAAGGGTCAAACAGGTACTGATGTCAAAAACTGAAGCTTTCATCTCTGTCCCCTGCACATGTGCAGGGGACAGAGATGAAATGCTTCAGCAAGCACGGAGCTGCTGTCAAAGCAGCTCTGTGCTTGCTAAAACAATGGCACTTCAAGGGAAGCCTTAGGCTTCCCCCGTGGTGCCAAGTAACCTGTAAGCGCAAATTTGTAAATTAAAAAACAAAATATGGAGGGCTCCCTCGCGGTACCAGAAATTAAAAAATAACAGCCAAAAGCTCAGCGTGAAGGTCTTATACCTTCACACTGAGCACTCCGGGTTCCAGTACAGCTGGACTCGCTTTCCTTTTTTAAATTACAAATTATTTAATTTTTTTTAAATGACAGATACATTTTTTATTTTAAATTGCACAGAAATATTTCATTCTAAGTAGATCATACATCAAAACCTAAAAAAAAAAAATCCATCTCCCTTTTTTTCTTTCTCTTCCAATCTTTCTTCCACTCACACACGCACTCAGACCCTTATGCACCCACTCACAGACCGACTCACGCACCCACTCAGTCCCTCATGCACACACACAGCCCCCAGTCAGACCCTCACACACCTACTTAGACCCACTCCGACAGTTACACACCCACTCACAGCCTCATGCACCGACACACAGTCCTGTGCACAAACCTATTAAACATTGACGTACACACTCTCACACCCAGACTGACACTCTCATAGCCACTCTTACCCCAGATACACCATCTCACACCTATTCTGACCACCAGAGAGGACGCAGCCAACTTCTGATGCGTGATAATATCAATGTAATATTTGCTGTAAAACATTTTTACAAAAAAACTGTGCATGGTGGGGGCGCGAGTTATAGTTACCTTAGGGCACGAGTTACACTCACTTGAGGTAACTAACTATAAACTGTGAATTTCTATGGTTTTGCACGTTAAAAATGCGAGCCTAACTATAACGTCACTGTAGCCTTTGTTTTTTTCAGCCCTCTGCCGCTTCCCGCCAAGCTGCCTGCTTACGGAGTGGCGCATAGCAACCTGTGCAGCAACCGGCCATATAAATCCAGAACAAACTCCAAAAAGAGTGTACGCACACTCGGGAATTTTGTAAAGAGTTTTTTTAATACAGATACTGATACAGACAAGAACAAGGAGCTGCGATGGGCACAAGCTTCACTTCCAGCTATGCAAACTTGTTCATGGGCTGGTAGGAGCAAATGGTGTCCAGAGCATCGGAATTCAAGCAGGAAATGGATAGAGTTGTCTTATGGTTACGCTTTATAGATGGCCTATTCCTAATCTGGCAGGGTAAAGTAACAGAGGTAAGAGAGTTTGTAGCAAAACTCATTTACCTTAAAATGGACTTCACAGCACACTACAGCAAGGACAGTATAGTGTTCTTAAATGTGAAACTGAGAGTAGTGGAAGAGAGAATAACTTCAAAGCTGCACCGCAAATCTACAGCTGGCAATAGTCTTCTCCATGCACACAGTCATCCTACTCAACTCAAATAGAGTATCCCATATGGAGAACTCAGAGCCAAGAGAAAGTGCGGTGATAGTAGCTTCTTTGAAACGGAGAAAATAGTAATGATACAACGGTTTCTGGAGAGGGGCTACCCTAAATGGGTCTTAGAAAAGGCTACCCAAAAAGTTGACACATGTACGAGAAAATACATTCTTTTTGCTAATACAAAGAAATGAGACGGAGCATGGGTGAGAATGAAGTGAGGATCATCGCATCATACAATGCAAGATCAGGTAAATATGTGTGGAATTTTCAACAAAAACTGGTATATCCTAGGGTGTGACCTGATACTGGGTAACACAATAGGGGATATACCTAGAATAACGTATGGTAAGACCAAATCCTTGAGACACCCACTTGTAAAAACGGATAGAAAATGGACAGGTAATATAAATGCCGGGAGAGTACCTCTCAAGGGTTTTTGTGTCTGTGGGAAATTCAAAGCATGTACAGACTCATTCAACTGCAAGGAAATTGTACTGCCAGATCACAATACCAAAATCATTTCTGGATTTATTAACTGCAATACTCCTTTTTTTGTATATGTTTTAGAGTGCTCATGTGGCTTGAGGTAGGTAGGAAGCACCATGCATACGGTAAGGAAAAGAATACTGGAGCGGGGAAAAGAAAACATATTATAGTTATCTATGGTCTCTGAGCTCTATATACTATAATATGCCTAATAAGAAATTGTGTGAAATAGTAAATTATGTGGAACACTGAAACCCCCTTGAGGACATAATCTTTTACAAGGGAAAGGATGGGACTCTCACCTGGGAAGCTGGGTTCAAGAGGTGGCCCCAGGTGCAGTACCCTACCATTTTCTTCTGCCACTTGGAGCACCAGGGTGATATCTTTTCTTGTAGAACTTTACGGATTTTGATATTGAACTAGAATGTTATATGTAAGTGATGGTGTAATATGGCCCTCCTGAGATTGTATCTTGTAGAAAAGCACTAGGCTCACACCCCGACACATTGTTAACATATGCCCATATGGGCTTTATTTGGGATCAACCCACAGAGGTACACATACGTAGGATAGAATTTCACAAAACCATGGCTTTCTCCAATTCTAGGGACACAAGTGGCATGCACTCAGCAGCATATTTTGATTGCAAGTAGGGCCCATTGTGCAGTATTTCTTTTATGGTTTGGTCATACGGGTCTACTTTTATGAAGATTAGGGGGTCCCACTTGGGATGTGATTCACTTTCACCATGCAAAACATTAGTAATTATATCTGACTTTTATTAGGGATATGCCTAGTCACGGTTACTGAAATCCCAGTGAGCTGGTGCCATGGACAGCTTATGTATTGGTACAAGCATAATGATTTAGCAGAAGAAATTTTGAGAAATCTTTTTGGGTGGGACTACTGGGGTACTGCAGACGCCAGGTTGGGAAATGCTGATGTAGGCCCTTCAGTGTGCATAACTGTGATTATATTTTAAACTGTGACTATTTAAACTGGAACATTTAAAATATCGCCCACACACTATTTGAAACTTTGCAGTCATTTGTCCCACTGTTACATTTGTATTTATAGCCCTTTATTCTTTTATGATGTTCCGCAATAACTACATCAGATTCATATCAGGAGGTTGCTAGTTACTGATATAGTGATTTCAGAGCGATTTGGTGCCACTCGATACCTGATGGACTGGCAAAAGCAAATAATAGTAAAAAAAATAGTATTAAGTCACGACTTTCATTGACCAAACAATTGTAAATAATAATTCAATCGAGGCATGAAGTTTGTTGACAAAGTACTTGTAATGCATTGCCAGCCATAGTATGTTTTGTATAATCAGTGGATCCACTGTGACAATTTTAAACTTATCAGGATGGCTATATTATTCAGTGCTCGTGACTGATGAAGATACCCATGAAACAGAAGCAGCAGTGAGGACGATATCAAGCACAGACTGCTGAAACATAGCAATCTGCAAGGTGGCAGCAGTGTGCTGCAATGTCAATGCAACAGTAGCTGTGACGTTAATGCAACACAGCTCTCCCATTAATCCCAGGCCCTACCAAGATGCACCTTTAGGTACTTCCCCTTCTTTTAATTCCTCCTTTGCAGCCTTTGCCTGCAGAGATGAGGGAGCTAACAGCAATGGAGGTGGTTGCATAGCTGCTAAAAGCAGCAATTGTGGACATGATGAGCGTGCTTGCAGTTGAAGTGTCTGAGGTTGTGGCATTGGGTAAGCCTGGTGCATTGGGGCTTGTGGTAGTAGTAAGGTCCGAATTACTAGAACAAGAGGAATCTCTGTAGTACTATTGTTGTCATGAAAATAATGGTGACAAGCCTTCAGTATCAGAGTGTACCTGGTGATCCTGAGAATCCTGCCCAGGATCCTACATGCTATATAACATTCAGTTGGATCAATCCATAAGTGGGACCATTTGGCCCTTCATCCTCCACTTCGGTTTTGAGGAGCTTTGCTAGTGGTGCAGTGGCATCTCACCTGGGAAGCACAACATGAAAGTAAGCTAATAAAAGTGCCTGGGTGTCCCGCAAATCGACTCTGGTAGCCTGAGGTTTTATTGAGGTTGGGTTGTTGCTGATACAGGAATCATCAGCTAGAATGGAGCCTTCCCAGCTGTTGACAAGAGGACAGCTAACAGGAGAAAATACCAGGAAACAAAGCTTTAAGTGGCAATAGTTCTACAGGCAATCTATCCGCTGATCATGCTAATGAAGACTTTAATGAAGTCTGTATTCACTGCTTCTATACTCACTGGCTGACATAAACAACAGTTTTGGCAGGATTTTAAGCGTCATCTCCATAGCTTTAAAGGAAGACTTGGCTGCCTTATCAGCCTTCTGCAAAATGCGGAAAAGGAAGGGAAGAAAAGAAATGAAAGAAAAGAAACAAAACAAAAGAAAAATATCGGAGAGAAGAGAATGAAAGAGAGAGATGGAGAGAAATATCCAAGAGGAGAGAATGAAAGAGCAAAAGAATGGGCTGATGGAAAGGGACTGATACACTGAGGAGCGGAAGGGCGTGGGGCTGCTTTAGGTTTCCAGTCTGGCGGTGATGAGGAGGTTATTTCTGAGGACGGAAGGTCATTTGTGAAAGAGGTTTCCTGAGACATAATAATTCGAGAAATGTCCAAATGTTTTGTGCCTTTTTGAAGAATGAAGGCTTACTATACCTTAAAAAAAACAAAAACAAAAAAAACCTTTTCCTGAGAAGGGGTATCCTTTGAGGGAGCTTTGTTAAGGTAATATAGAAAAGAGGTAGCTCTGTGCCTCAGTCAGCATTTTACAGTTCTTAGTCCGGTTCTTTGGATATATGCACCAATTGTCATCTTTATGAGGACCATGTGCAAACAGCTTCTTCTTGCTCACAGATTGCACATGGGTGGGGCAAAGCCTTCCTGAATGATTGTCATTCTGAGGTGATACCTGCCTCTAATCCAAATGCCCAAAAACACTGCTCACCACCGAGTGACTGCCAGAGACCTTTGAGAAGGTTCAATGGGAGGAAAAAAATATATAAATCGACATACAGTCCAATAGAGACAAACACCAGCCATTTCTGTGTGTTTTGGGGTTCTGAAAGGGTCAGGAGCAGATGTGTGAAATCAGTGTTAGACCGGACATCCTTGGCGCGGTATTCTTCCAAACATTTTGCCTTCACTCCACCTCTTTGCTGAATATGTTTTTGTTGCTTTTTGCTCTCTCCTTCAAACATGTTAAAACTGAACAACACCTAATTGGTACACTTATTTTATCCTAGTAAATGGTATTACATGTACCCAGAGTATGTTAATTAAATGCTGCTAGTAGGCAGCAGCACTAACTGAGCCACCCAATAAATTAACACTGCAAAACAAGTCTTGGGCGTGCCACTGCAGTTTCGACCTGACAACATAACTAATTTGCCAGGACTAAACCTGCCTTTTTAATATTTATAAGCCACCCTTAAGCTATGCTTTAAAGGCTCATAAGGCAGGGTGCATTCTATTTTAAAATGGGACATGTGCAGTTACATGTCATGGTTATGCAAAACTCCTAAAATTGTTTTTTTCACTGTTCTAAAGAATATATATATATCACATTGATGAACACTGGGTTACCTTATTACATTTAATGAGTGCTAACTTTAGACTGGGAGAAAATATAGATATGCTGTTTACACTCAAATGATTTATGGTTTAAAATCCTCTTTCATGCTAAAGGATTTTAGATAACAATTCTGCAAATGCAGAAAGTTAACATTTTCTTGTCCCAATCATCTGTGCCTTCTCTGCCAGTGTCCTGGGTTACACAACTGGTAACGTCCCTGCTGTTGAGATTTATGTATTGCTTCGAAGTAATGACAACCTGCTTACATTTCAAAGGGCTTTGCCTCCTACACACTCAAAGGAATTGTACACCAGGCCTGACTATCCTTTTGTCACCTCAGACAGTTTGGAGCTTTGATGGCGGAAGGGGGAGAATAGAGAAAGGAAGGAAGAAAGAGAGGAAGAGTGAGAGAGGAAGAGTGAGAGAGCGAGAAAGAATTGAATCACACCACACAAAGGCTGGCTTCTAGGTGTAAATAATGGACCTTCAGAAACACTAATTCAGAACACTCCTTGACCTGTGGAAGTTACAGAAGGGCTGGCCTCTTGTTGGAGGTCTGCCCTGCTACTTGAAGGTTGGAGGTCTGCCTTGCGGTCGGAGAAGGAAAACTGGACCTGCTTGCCTTCATCCCAGGATAATCAGAGTGAGTCCAAGGGTTAGTTGGCTGAACCCCTGTGTTATAGAGACACAAGCTTCAGAGGCCTCCCTGTAACTGCCCAGCTACAACTGGACCTGCCTAAGTCGGTCTCTGTTGGAGTGAGTTCCTGATCCCAAAAAGGTGCCTTCCCACGTCCCGGACCCTTGGCTGGTATCGGAATATACTCTTCCAAAAGAAAAGGTGAAAAAAATCCAGAAGCTTGGAATTCTTGCGACCGCAAAGAGGCCCATGCATGCCAAGTCTCTGCTGCCAATGACGACCACCAGCGCAAGGCTTCTGGTGACACCTACTCTTTGCGCCGACAGCTATGACCGGCAACATGAGACCAGCACTTTGTGCTGCAGCTACAGCCTGCGACGACTGCCAAAACGAAGCTACAGCAATGACTGTTCATGACACTTGACTGGCTCTTCGCCCTGCAGCGGTGGCCGTCCAAGAAACCAGACCTGCTGTTTACGCTACAGTGACAACTGGCCACGACCCTTAGCCTCCTCCACTGCGAATTGAACTTTTTGCACTGGACTTGGAAAGTAACTTTTCTGCGGGACCAACCTGGTCCCTGTATTCGACCAGCAGGCCACTGCAGAAGGCCTGGACATGACTTTTTACCCCTGCTCTAACGTGACCAGATGACCGCAGGTAACGCTTGGTGCTTTTAGGTACTATTTTCACTTAAAACTTTAAAACTGAGTATCTGTTTCTACTGATAGGATTTTTGTTGTATTATTTATAACATGTACTATATTTTCTTAATTGGTTTGAGATTTTTCTTGTGTTGTGTTTTCACTTTATTACTGTTTGGTTACTGCATAAATGCTTTACATATTGCTTTTAAATTAGGCCTGACTGCTTAGAGCCAAGCTACTAAAAGGGTTAAGCACAGGTTAATTTAGTGACTTTTGTGGTTCACCCCAACAAGGATTGTGGTTGTTGGCTGAAAGAGGCTTCTATCCCCTGGACCAATACCCCAATTTCTTACAATCGGCTTGAATTAAATTTCTGGTATGGTATTATGATGCAGCAACCATGCCTTTATTTGCTGTAAAATTCATTCAAGAATAGTTTAGAAAGCATTAAAATGTTTTTGCTTTTTTAATTTTGCTTTTAAGTTAGTGTTTCAAAGGTGAACAAATACCAGCTGTTAATTTTTTACTGTCGTGGCATTAAAATACCAGACAAGCCAGAAAAATACTAGTCAGATAGCAACCCTTGTCTCTGGGAACTCCCTTCACACATGACGTGCTGTCAAAATCTGGAATATTATGGTCTCTAGTGGGAGTAGAGTTCAGCTCACTCTCATCTCAACAGCAGAAGTTTGTGTGTCTGGGAGGTAACTGGGCTGCTGTGTAACCACTGTTTTGAACTGTGTTGGGCATGTGAACATTGTACACAGTAGAGCTCCCGTCAACGGCGGGAGTGATTCAAGCATGTTACCCTATTAAAGAGCAAGTACTGACAGTATTGTGAACTAAACATCTGTTACAAACAATCCTTCAAAATACTAGTCAATCAAACTTTATTACTGAACCTTCAGTCAATAGCAATTAACTTTGGGTCAGATATTTACTAATCAAAAGATATGACAAGATTCCATTGGTGGCTTGAGCTTGAGATGATGGAGACTTATAAACACGGTCTGCACACCTCACACACTGCTGAGAGAAATTCGGTACAATAAGCTGGAGCAAGCCACATTAACATACTTCTCAGGTAGCTACTGTCCGATTCCCAAGCTGTGTGTTTGTTCTAATTGAGCTATTTTACTGCCTGACATCCTGTATTCTTTTATGGCTTCATTCTATAAACATTTGCATGGCACACGCTGCCCCAGGCCCGGACCTCTGTGCTAGATTAAGGGTGAAAATAGGTAAAACACACAAAAATTATCTAAATGCTAAGCACAAACGAGGTATGCTACATGTGGCCTGCAGTGGGGAAAAGGGGAGGCAAGTGGCGGGGAGCAAAAGACAACAAAAGAAACAGAAAAAGTAAATAAAAAAATAAAATAAATAAAAACACAACTTACCTGGCTCTCCGCCGCCGCTGCGCTGCTCTTCTGACTCCACTGCAGGCATAGGCTCCCATCCTCCACTGCGGCCAATCATAAAACTGCTCTCATGCTCTGGCAGCATGAAAGCAGCGTTAGGATTGACCAGAGCACCCTGGCTTGGTGCTGCCGGTAGACTTGGAGCCTGTGCCTGCTCTCTCCAACCCAACACAGTGCACACCACTCCCCTCAGTCCTCATCACCCCATGACCCCGCCCCCTTAAAAAAAAACAACAACAATAATGAACAGTTTATCTTTAAGGTTTTGCAGCAGCTGCTGCAGCTGGGGGGGGGGGGGGATGATTGGCTACCCTCCCTTCTTTGTTACCCTACGGTGCTCGCAAACCTCTGGATCTGAGAATTACTGAGCAAGACAAAGAGACCTTCAAGAAGTGGAGTATCAGAAGTCACGCGTCTCTAGTAACCCTGGTACTCTTTGTTGGCAAGCCTCTCTTAGCAAATCGTTCTGATAATTCTGCCATCTAGTGGCAGCACCAAGACCTGAACTTATTGTGTTATAAAGCAGGGGTGTGGAATTTATTAAAATATCTACTTGTCCAGTGGACAGGTTGCTTCTCAAATCTACTTGTCCTGTAAAAAGATCTACTTGTCCCTTTGGTGCCATGTAGTGTGGCGACAAATTATGGCAGCAATCTCATTATGTAAGTGCTCTGATAATAGCCTCTCTGATTATGCCAGGGCTACTACCATAGTAGGGCTTGAATACTTGCAGTTTCAATCCCTACTGTAGCAATTTCCTTATTTTGCCACCTTTCTGCAGATCTGTATACTGGGGCTGGAGGAAGCAGTAAGCAATAGTTCTAGGGCTGGAATGCCTTTGAGTCTGCAAACCTACTAACCTGCATGTTTTAAAGATTTTTACCAGCTTCTCTCTAATATTTTCCCATAATAAGAAAGGTTGGACATTTACTCATGACAATGGCAGAATCAGAACTTCTTCCAGGGTTGGGAAGAAAGTGGCTGGAGGGAAAATGAACTTGCAAATGCTCAATAGATTTTTACATGAGCAAATCTACACATCGTATTTACCCATGCTAAAATACAGTTCACAAATATTTTATAGGGGTACAACATATACCATGGGTGCACTTTTGTGACTTTCTTTAAGAATTTGGGGCCACATGTAGGTAGGTTCAGATTTGCGACCTGCAAATTGCGAGTCGCTAATCCGAATGTAGGATGGTGTCCCTGACACCATCTGTGATTCGCAAGGGCTTCGCAAATGCCCACCTCATGAATAATCATGAGGTGGGTCGCAATTTGCAACCCCCTCGCGAATGGCGGCCCTCACAGGGATGGCGGCCTGCTGGAGACAGCAGACCACCATGTCTGTGACTGGTTTTCAATAAAGCAGTTTTTTTTTTTTTTTGTAATGCAGCCCGTTTTCCTTAAAGGAAAACGAGATGCATAACAAAAATGAAAAATGAAACGTGAAAAAATGTTTACAGAGACATTCACAATGGGGAAGGGGTCCCATGGGGATCCCTTCCCTTTTGCGAAAGTGTTAGCACCCATTTGAAATGGGTGCAAACTGCGATTGGTTTGCGCCCGCGGTCACAAAACAATCCTACATTGCACTGCGAGTCGCAATTAGGAAGGGAACACCCCTTACTAATTGCGAGTCGCAAACCCGTTTTGCGAATCGATAACCAGGTTACCGAATCGCAAAACTGGGTTTGTGCATCGCAGTGTGCTTTTTGCATGTCGCAAACAGCGAAAGTCGCTGTTTGCGACATGCAAAAAGCTACCTACATGTGGGTCTTTGTTCCTAATTAGGTCTGGTGTTAACAAAGACATTTTGTTTTTATTAAACTTCTATTTCTCCCTCTTTCGGCCGGCTTTACTGTGAATGATCGCATTCTGCTCTTCCACAAGGAGCATATTGCCACACAAAGTAGTTTTGTTCAGTGTCAGGAACTACAGTGGCAATCAGTGACGTAACTGAACTGGAGGGTGCCCCTTTGTAAAGAACATGGAGGAGCCCCCTCTCCAGACTCACTCAGGGCAGGTGCTGTGCTGAAGGGGCCCCCTGGAGGGCGGCTGCGGGGCCTTTGTTATGCCGCTGGTGTGCTTTTAGAGAGTTCAAAAACTTTTGGGGGGGGGGGGTGTTGCCAGTGTTTTTTACAATGTTGAGGGCCTGGTAGCTCCCACAACAATAAAGTGTTACAAAAGCCTTGTCAAAACAAGGCATGCATTGATGAAACTAAAAGACTTATAAAAATATGTCAGATCATTTGGCTTTGTCAGTGTTTGTTTATTTTCATGCTTCCCATAATCGTGTTGAAAACGGTTACACTGATTTTCCATTAGAAATATTTTTGGGAAATACTAGCATGCATCAACACATTTTACTAAATGACACTTCATTTGCATATAATCAGAGAGCATTCTGGGAGCATTATACTTAGCCTTATAGCCTAAACTTTTCAAACATGTGTATACACGTTTTTTTTTTTTTGTACTGGAACCAACGTCAGTAGTGAAGTGTGACCTTAAAACATTTATTTACAGCACTCACCCTAATAATGAAGGCTTTCAAATAATGAACCATAAATACAAGTTCGAACAGCATTATCTTTTGGTAACACATTACCTCAACTGCAGAGAGTTCCACTCTCTGTAATCAGGCAGCCAAAGGGTTTGTCCCAAGGACAAAGTATACATAAAAACTTGTTGCCCTTGACCCCAAACAAGATGTCCCGGGCATAGGAATTCCACATCCATGTATAAAGTGAGATTAGAGGAGGCACGGGAGTATCTGTGCTAAATTCCACATCCATGTATAAAGTGAGATTAGAGGAGGCATGGGAGTATCTGTGCGATGCTCCCAAAGCACAAACACACCACAAATGGGTAGAAGATAATTTATCAGACCTTTTCTATTCATAACTTTATGGAAATGGGTATCCAGGAGACACCATGGTAGAATGATGAGAACTACAGAAAACAAAACTATATTGAAGAAGACAGATTCAAAAGACAGTTTGTTCCCTACTGATCACGAATTTGTTAAACTTGAGGCTAATAAGACAAAAACTCAAGTCTACATCGGCCCGACAAAACTGCTTCCCACATCAGAGAACGTTCATAAGTGTTTAGGAAGAAAATGCAGAGTTAATGTAGAGCCAAAAACATGACCAGAGAAAGGGTGTATAGCCTCTAACATCTTCATTAATTGGTTCTATGATGATATTGTTGAAGGACAATATTGCTAGAAAGTTTGATCAAGAATTCAGATTAAATTTTGGGTCAAGGGTTGATCGTCCCGCTGGGAAGTTGAATATGAAAACTGGTCGGGCAATTAGGATTAAGCCTGCCAGGATCTACTCACCATACCATATGTATGAACACAATTAGGTGATGGGATTGGAGGGGACATTCACAAATACTGATGCATGCATGCCCGGGGGACATCTCCCTCTTTCAGAGGAAAATAGAACCACGGGCCTGGTTCAATAACAAACAAAAAAAGTTACATCTGCCCCCTGACTCCAGGAACAACTTTGCCTTCTTTCATCATTTCGTACTAAGGAGATGAACCACAAGCCTCCAGGATAGGTTTGTGCAACATGACACGAAGGGGAAGCAGCCCTACCAGGAAGGGGTGACATCCCAAAGGGCTAACTCTAAAAGGGGGTTCACCTTTACCCCAGTCGACTCAGATTAAGAACCTCTATCAACATCATCGATTTTTGTAAAAAAAATAATGAAAAGGACACGTTGGGCTAATCTGAACCTAAACATATCACAGTTAATTTGAAAGTTAATGGCAGGGCTCAATATCATTAGTCTTATATATATCATATAATAAAGAAACCCATAAAGAAAACTGCATGACAAAAAAACACTTTTCTGATTGCTAAACCAGCACAAACTGTGGATCGTTACATAGATCTATAGATTTTGTAATACATTTTAAAGCCTGGATGTTGGCAACAATCGTTTATTTTGTCTTGTTTTGTGCAGGAAGTAGGATTCCATAAAGAGGCAACGTAAAGCAGAAAGATGCTTGGAAATCGTGCATGCTGCAAATAAGGTGCATGCGCCAGCCTTATACAGACTGGGGACATCTTCCCACTAAAACCTGTATAAACAGCCGCCTCCAGCCCCTTACCAGGCCGCTAACTGCACATCAGAGGTCATCATAGACATCGTAAAATATGAGATACGAACACAAAGCAAAATAAAATCAATGGCAAATACCTGAGCCTGTGGCGGTGGCATGGAGGCAGATTTTTCATTCATTACCATTCGAGCAAGAGTTTTCATGCTTTCATCCTGACAGAACAAACCGTAAACACAAAATAAATAGGTAGACTTTTACAAAATAGAGCTCAAAGAACATAGCTTAACAGACAAAACGATATCAGTGTTACTTGTTCTTAGTTAACATTTTCATGTTTAATACACGTCCGTTGAATAATAAAATACCAAACCATCATTCATAAAATGTAAAGTGGCTGCGGGTTGCGCCTTCAAAATTTGATGCACTTGCAATCTACAAGCTTTCTAATGATGCTTGACGCAGCTAATTATATTTTTGTTGCATGGCACCTTAAGGCTCCCGTAACCAGGTCAATTAATGTATGCCGTCCTGCAGTCTTTCAGCAGCTCTCGTGTTTCTGCAGGCTCGGCTCCTTCTTGTGATGGCTTCTGCAGTATTTACAACCGACATACTTCCTCCAGGAAAAGTTTACCTTTCCTGTTTGACTGTCCCTGACAATCCCCGAAGCAGGTTCTGAAATGTGTAACTCGCTAGGCACACAATCTGTTGTTTGCATCTGCAAAATGACGTCTCCGTTTACGTCAACATTGCTTTAACTGCATGAAGAATATTAACCAGGTGCTCATTCTCAACTTTAAAAAAAAAAGTTAGCACACCACAATAAAAGAAAGAAATTTTAATACAAAATAGCACTGTGATGTACAATACAGTAATGAACATCATCCAAGTGTAGAAACTAAGCGCTGCAGACGTGCTTCCTCTACAGCTGAAGAATGTAAACAATACATAGTTTATCTAAGAAATTAATAAACTCTGCATAGCCAAATGCATCTGGAGGAATTTAAAAGACTTTTGCGGATTAAATCGATCAAGAGATGTAATATGTGGAAGGGCTCGAGCATTTATAATTTGACTATGAGCGCAATTAAAATCTTGTTCCACTTAATGACACTATAGTGGCCTATGGGTTAGTCCATTTGGCAAGGTAGACTTCCACTGAAATAAACAGATTAATAAACAACAGAGTATGAGATTGTATTGCTGCACATGCTACTATTTTTCCTGGCGTCTCTTGAACCAGCAGCACAAAGTCGCAATGCCATCACCAACTACAAAACTGGAACATAACCGTAGCTAGGCACTGCATCCTAAACGCGTGACCAACACTATTTTAGAGTGCAAACTAGGTCAAAACAAAGAAACCCCATCCAGCTCTAGCACATTTCTTCTGATACTGTACCGAGTACGTTACCTCTCATGGAGGTCTATTCCCGAATCAAACAATGCACACAGAGCAGTGGCGTAACGTAAAATAATGGGCTCCCCCTGTAGAATGTGACGAGAGGTCTTCGAGTGAAGTATATTTCACAGATAGTCATTGTCCATTGTACTTGTGGGGCTCCTGGAACAGAAAGGGCCAGGTTATGGCCCTGGAGAAGATGTGATCCACCTAAAGAGGAATCAAGTATGATGCATCATCACAGTATTTTGGAGCTAGATTATCTGTAAACCCAAAAAATGTAAAATCGGTCCTGCAGGATTCAATTTAGGATTTTCAGCCTAGTTTGGTGGAAAGTAAAATCCACATCATCCAAAGTGCAAGAAAGGGAATACATTGTTGCAAGGATCTTCTAATAGAACCTTATGCTGTGGGGTCTTTCAGTCCTCCGGCTAAAATACAAGGTTGACGATAACTGAAGGGGAAATTAGACCCCCAAACCAAGTATGAGATCTAAATCCAAAAATGACTAACCAAAAAAAAAAAAAAAAAACAAGAAGTTCATAGATGTTCTTGGAGCATTTTAAACTGAAAAGAGCTCTGAGGACCTGTGGAAGATGAGACAAAGAGGCGAATCTTTCCATTTGATTCCCCAGAGAAAAGCAGCATTACCTATCCAGAATGCATAGAGACAGCAGGTCAAATTAAAGTATTTTTATTCCGACTCTAAATGAAGATCATAAAGGAGCAAAATACAGTTCATAACAAATACACAAAAATGACAAACGTGGTTGAGGGGGATGGCTCGCAGGTGGCCTTTGTAACACCGCATGCCGCTTTCCCAGCCCCGCCACCTTCGCTGAAACTGCCTTAGCTAATGTCGAGTCTGGAACACCACGGAACCTCGGTGGCGAGTTTGCAAAGCATTTTTTCCTTAAGGGACAATTCTCTTCTCCCGGGTGCCTTGAACTGTTGGAAACAGGGCACTAGCCCCTGTGATCCCTTGTAGCAGGATTACCCATGAACCCAGTCCAACACAACAGGAGGCGACTGGTCACATTCAGCAATGCTGCATACTCCCTCTCTTGCCCCGCACTCTACATCAAAGCCGCTGAAGCCATTTCCGGACATCGGAACACCACGATCCCCAAACTGGGAGACCGTGGGACCCGTCTCTTGTTTCCCACTGAATGCTGGAGGAAAGCACAGCTGGGTAGCTTCCATTGCAGGTTGACAACAGGTGGGAATCAGACTTACGATCTAGATCGCTAGAAGCAAGGTACATATGTTTAATGATACTAGCACTGACTCTTACTGTCTTGGCAGGCAATAACCTCAGGCACAGAAAGTGGCACTAGGTCATAAGCATTGTATGGGAGGGCAACACACAGCGATGCCTGCGGTAGAGAGTACCTGCGGTCAAAGGGGAGGATAGCAGTGAACACTGTGGCTACACTGGAGACTGTAGGTGGGAGTACAGCCAAGTTGGGGAAAACCCTCAGAGGCAGTATCAAGACCAGCAAGGGGTCGACAACTGGGAAGCACACTCGACTGGCATCAGTAGTAGGTCAATTAGTACCTTGGCAAATATGCTAGAAAGAGCAGCTGCAAGACCACTGCTAAATTGCCCAAATCCTGAGATGGTTCCATGGCCTTGGGGGGACAAGATCCCTCCCTTCCCCAGCGAGAGAGGTGCAAACAAGGCAGGTGCTCCCACGCCTGGGCATGCAAGCGCACATGAGGGCGAGATGAGGCCTTCCTTCTGCAGTATAAGCGGTAGGGTGGAATCGGAGCAAATGCTGTGCAGCCCTCGGATCCGAGCAGTGAGAATGAGGAAACTTCTGTAGGCAGCACAATCTGCAGTGAAAGTTCGAGGCAACTAGAGTTTGCTGAGGGGGTAAAACAGGATGGTACACTTCTGGGCTTCAAGCCTACAGAGTACTTTCCCCTCTTTCATAATAAAGTGAGTGCCTTAAGCAGCTCCAGTGTACTGGGCTCTGCATCCTCTTTTGTCCCCCTCTTAAACAAGTGGAACCCTCCAGGGCGAACCGAAGTGGCTGGACAACTTCTATAGGCTTCCGAACAGGTGACGACGACTGAGGGTCATCTTTACCAATCGCCAAGGCGTCCTCCAGAGGGAACGGCCAGTATGGCTTGGATTCCAGGTCCCTTGTAAGGGCTGTTGGGGGAGAAACTAGAGGAAATAAAATCAGTTAAGGACACACAACAATTAATTACTAAAACAGATGGAGAATTGACTAGCCAGTCTTAAGAGGAAAATTACTCAAGCGCTGGACAAAATTGAGCAAATGGATCAACGTCTCTCAGACTCTGAAGATAAGTTGGAACTGGTATCAGAGTCTGTGCAGCAGATGGAGACGCAGCTGGCGCTGTTAAGGGCCAAACAGGAAGAATGGAAAACCATTCATGCCATTTGGACCACAGGCAAGTGGGCTTTCCAGAATACAAGGAGGATAGAAGGGGAGAACACTTACATGACTAAGTTAATCAAGAAATTTGTCCTTCCTGAATTAGCCCAGGATTTGACAATTATGAGGGCAAATTGAGTACTACCCCAACCCCTGGCAAATCCGAACCCAAAATTCCCTTGCACTCTGCTGATAAACTTTGCAGACTATTGCACAAAGAGAAAGTACTATGGAAAGCGATTGAAGAAAAGACATTTGAAGTCAACAATGAATTTACAGTGCAAATTGTTTCCGATATGACAGTTGCCTCTGCCCTACAGGCAAAAAGAACTAAAAGCTATGCTCCCAGCATTTCGTCAAGCAGGTGCAATTCACCCTGCCAAGATGAAAATTTTATACAAAGGACAAATCATCCTCTGCACCACCCCAGAAGAAGCACAAAAGCTCCTGAAAGATTTTACAAAGTATTTAAAAGCAGCAGTGTGGCTTGCGGCATTTTAATTTCTCACAGGGAGTGTGGGGTGGGACAGGGAAGTCAGGCACAATCACAAGGAGCCAATAAAGGGGAACATGGGGCTTCGGGAAAAGTGCGAGAGAGGCTCCGGAGGCTGGATGATTTGGACGGGGTCACAGTAGGGGTAAAGGTGGAGGGCTGTGGAGAGCATGTCAAGGGCTGGAAAGGTGGGCTGGGGGGTAGAGGGTGGCAAATTCTGGATAAAAATGAACAGAGGCATCAGGTCATGGGTATTCTGGCCACTTGGCTATTGTCAAGCTTTTGTGACTCATGCAAATGGTGCAGGTTATTTTGATTTTTGTAACTAGCGAGTGTGGCGCTGGGGCAAATGCTAATGGTTTACAAAGTTAGAGTAATCTCTTGCAATGCCAATGGGGTGCTAAATAAGCAGAAGTATGGGGCCATGATGAAGTGGTTGCCTTCATTCAACATGTAAATTATTTTCTTGCAAGAGACACACCGCAAAGAAAATAACCCTAAGATTGCTATGCCCACAAAATATTCCCACCAATTTGTTACGTCTCCTGGGTGCGCTATGCACTGCGTAACAATTTATCTTGCAAGTGCAATAGAATGCGAGGTGAGCGAAGTTTTCAGGGATAAGCAGGGGAGATGGATCTCGCCTAAGGTCAGAGAGCAAGCTGCCCCCCTTAACCTCAATTTAACTATTATGGTCCCATAACTGATGAAATGGGTCCTTTGAAAGCTTTATACAAGCTAGCTATGGGGGCAGAAGGACCCATGGTATCAGGAGAGGAGTTCAATCTTATCCAAGACCAGAAGCTGGATAATTCCAATAAAACAAAAAAACGTATAATCCCAAAACTGCTTCAATCCTTTCTGCAATGAAACATGACGCCTAGCAATGCAGAATAAGTCCTTTCCTTTCCCTGCCAACTTACCTCTACACCTTCTGCCTCTGCCTCTGCGGTGTGGGAGGCCTTTAAAGGCTACACTCCAGGGGCCAAGTGAGAGCATAGAAGTTTAAACAGTACAAAGACTGCAATGTTTAAGTAGGAGAGCTGCAGCCAGCAGTCGACATGGCTCAGGATGCCCAAGCAGGGCAAGAGTCGAGGAAAGAGCAAGGATATTAAAAAAAACAAAAAAACACTTTTGATGGCCAAACAGAATATAAGCGACTTTTTCCATTATTGAGGAGTTCAATAGCGGGAGGTCCTTTGAATAAAAACAATTTGAGGAAAGCCAACTGATTGGCAGGTTTCTGGCCTGGCCTACAAGGGTAAAGCAAAACTCTTATCGTAAATCAAAAATTTTGGATCCGGTTTTAAATACAGTCCAGACTACGGATAATGCTATAGCTGAAGTATTCCTTCGTCCACACAGTTCCAGCAATAAGCCTTGAAGAGATTTTAGCCCAATTCGAATTCCACAACTGGATGTAGACCAAAGGGAAAAGCTTGCAGCTTGTATCAACACAGGAAGTTGCAGTAGCCTTACAGAATAAGCCTAGGACCAAAGCCTGCGGGCATGATGGTATACTGACTGAAGTATGTAAAGATTTTTCACATGAATTCCACCCTTTTCTGACAGAATTATTTAATTCAATTAGGGAAGCTGAGGCAATACCATTCACCATTAAAGAGTCTGTAATAGTCAGCTTTCGAACAAAAAATATGCATTCTTACCACCCAATCAGTCTCCTAAATGCTGACTATAAGCTATTCGTAAAAGAATGGGCATCACGCATTGTCGACTCAGGCCAAGCACTGATACATCAAGACCAGAATGATTTTTTGCCAAAATAATGGCAACTGAGACTCATTTTCTGACCTAGGCTATCAATTTCTTCGCCAGTCACCAAGAAGCAGCGGCAGTAATGATGCTAAATGCTGAAAAAGCGTTGATTTGGTGAAATGGGATGTCTTATTTTTTACTCTCATAAAGTTTGGGTTTCCACATCCAGTAGTTAACATGCTCCGAAATTTATGCCAGGGCGCGGAGACTCGTGTTATAATCAACGTAAAGGAAGCTGGACTGGTTAAGCAAGAACGAACAATGTCACCTATTCTCTTTGCCCCCCTTGGCGGCAAGAATCCGTAGTGCTGATTTGATTCTGCCTCGCATGAGGGCATGTTCGCCGATTATATGGTTCTCTGTATGAAAGCCAACAGAGCAAATATTGAAAGCCCTATAGATTTAATTCAGGAATACAGAATGGTAGGTGGCTACAAGATCACCCCAGCGAAACCAAGGCGGTCATTCTGACCCTGGCGGTCTTTGACCGCCAGGGCGGAGGACCGCGGGAGCACCGCCGACAGGCCGGCGGTGCTCCAATGGGGATTCCGACCGCGGCGGTAAAGCCGCGGTCGGACCGGCACCACTGGCGGGCTCCCGCCAGTGTACCACCGCCCCATTGAATCCTCCACGGCGGCACAGCTTGCTGCGCCGCCGAGGGGATTCCGACCCCCCCTACCGCCATCCAGATCCCGGCGGTCCGACCGCCGGGATCCGGATGGCGGTAGGGGGGGGTCGCTGGGGCCCCTGGGGGCCCCTGCAGTGCCCATGCCACTGGCATGGGCATTGCAGGGGCCCCCGTAAGAGGGCCCCTAAATGTATTTCACTGTCTGCTGCGCAGACAGTGAAATACGCGACGGGTGCAACTGCACCCGTCGCACAGCTTCCACTCCGCCGGCTCGATTCCGAGCTGGCTTCATCGTGGAAGCCTCTTTCCCGCTGGGCTGGCGGGCGGCCTGAAGGCGACCGCCCGCCAGCCCAGCGGGAAAGTCAGAATTACCGCCGCGGTCTTTCGACCGCGGAACGGTAAGCTGACGGCGGGACTTTGGCGGGCGGCCTCCGCCGCCCGCCAAGGTCAGAATGAGGGCCCAAGTCTCTTTTATTTAATGCTCCATTGACTGTACTGCCTCTAGGTTTGCAGGACCAGTATAATATGAAACACCCAGTTCGTTATCTAGGGATCTTTGTAACTAATAAGTAGTCAGACTTGTTAAATCTGAATTATGAAGCTATGCTAGGCAAAGTTAGAACCCTACTCGCGAGATGGGTGCTTCTCACATTGACGCTAATTGGGAGAGTTTCCCTAGTTAAAATGTTTATTTTGCCATTATTCCTCTCTTTCTTTTCTCAAACTTGCCCTTAAAAAATTGATAAGGCTTTTTTTTCAAGAGTTGGACTCTCTTTGTGAAATGGTAAAACTTCCCGCGTGAAATATTAAATTCTCCAGCTAGACAAGGATCAAGGTGGTTTGGCACTACTAGACTTCTTTTCTTATCATCAGGCCACATGGCTGGATGATCACAATACCTGTTTTACTCAAGATGCCCAGGCTCCCGAAAAGGACGCAGTATAAGGAACTTATTGATTTAGAGGCTACTTCAAAGATGTTTTTTTAAAGCATTACACGTGCCGGATTGCCACAGGTTTGCTCAGTTATGTGACTGTAACACTCTAGGTCTGCAGCTCCCCAGATCTGCGCTTCCTGTGGGTACTTAGTACTGCGTGGTTACTATTCTGGTAATCAGCTTATAACCTGGGAGGAGATTCAGCAGCGCTTAGAGCCAGTAAACCATCACTTTTGGTATGAGTTCTTGCTGATCCCTAGATTTCTTACAAATAACTGTCAGGTTATGAGTAATTCAACTAAGTCCGTGGTTACTATTTTATATTGAATTGACGGGTGGTCAACCGGTATAGTGCCCTCAAGAAGCTCACCAATTCACCCCTGATTAACGATCATCTGGATAAACTAGAAGAGGGAATTGGCTGGCGGGTGATCTCAGGCGAATCGCAGCATATTTCAGTGCTTGGACACAAGTCCCTTGGAGGCAAACTTTAAGAGAATGTTTTTGGGTTTATTTCGAAACGGCTAACATATTATACTCCTTATGCAATTCATAAAATGTTTCTGGGCATTCCAAACCAGTGCTTTCGATGTGTGCAACATGATAAAAGGGATTGGCTACATATTTTTCATCTTTGCCCTTGGCTTCTCATTTTCTGGTAGAAACGGTTCCGAATTCTTGGTCAAATGCTCACAGACTACGCTTGTACCAGAAGCTACAATAGTCATATTTGAGGGAGTACCAAGCCACTCGGAAACTAAATATGTATGCACAATATTTTTTATCAGCAGCTCTATCTGCTGACCGGGTTGTAGTCTTAAAACTGAGCATTCAAACAGTCACTCAGCTACATTATACATTATATGACACACTGCATTATACTTAGCGTTATAGGAGCAAACTACTACTTTGCAAATAACTCTGCCAATCATGGGTTTTTAGATGCAATGGAGTTTGCATACCATGCTATAGTAATATTAAAATTTTATACCTGTAGAAAACGGGGCCATGGAAGCGTTTTCTGTTTCTTTTGTAAACTCAAACACACTCCTTTGTTTTCAGACTACGCAACTAATTTATATTTGATCAGTTACATTTCTAGCACAAAAATCTCTCAATATAGACGTGGCTCACACTTAAGGTCTTACCTGAAGCCAAGGATGATTCAAAGCTTCTTTTGTTGTGTATCTCTTCTTTGGATCAACCACCAAAAGTTTCTTCACAAGATCTAAGGCTGAATAGCAAAATATCTTTACTGTGACACTTAGAAACGTAATGAAAATTACTTCAAATTTAAATTAAGGAAAAACCATAGAGTATAATCCTTGTTCACAAGCATGGCAAGTAGAACATTAAAGGAAAAGGTTTCATAGGAAGAACTTTTCTTGAAATTTTTAAGTATCTTATTCTATAAATCAGTTAAGGTACGAAAAGGATTTATGAATCACTCTCTAAAAGCTACTGACCCTCTACCTCATATGTCTAGCAAACGTGCCAGAGAAGCAGCAATAACTATGCGACAAGCTAGTGAGCACACAGTAAAGAATCAGGTACAATATTCTGTTGTGGAATTTGTCTTTGTATAGCACTTAGCAGCAAACAAGGACTCAAAATTCAATTATATTATAAATATGTCTTGAATCCGCCAGAGGATAATTACACCTTAAATATTCCTTAAAGTACAGTTACTTAAGTCTTGCACTATGCAAGAGGTTATCGTAAGTAGACCTTAGGTAGCTTCAGAAATGGCCAAACAAAGCAGATTATAGAAAATGACTGTGTGATAAACATAAAACCTGGTACGTATCTTGGACCTTAGGAAAACGAGATGTATCTGCATAAAACACGCTCACCAGAATTAAGGAACTCCATCACCTGCATTCTATTAAACACTCTTGACCTACATGACAGAATCTTGACGGGAGATAATGGAAGGACTATGGCTGGAGATGTACATGCAAAATAAGGGGGCTCTATGTTCTTATACACTCATCTTTTCTACCAAAGAATCATTGTTTAAGACTGAGAATTTTAAAACCACTTTTAAGCAAAGTTGACATTCCTAACAAATTATAAGTGAGGTGACAACTTCTAATTTATTTGGCAAATTTATTGTAAAAATAGCAGAATATATCCAAGATTTCTTGAGTATTAGAGGGACGTGTGAGCAATGTGGAATTTTAAATATTACAAGTCGGTGGTTTGAGATTTTATGATGATTTCGGCAGTTGAGAGCAGATTTTTTTTTTAAAGATGAAGTTTAAATTCCAAAGAGAATGTACTGTAGTGCATTTCCATTCACAGATAATTTAACATAAACAATATCACCAATGTGAAAAGAAAAGAAAAAAAACATTGCTGTAGACGGGTGATGGTGAGCTGAAAGGGCTTATGTAAATAGTAAAGCGCAATGCTGATGTGTTAGATTTTTGTTCAGATCCAAGGAACCCTTTTCAAGGCTAAAGGCTAGCTACTATTTTTTTCTAAATCATAATTTGCAGCGGACTTTAAAAGGTTGAAATTCTAAAGGTCATTTTAGGAAAGCCCCACACATTGGAGATCTAGAGGGCTGAGTTAAAATATTGTTTTTTTATGATGCACTATTTAGGACTTCCTAGTGCTGCAACAAAAGAGCCCCCAATGGCAATTCAAACTGCTACTGCAAATGTGAAATCAGGCAAAAACAGAAGCACAGTGTACGATTTAATAATCCTAATCGGGAATAATCTGCGCTGTGCACACTTAATCACAGCCAAACACACCCTCCTCCACCTCCCCCCCACACACTCAGTCATTTATAGAAAAAGAAGAACCATATGTGGTCCACAACCAGTGGTTACTCTGAATGTGAAACTTTGAATCAGCTGGTAAAAATCGCCAAGGATACTACCACAAATGGTTTGCTCCAGCAGTTTAAAGATGAATTCAACCAAGTGGTGGTTACGAGCCCGTCGTGCTGCTTTAACAAAAAAAGAGACCCTTGCTCCACCCACTAACCCTAGAGACATCACATATCAGACAGGTCAAGTGGCAAATGGTATTTAAATTCTGCTTAAAGTGGCCAAAAGAAGAGCACTTCGGGGCCCACTATTCCAAAGCACTGCACCTAAAACAGGCCGGTGACAACTATCTTGCCTCAAGGGCACGACCCTTGACATTTTCAAAGGGCTGAGAGCACACAGGCGCTTTCAACAGCCTGAGATAGTATGATCAGATGGAAGATCACCTGCAAAAGAAGTCGTTTTGCAACAATTTTTAAGAGGTCTTACTGCTGGTGAAAGTGCGGATTTCAGAACTACAGAAGGAGGGGCGATAAAACACTATGGAGCTTTTATACAGCAAGTGTCTAAGCGCAAGAAAAAGGTCACAGGTTGCCGGTTTGTGCAACTTACTTTAGGACCCTCTGAAAGATGGATGGCAGGGTCTGCCTTGCCAGGAATATAACTTAGCACTCCTAGTTGACAGGTGGAGTAGTGACATCTCACTGGTTCTTCTATCCATCTATTCTAAGTCGTATTCCTGATAAGAGCAGAACCATCCACTCGTGAGCTCCTTCAAGGCCATGTCCTGACACATTTTACCACTCTTTATGTAATCTACTACACCACAACAGTGCAGTGACTTAGCTGCAGTGAAGTGATTCACTCAGTTTACATTTTATCTAACCCTGGTCTTTGGTGCGATCGATGTAGAAGCTCAAAGCTCTTTTAGAGGACAGTCACTGGAGTCTCTTCCTCTTTCAAGGGATAGCAAGGGCAAAGAACGTTGTAAGAGTAATAAACTGTCCAATGTGAAAAGCTGTAACAATTTTAGGCAAAAAGGCCACCTTGGACCACAGTACCACTTTGTCTGGAAAAAAGGTGGTACTAGGTGCCTGCAAAGATAGAGAGATTGGGGAGAGAGAGGAGAGATTGGGGAGAGAGAGAGAGAGAGAGAGAGAGAGAGGAGAGATTGGGGAGAGAGAGAGAGAGAGAGAGGAGAGATTGGGGAGAGAGAGAGAGAGAGAGAGAGAGAGAGAGAGAGAGAGAGAGAGAAGAAAGCGAAGAGAGAAGAAATTGGGGTTTGCTTGTGCAATAAGCAAAGCTCACTATGAATAGAAACAGACTTCAAAATCAGGAGACATAATAGACAGCTGTACATGAGTTCAAAAAGAATACACATGAAGAAACCGAGGACCAAATTAAGACCACCCATGAAAGGTTTGGGAGGAAACAAATGAGTCAAATCAAATCAAAATCTATTTGGTTCAATTAATAGACTATAAAGGTGCAATAAAATATATTGCAATGCCATAATATCAAAGGAGTTTAAAACAATACACACAGTTAACATTAATATGGGTAAGAACAATATACCGCTTGGCATCTCCCAAACTCCGCAAGCTACAAGGTTGGAGTGTTTTGATGACAATCAAAAAGTATAAATTCAAATTTAAGGCCCAGAAACACAGATATACACACTGATCTATCGACCGGATCAAAAAAGGAGAACAAAACCCTCTAATAAAAGGGTCTGCTATGTGCTCCTAACAAATAAGTAAAATCTTTTATAAACCTCATCATCACGGGTCAATTGAACAAGGATGTTGGCTCGGTAAACGTAAAAAAGCCAAAAATGATGACACCCTTTAATGGTGCTCACAGCAAGTCCTTGCTGGGCCAGGGATAAAACAAATAATACATGGGACAGCTTCTGAGAGATATTCTGATATGGGTTGAAAGTACATTGGGTCAAAAAGGAACACTAGGACACCATCTCGTTGGCCAATCAGGAAAACTAACCCGTTTGATGTTATTTATTGCTAACCTTGGAAGATGTATCTCTTCCTTTCCCCTAGAGGGTAATTTTGTGCCACTAAGGACACATTAAAGAGGCTTTGAGTGGTTAGTGGAATGGTACAGGACTGGGAAGTTTGTTGTCCCTGGTGGGTGTTGACTGCTAAATCCTCACCCTCACCCCGTAAGGACTGGAAAACTGTAGCAAAGGTGGTGAGCTTCGGTGTGGGACACATGACAACCCTCTGGAGTTTCAAGAAGGGAAGACCCTAGGTTACATAGGGACCTGGGTAATTAATGTTTCAAAGAGACAGGGGTCCATACAGGTTTAGAAAATAAAACTCCGGTAACACTCATATTTAGCACCAGTAAAAAGTAATATTAACTATAAAATAAATAAATATACATTAACATCCAGAATAGTAGACAGTAAGAAAAACAAGATGTGCTTTTGTGCTCAAACAAAAAAGTGAAATAAGTTAATTGAAAGTGAACAGCACTACAGCCCAGCAGATTTCCAATATTTAGAAATCAAAATCTGGGAAATTGGCAGTCCATTTCTAACCTATATACATATACCATGTCATCGAACAAAATCTCCCTACTCAGTTAAGGCATCTCCTTTGTTCCAAATGAGCGGACATAATTAACTCCAGACTGAAATGTTTTCGAAAAATGTTTGCACTGAGCATTTTTTTCTAAATATCTATCTACTCCTAAATCTAACAACACTGGCTTACACCCACCATCCACCTTGCCTCCTTCCATTAACAACCTCCCCTAAGATACCCATACTTTTGAGAAACTTGTCCAGAAATACATTTTTAACATGGAACAACAACAGGTATATAACCCATACAATATCTCTTTGGAGACAGAATTGCTCCCCACACACTTAAATACAACAGAGATTTAATAATTAAGTCTGCTGACAGAGGAAGAGGGATATTACTCCAAGACATGAAGGATTACAAAAATTAAATTTAAAGACAATTATCAAATTCTGAACATTATGTCCAACTCGTGTCACATCCAACAAAAGGACAATAAATAATTCTTATCACTAATAGAGGCAAATCAGAAGGTTTTTGTTTTAAAGTCAGAATGAATTTCTTTCTCTAAACGCGAAAAATACTCGTATTCCTGTAATGTACACATTGCCAAGCATACATATGAAGCACGAGTCACCCCCAGGGAGTCCTATTGTTTCCAGATGCGGCTCTATTCCTGAACAGCTTGAATCGCAATTTACTCTTGAATAATTAAATCCCTTTCACAGTCGCATACTATTGTGGAAGGGATATATTGACAATATCTTTCTCATCTGGCATGGAGAACCAGAATCACTCAATGAACGTCTCAATTGGCTACATTATAACAAATCTGAAATTGCATTCCTGGCATTGATGGCTAAAAATGAGAATGGGGAGTTACATACTACTTTGTATCATAAGAAAATAACACTCTCCTGGCCTATTAAAGTCACCCCACTGAAGTATGCAAGACTCTCTTCGTTATTTCCCATTTCTAAGAATTAGGAGAAACTGCATGAACAACGAAAATTCTTTGTTAGAGCACAAAAGTTATCACAAAAACATATGTCTAAAAGTTAAGCCCAAACTTTTGATCAAAAGATCATTAAAAAGGGAATGATACTGCCCAGGAGACACGCTACTTACCCCAAATCAAAAGAAAGAAAATGAAAAACTTGTCTGCTCCACTACATTTTTGCAGATTTCAAACAAAGTAAAAAATATACTCTTAAACAGTGGAATCTACTGAACACTAGCAACCTTACAATTGAGAGGCTAATCTTTGCATTTCGTAAGAATAAAAACATTAAGGATCATCTTGCCTGGGCAGTACTCCCATATCACAATACCAACCGTATCATCAACCTCTGAGGGCTTCCACTAGTAATTGGACACAATATAGTGTTTGTGCATTCACTGAATCTAAAGAATTATTTCATAAGAAGGTCGAGATCACTCTAAAACAGTTTTCTAATTGTAACACTACCAAAGTGATCTACATCATAAATTCCCATGTGATTTTATATACATTGGTCAAACCACACAAAAGATCTGCATTGGAATAAGCCAATGTAGGAGCCGCTTTCAGGTGTGAGATCATGGCAACACCTCTGGTAGAACATTTCGCACAGTACAAACATACAGAAGATTACCTATGATGCAAGTAATGAAGGTCATAAGCCCACCAAGCAAAGGCGGCAACATTTCCTCTCTTTGAAACAAAGAATAGCTGAAGGTGGATTCTACAGATGGACTGTATGAATACAGGCCTAAATAGACTGGACATCTTTGGTGTAGTGATGCTTTGATTTAAGTATTGATAGCACGACTATCTTAAGTAAATAATGTTAAAAAGGACCACCAAATATATTTTTTAAAACAAACTTATACACAAACTATATGTCGCATGTTAGAAATGGGGTCTCTAGTTGGCAGTGGTTTGCACCCTGTCAAAGTAGAGGGTCTTCACTCTAGTCATGGAGCCACACAGCTAACCCCTGCTCACCCTCTTGGTAGCTTGGCTCAAACAGTCAGACTTATCTCAGAGGCAATTTGTGTACACACACACACACACACACACACACACACACACACACACACACACACACACACACACACACACACACACACACACACACACACACACACACACACACACACACACACACACACACACACACACACACACACACACACACACACAAACTAGAAAAACAGCCAATATTTATCTGAGTAAAACTAGACCAAGATAACAAAAACCCAACATACACAAGCAACAATATCACTTTTAAAAGATTAAATGCAATTGTAGTTCCTTGAAATGAATGAAGTGCGTGACTGAGGCAAAGTAACAGAGATGTGTCAAAGACGATGTGGGCAACTGGGGAGTTGATGCGTTGAAAGAGCAAGAGATGCGTTGGTGCCTTACTGCTGCAGGGAGGTGATGCGCCAGTTCCTTACTGCTAGGCAGGGAGGTGATGTGTCTGTTCCTTACAACCACAGAAGAGGCGATGCGTCCTTTGCGGCACGAAGCATTGGTTCCTTACTGCGGTGTTGAAAAAAAAAAAAAAAGGGAACCCAGGAACAATGCGTCGAAAGTGAAGCTGCAATGCATTGATCTCACAGCGTGCGTCACAGACTCCATTGATACTGTGCTCCAAACTCACACAGCTGCAGTTCTTCTGACGCGCTGCGACGAAAAGCTGGGGCCTGCGAGTAAAACAGTGGCTGTTGTGTCAAGCAAGGACTTCGCTCCAGTGCAGGTTGCAGCACTTCATCTAATTCTTAAGGCAATAAGTTGGTTCAGAATTGACGAAGTGAGTAGACACGTGAATTTTCTCCTTGAAGCACCAAAAACCTCCTTCAAGGGCCCAGACTGAATCTGGCACCACTTGCAGGACAGGGCTCTTCAGCAGAGGATCCCAGGTACTGGCAGATGAAGTCTTTGATGTCCCAGAGACATCTTAACAGGCGGCAAGCTCAACTCAAGCCCTTGCAGAAGCTTGGAAAGACGAATGTAGAAAGCAAAGTCTAGTCCTTTCACTCCCAGGACTGAAGCAGCAGGCCAGCACAACAGAGCAAGAGGCAGAGTGGCATCCCTTCTACAGCATCCAGCTCTTCTTCTTGGCAGAATGTCCTCAGTCAAGAAGTATTCTAACTTTGTGGGGTCAGAGGTCCAGTACTTATAACCATTTCTGTCTTTGAAGTGGGCAAACTTCAAAGAGAAGTCTTTATAGTGCACAAGACTATGTTTATCCCTGCCTTGGCCCCAGACACTCTTCAGGGGGTTGGAGGCTGCTTTGTGTAAGGACAGAAACAGCCCTATTCAGGTGCAAGAGCTCCTCCCACCACCCTAACTCAGCAAGACCCATCAGGATATGCAGAGCACAGCTCAGCAACCTTTGTGTGACCGTATAGAGTTATTTGACAAACAGCCCAACTGTCATGCTGACCTAGACATGTATTCCACAGACAGGCAGAGTCACAGAATGGTTAAACAAGAAAATGTCCACTTTCTGAAAGAGGCATTTCCAAACTAACAGTTTAAAAACCAACTTCACCAAAAGATGTGTTTTTAAATTGTGAGTTCAGAGACCCCAAACTCCATATCTCTATCTGCTCCCAATGAAAAATTACACCTAAAAGATATTTCAAGGCATTCCCCATGTTATCCTGTGGGTGAGATAGGCCTTGCATTAGTGAAAAACAAATTTAGCACGATTTCACTATCAGGACATGTAAAACCATCTAGCACATGTCCTATCTTTTAAATACACTGCACCCTGCCCATGGGGCTGCTTAGGGCCTACTTTAGGAGGGACTTACATTTAGTAAAAGGGAAGGTTTTGGCCTGGCGTCTAGGTGGACTTGCCAGGTCGAAATGGCAGCTTAAAAGTGACCCCACAGACACTGTAGTGGCAAGTATGAGACATGTTTAGAGGGCTACTCATGTGGGTGGCACATCAGTGCTGCAGGCCCACTAGTAGCATTTGATTTACAGGCCCTGGGCACACATGGTACACTATACTAGGGACATACTATTAGATCAAATATGCCAATATGCCAATCATGGATAAACCAATCACCAATACCATTTAGACAGAGAGTACAACACTAGTCGGTAGGAATAAAGGGCCCAGAATCCTAAATCCAGCAAAAATGAAATTCAGCACAGGATCTAAAACAGGAGGTCAGAAGCCAAAAGACAGGGGAAACTACACCAAGAGATAACAGGTCTAACACAGCAGTTCTGCCTATTCCACATACGCATTTTGCCTGGCTTTGAGTAAAAGCTTCAAATTACAGATCATTTTAATCTGTGCCTTTTTATATTCTTGCTTTATCTCTTTTTTTCTACTTTAATCTCATATTTTCTCAGTATATTCAGCCAACTGGGTGCCACTGGGTTCCCCCGCAATGCCTCTTTATACATCTGTCCCTCTCCTACTCCTAATGTGACATCTATTTCTATTTTTTGGGATACATCCCTGATTTCTTGCCTTTCCTTAATGTCAACTCCTCAGGAGATTAACTCCCCCCCCCCCTTATAACAGCAGTTGAACATTCCTATTTTTATGATTGCTCCGGCATCCTGCATCCTCTTACTTCTGGTGTCCTATTCAACAGCATCAATTTGACTTACTCCATGAGCGCCCGCCATACTGCCAGTGCTTGTCAGTTTATACCTTTTGCCTGGACTCTTTAATATTTATTCAGGTATGTTTTTACCGACAAGGTTCCACAATTATGACATTTGGATCCCTCATGTGTGCCCTCTCTAAATGTTTTTTTCAGTCCCATCCTAAAAGTCTTTCTAGCACCAGTAACCAAAAGGATTTCCTTTTGTTGTATTGCCCATCTTCCAGGTACCATATCTAGTCTATAAGCACCATTTTTTCTGCTTTTATAGCGCATTTCTTCTAATTTACAATTCTGCTACAACAGACAACTTTACTACATCTCAGACTGGCATTATAACTTGTCGCATAGCTTTGGCAGTCTGGTAAGCCACCTCCTTGACATCTATTCTGCATACCTTGCAGTTTCTATAATGTTAAATACTACTTTCATGTACAGAATAGTTTATATATGTACTCTCTGCAATTTGTTCATAATGATTTGGGCTTTGGTTTTTGTGACTCATGATATTACAGTTTTTTGCCTTATGATTATATTTTCCACTTTCTATGTGTGTCTCTTCTTTATGTTTATTAATGTAAAACAGTACCATCTCAGGTGTGTATTGACTATTGTCCTGACAATTATCCTATCATTTACAAAGGATCAAAACATCATCAACACCGCATACAGACTGAATTTTGTATTCTAAACATTAGAAATGGGTTGGGCTGTAGTGTGTTACTTGGATTGCGATAAAATGAATACACGTTTAAGTCATGTGTATCATTTTTTGTTTACCTGAGCATAATAGCACATCATGCTTTTCTCACTACCCACTATTCAGGATATTAATGTATATTTCTTTAATTGTTAATATTAATACATATTCCTGGCTCTAACTTTATTAGTGTTACAATAGTCTTATTTTTGAAACACGCAGGGATCCCTCTCTCTTCAAAACCCTGTGGAGAAGCCTCAAGAGGGGTGTAGATATTGGAGGCACTGTCACGTAGCAGTAGAAAGACTCCGGGAATGTGCAGTGGCTTAGCTTTCCTTAAAACGTTCCAACATCAAATTTGCCTCCTCGCCAAACAAGCGATACCTATTGAATGGCATGTCCACTAAAGAAGTTTGCATATCTATAGCATAGCTCTCATCCAAAAATGCCGCCAAAGCACCACACTTCTGCCAACTGCTCTACTCAGGTCAGTGTCCAGTCCAGAATGGATGATATACTTTGCAGAGTTCCTGATCATCCTATTTGAGCTAAATTGGTCAAAACTGCCCAACCAAGTCCCATAATGCATGTGTGCATCACTCCAGCAAACATTGGCTGGTCCCAAGGGCAAGGCTGGCCGAGGACCATAAGTCCCAAGAAGTTTCAACTCTGTCAGGAGTTGTAGGAAAAGAACTGGGGTTCACCGTACTGGTGGAAACTTAAACCTCCAGAATCTCTGGTGTAGGGTGGTGTATCAAAATATCAGTTTAATCTGGCACGAGCCTGTGGAGTCTTGTTGCCTGCCTTTTTACTGGAGGACAAGAACAGGGCTTAGACCAGGTGCCAGTAAGGGTGTCAGTCATGGCTTCACTAAATATAATGGTTCAACAAAATTTATCCTGGTTACAAAACCTCCTTATTATGATGTTTCTGATGTTGATAGGTGGTATCCTTAACCCCTTCGCTGCCAGGCCTTTTCCCTTCCTGTGCTGAGCCTTTTTTTGGCTATTTGGGGCAGTTCACGCTTAGGCCCTCATTACTTTTTCTCCACATAAGCTACCCATGCCAAATTTGCGTCCTTTTTTTCCTCACATCCTAGGGATTCTAGAGGTACCCAGACTTTGTGGGTTCCCCTGAAGGAGACCAAGAAATTAGCCAAAATACAGCGAAAATGTTGTTTTTAAAAAAACAATGGGAAAAAAGGGCTAAAGAAGAAGGCTTGTGGTTTTTTCCCCTGAGAATGGCATCAATAAAAGGTTTGCGGTGGTAAATTCGCCATCTTCCCAGCTTTCAGGAACAGGCAGACTTGAATCGGAAAACCCAATTTTTCAACACAATTCTGACATTTTACTGGGACATACCCCATTTCTACTATTTTTTGTGCTTTCAGCTTCCTTCCAGTTAGAGACAGAAATGGGTGAGAAACCAATGCTGGATCCCAGCAAGCTAAACATTTCCACAAAGTAGACAAAATTCTGAATGCAGCAAGGGGTCATTTGTGTAGATCCTACAAGTGTTTCCTACAGAAAATAACATCTGAAATAAAAGAATATTGAAATTGAGGTGAAAAAAACAGCCATTTTTCTCCATGTTTTACTCTGTAACTTTTTCCTGCGATGTCAGATTTTTGACAGCAATATACCGTTACGTCAGCTGGACTCTTCTGGTTGTGGGGATATATAGGGCTTGTAGGTTCATCAAGAACCCTAGGTACCCAGAGCCAATAAATGAAATGCACCTTGCAATGGGTTTTCATTCTATACCGGGTATACAGCAATTCATTTGCTAAAATATAAAAAATGAAAAATAGGTATCACGAAAACTTTAGTATTTCCAAAATGGCCACAAGATAAGGTGTTGAGAAGCAGTGGTTATTTGCACATCTCTGAATTCCGGGGTGCCCACACTAGCACGTGAATTACAGGGCATTTCTCAAATAGACGTTTTTTACACACTGTCTTACATTTGAAGGACAAAAATGTAGAGAAAGACAAGGGGCAATAACACTTGTTTTGGTATTCTGTGTCCCCCCATGTCTGCCGATAAAAATGGTACCTCACTTGCGTGGGTTTGCCTAGCGCCCGCGACAGGAAAAGCCCCAAAACACAACATGGACACATCACATTTCCACAAAGAAAACAGAGCTGTTTTTCGCAAAGTGGCTAGCTGTGGATTTTGGCCTCTAGCTCAGCCGGCACCTAGGGAAACCTAGCAAACCTGCACAGTTTTGAAAACTAGACACCTAGGGGAATCAAGATGGGGTGACTTGTGGGGCTCTGACCAGGTTCTGATACCCAGAATCCTTTGCAAACCTCAAAATGTGGCCAAAAAAATACCTTTTCCTCTCATTTCGGTGACAGAAAGTTCTGGAATCAGAGAGCAGCCACAAACTTCCTTCCACCCAGCGTTCCCCCAAGTCTCCCAATAAAAATGGTACCTCACTTTTGTGGGTAGGCCTACTGCCTGCGAAAGGAAATGCCCCAAAACACTATCTGGACACATCAAAATTATCAAATACAAAACTACCTGTATTTGCGGGGGGCACCTGCGTTTTTGGTCCTGGGCTCAGCAACCTTCTAGGGAAATCTACCAAACCCAGACATTTCTGAAAACTAGACACCCGAGGGAGTCCAGTGAGGTGTGACTTGCGTGGATCCCCCAATGTTTTCTTACCCAGAATCCTCAGCAAACCTCAAATTTAGCTAAAAAAAAAAAAATCACATTTTTCCCACATTTCTGTGTGGGATCACCGCACTGGTGCACATTTCATACCACCCAGTAACCGCCTAAAATAAATTGCACCCCCCCCCCTCCCCGGTCCCTAGTTGTTTCTGCCCCTCTTGGGGCCAGACTGACCTAACAAAAATCAGCTGATCTGGGTGCATAAATAGTCTAAATACAATGTGCCCCCCAGAGGAGCGACCCTTGGCTAAGGGGTCGCTCCCCACCTCTAAAAAACAAAACAAAAAACATTTTATCATCCTTGGCGCCTAGAGGCTTCCCCGGGGGAAGATCGCCCTAATAACAATAGACCGATCTGCCCTTGGGGGGCAGAATTGGCCTAAAATAAATACTCCCCCCGGGGAGCGACCCTTGCCTACCCCTTCCGGGAATTTGGCGATAAAACAAAAAAACTCCCTGGTGTCTAGTTGTTTCTGCCCCGCTTGGGGGCAGACTGACCTCATAAAAATAGGCCAATCTGCCCCCAATGGGGGCAGAAATGGCCTAAATATAATTTGCCCCCTAGGGAGCGACCTTTGCCTAAGGGGTCGCTCCCCAACTAAAAACAAAAGAAACACAAAAAAAAAAAAAAAAAAAAAGGATCGCTGGCGCCTAGTGGATTCTGCACCCCCCCCAGGGGCAGATATGGCCTAAAATAAATTTGTCCCCCCCCCCCCCCCCCCGGGGAAGCGACCCTTGCCTAAGGGGTCGCTCCCCTTCCGTGAATTTGGCATAAGAAAATAAGTTACTTACCTAAAACTGTAGTTCTCCAGTATTGGAATCTTTCATAGATTCACAGTCTATCAGAGTCATTTTAGGAAAAGGACCAAACTTGAGTATCCACCAATCAGGCGACACCACCCTCTACAATCCTCCTAAGAGAAGCTCCAGCGCATCAGATTTTCCAAGCACAAGTGCGTTAAAGATAGGAAAAGAGAGAGAGAGAAAAAGGTGAAAGTGAGCTTCTCCGGGGAGGTGGGTGGGTAGCATGTGAATCTATAAAAGATTCCAATACTGGAGAACTGCAGTTACAGGTAAGTAACTTATTTTCTTACTCCAGTATTGGAACTTTCATAGATTCACCTGCTTGAATCAGAGTAGAGAGCAGTACTTATGCACATTGTACCATTGTAACCATATATGATACAAAACACGTGCATATATAAAACATAAGTATATACATCTATATAACTATATACATACATATATATATATATATATATATATATATCTATCTATCTATCTCAAGGAATACTTCGAAGAACATATGGTATATGTGAATACTATCATTAATTATGTCCACTTTTCTCTATGTTATACTGTTCTCTTTCTTTTTTCTTTTTTATTCAATCATAACTCTGTAACCGAACATAAGGGATATAAACAATGTGCATACCTGTTCTAGGATGGAGGGATGGAAAGGAAATGGCTCACCTTCATCTGAAGAGATTCCCGAGAACTGCTTGACCCACTGCTACCTTTCCCTGAGATAGAGATTCCAAGCAGTAGTGCTTTGTGAATGTATGACATCTCTTCCATGTTGCTGCCCTACAAATGTCCTGTAGGGAAACTGCCGCGAACAGCGCTGCTGACGAAGAGACTGCCCTCGTAGAATGAGCATGTACAGAAGAGTGCAGAGGTTTACCCCCTGCTTGATGGCAAAAACGAATGGCTGAGGCGATCCATCTGAAAATACTCTGCTTGGAGAGTGGTTGGCCTTTTCTAGGTGCACTGTATGCTACGAATAGCTGATTAGAGCATGGAAAAGATTTAGTTCTGTCCAAATAGAATTGAACACATCCTTTAACGTCTAAGGAGTGTAATGCTCTCTCTGCCGGAGTAGAAGGATGAGGAAAAAAGGATTTGAAGACTAAAGGCTCATTGATGTGAAAGTCTGAAGGAACCTTCGGGATGAAATGCGGATTAGTACGCAGTCTGTCTCGTTTAAACTGTAAGAACGGCTCTTGAATAGAGAGGGCCTGCACTTCGCTGACACGTCTGGCTGATGTGAGAGCCACCAATAAAGCAACCTTCCACGAAAGGAATTTGAGAGAGGCATGATGGATTGGCTCAAATGGATGCTTCATCAGCTGCGCTAAGACAATATTTAGGTTCCACAAAGGAGGTGGTGGTCTGAATGGAGGGAAAACCCTGAAAAGACCTTTCAAAAACCTCTTGATCAGACAAGAGGAATAGAACGAGGGTGAAGCATCCGAACTTCTGTATGCTGCTATTGCCGCTAGATGTACTTTAATGGAAGAATGTGCCAGGACTGCTTGCGCTAACTGCAATAAGTACAGCAATATTTGCTCTGGCGGTGAAGATAGTGGGTCAACCTGCCGCTGATGACACCAGACACAAAATCATTTCCATTTGCAAGAATAAGCCTTATTAGTGCTATCCGCTCTAGCTTTAGACAAGATATCCCTACACTCCTGTGGAATATTCAGATGTGCGAACTCCCTGTCCCCAGGAGCCATGCTGACAAACGCATCGACTGCGGATCCGGGTGCCATACTTGCCCTTTGTTCATTGTTAACAATTGTGGAAACGGTTTCAGCGGAATGTGAGGCTTGATTGACAGAAGAAGTTCCGCAAACCAGTGTTGACGCGGCCAATACGGAGCTATTAATATCAGAGTGCACGGCTCTGCCTTCATCTTTGTGAGGACTCTTGGGATCGATGGAATTGGAGGAAAGGCGTAAGCAAAGATGTCTGACCAGACTATCGAAAACGCATTCCCCCAAGATCCCTTTTGGTGATGCCAACTTGCGAAGAACTGGCATTTGGTGTTGTCTTTGTTGGCAAACAGGTCTATTGTTGGTGTTCCCCACTGGGAAAAGATGTAGTCCACTATCGACTGGTCCAGCTCCCACTCGTGGCAGCTTGATTTTTGCCTGCTGAGTGCATCCGCTGTCTTGTTCTCTATTCCCGGCAAATGCACAGCTGAGTGTGTGATGTCTTGCTGCGAGGCCCAATTCCAAATTCTCTGAAGAGAGTGAGAGATCTTGTGTCTCCTTGTTTGTTGAGGTTATGCATCGTAGTGGTGTTGTCTGTTCTTATTACTACGTGCGATCCTGAGATTTTCGGGAGAAAAGCCTGTAAACGAGGTACACTGCTTTGAGCTCTAGCCAATTGATATGCATCGCTGTCAATTGCGGTGGCCACTTGCCACTTACTTGAAGATCCTGTAGCACAGCTTCCCAGCCTTCCAGAGATGCGTCCGTTGTGATGGTCCACGGAACCGGATGATGTAGGAACGAAAGGCCTATTGATAGATGATGCCTTTGAGACCACCATGTCAATGCTCCGAGTATTGCTGTGGTTATGTGTATCTGATCTTCGAAGCTTCCCGAAACCTGGAGCCATTGACGATTTATTTGCTCCTGTAACGGGCTCATCTTTAGTCGGCATAGAGGAACTAGAGGTATGCATGATGACATCATGCCCAAAAGAGACTTGAACAGGCGGACAGAAACACAGCTTCTTTTTGTATAGATCTTCTTAGTGTCAGTAACCTTTGTTGCCTGTCTAATGTGGGACACGCCAAGGTGGATTGCGTGTACAGGTTTGCCCCTAAAAAGGTGATACTGTGTGCTGGCAGAGGTTTGGACTTCTCCCAGTTGATGGTCAGTCCCAGATTGGTTAATAAGGAAACGCACTTTCTTGTTGATCTGCGCGCTCCTGCGTAGTTATTTGCTTTTATCAGCCAATCGTCTAAATATGCAAAAATTCAGTGTTTTCTCCTTCTGAGGAAGGCTGCGATTGGTGCTATACATTTGGTAAATATCCTGGGAACTGATTTTAGGCCGAAGGGAAGGATACTAATTTGAAAATGGCTGCTGGCTACGGTGAATCTCAGGTATTTTCTGTGGGTAGGGTGGATGGGAATGTAGAAGTATGCGTCTTTCAGGTCTAGTGTAGACATGAAATCTCCCTGGTTGAGCGCAGGAGGACATCTTGTAGGCTGATCATACGGAATGATTGCTTTTTTAAGTAGGTATTCAGATCCCGTAAGTCGAGGATCAGCCTCCAATCTTTCCACTTTTTCGAATGAGGAAGAACCTGGAATAAACTCCTCTTCCCTGCTGTGCTTGAGGTACCTTCTCTGTAGCTCCTTTGAGAAACATTTTGTTGATCTCTTTCTTGAGTTGTTGTGGGTATCTTGAAGGAGTCCTGCGAGGAGGACTGCAGGGAGGCAGTTGGGCGAATTCTAGAGTGTGGCCCCATTTCACTAACTGGAGGATACACTTGTCTGATATGATGACTTGCCATTGTTTGAGGAATAGGGATATCCTTCCGCCTAACACCAAAGGAGGAGCGTTGGATGTAGCCGGCGTCTCGGATGCATCAGGCTCTCTGAGCCGAGTCTTTAGCCGGGCGAATTGAGCGTCCTCTACCACCAGATCTACCATAAGCTGGTTGCGGCGGCTGCCTCTGGGGGTAGTTCTGACGGTACTGTTGAGAAGAGGAAGGATAAGTGGAATATCTGTACTGTTGATATCCTCCTCTATAAGAAGGTTAGCCACGCCCTCTAGCTCGAAAGGAGGGCTTTCGATATTGTAGGGTCCCTAATGACCTTGCCGTGTCTGTGTCCGACTTAATGGATTGTAAAGCCTCATCGATGTGTTTTCCAAATAACGCCTGGCCATCAAAAGGTAAGTTCAAAATCTTATTCTGCACCTCAGGCCGGAATGAGGTAGCCTTTAGCCAACCTTGTCTTCTAAGAACAGCTGCCACTGTGAGCTGTCGAAATGCAGTGGTTGCTATGTCCATTGCACAGTCAATAAGTTCTGCTGACGTGCGTTGACCCTCTTGCAAAGTCTTGTTTGCGTCTGATTTTGCATCCTCCGGCAACTGGCTAATATGTGGGGCAATGTCTGCCCACAGCTGCCTGTCAAACCTAGCCAATACAGCTAATGAGTTTGCAGCTCTTACCACTAGGCTAGCCATAGAGGAAAACCTTTTTCCGATGTCATTTAATCGCCTACCCTCTTTGTCTGGGGGTGCGGAAATCTGGGCAGAAGGATTTTTGGACTTCATCTGTGCCGCTTGAACCACCACTGAGTCCGGATGTGGATGTGCAGTTAGACATGCTGGTACATCGTCCGGTGCCCTGTGTTTTTTGTCTAAACATGGCAGTACTGCTGTGACTGTAGCAGGATTGTGCAAGACCTTTAGACCTTCTTCCCACAGATAGTTAACCAGCGGAATAGAGCGCACAGATTTTTGGAAAGGCTCTTTTAAAGTCGTAGAGAAAACAGTATATTTGTTTAGATGGCATTGGAAAAGTGAAACGCTTGGCAGCTCTTTCTAGGAGATTGTGAAATCCTCAGATGTCGTCTGGTGGGGACTCCACCTTTGATTGAGAAGGAGAAGGAGGAGCAGGGATGATGTATTCATCCCACTCAGAATGAGTGTCCAGGAGCTCCCTTTCTTCATGATCCCACTCTGACATGTCCATATCCTGAGGCAGCGTCATATCCGGAGTAGCCACGTTCGTGTGAGGTAAAGAAGTTGGTCTCTGGCGTGGAGTGGTAACCCCAGAGACGGGCGATGGAGGAGGTTCCTCCCCTTGAGGAGGAAAACGCCTGCTGTAATCAGCTAACATTGCTCTGAGGTCAGACAATAAGGAGGATGGAATATATGCCCCTTGTTGGTATTGTTGTTCTTCTCCATAAAATTGAGGGTCATAGGATTCATCATACTTATCCTCTTCTTGAGACTTCACGTTCAATTGGGATGGACTATGGGCTGCTCCGAATGGCCCTTCGTTGTCCGAGTCTTCATCTCCCTCTAACAGGTGTACTGGAATAAGGGAGGTCACCTTACTAGGTGAGGTATGTTTTGGGGTCAGTTTTTCCTGAGTTTTGTGATGTTTTTCCCTCGTCGGCGGCGCATACATGGCCTTCGTCGTCGGCGGTGTCGTAGACGCTGAACGCATGGAGATCTTGATGGAAGAGAGCCTCACCGACGAGTCTACCTTCGACGAGGTCGTTGACGACGGTAGAGCTGATACTGTCATAAGTGCTGTCGACGATGATGATGATGATGTGTAGACGTTCATCGACGATGACGTCGTCGATGTAGTTCTCGTCGACGGTGGGGTACTTGTCGACGGTGGAAATGTAGAAGTCGTCGTCGGAAAAAACACTCACCAACGGTCTCGTCGACGATTAATCTGTCTTCGACGGTGCTTTTTTCGCAGAAACAGAGGATGGTTTCTTGAAAGGCACAGATGGAGGGACAGAGGATTTTTTATGCCTCTCTGAACTGCAAGCATGACCTCTCTCCCCTTTGCTGGAAGATTTCTGAGGTGAAGAAGATGGGCTGCGGTCCTTGTAAGATCCTGAAGCAGTCTTTTTGTGGGCTTTCCTTGAGTGTTGGGAGGGAGATCTTGTGTCTGATCTCACCCTCTTTGATGACCTTTTAGATGTTGAAGAGTCATCACTCTCAGAGTCAGAAACTGGATTTTCCCTGTATTTTAGTTTCTGCAGCCATATCAATAATCTGCCTTCCCTATCCTTTAGAGTCTTAGAGGAAAAGGTATGACAAACCTTAGAGTCCTTGGCTGAATGGTCTGGATAGAGGCAGTAAATGCAATCGTGGTGAGGGTCTTCAGAATGAAGTCTTTTCTTTCCACAAGTTTTGCAATTCCTGAAAAGACCCTTCTTCTCCTTATCAGACATGTTGAAGATGGTTTTCCAATCAGGTCAGATACGTTTTTCTGAGAGAAAATGTGTTGAAAAGGTGTGAATAAAGAGCAGAGCTCTGAGGAGACTCCCTAGCACGACGTGCGGTAGAAAATCTGAGGTGCTGGAGCTTCTCTAAGGAGGATTCTAGAGGGTGGTGTCGCCTGATTGGTGGATACTCAAATTTGGTCCTTTTCCTAAAATGACTCTGATAGACTGTTAAAGTGAAGAGGCCTAGGGCCTTTTTGTTAATATATTTTAACACTACTTGTGTAATTTATACCGGGGGCTCCCATCTCAACGACGGGGAATGATTCAAGCATGTGAATCTATGAAAGTTCCAATACTGGAGTAAAAAAACAAAAAAACTCCCTGGTGTCTAGTGGTTTCTGCCCCCCTTGGGGGCAGACTGGCCTCATAAAAATAGGCCAACCTGCACCCAAGGGGGGCAGAAATGTCCTAAACATAATTCGCCCCCTAGGGAGCGACCCTTGCAAAGGGGTCGCTCCCCAACTAAAAACAAAAGAAACACACACAAAAAAACATATATCCCTGGTGCCTAGTAGATCGGCCTATTGTCTGCCCCCAGGGGGGGCAGAAAAGGCCTTGAAAAATATTGCTCCCCTCATGCCAGTTTCCCTTGAAAAATAAATCCCTGGTGTCTAGTGGGCATTTCAAAAGCCGGATTGCTTTACAATCAGGCTTTTGAAATGCTCTGAGAGACTTCAAAGGGAAGCAAATTCCTTTCCTTCCCTTTGAAGCCTCTCAGGCCCCCACCGCATAATCGGTAGAGAAATACTTTGCATTTCTCTTCCGATCGTGCTGGAAGCTGAGCTTCCAGCACGATAGGGAAGTGGCCTCTACATCATCAGATGTCACTGGGGGGGTCGGGGTGGAAGGGGAAGGGCTTCCCCTTCCATCCCTGCCTTAGGTGGGTGGGAGGGTTCCCCATGGAGGGAGCGTTAGCGCTCCCTCCTGGCTCCAGGCTGAGGATGTAATGGTTACGTCCTCGGCACAGGAGCACTGTGACGCAGGACGTAAGCATTACATCCGCTGCACAGAAGCGGTTAAGTCTGAAACTCCTGCTGTAGGTGTGACTAAAAAAAGAAAGGAAGTACTCTCAAGTGGGTGCTCAAGTGGGGGATGGAGCCCAAACCAGTATCCAGGGAGGTGTCCAACCCAGTAAAATCTTGCAGGTCCAGATATCAATTATCATCATAATGTTCGGTAAAATAATCCCCTTCATCAAGCTCGCTGGTTCTGATTAGAGTCCGAACCAAAAGGGTGCAGGTGCATGGCGTCAAGACAAAGTCATAATTCAGTCGGAGTCGGAATGAATTGGGACCTGGTGTGTTAGTGTGGCTCGCAGTTGGAGAGGATGATAGGAACAAAGTTGTCCTCCGTCACGGATGGTGCCAGCATTGAGGTCACAGGGACCAGCATGGATTTTGAGCCTGGAATGGAAGTCAGCTTGATGGTTGGAGAGGACCCAGAGGACAGTGTTGAGTGCAGACCAGTTCGCAGAATTCCAACTAGGGCGTTCTGATGATCCTTGGTGCTCAAAGTCACGCCACAGGGAACAGGAAGGGTGGCGAAAATTGACCACCTGACCTCTCTGAAGGCCTCAATATGCTGTGATGTCGCAGTTGGACCTGGAAATTGGGGGTGCATTAGAATAAATTGCAGAATTACCTCTTCAGCAAGGAACAGAGAGAAGGTCTGTGAGGCATTCTGCTGTCCTTATGACTTTAAGTTGAGAGTACCAGGACTAGACAAATCCCACCAGGTCGTCTTCTGCTTTGATTTCGACTTACCAGAAGACAAAGCTCAATGACAACCTAGCACCGGAACATATTTGAGAGTGGGAAAAGGTCTGAGCCTTCTACTTCAAGGTGGAGTTGGACTTCCAAACCTCCTTTTAGTGTTAGACAATATGCAACTTTCTGTTCCCAGATCACCTCTAGCTTCACAAGAGCACGTTTTGGAGTCACAAGAGTACACTCCTGGAACCACTTGGAGTTGTGCGCTGAACCCAAACACCACAGGCAGACCTCATGTAGATCTGTCACAGACATCTGTTTAAGAGATTCCCTACTAGGCTTAAACCCTGTAGTTTAGAAGGGACATGGTTTCTTTGCAAACTTGAAGAAATAATTTTGAAGAAATAAACTTGTCAACTGACTAGGGCAAAGATGCAATTGAGCTCTGGATCCATGTATGAAGGCACAGAAATAAAGGAACTGACATCAGCATACAGAGGTGGCGCTTATATCCAGCTCTGCTCTTCAGTTCCAGGGCGGAACAAAGTCAGTGCAGAGCGTATGATGTCATCTACTGGCATGCGGGAGCAATGCTGTTTACATCTTCTAGATCCAGTATGGTGTATGGGGATATATTTTTTTATTTTTTTTATTTTATGCATTTATAAAGCACTCAGCTACCCTAAGGCATCCCAGCACTAAAAGTGAAGCGCTGAAGGCGCCAATGCAGGGACCAGGTACAGGTAGAATTAATGGGGAAAGAGCAATGCCTTAAGTAATTTCCTAAAGCGAGGCTTACTGTCCATACATCTCAACTCTGTAGGTTCTAAGCACGAAAATTATTTTCCGCCTGATCTGGATCTATGAAATCGGGGTACCTTCATTAGGTGATCCGAGACGGATCTTAGGGTTCTAGTGGGAGAGTAGGGAACTAGCAGTGAACTGATCTTTTGGAGGCCTTTGGAATTAAGCCCTTTAGGTGCCAAGCATAATGTTTTGGATTTTATTCCAGTCAATCTGGAGCCAGTGTAGGGAGGCCACTGCCTTCTTTACTGAGGCAGGTCTCGGGAGCTTAAAGAGAGATCTAGCGGTCGCATTCTGCACCAACTGAAGTCTTTTGATATCGTATTTAGTCGAGCCTAGTTACAATGAGTTGCCATAACCCAACCATGATAAGACCAGATATTGAACCACCATTCTTTCACTTGAAATTGGGATTAGATTCAAGATTTTACATACGGTTCTGAGAACACTAAAACAAGCAGCAGAGAGCTTGCTGACCTGTTTGTCCATGGACAGCGATTTAGCCGGACACATATCGAGGCTTTTTATTGGAGAAGAAGGGACAGGTGGATTGCCCAGGCATTATAGCCAGCTAATCGAAGATTGAGCGTCAGGCCTGTTCCCTAGAATCATAAGATCAGTTTTTTTCACCATTCAATTTCAAGCGACAGTTTGCCATCCAGCTGGCTACTCTTTGTAAACAAAGGGCTAGGTGTGGAATCGCAGATGATTTCCCAGGGGCCATGGATATCATTAAGTGAGTATTGTCAGCATAGTAAATTAGTGATAATCCAAGCTCCTGCACAATATCCACTAAAGGGTGCATGTATAGATTAAAAAGCGTGGGGCTAAGGGCAGAGCCCTGTGGGACACCACATTTCAAAGACAGGACATCGGAGAAGCAGGCCTTCACACTAATTTGGAAGGTTCTGTCCTTCAAAAATGAGGTCGCCCACCTGAGTGGAAGATTCTGCTATCAGGTCTCTCTCAGTCTGTCAGTGAGAATCTAATGATCCACTGTGTCAAAAGCTGTGCTTAGATCCAGCAAAATAATTGCAGCAGTTCCTCCCTGGTCTAGCATGGCTTTACGTTCCTAGGTTACGGCTAGGGGGGCTGTTTCTGTGTTATAATGGGCAAGGAAACATATATGAGTGGAATGCAGCCACCGATTTTCTTCCATGACTAAAGAGGAAAAAAACACTAAAGTTAAAAAACTTGCAATTAGAAGTATCCACGAGAACTGTGTTTTTCCTGGCAAGGACTGCTGTGGTGTACATGCCTGCAAACGCCTGTACCGGACAGGTAAAAATCAGTGGACTTTGCATCAATGGTTCGGAAGAGGAGGATGGGGGTCACTTGACAGTGGCTCCGTCTTTGGGAAAAATCCCTCAACCCCTTTGTAAATCAGGGAGAGAATAGGAAAGGTGGCCAATTTCTACCAGCTTTCCCATTCCTGCCCATCTATAAAAGAGTCCGTTAATATTTAAAACAAGACAAAAATAACAGTGCGCTATACCCGTGCTTGAAACGTGCTCCCAAGCTGCTTGAATGAATCTGTACTGCCCAAGGGTGATTTGATCTTTCAGTGGGATTTCAGAATCTTGCTCAGTGAATGGTGGATAACCACTCAGGCTGTGATGGGAAAACAAAAAGAGAATTTATAACAGCAATACCAAACCGTATTAAATCAGGAAAACAATACAAAGATCAATCTAGAGATGAAATTTAATTAAGAAAAGAAAAAAGCTCCAAGACATAGAAGATTGTTATTGTTTACTTTTACAACTATTAAGTTGTTTCTTTCCACCAACACAGTATTTATCTTTCTCAGACATTTATTGACAGCAACGATGAATATTACAGCATCTTCATACATTTTTCCTCCAGTTACCAATGGATGTTATGCTTGTTACTTTCTTCTAGTTTAAATGAAACAACTGGAAAGAGCTGTCAAGAGAATAGGATTAAGGCCACCACCATGCAATAACTTGCATTCTTTGTGTTTACAAAGTTGGTAAAGCCACACTTTTAAATGACTTCGTGTATAGGTTTTACCGGGAATACAACCGTAGATTACAGTATGTGGGATTTACTAGTACTTTTACCATATCTTTGAGATACACAACATCTCATTAACACCCTCATATTATTGCCGGATTTCCCACAGATGAAGTTTAAAAGTGATCCCCCATGTCATGCGGTGAAGCAGTAGCAAGTTTTAGAATACATATTACATCTTGTAGAAGGTTGTGCATTTAGATTCATCTGGAAAGCCATTAGTCTTGTACAAAAGGTCAATATCATCAAAGTACAAAATGGCTGCGGAATTTTGTTATGTCTACTCTAAAGCCATCTCCCAAAAGTAACGTGGGAGTAATCCATCACCTAGTAGGACGGGAAACTCCTTAAATAAAGTCATGGCTTAAAACAGAGCTCAACATAAGCTAAACAAGCTGAAGGATACCACAGTGAGGAACAACCAGCAGACTGAGATTAAAAAATAACAGGGAGAAAGTCACAAGTATGGACGAAGTAGATTTATATCTACAATGATAGGTGGAGGAAAAAAGAAGCATGTGAAGTATAACACAGAAAGGCTGCCGTATATGAGGTACATCCATGTCTGTTACTGGGCACACATGCCTCTATTAAACAACACTGGAAAGTGAGTAAGGTGACAATGTTCAGGAAAATCCCTTAGTTAGGTGAGGCTTTTTCTGTTGGATTTTGCCAATTAACAATCATTTTCAAGCCCTATGAATGGGTAAAGCAAATTAAATAATAGACTCCTCCCAGTCTAGTGGGGGTCAGTGAGGCAAATATTGTTGCTGGGTCCTGGGGCTCTAACCCCGAAGTGGATGGAGTTTCAATGAGCCGAAGGGTTCACAGCATGGACCAATTTTGGCCTACATCCAAAACCTTTTCTTGTAGAACTGTCTGAGTTCGTATCTGAATTTATGATAACCTGGTTGCAAACTCACAGCGGGTTACATATTAGTCTAGAGATGGGGATTCAATCAGTGGAAGATTCTTGTGTAGGTGCATTAGAGCAGCAGGCCAGATCACCCTAATGAAGAAATGCTTTCTCCCACACCATTTTTTTGATCGCGCTCATGATCTCAGATTGGATAAATAATGGACTAGAAGACAATGGAGAATGAAAAATGTCCTAGCTATCGTAAGAGAAAGTTTCAATTCTTTTAAGGACACTGAGGCAAGGATTATGCTTCACCTTGTTCGCTTTATTTTAACAGCAGCCAAGCAAATAACAATCAAAACTTTCTTTCCCATAAGCACCTGGGAAAATGTTAACAGTTAAGTAAAAACATTATTGGCCAATCAACAGTCTGTCAAACTATAATAGTCTGTTGCCCCTTCCTCTCTCTTCGTGCAACCGAACTGGACTAGGCACTTCTTCAATCCTGTTTGGACCCAATCGATCGTAACAAAAACAAACACAAGCCAATGACCCAGTGAACCGTCACTTACTGAACGTGACACAAGGATATTTTTAATGCAAACGTCAACACACACACACACACACAAAAAAACAGTACAAAGATGCCACCCTTTACGATGATGCAGAACAGCTGGGGGGGTATGAAGGCGTGTCGTACCGAGCAGGTTATTCATTGCGTCAGTGTCCTTAATGGAATTGAAACTTTCCATTACAATAGCTAGGAAATTTTTCATTCTATGTCAGGACTGGAGGCGAGGATTATTCTAGTTTAAAGCTTCCCCACCACCAATGACGCCATGTTAAGAACTGGCTTGAAGTAAAACCTCTTAGAGGTACAGTTCAAAGGCCAATCTGCTGCACTCAGAATGTCCTCTAGTCGATTGCCAAGAGAACGCCTTTGAGGCCATGGCCTTGGTATAAATGCCAGCCTCTTCTATTACACATCAAACCTACCCAGCGATGGTCTGGGAGGAAACAGCGTGAACAGGCTTCCAAAGGGCAATCAGCAGCTGTCTCGGATATCTGCCATCACAGCCTCATAACTCTTGATAGACCAGACCACACAAGTTCGGGGAATGTGGAAAGGAAGGATAAGAGACCACAAGAGAATTCCATTACGTTCTTCCGCAGATATGAAATCTTACCCCTTCATGAGTAATGTAATGCCGAGAGCCCAGACGTCCAACACCCTCCTGCAAGATACCAGACACAGTAGGGTGGGCCAGTTTAGGTGAAAGTACTTTCCAAGAAAGGTACCTATTGGCCTGCCAGGATAGGAAGAGGTTGAGAACCCTATTAACATCCCACAATGCAGAGTACCTGAGTTCTGGAGAAAGAGATAAACAAATGCCACACATGAATTTCCGGAGCAGGGGATGTGCTCCCACTGGATGATCACCGCCTGTCCTGCAGAGACTGCAGACCTGAAGGTTTTTATTGATCACTAAGCCAGGACCTTAGAGGCCAGAAAATTTAGGGTATGGACAACATCGGCCCCCACCCGATCCAGGTGTCACCGGTGACACCAACCCAGCCATCGAGACCATGTTGATCAATCGCGTTTAATGGTGCTGTCTGACCAAGCCTTGGTGAGGAGGGACGCAGCCTGCTTCGAAAATCCCAGGACTTTCCAACGTTCTGGGTAATCTTATAAGAGATAGAGGCTCTGCCTGCACTAGAGGATGGTGACTCCCGGTGAGATTCCAAAGAAGATCTGGACAGAGGGGTAGAGGGACTGAAAAATCCCAAGAAAGTTCCAGTAGAACTGGATACCAGGCTTGTGATTTCCAGATCGGCGTTATTAGCACTAGGTCTGCTTCCCGCCTCTGCACCTGAACCGAGATGTGTGATATCATGGCGCATGGGGAAACTCATATCCCCATTCCAGTCCTGTAGAAACGCATCTGTGGTGGCCACCCAGGGATCCGGCCTCCAACTGAAGTAGCGGGGAAGTCGATGGTCCAGCATCGATGCAAAGAGATTCACCCAGAACGGGCCCCACACAGGGCTTGAATAGCGCATAAGAGGAGTGGGTGCTTCCAGGGACTCCTGTCCCTCAAGTGTCTGGAGTGCAAATCGGCGACCTGATTGGTGGAGAGAGGGGGGGGGAGGGGGCGAGCCTGGAGGTATTTGGAGGGGAGGGGAACGGGGTCTCGCACAGTTTCCTTCATACTGCATGAGGCGCTGCTCAAGGGGGGCCACCGTCTGCCTGACTGCAGACCAAATAGAAGCATCCATGATTCTACAGAAATTGTCATTGATGGGGAGGTAGGTTACCAATTCCTTCTCACTGTACGTCTCTTCTGTGTCACTCATGGTGCTAAGAGCGAGTATAGGGGTCATTCTGTGCAGTATAGTACTTACTGGGGAGAAACCAGTGTAGTATATTGAACCTGGGAACCCAGGTAGGTATAGAGGGAGGTGAGGTAGGTGGGGGACTTGCAGCCTAATATGCAGGCAGCTCGCTGGCTGCTACCAGGGAGATTCCCCGTGACACCACAATCACACCTGCACATTTAACTGGCCAAGTTATGGCCTGGGCTGGTGTCAGGAAGCAGCATGAATGCTACAAAAAAAAAAAAAACTCAGATCCCTGAGGGGCGCCTCACTCCAGGCGTGATGGGGTAGACAACTGAACTGGATGCCAGGTCGGCCGCACAGTTTTTTGGTTTGTAATGCGTGCCGGGTGGGGATCGCTCCAAAGAGGGCGAGAGGTGGAGCTAAGTGAGCGGTGGCCTCTACTGGTTGGAGGACCCCACCCCAACGGCCCGAAAAGCGCCAAGACAAGTCAAAATGGGAGCAGCCGCATAGGAGCAACAAGCGTTCCCGTGGCCGTGTAGCACACAGAAGGCAAACAGTATGAAAAGGCAATAAACATGCATTTACTCACACATTGTTTTTTTGCCTGGTTGCTGTTAAAATAAAGAGAAGAAGGTGAAGTGTAATCCTCACCTCTGGGCCTGACATAGAAATTCAAAGAGCATATGTTCAGTCATTTTAAGAGTATGTCACAATCAGGCTTCCTGATTTGGTATATTCCCAATTTCTGGATTCTCTACAGAAATGAATCAGCTTTATGGTTACCATTAATGTTAACAAGTCAATTCTGCAATGACAAACAGTGGACAGACAATTTGGATTTTTACTTATGAGTATAAGCATTTAGATGCATTCGTCTATTTTAGCCCAGAGTATCTGTGCCGCAACTTCTTTGTTTCAGCTTAGTGCACTTGATGTTTTATTCAGTAACAAAACACAAGCCGCAAGGACGTTAGGCCTCAGTGCGCAACACCTCCAGGTTGGGATGAATGATCCTGACAACTGAAAACCTAGTCCTGCTAAAGTAGTTATGGAAATAAATGGTTTAAGCACTAATGTCATTTGTAAATAAAATAATATACAACTTAACAATCTTGGGAAGAAATTAAAAATATAGTTTGAAAGATAACTATATTTTTAATTTCTTGCCAAGATTATTATATAGTGAATGAAACCAATATGGTGCTTGATAAAATGAAGTGTGTAACCTGTAAATCTGGACAATATTAAAGACTACATTGGTGCAGCTAGGTCGTTTTAGGAGAGGGAATTCTAATAATACAGCTGGGCCTGGGCGATTGTGACAACAGTTTTACTAAAGGGGTGACCTTTAAAGGAACCCCCTGCAACTAAATACCTAACCAAAGAATCATACCGCTGAGGTTCAAACGGAGGTCTTTTAATAGAGTAGAAAAGGCATCTGCAAGGACAACTACAACACTAAGACAGAGACGGAGGTTCCGGATAATAATTCTCTCCACTCCTCCTTGACAGCACATAAATCAACCTTTGTCTTACCATACAAACAGAATAACCCCTAAACTCCAGCAATCCACTGCATTGCTATACCCGGCGGTGCCAGCGGTGGTTAATATTTCAGGAGCCAGGTAGGTTGGAGTGCCACACAACGTCCTCATGAGAGACGTTTCACCCAGAATCTTGGACTGGCCAAAATCTGTAATCTGTAATAAAGCAATGCAAAACTACATGAAGTTATTGCTACATTAGCATAGAACTAGTCTTTTTTTTTTAATGTAAAAACAAAAGAAGCACTTTGATGCAAACATGTGTCCATTTTGTGGAATTTCATAAGAAATAGCAAGAGCAGCACACGAGATGAAAAAAGCTGGACACCAACGGAACTCTCTAAGGACACGTTCACTACAATTTGTGAACCCTCATTAGGTCGAGGTGCAGACACAAATGGCAGATCTGGATTGCGCAGACATTTACAACAAGTGGATCTTATTACATAAAAAATAAGGTAAATTAGTCACACAAGCAAACTTAGGGTCGGGCGGTACATAAGCGTTTCCGCTAGGGGAGGGCAGAGGCAAAGAAGTCCACAGCACAAAATATTTTCACACACCATGTCAGGGAGAGCACAAAAAAGAGGTCAGGTGTAGAGCTAATGCTAATTTCTGCTGCACTTGTTCAGATGATTGTCTGCTTGGTGTAAGGAAAAATACGTGTGCACTGAATTCTATAATGTGCCTAGATGCCTTGCACAATCTTGAGGATTTTGATGAATCCTTATAGTCAGAAATCAACAAAGATAAAATTAGGAAGTACCTTATGATGCACAGATTTCCATATTTAAAAAAATATATTTTTGGTGCTGTGGTCCCAATTCAGCAATTATGCTATCAAATATGTGGTGCAGAACTTCAGCATTCACTATCAGAGAATATTTTTAATCTGTTCAAAGGTATAGCATGTGTTGTACCAAGGTGAAAGTTTTACTCTATGCCCTGTAGGAAATTAAACCGGGACTTTTAGATGACAACATCAAGCAATACTTGGTTGAATGTGAGATAGATACACAGATAAAAATTAATTTCATTACACTACTTTAATCGCGTTTCACATACATTTTATAAATGTTTCACAATGGCCAAAACTGGCAACATTTGTCAAGAGTTGGCACCACGACCCTGAACTGGGCGGAATACGATCTTCCTTTTGTGGAGCAAAGTTTACACTTTTTGAGGAAAATGTGAAGGTGGGAATGGTACTAAGGGGATGGGGAGCCAGAGGCATCTTCTGGAGTTGTGGACCTTAGCCTGTGGACCACTGGGCTTTTTCGAAGCCTACACAGGGGGTCCAACTGTATAGAAAAATAAATAACATTAACACGTTGAGTGTATATAAGTAAAGATGCAAAATGAAAATATGAACATTTCAAAACGTTCTGTAAATGTTAAGGAATTTGAAATTGGAGGTCAAAAATCAAGTTAGTATCCTCAGATTGATTCATGGGAGAAGTGCAAGTGCATTTAACAGTGGTGTCAAATGAAATCAGAAAAGCTCCAATCTTTCCATTAAAATTACATTTTTGATTTTTTTTCTTATATTTGTTTGTGAATTAGATAAAATACTTCCTTTGTGTATTTGATGAATGCCTGTTCCTGTATTTTGTTATGTACTATTTACAGTTCAAACGATTGAAAATTCTTAAGTCGTGGTCTTCGAATCTAGTAATGATTTAGTGGAGGTCCCTGGGTTCCAGTGATGATTAGATAGGGTTCCACATTAAGTGAAAAAGTTAAAAATTACAGTGCTAGCAGAAAGCAAGGGACTAACCCCATTGTATTATCTAGAGACTAGAGAGAATCTAGAGAATTTTGAGTTGGCGAGGAAAACACATCAAAGTGGTTTTGATGCTGAAAGTAGAAATGCATGGAAGCTGGCTGCTAGAGCCAAATACCACTCTCCTGGCAGTTACAGCCAGGTAGAAATGCTGTTTTTGAGGTTGAACAACTGAGGGACTGGCTTGTGCTGAAACCTTTTCATACTTACTTGTTCTTTTTGGTTGCTTGTGGATTGCTTGTAGAAAGGTACTGTTTTTGAGGACAGGCCAAGAGCTTGAGCACTACCCCATCTCCACTTGTGCTCCAAAACGTTTCGCACCATCAAAGGGAATGGCCAGCAGATGTATGTGGGTATTTTTGAAAGTCCTGTTAACCTAATCCAGAATGACTCATGAGAACAGCACGATTTCACCCTACCTAGTCCAAAGTATGCTTGGCATCTACGTTGCATCATTACTTTCAGCATTTGATCGCCTGCTTGTAGCACTTTAGAAGTACGTTTAGTAAAGGAGGCTAGAACTACGAGGCTTTCTGATGTAGGGTACACCTGGTTCATTCGAGTTAATGCATGCATCGGTAGGGATTTCCAACAACGTGGGCAAATGTTCCGAAAAAAAAAGAGTGGTTCTCTGCATGGGAGTACCACGTTATGCTGCCTCTCCTCTTTAGGGCTCTAGGATGAAAAAGGATGAGAAGAGAATCATTGTGTTCCTTCTTATTGCTCTGTTTGGGTGTGCAAAATAATTTCTCTTCTAATTTCTTTCAATTCAATTTGGAGTTGGGTCAATCTAAATGGGCCTTATGCTTAGATTTGCTTCCTTTTGCCCTGCGGCTTTCAGGATGCATCTAATAGCATTTGGAGTGGGTCACTGACATAGAGGCTCTATGTTAGATTCACAGCTGGAACCCAGAAGTTGACAGAAACATAGCACTTATGAGAAAATAAATAGAAAAAATAAAATTTGAGAAGAATGATGGAAGATTCATGATAAACAGGAGACAAAAATGAAGATGAGCCCTGGATCTAATGAATATGGAACAAACAACTGATATCCTTGGCATTAAGTGGCAGCTCTCTAGAGCATGTGCTATCAAATCGGGTAATGTAACTGCTCCATGATATGAGTTGCTCTGGTCCCATCACATATAAACTGAAGAAATAGAAGGTTTGGAATTAAGTCAAATGGCAGGGAATATTTCAGATTATGGAGCCTATGTGGAAAGAAGTACCCGTTAGGCACATGATTTGCTTTCTAGTGAAAATGAGGCATAATCAAATCCCAATTACGAAACTTGAAAAATTGTGCTTGAAATTTATATTTTCTTTGATTGCTCAGCAGCCCTAATTTTTTTTACTTGGATTTTTGCAAAACGTTTTTTAATATGTGCATTTTGTCTGTGTTGTAGGTCTAATAAACTGCAGATTTCAGTACATGCTGTAGTCTCAGAAGACATGCGTTGGACAGTCTACCAGAGCGCAACGGGCAAGTACTGCAATATAGCAAACATGGGGTTTATTAAGCAGCAACTGTTTTATCCAGTGAGAATATCATGTTGTTTAAAGGGGCCAGTTTATTTATAAATATTAAGTTATTTGTTAGTGTAAGCCAGATACATTTATGAGGAAATCCCTCAACCAAATACAAAGTATTTTCAATGTAAGTATCTCATTAAAAAAGCCCACAGAGAGATTTCTATTCAGTATTTAGACAGGCACTGATCAACCACGACATTTTAAAGAAATATCCACTGCACCAAAAATAATTATCAGATTTTACAAAATAAACCAAAATGCTTATTACATTCAATTGTATTCTGCAAATCTGAGTTTCTTCTACAATAGTTTCTGAAAGTGAATTAACCAACAGTACAGAATAACCCTCATACAACTATACAGAAAAAAAACAATTTGTAACTTACCGCTCAAGCTGCTTCTGTATCACTCAATACGTGGAGAAGCCTTGGGAAAGGGGATGTAGGGGGGAACTTTCTTCTTCTGCACCCCGTTTTCTCCTGCTCACACTGGATATCAGCTATTTTGAAAATACACTTCATAACACTGTTTTGTAGTATTTGTTTAGCACTTACCTACCTCTTGAGGGGCCCATTAGTGTTTTACCGTTGGTTGAGTAAGTAGCTACCCTATTTGTTGTATATGGTTGGGAGAAAGTGTACCTGGAATTGCCAACTAGTGGCTGGGGAGATGGGGGATGAGTGGGTGGTAACATGTTGGATGTCATGCATGATGACAATAGTTGTGCTCCTGGCTAGATGCAGCCTCATATATCAACATCTAACATTCGCAAATGAAGCAGTATGCGAAATACAGACACCGGTCCAGAGAAGGTCACCAGGCAATTCCGACCTCGAGTCAACCCTGGGTTGACCCGTCCTGACCAACAAGGCGACTCCTGCAGCCTAAATCTAGAAGACCCCCTTGACGGCGACCAGCTCTGGTGAAGAGATTTGACGCCTAAAGGTACCCCTGCACCTGCAGCCCCCTGGCGTTGGGGAACCCAACCGACAGTTCAGGAACTGCTCTCTACTGTTCTGTCCAGCATTTTTTTTTTTTTTTTACAGTCGTCTCCCTGGACAAAACCTGCAGCATCTGTGTGACCCCGGGTGTCAGACACTGTGATTGCACCCTGCACCCAGCCACCCCTCTGCTACTGAGGGTGTGTGTTTGGTGCTGACCTGTGGCCCCCCTGGTGCTGATCTAAATCCCCCTAGGTCTGTGCCCTGAAGTTCCGGGTACTTACCTGCAAGCAGTTGCTTTCTGAGTGCCCTCTATCTCCATAGGATTCCATTGGGTGGCCAACACCAATCTTGACCTCAGCACCCGTCCGGCCTCATGTTGCTGGTGGTGCACCCTTGGTGTCATCCTAAACTTTGCCCTCTTGACACCTGAACCCCCTAAGACTGAGATCGTAGATCAAGTACTTACCTGTGAATTGTGCTGTTACTTTTCCTCCTTTAGGACTGCATTGCTTTCTATGAAAAATTGCAGTGTCCACTTTTGAAACTGAGAACTGAGAGTTTACCTGTAAACTGTTTTATCTGTGAATTCAAAGTGCATTTGATACTTGAAAGTGATACATTCTTAAAACTGTACTTGCCTGCAACAAAGATGCTTTTGGTTCTACAAATAAAGTGACAAAGTATATTTTTGATACATAAAAACATTGGCCTGGAATTAGTCATTGAGTGCGTGCCTCATTTCTTGACTGTGTGTGTACAACACTTTCTTAGCACTACCCTGTGAAAAGCCTAACTGCTCCACCACACTACAACAAAAGAGAGCATTCGTATTATTTACTTTAGCCTCAGTAAAGCCTCTAGGATGCACTGGACTCTGTGTGTACTATACCTTACTTTGGTATAGTATATACAGAGCCAGCTTCCAACATACCTTACTAAAGTACTTCAAAGTAAGCAAAGTCTTTAACATAAAAAATGATTCATCCATAAGAATTTATATTTATTTTCACCACTGAAATTAGTTAGCAGCAATTAGGGTGAGCAGTGTAAGACAGGAAGACATACCAGTCAAAACCTCTGGTCATATCTATTCAGGAAGGGTAGAAGTGCAAGTATTGCAAGAGTGGCAGGGTTAGAGATTGTTTCTCGGACACATATTTGCTCAAAATAAACTTGCTATTGTTTGCAAGCAGTGGAGTTTTACTTACGGTCACTTCTTTTTACTGAAAGGAGTAATGAAAAACAAGTATGAATTCACTATTGAAATGCTGCTATGCAATACATCACAATACAATAAAGCAAATGTTAATAGAAGTGGTAATACAATTTGGTATTTCAAAGAACTGCGCTTATTGTGTAAAGCTTAAATATGAAACAGTTTACTAAAAAACAAACATAGCAATAAAGTACCGATTTCATATGTGCATATAGGACGGGAAAACAATTCATAAGAAAGGTTTGAAGAAAATACCTTTACACAACAGTTTTCAGAATTTGATGATAATAGTACATTTTCCGGCTTCAGATCCCTGTGACTGACTCCATTTTCATGTAGATACTATTGAGTACAGACATAGATGGAAGAATAGGTAAGCATCGAAAAACCAAACCGTCATTCAGATACAACGGGGCAGGAGGGATAAAGTTATCCAAGTACAATATTGTGCAAATGAAAAATTATATGTAAAGAGCGTGCAACAATTGGCTTCGCTAATATATAAATTAAAACGCAAATAGTAAACAACAGAAAAACAAGCTTTGTTTAACATGTTAGAGGCAGTTATACCAACGCCTAAGTTAAACCTCTCAGCTCACAAAAAACATAAAAATGGCTTAAAAAAACTAGATCAAAACAGTGCTTCATTTGTAAATAAAAACGTGCAGGTGCCCAAAGCTCTCCTCTGAAACACGCGGCTGCAGCAATTACACGTGTCAGCACGGAATACTGAGGCAGCGTAATCCTGAAGCCACCTCGGACTCTTTGTTCCATTTACAGCCACTCCCTGCCCCTTCAGCACACTCTTGCAGTTTTCTCCCTCTGAGACGCTTTTTTGCTTTTTTTCTTCCTCCGTTTTTCACGTGTCTTTTACTCGCAGTAAATGCTTGAGGCAGAAAAGTAAGGGCCAGACCTCAAAAATAAATGCTTGTGCGCCCCACACCCGAAACCACCGGCTCAAATTAAGCACTGAATCATATGCATAAATGTGCAATGTTTTACTATAAACAATGCAATGCGTAAATATTCTGATTGCAAGCTTCAGTGTAATTGTGAAAAATCGTGATAAACAGGAGTATAAGTCAGCAGAAAAAAACAAGAATAGTGCTCCTAAATGAAGCCCTCTAAAAATTAACAGCCAGTTTCAAATGCAACAGATTTGACTGCTATCCAGGCAACAGTAAACACATCTTTGTCCTGGGTTGACTAAGCATGTACACTAGCTTACATGTTATGTTCAACTGGTTCTTTTCTTGTCAGAGCCTGACAGACATTGAGGCCCTCATTATGGGTGTGGCGGTCTTACCGCTGGAGTCCTGGCGGTAAAGATCACCGGATTACAAGTTTGGCCAAACCGCCACAACACCGCCAGTCCTGCTGGTGTGGTCAGACAGGCGCGGCTGGCGGTGAGGTCCTCCGGGCGGCGGCATGCCTAAGACCACCGGCCGTATTAGAAGGCAGCAGAACACCAGGCTTTTCGCGGCGTCGCCCCGCCACAAAAACCCAGGTGGTAACGCACCCGGCGACTGGAATACTCATGCCTGATGCCGGCACACGCATCCCCACACGTCCACACACTTGCAGACAACCTCTCACCTGACTGCATACATAAAGACACCCCCACTCAACCACACGCATACATCCAGACACCCCCCAACTCAACCGCATGCATACATCCAGACACCACCACTCAACCGCACACACACGCACCCCCACCCAACCGAACAGACACCCCCCCACTTGCACGCATACGCATCCCCTGCCGCATTCATACTCAGCCCCATGCTCCGCATACACTCACCTATACCCCCCTCTGCATCCATACACAACCCCACAATCCGCATACATATCCACCCCACCCCACGCTCTGCATACATTCACACACATCACCATGCGTGCATACAGTCACACACATGCACATACTGGCACACAGACAGGCACACACCACACACATGCACCTACTCCCCCCCACACACACAACACACACACACCCTTTCGGTCGGTCCACCTACCTGTGTGTGCCGCACAGCAGCCTATATCGAGGTGATCATTCGGGAGGGGGTGAATGTCAACGCCAATGCCGTACCGCCGAGCAAGGACCGCTGTGCCATATTACTGCTTGTAATGTGGCAGGCGGACTACTTCCAGTGTGGCGGTGTTGGTGGTGGACCTGCCTTTCACCGCGGATCAGGCTGTGATGTCGGATTTCCGACAGTTTATGGGCGGAAATCCCTTGGTGCCTCGCAATACGGCAGTCTTCGGACCGCACACATTGGTGGCCTTTTGGCGCCTGCTTCGACGGTGGTCTTGGCAAAAGACCGCCAAAGTCTAAATGAGGGCCTGAATGTATTCAAAATTATTTACTTTTGTGCCTTCATAACATGAATGGCAGAAATATTCACCATGAAGCCAGTGTTGGTACTAGACTACAATGGGCACCACATCATGCCATACATGCCCATGCTAGGTTAAAAAGTATTGATAAAATGCACAGCCACAATGTTTGTAATAGACACATTACTATGTACTGGTGGTCCACCCTTGTGCCCATTCTTAAAAATGGCATGGAATGATTAATACCAACAAGGATAGACATGAAACCCAGGCACTGATGCCAACCACCCCTACTTTCATATCAATGTGCCATAGATACCCACAACATGCCAGGCCAACATTAGATTGAAGGATGCAACATCATACTATGTATGCCCACAATATGCCAGTAATTATGTCCATTAAAGCCAGGAATTGCACAGCCACCATGACTAGCCTGCCTCTCAATACGCCAATATTTATCATGAAACTGCAAGGGCCATCATTAAGCTAGTTGTGGCACAAGAGAATGGCGAACATTATTCTTGAAACAAAAAAGATGGCTCACTCATCAAGGTACTGAAGGGAGAGAACGGGCACCACAAAAAGTTAACATGGAAGCACAAGAAGCAACAGTAGCATTGTATGTGGCCACTCCACGAGTGGATCTAATCTGAAAACCGTAAAGTGGTGAATACACCAGAAAAGAAGGAGACAAGGCAGCTTGCCCCTTCCCCTAACAGGGACCAGAGAAGAGGGAAGACCCAGCAGAAGGAGTGGACAACCAGAATCTCTTTGAAACTCGAAATGAGATCTCATGAAAAGGGTGCACACTACCTCTTGGAACATGTTAGGAGAACACAAAGATGCAGCTGCAGCACTGATGCCATTTCTGGGAAGCCTGAGCACTGAAGACAACTTCATTCACCCTCACATTCACCATTAAAAGGGAATATGGAACATCATTAAAAAGCCTCTCAGCAACCTGGTGGCTTGTGCCCTACATAAGTGGTAACTAATGAGAAAGTAAATTAACTTGCATATGTGCCATAATGCTTGTGCAAATACTATGAAAATGCAAATGAATGTCTTTGCAGCTACATCATCCACATGCCAAATCTCTGAAAATACACTGTCCAGAACCTTTTCTAAGCATCTAGTGAAATCTGTTCCAGCACACCACAACCTTATCACATATAAAGTCACAATGGTAACTTCTCAGCATAAACCATTTAACCTATTTTAAAAAATCCTGAAAACTCTTAATAAGCACTCAGTGTTCCACTCCGTCACTGCCATAAATCAAGACACTGTTCTGATAACATAACCTTTGAAATCCTTTGAAAATGGCACTCAAAATGTTTGCAAGACCAACACTGGAAACCATGTCTGTTAGAAATGGGGTCTCTAGTTGGCAGTCAGTTTACACCCTGTTCAAGTAGGGACTCTCAATCTAATCAGGGTGAGTCACACACCTAAGATCACCCCTGCTCATCCGCTTAGCACAAGCAGTCAGGCTTATCTCAGAGGAAATGTATTTACACAAAGTAACACACTGAAAACACTTCAAATGAACATCACACCAGTTTAGAAACCTACAAAATATTTACCTAAATAAAACAAGACCAAAAAGACTAAAATCCAACATACACAAGCAAAGTTATTAATTTTTAAAGATTAAATCCCAATAAGGTGCTTAGAAACACAATAGCTCTAACCGTTGATGGAGTCGTTCCCAACAACGGGACGTCACTCGCGAGGGAGTGCAGAGCCTGACACGGAGTCGCACAATCCACAGGTACAGTACCGTATAGATGAGGAAATAAAGACGATGCATGGAGTCCGGGAGGTGAGGCATAGATGGAGACGGTGCAGTGTTGGTTCCTTACTGCTACCGGGGAGATGAGGCATGGTTCCTTACTGCGAGGCAGGGGAGGTGCTGGCTCCTTATGGTTGCAGGGGAGGTGATGCGACAGTTTGAGCTATTGTGTGGCGAGGCATTGATGCCTTACGATCCAGCGAGGTAGATGAATCTGGCGGGTCAAGACGTGATGGGGCGACCTCTTGAGGTCGCGGTCACACCACAGGGCCACAGCGGAGTCGGGTGTCACAGACGCTGGTGACATTGCACTCAGAACTCACAATGTCGTGGACATCAGAGGCGCTGCAGCAGCTTCGGGCCAGCGGTGTCGCGTCTGCATCATCGTTGCACTCCAGCTGGGACCACGGCTTTGGGTGCAGGCATCAGCGAGGAGTCCGGCAGCGGCGCCGGTCCTAGAGTCATCCAAAGTCAATGTGCCTGATTCTTCTTGTTTTTATGCCAGCTTTCACTCCCAAGGGCCCAGGAACCGGAGTGGACACCACCTGGCGAGTCAGGATCCTCAACAAGAGAACCCAGGGGCTGGCAGGTGCAGTCTTTGATGTCCCTGACACTTCTTAACAGGAGGCAAGCTCAGTTTAAGCCCTTGGAGACCACTGGACATCCGGATATAGAAAGGAAATTCCAGTCTTTTCACTCCCAGGGCAGAAGTAGCAGCAGCAGGCCAGGACAGCAAATCAACAGGCAGAGTGACAGGCCCTCCCCTCAAGCATCCAGCTGTTCTCTCTGGCAGAATGTACTCAGTCCAGAAATATTCTGAAGGTGGGGGGGTCAGCAGTCCAATACTTATACCCGAAGGAGGCAAACTTCATAAGAAAGTCTTTGTGGTGCACAAGACCCTGCCTCTCCCTTTCCTGACGCCAGACACACTCCAGGGGGTTAGAGACTGCTTTGTGTAAGGACAGGCACAGACCTATTCGGGTGCAAGTGTCAGTGCCTCCCTCCACTCTAGCCCAGGAAGACCAATCAGGATCTACGGGACGCACCCAAGCTCCCTTTGTGTGACTTTCTAGAGTGAATTCACAAAAGGCTCAACTGTCAGTCTGACCCAGAAGTGTCTTCAGCAGCCAGGCAGAGGCACAGAATGGTTAGGCAAGAAAATGCCCACTTTCTAAAAGTGGCATTTTCAAACTTACAATTTGAAAAATACCTTCTCCAAAAGATGTATTTTTAAATTGTGAGTTCAGAGACCCCAAACTCCACATCTCCATCTGTTCCCAATGGGAAATTACACTTAAAGGATATTTTAAGGCAATTTCCTTGTTATCCTATGGGAGAGAAAGGCCTGTCAATAGGGAAAAACGAATTTGGCAGTATTTCACTACCAGGACATGTAAAACACACATACATGTCCTACCTTTTTAATACACTGCACCATGCCATGGGCTACCTTGGGCATACCTTAGGGGTGCAGGGGAACCAGGTTTGAGCCTCAGCATCGGTTCAACATACTGTGATTCTGGGCAAATCACTTAGGACCTCATTTTAACATTGGCGGTAAAAACCGCTGCAGCGCCCCATCCCCTGCTGGAGGACCCCCTGGGTCCAGATAAGTCAGGTCTCTGACAGGAGGGCGGGGGTGGGGTGTTGTGTGTGTAAATGTATGTGTGTGCATGAATGCGGGTGTGTGTTGCATGTTGAATGCGTGTGTGCATGTACGGACGTGTGAGTGCGTGTATGTTGTGAAATGTGAATGAGTGCATGTATGTTTGAAAGTGTGCGGATGTGTGTAAATGGATGTACGCATTCGTGTAAGCGTGTGAGTGTGGGAAGGGGGCGTGTGTGAAGGGGGGCTTGAATGACGTGGGTGCGGGGGGTTTCTGGAGAAGAGGGGGGTAACTAGAGAGGAGGGGGGGTCCCCAATCAGTGACAGGGAAGGAATTCCCTGTCACTGATATGGCCTACCACCATGGGTTTTGTGATGTTACAAATGCCATGAAAACCATGGCGGTAGGAGGGGTCATAATCCTGCATGCAGCATAATGGCTGCCACCGGGCAGGAGATGGATATCTCCAGCCCGGCGGCTGTTATCATTGTGGTGGTCGGAGTGGTACATTGGCAGGTTGAGTTCAGCCAACCTGCCAATGTCATAATATGGCGGTAAGTACCGCCAGCCTGTTGGCGGTACTTCCCGCCACATTATCGCCAACCGCCGGGGTCGTAATGACCCCCTTAATCTTTGTGTGCCTAAACAAAATGAATGCTTGCGCTGGAAAAGTGGAAATTGGCCAAATACCACATTCCGGGCTACTGCTAATGGGGACAGCCTTTCTGCCCCCTCCACTGGTTCAATTACTCCTTTATTAATAGGTTCCATATCTCCTCAGATACCACCTATTTTATAGTCAGAAGGAGGATTCCGTGGCATACCATCTGCTTTGTCCCTTTATGAAGAAAAACCTGATGAGTAAATTATTTCTTATCCTGCTAAAGCCCAATGCTTCAAAGCTCTGCCCCAGTGTTGGTGATACGTACATTCCTATGTGCTGGTCCATCCTTGTTCTCATATTAAAAGAGGCATGGAATGATAAGCATCAAATGGGACTGATTGGACACAACCCAGGCAATAAAGTAATCACCCTCTTTCATATCTCCATGTTCATTCACAATGTTCCTCTGAGAGAAGAGAAGATTACATATACAATATGCTAGTCTGCCTTAAATGACCCAATATTCAGCCACAAACTGATCCAAACCTATCACTAACCACCTTTAAAAATGTTATGAAACCTTATGTCATTACCAATACTCCCATCAAATTAACTTCTGAGTTCACCTTGTTTCACTGTGAGATCACTGCACAACTATGAAAGGTGAATCGATGTTGGGACAGTCACATTCAAGAGATCCGTGAATTGTGCAGGACCCAAACAGTCCATCACAACACAAAAATCTCTTTGATGTGACCTTCTCAACAACGACTCACCTTTCTCATTACAAATCTTTTGCTTTGCGTGCCTAAAACCCAAATTTAGTAGGAGGTACCTAAATCACACCCATCTAAACCTCTTCATTTTTCCTATGGCGAAATGTCAATTGTCTCCAATTCTAGCACTTTTCCCAGTGGGTGACGGGATAACACAGAATAGGTTGCTCCTGAATGTACCAACACGAGGACTGGCTATTATTCCTCACTACTGCAAAAGGTGGTGATGCTTTTATTTCTCAGATCATCCCCGCCATCATGAATATATCCTTCTCCTGAACTGACTTATGGAAAGGTACCCTTTTCCAGTCACTACAGCATCACCTGTCTACATGTCACTTACTCCTAGAAGTGTTGCACTTTTCTAACCAGCCTCGGTAATTCTTTGTGTCAGCATGATCAAAAGGAATGGCACAGCGTTAGCACAGCTTCAGAAATCTACTCTTACCCTCCAGCTTTTTTTCTTTTACCTTTATAAACTGCTCCCCCTTTTTTTACTACCTGTGCTTGATCTTCCTCGTCATGCTCATTTAATGCTTCCCCACACTGCATTTTATGTTCAATCTTCTGGGCAATATCCTAAACTTAAAAGAAGGCCTGCATTTCAACCACTTGTCAGTCGTTTTTTTCTACTTCGGTTCCTTGAAATAAAATGATCATTTTGTGTGTTCATTATATGTCTGCAAATTCACAAATCACTACAAAACTTCATAAAGCAAACTTAAACAGACCCTTTACTTTTGCTAAAACATATCAAAATGATAGCACTCTAACAAAAAATATAAATGTGAGTGAAAATTGTGTACCATAATGCGTTAAAGTATCCCAAACCAAACTCGCAACAAAACTTGTAATTAACATGTAACTACAAGCACAAATCCTCATCATCTCAAAGATATGACTGACAGTATGTCTGACCGTCTGCAAACTTGTCCTGGATTAACCATTATATTGTTATTCAGTGCATAACCCCTGAAGGACGAAAAGCTGAGTTCATTCTGTTGGGATTCAGTTATCTCAAGTTGTCCAGTTGACGCAGTGAGCGATTAATTCAGTCAGTGGCAAGATTAAAGGCAACTTAATCCCCTCGCAATGCCTGTCAACCTCAGAAAGTCACTCTCATGCAGTGGTCGCCACAGTCAATACATAAATCAAACAGCATTCACCAATAGCTCATTTCAAGCAGAGGTCAAGCAGACCCCCTTTTTTTAGTATGATCTCTTGACATAACTGAAGCAAAAACACCTACCTGTTATCAAGCCACCAACGTAGTTATGAAGTTCTTGAAACGAGGGGCACATCCGTAGTGCATTGAATGCCCACAGTATTTGAGAAGAAGGACCACAACATCTTACACACACAGTGCAGATGGTAACCAAGGTTTAATCCACCACTCGTAAATGACCCAGTGATTCCTATTCCATTACACACAGAGCATTAGAGCAGAAGACCTCTGCTTGGTGCAGTGATATGCAGATCCCAACTGGGCCCTCACTTTAACAACCTCTGTTTTATATCCATGAAACTATTCATGAACCTGTACAGATCCTATTGCTTGAACGTCCAAATACTATGTTGATAGCATACACATTTTTCCTACGAGTCACAGCACACAAGTTTAAACTCTTAAATTGCCTGATCCAGGCAATCTTCCTAAATGGCACAAAGCAACCCAAAAATTAAATTGGTCTAAAACTGGAATACTATACAAAGGCACTTCTCGCTGCCTTAAAAAGCTAGAAAGCAACCCCGCCCAACTTAGATAATTCAGGTCTTCCAGGCTGCCTCCAAAAACTGGAGTAACCCTGCTAAACTCTCACGTTCAGGAAAGTCACACCCATCAAAACAAAGGTATAGAAGCAAAGAGTTATGCTGAAGACATACCTCAGACAATAGCCCCAGGCAGGTAGTACAGTCAAGTACTCTTTCTGCCAACTGAAACGCCTCAGAAAAAGACCACCTTTTAACCATGCCAAAATCACCTGTAACTTGACCAACCCACATGCCTGCTTAGCAACTAAGGATAATACAAAATGTTCCATATGCTGTTCTAAGTCTTACTTTCAGAAGAAATATTTTCCAGTTTCTTTACATTCAGTGATTTCATGTGCAAGCCAGAGCCACCTTGAAGATACAATGTTTCACTTACAAATGTCCTATCTGCTCCGTTCTCTCCTATCTGCAGGAAAATGCAAACTTCACAACCCATCATATTCCATTTGAATTAGCACATGAAAAACTTCAAGTAATATCCAGGACCTAGTGCAAAAGCAAATGAGAAAGATGCCAATCCTTGACCGTTCACCCCACAAAAATGTAAAATGCCTTAAGTATCATACAATTCATGGCAAAAATACAAAGCACCTTTTTCTGTGTTTACACCCTATTTAATATCCTATACACTGTAGCTGGGCCTGGGGACTCGTGCTAATCTTTCAAAACAGTGCAAGTTCCTCACCAGGCACTCTCAGGTCCATGTCCTGTTTGATGTAGCAGTGTAGGAGGCTGGACTGGCTTGTAGTGAGTACCAAGGGGTACTTACACCTTGCACCAGGCCCAGGTATCCCTTATTAGTGTATAGGGTGTCTAGCAGCTTAGGCTGATAGATAATGGTAGCTTAGCAGAGCAGCTTAGGCTGAACTAGGAGACGAGTGAAGCTCCTACAGTACCACAAGTGTCATATGCACAATATCATAAGAAAACACAATACACAGATATACTAAAAATAAAGGTACTTTATTTTTATGACAATATGCCAAAGTATCTCAGAGTGTACCCTCAGTATGAGGATAGCAAATATACACAAGATATATGTACACAATACCAAAATATGCAGTAATAGTATTAGAAAACAGTGCAAGCAATGTATAGTTACAATAGGATGCAATGGGGACACATAGGGATAGGGGCAACACAAACCATATACTCCAAAAGTGGAATGCGAACCACGAATGGACCCCAAACCTATGTGACCTTGTAGAGGGTCGCTGGGACTATTAGAAAATAGTAAGGGTTAGAAAAATAGCCCACCCCAAGACCCTGAAAAGTGAGTGCAAAGTGCACTAAAGTTCCCCAAAGGACATAGAAGTCGTGATAGGGGAATTCTGCAGGAAAGACACAAACCAGCAATGCAACAACGATGGATTTCCAGTCGAGGGTACCTGTGGAACAAGGGGACCAAGTCCAAAAGTCACAAGCAAGTCGGAGATGGGCAGATGCCCAGGAAATGCCAGCTGTGGGTGCAAAGAAGCTGCTACTGGACAGTAGAAGCTGAAGGTTCTGCAGGAACGACAAGGGCTAGAGACTTCCCCTTTGGAGGATGGATCCCCCACGCCGTGGAGAGTCGTGCAGAAGTGTTTTCCTGAAGAAAGACCGCCAACAAGCCTTGCTAGCTGCAAATGGTGCGGTTAGGGTTTTTGGATGCTGCTGTGGCCCAGGACGGACCAGGATGTCGCCAATTGCGTCTGGGGACAGAGGGGGTGTCGAGCAAGACAAGGAGCCCTCTCAGAAGCAGGCAGCACCCGCAGAAGTGCCGGAACAGGCACTACGAAGTTGAGTGAAACGGTGCTCACCCGAAGTTGCACAAAGGAGTCCCACGCCGCTGGAGGACAACTTAGGAGGTCGTGCAATGCAGGTTAGAGTGCCGTGGACCCAGGCTGGACTGTGCACAAAGGATTTCCGCCGGAAGTGCACGGAGGCCGGAGTAGCTGCAAAAGTCGCGGTTCCCAGCAATGCAGTCTGGCGTGGGGAGGCAAGGACTTACCTCCACCAAACTTGGACTGAAAAGTCACTGGACTGTGGGAGTCACTTGGACAGAGTTGCTGGATTAAAGGGACCTCGCTCGTCGTGCTGAGAGGAGACCCAGGGTACCGGTGATGCAGTTCTTTGGTGCCTGCGGTTGTAGGGGGACGATTCCATCGACCCACAGGAGATTTCTTCGGAGCTTCTAGTGCAGAGAGGAGGCAGACTACCCCCACAGCATGCACCACCAGGAAAACAGTTGAGAAGGCGGCAGGATCAGCGTTACAGAGTTGCAGTAGTCGTCTTTGCTACTTTGTTGCAGTTTTGCAGGCTTCCAGCGCGGTCAGCAGTCGATTCCTTGGCAGAAGGTGAAGGGAGAGATGCAGAGGAACTCGGATGAGCTCTTGCATTCGTTATCTCAGGAAATCCCCAAAGCAGAGACGCTAAATAGCCAGAAAAGAGGGTTTGGCTACTTAGGAGAGAAGATAGGCTAGCAACACCTGAAGGATCCTATCAGAAGGAGTCTCTGACGTCACCTGCTGGCCCTGGCCACTCAGAGCAGTCCAGTGTGCCAGCAGCACCTCTGTTTCCAAGATGGCAGAGGTCTGGAGCACACTGGAGGAGCTCTGGGCACCTCCATGGGGAGGTGCAGGTCAGGGGAGTGGTCACTCCCCTTTCCGTTGTCCAGTTTCGCGCCAGAGCAGGGCTGAGGGGTCCCAGAACCGGTGTAGACTGGCTTATGCAGAAATGGGCACCATCTGTGCCCATGAAAGCATTTCCAGAGGCTGGGGGAGGCTACTCCTCCCCTGCCTTCACACCATTTTCCAAAGGGAGAGGGTGTAACACCCTCTCTCAGAGGAAGTCCTTTGTTCTGCCATCCTGGGCCAAGCCTGGCTGGACCCCAGGAGGGCAGAAACCTGTATGAGGGGTTGCCAGCAGCAGCAGCTGCAGTGAAACCCCGGGAAAGGCAGTTTGGCAGTACCAGGGTCTGTGCTACAGACCACTGGGATGATGGGATTGTGCCAACTATGCCAGGATGGCATAGAGGGGGCAATTCCATGATCATAGACATGTTACATGGCCATATTCGGAGTTACCATGGTGAAGCTACATATAGGTAGTGACCTATATGTAGTGCACGCGTGTAATGGTGTCCCCGCACTCACAAAGTCCGGGGAATTGGCCCTGAACAATGTGGGGGCACCTTGGCTAGTGCCAGGGTGCCCACACACTAAGTAACTTTGCACCTAACCTTTACCAGGTAAAGGTTAGACATATAGGTGACTTATAAGTTACTTAAGTGCAGTGTAAAATGGCTGTGAAATAACGTGGACGTTATTTCACTCAGGCTGCAGTGGCAGGCCTGTGTAAGAATTGTCAGAGCTCCCTATGGGTGGCAAAAGAAATGCTGCAGCCCATAGGGATCTCCTGGAACCCCAATACCCTGGGTACCTCAGTACCATATACTAGGGAATTATAAGGGTGTTCCAGTAAGCCAATGTAAATTGGTAAAATTGGTCACTAGCCTGTTAGTGACAATTTGAAAGAAATGAGAGAGCATAACCACTGAGGTTCTGGTTAGCAGAGCCTCAGTGAGACAGTTAGTCATAACACAGGTAACCCATTCAGGCACACTTATGAGCACTGGGGCCCTGGCTGGCAGGGTACCAGTGACGCATACAACTAAAACAACATATATACAGTGAAAAATGGGGGTAACATGCCAGGCAAGATGGTACTTTCCTACACAACCCCCCCCCCCCCCCCAAACGAAGGACAATAAGACTAGCCATGACCTGATGAGTCTTCATTGTCTAAGTGGAAATATCTGGAGAGTCCATCTGCATTGGAGTGGCTACTCCCAGGTCTATGTTCCACTGTATAGTCCATTCCCTGTAGGGATATGGACCACCTCAATAATTTAGGATTTTCACCTTTCATTTGTTTTAGCCAAAGTAGAGGTTTGTGGTCTGTCTGAACAATGAAGTGAGTGCCAAACAGGTATGGCCTCAACTTCTTCAGTGCCCAGACCACAGCAAAGGCCTCCCTCTCTATGGCAGACCAACGCTTTTCTCTAGGGGTCAACCTCCTACTAATAAAAGCAACAGGTTGATCCTGGCCCTCAGAATTAAGTTGTGATAGGACTGCCCCTACTCCTAATTCAGATGCATCAGTTTGGACATAGAGTTTTTTAGAGTAACAAGGGCTTTTCAGGACAGGTGCAGAGCACATGGCCTGCTTCAGCTCCTCAAAAGCTTTCTGACAGTTTGCTGTCCATAATACCTTATTAGGCATTTTCTTGGATGTGAGGTCATTAAGAGGAGCTGCAATGGAGCCATAGTTCTTAATGAACCTCCTGTAATACCCAGTGAGGCCTAGGAAGGCTCTCATCTGAGTCTGAGTAGTAGGGGGAACCCAATCTATAATAGTTTGGATTTTTCCCTGAAGTGGTGCAATCTGTTCCCCACCAACAAGGTGTCCCAGATAAACCACCTTTCCCTGCCCTATCTGGCACTTTGAAGCCTTGATAGTGAGACCTGCCTTTTGCAGGGCCTCTAAAACTTTCCATAGGTGGACCAGGTGATCATCCCAGCTGGAGCTAAAGACAGCTATATCGTCCAGATATGCTGCACTAAAAGCTTCCAGCCCTTGCAGGACTGTGTTCACCAACCTCTGAAAAGTGGCAGGTGCATTTTTCAATCCAAAAGGCATTACTGTGAATTGGTAATGGCCTCCAATGGTTGAAAATGCAGTTTTAGGTTTAGCATCTTCTGATAATTTGATCTGCCAATACCCTGCAGTCAAATCAAAAGTGCTTAGATACTTGGCAGATGCCAGTGTATCTATGAGCTCATCTGCCCTGGGTATAGGGTGAGCATCAGTTTTGGTTACCTGGTTGAGACCTCTGTAGTCTACACAAAACCGCATTTCCTTCTTTCCATCCTTGGAATGAGGTTTTGGTACAAGTACCACAGGAGAAGCCCATGGACTTTCAGAGTGCTCAACCACTCCCAGTTCTAACATTTTCTGCACCTCTTGCTTTATGCAGTCTCTGACATGGTCAGGCTGCCTATAGATCTTACTTTTGACAGGCAAGCTGTCTCCAGTATCTATAGTGTGCTCACACCAAGAAGTGGTACCTGGCACAGTAGAGAAGAGTTCAGAAAACTGACCCAGGAGATTTATGCAATGGTCTTTCTGCTCAGCAGTAAGACAATCAGCCAAAACTACACCTTCCACTAGAGCATCTTGTTCTGTGGAAGAAAAGAGATCAGGTAGAGGATCACTGTCTTCTTCCTGTCCCTCATCAGTTGCCATGAGCAGGGTGAGATCAGCCCTGTCATAGTAGGGTTTCAGGCGATTGACATGGAGCACCCTAAGGGGACTCCTGGCAGTGCCTAAGTCAACTAAGTAGGTGACTTCACCCTTTTTCTCAACAATTGTGTGGGGTCCACTCCATTTATCTTGGAGTGCTCTTGGGGCCACAGGCTCCAAGACCCACACTTTCTGCCCTGGTTGGTACTGAACCAAAACAGCCTTCTGGTCATGCCATTGCTTTTGGAGCTCTTGGCTGGCCTGAAGGTTTTTACTGGCCTTTTTCATGTACTCAGCCATCCTTGATCTGAGGCAAAGTACATAATCCACAATATCTTGCTTTGGAGCTTTTAACGGTTGTTCCCAACCCTCCTTGACAAGTGTTAGTGGACCCCTAACAGGGTGTCCAAAGAGGAGTTCAAAGGGGCTGAAGCCCACTCCTTTCTGGGGTACCTCCCTGTAGGCAAAAAGGAGACCTGGTAAAAGAATATCCCATCTCCTGCGGAGTTTTTCAGGGAGTCCCATAATCATGCCTTTGAGAGTTTTGTTAAATCTCTCCACCAGTCCATTTGTTTGTGGATGATAGGGTGTAGTGAACTTGTAAGTCACACCACACTCCTTCCACATGGCCTTTAAGTAAGCAGACATGAAATTGCTTCCCCTGTCTGATACCACCTCTTTTGGGAAGCCCACTCTGGAAAATATTCCCAGGAGGGCCTTTGCCACTGCAGGTGCTGTAGTGGTCCTTAGAGGAATTGCTTCAGGATATCTTGTGGCATGGTCCACTACTACCAAGATAAACCTATTGCCTGAAGCAGTAGGAGGGTCAAGGGGGCCAACTATGTCAACCCCTACCCTTTCAAAGGGAACCCCAACCACAGGCAGTGGAATAAGGGGTGCCTTTGGAGTGCCACCTGTCTTGCCACTGGCTTGACAGGTTTCACAGGACTTGCAAAATTCTTTGTGGTCCTCTGACATTCTAGGCCAATGAAACAAGGGAACAAGTCTGTCCCAAGTTTTCATTTGTCCCAAATGTCCAGCTAGGGGAATGTCGTGGGCTAGAGTTAGGAGGAACTTTCTGTACTCCTGAGGAATCACTAACCTCCTGGCAGTTCCAGGTTTAGGATCCCTTGTTTCAGTGTACAAGAGGTTGTCCTCCCAGTAAACTCTGTGAGAGTCACTGACATACCCATTAGCTTGTTTGACAGCTTGCTGTCTTAGACCCTCTAGTGTGGGACAGGTTTGCTGTGCCACACTCGGCTCCTCCCTGGCAGGCCCCCCTTCACCCAAAAGCTCAGCAGTGTCTGCTTCCAGCTCCTCTGGTGTAGGTTCTGCACAGGGTGGAAATTCTTCTTCCTCATAAGTAGAATCCACTGTAGAGGGAGGGATAGTAGGAAGTGCGTTACTTCTACTAGCCCTAGCTTTAGGGAGCACTTGGTCCATTGTTCCAGGATCCAAGTCACCCTGTCCTTTTTGCTTTTTGGCCTGAGCCCTGGTTAAAGCAGAAATATGCCCTGGGATGCCCAGCATTGCTGCATGGGCCTCCAACTCCACATTTGACCAAGCTGATGTCTCCAAATCATTTCCTAGTAGACAGTCTACAGGTAAATCTGAGGCTACCACAACTTTCTTTGGACCAGTAACCCCCCCCCCCAGTTGAGATTTACAACAGCCATGGAGTGGCTAAGTGTGTTGCTGTGAGCATCGGTTACTTGGTACTGGAGACCAAGTAGGTGTTGTTCAGGGTGGACCAGTTTCTCTATTACCATAGTAACACTGGCACGAGTGTCCCTGTAGGCCTAAACCTCAACGCCATTTATCAGGGGTAGCTGCTTGTACTTATCCATGTTAAGGGGACAAGCAACTAAGGTGGCTAAATCAATAGCCCCCTCAGAGACTAACACAGCATCTGTGGTCTCCCTAACAAGACCAACCCCAACTAAGTTACCAATAGTGAGCCCAGCTACTCCCTTGTATTGGCTATTAGTAGGTTTGCTCCCACCACCAGTGCTATTAGTAGGGACACTAGGTGTAGCAGTAGGGGTTGTAGTGGTAGGAGGCTTGGTGCTTTTCTTTGGACAACTGGGATCTGTTGTCCAATGGCCTTTTATTTTACATAAATAGCACCATGGATTTTTTCTTTGTTTTGATTAGAAGAGGATTTGGGCCCACCACCCCCACCAGAGTGTTTTTGTGGGCCTCATGAAGACTCATTTTTAGATTTGTCCCCACCCTTGTCAGAAGACTTACCATCCTTCTTCTTGTTGCCATCTTTGTCACCCCCTGTATGAACTTTTCTGTTCACCCTTGTTCTGACCCATTTGTCTGCCTTCTTTCCCAATTCTTGGGGAGAGGTCAGATCAGAGTCCACCAAGTACTGGTGCAACAAATCAGACACACAATTATTAAGAATATGCTCTCTCAGGATCAAGTTATACAGGCTGTCATAATCAGTAACTTTACTGCCATGTAACCACCCCTCCAAGGCCTTCACTGAATGGTCAATGAAATCAACCCAGTCTTGTGAAGACTCCTTTTTGGTCTCTCTTAACTTCATCCTGTACTGTTCAGTGGTTAAGCCATAACCATCCAGGAGTGCATTCTTAAGAATTTTGAAATCATTGGCATCACTTTCTTTCACAGTAAGGAGCCTATCCCTACCTTTTCCACTAAATGATAGCCATAGGATAGCAGCCCACTGCCTTTGAGGGACATCCTGTACAACACAGGCCCTCTCAAGTGCAGCAAACCACTTGTTAATGTCATCCCCCTCCTTATAAGGGGGAACTATCTTATGCAGATTCCTGGAATCATGCTCTTTTGCAGGATGACTATGGGGAATACTGCTGCTGCCACCATGGGTTTCTAAACCCAACTTCTGTCTTTCCTTCTCCAGTTCTAAGGACTGTCTATCCAAATCCAGCTGTTGCTTCTTAAGCTTCAGTCTGGTTTGTTCCACTCTCAATTTATTGAGCTCCCTTTCTAACAATCTGTCATCAGGGTGGGTGGGAGGGACATGTCTAGAAACAGAAGTATGATGAGAATTGACAGAAGGAGACCTATCCCTTACAGAAGGCACCCTAACAGCTTGGTTAACAGAAACATCACTTCTACTGTGGTGAGAAGGAATACTCTTATTAAGATGTGAGACAACACTATCTGTATGGTGTGACTCTACATCAGTACCAACTATTCTAGGCTGTCTAGTAATGGGCAGGCTAGGAAGTTTCTTTCCTGAATCTTTTCCTAGGGGAGTCCCTGGATCAGATTGGGAACCATTAGCTACTTTTTCAACAGATGGGGCCCTTCTGGCCTTATCTTGCTCTTTAAGCATGTTAAGCAATAATTCCAAAGAAGGATTCTTCCCTACACTCAAACCTCTCTCTATGCAGAGACTCCTTTCTCCTTTCCAGCTAAGGTGATCATATGCAAGTTTGGACAGATCAACATTTTGGCCTGTGCCAGACATTTTTAGAAAGAGTTTAAGTGACAGAAAAAGAGAAAAAAGTTTTCAGAACTTTTTAGAAAGACAGAAAAAAACTTTTAAAACTTTTTAAGAACTTTTAGAAAGTTTAGAGGTACTTTTCAGCACTTTAGAAAAGAGGTGAGAAAAGAAATGCAAAACTTTTTGGTTAGGTGTACATACACTGAACTTGTTTTGTATATTTTTCTCTTATGAAAAGTACAATGACAAAAGTGGTAAGTAGTCTCAAAGCACTTATCCCACCGCTGCACAACCAATGTAGGAGGCTGAACTGGCTTGTAGTGAGTACCAAGGGGTACTTACACCTTGCACCAGGCCCAGGTATCCCTTATTAGTGTATAGGGGTGTCTAGCAGCTTAGGCTGATAGAAAAGGTAGCTTAGCAGAGCAGCTTAGGCTGAACTAGGAGACGAGTGAAGCTCCTACAGTACCACAAGTGTCATATGCACAATATCATAAGAAAACACAATACACAGATATACTAAAAATAAAGGTACTTTATTTTTATGACAATATGCCAAAGTATCTCAGAGTGTACCCTCAGTATGAGGATAGCAAATGTACACAAGATATATGTACACAATACCAAAATATGCAGTAATAGTATTAGAAAACAGTGCAAACAATGTATAGTTACAATAGGATGCAATGGGGACACATAGGGATAGGGGCAACACAAACCATATACTCCAAAAGTGGAATGCGAACCACGAATGGACCCCAAACCTATGTGACCTTGTAGAGGGTCGCTGGGACTATTAGAAAATAGTAAGGGTTAGAAAAATAGCCCACCCCAAGACCCTGAAAAGTGAGTGCAAAGTGCACTAAAGTTCCCCATAGGACATAGAAGTTGTGATAGGGGAATTCTGCAGGAAAGACACAAACCAGCAATGCAACAACAATGGATTTCCAGTCGAGGGTACCTGTGGAACAAGGGGACCAAGTCCAAAAGTCACAAGCAAGTCGGAGATGGGCAGATGCCCAGGAAATGCCAGCTGTGGGTGCAAAGAAGCTGCTACTGGACAGTAGAAGCTGAAGGTTCTGCAGGAACGACAAGGGCTAGAGACTTCCCCTTTGGAGGATGGATCCCCCACGCCGTGGAGAGTCGTGCAGAAGTGTTTTCCTGAAGAAAGACCGCCAACAAGCCTTGCTAGCTGCAAATCGTGCGGTTAGGGTTTTTGGATGCTGCTGTGGCCCAGGAGGGACCAGGATGTTGCCAATTGCGTCTGGGGACAGAGGAGGCATCGAGCAAGACAAGGAGCCCTCTCAGAAGCAGGCAGCACCCGCAGAAGTGCCGGAACAGGCACTACGAAGTTGAGTGAAACGGTGCTCACCCGAAGTTGCACAAAGGAGTCCCACGCCGCCGGAGGACAACTTAGGAGGTCGTGCAATGCAGGTTAGAGTGCCGTGGACCCAGGCTGGACTGTGCACAAAGGATTTCCGCCGGAAGTGCACGGAGGCCGGAGTAGCTGCAAAAGTCGCGGTTCCCAGCAATGCAGTCTGGCGTGGGGAGGCAAGGACTTACCTCCACCAAAATTGGACTGAAGAGTCACTGGACTGTGGGAGTCACTTGGACAGAGTTGCTGGATTCAAGGGACCTCGCTCGTCGTGCTGAGAGGAGACCCAGGGTACCGGTGATGCAGTTCTTTGGTGCCTGCGGTTGCAGGGGGACGATTCCGTCGACCCACGGGAGATTCCTTCGGAGCTTCTAGTGCAGAGAGGAGGCAGACTACCCCCACAGCATGCACCACCAGGAAAACAGTTGAGAAGGCGGCAGGATCAGCGTTACAGAGTTGCAGTAGTCGTCTTTGCTACTTTGTTGCAGTTTTGCAGGCTTCCAGCGCGGTCAGCAGTCGATTCCTTGGCAGAAGGTGAAGAGAGAGATGCAGAGGAACTCGGATGAGCTCTTGCATTCGTTATCTCAGGAAATTCCCAAAGCAGAGACCCTAAATAGCCAGAAAAGAGGGTTTGGCTACTTAGGAGAGAAGATAGGCAAGCAACACCTGAAGGAGCCTATCAGAAGGAGTCTCTGACGTCACCTGCTGGCCCTGGCCACTCAGAGCAGTCCAGTGTGCCAGCAGCACCTCTGTTTCCAAGATGGCAGAGGTCTGGAGCACACTGGAGGAGCTCTGGGCACCTCCCAGGGGAGGTGCAGGTCAGGGGAGTGGTCACTCCCCTTTCCTTTGTCCAGTTTCGCGCCAGAGCAGGGCTGAGGGGTCCCTGAACCTGTGTAGACTGGCTTATGCAGAAATGGGCACCATCTGTGCCCATGAAAGCATTTCCAGAGGCTGGGGGAGGCTACTCCTCCCCTGCCTTCACACCATTTTCCAAAGGGAGCGGGTGTAACACCCTCTCTCAGAGGAAGTCCTTTTGGTCTGCCATCCTGGGCCAAGCCTGGCTGGACCCCAGGAGGGCAGAAACCTGTCTGAGGGGTTGGCAGCAGCAGCAGCTGCAGTGAAACCCCGGGAAAGGCAGTTTGGCAGTACCAGGGTCTGTGCTACAGACCACTGGGATCATGGGATTGTGCCATCTATGCCAGGATGGCATAGAGGGGACAATTCCATGATCATAGACATGTTACATGGCCATATTCGGAGTTACCATGGTGAAGCTACATATAGGTAGTGACCTATGTGAAGCTACATATAGGTAGTGACCTATATGTAGTGCACGCGTGTAATGGTGTCCCCGCACTCACAAAGTCCGGGGAATTGGCCCTGAACAATGTGGGGGCACCTTGGCTAGTGCCAGGGTGCCCTCACACTAAGTAACTTAGCACCCAACCTTTACCAGGTAAAGGTTAGACATATAGGTGACTTATAAGTTACTTAAGTGCAGTGTAAAATGGCTGTGAAATAACGTGGACGTTATTTCACTCAGGCTGCAGTGGCAGGCCTGTGTAAGAATTGTCAGAGCTCCCTATGGGTGGCAAAAGAAATGCTGCAGCCCATAGGGATCTCCTGGAACCCCAATACCCTGGGTACCTCAGTACCATATACTAGGGAATTATAAGGGTGTTCCAGTAAGCCAATGTAAATTGGTAAAATTGGTCACTAGCCTGTTAGTGACAATTTGAAAGAAATGAGAGAGCATAACCACTGAGGTTCTGGTTAGCAGAGCCTCAGTGAGACAGTTAGTCATAACACAGGTAACACATTCAGGCACACTTATGAGCACTGGGGCCCTGGCTGGCAGGGTCCCAGTGACACATACAACTAAAACAACATATATACAGTGAAAAATGGGGGTAACATGCCAGGCAAGATGGTACTTTCCTACAAGCAGCAATTAGATGATCACAGTACAAATAAGAAAATAAGGAACTATTTTTGTCGGTGGCGAAAAAAAACAGTAAGATTTCACACCAAAGGCTTTAGGCCTATAAAGACCTTTAGCTGTTTTTTTAAAATGTGCTTCCACAACATAGAATGCTTTGCACTCAAAGAACGTAAACTGAGTAAAGACTGAAAGCACTACGAAAGATATTTCTTTGTGGAATCAGTCTCATGGATAGTAACCTTTATTAGAGATTTGATGGATTCCTCTCTTCAATAAAAGGGTGATACTATGTCCAACGTTAGAATTTGGTCTGGAACTGAAGAATTTGGTCCTCATTACAAGGCTGACGGTCTTCAGACCACCAGCCTCGTGGTGGCAGTCAGACCACCGCACTCCAGGCGGTCCGACCACCACATTACGAGCTTGGGGGTCAGACTGCCATTCCTGCCAGAAACATTGCTCCAGACGGTCTGGCGGCAGTCAGGTTCGCGGTTAGCCACGGCAGCGCTGAACTTAGCACCATTGTGCTGATCAAAACTCCACTTTCCGCCAGCCTTTCGGAAAGGCTGGAGAAAAGCCAATGCCAGGGGCCACAGGAGGGCCCCAGCACTGCCCACAAATAAGTTGTGGACAGTGCCTGCAGACTCCTGCCCAGCACCCTCGGAATGCGCACTGTCTACTTTGGTATTGGTCTCAGCTCCCTTAAGGCATGATGGCAGCATCCTCTCCGCGGCACTGGTGGTCCTGCCTTGGGACCCCCCCATTGTCATAATGAGGCCCTTAGTCTGATAACTGAGGCTAGGATTTCATAGATGTAGGCGATCTATGAAAGCCAGGGATGATTATGGTTTGCCCATCTGTAAACTGTATTGCCATTGAGAACAGTTTGCTAGGTACCATGATTTAAAGTGACTGCAAAACAATCTATTTTTCTGACAAATGTACAAGGTAGATGTGCTAAGCAGTAATATATTTGTGGTGCAGTAACCATCCCTTTATTTTAGAAAGGTTCTAAAGTCAACCCCAGTAAGTAGTTTACTGACAAATATTAGGCCTCTGACAAACATTTTCACACTGCTTTCATAAAAGGCAAAACAGCAACATCGGGATAACAACGTCATCTCTCTGCTGTAAAAAGGATTCAGAAAGAGACATTCAATGTCTCTCAATGCCATGGCTTCAATGTGGTTGCTAGTCCACATGAATGTGCAAGCCTCTCCTTTAGCATGTTTTTTTTTAACTTCATAAAAACAACTGACTGCGTAAACACATCAATGTTGTGGGACAAAATGCTTAATTTGGGAGCTCATGGACAACTTTATTATGTGATATATGGAATATACACCAGTACCTTGTCCTCGATATCCTTTCCATTAATGAAGTCCACCAAAAATCGTCTAATGTAATTTAAGGGTGTGTCTGCGCAAAGTGTATTCAATATCTTTCTTACTGATTTTGGGTGCACACTATATCGAACCTCGTTAGATCCTCCAATTTTGGAAGTCAAGCATATTTCCACCTCATATTATATGGATGATTTTTAAATGTTTTATCAAAATGCTATGGCATGCAATGCGCAGTAAAGTACTAGCTTCATACACAGATGTCAATAATTTGAAAAAGTAATATTGATAAGACTCAAATTATCATGTTTGGTAGATTTCTGTACAAAGGAATGGGGCACTGAATAACATCAGTCTTTCAAAAAATGACCAGTTATCAAACAATCAATCATCTGGATTGTATAGTGCCAGAGGGTATCCAGGGACTGAGCCCAGGCCGATCCGGGGTCCGAGTTGAGGAGCCAGGCATTGAGACCCCTTCTGAATTACTGAAGGGAGGGAGATGTCCTCAGGTGGATGGGGAGGATGTTTCAGGATTTCTGGATGAGGAAGGAGAAGGAACGACCTCCACTGTTGCTGAGGCGGAGAGGCAGAGAACAGGTATCTGAAGGATCAGTGGAACTTCAGGTGGCAATTGATGTATGCTGGTCCTTGTGCTTGTGTAGGGCTTTCTAGGCGTGCGTCAGAATCTTGAATTGGTATCACTTGCGTACGGGGAGCCAGTGGAATATCTTCAGGTGGGAGGTGATGTGGGTCCATCTGGGGAGGTCGAGGATGAGTTGGGCGCTGAGATTTGGATGGTCTGGTCTCTTTAAGAGGTGTGATACGACTGCAGTGTATAGAGTGTTGCCATAGGCCAGGTGGCTGGTGAAGAGGGCTTGGGTGATGAAAGGTCTGGTGGATACAGGGAGCAATTTGAAGATCTTATAGAGCATGTGCAGGGTGAGGAAACAGGCATAGGAGACTGCCTTGATCTGGCTGTTCATGGTGAGTTTGCTATGCAGGATGATTCTGATGGTCCGGGGTTGGATGGGAGGAGCTTCCATGTTGGCGGGCCACCAGGGATCGTCCTACGGCTCCCGTCTTATCTATGTTGAGTTTGAGGCAGTTATCTTGCATCTAGTTGGCGACACTGGTCATGCAGAGGTGGAAGTTTGCCTTCGTGGTGGAAGGGTCTTCGGAGAGCGATAAGACGAGCTGGGTGTTGTCCGTGTAGGCAATGATGTTCAGTCAATGGTTTCTGATGATGTTGGCCGGGAGGGTCATGTAGGTGTTGAAGAGGGTATGGCTGAGGGGTGAGCCTTGAGGGACACCCCACATGGTATTCTTTGTGTTCGAGGTTAATGGAGAGAGGTGGACTCTCCGAGTCCTTCCGGAGAGGAAGGATGCGATTCATTTGAGGGCGTTGTTTTGGATGCCAATCTGATGGAGCCTTTTGTGTTTGGGAGATGGTGTTGAACGCCACTGAGAGGGCAGCTAAGTCTCCTCTGTCCAGGAGGGTTCTGATGTCATCTGTGGCAGCGATCATGGAGGTTTCTATGGTTGGAGCAGATTCCGGATTGAGATGCGTCCAGAAGGTTGTTGTTGTCTAGGTATTCTTTGAGTTATTGGTTGATGGCCTTTTCGAGGACTTTGGAAGGAAAGGGGAGCACAGAGATAGGTCAATAGTTTTCAAGCTTGTTGGGGTTGGCGGAAGGTTTCTTGAGAAGGGGTTTGATTTCGGCATGTTTCCAGCCATTCGGGAAGGTGGCTGAAGTGATGGACATGATGAAGAGTTCTATGAGCTTGCTGCTAATGGTGCTGTTGCTGAGTTATCAATATGGAAATCATCATTGCTACTTGACGTTAATGAGAAACCATAAGTGATAGCAATAAAAATAGAGCAGACTGTCCACTGATCATATGTGATACCAGTAACCTCGGGGTTATTTTTGGACACTGTGGAGAAAGGCCTATGTTGTAGTTATCACACTGAACAGTTTGAGCATAAAAGTAACTATTAAACTAAAATTGCGATTACTTCATTTTAATATGGCACAGATGTTCCCCTTCAGTTCACATGACTGAGAAACATGGACATATGTCAATGGATGATGCAAAAACAACAAAGTGATGGATGGAATACTTGAATTAATTTAACCCACTAGTAATCACTCGGGACACATTCCAATCCATTGTTCCATGGCTCACTGTGCCACTGGAATCAAGATGTATCTGGCTAAAGAGATCAAAACCAGTCCTATGTTACTTGTGTTCTGGTTTAGGGAGGATCTGGCCTGGCAGTTCTGGCTAGACTGTTCCCATGAGGAAGAGGGTCAAGACTGATTTACTTATGGCTGGGTCCAAACTGAGGTGACATGGTGGGTGAAAAATGATGGATTGGGATGCAGACTGGATTAATTCAAGCTTTCCCTCCATCACTTGGCTCTTATTTGTCAGTGGTTGGGCATTATTTGTTTTGAACAGTGCAACAGTGTCTAGTCTCGGTCATTGCTGCAATAGAATTTTATGTAGCAATCCTCAGTTGAAAACACTAGAATTATGCCCAGCTTCCTGAGAGAGACTGCAGTCCTCAGGAAGGGCATCTTCCATGAAAAGAATTTAAGCTCACAGTAACGTGTAGGTTCAAGTGGTTCAGATATGAGACAAAAAACAAATCTCACTTGAACTCCCATCTCTATGCATGGCTTCATACAGGATGAAACGTCCCAAACAAGTTTTAACAAAGTCCTTGAAAACAGGTTGTAAAATGAGGGTACCGCTCCAGGCCTCTTGCTAAGCGAAATATCACTGCCCGGCGCACCTGCAAATGCATGTTGAATGCCTGAGTTACCTGTGAATGCCTAGTTGTCCAAGCCACAAGCACACAACCTTGCACATTTCTTGTCGAAAGTGGCACTGGTAGACTCGGCCTTTGAGACAATCAAAATCTCAGTACCCTTCAGAAAGACCTAAATGTCAGAATTCTGAGACTGCAGTCACTTGGTGACAAACAGATGGAGACAGGCTTGCAGTGAAGTATCTTACTGAGATTCCTGCTCAGTAGTCATAAAAAGTCTGATCCTCCTTGGATGCTACCCCACATGAAAAGAGCATCTATTACCGCCAAATCCAATTTTCAATCCTGCAACTCGGACTCCTCTCCGCTCTACCATGTTGTGTTTGATTTCCAGACGTGTCACTGTTGAATTTCAGTTTGGTAACACACATGGCAATGTCTTACACCTACTACAATAAGGGTAAAGAGAGATTTCCAGCTGCCTGGCAAGGCAAAACGTTGCCTTGTTGTGGTGAGCGATCACTAAGACTTTTCTGCACGCAACATGAGGACCCACTGATAAAGGATCCAGATGGGTACTCGTGACTTCAGTGATGTATCCATGATGTTTGTGACACACAATGTCGGGGTAGAAATGCATTCAAGCCGCAAGGGGTATATGGGAGCTCCAACAGCACAAGACTGCTTTCATGTCGTCACAATTTCCTGCCATCTTCCAGACACCTAAGTGAGCAGTTCGTCTTGAAGGGGGTGCATTTGAGGCTGGCACTACAATGATGCAGAAAGACACATCCAAGGAGTGCAATTACCTGTCCGACTGTCTAATTGCTTCACAGAGGCAGCTCTTCCTGGCAGAACCAAGAGCCTATTTCCAGCAGGTTGGATTCTATAGATCTATGTAATTAGGCATGCATGCAGGGACATTATGGTTTCGGATTGGACAAGCTGGATCTTGCCCACGTTGATCACCAACTTCTGTTCCAGAAATAGAATGGTATACCTATGGATGGTTTACACAGCTGCTACCTTTGTTGCAGGCAAATGTGCACCTAGGACACCCTGTTTAAGCACAGGTGCTGAAGGTGGTGCACAGAACTTTGTGAAAAGTCTTGACCCTGAACTGCCAGTGCCCTCACCCATTCTCTACTGTTTACTATGAATTAGAATGTGGAAGAAGGCATATTTAAAATATGGCAATGCAGTCCAGACATCTTTCAGCAAACAAGGATGACCCTCTGCCAGAGTCACTATCTTGAAGGACTGCTTCTGGATGAACTTGCTGAATAAACACTGGTCGGTGATGGAGTGCTGACCTTTGTCCTTGTTCAGGACGCAGCTACAGTACCTCCCCCGGCCCTAGTCGAGTGCAGGCACATATGTTTCATACTTCTGGTACTCATCAACACCTGAGAGCACTTGGGTGTCTGACTGCAGCACCTATGTAGGACCGAAAGCAGCAAACCATATTCCCCAATATTGAATGTGCTCCCTTCTGATGAGTAGCAGAACTAAGATCCATGCATGTGTCAAAGTACGAGTAACACTGGAAACACTGGAATTTTTAAGTAAATACTATGAATTCTGCGAGTAATCGGACTACTTTTCATTTTCACTACATTCACCAGCAGCACTATGGCGGACTGGGAAACCGACCCCACTATAAAAAAAGCATTGACAAAGCCAATTGGTCTCTGCAATCCTAGAAGTATTGGCATTGGCTTGTCAATGTCGTTTAGCCTTGTTTAGCCATTGTCCCTCTAACAGTTAACCTTTGGACTATGTTTCAAGTAACTCAAAATCGGAGAAGATATGAAACAGCGAGTGCTTAAGTGAATTAAAATCAGTAGATAGTAGACAGGTGGATAATGGACAGATGATGATGGACAGATGGATGGATAATGGACAGACAGACAGGTTGATCAACAGACAGCTAGACAGATCAATAGACAGGTAGGTAGATAGAGAGATAGGTTGATCAGACAGATACATAGAGACAGGTTGATCAACAGGCAGACAGATACATAGAGACAGATTGATTGAAAACAGATAGAGACAGATTGGTCAACAGATAGACAGAGACATGTCGATCAACAGATAGATCAACAGACAGGTTGACAGAGACACGTTGATCAACAGAGAGCATGACTAACAAATGCAAAGTGCATGGGAAATGTAGGAAATTGGCTCTGTATGTGCTATTTCAAAGTAAGGAATAGCATGCACATAGTCCAAGGGTTCCCCTTAGAGGTAAGATAGTGGCAAAAAGAGATAATACTAATGCTCTATTTTGTGGTAGTTTGGTCGAGCAGTAGGCTTATCAAAGGAGTAGTGTTAAGCATTTGTTGTACATACACACAGGCAATAAATGAGGAACACACACTCAGAGACAAATCCAGCCAATAGGTTTTGTTATAGAAAAATATATTTTCTTAGTTTATTTTAAGAACCACAGGTTCAAATTCTACATGTAATATCTCATTTGAAAGGTATTGCAGGTAAGTACTTTAGGAACTTTGAATAATTACAGTAGCATATATACTTTTTACATAAAACACAATAAGCTGTTTTAAAAGTGGACACTGCAATTTTCACAGTTCCTGGGGGAGGTAAAGTATTGTTAGGGTTCACAGGTAAGTAAGTCACTTACAGGTTTCAGTTTTGGGTCCAAGGTAGCCCACCGTTGGGGGTTCAGAGCAACCCCAAAGTTGCCACACCAGCAGCTCAGGGCCGGTCAGGTGCAGAGGTCAAAGAGGTGCCCAAAACACATAGGCTTCAATGGAGAGAAGGGGGTGCCCCGATTCCAGTCTGCCAGCAGGTAAGTACCCGCGTCTTCGGAGGGCAGACCAGGGGGGTTTTGTAGGGCACCGGGGGGGGACACAAGTCAGCACAAAAGGTACACCCTCAGCAGCGCGGGGGCGGCCGGGTGCAGTGTGCAAACACGCGTCGGGTTTTCAAGGGTTTTCAATGAGAGACCAAGGGATCTCTTCAGCGGTGCAGGCAGGCAAGGGGGGGGCTCCTCGGGGTAGCCACCACCTGGGCAAGGGAGAGGGCCTCCTGGGGGTCACTCCTGCACAGAAGTTCCGTTCCTTCAGGTGCTGGGGGCTGCGGGTGCAGGGTCTTTTCCAGCCGTCGGGACTTTAGGTTCAGGCAGTTGCGGTCAGGGGGAGCCTCGGGATTCCCTCTGCAGGCGTCGCTGTGGGGGCTCAGGGGGGACAACTTTGGTTACTCACGGACTCGGAGTCGCCGGAGGGTCCTCCCTGAGGTGTTGGTTCTCCACCAGTCGAGTCGGGGTCGCCGGGTGCAGTGTTGCAAGTCTCACGCTTCTTGCGGGGAGTTGCAGGGGTCTTTAAATCTGCTCCTTTGAAACAAAGTTGCAGTTCTTTTGGAGCAGTGCCACTGTCCTCTGGAGTTTCTTGTCTTTCTTGAAGCAGGGCAGTCCTCAGAGGATTCAGAGGTCGCTGGTCCCTTGGAAAGCGTCGCTGGAGCAGGTTTCTTTGGAAGGCAGGAGACAGGCCGGTAAGTCTGGGGCCAAAGCAGTTGGTGTCTTCTGTTCTTCCTCTGCAGGGGTTTTTCAGCTCAGCAGTCTTCTTCTTCTGGTAGTTTCAGGAATCTAAAGTTTTAGGTTCAGGGAAGCCCTTAAATACAAATTTTAAGGGCGTGTTTAGGTCTGGGGGGTTAGTAGCCGATTGCTACTAGCCCTGAGGGTGGGTACACCCTCTTTGTGCCTCCTCCCAAGGGGAGGGGGTCACATCCCTAATCCTATTGGGGAATCCTCCATCTGCAAGATGGAGGATTTCTAAAAGTTAGAGTCACTTCAGCTCAGGACACCTTAGGGGCTGTCCTGACTGGCCAGTGACTCCTCCTTGTTATTCTCATTATCTCCCCCGGCCTTGCCGCCAAAAGTGGGGCCGTGGCCGGAGGGGGCGGGCAACTCCCCTAGCTGGAGTGCCCTGTTGTGCTGGAATAAAGGGGGGAGCCTTTGAGGCTCACCGCCAGGTGTTACAGCTCCTGCCTGGGGGAGGTGTTAGCATCTCCACCCAGTGCAGGCTTTGTTACTGGCCTCAGGGTGACAAAGGCACTCTCCCCATGGGGCCAGCAACATGTCTCGGTTGTGGCAGGCTGCTGGAACCAGTCAGCCTACACAGATAGTCGGTTAAGGTTTCAGGGGGCACCTCTAAGGTGCCCTCTGGGGTGTATTTTACAATAAAATGTACACTGGCATCAGTGTGCATTTATTGTGCTGAGAAGTTTGATACCAAACTTCCCAGTTTTCAGTGTAGCCATTATGGTGCTGTGGAGTTCGTGTAAAACAGACTCCCAGACCATATACTCTTATGGCTACCCTGCACTTACAATGTCCAAGGTTTTGTTTAGACACTGTAGGGGCACAGTGCTCATGCACTGGTGCCCTCACCTATGGTATGGTGCACCCTGCCTTAGGGCTGTAAGGCCTGCTAGAGGGGTGACTTATCTAAACCTGCATAGGCAGTGAGAGGCTGGCATGGCACCCTGAGGGGAGTGCCATGTCGACTTACTCGTTTTGTTCTCACCAGCACACACAAGCTGGCAAGCAGGGTGTCTGTGCTGAGTGAGGGGTCTTCAGGGTGGCATAAGACATGCTGCAGCCCTTAGAGACCTTCCCTGGCATCAGGGCCCTTGGTACCAGGGGTACCATTTACAAGGGACTTATCTGGATGCCAGGGTGTGCCAATTGTGGATACAAAAGTACAGGTTAGGGAAAGAACACTGGTGCTGGGGCCTGGTTAGCAGGCCTCAGCACACTTTCAATTCAAAACATAGCATCAGCAAAGGCAAAAAGTCAGGGGGTAACCATGCCAAGGAGGCATTTCCTTACACATGGGATTGCCAGCAGCAAGTTATTTTAGGATATTTCTAGTCATGCTGTATTCGCAATTGTGAATGGTGCATGAAAGGCTTGTACAAAAGTTTAAACAGGTTCTAAGAGTGTTAACTAAATAGAATTGCGAGCTTCACAGCTTCGATGCCAGTCCCTAGTCAGTAGAAGCTGGCACAAGAACAGAACGAGTCAACCTCCAACCCCGTAGCCAACAAACACACTGGTCGAGCAACCCTCCTCCAACAAGCTATCCTTTAACAAAAGCCACCTTCAATGATTAAAAAAATATTCAAAATTACAGATTTCTGTGCTTGCCCAATCACAGGACCATGTTAGGTCGCCTCGTCAGGGGTTGTAAGAATTTTAAATGGAATTTTCACACCATGGTGTTTGTATAGAAGGAATGCTACGGCAGGACTTAATATGGGTGAAGGAAGAAGGTGACTCATTGAAAGTACCACCAGTGCTGTATAGGACCAGGATACGGAGGATGGGGGAAGTGAACTGGAAACACCAGCACTCGCAAGGAGTGTTTCAAGATAAATAAAAAAGTTGTTCCCTAAATGGCAGAGGTGGATGTTTACAAGTATTTGGTTCATGCTCTTGTGGGAGGGCCTAACATTGCGAGGCATGACACATTTATGCCACAGACAAATGTGGACAAAGAATTTTCGAGCGATGATTCAGCAGGCAAATGGGAAGTCTATGGGCGAGCTGAAGTCCACAGATTGAACACTACACATCTCTTCGAGAGAGCTAACAACTGGAATGGATGAGCTATGCACATTTGGGACTTGGATAACAGAACGCTGATAAGGCAAAAACAGGATGCATGTTTGGGAAGTATGTCCAAACTTAATTTAGTAACTACTGGGACGTGGAGGAGTATAACTTAGAGTACTGAAGATCAGCAGTAAGAAAGGACTGCCTCCTTTCAGTGTCTAATTTTCTGCAAGAAATCAGTTTTGAAATGCGATCTTGCATAATAACTTATTGGCGATCAGACTGATAGGACTGTGAAGTCCTATCTGTCTGTGAGAAATTGTCTAACATTTACAGAGTGCAGATGCTGACATAAGCCCACAGATTGAACACAACAGGTCTCTTCAAGACAGCGCATGTGCTGTCTTGCCGAGACCTAAAAAATAACACTTTACCTGCACAGAAGGAAGCATTTAATAAAAGTAACTTTTCTTGACAAACATGAATTTCTAATTAGTAATGACCTGAAGTATTTAAGATGGGGAACTAATCAGGTATTTTATTATGAAATCTTTAGCTTAATGTGTTATTGTGCCAAACAAAAAAAATCTAAGTAATTTTAAAACCTCCAATTTAGATTGTAAGAAGTGGTTGGTTGATTTTTTAAATAAAATTATAATTCACTTTTCAAGAAAGATTTGATTTAAGCTATGCATATGTTGCATGTTCTTTCATCAATAGTGAAATGGAACTATATTTAGCTTTTTCTAATTCCTTAAAAAACAATGAATAAAATAACTATAGTAATCAAAATAGTTTACCTGCACAGCCAGGAGCATTTGATAAAAATATAGCTTGGCAGTAGATTCTTTCAGTCTTGTTTTTGTCACTACTCTTTCAAACAATTCACCTCCTTCCATTCTGAAGAAAATTGGACCAGAACGAAAACAATTGATGAATCAAAAACAAAACAAACAAAAAAAAAGCACATCGACACATTAAAGTAATTAATTTTTACAACATTTACTGAGGGAACAAGTGTGACAAAAGGAGCACACAGAATCAAGGGGCAAAAAAGTTCAACTCGTTCTTTTAGAATAAACATCAAAATCAACATCAGCATGATATTTAATTGATTATGGAAAATATCTAAAACACGTTTCATTGTTAAGTTGTTAAGACCTTGCAAAGTTAAGTGATAAATCTTTAGTACAATTTAAACTTAAACCACGAATAAAGCAATGCTATTTGGTTTAATCTTTTTAACTGAATTTATAAACATATTGGGCTTCATATATCGTTGCATTTTATTTGCAAAGCCTGCGATTTTAAAAGTCTTTGCAACAGCAAAATACAAGGATACAACGTATCAAAGGCATTTTGTGAGCCTGAAAAGCTTTTCCGGCCTGGATGCCTTTTGTCACTCACTTGGACCCCAATTCATAATGAAATGTATCAACTGGATGTTACTGCAATTGCGCCTGCAAATAATTTTATTTACTTATTTACAGTGTTTTTCTCTAGCATAACTTCACCAACAGGTACTACATGTCCCGGATAACATTACCGAGAATAATCAAACTAACTGTATATGTGTCTGATAAGTTTAACAACATTTTCAAGAAGGCCTGCTGAACACCAGCACAGTCAGTGCCAAGCTGTGGTTATTGAAGGCACAGGGTCTGCATGCTGAACATGAGTTACTACAAAATAAATCGAAACCGAGCATTGACTTTTGAGGAGGTAAAGGCCTTGAAAAATAAGACTGAAAAGTAACAATACAGAGTGGTCTAGAAGAGTATGGTTGAGTAGGTTATAGCAGTTCTGAATGCTGTGAACCACAAGTGAAAGGTTACTTGATATGGGGAGATCTTGATTTAGTGATATATTGAACAGATGGCTCTTGATACTGATGTTAACAATCTCGCCCTTCACTTAGTTAGGATAGAGTTTCATTCCTGGTAAGCCACAAATGTCTTCCCTTCTTGAGTGCTGGCTTCCCATATTATCTCAGCCAGTTGTGGCTATGCCTGGTGCGGGAACTGTTTGGGGAGGTCCCAGGGCAACAGACCCAAAACGCCACATACATCCCCTTTAGCACCAGACTTGCAAAATAGTGTGGTCCAAAGCTTAAAGCAAGGAGCTGGTGATAGAAGACAAAGAAACTCAACAAACACATTAGTAACACCTAATAAATCCATTTTCAGACAGAGTTTTTATGTTGGAAAGAAGGTACTTTTCTGCATACACAAACCAATATAGCACATAAGCACTGATGAATGTAAGTGCATAACGCGTTAAAGATAACCAGTCCAGCTATGTCCCACCAGCCTCTTTCTGAATAGAGATCAGCCTATTTTGTGATGTTGCTATATTTTAAATCTCTGCGAGATCATTTTACTATGCTTCTGTAATGCTTGCTGAGGTTGGGGATGTCAACAGTGGTCCCTGAAAGACTAATACATCTGCGTGAGCTCAGTTCTTTATTCAGATAAGACATGTCACAGAAGGTAGCTCTGTTCAGACGTGGGGAAAGTGGCTTCCCATACAAAATGTTTCAGGCTGCTGCCCCACCTGGCAGGACTCTCACCACCACAAGAGCAATCAGACAACCAAAAGAAAGCTGAAGAGCTCCCCACTCAGAAAGTCTACTGATCCTTTGACCAAAGGAAGGATCACTTGGGGCCGAGGGCACTGTAGCCTAAGTCTACAGGGGGATTATAGTTGTTTCCGGTGCCAGTGCCTTGGCATCGTAAGAGCCGCAGGTGGTCAGAAACTTACAACTATAAAACCGTGAAGGTTTTTTATCATCATTATATTGATTAAAGGCATACATCTCAAAAAGCTCCACTCGCAGGTAACTTTTTCTTGTTCATATAGGAGTCAGACCTCCAGGGGGCATGGGCAGGGTAGAAGAAATGCATGAGTTGGATCTTCGCTCGCAGATTACTCTCCAACATGAATTTTGATGCGTCTTGCAGCTTAGGTCAATCCTCACTCAGCTACCTCATGGATACTCACCAGGCCACAAAAGAGGGTCGAAGTCAAAACACAAAACCCAGTGGGTAGACACTAGGAGCTAGTCCTTGCAGGCACTGATTATTTTTCTGGGCTCCAAGGAAGGTATGTGATAAAGTTTTATTTCAAGTCTTGCACCTCACAAGCATCGGGCAGTTGCGCTGAGAAACTCCCCAAGCAGGCTCTCCTGTGGGGGAGAAAGTCCAACAAGCTCTTCTGTTCAGATGAAGGACAGTCCTTTTCCAAAAGCTCTCCTTGCAGGGTTCTTTGTTCCTCTACAATGTGTACTCGGGTGCCTACTCAGCCTCTGTCTCAATGTCACACAAACAAAGATGAAGAATGTGCAGAGAAAAGGAGCACAGAAGACTCTGACTATCACCAACTAAACATGGACAGCTTTAGCACCAGTCCCCTCCATGTTTAGGGCAGTCTCATGGCATGTAATGGCATTTCTCTTCATTATCATCTACAAAGATGAACTTTGCTAAATTGCATGACATTTTTATGACGTAAATCCTAGCTCCTAACTTTCCTTGTAAATAATTGGTGGTCACTCACACACAGTTTACTGGTTGTAGCACTGAGCGGCAGGAGAGAAGAAGCTGACAGAGCACACTGAGGCCCTCATTTTGAGTTTGTCGGGTGGAGGAGGCCGCCCACCAAACTCTTTAATGCGGAAAACCTACACTCCGGTTTTCCGCCCACTGGCCCTATTATCGGTTTTCCGCCCACTGGCCCTATTATGAGTTTCCCGCTGGCCCACTGGGAAACAGGCAACACCATTGACGCCGGCTCGTAATCAAACCAGCAGCAATGTTTTGGTTCATCGGGTGTGACAGCACCCGTTGTGCTTTTCGCTGTCTGTGATTCAGGCAGTGGACAGCGGGACAGGGCTGTCCATGGGGGCCCCTGAACTGCCCATGCCGAGTGCATGGGCAGTACAGGGGCCCCCAGCACCCCATCTCCGCCAGCCTTTGCATGGCGGTGTAACCGCCATGCAAAAGACGGTGGAGAGGGGACTCGTAATCCCCAGGGCAATGCTGCCCTGGTGGATTAAGACCGGCGGCACCGCCAGGCTGCCGACCAGCAGTAATCTGTCAGTGCCAGCAGTCTGACCGTGGCCACTCCGCCACGGTCATAATGAGGAGGCCGGACTGCTGCGTTGGCAGCAGTCCGACCAGCACCGTCAGACTCTCAATAAGGGCCCAGAGCTTTCACAGCTAGCAGCTGCACTGACTAAGGTGCTCCTCTCCTACATCTTCTCTTTCTATTGTGGAGGCACAAACAGCCTAGGATGTTGTTACTCTTGCTATTATCAGTCTCATTGATATCCCAAATCTGAGTAACAGTGAAGGTAAGGTTGTATCCTACATAGACTGTCAAAGATATTAAAGTCTTGCCTGACAAGGTCTAGGAAAAGGAAACTGTTAATACTATTTGCCCACTACCACACTGTATTGTTAGTGAGAGGGAGCATAGCCTAGAAAACAAGTTCCAGTGCTAATACCAACAATGAAAAATGTCATGTTTACAACTGCAATACCAAGTGCTTCGGGTGGACACTCCTATTACAGCCCGAAATAGGATTCCCAGTCGTGCAGTATTTGCCCATGTGCAAACTACATACACCACATTATTTGCTCTTGCGCAGACAGAGGTTTGCCCCTGTGTTTAGGAGCTAAATCTGCCAGGATTAGCATCCCATTTCCAGTCAAAATGGAGTTTGCACACAAAAGATTTTCTTGCAAAAACAAATCTGAAGAGTATCTTCTATGACAAGAGTGAAGATGTTTATTTTAATGCCAGTAACACAGACATTTTTCCAGATGCTGCTGCTCTTATTCTTTCTCTAAGGTTCAGCTAAGACTTGTGTTTTATTTAGGACAGTTCTTAACAATAGGGGACAGTATTGGCAAAAACCAACCCCTCTCTATTGGTTTAAAGCTGGAGCACATCAAGGCAGTTACAGGGAATTGCGTTTGTCAACTGTTCTCTTAATCTAGATCTGCAATCTAAATCCTGCAGCCCTATAAGTATGGTGACTGGAATTATGTTCCAACTGAGGAAACATTTTTCAAAGGCAAATCCCTCCTGATGGCAGCCCTTAAAAACAGTGACTTCTATTGAGGCGAAGATAGAGGCATGTTATAGTAGGCTCGAGTCTGATAAGCAAGCTGACAGGATCACTCTTGAGGGCTGAATGAGGTCTCATGGGCTATCAAGGTGTACAAAAAGAGCAGAAAAAGAGCCAACAAGTTCCTAGAGTTTTGGAATGTGGAATGTAAAGTGGAGAGGCTGGAGGACAGCGCAGGAGACTCATTTGCATGTTATATGCTTTCCTTCGTGTGGAATGGATGAATGTTTGTCAATCAAAGAGCAGGAGATCCTGAAGAATGAAAGCTTGTGGCAAAGAGTTCGATGAAACCGTAGTGACGAGGAAGTTTTAGCTTCCTTCTAGACCAGCCGGTTCCTCCACTGACTGAAGTTGCAGAGTTGGCTTCTGTAAAGAAGAGAAGTTATCCTCCAAGTGCCAATTTAGAAGAAGATGGTCCAGGATCCTTAAGTAAAATTAGGTAGTTCCAAGAGTTGAAGAAGATTAGGTGGAGTCAGGGCTGGAAGCTCTTGTGTTGTACCCTTCCAGACCAAAAGTAGGACCATTATCAAAGAGTTCATAGGGTCATCATGGTGATAGTATAAGGTTGCAGGTCACAGTAATGGTCTCTGGGAACCGCAAAATCAGTGGGGACCTCCTGACTGGATTACTTCTATTTGAGCCTGTTATCTAGGTATGTTGGATCACAATGGGGAATGCAGAAAGTGGAGTATTTTGAATACTGGTAAAATGTGGGTAGTTGTAGTGTGTAAGTAAAACATGCAGGGAGCTAGGTTCTGGCTGTAATACTCCCCCTCCCCCCGAATGCCACTTTTTGCTTGTTTTTTAGATGCAACATTGACTGAAGTGCACTGAGTTTCTGCTAACCAGGGTGCATTATATTACAAGTGAGGGCATATATGCCAAAGTAAATATGTCCCTAATATGTCTTTGTTGATTCTTAGACATAGTAACTGCACAGGGAAGCCATTTTAAATACATGTGCTGGACAATGGTCACTATGAGTTCCCCAGACACGTGATGGCTTTTCTAAGCCTAGGGATGTCTGGTATCAAACATCTCATATTAATAAACAAACACTGATTCCAGTGACAGATTTATTAGTATATGCACTGAGAGGGCAACTTAGAGGTGCCCCCTGAAAAACTTACCAACTGCTGGTGAGCTCACTGACCGGATCTGGTCAGCCTGCCACCAACAGATGAGAATCTGGCCTCCCATGGGGGGACAGCCTCTACTCTTGAGAGGTCAGAAACAAATGTCTGTCTGGGCTGGGGTGTTACCCACCCCTCTCCACAGGATGCCCAGCATTTCAAGGCAGGAGCTTCAAAGAAGCCTACTGCCTCCGATATGTAGAACTGGCCTTCCTCAAAGGAAGATGCCAACCCCTCCTTCCTCAAGGTCCATCTGGCACCTGGACAGGCAGGAAAATTAGATATGTAGGAGGTGTGTTACATTTCCCGACTGGGAACACCCCTAAATTGGCCAGCCTGAAGAGGACACTAATTAGGAAATTCTGCCATCTTGCGTGTGGTAGAATTTAGGACCTCTTGACAGGGTAATTCCCACTCCCCACAGGAAGTGGTCATCGAGGGGGTGTAGTGACCCCAAGAGAATGTAGCCTATTGGCTACTACCCTTCTTTCCCCTTAACACCTCCTAAATTGAGTATTTAGGGGACTCCCTGATACCATATCCTCAGATCTTCGCTGGACACAAAAGAAGGAGCGGACAGGAAGACTGCTAGACCTGAGAACCAAGGAGCACGACTTAATTGGCACCAACCCTGACACCCTACCTGCTGCACCCGACCCTCGAGGAGCAACTGACCTGTCCCTCCACTGCAGCCTCCAAGAAATGTGGACAGCTGCCAGTGCTTCACCAATTGTCAGGAGGAACTCCTTTGGAGTAGAGGAGCTGCTCCTTTCACCCGCAGGCACCCAAGAAAGGACTGCAAGAAATCTGATGCAAGACATCACCACTGCACTCAAGCCACCCAGCCCCTGTTCTACTGGGCTAACGGTGTCAGTGTGCTCCCCAGGCCCTCTAGAAAAAAAGCCCACCCTGTGCTCCCCTACTGTGGACATCCCAATAATGTCTGCAGACCCCCCCTGTAACCACGAGTGTCCAGGAGGCAAAGACCCGACACCCTAGGACACTTCTGCATCCGTCCGACCCGGACCCAGGAGAACAGAATAAAGGGTGTCCCACACATCTCCCTACCTCGAGAGATCTGAGCCCACTTGTTGGCTTGGTTGGATTGGACCCCCAGTCTACTCCTGCAGGGTGTTTCTGCAGGCCCACCTGCAACTGCAAGAAACTCCAGTGCTGAACCTGATGCCAGAAGACACCCCTGCACCTGTGCCCTACAGTCTGAGGAGAAGTGGACAGACGGTGTCCTCACGTGCTGAAGGACCACAAGGGTCGAGCCCCCCTGTGGGTTCCCATGTACTGTCCTTACAAGGACACCTATCACTGTAACACACCTCTGCACCCAGACGCACTAGAGCTCCCCAAAGTGACCTGTTGGTGTGGCCCTGGACCTTGCCCCTAAACCCCCTTAAGGCCAGGAGATTGGTCCCGTAAGTCACTGTACTCTACCTGGGTTGTTGTCTTTGTTTTCCTCCATAGGACTGCATTGCAGCTGTCTGAAAAATGCACTGTTTACTTTTAAAAACTTTAAAAATGAATAACTCGAAAAGTACCCACCTGACTCCATTGACCTTGGTATCAAAGTTTATATAAAAGTTTGTGTTATGTTTATAAATTGGTGTTGGATTTCTTCATTTAGTGTGTGTCTCACTTACTGCATGAGTGTGTGCGCTGTACATGCTTATGTATATGTCTAACTACTCGACCACACTATTCAAAAAGAGAGCATTTGGGATGTCATTTGTGCCTCTGTGATAACTCTGGGGATTGATTGGACTTTTTGCAGAGTGTACGTCATTTTGGTCCACTATATAAAGAATCTGCTTCCTACAACTATGTTTAGTGTAGTGTGTAAGTATCAATGTTTGATCCCCTCTTGTCTTCTTCTTTCCCCTTCTACAGGGATCCGGGTGTGGTGCTCATAATTTCATTGAGTATCAGGGACCTTGAGTTATGGTTGAACATTTTATAGAGGCATGGGAGTTGAATTAGGTGGGACCAGTTGATTTTTCTTATGTTGGAGTGATTTCCGTGAGAGTTGTAATGTTCTGTAAAAGGTCCTGTACAATTGTAATTAAATAAAGTTGCAAAAAAACAAACAAATTGTATACATGTACCAAATTTTGTTCTAAATGGTATTTACAGGCAACTAATGAACATGCCTTGTATGGAAGCCCTGGAACACCATATATTACACTACGTAACTGAGTGACAAAAGACTATTGAAAAATGCAAGAACGCAAACAAAAAATAAGCACAAGTGCTCACACGTCTTGCAATAAAAGGTCCAAGCATGTAATCTGATAACGCTATAGGGCCTTTGAAAGCCTCTCGATCCATTAAGAAACATTCTGCTACTCAGTAGGAAATAATGCAGCAAAAGCACAATACAATAAATACAATACAATAAGTAGCCATGCTGGTTACTTTTAACTGATTAAGAAATAAGCACAGTTAATACTAATTTGTGATGTGCGTTTTTTTTCTCAGTATATTTAACTAAACATTAGTGAGCTTACCGCCAAAACACACTTTATATTGTAGAACTTTCTGATTAGAACATTAGTTCTTACAATAGCTAGAATGAAAACTCTTTGGCTGTAAGTTCATTTTGTCCTAAGTAATGTTCAGATTGTAGAACTGGATGCCTCTCTGAAGCAGAAGAGCTTCTCAGTTTTTGATAATCTCCTTGGCTATACAACTACATCCTTGGATAACCCTCAGATGTGATAGCTTGTGCTCCACAATTACTCGCATAGTGGCTCATCACATCACTCGTGTGCACAGTCGAGAAAAGTGTACCACAAAATATTCTGTTGCACCCCGCCTCCCCCCACGCACACCCACCCACAAAAAGGATAATTAGAGTGAACGACTGATCTTGACCATGTTCAGTTCCTAACCTGGCAAGGGAGCTAGTGATCAGAGATCATAGCCCTGGGGGACAGGAATCATTCAGAGCAATGAATGTGTGTGGCTACTTCTGCTGATGAGAAATCTTGGCAGAATGGGCAATGACCATCTCTGGCCCCACCTTTGAAAGCTCTACCAATCTCAGTGTGCGTGGCCACTGCAAGATCACTGTATAAAAGTGTCTTGGGCACTAGCCTGACCAGCTACTTTTGTGTACACAGGTGTTGAATTCCTATGTCCCGATGCCCAGGACATATTGTTTGGGGTCAACGACAACAAGTTTTCATTTTTATTTTGTCCTTGGGACAAGTAGGCCCAACCGCCTTCTGCACAAACTCTTTGCCAATTTACAGGGAAGGGAACTGTCTGCAGTTGAGGTAATGTTTGTGTCCATATGTTAATTCTGTTCAAACTTGTATTTGTGGTTCATTAATGCAAAGCATTATTAGGATGAGCACTCTAAAGAAACGTCGTAAGGTCACACAGCACTACTGACAGTGGTTTCAGAAAAAAAGGGTACACACATTTGAAAAGTTTAACTATATGAAGCAACTTATAATGCTCCCAGAATTCTGTCTCATTAGATACTAATGTCTGCAGCAGGTTGTAAGCAAGATTGATGATTCTTTGCTTTCAAAATAGAATGTTCAGAGAAAAAAATCCAAGTAGGAAAAAAACATTTTGCTAAGCTACTGTGCAATTTTAGATATAATTTCTTTGAAGCATCATTTAGTAAAAGTTGCATGCGAGTATTTCCCAAAAATATTCATAACGGAAAATCAGTGTAATAACAACAGGTGGTAGTAGTGATAGAAAACACCCATCCTAAATCACACCGAGTCCGGGGCCAAAGTGAAGAATAAAAGTCAATGAACAGGTGTGAAAATGGTACAGGTGCCCTACCACCCAAGAATGGACAAATTAAATAGAGATAGTAACACAGCACTCCATGTACAAGTCCATTCATTACAGTATGTGCACCAATGAAGTCCGTTGGTACTAAAGTATACAAAACAGAGGACTTTATTCAGTGTTGATGCAATCCAATATTTGTTTCCAAAGGACAGGTAAAAAGGCCAACATGACTTTATGGAGGCTAAATGACCAGTCAAAAGCGAACAGTACTGAGAACTCGAAGTCCTGGCATCCGTGTCACAAAATCCAATAAAAACCAAATTGTTACTTAACAATCCTGTAAATACAATCCTTGAAATCGAGTGATGTGAAGGAGTTCAGTAGTAAGAAGAACACAGAAAAGAGAAGAATCGCTCCTTAGTCCGAGCTCAAAATCAAGTGTGGTTGATGTATATGTTTATCTATTAAAGGCCATGGTAAGGCCACACTAATGTGGAGAGTAGCCGTGTTTCAATAATTCTGTCTCAACAGAATCAGTGTAACCATTTTCAACAAGTTTATGGAAAACATGAAAATAAAACAAGCACTGGCAAAGCCAACCGATCTGACACGGCTTGTCAGTCTTTTGGTTTTGTCAGTGTTTGTCTTTTTTTTACATGGCTTTTGCAACACTTTATTGTTGTGGGAGCTGCCAGGCCCTCACCATTGTAACAAACATTGGCAAAAAACAAAAAAAGTTTATTGGTCTCAAAAAGTCACATTGACGCAGTAGCTTCTGGCACTTAACAAAACTACCTTGTGTGCCAATATGCTCCTTGTGGAAGAGCAGAATGCTATCACTCACAGTAAGGCCAGCCGATTGAGAGAGAAACAGAATTTTAATAAATACAAAATGTCTTGATCAACACCAGACCTAATCAGGAATCCAATTCTTAATGAAAGTCACAAACGTGCACCCATGGTATGTCTTTGAATCGGTGGCTTTCATGAATTCTCAAGAAATTACACAAATAGGCCAGGAAATTGTACACCTAGAAAATATTTGTATTTTAACATGAGCAAATATGCATTTTGTTGATTTGATCATGTGAAAATCTATTGAGCGTTTACAAGTTCACTTTCTCTCCAACAACTTGTTTTTTAAGAACCCTGAAAGACATTCTACTTCTGCCTTTCCCAGGAATAAATTACCAGCCTTTCTCAGTATGGGAAAAGAATGGAGAAGAGCTGGTGAAAATCATTAAAACATACAAGTTAGTAGGTTTGCACAGCCTCAAAGGCATTCCAGCCTGGGAACCTATTGCTTAATGCTTCCTCCAGCCCCAGCACGTGTATCTGCGGGAAAAGGTGGCAAAATAAGGAAACTGCTACAGTAGGGCTTGAAATTGCTAGTATTCAAGCCTTTGTATAGTATTAGCTTCGGCATAATCAGAGAGGCTATTATCAGAGCTCTTACATGAGATTGTTGCCATAATTTGTCGGCACACTACATGGCACCAAAGGGACAAGTGGATTTTTTTACAGGACAAGAAGCTTTAGGAAGCAACCTGGCCCATAGACAAGTAGATGTTTTATTAAATTCCACATCCCTGATTCATTATAGCTAAATGGGGTAGGAGTGAAGTACTTGGTACCCAGGCAGGGAAAAGAAGAGGTAACATTCAAAGGGAGGGATCTGGCACCCCAACCCACCAGATACTGAATCCCACTGTCTCAAAACTCTTAGGAAAGTGTTTAAAATGTTCCAGCCTATTGTCCCAGGTCAAATAAAGACCTGGAGAAGCCTCCCACAATTACCTCCATTTTGAGTTGGTGTCACTCCATTTTGTATTGCTGCACGCAGCTCCTCACACAGCACACATAGAAATGTGGCATATGCACCTTCCAGCCATACCACACAATTGACAAAAGGACCCAGTTAAGACTGGAAGAACCTGTTAACAAATGAGGCCGGGAAACATTACTCCACCGTGTTCACCTTGTGAACATCACATGCAAAAAGGATAGACCTTCCCAACATGAATCCACAGTGCTACAATTATGAGTGCCACCAGATCCGGTGAAAGGGCAGTAGTCACACTGACTGCGAGTGAGGGGCCTTTATTTGTCTGTCATAACCTCATCACCAGGATATGTGGTCTCACTGGATAAAAGCAAGGAGATACACTGCACACCCCATGATCATCTCAGAGACTACAGGAAAACCGCATATGGCAGGGCATCATGCTTTTATGAGCAACACGAAGGCACTTCTGAAAAAAATAAGTGGACATTTAGGCCTTTTGATCTGAGGCTCCTAATAGCTGACTAAAGCAAATTATTCCTGACTAAATACTACATTCTCTGTGCAAAGACTGTCCGTGTGAAGTTCAAAGGAGCTCCTGGTAATCAGTTGTCTGTGTCCAAAGCTCAGGTCTCCATGCAATTTAATGTCTCTGGCGAAAGAGAAACAAGCAGCATTTGGACAGCATCAACTGTGAAACTCTCAGGTGCTATCAACAGTTAAGGAACCGTATTCTGAAAAGGGCTAGCCACGGTCAAGATATTCTTGCATGGTAACTTCCATAGATTAGGAGGGGTGGGAGAAGAGGGTTTAGCCACCTCCCCTCTGCCCAGTAGTGCAATTTAAGTAAATTTCCTTTCAGCGAGCTATGCTCTTATGTTAAAAGGCTGAGGAAACAGAGTCGACCAGAAAAAAGGTGAGTCAGAGTGCATAGCTTTTCCAAGCCATGCAGAGGACTTCTGAACCAGAATTTGAAGGTTAATGCACAAATTCACATAATGGTCAACTGAAATATGAGGCTATGTATGGCAGGCAACAAACCTGCTGCTATCCTCATCAAAAATATCAACCTGCTATGGCTGAAAGCTACCAAGGGACAGCAGACTTTACTCTCTACCTAATACTAAGCCACAACAGTATCCTCAACCATAATCTCATTCACTCAATATGACTTTTATTTAAAAATTGTTTTTAAAAACATCATGCACACTTCCATAGCCAACATTAAGCTCAAACCAACAAGACATCTAAATACATTTAGGGCGATTGAATTTTATACAATTTACTGATCTGCAGTGAGGATCTAAGATACTAGCAGTAATCTGAAGTTCATAATATGAACAATCTAAACTAACATCTCCATGTGGGTGGATAAACTGCCACCCCTGCACAAAGGGAGAATAAAAGCATGCACCGTTAATTGAAAACTAACTTGGTAAACAGAGATCTGCATATACTTTCTGGTTTGTATAATGCAGTGTGTAAGAGAGATGGGAGGTGGTACCAGAAAGGCAAAAATGCAGATGTTTGACTCTCGAACTTTCAAAGGAAATATTCCATATTTTTCAGGAAATCTCCAACAAAAGTACCAAAAAACAGTCCGTGGGCCACAAACGCTAAAGAACTTGCAGCTTTTCTTCAAATCTACACTACCATTACTAAAACTCTCTTTACCTTATTTTACTTCACTACATTAGAAAAGAAGGGAATTACAAGACTAACCTTAAAGCTCTTACCACTGAATCCACCAATGAGCCACTGATCCCATGGCTACAAGAACTCCTCTCAACACTTGCTGCTGACTCACTCATATTTGTTAAAACAAAGTATTATTAAAAGTGAACCTGGGTGCATACACATTGAAGAGAAAAATCTTTTTGAAAGATAAAAGTGAAAAAAAAAAAAGCACCATCTTCAGATGCCTCAGACATAGCAAATCATTCAGATAAAAGAAAGGAATAAAAGGAAACTCTTGTTTATTGTGCTATGCCAGAAGAGATACATTACACTAAAGGAATTCAAGAAAAGTTATACACATTTATATAAATAAATGCATTAACAAAATACTTACAGTTCTAAAACTATGTAATAGTAATCTTCGGTATGGAAGAAATTGTCAATCCTAATTATACATGGCTGGAGGAAAAAAAAAAGAATTTAGATTTTAGAATTTCTCTCTAATTAGCAGTCAATACCCAGTACACCTGTTGTTGAGGATAAACATTGTGCCCAGTATATCAATCACTTTTCTGCATTAGCTCTTGTTGTCATTATAAGTATATACCAACCTCTTCTGCTTAATGTTGATTGTCTTACCTATCTTAGAGGAAAACTGTTTAAGTTGGGACAAAGTGGTGAGAAGCTGTGAGGAGTTTTTTTTTTTTTTCCAGATACCAGCCTTTTAAAACAACTCTATTTCCCACAACCACAGGAAAAAAGGTAGTTCAAACATTTCTATGACATGTCATGTTCAACCAAATGGTCCTCTTCTGGTCCCAGCAGACATTACCGCTTAGGAAGTCTTTCTTGTTTAAGAAATCAATTGTTACATCTATAAGCCATTATTTAAAAAACATATCAACTTCATATTAACCTCAAATCCCTCTTCTACTCCTCTCCGTCGTTAATTAACCAGTTTAACTCTATACCCTATAAAACGTTTTTATAAGTCTTCTGTGCAGAGTCTTCAAAAACAAACAGTTCTCATCCTCCATCATAATAATTCTGGACTAGATTCACTTATTTTAGTTGAGGTAACCCTTGTTTCCTTCTTAATGGATGAATGATTTTCCATTAAAATAGCTAGGAAAGTCAATATTCTATACCAATAACTAGAAATTAGGATTATGCTTATTTCATGTATTTGTTTTATTGTTCTTCCTGAACAATGCCATATGTTTAATGGACAAGACTGAGTATCCAGACCATTCTGATGCAATGAGCATGTCCTTCAATCAGGCAACCAATATAAAAGTATTGGTAGCCATTGCAGCCCTTGCAGGGAGAGGTTCCAAGTGATAAATATTGAAACTAGCCTACTGCATCACCCCCTTTGTCCATGTTTTAGTGTGAAAAGTGTATTCCTAAATCAATTAATACATATGTACACGAACAGCTCTACAGTCATCGCCTTGTCTTCTTTAAAAAAATGGGAGGGAATGCTAGGGTAACACATTGGGCTTGTGAGCGTCTTTATCCACCTGTAACATGAAACTTCATATATTCCAGTGCAAATGATCTGCCATTGTAACTGTATTTATATAGCACTTACTACCCCTGACAAGGTGTCAAAGCACTTTTAGGCGAGTAGCACACTACTCTGGAACCCAAAGAGAATAAGTGGTGGATTAGTATAGGGAAACAGGAGTTAATATGAGCAGAAAACATGCATGTCTGTTGGACTAATAGGATAACAGAGGTATAGAAAAGAGAGGGAAGAGTCTAGAAAGTGTTATTTGGGAGGCCATAGTAGTAAGATGAGGCTTGGGACGATTAAACAGAGAGATGAACGAGGGGAATGTCTCTAGAAATGGATTAAGAAGATGGTTTGGGGTGAATCAAAGGAGTGATACATGAGGGAACAACTTAGAAAGTGTTGTTTGGGAGATCATAGTAGTAAAATGAGTTTTCCTATGAGCCAAGGACGGATAGAGGAGGGAAGAGTCTAGAAAGGGTTATTTGAGAAATCATTGTAGTAGAATGAATTTAGGGATGAGTCAAAGTGGAGGTTGAGGACACACAGAGAGGTATAGGGTGAGACACAGAGTAGCGTATTGGAGAGAGTCAAAGTTTTTTTTTCCTTCTATAGTAGGAGTGAAGTAATCAAGATTTAAAGTTGTATTGTATAAACTCAGACATCAAGTGTTGCTGTACTTGAAGCTAATTTGTGTTGTTTTATATATTTTTTTATGTAAAAGTTTCCTCAATATTTCAATAGTGAAGCACTTGTAGACAGTAGTTATAATATTTACATATTTGTATGTGATGGATCAATAAAACAGAGACCTATAAGCATCTAATCAAACCGCATATGAAAACTGTGTAGTGACCTGGCCCTTTCACCCAATCACAGCCCTATCCCTATTAGCCAATTAAAACGAAATCCCTAAGCCTCAAGTCCAATAGAAACCCTAGCCCAAGGAACCAATTAGAACCCCAGGCCTATCACCCAATCATAACTCTAACCCTAAGCTCAAGAGAAACCCTAGCCGTAGGAAACAATCAGAACCCTGGACCTATAAGCCAATCAGTTTTCAAACCCTAAGCCAAGCCTCAAACAATCATAAAAATGTTACTAGACCTGCAGGTCGAGTAATTTGAATAATCTACTCGACAATAACTAATGTACTTGACCCATAAATGGGTGTAAAATTGTATAATCCTAGTCAATTATTTTAGTTTACAGACACCTTTTTCTTCATTGTCACATACAAGGGAACATTCAAATATGTGAGCTTAGCATTTCTGCTGTACAAAAAAGTATTTGTTTGAATAAATAGACTAAGGCCATCATTATGACCCTAGCGGGCTGCTGTGGACATCTCACCGCAGGCCTACGATCGCGGCGGTTTGGCCACTGCCAAGTCCCCACCCGTCCAGCCACTTTACCGCGGCCCGCAAGGCTGTAGGTTTCCACCTTCAGCCCGGCAGAAGTCAGATAATTACTGAGGTTATTCCAACTAAGGACACCGCCAGCATTTTCCTGGAGGTCTCATCGCCACAAAATGCTGGCAGAAAGGTATCCCGACAACACAAACTTGTGCTCCTGTCGCTGAGATACCCCCCCCAAGCACCTCCGCACACACGCACCCACACAGACACACCCACACTCACAACATTCAACCCCATAGACATGCATACATACCCATACACATCACATACTCACCATATACGCATCTATATATACACGCACCTGCACACTCTAACTCACACCCCTTTACCCCTTACACATTCAACTTTGCACTCACCCCACCCCCCATCCACATGCATACACACACGCATCACCACATTTACACACAGGCACACACAGAAACTCCCCCTCATACCCTCGCATTCATGACACACAAACACACACTCACACACAGCCATCCCCTTCCCCATATGGGCGACACTTTCCTCATCCGACGAGGTGCTTCTCTGTGAGGGGACGGGACCCGGTGCTCCCACCGTCGACACCACCCCGCCACCAGGAGACCGCCACACAGATTCACTGGTTGTAATTCTGTGGGCGGTCTTTTACTGGGGTGGCGGTGGAACCGCCTCAGTGCTGCAGACCGCCGTGATGAATACCACCGGATATCCGACCGCCGGCGGTGCGTATATCCAGTGGCAGTCCTAATATGCCAGTCGGAAGACCACCAGCACTTGTAGTCTTCCTGTGGCAGTGGCTGCGGTGGTCTCAGCAAAGGACCGCGGCGGTTTTGCAAAAGACCGCTGCAGTCATAATGAGGGTCAATACATTTGCTCCATGTATAACAAATTGCCATCAGGACAGGAGGGTTTCACAGTTTATCTTTAAACATTCACTTAGATCTATTACTAAAGCATGATGTGGTTACCCACTGTCATTTACAAACAGAACTGTTTCAAGAAATGCCCCAAACCCTTCACCCTAACTTGCAGAGTTACTGATAAAACTATACAATGTATTAGCAATCTGTGAAAATCGGGTTTCAGAAAACATATTCATTCTTTGCACATAACCAAGTAAAGCGTTCTGATCTGTTTTCATCCTATTAAAATATTTTTTAATCATGCAGAAGTACAAACAATGGGCTTTCACACCTACTGAAATATATTTTGGAAATGTTTGTACAGTTGACTTAGCTATATAAATGTGTGTTAGTTAAAAACTGACAGAATCCTGGAACTCTGCAGTGAGAATGAAAAACATCTGTAAGACAAACTCACTTTTGACCTCTGTCTCTGAACCCAGAGTAAATGTGACAAAAACAAGATTTAAAGGCATCTTTATAGCTCCTCCACTTTATGACTGAACAGAACATATGTTCTTTGTCAAGTGGCCAGAAGGGGGAGTAGGTCCTAAAAAATATTCAACCTAATACAATATAATTAGCCGTAGCGAGTGGGCGAGTAGATTTTTTGAGGACTGCCTAAGCCCTGGCTCCAATAGAAATCCTAGCCTTAGGAGCCAGTCAGAGAAAAGATGCAACAACCAGAAAAAAAGTTATCTAAGGGACATGTGACTTTAAATATGAAAGCTAACTTAAAAAAGTTTTTCAAAACCTTAATGTAGGTTATGGACCATAAGTTGCAACCTTTCAGCAGCCTACAAACTATCAGGTGTTCTCTCGGTGGTGTACCTTCCAAGATCGTCCTAACGTCCTAAGATTTTGCTAATCAGCTGCCAAATTGGATTTACCCTCTCTTGCAACCAATGATAAAAAAGGACAAGTAATGCATTTATCCGACACTGATCTAAGACTTCTAATTGTGCCTTGAACACAGGATTGCTGATAAAATAAGGATGCAGTCGCCGAAAGTCTTGGAAGAGACCACTATCCTCTGAAATCCTCCTTGCAAGAGGTGCTGTAGCAGCCAACAATCTTAGGAACTGAACAGCCAGGAAAATCTTGCACAAAGTCAATGTGTGTGTGTGTGTGTGTGTGTGTGTGTGTGTGTGGGGGGGGGGGGGGGGGGGTGAGTTTGGGAGGGGGGATAAATTGCAGGAAAGTTCTAGCATTTGCTTATCACCAGACAGTCGTTTGCCTCAATAGATGCCCTAACAGTCATAGAATCATCATGAAAAGAGGAATGGCATAACTAAACTTTGTTTTCCCATTCAGAAGGAATACCCCCACTGCTAATGTTTCTGGGTCAAGCTACCAGCTGAAAAATGTTAGCACTTCCGTTTTTACCTGTGAGGTGACTACTGCTACAAATAGACCCCACCTTTTGCTACAATCATTGCATCATGCAAGGTCCAGCAACCAGTCACTGGAATCTCTGAATTGTTGATAATGCCTTTCCACCACCTTGCTTGCCTACCTGAACAAAGAAATCTGAAACTTCAAGAATAAATGTTGGCCAGTTCTTCAACATTTTTCCCCAGGTAAGTTATGTAACAGACTGCCAAGACATTCACCATTATGAGAAAGATGTAACATTGCACTCGCATGGAGCTGATGACTTCACTGAGAATAACTGCTTAGTTATAAAACCCAATCCTTCTGCAGTAAATTTTCCTCCTCTTGATGTTTCCACGCCAGCACGCTGACTTGTTGGAGGCATTATCTATCACTAGGTTCTATGCTGGCAAAAATGATTTCCCTACTCAATGGATATATGTGGTCTAACAACCAGTTGAGTTCAATGCATGCATCATTGGTCTAGCCATGGATATATGTGGTCTAACAACCAGTTGAGTTCCATGCATCCATCATTGGTCTAGCCATCTTCTCTGAACAGACCTTTGGTTCTGTTCAGCCTCACCAATGACCTGTAGTGAGCAGACGTCGGACTATCACTTTGACAGAGGAGAAGAACAGATCTACCTTCCTGGACAGTTATCTAATGAAGAGCTTCTTCATCAACACCTTTTTGATCTTTCTCCTTATTTCTGCATCTTGGGTAAGGGTAGAATCAGCAATGCTTCCATGGAATCTATACTAAATCCAAGAAACCGCCATTTGGACTTTATATCGGACTTTTGCTGCTTATGGAAAGGCTATTTATTCAACAGCGACAAAAGAATCCACTTCCAGTAACATTATGATCATAGCTTTCAAATATATAATAATCTTCACTCACAGAGTCCTGTGGGCATCTGTCAGGAGTATAAATGGCTACAACATCTTGAACACCCATGGGTGCGGATGATAGCATCAGAAATTGCATCCGTGCTTGCGCAAAAAACTCCTGTGTGAGACGTGAGTGCACAATTTAGAGAAATCCAGATAATTGATCAAATCTTATAATTACAAAACCCAGTCACTAAACTTCCCAAGGTTTATCACGGGTCCAACTATCTATTTGATCTGCAAAAATAAGAGATTGATGAGAAGCCCTCTTTCTGAAAAACAGATTGGCCACTGTAGTGTTTATTCCTTAAAACTCCACCCTGATATCTTTTGCAGGCTAAGGTATACACGCATCTTACCTTCTTGGCTCTCTTGCTTTTAATTAGGCAGATTAAAACAAACAATCTTCCTCACGCAGGAAAAAGGAAGTAGCTAGACTATGGTAAGCAATACTGTTGATGGACTGCTGCAGAGGTGTTCTCTTCCATCAAGTTTTTCTAAGCGAAAAGAACATGAACCTTTCTTGTTCCCAGCCCCGGTACCTTCGAGCACAATAAACTCTGTTGGGACATACTCCCACCTCGACTGCCAAAATCCAACTGAAGTTCTTTCAAATGGTCTAGGCAACAATTCCTTTGAGAAAGATTGTCTTTAAGGAACTCTGGGCTTTATCTAGAGCCTTAACTGTTGGCACATGATTTCCATTTTATTTCACGAATGGGTTTCCAATCAGGACACTTTACTGTGATACAGCTAAATAAATAAGTTGTTTTCGAGTCAACCTTCATTGTATAGGTAGCTGAATGCAGTATTCCTATAGGACTTATTATGTCAAGACCACAACAAGCCCTAATAACACTGGATCCATGGGCACCATTATAGAGTAAATTGCTGAAAGGATGTAGGATGAGTAAGCCCTCCATGGAGGATGCTGAATTAGATGTGTAGGGTAATGTGACATTTTATAAAGATGGTGCAGTGTCATGCTGTACAGATGGGGCAGCATATGCCACTGCTCCTCAACCAGAAGTATTTCAGAAGATGTGAGAACTGAAGCAGCCATACAAAGTGATACCTATCTTTAGAGTGGTCTGTCATGAGGCAGAAAGAATCCTTTACAGGAACAGGAGGGCCAACAAGTATTAAACCATATATTAGTCTACTTAAAAGTGACAAGGACCTCAACTTAGGGAGAAAGTTAAGCAACCAGAGAATACCACATAGGCTCAAATTGGGAGCCAGCCCTAAGAAGTACTGTTGAGCCACCAGGAAGTAATGTACAGTGTCCACAAAGGACAGCGAGCTGGAACATAAAGTCTGCCTAGGAGTGCTGTAAGCCCATGATCAGAAATACACATATAAGCTAACCATTAGGTACTACATGGAATCCACCTAAAACTGAAATATGCTCAACCACAGTAAGCACTGTTAAGCCACCAGCAGGCAATGCTAAATATCTAGGAAATAGTACATAAAGTATACCCAGGAACAATTTGAGCCATATTGCAGGGAGGCAGCTTAAATCATCAGTAATTCTTTAAGGAGTTGATCTAGAAGTAATGATAGTTCAACACTGAAAGCACAGTAAAGCGAACAGTACACATTGTTTAGAAGCTCCCCAGTAAGAAAACAAAAACCAAGCTGCTGATAGCATCAATGCTAATAAACCACTAAATAATGCATCAAACCTACCCATGAGCGACAGATGCCCAACCCTTGAAGGTATTGTAGAGCCACCGGTAAAACACTACATGAGATCTGTTATAATGTTATGGTAGAGGGTCAGTGGTATAGCCTCAGAGTGGTGGTTTATTCAGTTAGGTTGTGTAGTCTGCTGAAATGCAGACTGTGTGGCAGTTATTAGATTAAGTGAAGAGGGTGGGACTAGGTAACTAGTGGTCAGGGATCTGGGCATAAAGGAAGGGGTTCTGGCCTAAGCCCAATTTGGCCCTAATATTACCAAACATTAAAGTCACAACAGAAAGTAGGCCTTTACGCAGACACCTGAGCTAAACATCCTAGCTAGAATGGATACACCGCGGGTGGAAGTAGGGCGGGGTTGAGGTGCAATATCAGCTGAGTGAAGCCCCATCCAGTGTGAAAGGGCTAGAGGCCTCTTCAAGGACAACAGGAATAGGGGCTAAAAGCTCCATTCATGAAGCAAGGCTCAGGGCAAAGGCGATGGAAGGCCCTACTACACCCAATGACTCTCACAACTAAATACAATATGAAAGAAAACAATACCAGCAACGGTTACTGCCAAAGTTTACAATTACCAATCCTAAAAGGTGAGTCAAAGGCAGATCTGTACACAATACACATCACAGAAATGAAGAGGAGAAACATTATAATGGGAAATATACTCCACAGACAAATGTTGGATGTCCTAATGGTGACAATCAAGAAATAGAATTACTATAAAAATATATATATTTTTTTTACATACAAACCTCCTCATGCCAATTACTTGGGCTACCGCAATTGCTGTAGTTAGCCCTTTGCAGCTTCACACTTGGCTCTCAGCACACTAGATAACCACTGCTGAGATTACACAATTTACATTTGCCTCTCTAGGCCTAGTACGCTACAACAGTTCTGCTTTGCCAGCTGCTGTTTTGACTGTCTCAATTATATCAAGTATTTATGGCAAAGGATCTACAAGGCATAGACGTTTAGTCCACATGCCTCCAATGACCCTTTTTAAGAAGGGTCATTTGCATATTTTGCTATAAACAACATGCATGCATGCATTTAGTTCAGGCATGACTATTACCTTACCCTGCACGGAGGGCTTAGGACATTCCTCCTTCAAGTGGTAGCGCACTTCTTTACTGAGTGCTTTTGTCACATGCCTCTCTACAATCTGAAGTGGTGGTGATCTTCTGTATCAAACAAGGACCGATTACCCCACTATTCCTCTTGCCTGATGTGTGTGGCCTCCTCTTTCCGGGTACCAGGAAGATATTTGCTCTTCTTTGTTTGATAAGGGATCATCTCTTTTTTATCTCATCCTCATGGATGGCGATTCTACCCTTTCAGAACTCCACTTTCTCTGCCTTGCAATACCACAATAATTTCAGGATCAGTATACGCCAGAATTCTTTTTTTTTTCATCATGAGTGTTCCATGTACCATATTACCGTCCTTACTAAGAAAATACTATGCAGTTTTTCAAAAGGTTAAAGGGGGGGCTCATCTACCTGTAGCTGCATTTTCATTAACTAACTACTGTGACTCTCAACGTGGACGGCCATCAATTGTATATTTTCTTGTCTTGAGCTCTGAAAGGTTCGTCCTGCATTGCCATAAGTTAGATAGCATTTGCTATCATTTTTGTCAATAGACTGAATGCCATTTGAAAGAAGTGTCCGAAACATTATTGGGCCAAGAATGTAGGACTCTTCACATCTGGTCATCGAATAATCAGTATGACCGGAGTCATCTGTGCCTACTTCTAACTCCTTGGTAATCCACAACACTTGCTCAGTATCCATGGCAACCTCTTGAGAGCGTATTTCCTAATATGAAACACAACATTCCTTTGGAGGTCTTGACAAGTTAAGCTTTTTACTATTTATCAGTGTCCATTCTTTTGGCTTGTCACCTGGAGCTCTCTGGAACTGACATTATTGTCTCATTCACTAAGTCATCAATTTCAAGGCTCACAAGTCATCTGAAACCACTCCTCCAAGCCATACCTCCAGAGTCCATTATGTGCAAGGGGACAATGATCTCTGAGTGAGGTGTGCTTGTGGTGAGAAAAAGATCTGGAAGTAATTTGGTGGCACAGCCATCACAGCTAAAGCACTCTACCATCCAAGAGGTTCAACAGGGCAGGATGTGAGGAATAATATTATCCCTGTCAGCACATACTGTACACCTTTCAGAGCTTTACGAACGGTTAGTGAGTCAAGAGATTCTCCTTACCAGATTATAATCAATAGCAAAGAAAGAGATATCTTTGATGAAAGGATATATTATACAAGTGTGAGAAATGTCTGAACTAGGTTTATTTTCCTGGTTGTGCAAGATGCATTTGTTATGAAGTGTTACCATCAGTAGTAAATTAAATTAATAAACGCATAATGCTTGACTCCATGTCCTGGTAAAGATTACCTTTGGTTATTTGAACTATACTACTCATCATTAACAATCAATGCAAAATGGCATTGTAATCATGCATTTTATTCAAAAATCGCTGTTAAATTCAGGTAGGAGTAGCAATTTCTAGAAAGATAAACAAGCAGAGGGATATGATCCAACAGCTTTCGTCTGTTTTTCAAAGATGTTTTGAAAGTTAAGGAACAGTCAGGCTTCCACTTTCACAACAGCAAGGTTGACCGGCTTGGCACCACTCCAACTGCCTTGTTAAACCGAGGAAGTTTTATCATTTGGATTCCCAGTGGATTAAAAACAACTCAAGGTGGAAAACTGAAGTAACAATTTAGGTGATGACGGAGTACGGTCAAACAATTCCTTGTCGCCTTTCTTTATTTAACTTATCAATATCACAAACTGTGCAGTAGTTGCACTTTTAAGATTGTGGCGAATTGAAAATGGTGATATAAATTATTTTCAACGCTGTACTGCAGGAATTTCCTTGTTTGGTCTAACCATGCTTGCTCACCTTGGACAGATAGCTGTATACAGTTACTAAGTAAGCCTTCCTTGAAACGTGTGACTTGCTTTCTCAAGATGGACTTTATGCTCGAAAAAGGAGCAGTGAGGACCATCAGCGTGTCCACATTAACATCTAGATCCAGAACCACCTTTGTAAAATATGAAGACAATGGATTTCTCAAGGCAGTGAAAATCTCTTGAAGAGTTTTTTTTAAATGATCTGTTTTGGCTTGTTGTATGGCATAGTAGTATTTAAGGAAGGTGGCCTTACATTCAAGATTTTGCCCATTCAGGCCAAACTCCAGGCGAAGTAGCGAGCAGAGGGTGTATTTTGGAAGGTAGAACAACTCCCTAAAGGCAATGCACTGGGACTTGTCCAGTATTGGAGAAAAGGCCCCTGGATAAGCGTGTTGGGCATAGGAAAGGTTGGGTAGCAACTTCACTTGAGTAACTCTCAGTATGACCTCTGCTGAAGATGAATAAAGCTGATCGTATAATCGGCATAAGGCAAATGTGATTGGCTGGGCCTTTCTTGCTGATCTATTTAAGATGTATGCTTGGTTTGCTGTATCCTTAAACTAGACGCCAAGGTAATTATACTTAGATGTTTGGAAGATCGACTGGTTGCCCAGCACAATCTTAGATTTCTCTTGTTCACTTTTGTTGTATCTGGATTTCCATCCACTTGTTCGGAATGCTGAGGGTCTGTAGCTCATTAGGGGCATGCTGCAGGCCCACTCGTGTGATCCAGAATGAGCAAGTCACCAGTGTACTGGATCACAGGAAGCCTAATGGGGATAATCTTTAGTGGAATTGTGTTTGCCTTTGCCATTGAGTTGCCAATGTCCACGGTGTGAAGATATAAAACAAAATGGGGGCTATAAAACACCCTTGCTCAATGCCCCATGTGGTCAAGATTTGTGCTGGCTGAATTACCAATGGCAATCTTAATATGCACTAATGCGTCTGAGTACGCTGAGAATTTGCTCCAAGTAGGATGGTGGGTATGCCCAGAATTGATTGCGGTCAACACAGTAAAAAGCAGAGGAATTACCCACAAAGCACACAAATGAAGGAGGCTGAGACGGAAGACAAGCTATATAGGCCAAATATGACAATGTGACAATATTGTCAATGGTGGAGGAATGCTGTCTAAATCCAATTTGATAAAATGGTATATTAGCAGCTTCAGGCTCCTAGGCCTCGAGCTCATGAAGTAAGTCTTTTGCGTAGGTTTTAGCTTCTATGTCCAGCACAGCAATTAGCCAATAATTTCCTGGGATGGCATGGCTCTCCTTCTTATGAATTAGTTGGAGAAAGGATGCCTTTCAGGATTACATTACCTCTGCAATTGAAAACAGTCTGCATACAAGAGGGTGAGCAGGTCAGCCCAGAAGTCTATATCAGATTTGAAAAGTGCACTCAGTAGGCCATTGGGACCCGAGGCCCTATTGGTTCTCATGGTCTTGATGGCTTTGAAGGCAGAGTTTCAATTGAATATCTTTGGCCCTTTTTTCTCTTCCTGAGTTCCTGGGTCTAGTTTCTGCCACATTTGGCTGTGGTGGAACAAGGAATCAAGATCTGCATATTGCTTGAGAACATGTGTTTGCCCTCAAAGGTAGCACTGTTACCACTGCTTATTTTCTAGAAGGCTCATCCAGCCTTCTGACACTTTTCCAAACAAAATGTGAAAGCCATATTTCCTTGCTGAAGAATGGTCTTCAAGCATGAGGCAGATTAAACAATGAGCCCAGAAGAAATCCCCATATTGCGTTTTTAACAAAGGCCCTGCGCTGCGCCCTTTACCATTCTGGGGAAGTATCATAATCACATCCTCTGGCCTGCGCCAATGCAGAAGGGGGAGTCTCTTGGTTTCTTCTGTCCGTCTACAATGCATTTATTAAATCTAAAATGGGGTACAGGCTGCAGACATCACATGGAAGTAATTGCTTCTCAGTGGTTATTTTATTTTTTATATTTTATAAATCCATAAAACAATTTGTAAGCCAGCATGGCCCTGAAGAAACGGTCACCAAAAAATAAATAACTAAATAAAATATCAAACAATGACTTTAAAAAAGTGGCTAGACAGCGACCCAAGGAAGAAACATTTTTCCGAACACAATTTATAGGTAACCTCTAAGTGATCCCTGACAGGAAGTTATTTTTCTTTTTTTTCCTGTTTTTAAATCAAATGTCACATGTAATACTACTCTTGCTGCCAGTTCTGTTTAAATGTACTGTACAGTTTAACTCAATATAACCTGCACTAAAATTAAAATAGTGTATGGCTGCTATCCTGCCTCTGCAACACGTTCTATCAATCAAAATCATCATTGTGTCTAATTAAAATTATCATGGGCTACTAAATCCTCCTTTGAATACACTTGGCTCTCACATATTTTGCCTGTTCAAATAACAGTCATTAGTCATTAAGTAGTATACTTATCCTTATCTTTGTTCATCGGTTGATAAATAAGAAGGGCAGATTTCCAAAGTTTATCAAAAACAGGACTGAAAACACAGAAGCATATTCTGATCTGGAATTGAAAAGTTTTACTTACGTGATCTAATTTCTTCAGAATTTCTATTTCAGTGTCTACATTTGGCATTGAATCCTAAAAAGGAGAAATGTGAGACTTGTTTAAAGAAATTGATTGACTACAATGGGATATCAGCTGAAAAGAAACAGCATAAAAAGGAACATATACACTTTACAAAAGCAAATAAGAACTTTGTTTAGAATGAATAAACATTGAGGCTATGTATGGCTAATTGGATTACCCTTCTGAAGCAAAAGTTCTTTGCCTTTTGACTTCTGTGGTTTCCATTAAATGTCTACTGGAAGTCAGGCCACGGTCTAAGCAATTTCTACAATTTGAACCTCAAAACAGAATGTAAAAATACAGAAACAAATACACAAATTAGAAAATATTGTATTTAATTCACAAGCAAAACATGCACAAAAAATGACATTTTAAATTTAATGGGAAGGTTGGAGATTTTTAAGAAAAAAGTGGTTCTAATTATGAAAGACAAAGCAATATGCTAGACTTCAGTATATCACTTCGAGCCGGATTTAGAGCTTGATAGATAGGTTATTCTATCAGTAATGTGATGGATTTCCTGTCTCACTTACTTTTTACGAGTGCTTTGAATCTTATGCAACTGGATTTCCTGTCTGGCTTTTATTTATTTATTTTTTTACACAAGTGAATAAAATCTTATGTTACTTAAATCAGGCAGTAAGGTGGGAGTGAAAACCGCCACATTATGAGTGTCGCAGGTTGGCCAACCTGCCACATCTCCACTGATACCACCATGGCGGTCGCCCTCGCTGGGACAGAGATGAGCACCTCCGACCCGGCGGTCCACAGAAGACCGCTGGCGGTATTAGGAGCTGCCTTTCCACCAGGGTTTCCGTGGCAGTTGCACCACCACGAAAACTCTGGCGGAAAGGCTACTGGTGACAGGGAATTTCTTCCCTGTCACCAGTAGACGACTCCCATCCACCTCCCCCAGCAAGCACTAACCCCCACACACCCCCTCCAGACACCACATCCCCCTCCCCCCCCAGGCACAACGCCTCCTTCCCCGCATACATACACACGCACACAGACACCCACATGCACACACTCATTCACCTACACTTACATACACGCATTCACTCACACGCATCCATACTCGCATTCACCTCAGCACTCATACAAGCATCCAAGGACGCATACTCACACCCATCCAAACATGCATACTCACACCCATCCAAACATGCATACTCACACCCATCCATACACGCATTCACAGCACTCATACTCTCATACATACTTTCATACACACATGCAGACAACTCACACACAACACCCCCCTCCCCTGTCGGACGATCAACTTACCTGGTCAGGGGAGGTGGTCGTCCGGCGGGGAATGGGCACTTCCACCTCTGGCAGCGCCCCAACATCAGGACACTGCCACATAATACGGTGGGCAGAGTCCCTCTGGCGGGGCGGGCCGGTGGTAAAACCGCTCCAGTGCCTCTACCCACCAGCACGACTACTGCTGGATTTCCACCAAAAAGTTGGTGGAAATCCAGCAGTACCCATAATATAGTGGGCGGAAGTCCTCCAGCACAGGCAGTCTTCTTGCGCCCGCGGCTTTGGCGAGGAAGACCGCCAAAGTCATAATGAGGGCCTTAGCCTTTTTTGCTTGTAATACATGTTTTTTAGTTGCCACCTACTAGTGCTTCTACTGAAACCATCAATCATCCATAGTAGATTCAATTTTATGTACATGACCTGCTCCTATAAATCAAACTAGGGATACTAATTTTTACCCTTTAATTTCAATTCCTTAATGTTTACAAAGGGTTTTAAAACTTTCTATTCTACTATTTGCTTTCCTTCTTATATGTACTTTCAAATTCTTATTCAGCATTCTAAACAGTCACAGACCGCCTGAGAAGGTGTGGCATACCCACAGGGCTCAAGGGACCCGAGGTTAAGAGCCCGTGGAATAAAGCAAGACTGTCCAAAGAACCACAATGGTTTGCAGTTGACCCAGGAAAGCGTGGGTCGCATTCATGGGTGGTGCCCATTCAGTAAAGCTAGTTAATTATGTGGGAGTAACATTTCTTTACTCCTCTATTACCATCTCATGAAAACACAAGCTAAAAGTTTTAGGACAATAATGACCGCTTAAGAAAAACGAAACAGCACCTGATGATATTACTAAGGGCTTTTGGGGTGAACTAACAATAGTTTCACGAATTAACATGCAAAGCACAATGGTTTCATATTGCGTGAGGATAATGTGAGACAAATGGATCACAGACAAAGGGATACGTTTCTGGAAATGCAAAACAGTTGAGGGCTGAATCACCTGAATCCATCTTAACCATGACAATGTGATCAGGCAGTATTCTACTGCATTGTTTTTAGTTTCTCTGTGAAATTACAGAATAGGTCAACACAGGACCATTACATTGTTTGCACAGATGATAGACACACGCTGTCTGGGAGACAGACTCACATTGCACTTCACCAGTAAAGACTAAAAGCCTAAAAGTGACCTTGGTTTGTAAGTGTCCCTGCGCATGATGGACATGCCTTTGAAGTTAAGGCACCACTGCTTCATTTGGTGTAGGATTGAGGCCGATTTACATCATGGAACTTGTTCTGAAATTGCACAGAGAAGCTAAAAAAAATAAATATTTAATGAATACAGAAACTCGGTCTGTGGTTAACATTAATTGCCCCGAAATCGCATGTTTAGGGTTTCGTTTCTGTAAAGACTCAAAACGGTCTTAGATCCAAGCAGAGGGCATTAAATACACCAATAAATGCCAAAGCAAATAGTCATTAAGGTCACCAACTCTGGGCTTTGAAACTTTCCCACCAGGCGACTACGCTCATCCAAAATCAGCCTACATCTAGGATTAATGTGGAAGTCCTTGTTAATGTTCACACCAAAGGACCACTGCAAAAGCACAATGTAGATTTTCCTAGTAATTTATGAAGAAAAGTTTTAATTTTATTAAAGACAGGGAGGAGATTATTATGCTTACTTTTCTTGCTTTATTTTAAACGGCATCCACAGTCAAGTGAAAAAAACACAAGTCCCAAAAGGCCAGAGAAGTCCTCGGCCAATGGGAACAACAGAACAAACATAATGAACCAATCAATGTATGGCACAGCTAATATATACCTATCTTGATTGCAAGCAGTCCTCTTTTCTTGTGCAAGAAGTTTATGGATAAGTATTGAACATTGTAAAAATGCAACCAATTAACAAAATGGCCAAAAACAGCCTTGAATGAAGTCTATCCAAAGAAATCCAGGAGAAGAGAATGGAAGCTGTCCTGCTGCATAATCTTCTGGAGCAGAATTCCTGGCCTGTTGAGACCACGTGGGCACGACTCGAAGAACCTGTTCCTTATGAATTGCTTGGTGAAGCAGAGGAAGAGGAAACTGCTAGAGTGGGAAAGAAATATGATATTGCGGTGCGATAATACTCGCCTCCCTGTCTTTAATAAAGGTGAGACTTTCGTTCATAAATTACTTGGAAAATCTTCATTTTATGTCAAGACGGGAGGATCACATTATGCTTCTTTAAAGCATGTCAATCACCACAGAAGCTGTATCAAATGATTTACAATAAAATGTAATCATTAGACCAGTTGGCCAATCTCAGAATGTCCTCTATACAAGAGCCAGCCCAAAAAGTTTTTGAAGCCATGGCCCCCCAGGAAGAGTGAGCGCCAAATCTGGAAGTATCAATTCCAGCAAGGGACAGTACCCATTTAACCCAATGGGCTAGAGTTGGAAAGGAAACCAGCTTATGAGGTTTCCTGAAAGAAATGAGGAGTTGAGAAGTAGAGGACCTTCTGAGGTGGATAGTCTTTTGCTCGTAAATGTTTAAACAATTTCCTACACACAACTTTGGTTGATTAGGGAAATAGGGGTAAAAACTAGTGGAAATATTTGTTTTGGTAGGTCTATTAATCTTAAATTGTATACCTGTAGGAGTAAAATGGCGAGGAGAAATATCTAAAGCTTTAACATCTGACAGAGGTTTAATGGAAACTATACATAGTAACACTGTCAATTTAGCAGAAAGCATTTTGAGAGATAGAGAGGAGTTCTAAGGCAATGAGAGAAACAACATTGACATCCCGTAATTCGCTATATTTAGGAATAGGCGGATTGGAAAACTTTACTCCATTTAAAAGACGACAGATAAGCTGATGCTCTCCAACCGGTTTCCCATTGTTGTGGGGATGACTGAGAGATATCCCTGAACAATAAAGACTGATAGTTCTGTAAGTCTTACCTGAACTTGCTTGACCTGCCAAAAAATTTGCGATTAAAGAAATATCTGCTGTAAAGGAATTGCAAGATTTTCCCACACACCAGCTATGCCATAAAGACCAGGACGATTTATATGCTTTTGAAGTTCAAGGAGCCCAATATTTTGACATATATTCCGAAAGGTTCTTTCGAAATTCCTAGATACGATTGGGAAGTCCTGTTACTTTCCAGGCTGATAGGATTAGAAAATTGTTGAGGATCAGGTTGTGTGGGTGCCCCTCCGAGTTAAGGGGATCTGGGAAAACTGGGAGAAGGGCTGGAAAGTCCATTGCAAGTTCCAAGAGAGGAGGATACCATACTTAGGATTGCCAGAGCGGAACCACCAGTATGAGACTGGCCTGTTGACGACATACTTGACAAAGAAGCCTGTTGATCATTAGAAAAGGGCAAAATGCACAGTTGATTGACTGAGACCAACCTTGTTCAAATGTATAGGTTGCTAATGCTAGAGGATCTGGTCTCCAACTGAGGAACTGAGGCAGCTGAGCGTTTAACAGGGACGTGAAGAGATCTATGTGTAGAGGTCCCCATTTGTGAAACAGGATATTGAAAATAGAATGATGAAGTTTCCAATCGCTGGAATCGAACAGGAATCGGGAGTTCCAATCTATTACCAGATTGAGTTTCCCTGAAAGATATTCCGCTCGGACAGATACTTTTGTTGTAGACAGAATTCCCAAAAGCTTTTTGATAACTCTGCCAAAGGTTTGGACTTGGTGCCTCCTAAATGGTTGATGTACCTGTGCGCAGACAGATTGTCCATTCGGAGAAGAATGGAGCATCACACTTTATTTTTTATGAAACTTTTGATCTCAAAGGAGCATGCAAGCATCTCTAAACAGTTGATGTGCAATGAAGACTCCTGTGGAGACCAAGTACCTCCAGTCGATATTTAACCACACCTTGCGCTCCAACCGGTCAGACTTGCATCTGATTCTAATACAAGATCTGGGGCTGATGCAAAAAGTGTCCTGCCATTCCAAGCATCAAGATGATCTAGCCACCATTGGAGTTCTATACGGGATTCGTGGTCTAGGGGGATGGAATCTGAATAAGCAAGACCCTTGCGAAGATGGGGAATTTTCAGTCTCTGAAGAGCGCGATAATGGAGAGGGCCAGGAAATATTGCTTGAATTGACAAGGAAAGCAGTCCTCCAATTCTTGCAAGTAATCTCAGGGAGATTGAAGGAAGATGTAAAGAGCGGGTTATCTCTGACTTTATAGCTTTCACCCTTGTCTCGGGAAGGTGAAGTCGCTTCTACGGAATGTATAAGAAATCCTAGAAAATCCAAGTTCTGGGATGGGACAAGGATTGATTTCTCTTTGTTTATAAAAACACCCAGTTATGACAGGAAAGAGCAAGTGCGATGCATCTGTGAGAGAAGAGGTTGGAGGTTCTGACCCATTAAAAGAATGTCGTCCAGATAGATAATTAGTCGTATACCTTGTGCCCTGAGATGGGCCTCCACAGGTTTAATTAATTTGGTGAAACACCATGGAGCTGAAGACAGAGAGGAGAGTTGATGCGTTTCTCCTTGCCATTGAAATTGAAGAAATTTCCTGTGATCGCGATGAATAGGAATAGTGAGGTTAGCGTCCTGTAAGTCCAAACAAACCATTCAGTCCTTTTGTTGGAGAGCATCTCTGCAATGCAAGATGGTCTCCATTTTGAAATGTTGATATACCACAAATTTGTTGAAGGCTCTGAGATTTATGACCAGTCTCATCTTTTTGTTTTTCTTGTGAACCAAAAAGATGGAACTTAAGAAGCCTAGAGGAAGTGGGGAAGTGCGCTGAACCGCACGCTTTCAAAGAAGGGATTGAACTTCCTGAGATACCAGAAAAGCCATCTCAGAAGAAATTTTTTGAGGATGAGGAAGACGCGTTTGAAAAGGAGTATCGTAAAGCTCTATACAATAACCCTGAATCGTATCTAATACCCATGGATTTGAACGTATGGATTCCCACCTGTGAAGGAAAAAATTTAGACGACCCCCTACGAAAAGATGGCCAGAAGGTACACTTACTTACGGGTTGCGAAGACCTGTGGAAACGTTGACTCCTTCCTCTGAAGCCTCTTGACCTTTGGGGATAAAATTGGGGACACAATTCTTGTGATGATGAAGTGTAGGAGCCTCTGAAACCCTGATATCTTGGGCTGTTGCCGGTAAAACAACTCCTTCCTCTCCCAGCCCAGGCAAAAACATGATTAGAGAAAGCAATCTTTAGAGACTGCTGAGCTTTATCCAAGGAAGCAAAAATTGCAACGTATTTGCTTAGCTCCTTAATAAAGGAGTCTCCAAAAAACAAACCATCGTCCTTGATACCAGGATCCATTGTTGCCAATTTAGGGTCCAGTTTGGATAGTAAACCTTTTCACCTTACATGCGTCATGGCCAAACTGGCATGGCCCAGAATACAGAAGGCCCTTTGAATCCATAAAGACAACTCTTCAGGATCCATAGAGAGATTATAGAGTCTAGCAGTTTCCGAAAAGTCAAAAATTCGAGCCCAAAGACCCACTATATTCAACAACTTGTCTTGGCACATAGACCACGCCCTGTCAAACCCTTTGTGTGGATCTTTCCCAAATTTCATAAAGAAAGTCAGCATAGAGGGATCAATGGAAGGAGTGGCAGTATAAGTGGTAAGGAGGGTCTTGGGCATTCGGCCTCCAATTTAGCTCTTGTTTGCTTATCTAAGGGCAAACGTGGCTTTGCTAAAATATAATCACCTACGAGTTGTGAAGGCAACCACTCTGTGGAATTAGGATGATAAATGAGATTCGGGTCAAACCTAGGATTACCCTTCGAGTCCAAAATCGATTAGGACTCCGAAGAATCACTGTAAGTGCCAGACTTTTTGTTGTTTGGGGGGTGGGCCAGACCAAAAACCTGAGTCTTCTAAATCCTCATCCTAAGCATTGTCTGAATCAGGGTCATTAATATCGTCGTCAGTATCTTGTACGGATGAAATCACAATCTACTGTGCACTGTTGTCAAGGTGCTTAATTTTTCCTTTATTTTTTGCTCCTCAAGAGTTCCCCTCCTTAGAAGGTGGCTTGTGAGGTTCTTCGACCTCAATCCCATGTGAGTTAGACTCACCTTCCATAAGCGCAGAATTTTTTTAATTGATTTCTGACTATGGGAAGCCACTGTGGCTTTGCGCTTTCTGCCTCCCCCCTCAGATAGGGCTACTTTAGATTGTGACATTAGGGATAATACAGAATTTTCTAAATTCTTAGAGACCCTGTTCATAGATGCTGAGAATGCTTTAGAAACCGAGGACTGAATAAAGTTATTTAAATTATTTGTAAATTCTTCTTCACTGTCATTATTTTCCATTTGAAAAGCATTAGAAAATTCCATGTTCTCAAAGAAAAAATGAAAACCGGTAGGCTAAAGAGAAAAAACTAGCCTACAAAGGGTTAAACTGTGAGAGGGAGGGGAAATGAGGAACAGACAAGGAGCAACGGGGATGTCCAAAATGAGAGGCCACACCCCTGTGAGGAATCCAGAAATTGAAGCCGAGCGACGCTGCTACACGCAAGCGAAGCCTCAGCAGAAGGAACGGAGACAAAATGTCTGCAGGCAATCAGGCTTAAATATGAGCCGCGTTATAAAAGAAGGGTTGCACAAAGCTAAGACTGTTTCCCTGAGGAAAAAGAGGCCTTTGAACGGTCGCGTGAGGTAAACAAACGTAGCGGAATAAATGGCACAGCGGGAGACACCAAAGGTAATGGGCGGGATGGGAGAGGAAAGAAAAACGCCTTATCGCGTTGCGAGTGATGTGCAAGCCCAAAATAATAAGCATTTGAAGAAAAAACAAATGAACACAAGTTAGAACCACAAATTTGCCTTGTAATGTAAAATATACCATTAATGAATAAGAGCAAACTGAAAATATATACTTATTTTGACTGCGAGCAGCAAGAAAAGAGGACTGCTTGCAATCAAGATAGGTATATATTAGCTGTGCCATACATTGATTGGTTCATTATGCTTGTTCTGTTGTTCCTGTTGGCTGAGGACTTCTCTGGCCTTTTGGGACTTGTGTTTTTTTCACTTGACCGTGGCTGCTGTTTAAAATAAGGCAAGAAAAGTACGCATAATATCAGCTTCCGGTCTTGACATAAAATTTATATGCAGAGAATACAGGCGTGCTCTAAGTTAAGATGATGGAAGTGATAACTACAATTAGACAGTGGAATGTTCTAAAGCTTAAATATGTAGAATGTGAAGGAGAAAGCGATGCCAACTACGAAGTCAAGTTCCTTGATCGAATCTCCCACTCAGTGCCCAGCACAGGGGAAGAGTGCGTAAACTAAGGTATAGGTTGCACAAAAAAGGTCACACGTGAGGTTGAAAAAAGCCAACAGCCTCTTCACTCATAACACATCCTTAGCTCCAACAATAAGTTACACCGAGTAGAAAACAGAAAACAACAGGGAAAGGAATTAAAATAGAGCCCTACCGTGGTTCACTGTAAGGCAAATGTTTTCATCTGCTTGGTAGACCCAACATAAATCTATATATGTCTAAAGTACACATATTCCCTGAGAGAATAATGTGACAGGGGAGTTGAGGTTTTCAGGGTTTAAAGTGGCAACAAGGCATGCAATTAATAACTTCAAGTAATCTCTTAACCTTGAACCTTCCCACTATACTCACTTAATCTGAGCTTCCACTCCGCCTTCACTTGTGGAAGCTAGAAATCAGATGTTAATTAGGGGATGAATAACTATATTGTAGAGTGTGTAAAACGTTTTACTATATTGTGGGTAAGTACCTACAGTGTTTAAAAGCTGCAATGGTTATTGACATTTCTTTCCTATGCAGTGCAGTAACAGTAGTTTGTGAAAATGTTTGAGAACAGAGTTCGTTTTTTTTGCTATGGTTTCGGGTCATAATTGTTTTATAAAGTACTCCTTATTTGCCAGTTTATAGTATTTTGTGTACTGTATTTGTATGTATGTACGCATCCGTTTATCGGTGCAATACATAGCAAAAAAGTTACTGGGAAGCACTGGAGTTAAACGTTGTTAGGCAATACACGACACTATACATCAACTAGGGACTTACACATTACACAACAACATGGCACATATTTACAATTACAGGTATTTTACTTATTAGGGGGAAGGTTTTAAGGTTCAAGGCGGATGGGTGGTGTCAGGGTAGTTTAGTTTTTAGGGGTCGGGTAGTTTGTTTTAGGGCTCAGGGTGGTTGGGGGGTTCGGGTAGTTTATTTTTTATGGGCGGGGTGGGGAGTCTTTTTTTTTTTGTTTGTTTAGGGTTCAGGGCGGGTAGGGAGGGGGGTCAGGGTAGTTTAGTTTTTAGGGTGGGGTGGTGGGCTGGGATCGTTTTTCAGGGCTCAGGGTTGGTGGGGTAGTTTAAATATTATGGGTGGGGGTAGTTTTGGGCCTTAGGGCGGGAGGGAGGGTTGTATAACAGAGCCACGCATGGCGTTTCACATGCAGTTTCCACATATGCCTTTACTAGGCATGTTTTTAACAACAAAATTTGTTGCAAAGGCATGCATGGAAACGACGCAGTCGTAGTTCTGGCCGTGTTGTTAAGGCATTCGTTGTTCCAGCATGTGTGGGTAGGCATGTTTCATACACCTTAACTTCTCTCAACTTGCCCAAGGGTAGGGTGGGCTTTTGTATGCCCATGCCTTTCCCAAGGTGAGGCATATTTAGTATCCTTTCCCTCCTTTGCCAAAGAGTTGGGTGGGGCAAAATGGGTGTATAATAAGCCAAGGGGAGGGTGAATTCCACCTCTCCTGCCACTTTGCCAAAGGGTTTGGTGTTAGTCCAGGCATTTTTCAGGAACTGGGGTGCAGGTGCATTTGATTTCTCCCCAGTCCACACCTGGACTTAAGGCTGCAAGCTGTTCTTTAGCCCTTGACCAAGGTCAGGGGTTCGGGGAAAATGGGATTTTTTTTTTTTTTTTTAACATCTTCCAGTGTTCACAAACATTATACATCTTTTTTTTTTTTTTAAATGCCCAGGAACAGGGAGTTTGTTTTCATTCCATCTTAAACAATGGGTGTCCTCTCACACCAAATGTGAAAGCGGGGGAGATGGATGAAGTCCATACACGTTTGGGCAATACTAAGAAAAGAGACTTAATTAGCACTCCCTGCACTCGGCCAAGGCAGCCAAAAACACACCTCCAGGCCCTTATTCAAGGCTGTAAGGAGAAAAATTAGACTTTACAATGTAGGGCTTTACTCTGAAGGCACTGCAACACACTGACCTTTACAACACATTGTAATACCACACATGGCTTTACAATGCAGTTGTATTGAGGAAAGGGGGGGGGGGGGGGTGGCGGGTGTGGGGGTGTGTGTGGGGGGGTGTGTGTGTGTGTGGGGGGGGGGGGGGGGGGGTGTGTGTGTGGGTGTGTGTGGGTGTGTGTGTGTAAAAAACCAAAGGTTACAGGGAAATAGTTCGGTTCTGAATTTACATGCACAAAAACATAGAAAATCAGCTGTTAGAGGTATGTCGAGTAACTATAACTCATGCCCTAAGGTAACTATAATTCCCCTGCCATGCACAGCGAATGGCCTCACACCCACCCCCTTTTGTCAAGTTGTGTGTCCGAGGAGATGGCAGTCCCTGGTGCAATTCACCAGTGAAGAAGGGGGTTCTGAGCTGCCACCATCTATTATTTATAAGCCCAGACCTGTGGAGGTGGTAGCCCCTAGGGTCTTTAACGACCTACGGAGGGCCCCACGCTGCCCCCTCCTTTCAGTGCATTATTTTGAAGCCCCATGGTGGTGGCGGTCCCAAAGTGGACTTAGGGAGGGGGGGGGGCACATGCACCCTCTCCCAATTTCAATTTATTGTATATAACTCATGAACTTGGCTCACCCGGGGGCTGATTGAAAAAACAAACACAGAAGATCCTCTTTTCAATTGTGCAGCAGATCCTCTGTGATTTTGCAGCAAAACTGAAAAAACTAACATTTTTCACCCCCAGCAGAGGCCCGGGGGAACTCAAGCACCAGGGCTAGGGGGTCAGGGTATTTCTTCACTGCTTCCTTTTTTTAATTTTAAGTTTTTGTTGGGACTTGGCTAAATCAGAGTACGCAAGTGGCTGCCAACCCTTCCTGGTTGAAGTGTTGGGAACCAATCAGATATCAGCATGGGACTGTTGGATCCGCAGAAGCTCAGCGTTCCTACAAATCTATATTTTTTCCCTTTAATATCTCAAAAACTACTGAACATATTTACACCAAATAACAAAAAGGGATGCTTCTGAACGAAGAGCTACCTGCCAGCCAAATTTGGTTTAATTCCATTCAGTGGTTCGGGCTGTCGTGTTCAAAATCCCTACGGTAAACTGCATGGTGAAAATGTTTTTGTGGAATCCCCCTCTTTCTCTGCCCCTGCTTGACGAAACATCCCAAAATGTTCAAGACAGCTGCTGAACAGACTGTCGTACTAATTTTGTGAAGTTTCGTCCACTGCGCCAAACTTATTGGCAAAACAAAAAAGGTTTTTCCTATGGCAACTAGGGCCGAACTAGAACTACCTACTGGATCCGGCCAGTAGGTAACTAATATGCATGTATATATATTTTCTTACACATAGATATATACATATACACACTTTAACTATCTATCAATCTCAAAATATATATATATATATATATATACAGTACACACACACACACACACACACACACACCTTTCTTTTTTTAGGTGACCCCCCCCAAATCCCCTTGTTTCCTCCTTGGCTCCCCCCCACCCCTCCAAAACCTTCGCTTACCTCTACACTTCCTTGAATCTTAAAATCCCTTATTCTCACTTTACCTCTAACCACCCATGAACTTTATAGACCCCTTATCTCCCTTCACTCCTACCTGTTCCTGAAACCTAAAAATCCCTTACCCCTCCCCGTCTGACCCCTAAAGTCCCTCACAACCCTTTACCTGCCCCTGAACCATTTAAAAAAAAAAAAAAAACCTCATACACTTCCTTGTACTCTAAAAATCCCTTGCCTCCACCCACCCTTAAAAACCCTTACCTCCCTTTACCTCTGCCCCCTGAACCCCAAAAATCCCTCAATTCCCTTGATCACTACCCACCTGAAACCCTAAAAACCCCTTACCTCTACAATCCCATAACCCTTACCTATAGTTTAATCTTTAAATCCCCTGCACCCTGTTTTTTAAATGACATATTATTCAGGTAATTTAAATTAAAAAAAATACTGGCCCCCATGGTAACTTACTATGGGGTAAAGTAACAAAAAGAGGTCTGCATGGTACTTACCTGTGTAGTAATGTCCAGTGGCGTAAAGACCACATGGGTAAAGACTAAATAATCTGGGAGGATAATGTGACACTGGAGAAGCGGTTGGCTATTCTGGTGCAAGAGGTTTTCGGCATACCTTAAACATCCCAGAACTGGGAGGCTTTGACTTCTGAGAATGGCAGGTTAGTTGATAAAATTGAGACATGTTTTCCAGATCTGTTGCAATACCAGATTCTGCACTATTTGAAAGCACCATTACACTGGAAAGATGTATGGTACATGACTAAGTGCTCTCTTTCAGAGTATGCTATGGCACCGCAGAGGTAATGATTTGGAGAACTGCAATTGGAGAGCAATTTCTGGAGAAAAAAAAAAACTGTTTTAAATAGTCAAAATGTTAGCTGGGGGGGGGGCCAACATTGAATGACCAGACTCTAAAAATGGGAAAACAGCTGGCAGAGATTGCCAAAAATACAGGTTGAGTCTGAAGTGGTATGCTGTTCCTCAGTTTGGGATCTTCTGGCTTATCTTCCAACACAACTTTCAGTTTTTTTACAGCTTAAACCAGATCTGGAGTCAAGTGCTGCAGATGTGCTTCAAAAGGACTAAGTTGGGGAAGGCGTTTCTAGCGTTTCCATTAATACACAGGTTTGCAGGCAAAGCAGAAAGCTACAGGTGACAACACTTTTTTTTTAAGGTGTCTCAATCTCTATATCAAAGTCTGCTGAAATGAGTTTTAGAGGAGCCTTTCCTAAATCATTTTGCCCCTCTTAAAGCTCTTGACTCCTGATGGGGTGGAGCACTGTTAACTAAACAAGGATCTTTGAACTACCTGACCTGGAAGATATCACGGGATTTCTGATGTTTCACAATCTTAGAGCAGAAGCTTGGAGTTTCTCAAGTCTCAGATCCAAGAACAAGAAAAACATTCTTTAATTTGGTGTGTCTGAATATAATGGTGGTATATGAGAAGCTGGATCCTGTGGAGGCACTCATGGTGAAAGTAGGAATCTTTCAATAAGGATATTACGACCACTAATATTAAGGATTGGCTGATCAAATTACCATGAAGGGAAGAGCAATAGGAAATATGTAATTATTTGTAGAGTCAAGAAACAGATATGACTTCAGATGCTGTCAAAACCTTATTAAATTCATTTGTGGGTTATTATTATAAAAAAAAATTAAAAAACTTTAACGCCTAACAAACTGCACCTCAATGGCACATCCAGAATTTTAGGTGGATTTGGGATAGTGTTAACCTCAAATCAGGAGGCAATGTGCTCCAGAGACAAAGTTTAAAACAGCATTTCAAAATACATTTAGTAAAGAAAGGATGGTCTCAAAAAGTGAATTCTATAGTGGTAGTTAAAAAATTCAAAAGGTAAAATAAAAAATAGCAATTGCAGATAATGCAAATCTCATTTAAATACATAAAATAGATACCATTAAGGCTCTCAGCAATATAAACAATACAGAATATTAGGCAAAATCTGAAATAGAGCACATCTCAAATGTGCAGCAAAATCAATAAGAAATCGGGCAGCATCCCTCGTAGAGACCAAAAAGATGTGGCTTACACCCAAATACAAGTGTTTATATAGGCAAAAGAAACCATTAAAAATGCACGCTCCTGGTGTGAGCAAAGAAATTATATTTTCAACAAAACAAATTACTTAACTATAAATGGTCACATAACCAACCACATTAGCACTAACCCACTATATAAATATTGATCTAGCCCCTGGGGCCTATTTTCATCTGGAAGTGTCAGAACAAACTAGTTGCATAAAAAACAGTGAACTATTGTGAACGAATGCAAAATAGCAAGCATGAGGTGCGTCAAAAACAGCAAAACAGCTAGAGGCCACCTTTGAGAACAATATCATTCAGAAATAAACTAATCCACATGTTGTTGCACGAAGTGTCAGCCAAAAATATGAACACAAAAAAACAAAGATGTGACATCCATTTTAAACAAGATGGCATTGAGGCCTAAGTGATGCCTGGTTTGCATAAGCCAGGAAAACACACTTTAACAGGTCACAGCAAATTTGTTCCAACTGCAATAGTTCAATGTCACTATACATGTAAGTTCAACAGTAGATTAATTGTTTTGTACACAATTAGTAATGCACATTTTGATTTAAACTCACAAAAGCGCTTACAGTAGCTTAATGTAACCTTAACTTTTTTCTACTAACAAGATGGCACTGGTGTCTGACCTCTTTTCAAAGTTTCAGAAGGAAGAGAATGCACATTCTTCACTCCGGATGACCCAATTATTTCTTAATTTCAAGTTGGACAAAGCTTACTACAAATTAAATTATTTTTTATCAATTATTTCAAGTCACTCTTTATGTATTCCTCTGCCTTTTGAGACTTCAAAAACAGCGGGACCGAGTAGTTTTGGAGGAAGAGTTCACCGAAGCCAATGGAGATGAAGCATATTTGGAGGTAGAGGAAGGCTTTCAGGGAGCAAAATCTGAAGTCCACAGGAGACATTTTGCTTGTCTAGTGTTTGAAGATAAATCCAAGATGATCACATCGTCCACGTGATTTGAGTATCCTTTGTGTGATAGTTTTAAAACGAATTTAGTCCTGGAACCTAAAGTATAATGCTCATCGGTGTAGACAAGTAATTTATGTATTTTTCAGATATTGCTATTGGGCAGTTTCTATTCAGAAAATGTTGAGGTAAGCTACGCAAATCATGGAAGAAGCTTCTGTAAACATTAACGTTTTAGAGTATTTTCAACCAGAAAAGCAATTGGTGCTAAGGAGATTAAGTTAGGTAATTACTGGGTTAAATGAGAATTTCAAAGTTTAGACAGTTTGAGCGGTGCACATTTCTCCTTTTTGTCTGGAACAGATTCTACCTGCACAACTCTGATGATGTCTGGGTGCAAAGTTGGCTCCTTTACTGCTTTCCTGAAAGTCCGAGGAATAGGCAGCTTCTTCTTGGGTGAAAACAATTCCAGACTTTCACACACCTCAATGACCTTCTGGTACATAATATTGGCAAATATCTCTTGTTGGAATTTACTTGCTGCAACAAACCAGGCGGGTGGTGTAAAGGACAAATGTGCACTTGGAGGTCTTCCTTCTGACAATGTTCCTCCAGCGCTTGTGCGTATTTCCATAAAGGATTGCACTGAATAAGCTATGCAAACTGTCTATATTATATTCTGAAATTCTGTCAATGTCTAGGGTAGAAATGGAATAACATACCTTCCAGGATGTTATGAGATCAAATAATGTGTGACATAATGAAATCAACACGTGCCAAAAAAATATAGATCCCCTGGCCTAACAACTATTTCTACACTGGAAAGTGAAAACAACTTGATGGTGTGGGAGCATTGCCAAGACAGCACCAGGAGCAGTCGTCATCTCGTGAGGCTCTGCTCTGGGCCCATCCACCATCATCCTGCGGCTCCAGTGAGCCCCAGTCCCCCAAAGAGCGGTGACCTCGCTCCCTGGTGCTGCCGACAGCTGAGAGGGAGCTGAGGCACTTTCCCGGCAGAGCTACTGTGGTCATGGACAGACAAGCAGTGTCCCTGGCGACTGCAAGGCTAGCTTTGCTCCCCTCACATGGCTCATGCCTGAACGATTCCACACTTGGAGTCTCTGGGGAGGCGGGCTGTGTGGACTCCGCTCCGCACACACTGCCAAATGCAATGGCCCACTAGGAATCCTGTGGTGTGGCTTGCCTTGGCATCTTCTGGGGGTGTTGGGCGCAGTGGCACCTTTAACTGAAGAAACCTATCTTGGCAGGCCTGACAAGCCGGGCCAGATTCTCTGCGACAGGGCGCAGGAGCGCCCCCCCAACCTACCTGAAAGACTCTGCTGTGGGCTGGTGAACTCTCCCACCCCGGCAGCCCACACGAGGCCCCGAGAGGCTGCCGCAGATTCCTGAAAACGGGATCCGGCTCCTCCCATGTGAACTTAGAGCCAAGACTATAGGGTTGAGAGCTCTAGCAGAGTAGACTGACCTGCCTGCTGCCCTGTGCTCCTTGCCTGCTGCGTCGATTCCCCGAGGGCACTGGGAGGCGACGTGGACTGTTGGGGTCTGGCGTGGAGGGCCAGATGCCAGGAACTAGACCTCATGTGAATGAGGTATGAGGGCGTGCACATACTTCTCACCCCATGATTGTCCTGTGCCACCAGCTAAGTCATAGGGTGACCACCCGTCCGTAAATTTCACGGACTGTCCGTAATTTCGCCCTGCTGTCCGTTGTCCGTGATGAAAGCTTTAACGGACGGCATTTGTCCGTAATTTTAGGCTTTCACATAAAGGGCAACGGAGGCAGGGCGAAATTACGGGCAGAGGAGTTTCCCCAGCCGGCTGGAAGGCAAGGGGTCTCCTGTGCTCTGAGGGAGGGAGGGGCAGACAGATAAGAAAAGGCCTTCTTGCCAGGGGGTCTCCTTCCCTAAAGACATGCAAATGTGTGTAACTGGTAAATCTGCAAATACAAAGGGGCTTGAAAACCTGCATTGACTTTACTAAAAGGAGCCACTTGAAGTTATCTGGTGGCAAAGATATTTCTTTCAGAGAGGTATTGTAATGGTGTTCCAAGGTGAGCTGTGGAGTGTGTGGTTTTAATGGAGTGTTATAACATTTTTTTAGCACTAGGTATAAACTGTATATTATTCAAATCTGTATTTGAGAAGCGTTTTTTTTTTTTATTTAACCGAAATGTATTTGCGCATTTTGTAGCAGCCTTTATTATTATGTAATTGTATTTTTTACAGTTCTTTCAGGTACTTCGGTACCTCATAGTACTAACAAACATTGGCAAAGCAATAGGTCTCATCTACGAAAGAGTTATTGGCTTTGCTAGTGTCTTTTAGCCATTAGCCATGTTATGCACCAGAGTAGCTGCTGTTCAGCATGGCTTAAAGCTAGTGGCATAGTGGTGTGGAGTGGAGTAGAGAAGCATAGGAGCAGTGGCGTAGAGCCCAGTGGTGCAAAGTACAGTGCAGTGGGGTACAGTGCATTTGTTTAGAGTGCGTTAGCGTAGAGTGCAGTGGTTTAGAGTGGAGTGGCGTGGGACAGAGTAGAGTGGCATAGAGTGCAGTGAAGTAGAGTGGCATACAATAGAGTGGCAGAGAGAGCAGTAGTGTAGAGTGGTGCAGTGGCATAGATTGCAGAGTAGACTCACGTTGCAGGGAGTGCAGTGGTGTAGTGTAGAGTGGTGCAGAGTAGGGCAAAGTGCTGTAGAGTGTAGTGATGCAGAGTAGAGTGGCATAGAGTGCAGTGGCATAGAATGCAGTAGCACATAGTACATTGGTGTATAGTACGGTGGTGGAGAGTGCAACACTGCAGAGTAGAGTGTCAGTGCAGTGATGTTTTGTGGAGTAGAGTGGCACGAAGCAGTGGCGTAGAGTACAGTGGTAGAGAGTAGAGGGCAGTGGCGTGCAGTTGTTTAGAGTGCATTGGTGCAGAGTGCAGTGGAGTAGAGTGGCATACAATAGAGTAGCAGAGAGTGCAGTAATGCAGAGTGGTTCAGTGTCAGAGTGCAGAGTAGACTCATGTGGCATAGAGTGTAGTGGTGTAGAGTGGTGCAGAGTGAAGTATTGTAGAGTGGTATAGAGTATAGTGCCTAGAGTGCAGTGGCATAGAGTAGAGTGGTGTAGAGTGCAGAGTTGCAGAGTAGAGTGTCAGTGCAGTGGTGTAGAGTGGTACAGAGAACAGTGGCATAGAGTACAGTGGTGCAGAGTAAAGGGCAGTGCAGTTGTTTAGAGTACACTGGTGTAGAGTGCAGTTGCATAGAGTGGCATTGGGCAGAGTAGAGTGGCATAGAATGCAGTGGAATAGAGTATATTGGTGCAAAATGCAGTAGTACAGAGCAGAGTGGTGTAGAGTATAGTGGCGGCCAGAGCAGTGTTGCAGAGTGTCAGCTTGCAGTAGTGTAGAGTGCATTGAACTAGAGTGCAGTGGTCAGAGTGGTATAGAGTACAGTGGCGTAGAATAGATTGTTTCAGAGTAGAGTGCAGTTGCATAGAGTGGAGAGGTGCAGGGTAGGGTGCAGTGGCATAGAATGCAGTGGCACAGAGTGCAGTGGCATAAAGTAGATTATTTCACAGTAGAGTGAGGTGGCTTAGAGTGGAGAAGTGCAGGTTAGAGTGGAGTTGCATAAAGTGGCATAGAGTGTGATGGCATAGAGTAAAGTAGTGTAGAGAGCCGTGGCATAGAGTGCAGAGGTGCAGAGTAGATTAGAATGATGTACAGTGTATTGATGTAGAGTGCAGGGGCATAGAGTTGAGTGTTAAAGAGTAAAGTGCATTAGCATAGAGTGTATTAGCTTAGAGTGCAGTGGCGTACAGTGCAGCGTTGCAGAGTGGCAGAGAGTGGAGTTGTGTGGATTAGATTTGTGTTGCCTAGACTGGAGTGGTATGGCGTGCAGACGAGCAGAGCGCATTGGTGTAGAGAGACGTAAAGTGCAGTGGCTTAGAGTAGAGTAGTACAGAGTAGAGTAGAGAGGCATTGTGTGAAGTAGCATAGAGAGTAGTGGCATAATGTGGAGTGGTTCCGAATGGAGAAGAGTGCAGTGGCATGGAGTGGCTTAAAGTGGAGTGATACAGAGTAGGCTGCAGTGGTGTGGAGTGGTGCAGAGCAGAGTGGAGTGGAGCATGCATGGTGTGGTAACACACTGCCATTACAGACAAAACATTTTTGATTGAAATGACCATTACATTTGCACAGATATACAGTTTTTCAAATCAAACTATATTGTGCAGAGACAATGATGTGTGGAAATTGCATCACCTAATTCAATGATTTGTTTTAAGCATGTAAAGGTATTTGTTTCCAGCACAGTTCAGAATTAACAAAAATGTGCTTGATTTGTACTTCTAATTCTGATATATTCTGAAGTCTATTTAAATGTTGTCATGTGCTAGAAAAAACTCTTTCCTAACCCCAGTATCCAGCAAGATTGTCGCATAAATCCTCTCACTTTGAAGTCAGAGAAAGGAAAGTAAACACTAAGTTCCCACCGAAGACAGAGCCTGACATTTGACTTTGTTCTTTGAATGCACAGCAAATATGATAAGATAAGAACAAGATTTACAGGCCTGTTTACAGAAAGGGAGCACTCGGCAGGATACTGTAAATAAGGTTTTGGCAAGGGAAGGGAGGAATTCAAGCTGCATAGCCTAAAACAAATAAAGCCAGCAAATTGAAAGCAACAAATTGTGAGTTACACACCACAAGGCCAATGGCAAGCAACGGGCAGAATGCATTCACAAGGAAGCACTATGAATTTACTTAAAGTGACAGCTGTGGGATACTTTGTGGGGAAAGTCCAGTATTTTAGTCCATATCTTGCAGAGGTTTGGTACATCAATCACCCAGGTAGTATGACAAGAAGACCTGGAGTGGTTTCCATGTTGCAGGATAGGTCTGTACACCCATTCAATCAGTTTGCCACCATTTCCTATGGTGCAGAGCTTCTGGCACACCTCTTGTAGGGTTAGTGCTAGGTAGCATACATGAAATAGGGCATTTAATGATTATTTAAGGTGGTTGTAAGTAAGGAGTTGACCGGGGTGAAGATGATAGTCTGCCACAAGGGTTTGGAAATTTAGTAGCTCACTGTTCAGAAACAAAGTCCCCAATTTTAAGACACCTGCAACATGCCACGGATGGAGTTGCTCTGAGCACAGCCATCCTGTGCGAGTGGGAAGGCTTAGCAAAGGTAGTGCAGGAGCATAGGGTTTCTTTGTGTCAGTGAGTTTACAGGTTCTGACACGGCAAGGGAAAGCCATTCATGATAACCCCGGATTGTGAACCATAGAATGGTCAGTAGGAAACGATGAGCAGTGCATTAAGCCTTCCTTAAAAGTCTTTACTGGCAAACCCCATCTCATGCAGGAAGAAGATCATGCAGGAAGAAGATCTAATCCACCCGCAGTCACAGTTAGCTTTAGAGTGGAAAGAGCTCCCGATGGCGCCGCAGCGACCAAATCAGATGTGTGGCCTGTCTGAAGAAGGAATGAAGGACGGGCAGGGGAAGGTTTGCAAAATAATACTATCATTGGGGTAGCACACCATCTTCGCTAGTGCCACATGGCCTCTACAGAAAGCAGAAGAGAAGACCAAAAAGCAAACTGGGCTTGGAGGGAACGTTCGCTCTGCCAAGATTTTCATCCTGGAAATCAGTGTAAGAATGGTAGATATTAATCATTAGGTATTGAAAGGTAACTGGTTCCCAGTTCAATCTGAGATCTAATTGTGTATGAAGGCGAAAACAGTGCCATATGTTAAAGAAACACTAATTACATTTTAAAATTTGTAAAAAAAAATTGTGCAATTTACATCCCAACTATTTTGAAGGTTCTATGTGTACTTGACACTTAGGGATAACCCTGATCTCTAGTTTGGCTTTTGCTCAATTTCAAAACCATATAAAGACATGGACTAAGCAGGCAATTGCCTTGCACAACCTTGCAAGGGGTCTGGCCCCTGCTCACCCTTCACAAGCACTAACAGCGAACCATTGCACCAGAAGAGTTTGCCAAGGTGGATGGGTGTTAATTGTTCAACCACTTGACAGAGCCCCTTCTGTTTCGCTCCTGTGTGCAGACAACTCCCCAGGTACCCAATACCTTCAAATAGTCTTGGTGGACCCATCTTGTCTGATTTTAGGAATTGTCCCACCTTGTTCTTCTCTTCTTTATTTGTCCAGTTGTTAGCAACAACCCTTTGAATTACTTGCTGTGGATCTCCCATTTGATCTCGATTTCATCCTACTCTTTTATTATCTTTGATTAGTAGTCTGGGCTCCCATTTCTGAGATAAATGTAGAGTCCCAAACATACACTCTAGTGCAGTGAGACTACAGACAAGTTATGGCTACATCACATCCTGTCATTAGGTGTGAGACTGTCACCCACACCATCTGCCCTGCCTCTTTTAAAAAAATTAGGTTGAAAGTCCATGGGTGGTTGGGGTAAGCCAGATGTTTTTGTTCAATTTGTTTAAACTAGCATAAGGTTAATTACCTTAATGTTTCCCAAACTGTTTGCCAGGGGGTTTTAAATGTTCAGAAACATAATCAAAATGTTGCTGTTACTTTCTCTTCAGGAAAGATCGGGTAGATTTGGGTAGGGGTGATGGCCTTGCCGTGAAGGGCATTATTTACTACTGAACAAGGACGTAATGTGACACCTGAATGTAGCACACCAGGAGGCAATCACAAAAGGTCCACAGTGAATAAATAGTGCTATGTTAAAAAAGAGTAAATAAATGCACTGACAACATAGTGAGGCATGGCCTCTCTTGTGTGTGTCTGTAAAACTGACGTTTGTTCCTGAATTTTTGTCCTGAATTTTGACCCCTTGTCCTGAATTTTTGTCCTGAATTTTGACCCTTTGTCCTGAATTTTTTACAGTCCTGTCCAGAATTTGCCTCAGTGCCAGGTGGTCACCCTAAGCTGAGAGCAGAACATTATAGGCAGACAGGGTACCGGCCAGAGGGGGTGAATCGAAGGAAGTGCCTGTATTACATGCACACAGCCAGGCTGCTCAACATTGGGGTGTGGAACTACACCTAAGCCACTAATTCAGTGCCTCCCCTACTCCCACGCCGTGGGAGATCAAGAACTGGAAGACGAGAAGTGTGAAGCCACCAGGCTAACTGAAAGGTGAAGTTCTGGGCCTGGGTTTGCTGCTACTGCACACCAGGAATCACAAGGGATTTGCCCGTCTTCTCCCTCTTCCTCTCCGAATATATAGAGGCAGTCGCTGGGACACATCGCCACCAGGTGGGTCAATAGGGGAAGTGTGAGTATTCGGCTGCCAGCCCGGGACAGCATGCCGGGACAGCATTTCTTCTTCTACCACGAAGCCACAAGATACCGTTGAGGCTCTGGTGGGCTTCCGAGCCCCCTACTCGGAGGATCCTGGGTGTGGTTGCTGGAAGACTGATTTGTTAACTCAGCCTCACTGAGGCAATATTGCCACCAATGGTGATTGCAGGGGCATGATCAAACCAAAAAACACCAAACCTCCGGCCCCCACCAGAAGTCAACTAAGGATATCCTGGCTGCCTTCACCCTGCCAGTGGACCCGATCTGCCAGCTGGAAACCACTCTGAAAAAGCACACCGGAATGTTTGACAATGTGCTGCAGGCTGTTCAAGACTCCAAAAATGCTATGAAGGCTCAGCTAAGAGACATTCAGACGAAGACTAGTCTTCTGCAAGCGGACCACACCAAGCTCACTGAGAGGGTGGACAAAGTAGAGTCCTCCTTGACGTCAAGCTCCTACAAACAGAAGTGCGAGAACTCAAAGCACAAGAGGAAGACGCTTAAGGCTGCTTGAAGCGCAATAATATTCATTTTTTTGAGATCTTCTAAAAAGGGCAGAGGGCCCCAAGACAGAACTCTTTCTTGAAGACTGTATTGGCCAACCGTCTCCCCAAATTCTTCTCAGTGGAACGGGCACATTGCATCCCTGGCCCGCTTCCTGCTTCGGGGACCCTGCCAAGGCAGATGACTGAACCCCTGCTCAATTATAGAGCCAAAGACTTAGGGCCTTATTATGACCTTGATGGAGGGGTTTCCTCCATCACAAATGTGACTGATATCCCATCCGCCATATTACGATCCCTCTATATTCAATGGAGATTATAATATTGCGGACTGGATATCCGTCACATTTGTGATGGAGGAAACCCCTCAGTCAAGGTCGTAATAAAGCCCTTAATCCTTCAGTTGTTCCGCGTCAAAGGCCCTTGGTTTTACAATGGGAATCCCATCATCTCCTATCCAGACTAAGCGCGGAGGTTCAATGACGTCATAAAACATCTGGAGCTGTGAAAGCGCGGCTGCGCAGTTTAGGTCTGTCCTATGCCCTGCTTTTTCCCCACGAAGCACAGAGGGGTTGATGGAAACATCACTCGATTCTTCACTTCTCCCGAAGTGGCCCGGTTCCGGCTGCGATCCAAGGGTGTCCCAGACTGATCGGATGCAGAGGAGAGTGGTAGTCTACGAGGATAGACTGATGGGAAGACTGGACGCTGACACTGCCCACTCAGGCCCGAGCACGACCCACCAGTGAACAAGCAGCAAAAGAACACACATAGGTGGTGGCTGAGGTATCGCTTCAGGGTACTAACAGGTTCCGGGCACTGGCGCTCAACACGGGTCAAGAGTTGGTGCTTGGTGCTCCGGGGTCAGTGGCTTCAGATGGGGGATCCACCATTGTCCCAGTGCAGTCCACTCAGACAGAACATCTTGCACAATTAGTCCTGTCATCTTGGTGAGAGAATTGACTAGGGCCCCTTTCAGGGGGAGCAGCGGATGGAGTGGAGGCATCAGGGTGTGCGTGGAGGACATGATCGGCTCTGATGAAGTCTTGGGAGTTGTCAGCACTTTTTTCAGCCTGGGACCGCCCAAGATTTCTTTTGCACATCTCTTGGCTCAACCCAGGAAGACTTCTGTAAGGACTGTCCAGTGCATTTGACACATCTTAACTATTGACTATTTAGTTGGGGATATTGTAGTTCAATGCCCACTGGTATCCAAGACAGGGGAATGGGTGTTGTGGTTTTGTTTATGGTTTGATTTGTAACAGGAGCTGGATTGGGCAGAGGGGAGGATAGGGGAAAAGATCTGTCCTTAATGTTCTCCGATAGTGTTCTTGGGCCTCAGTGCCGAGAGCAATCTATATATGTTCCATCACTATAAAATATAAAGCATTAACATGGAATATCTGGGAGATGGCGACCCCTGTGCGCCGTCACAGGGTGTACACCTACATCAGACGCAGGCATATTCATATTGCCTGTCTACAGGAGACACACTTTACCGCCACTAAACTAGACAAGGTTGCTTGACATTGAAGTGGACAGGTCTTTGGTACTGGGTACACAGCTTTTGCAAGGTGGGGGGGGAATTGTAATCTGGATTGTCCCAGGTGGCCAGTTTGTTCAGAGCAGGGCCGAGGTAGACCCAGAGAGCCAATATGTGTTCCTAGAGGGCACGCTAAATGGGTGCCCGTTACACTACCTCCAACACACTCCAAGGAGATGTTTTTACACACTCTGTCCCCAGCCTTACTCCTTTATTCCATGTCCCCTAGTTTATAGGGGAAGGACTTTAATTGGGTACACAGCACCTCCTTGGACCGATCAGTGCCCCCCCCCACCCACTCCCTGAGATCAGGACCTAGTAGCGGCCAAACACTTCAGGGAATGGACAACTACAACACAACTCTATGACATTTGGCACCTGGTTCACTGCGATGATGCTGAACACTCTTATTATGCCCCAGGGCACCTGGTTCACACCAGACTGGACTAATTATTTTTGAATGTGGAGCTCTGGGCCTGGGCTCAAGACTCAGAGTACGTTGGCCAAACGTTATCTGACCACAGCCCCCTCAAGGCGACCTTCCAATGGGGGATTGACAGGGCTCCTATACAGACTTGGCGCTTGAGGGCAGAGGCCTTGCTTCACTACTGAAGCGTACTGCATGCTCGCTGGGAGTGGATTGGGATGCCATGACGGTGGTTTTGCTGGGACAATGTATTAAGACATCCTGGGAGAAGCGGATCTCCCTCCTCTGCAGTGTGCTATCGCTGGAGGAGCAGATGTATGCTGCAGAGCGAGAGGTGGTGACTGTGATTGACCCTAGGATGCAACTGCGCAAGCTGAGGAACCAACAAAGAGAGGAATTGTGGTGACTCAATAATATTGACTGTAGACCATCCCTGGTTCGCCAGCATGCAGATGGAGATAAACCAGGTCAGCAGTCACCAAGGCCATTATAGGGGCGATACGCATGCCCTCAGGCACCATTGTGTCCTCCCAGCTGAGATTTGCAAGACCTTTGCTTAGTACTACGGAAGTCTTTATTCCCCCTTCCAAGTCCTCCTGATGACCACCTCTGATGATATACTGCAGAGGCCGCCCTATGCCGGCTTAATCCTCTCCAATCCCAACAGCTTGACAAACCTCTGCAACCTGAGGAAGTGCGGTTCGCTATACGTCAGATGGCCTCCAGTAAGACTCTGGGCACAGATGGGTGCCCGGTAGAGTATTATGCAGAATTTGGTGCAATTCTTACTCCCATATTGCTCGCGGTCTACCAAGAGGTGTATCAGCAAGGCAGGCATCCTCCCTCCAACTGTGAGACTCTTATAGTAGTTTTGCCCAAAGCAGGAAGGGCCACCGGGAAGTGGGTTCTTACTGCTGTTTGTTAATGGTTAACTGTTAGACTTGACAGACGTAAGGTGGTCTTCCTCCAACTTTTTGCCTGCCTCCCTCCCTCCCTCCATTTTTCTGATCTCATATTTGCTGGTTTTAGGACTCTGCGCACTTTACCACTGCTGACTGGTGCTACAGTGCTTGTGCTCTCTCTCTGGCTCCCTTTGAGTAGAGGTTCTTTGAAGCTGTGAGCCCTGCCATGCCGGTTAGGTGATGACCTGGAGCACACTCACTGGAGGGAGGTAGAGCTCAGGTCTCACTTGGAAATGATGGGATTTAATGAGTGGGTCTGTATGACCACACGGTCCATGGCTGCCTGGGAGAAGACTCAAGGGAGTCTGAAGCCTGGAACAATGACCCAGACAGCTGCCAAAGAGAGGGGCAAGGGGCGCAGGAAACCGGTCCCTGAAGTTCCCATGGTGGAGGCTCACGGGGTCCCTGAGCAGGAGGCATCTGAGCCAACCTGGGAGGACACAGCTGCTTTAGGTGACCTACCGGGCTTGCCTGATGGTGGGCCCACCAGGAGGGAAATTGGCAAAATGCAGAAAGAATGTCCCACTCGAGGGCTTGAGGCGACAGGCCTCAGCACATGCAGCAGGTGAAGCATCTGGGGAATCACTTATTATACTGGGAGAATGATCTCCGGATACTGGAGCAGCACGTGTGCTGGTGGTCCCCCAGTGTTACTGGGCCTTCCTACTGGCTTTGGCTCACGACATACCCTAAATGACTAGCCAAGGGTAAGACAAGACCTTTGCCAGGCTTGCTGCCCACTTCTATTGGCCCCGAATGATGACAGCCTCAGATGCATTCTACAGGTCCTGTCCACCTGTCAGGCCAGTGGGAAGTCCAAGAAAAAGCTGAACGCTTTCCTGATCCCACTCCCCGTTGCTTACACCTCCTTTCAAGGGGTGGGCATCAACATCATTGGTCCATTGGCCAAGACAGCCCTAGGCAACAGGTTGATCCTGGTCTTGGTGGACCATGCCACACGCTACCCAGAGGCAATCCCCCTGAAGACAGTGAATGTACCTGTGGTGACCAGAACTTTGATAGGGATCTTTACCCGTGTGGGGTTCTCCAAAGAGATTATGTCTGATAGAGGCACTAACTTCATGCCTGCATACATGAAGTCCATGTGGGATGCGTGTGGTGTAACTTATAAGTTGACTACTCCCTACCACACCCAATCACATGGTCTAGTAGAGAGGTTCAACAAGAGCTTCAAGGGCATGATTGTAGGCCTACCCGAGGCCATGAGACGTAAGTGGGACATCCTCTTGCCATGCCTTCTCTTTGCCGACAGGGAGGTGCCACAGAAAGGAGTAGGGTTCAATCCCTTTGAACTCCTCTATGGTTAGCCTGTTAGGGGACCTTTAAGTATTGTCAAGGAGGGGGTAGGAGAAAGCTCCCAGGAAACTTCCTCAGGCTGTGATCAGCTACAAGTTGGCCCTCCGGTACCAGATGCACCGCTTTTTGAAAAAGGCCAAGAGCAACCTCGAGGCCAGTCAAGAGGTTATGAAATGCTGGTATGATCTGAAGGCCACTCTGGTGGAGTTTCAACCCAGTGACAAAGTATGGTGATGGAGCCAGTAGAGCCCAGAGCTCTACAGGACCGCTGGACTGGCTCATACGAGATCAAGGAGCGTAAGGGTGAGGCCGCTCACTTAGTGGACCTCTAAGAACCCACTAAGGATGCTCCATATCAACAGAGTAAAGCCTCACTTTGAGAAGTCCAAAGTGAGCATGCTCCTGGTGACAGATGAGGGTGTGGAGGAAGAATGCAATCCTCTCCCTGACCTCCTCTCTGCACAGGAACACAATGGGTCAGTGAAGGGTGTAATCCTCTCTGCCACCCTGATGCCAGAGCAGCAAGGTGACTGTTACCAATTGCTGGGACAGTCTGCCTCCCTGTTCTCCCTCACCCCTGGCCTCACAAACCTGTGCATCCATGATATTGACACAGGAGATAGTTTGCCTGAAAAGAACAAAATGTACAGGTTGTCAGACAAAGTGAGGGCCAGCATCCAGAAGGAAGTTCTAAAGATAGTAGCCTTGGGGGTGATTGGGCCCTCTAGCAGTCCCTGGGCCAGCCCCATGATGTTGGTACTAAAGGCCACCTCATCAGGTTCCAAACCAGAACTTTGATTCTGCACGGAATACAGAGGCCTCAACTCCGTCACTAAGACTGACGCCTACCCCATTCCCAGAGATGATGAGCTCATTGACAGGCTAAGCACTGCCAAATTCCTCAGCACTTTTGATTTAACATCAGGGTACTGGCAGACTGCTTTGACCTAGGGAGCAAAAGAGAGGTCAGCATTCTCAACCCCTGAGGCCATTACCAATTCCAGGTGATGTCCTTCGGCTTGAAAAATGCTCCTGCTACCTTCTAACGGATGGTTAACAGGTTCCTGGTTGGAAAGGAGGCTTTCTCTGCTGCCTACTTAGACATTTCTGTCTCAAGTGCCAGCTGGGAGAAACACCTGCATCACCTCCAAGAGGTACTTCCGGCCCTGCAACAGGCAGGTCTGACATTCACAGCCAGCAAGTGCCAGACTGGGCAGCATTCCGTGGTGTATTTGGGACACCTGGTAGGTGGTGGCAAGGTGTAACCCCTCCAGGCCAAGACTGAAACCATCATGGCATGGCAACCACCTAAAACCCAAACAGAAGTGAGAGCCTTCCTAGGCCTCACTGGCTATTACAGAAGATTTGTTAAGGGCTATGACACCATTGTTGCCCCCCTTAACTGAGCTGACTTCTAAGAAGGAGCCCAGGGTGGTGATCTGGATAGAGGCTTGTCAGAAAGCCTTTAATTCTCTCAAGGAAGCTATGTGCACAGCACCTGTGATCAGGGCCCCTGATTACTCCAAGGAATTAATTGTGCAGAAGGACGCTTCAGAGCATGGCATATATCGGTAGTTTTAGCAAAGCTGAATGAGGAGGGCCTAGATCAATCAATAGCGTTCTTTAGCAGGAGGTCACTTCCACAGGAACAGAGGTGGAGTGCCATTAAAAGAGAAGCATTTGCTGTGGTCTGGGCACTGAAGAAGCTGACACCATACATGTTTGGGACTCACTCCCAGGTTCAGACAGACCACAGACCCCTCAGATTTCTCATGCAGATGAGAGGTGAAAATCCAAAACTCTTTGAGGTGGTATATCTCCCTACAGGGAATGGACTTTACGGTGGAGCATCATCCGCGGACTGACCACGCCAATGCTGATCGTCTCTCCAGATTCCTCTGGCTTAACGAAAAGAGCTCCCAAAGGGTTAGGTAGCTCTCCTCTCTAAGATGGGGAGGGGTGGGAGGGTACACTTTTTAGACCGGTCAGCCTTTTTTTTTTTTTTAAACAACTTTTATTAATTTCATTCACAGGTGTACATAGCACTCAGCGGACATTACTGTGTGTACAAAAATGCCTCATTTGCTTGAGAAACATCTGCGTCCTTCCATATCGAATCTAAGACAGGACTTGCTGGTTAAATAAAAACAATAGTATGAACTTGCCCCCTTTTTTTTAGTTAACCAAATGAGTTATCTACTCAGGACTATGCAAATTAGTTACAGGCAAGCACTTTAGTACTATTCTGGTAAATGATGCGCAAAATCATTCCACCATACTGGCAGCAATTCACAATAGACAGGATATATTTACATCAATAATTTAAATATTTCTACTTCTTAGATCAGTTGATACATAAGTCCTTAGTGGCCATTCTCTCTAACCTTTGAGGTGTGGACGTGCTTCGCGGGGCTTCCGGGACTCTCATGCTAGATCAGTCTCCTGGCCAGGGCCTGTTTGGTCTTCACTAGCCTAGTTATTATTGTGAAACAGCGCTGTATGTGTTCTCTGTAAGACTGCAGCTCTGTACATGTCCCAGTCACTTGCTACTGGGACCTTTTGCAGTCCTCTCACCTCTTCCCGCCAAAGAGCTATCAACTCGGCACTACCCCACTTCAAGACCGTGGCGCACAAATGGGAAAAGGCTGGGAGCATGGGCTATTTCCAGCTCATAACAATGGCTTGTCTACTAATGATTAGCGCAAAGTAAATAAAACGATTAGTTACTATTGCTTGCTTGGGGCGACGGACGAGTCCCAGTAGGTCACTCTCTGCAGAGTGTAAGTCAGTGCGTTCAGTTAATTATGTAAGCGTATCAGTTACTTGGAGCCAGAAGCGGCCTAACTCCGGACAGGACCAAAACATATGGATCATGTCAGCATCCATATTGTGACAGTGGGGGGGGGATTCAGAAGGGGAGACAAATATTTTGTGCAGTGCTGCTGGTGTAAAATATGCACTATATAGTATGTTGTACTGTATATTTTGGAATGTGGCGTTCCGCTATACCCTCTTATGATATATTAGCACCCTGTCCCATTCCTTGACTAGTAATTCCCTGCCTACATCCTACTCCCAGGTTCTACATGTCAATTGTAAGGGATTGCGAGCTGGGTGTGCCAATGCTCTAGTGAACCAGGTGTTCAGGTGCCTACCACTGCCCATAAATATGTAAAGTATGTACTAGAGGGTGAGGGTCTGGTTCTGAATCCCTGATATGCCAGAGGTCAGCTAATATGACACGAATCCTAGCGTATGCTAAGAAGTGGCCTCTAGGTATGCCCCCTTCATTGTGCAGTCGGCCAAAGGGTTCCAGTACCTTATCTCTGAATAGATCTCCCACTGTGCTAATTCCAGCCGCCTTGCAGCATTGTAAACCCCTCTGACCTAGCAGCTCTCGGAGCTACTGAAAGGCTGACAGTCAAATTTCTGGGGAATATTATGGAAGCAGGGGCATAATCTTAACACCTCGCTTGTAGCTGGTGTGAGCTATTGTCAAGAGTGCGCTGCATTATGGGGGTGGAGTAGCAGACAAGAGAAAGGTTTCTTGGACCATGTGCAGCACAATTCTGGTGGAGCCCTGCCCCAGTTCTTCTAACAGCAGGCCTGCCAGCCATTGTGCTGGCCATTACAGCTATGCTGCCAAATAATAGCACTCAAAATTAGGAGTGTCCAGCCCTCCTTTCTCAATCCAGAGTTGCAATTTGCACAATGCTACCCTACACCTGCCCTTGTTCCAAAGAAGAGTGCCTAGTGCAGCATGCAAAAGTCTCTCCTAGGGACAATTAATGGGAGGTTATGAAAGAAGAACAACAAGCGCTGGAGTATGACCATTTTACACAGCGTAATTCTATCCTGTACTGTTAGAGGGAGAGTGCTCAAGAAAGCCATTTGAGAGTGAACAGCGGCAAAGTAAGGATTCACTCATGGACGGGGGAAATCTGCCTTCCTACAACGCAGTGCAATAGAATAGTTTGGGGGCCAAGATCGGCAGATATGTTTTTTAACATTCAATAGGCACCCATCTAACACTGGGGTTTTACTAGTTGCTAGCGCCTTTACAGCTTTGGTTATGTCAAGTGTCGTAAGGGGTGCATTCAGGTCCTCTGTATTGGAAGGAGATAGGACCACCAGTGTGACATCCAGAAGAAAGGTATTTATGTCTTGGGTTCTAATTTATGGGGTGGGACTATACAGTTCTTGATAATAAGCAGTAAAGGCCTCATGGATATCTGCTTGGTTAGTAAGCACATGGGGGTTGTCCTAATCGCTGTGAAGGGCGACATTGGGTATGAGCTGCGCAACAGCCACTTCAGCAGGTGGCCCGATTTTTCCCCTCAGCATGCATCTGGGCCTGATATACATTAAAGTCTAGGCAGCGCAGCTGCTCCACCAATTGGGCAGGTGTCTCAGTGTTGTCAATGAGTTGGCAGTTCATCCCTGGAGAGGTGCGCGATTGGAGTTCCACTTCCCACACAGTGTTTTTCAATTGTACTAGCTCTTTATGTATTATGAACCCCCACCATTGTAAGGATACAATGTCCACATACCACTACTTTCAGTGCCTCCCAGTCCACCAGATGAGAGGTTGCTGTGCCCCAGTTATCGGTCAGATAGTGCCTCAAGGTCTTCCGTGTGGTTTCCCTGAACCCTTAGGTCTTCTAGTGCCACGGGCTGCAACCTCCACATGGGTACTGGAGGTCGCAGGGGCCCCCGGTGGAACTGCACCAGAAAGGGATTGTGGTCGGAGAACATTATCCCCAAAGATTCTGCAGTGACGGGCAGTGACTGCAAAGGGGACTGGCAGAGCATATAGTCTAATCAAATATGTAGGTCATGTGGCGTGGAATAGTATGAAAACTCCCTATCTTCAGGATGAAGCATGCACCAGCAATCGCGCAGTGCCCACTGCTCCACCCACTGCAAGAAGTGTGTGGCTGCAGACACCACAGGTGAAGTGGGTAGCGGTGGGTATGAACGATCACAGTTAATATTGAGTACACTTTCAAAATACCTTCCACCCCCCCCCAGTCCACGGAAGTGTGCCCATATTACCAAAACGGTGGCTAATCATGCGAAGAAATCTATTTGGAAGACACAGGGGCCATAGACACTACCCAAAAGCACCTGCTGACCATCAAGTAATCCCGCCACAAAAACATAGCGGCCATTGGGATATATTTCTAAATAAGAGGGTAATGGGACTTCTGCACGAATCTAAACCATGGCAACACGTGCAAACCCAGAGTATGTAGTGCAAAAGCACTGCCCACGCCATATATGCTGTCGTTTAATGTCCTCTCCCCCAGCTATGCGTGTTTCCTGCAATTGCACTATCTGTGTCCGCTCATAAAAAGGGGGGGAAAAAACATATAATATATTGATTGAGAGGGTCTACCTGTAGCAAGGGACTACCTTGCGGAGGCCCCAATGATTAAGGCAACTGGCCTCAGATTCCAGGAGGGGGAGTGTCCCCTTATAGTCACACTTACATCAAAGGAGGCGCTCGCTGTGCGCCTTGCCCGACGGGACGGGTCTTGGAAACCCTGAGAGTGGGCCCTGAATTTCTGAAGTGCGTCAGGCTGCTGAATAAGGCGCAATGAGCCACAGTCCAGACGGACCGTCAGATCTCTCGACTGTTTGATATTGGCAGGGCACGCAACAAGAGTGCTCCCTTTCCCCCTGTGATTTTTGCTTTAGCTATGAAGCCGCTGGTTGCCTTATTGAGGGCAGGAGGCCCAGACTGGGGTGTGAGGGTGGAGACCCCATTTGCATATAGGTTTGTTTGAAAAGAATGGTGTTCTGGTTTCTTTGGGTAGTCCGGTGCAAGACCTACCAGCACTCTATACCCCCCTTGATATCTTTGGGGATATGTGGGTCTTCAGGTGAACTGGGGAAAGTCATGCTTTTTTCGCTGAGATTGACTGAGCGAGCGGAGGTGTTGGAGTTGGAATCAGATGGTCTCCCTTGGCGGTTACTTTACTTACTGAGACTTTTCGTTACCTTGGAGTAAATGCATATCACACAGAGACCTCCTTGAGGACAATCATGGTAGAACCCGGATGTCACTGTGACAGTCTGTGGGCTTCTGGGCAAGTTTGCCCTTGTCGCCTTATGGGCCGGGGTCCACAGCAAATATGTTACTACTGCCACGTCTCCTCAATTTCTTTGCAACAGTGGCGGTGACCCACACTAGGGCTTTCTTTAGGGACCTACGGAGTCTACTCTCTGATCTTATATGGGGAGGAGCATACAAGCGAACTGCTATTAACATACTCCAACGACCACTCCTGCAGGGTGGCTTAGGGGTATCAGACCTTGAGCTTTATTTTGCGGTCACACTGTTACAATGGCCCATGCGGTGGTTGGCAGGAGACATACTGGGCAAAAGTCGCTTGATTAGTGACAAACCTGACGGGATGGATATATTGGAATAGCTTCTGAAGATGGGAGCCCTGGCTAGAGGTTCTGGCAGACTGGTGCAGGACACGAAGCTGTGCTGGAATAGATTTATTTAACCATGCTGGGTTACACCCGTGTATGCACCACAATTGCTGCTCCGGAGCATGCACCGGATGCGTGCTCTGCTAGAGACGCAGGACTCAGGGCCTTGGTGGGACTCAGAAGTGACCTGCTTGGGGAATTTGTACATGATGGGATGATGTGCCCCTTTCGGGACCAGCAGGATGGCATTGGTTTGGGAGCTGGTTAGTTTACAATGCTCTTTTCTTGGTGAACAGGGCCACCTGGAGTGTAGAGAGAGAGGCCCCAGCCCTCCATCATGGGTTACAGTGTAACTGACCTGTGGTATGGGCTGCAGACCGATCACAGTATTATGTGTAGCCCTGCAGACTCCTGAATGGACCCTGCAACGCGTGCCAAACCCAGATGGGACGCAGGTCTTGGGACAAGCCTGGCGATCAAACAATTGGGGAAGGCGCTCGAGCAGGTGAAGCGAGTATCTCGCAACGCCAGCCTGAAGTTTATCCAGTTCAACTACCTGTACCAAGCTTACTTAACACCACACCACCTCCACAAAATGTTCCCGGGCGTGACCTTGGCATGTCCTAGATGTGGGTACTATGACGCCACTTTCCTTCACATGGTACGGGACTGTCCCCTTCTTGCACAGATGTCATGACCCATATCTTGGCAATTGTGGATGTTCAGCTGTCTCCCAACCCCCTACTTTATCTTCTGGGCATCATAAAGCACACAAAACGTATCAAGCATTGCCTGAAACTTACAGACCTAAATATTGCCCTCTTCCGGCACCTGATAGCTACATTCTGGAAGGGGGGACAGCCACCCTCGATCAATTGTTGGCTACGGACGGGACTTCGCTGGGTGGCTGCTGAAGCAGACGCTATGGCGCATGACCTGCACATCAGAGGAAGGGGAGGAGCTACCGCTCAATAGTTGAGGCTATTACCTGATCATTGGCATGAGCCACGGGTGCTGCAGGGGAAATGCATGGATCTGGTTCGTCCACGGAGCTTTTGGCCCTGATAGATTTGAGTATGATTCCCTATTGCACCCTCTACATGTTGGTCGGGCTGTTGCTCTTCCACTTGCTGTGGCATACCAGCCCGCAACGGATTGTTCCTTAGAAGACCCACAGGATCGCTCTGTACTTCCACTTACATTGCCCCCCCTCTCCAAAGACATATGTATTATGGCTGCGAACTAAGTTACTGCCCTCATCTACCTACTTTTGATTGTTTACTGCTATTTGTGTTTATTTTGTTGTGCACGATCATGAGTATGACACGTTCCGAAGGGCATCCTGTTGTAGGTTGTATGTAACTAACCCACCTCCCTTGAAGAGACAGCTCATCCTGCCAAGGGGCATTTAAGTACCTCATGTACTGTGTTTTTTTTTCCTTTCTGCCATGTTACTTGTTACTTTGCTGTGATACTAATTTTTTTCCTCTATTAATCTTTTTTTTTATTTTAAGGAATTTGAGTTGCATCACACGTTACTTGCATATTTATTGGGGGATTGCCTGATAAATGGCAACCAAAAAAAATCATAAATTACCTGCAACTACATTTCTTTCAAATTAATTTGTTCCATAGATTTATGTCTGTTTTATTCTCAGCGTCATGGATTTTAAGATGGCAATCTTCTATCACAAGTCTCTCAGGTGCACTCTATGTGTATATTTGAATTAAGTCCTTACAATAGCACCAGGCAGTGTGCTTAGCTTCCATGCAGAGGTGCTATAGCAGGAAATTACCTGAATAGGCTCACATGAACTTCTTAAAGATTATGTGTGAGAAAGGGAGTTGTGAGATGCGTTGTGCTGCCATCCTTCATAAGAAATTGTAGCTAAATGAACTCTCTCTGGTGAGCATTTGAGACTTAACTTGAAGACTTGTAAGAGCTGAGTGAAAAGATTCCAAGCTGTCAAGAGGGGATATGGTTTGTAGTTCAGAATCTGGCCCTGCACGGATCAAATGTTTTGGTGCAACTTTATAGTGATTAGCATTCACACACACATCTTGCAAATGTTCATGGAAAGAGTTCTGTTGGGCCCATTCTGCAGCCACCGGAATGATCTTGCAGCTCTTTCACGTAATAAAAAGGCACTATGGCAATTTCACTGCAGGAGCTGCTCGGTGTCATTACGACTTTGACTGCCTGATCATTTTGAGGTCTGTTGTATCACTGCTGATAACTCTGTGGAGTTCTGTACTAAGGCTACAATGAAAAGAGCAGCTACTAGGAATATCTTCTCTGATTGAGAGGATCTCCTAGCAGTACAACAGGAGTGTATTATCTGCAGAAATGATGGACAGTTGACCATTCTACATCTATGCAGAATTACTTTGAGTGCCTTTTTCACATTTTCCAGCTTAAGAGAACACTTCATCTAGGAATTTGACGATACTAGCATATACCTCAGGACAAAACAAACTGCTGCACAGCGAGAGCTATATCTCTGGGAATATGACAGCCTCAATCTATCCCTCAAACTTCCTGGCTGAAAGAGGGCTAACCAACATCTAGGCAGCAGGAAGGTTGACAACTAGAGCTTTGACAGCAAATCAGAAGTCTGACTTTAGAGCAGCTGCAGTGTTTGCAGTTGAGCGCAGCAGAACATTCAGAGATGGGGCCTTCACTGTTTTCTCTTCCCGCACACTTGAGGTTGAAGTACTTTTTCTTCTCTGTACTTCTGGATAGAGGGAGAGAAATGCACCAACTTATTACCAGATGACCGAGCTGCTATGAAGGTCAAGACTATCCTCTTGTCCTTCAGAGCGCTATTGAACAAATCATACTGATTTTGTTTATTCACAGGGAACATGGGCAGTAGATATACTGCACCAGAGTAGTGTGTAAATACTGTTCAGCCCCATTGGTTAGGTGTTTGCAGCGCCACAGAGTAGAATAAGTGCAGTTACCTAAGGGTTTCTGTTGTCTCATTGAAATATTTTATTATTTCCATGTTTCTGAAGAACAACGGATTAAATCACTCAAAAAAGTAATGCCTCACTCTCTTCTTTCTTCCATATAAAGAGAAGCTTCAACATTTCTTGGTGGTTTATTGGACGTCACTAATCACATGCCTGCTGAGCAGCGAAATAAGAATGGCACAACAAATGGTGCTTTCATTTGTTAAAGGTCCATACATAGCACACATCTGTAAAGGTTCTTTTTTTAGACATACTTTCATCCGAGGTTGTTTAAATAATAGCACTAAAATTCGATCAACCGCCACAAAAAGTTGAGGGTAGCACAAAGCCCTAAAACAGAAAAGTCTTAACTGTTTTGCTGTACGGCAAATGTTTCTCAATGTCTCGTGAAGTACCTGTGAGCTTATTCCAGGCAAAACATATAATCATGTGGAAAGCCCTCTTGGTGGACGTTTTTTTTATCGAATGCTTTTTGATGCCACAAAGAGCTGTTTTTTTTTTTTTTTTAATCAGAGGTTGTTAATGCTCTGGAATAGAAAGTGTACCTATCTCAGACAGATTTAGGAAGGCATTGCTATTGCCCTGATGTATATTTCAAAGTTTTTAATTTCGCACAAGTAGGGTAACCACATTTAATGCCTTTAGCGTCTGTGTCACATGAGCGTGCAAAATTATCACTGATGCAGTTGCTGCAATCTAGAAATCAATTTTATAACAGAGTTTCCGGCGAGCAAAGCACTCTCATATTGCATTTGTAACCAATGATGAATCTTGTCACTGGGCCCTGTTTCTGAGAGAACAAAATAATCTTCAGATAATAATGAGACAAGGAGACCAGGATAATCACGTAACTTATCCATAAACATTCTCAAATCCAATTTGGCTCCAAATGGTTTAATCTTTTCATCAACCACAATGTCAGAATTGCAGTCTCTAAAAGTGGATTAATGCGCTCTGCTCACTTTCAGACAGTGATCCATGACCAAGAGTACCAAAGGTTTGGGCATTTACCGTCAAATGTATATATTGTTGGAAAAATGTAAAGTATTCCTGTTAGAAATGGGGTCTTTGGTTGGCAGTCAGGGTTACCCCCCCTGTCCAAGCAGGGACCCTCACTCTAGTCAGGGTAAAAGAGAATCACCCTCAGCTAACCCCTACTTACCCCCTTGGTAGCTTGGCACAAGCAGTAGGTTTAACTTCAGAGTGCTAGGTGTAAAGTATTTGTACTAACACACACAGTAACTTAACGAAAACATTACAAAATGACAACCCATGGTTAGAAATATAGAGAACATTTATCTAAACAAAACAAGACCCAAACGACAAAAATCCACAATACACAAGTCATTACTAAAAATGCAAAGAGTCTTCATGTAGTTTTAAACACAACGCTAACACTGTTAGCGTGAAAATGTACCTTGGGTACGTCAAAAATAACCCTGCACGGGTGAGTGTGCGTCAAAAAAGTGCTTGTGATGCGTGGATTTCACTCACGAGCGAGACCTTGCGTCGTTTCTCCTTTAGTCAGGGTTGGTGTGCATCGTTTCTTCTCTCCGCAGGACAGCGATGTGTCGATTCGGTCAGCACTCTCAGGTCCGGGCACACCTTGCGTTGTTTTTACATGACCAGCAGTGTTTGCGTCAGAAATTCAGCCGCACTATGGTCTGAAAACCACACAGCGCAGGTTGCGATCTCACCAGCCCCCGTCAGAGATGCTGCGCGTCATTTCCCCAGCTCTGGGCGTCAATCCTCCGGTCGCGTTGCAGGTGAGAGGCGAATTTCAGCCCGAAGCCGGCGGCGCATCGATTTTTCAGCCGCAGATCGGAGTCTCGTCAATCTTTTCCCCGCACAGCGGTTGGTGTGTGGATTTCTCACTCTTGGGCTGCCAGCTTCTCCTTTCCATAAGTGTTCTAAAGTCTGTGGTTTTAGTTTCCCTTCTTATACCCATTTTGCCCTTTGAAGTGGGCTTACTTCAAAGCAAACTCTCTCTTGTTTGTGAAATCCTGCCTTGCCCAGGCCAGGCCCCAGACACACACCAGGGAATTGGAGACTGCATTGTGTGAGAGCAGGCACAGCCCTTTCAGGTGTGAGTGACCACTCCTCCCTCCCCTCTAGCTCAGATGGCACATCAGGGAATGCAGACTACACCCCAGCTCCCTTTGTGTCACTGTCTAGTGAGAGGTGCAACCAGCCCATCTGTCAAACTGACCCGGACAAACAATCCACAAACAGGCAGAGTCACAGAATGGTTTAAGCAAGAAAATGCCTACTTTCTAAAAGTGGCATTTTCAAACAGACAATTTAAAAAACAACTTCACAAAAATATGTATTTTTAAATTGTGAGTTCAGAGACCCTAAAATCCACATTTTTATCTGCTCTCAAAGGGAATCTGCGCTTTAAGGATATTTAAAGGCAGCCCCCATGTTAACCTATGAGGGAGATTGGTCTGAGTCTGCAATCAAGATTCATAGTGAGTATCTCAGCGTTCCTGCCAATTGTGTATCTGTACTGGATATGAGCAGTGAAAGAAGAACAAGGTACTCAAATCTAAACTAAACATCTAGATATAGCTGAGAGGAAGTTGGTGGTAAATGTAGAGAAAATGCTGTAATATGTCAGAGGATACAGTACATAAAATTTAAAGATCAAATGGGAGTGTTAAAGAGAAAAATAAGGACGGAAATCACAGGCAATACAGCAACATACTTGCAAGCAAAACAAACATAAGTTATGAGATAGTAGCTCCTATGCAAGCTGGCTCCTCATCATGTTAAAAAGAAATAGGAATTAGTACTTGCAAGTTGGAAATATAGGCAGTATCAAGGATAGGCATCATAAACGTTTTTAGTAATGTACTGTCTCTATCTTGGAATGGTCAGTCTCCCTAACCAACGTTAATACAATGTGAAATCAAGCCCAGTAATTGAGGGGAGTGTTCCATAGTTTAATTCTACTGTATGGCAACAACAGCTAGTAGGTTACACATTTCTCCCAAGAACGCAATTAAAGATCTGAAAAGACAAAAATAACTTGGCCTATTGTTTGTGCTGGAACTGTGAACTTCTCTTTAAAGGATAAACTGTGCAACAAATAGGTGTATACTTACTGTCTCTCTTGAACCGCTCAGCCTAAATTTCCGTCTATTGATGATCTTTACAGCAACTTTCTTACACATCGACTTCTCAAAGGCCAACTTTACCTCTCCGCAGGCACCACTAATGCAAAAATGGAGTGGCAAATCTGTAAAAGGGTGCCATTTCTATTCTCAAAACATAAATAACTTTAATCACCTATTATAACTAATTGAGTTTTATTTACTGTTTAAATGTGCACAGCAAAATAGGAAAACTTTATTGTCAAACTGGGTCTAACATGTGCACGTTTTTCATAATTTACATTAAACTGTTCCTAATTTAAGAAAAAGTCCACCAGTGCCTGCTTTCATTCTGATAAAACAGGAATCTCAATTTGAGATTACAACTCTACCTAGCTTGTTAACATTTCACTAACGTTATGCATGTGTATATCTGCGAAGAACAGAGAAGTACACAATTTATAACGCAACTGAAAACACCGACATTCGCTAAGGCTCTTTCAAAGCTACCTGCAAGTTCAAGTATGCAATCGTTATTGAAAATAATCCAATTAAAATGCAGGCTTGGTATGAGAAGAGAATTTGAATTAATAAAATGACGAACCTTATTACAGAGGACATTGGACCCTACACAATATGGAGTGCATGAGAATGCTTCCTAAAAGAGGAGCCCTATAACAAACACAAATGAAACGTGCGTTTCTTCAGTTTCTCTGCATTAGAGTGCCACAGCCTGCTGAAACAGAAGTCTGCAGTCCCATTCTTTATAAATCAGAACAGAAAATTCCAGAACATGTACAGCAATATTTAGACACTCGGGAATGATCAATGTTCTGAAGTCCAAATAACTGAAGTGAAAGGATATTTCCTCTCGAGGTGACAAATGTCTGTGTTTATGCTCGTCTGATTGCACTTTCAGGCATACTAGAGCACTTTTGCTGTAATGGTCAGACTTCAACGATATCCATGGGCTGAGTAAATTAGAATAATTTAAATGTACTTTTATCGTACGTTGATATCCTGAAAATGTGTGATGGACATTGCTAACAAGATTATTTCTCAAGGTCGGATTCTGCTTTGTAAATCTTGCTGAGATACTGGTAACATTCAAGCAAAAGGCTTCATATTATTTGTGGCCAAATCCGGTCACGCTTTTGCCTGGGAATTAGGAAATCATTTTCATGTTTCCCTAACTCCGAAGCAGTCTGAAGCTGCCCATCACCACCGAAGCCTCAAACACGAAAAGACAAATTTGAAAGCAGGACATCAGAATGATACAACACTTTTAGATACAGTTCAGTGTTTTTGATGTGATGGGGTAGAAGCAAGACTTTATGCACTGCCTATAGTACTAACTAACGGTTTTTGAGCAGCTAGAAGCCACAGCAGCCTAACGTGAATAGCAGGCAGATTTAGTAACTTTAATGTTAGCATTGCTTTGTTTCCTCAGTTCCTAAAGTAAAATTAAAGGGGAACTGGAGGAGCAGCTCCATTTTCCCCTCTAGTTTCCCAGTACAAAATAAGTTATTTAGAGTCTAAAAATTAAGGAAAAAACTCCACACAATTAGAAGATTTAATTTAAATAGAGGCTACTTTGTCAGCAACAGTACGGTAAGATGCGAGACTGAAAACATGAAATTTTAGCCAAAGTAAGTTTCTCTTGAAAAAGAAACTAAGTACATTTTTATCACTTATGAAAGATTAAGAAATGAGACAGACAATGAACTACCTAAACTATATGCACTGAATTGGATGCCAAAATATTCTTGTGGGAGCAACGTCACCTTCTTACTAGTAGTTAAGGTAACTCGTTATAGGTATCTAAAAGGTTTTAAGGTGTCAGTTTTTCCAACATGTTTGAAATCATAAAAAAAAACAAAAAAAAAAACACTGCAAGAATGGGCTTGTAACATAGAAAAACAGAAGTCATGAACATTTATATACTAAAATAAATCAACCACCTGGTGGTCAAACAGAATAGGTGAAACAAATTAGACTCAAAATGCTGATAATAGATTGGTACCTTTATAGTATTCTTCAGAAGTTAACACCCCCATCTCCCCAGATTTAGACACATGGTTGAAATGAAAAATACAACATCCTGTGGGCAATATTTCATCAAATCATCATGGAGCTGAAGGAGAAAGCCAATATCTGTGGGAAACAAATCATGTTTCTGTGCTCCGATTAGATCAGAAATATTGAGAGTATGAGCTGGTGCATTTTAAAGATTTGACAGGTCTCTGAAGAGAACTTTTTAAGGAAATGCAGGGTTGTGAGGGCAGTGCTGCAGACTGAATTAGATTGGATGGATTCCATTTTGATGTTCAGACAAATGTTGAAGAAAGTTGTTGCTGACAAGCACTGTAGTAACAGAAGTGGTTATCTGAAAACACATGAGAAGAAAAATAGTAATAAGAGGCTCAGCTTGAGGTTCTTATTATCTTCAGGGCTTTAAAGATGCACACTCAGGCAAGCAGATGCAGTAAATTATGCCTTTGGATAAACGCCCAGGCAGGTCCCTGTGAAAAAGGCAAATCCTTACGAAAAGAAGTCACAGTTCACAGATCCAATGTAATCCATATCAACTTCACTCGGTTGCTGGGTGGCATCAAAAAGAAAGGCAGTGGAGGGTGCCTGTGTTTGAAGTCAAAGAGCTGGCCGTGTCCACAGATGGGGCAAGAATGTCAGTCTGAAGCGGAAAGTTTGATTAGAGAAACCGGCCTGATGCACTTAAGTATCCAAGAAACCCTGTTACATGTCGCATGACTATCACTGGGGTGCCATTCGGTCTGAAGCTGCTGTTGCAAGGATGATACGTGACTAACATCAGCAGCAATGGAGGGAGACATGAACATACTAGATAAGGAAGATCTTGATATGCAATATACGTTTACAATAATTCTCAGAAGCTAGTACGGTTGAAAACATCCTTTGCGGAATAGGAAGTTGCATGTTTAAGAGGGCCAACTAACTGCCTACTATGATCATCCCAGTATAAGGCATGCTATATCAAACTGTGTTACCCATTTAGAATCTTCAGATTAAAAGCCATCATCATGATTAAGGAAATCAAAGTATGCTTTGTATCAACAAATGAAATGGGATCAGATCCATTATGTGTGCAACAGGCAATCAGAGGATTGAACTTAACAAGAAGTTGGTATCAATTTCACAAGGCATGAACACAGAACATGATGGCAATTTGTACAACTAGTCAAGGTTTACAGGTAGACCAATTTTGTAACAGTATGTCAAATATTTTTCTTTCCACTGTAAATTGCAATTCTACTCATACTAAAATTCTCATGTGAACCAGTAAATAAAGAAAATAGTTAGCCAAGGGAACTGATTGTCATGTACAAGTACTTGTGTGATGAACAGTAAAGGTGCAAACAGGTCTTCACTGGTGAGGACAGATCAATTGTTGCAAAGTCCACTTGTTAAGCTTGAAATTAGGGGGAATAAAAGGAGAAGTAACAGAAGGATAAATTATATTTAGATACATCCATTCTCCTGGGCATTTAATTCAAGTGGAGAATGAAATCATGATGTGCCAGCACTGAATTGACTCGAACCCTTTGGGGTTACAGGAAAATTTGTCAGTTAAATGTTTTGCAATAGGAGTAGGTGACCAAGAACCAAGAAGTATCTACATTAGAGTGACAGCTTGCCTTCTTTTGGTCCTATTTATCTATCAAGCATCAAATTAGAAAGGGCTTTGGTGCATGTGAGCAAAAAGGAATGAGGAGCGAATGAAATAGAGGAAAAGAATGAGCACGTGTTAGAAATGGGGTCATTGGTTGGCAGTGAGGTTACCCCCTGTTCAAGCAAGGACCCTCCCTCTAGTCAGGGTAAAAGAGAATCACCCTCAGCTAACCCCCGCTCACCCCCTTGGTAGCTTGGCACGAGCAGTAGGCTTAACTTCAGAGTGCTAGGTGTAAAGTGTCTGTACCAACACACACAGTAACTTAATGAAAACACTACAAAATGACAACACAAGTTTAGAAAAATAGAGAATATTTACCTAACCACAACAAGACCAAAACAAAAAAAATCCACAATACACAAGTCAAGTGATCAATTAAAAACCAAAAAGAGTCTTCAAGTAATTTTAAACACAACGCTAACGCTGTTAGCGTGGAAATGTACCTGTGCGCATCAAAAATAGCACTGCACGGGCGAGTGTGAGTCAAAAGGGGCTTGCGATGTGTCAATATCACTCACGAGCGAGACTGTGCGTCGTTTCTCCTTCGGTCGGGTCGGCGTGCGTTGTTTCTTCTCTCTGCAGGAGAACTATGCGTTGATCCGAACAACTCTCCGGTCCGGGCAGGCCTTGCGTTGTTTTTACACACCCAGCGATGTTTGCGTTGGAAATCCTGCCACACGATGATTCGAAAACCACGCAGCGCGGGTTGCGATCTCACCAGCCTCCGTCAGCGATGCTCCGCTTCATTTCTCCAGCCGCGTACGTCGATCTTCCAGCTGCAGGATATCGTCGGTTTCAGCGCGGAGGCATGTAGCAGGTCGATTTTTCAGCTGTGTCTCGGAGTTGTGTCGATCTTTTCCCTGCACCGCAGTCTGTGCGTGGATTCTTACTCTTGTTCTTCCAGCTTCTCCTTACAGGGTCCCAGGAACTGGATGGGCACCACTTGGCAGGTTAGGAGTCTCAGCAGAGGCTCCAGGTGCTGGCAGAGAGAAGTCTTTGCTGTCCCCGAGACAGCAACAACAGAAGGCAAGCTCCAATTCAAGCCCTTGGAGAGTTCTTCACAAGCAGGAAGGCACACAAACTCCAGTCTTTGTCCTCTTGCACAGGCAGAAGCAGCAACTGCAGGATAGCTCCACAAAGCACAGTCACAGGTAGGGCAGCTCTTCTCCAGGCAGAGGTTCCTCTTGGTTTCCAGAAGTGATCTAAATTCTGTGGTTTTGGGTGCCCTTCTTATACCCATTTTGCCCTTTGAAGTAGGCTTACTTCAAAGGAAAGTCTCTCTTGTTTGTGAAATCCTGCCTTGCCCAGGCCCCAGACACACACCAGGGGGTTGGAGACTGCATTGTGTGAGGGCCAGCACAGCCCTTTCAGGTGTGAGTGACCACTTCTCCTCTCTCTCCTAGCACAGATGGCTCATCAGGATATGCAGGCTGCACCCCAGCTCCCTTTGTGTCACTGTCTAGACAGGTGCAAACAGCCCAACTGTCAAACTGACCCAGACAGGGAATCCACAAACAGACAGAGTCACAGAAAAGGTTTAAGCAAGAAAATGCCCACTTTCTAAAAGTGACATTTTCAAAGACACAGGGGGTTATTCTAACTTTGGAGGAGGTGTTAATCCGTCCCAAAAAGTGACGGAAAAGTGACGGATTTACCACCAGCCGTATTACGAGTCCATTATATCCTATGGATCAACACTCCTCCAAAGTTAGAATAACCCCCACAATCTTAAAATCAACTTTACCAAAAGATATATTTTTAAATTGTGAGCTCAGAGACTCCAAACTCCACATGTCTATCCGCTCCCAAAGGGAATTTACACTTTAATCATATTTAAAGGTAGCCCCGATGTTAACCTATGAGAGGGATAGACCTTACAACAGTGAAAAACAAATTTGACAGTATTTCAACTTTAGGACATACACAACCCATTAGTATATCTTCTACCTTAAACATACATTGCACTCTGCCCATGGGGCTGCCTAGGGCCTACCTTAGTGGTGCCTTACATGTAAGAAAAGGGAAGGTTTAGGCCTGGCAAGTGTGTAGACTTGCCAAGTCGAATTGGCAGTTTAAAACTGCCCGCACAGACACTGCAGTGGCAGGTCTGAGCCATGTTTACAGAGCTACTAATGTGGGTGGAACAACCAGTGCTGCAGGCCCACTAGCAGCATTTGATTTTCAGGCCCTGGGCACCTCTAGTGCACGGTACTAGGGACTTACCAGTAAATCAAATATGCCAATCATGGATGAACCAATTACATACACATTTTGTATAGGAGCACTTGCACTTTAGCACTGGTTAGCAGTGGTAAAGTGCCCAGAGTAACAGAAACAGCATAAATAGAGTCCAGCACACATCAACCACCTGTGAAACAGAGGCAAAAAGTTAAGGGAGACAACGCCAAGGATGAGAAGTCTAACAGCACCTATGAAAGAAACTGAAAGCGGGAGCCCCAATTAAGTTCCTTGTGAGGTGGTTGAATGTTATTTTGCTCAGCTGCATTCCCAACACTTCGAAATGTACAATGTTCACCTAAGCTCCAAGAAATGTAGAACACCCGAGGGTCAATTGATTATTAGTTGCCAGGAAGTAGATGAGCTGAATGAGGCACATTTCTATGAATAATTAGTTTGAGACTCTACTCTGCACCAAGTACTCCCAACTCTCTCAATGAGCAATGTTTCTCCCTTTGCTGGATCTGCCAGTGCTCTTTCAACATGCGTGTTTGCACCTGACCTCTCTTCAGAAATTCCTTAGCATCTGTCATTTTGTCTACGAACCAGAGCAGCTACTTCTTTACTTTCATATACTTTGGAAACATTTTAAGATTTTAGAGAAAAGTCATCCATGGCTGTAGAAGCAATGCATCCACAGCTGGCCTACAAATCGACAATCAGCAGTGCTCTCAATCTCAAATACCATGGTAACGTAGGTTTGCAAGCGTGTGAGCGGTGTATTTGGTGTTCACCAGCTCTCAAATGATACAGAGGAGCATTTAAGTGTTGATGTGCTCTAAGAAGCCTGTAGCTCTGAAACAACAGCAGGCCACAAAGGATGAGGTCATGTGGGGGAAGATGACAGCTGAGTGGGAGTCTACATTCAAGGTACATATGCCGGGGACTGGTTTCCCTGTGAATGCTGTCTGTTGTGCTGCTTTACCTGCCACTTCTAACTGCCTTGATCTACTACTCAAAGACTATTCAAATTCAAAGTCATTTACTGTTAGCAGCGTAGAAGATGTTGGGTTGTTGGGCACTGCCTGAACTTCTGAAATATCTGAGCAACTTATTTACAATTAATGGGCTTCAGGGACAACTTAAGGGTATGGAAATGCTTAGAGAATATTATTTGGCTTATTGGTAGAACATGGTTTGTATTTCATTACCACACAATTGGTGAAATAGCATTTTTTACCTGTGGCCCTCGGAAAGAAAAGGTTGGCATACAAAAAGGATAATAGAGGATTAGTCAGCGTTTTTGGTAGGCCAAGCGCTAGTCGGCAAATGGGCAGTATATTTTGGTAGATCATTTGCTGATGATAACTTGGACAAAGTTCTGGGATATGATTATTATCTTCTCCCTAGTCATGAAAATACAGTATAATAAGACGCTTATAAAATATGGCAGCACAGTGACAATGTCTTATTCTCGTATCAGAGTGTGCCGGATGTGAATAACAAAACTCGAAAAAATAAAGGTCAGACTAGTACCCCATGAGTGATTCTGCTCCAGGACACACCAGGCAACAGCAAAAGCGCGGATAAAGGAAGGAGAAGTGTAGCTTATGGAGAAACATCGGTAACTGGAGGGATAAGAAAAAAAAAAGAAAAAATACCTGGTGTATTTCTCATTTTGCATGCACTTCACAGAAAAAAAACCTAGAAATTGGAAAGCAATTTCGTGAGGCCCTGCAGTCAACATCTATGGAGATCACCAGTCGGTTAAGACACAAAGGACTTCAACACAATTTAATGAGCATCAGTGACCAGTGTAAACCATAATTAAGTGAAGGCGCATTAACCTGTTTTAACTTCAAAGGTGACGGGGCATAAATATAGCAGGTGGGATATGAATTTGTTTCATCACAAAATAAGTTGCCATTTACGGAATCAAGTGATGCAAAATTATGTTAAACCTATAATTTGCCCCTTAAACACACTTATATCACATCGCTAGGGTCAGGGTACCTTAACCCTAACCCCTTATGCCACATTCAAAATTTAATTTTCACCACCGGGGAAGGAGTTCCATGAAATAAAATGGCGGTCGCAACTTTCTAGTCAGTCATTTGCAACGCTTCTTTATACCAGCATATTCACAAAAATGTGCAAATTTCCTGATTAATCGCGGCCAGAGATATACAAATGTATTTGCCCTTAAATATCTCCTAAACTACTGAACGTATTTACAAAAAATAGCTTTCTGCCAAATTCTGTATAATTCCATCCAGTGGTCCCTGAAACTTCGTGTGCGCAACAAGCATCACCATGCCACTTTTTGGGGAAATTTTCGGGAAGATTCATCAAACAATGCCAAAGGTGTAGGCAAGTCAAAAAACACTTTTTCTATGGAAACATGGTTCTAACTATGACTCGCTATTGGCGACTGCCAGTAGGTTATTTATACATATACGTAGATATGTATTCACTGAAACAACCAAAGATTACAGGGATGTTATAGTTGGGCTCACATTTTAAATGTACAATACCATAGAAATTAACTTGTTATAGTTATTTCAAGCTTGCCCGGGACCACCACCTCCCCAGGGCTACAGTTTAAAAAAATAGGGAGAGGGGGGGGTTTATGAGGATAACAGAGTGGGGGGTGGCACCATGGACCCCCGGGGCTTATTCTAATAGTTTTTCAAGGGAGGGCCACAAGGAACCCCCTGGGCTTCTGTGACCACCACCTACCCAGGGCCAAATACTTATTTTATAAAAGGAAGGGGGGGGCACCTGGCCCTCTTTCCTAGGCTGATTTCTGTCACAGGGACCCCATCCCACGGCCGGATGTTACTGGGTACCCAACAGTGTAAACATGTTGGGGCCACGGGGAGCCTCAAGGCACCCGTGGTCCCACAGGCTTCCATCTGAAGCGTGAGCTGGCACTGCTTCCGCACAAAGGGAGCTGCTACAAATAGCAGCTCCCTGAGTGCGGGAGCAATGTTTTAATCTCTTTCCTGCCCACATACACAGTGGGCAGAGAAAGATGAAAACTCAGTGTTCAGCAAGTGGGAGCAGTTTGACAGCTCCCGCTTGCTGAAATTGGAGCTATGTTTGCTGTTGCAAACAGCTACCTCTGGAGGGTGGGCTCCTCAGGGGTGGCAGTCCCCAGGGCCATGTATGGCTCCACAAGGCGTCTCCTTAATTTTAACTGTGCCCTGGGGATGTGGTGGTCACCAGGGGTCCGCAAAGGACCCACTTCGATAAAGTTATTTGAGCCCAGGGGAGGTGGTGGTCCCAGTGGCCTGTGGGGGTCTGCAAGACCCCTGCCTTTTATTCAAATACTATTGTGCCCTGTAGAGGTGGTGGTCCCCAGTTTTTTTGGGGGGGGGGAAGAAATGGGGGTTTGCGGCCTGCCTGCATACTATCAAAAAAAGCTACTCAGGAGGTGGAGGTCCCAAGGGTTGGGGTCTCATGGGGATGGCGCTGCCCCCCACATAATATTAAGTTATATATATTATTATGTAAACCCCTGGTTTACATCTTTTAAAATATTGCCCTAGGGAGGTGGCGGTCTCCGGGGCGCAGTGTAGTGCCATCCCCTGTATACAATATAAAGTTAGCCCTAGGGTCTCCCCCTATTATTATAATGTTATCCTTCCCCGAGGAGATGGTGGTCCCTGAGGCGCGCCCCCGCATATCTTTGAATCATAGCCCCAGGGAGGTGGTGGTCACCAGGGCCACTAGAAGCCCTAGGAGAGGGGCCCCTTGCACCTCCTCCTTTAATGAGCTTGCAATGCCCCCTGGACCTTGCTCATTCATTCATTCATTCATTCATTCGCATTTATAAAGCGCGCTACTCACCCGTAAGGGTCTCAAGGCGCTGGGGGGGTGAGGGTGGGGGGTCAGTGCTCAAAGAGCCAGGTCTTGAGCTGCCTCCTGAAGGAGAGGTGGTCAGGTATGGTGCGAAGGTGGCTGGGCAGAGAGTTCCAGGTCTTCGCTGCCAGGAAAGAGAAGGATCTTCCTCTGGCGATGGCTTTGCGGATGCGGGGTACGGCTGCCAGGGTTTGTCCGGTCGAGCGTAGGGTGCGCGGAGGAGTGTAGAAGGAGATGCGGTGGTTGATGAGTTTTGGTCTGAGGTTGTGAAGGGCTTTGTGTGCGTGGGTGAGGAGTCTGAAGGTGATCCTCTTGTTGACTGGGAGGCAGTGAAGTTTCTTCAAGTGTCCGGAGATGTGGTGGTGGCGGGGTATGTTCAGGATGAGTCATGCGGCAGCGTTCTGGATCCGTTGAAGTTTCCTCGGCAGCTTGATGGTGATGCCGGCGTACAGAGTGTTCCCATAGTCCAAGCGACTGGTGACGAGGGCGTGGGTGACAGTCTTTCTGGTATCGGTGGGGATCCAGCGGAAGATCTTGCGGAGCATGCGGAGGGTGTTGAAGCATGCCGCGGTCACAGAGTTGACCTGTCTGGACATGGAGAGGGATGAGTCCAGGATGAAGCCGAGGTTGCGTGCGTGGTCGGTGGGTTGGGGAGTGCTGCCTAGGGCGGGAGGCCACCAGGAGTCGTCCCAGGCAGTGGGTGTAGGGCAGAGGATGAGAACCTCCGTCTTCTCTGTGTTCAGTTTCAGCCTGCTGTCGGTCATCCAGTTCGCTACTTCCTTCATGCCTTCGTGTAGTCTGGTCCTTGCTGAGGTGGGGTTGTTGGTGAGGGATAAGATGAGCTGGGTGTCGTCGGCGTAGGATATGAGGGCGAGTCCGTGTTTTCGTGCGATGTTCGCCAGGGGGGTCATGTAAATGTTGAAGAGGGTGGGGCTGAGGGAGGATCCTTGGGGGACGCCGCAGATGATCTCCGTGGCTGTAGATCTGAAGGGGGGGGAGGCGGACTCTCTGAGTTCTTCCGGAGAGGAAGGAGATGATCCATTCCAGGGCCTTGCCTCTGATGCCGGCGTTGCTGAGGCGGTGTATCAGGGTACGGTGGCAGACCGTGTCGAAGGCTGCAGAGAGGTCCAGGAGTATGAGGGCCACGGTTTCTTCCTTGTCGGTCAGGGATCTGATGTCGTCCTTGGCTGCGATGAGGGCGGTTTCGGTGCTGTGGTTAGCTCTGAAGCCGAACTGAGTGGGGTCGAGTGAGTCGTTGGTTTCCAAGGCGGTGGTGAGTTGAGCGTTGACGATTTTCTCAATCACTTTGGCGGGGAACGGTAGGAGGGAGATGGGCCGGAAGTTTTTGAGTTCGGTGGGGTCTGCTGTTGGTTTCTTTAAGAGGGCGTTGAGCTCTGCGTGTTTCCAGCGCTCTGGGAAGGTGGCGGAGGTGAGAGATGCGTTGATGACGTCTCGGAGGTGGGGTGCGATGATGTTGTCGGCTTTGTTGTAGATGTGGTGCGGGCAGGGGTCGGATGGAGATCCCGAGTGGATCGAGTTCATGACGCGGGTGGTTTCCTCGGTGGTGGTTGGGTTCCAGGTGAGGATGGTGGTGATGTCGGTGGCGGGTTCGTGTTGGTAGTGGTGAAGCTGTTGTATATGTCGGCGATTTTGTGATGGAAGAAGGCTGCGAGGGAGTCGCAGAGGTCCTGTGAGGGAGGGATGGAGTTGTTTTCTGCATCGGGGTTGGAGAGCTCTTTGACGATGCCAAAAAGTTCCTTGCTGTTGTGGGCGTTGTTGTCTAGTCTGTTCTGGTAGGCTGATTTTCGTGCGGCGCGGAGGCGTTGGTGGTGTTGGCGGGTGGCGTTCTTGAGGGCTGACATGTTCTCCTCGGTCTGGTTGAGGCGCCAAGACTTCTCGAGGGTGCGGCATTCTTTTTGGGAGTCCTTGAGGTCGGGGGTGAACCAGAAGTTTTTCTTGTGGTTGTTGGTGTTAGCTTGGGTCTTCAGGGGGGCCAGGAGGTTGGCGCAGTCTGAGATCCAGCTCGTGAGGTTGTTGGCGGCTTCGTTGGGGTTAGTGGTGCTGGTGGGTTGGTTCTGGGAGAGGGTTGATGCGAGCTGTTCTGTGGTGATTCGATTTCAGTGTCTTCTTGGTGGTTGCTGGGTGTGGTGGTGCATGGTGGTCTTCTTGAAGCTGAAGTGGACACAGCTGTGGTCCGACCAGGTGAGTTCGGTGGTGTGGCTGAAGGAGATGTGTTTGCTGGAGGAGAAGATGGGGTCGAGCGTGTGTCCGGCGTAGTGGGTGGGGGTGTTGACTAGCTTTTTCAGTCCTAGGTTGGCGAGGTTGTCCAGTAAGGCTGTGGTGTTGTTGTCGGTGTGGTTTTCCAGGTGAAAGTTGAGGTCCCCTAGGAGGATGTAGTCGGTGGACGAGAGTGCGTGAGGGTTGATGAAGTCTGCTCACCTAGGGGCCTTAGCATTCAGTAATGTGGTAGACCTCATTTAGAAATAAATAAATAAATAAATCACAGAGAAATCAACAGATTTCTCTGTTATTCATTTTTTTTAATTGCCTTTTAGCTGGGGGGTGAGGGGATTGGGCCAAGGTTAGGGGGTACCCTGCCCCCTTTTCTTTACTTTTTTTGGGACTTAGCTGAAGCAGCGTTCCAAAATGACTGCCAACGCTTCTTGTTTTAAGTGATGGCAGCCAATCAAATTTCAACAGGAGATCTGTGGCCCTAGGTCTACAAATTTCTTTGCCCTTTAGTACCTCAAAAGCTACTGAACGGATTTACAACAAAATACAAAAGCATAATCTGCAGACCAAATGATACCTTTCTGCCAAATTTGGTGTAACGTGGTCCGGCAGTTCGAGCTGTAGTTGTGTTGAAAACTCCTATGGGAATTAACATGGGAAATGAACATTTTTTGACACCCCCCTTTCCTACGCTCCCACTAGGTGGATCACCCCAAACCTTTCCATGCACAACAAGGTTCTTGGGCACACTTTGTTTTTTTTAAAAATTTGTGAAGATTCATCAAACAGTGCCAAAAATGTAGGCAAGTCAAAAAAACACCTTCTCAATGGTAACTAGGTCCTAACTATAACTACTTAGTTGGTACTGTCAAGAAGTAAGTAAGAGAGAGAGGAGAGAGAGAGAGCACAAGAGGAGAGAGAGAGAGCACAAGAGGAGAGAGAGAAGAAGAGAGAAAGAAGAGAGAGAGAGGAGGGAGAGAGAGGAGAGAGAAGAAAGAGGAGAGAGAAGAAAGAGGAGAGACGAGGAGAGAGAGAGAGAGAGAGAGAGAGAGAGAGAAGGAGACAGCGAGTGTGTGTGTGTTCACAACTGCAATACCTATCATATATTTATATTTTTAGGCACTATAAGATTAAGTGATTTGCCAATAATCACACAATTCTGAAACAGGTCCCTAAGCAGGGATTAGAACCTAGGTTTCAAAGTCTACATTTTCTTTCAGTCAGCTATACTCAAAGTGGTTACACTGTAACATGCTGTATTTATTCAGAACACCACATCAGTGTATTTAACCCTTTTGCTGCTAGCCCCTCCCTCGCCCCCAAGAACTCAGCCTTTTTTTTTTATAGCTATTTGGGGTAGTTGGCCCTGCGGCCTCTATAACCTTTGGTACCCATAAGCTATTCCCACCAGACTTGCGTCTTTCTTTCCCTCCAACATTATGGTGATTCAAAAAGTACCCAGGGTTTTTTGATTCCCCTGGAGGGAACCGAGAAATTTGCCAAAATGCAGCTAAATGTGTGGGTTTTGGGGAAAAACGGGCTGCAGAATAAAGTGTCTGTTTTTTTGCCTAGAAATGGCATTAACGAAAGTGCTACAATCACCATCTTCCCAGCTTTCAGGAACAGGCAGATTTAATTCCGAAAAACACATTTTGTTTAACAGAGTTTTGGCATTTTCCTGGGATATAGTCAATTTTTCGTGCTTTCAACCTCCTTCCAGTAGGTGGTTTAAACGGGTGTGAAACCTATGGTGGATCCTGGAAAGTTAAACATTTTTAAAAACTAGACAAATTCTGAATTCAGCAAGGGGTTGGTTATTTGTATAGATTCTTCAAGATTTTCCCAAAGAAACTAAGTGATGAAATAAAGAATATTGAAAATTAGTAGGAAAAAACTGACATTTGTGCCGTTTTCATTTGTAACTTCTCATCATGATAGCGGATTTACAAAAGCAATATACCACTACATCGGCTAGACCCTTCTGGTTTTGGGGATATATAGGGTTTGTGGGTTATCCAAGAACGTGAAGCACCCAGAGCCAATAACTGAGCTGCATTCATGGTGTACAAGGGGTGTAGGGCAATACTTAAGGTAAAATCTAAAGAGTGAAAATTAGGTTTCAAGGAATCCTATGTATTTCCGAAATGGGCACAAAATATGGAGTTTAGAAGCAGTAGTTATTTGCACATCTCCGAATTTGTGAGTACCCTCACTAGCATGTCAATTAGAGGGCATTTCTGAAAATATCTTTTTTTTTTACACACTGGCTTACATTTGGAAGGCACACATCAGTACTTAATTTATGAAGAAATAAGTGCCAGGGCCTTTGCAGGAGAGCACTGCAGCTTGCACCACCCATTGCACTACTAATGACAACTCAGACGTTTTATACATGAAAAGTGACTAATATCTGCCACCTAAACTATTTTATAGCTTTGGATGGCAGGTATTAGTCATTTTAGTGTACGTAGAATTATTAAGCAACTGTTGTTGTGTTCATCACAAAATTCGACAAACTGCACCGCCATGTGGCTGGCTGTCATAAGTCCCGGTGTTGACAATCAAGTGCCAGTGCTGAGCATCGGAAACCACCAGCTCAAATTAAGCAATGGCACAAATGCAGAGAAATACAATTGTTAATAACACTGGTTCTACTATTTTGTGTTCCATTAAGTTTCCCGATACAAATGATACTACACCTGTGTAGTTAGGGCTAGTACACGTGACAAGGCGGCCCCAAAACACAGCATGGATACATCAAATTTTTCCACTCAAAAATGGCCTGTTTTTTTCAAAGTGGGTAACTGTGGTTTTGGTGCCCTAGCTCAGCTGGCCCCTTAGGAAATTTAGCAAACCTGCACATTTTTTAAAACTAGACACATAGGGGAATCCAGGATAAGGTGACTTGCGTGGCTCTTGCCAGACTGTTTCACACAGAATCCCTTGCAAACCTTAAACTTTGATTAAAAAAAGCAAACAAACACAGTTTCCTCACATTTCTGTGATGGGAAGTTCTGGAATCTGCAGAGCAATAGACTTCATTCCACCAAACGCCTGAAAAGCAACACCTTAACTTTTTGAAGAAATGTTTTTCAAATAAGGTTTTACATTGTTCTACAGTGTGACATTTTTTGGTGGTTACTGCGACCGCAATAATGGGAAAAACGCAATAGCCTGACAAAAAGTGTGGAGAAGGATCCATGCTTCAACTCTCGTTATAGAAAGTATGTGACAGGTGGGTGCATACAAAGCTTTTAAAAAATATGTAACCATACATTTTATGGTATATTCTACCCTATAAGGTATGTCCTGGGCCACCCGCGTGGGTGATTTGTGATCATGCTGCTTTGGAGCTCTGAATGCATATATGTTAAATGGAATTCAACTAGGCAACTGTCCGATATCTATACTTTTTTTAATTGCACTTTTGTGACTATTTCAAAAACTCCTGCTGGTGAATTTAGACCATTTCAGATCTGCATACCAAGCCCGGTGTCATTATATCTAGCAGTATTTGTACTGTCCTATGATAGTACTCTCCCAGCTTTGAGGGGAAAGAATACTGTCGACATCAGTAGTTCAGCAACTCTCTACCCCAAACGCAAAATCTCCATGTATGTACATTATTTGAGATTTTCTGCACTAAGTACTAAGGTTATTACTCATCAGAAACAGCTTTCTAATGGACTAACCAATCTCTGCCCCTGTAATTCCTTCAGTAATACATTTGACGCTGATGGCAGACATCGTATCAGAGAATACATATTTGCAAAAGATAACTGTGTATTATATTGACTGCCTAGGTGGTCAGGTGACATTACCACTTACTGCATAAGTTACTGCATCGGCTATACATTTTCAATTCCATTATCCCGACACTCTCCTTTCATCATAGACTTCAAAATTTCAATATACATTGTGATGCCAGGAACTTGACAGACAACACCTCTTTTATAATTTTAAAGTAACACACAATATTTACCTTCCAATAGTTTTTGACATGATGAATTTTTCTCGGAATTCTTGAGGATAGCCAGACTGATCATCTATCATTAAATCTGAAAAAATAAAAACTAAGGAGAAAAATGCACTCATTATTTTAACTTGTTTAATCTTGTACTACGACATTTCAAGCATCTCATCAGTTGTGGGTATACAATCAAAGCAGAAACAGGCAGAGTACTGTCAATCTAAAGATGGCTTTTAAACTTTAAAACTTTTTCCTGTTTGACAACACAAGAGAAGAAAGCTTAGTGACTTACACGTATATTTAAAATATATCACCAGCCATTAAAGAGAAGCTAAAAAATTTTAAAGTAGCAGATGGATTCAGATTTTAAAGGGCTAAACAAAAACATTTCATACACAGAGGGATGAGTTACGTGTTTAACTTAACACACACATTTCTTTCAGGATTTGTTTTCACAAACGTTTCTCAGAACACATTATCATGAATAGTCAGAGGGTCTTGTTTTGAAGCCCATCTCACAACCTGGATTAGACACTGAAAGTATGATCACTGACGTCTTAAGAGGTTTTGTGAACATCTGTAAAACGAGTCAAGAAAAATGTAATGGTCTGAAGAAGAAATCTCAAATATTTAGCTCTTGCCTATTGTTGCCAAAAGCTTCTTGTGCACAATACAAATACTTCCACTGGGCATTGGGTCAGCCTATCACTCATCATTGTTTGGCTTTTTTGTAAACCTCATGTGCTCGCTATCAATTTCTTCTTGTATTTTTCCTTTCCTGAGGCATAGTTTCTGTATCAATTTTTTGTTTAAGGACGTCTCTCCTTACACGGATGACTTCAGGAAGCAATTTTTTCATTTTTATTTCAGCACATCAAGAGAAGGCATGTGTTTGCTCTTTGATTCCATCTCTCCCCCGCTACCACTCACTCTCTGAGGTGTTTTACCCAGCTCTTCCATTTCTTACCCCTTTTTAGCTCATCTGGCTTATCTTTATTTTCTCCCTTCTCTGTTCCTTTGTGGCTTCCCACCACAGCACTGTTCGACGACACAAAGGAAGAAAGCTTAGTGACTTACACGTATATTTAAAATATACCTGTTGACTAAACTACCCCCTCTCTCCTCATCCGTTGTTTATCTTTTTTCTGAAGGCCCAGCAGCTGTAATTTGCTACTGGGACGCTACTTGCTCTACTAAGTATTTCTGTACACTTTTTTTATTTTTAAATCGCTCCATGGTGAGCATCTTAGAACACTAAATTAAATATACACAAAGAAAATGGGCACCATTGCATCATGAGGCACAGGCGTGCATGCATGGTGAGACTTACGCACAAGTGTGGTGATGCATGCGTTCATACATTTCATCAAACTGGGGATGGTCATGTTAAAAGTAACCAAACAAATAGCCACTGCAGCATAATGATGCTTAAATGTTATGTATTGAGATGCGTGCCCGCATATACTTCATCACAATGGGGCTAGAATTTTTTCTTGAATCTGCATATAGGAAAAGTGTTTATTTTTTATATATTTTAGCATCTGCAACAAGCTCTGATTAAGTCACAGGTCGGTTAATGCCTTTCAAGGGCTAGACATATTGGCTTTCCTGATGTTTGTTAGAAAACAGCAGCTTGGAGTTTGATTGTTTTAGATTGAGTTAAGACATTATTTAGAGTTTGAAGATGGCCAAAAAAGCTGAAACAAAACAAATTTTGCAATGTTTGCTTTGAACTCACTCACAGTAGTTCAAAAATAAAGTTAATGTCAATGAGAAATCAATGTCAATCTTTCAACATTTATTTTTTTTTTAAATATCAGTTATAGGACGATATATGAATGTAATTTTTTCATATAATGCCATGGAATGTATCAATGCTAAGGTGTAATGGGAAGTCAGGAGAAGAGCGGTGCGGAGTCTATCTAACAAAATGAAGACAGAATAGTTAGTTGGAAGAGTTTGGACAAGAGGAAGAGTAGGAATTTGCCTTGAATTGATTATGGTTTAGATATGTATGGACATCTAGAATTGCACAGCATCTCATAAGGATGACATCTGCAAAATACAGAAGGCTGCCTCACACTTACATTTACAATTTATAAATGATCGAGACAGGTAAAGGTGTGGAAAGAGTGAATTTCCACTGAACCCCTGATGCCCATCTTGCTTCCTCCTACAACTAACAACCCCAATTGGTCCATAAAATGTCCTACAAGGGGGTCTGAAGACACGGTGTCCATTAGAAAATGTTCCTTATGATAGGAGGCACAGCTAGTTGGTGAATGAGGGGCATAGGAGCTGCTAACCAGACATTACTTTGACTGCTGATAAACACGTTGAAGAATGGACAGGCAGATGAAGGAGGACTGCTCATCCATTTCTGAAATATAAACTTATCAGTATGTTCACTAACAACGTAAACTAGAAAAACAGAAATAAAAGGAAACTCTCAAGCTCTCAGTTGATGGGAACACAGAACAAAGGGTCTGCAAGTATTTGTTTAATTCTAGAGTTTCTTCATCAGTGTACCAAACCAGGTCCATGACAATAAACACAACTCAATAACAACCCCCATACTACATTAGGTTAGTGATCATCTCTTACAAAGGAACTGACAATAGGAATTAGCAGACTTACTTCACTTTCAAACTGCGGGCAGATATGACCAAAATAACCAGTCCTTGCTTTCTAATGGGCTTACACTACGGTTACGATTTAGTAAGAGTTAAGTAAATCATATACAACGCTACATGACTTTTAGGAAATGGAAACCAAAATAAGACTATGCGATTGGAAACAAGTTGGTAGGTCACAGTAACTGTGGCGATCATGCGTCTGCTATCCAAGAAATGATGATCTTACGGACTGCAAAATATCAATTAGATGTTTACCTTCAAAAATCGAAACCTCCATGAATGTTAATATAGTTACAGATTTTATCTGTAGGAATCTAACTCTTGATGACCGTTGATATGTAAAAGTCTCTTACATCCCTAAGCACAATGTTAACATTTAGAAGAAAAATGAATTGTTGTTTGTTTACGTTGGGGCATAAACCTGCATGACTGATGTGCAATTTGCTGATCATACATATTTTAAAAATGACACCATAGCCTATTATGCGGTAGAATCTATTAGTGTTGTCCTGTTGTATTTTGTAAATGCGTAGATATGGTTATTACTTCGTTTTATAATGTTCTGCAAAACTATATTTTCACAACTGAAGGAGTCCATTCCATTTTGTATAACTGCATTGCACAGTAAACTATCTCTATGGTGTTACTTTTAATTGCGATATTAACATAGACAACGAATATTAACAACAGCCTTCTCCGAGTTGTTATGCATAAGAAATTAAAGTATGAAAGGACAAAACATTATTACATTCCAAAACTTTGTTTGAAAAACAGAAGACGCTGACCAATGTCCATCACAATCATTGAGCATAAATTTATAAGCAGTTTCCAATGACAAATTAATCAAATTCCATGGTTTTTTATTCACAATAACGTAGGATATTTTGTCTCACGCTGGTCTCTCCAGCATAAGCTTCTATTCAAACTAGGATTTTAACATTACTATACCATCTGTTAGCATGGCGGCAGACAGAAGCTTTAGTATAAGCCACTAAATCTTAATGCGAATCCTATAGTTCATGTCTGAACTCGAGGAAGTATGAGATAGGAAATGAGATCTGGGATGGGAACAGACCGTACCAGTGATATTCTTAGTGACAGTGTACATTTTTTTTTTTTTTTTTTTTTTTAAATATGACGCACTTGTCTAAGGGAAGATAGTGGAGGCTATCCAAGTGCCATTTGAAATATGTATACTGGATTAAGCCAGGGGAAGGCAAATCAGCTTTCTGTACAGCCTGTTACCAAGGTATTTGGGCAGGCTAACCAAGATGGCACTGCAATATGTCTATCATAAAAAATGGCGGCATGAACCACACTAGCTTTCCATTATGGAGAAACCAAATGGAGAATTTTTCTCAATATTGTAACAAGAGTGAGGCGGGTGGAAACTGTCTTGTTGCTACATGGGTTGACTGTTGAGACTGAGACAATCAAGAACCTAATAATTTTAACCTTTTAACACTGATGGAGTCAAATATCAGTGGTAACCAAACAGAAGACCAAACACCAGAGAGATTGGCTAAGATTAACAGTTCGGACTTGTCGGAGTTGAACTGTAAGTAGGATGGTCACCACCACGGCCATCATGGACGATGTAGCAAGAAGGCAGAGTTTGGAATATTTTGTTGGATCATAGGCAGTGTATTATCCGCATAGTCAAAAAACAAACAAAAGTAAAGTCTCACGACACACTCAACGAAGCAAGGGAAGGGGCTTAAGAGCTAAAGATGGCCAGGCTCAAAGAAGAGCCCTGGAAATCCTCACAGGAAAGACGACAGAAGAGGATTGAAAATAAATAAATTGCAGTCTCCCAGAAAAAAAATATTTGAGTCACTTAAGAGCTGATGAATGCCTGCCTCGAGAAGACAATTTTCATTCAAGGTACCGTGAAGTATTCAAGGCTGCAAAGTGGACCAAAAGGATGACTCCAGTTCTGATCCAAGATTGTACCAGATTCCTTGACAGGTAAGTGTGCAGCTCATGATTGCATCAGGTTTATTGCCTCACTGATTTCATGAAATTTAGCTAATTGAACATGGACTCATTTTTTTCATGATTATAGCTTTCAGAGGGGAAAAGAGAAATAGGCAGAGGTTGGTTGGCCCAGAAGGTCCACATTTGGCTTTTTAGGGTCGAGCCTGCGTTGCATGCGCTCGCGCATGCGTTTAGCAGGGAGACTCTTTTGTATTTAGAAAAGGGCTCGGAGCCCTGTCAACTTCACGTCAGTGTTTTTTATTGGTTGGTGGGCTTCCCTAATAAAATCTGCTTGCTTTCATTAGTCGAAGGCACGCATATGTCATGCCTTTTCCGGTGGCTAGCCCTCCTCCAACGCAGCGACCAAGTACAGAAAACATGCGAGGCTCACTGTTTTCCATAGGGCTCGTGGATTTTTTTTTCTCTAATTTACGAGCCCGATCTCGCTTGGCAGAAGTCGAGCGCTTTACATACTTGATTTCACTTTTTCGGGTTATGTACATAAATGCACTTTTGTCCGATAGGTGAAAAGTCGGGTTAGGAGTTTACAACGCGATCAGCTCTAACATGAGCAAACGTGAGACCCGATGCATTGTAAATGCTGGTTTTAACCAGGGACCATTTTGGCATATGTATGGAGCAGTTCTGTTTTATTAGTGAAATTGAAAGAGGATACATAGCTGTAGGCCTACAACTCAGAGGGGCCGGCAGCATATTGATGGTAACAAAACAGAAAGGTGCATACAGCTGTTGTTGAAGACCTGGAGGTTGACTGCTTCCTTAATTCATAGAAACAACATGAACAATACAATCCCAGAAACGTTCCCCTCTCCCCCTATTCTTTCTATGCTAAATTGAACGTGTGTTCCTTTACACCCCTGCATCGTCAAAGACAATGCAAGCCTCATCTATTGTTATAAGTTGTAAGTCAAATCACCATACAGTGGAAAGAGTCAGTAAATTGGCACAAGGCCATACTAAAAGGCTGAAAATGCAAGCGAGAAAATACATCTAAGTGGGAAGAAGACATGCCAGGACAAACAGGTGGTGGAAAATATATCTATCTAGATCCAACATATGACAAACAGAGATCACATTTTCAATATGTAGATTTTGCATGTTTAATACAACCTTTATTATAATTCAAGGAAAGTGCGATTTCAGCGTTATTGCTCAGAGGTAGTTTGTTTCCCTTTCCGACCAGTTCTTTATTCACAAAGGTGCCATTGCCGCTTTGATCTTCTATGTATGTAACATATGTATTTCTTGGCCCTAGTTCCTAAAAGGAAAAAAACAAGCAAACCAGGTTCGGTATTATGAAATAATTAAGTATCAAGGCGAATAAAGTTATCTAAATTAGATTATTTGACAACATTTCAAAATTGTGCCTAATTTGATTTTGTAGTTTTCTTTTGTTATGGATTACAAATAACACTAAAAAACAAAGCACAAACCGCTCAGAGTAAGGAGCATGTCTTCCATCCACCCTCGTTAGGCAAAAGCAATGAGATACCACTTAGAAGCTGCTGAAGTCCACTAACCTAGTTTAATGTAGTGCCTAGGTATGAACAAAAGGGTTTTCTAGAAAACACTGATGCTCCTCCTGGACAGCTTCCTGACAGAAATAATCGAAACATCATGCATACAGTAATGGAAATGATCTGCATTGCCACCAAACATGCCATCAAGAAAAATAATATTAAAGATAATATCTATGGGTCATGTATGGGGAAAATATCTCATCATGCAAAATCCAGGAGCGCAGGTGTTTTAATAAAAATTATTAATGAGCATTCATGTATTGAGTAGTGAATTTGTGTACAAAAATATAACAACGTAGAAAAATAATGCACGCATTTGAAAATGGGATAACGATGAGTGGCAGCCAATGTTTACCAAGTGTACTTATTAATAGTCTAATGCTGTAAAATGTGGAGCATATGTTTGACTAATGTAATAATATGTCATATTAAAAGATTATGCATTATGTATTAGCTTTATTAATTGTAGGCCTTAATTTAGCGAAGGTCTTGGCCTAGTTGCCTGGCCTCTTTTCAAGCCGTATTTCTTAATGTTTAATAAATGGCTGTCCTAGAGAGTTAAACTGTGATTTTCCATTGTACTGTGTAAATGTGCTTGTAGCTGAGAACGTTTTCGCGTGAGAACCGACCTAGGAGATGCTGTTCTTACTAAATGTAACAAATATGTGTGTAATGTGTGTAAGAATGACTTTCTCAGGAGGAGAACAATGGAGACACTGACTGGAGTGGAAGCGGTAACAATATTGTTATCTGACGAGCCGGATGATGAGGACATCGCAGGAAAAAACAATCAGCGGCATGTGAACGGAATAATGGTAGAATTAATAGATCTGGAGTTTTAGTTTTATTGGACAAAGTGTGAACATGCGATCCCTTGTCCAATAGGGATTAGGGAATTTGTTTTAGTGAATTTAACTTACGGGACTGCACTGAGAAGAAACCAGCATTTTAGCATTCGAGCCATTGCACTTTTGCCCGACACCTTTCCTTTTATTCTTCTTGAGGGTTTACCTCTATTCTTTCAAGTTGCTTAAAGAATTTGCGTTTTCTGAACTTTGATGCTGAATCCTGATGCCTTGCTGATCGACTGATGTCCTGATGATGAAGACTATCTTGTCTTGCCGATCAAATTGAGGAGAGGTATTAATTGTACCAAGGTATCCGTTATGCATATTTGCTTTTTCTTTCTAGGTACCAACCGCACTGTTTTGCGAGAGCCATAGTTAGATGTTTTTCCAAATTTGTGTTACTAAATAGTTTTGCATGAAGCCCTACATGCTGATGCGAATCTGGTGTTAAGAATCCTCACTAATGAAAATCTACTAATAAGGAATGATGCTTGACAAATTTCTCTGCTTAACTTACTTTTATATGTGGTCTTGTTGCAAAATTTTTCTTGTTATTAATTTGCACTGTAACCTTAGAATATGTAATAGTTTAAACTTTGATTAGATTACGTTCTTCCGTCACTTTGGACAGCCAGTGTTGTTTCTGTTTGCGTATCATCTGATTTAGAAATTAATTTACATGACTTTAGCATTGTTAATATAGGGCAGTAAATATTCCAACTTTTACTGAAAGGTGTGGTTATTCATGGCTGAAAGGTCATGGTGCGTGACAATTACTGACTATTGATCATTAATGTTATTGATGATTATTGATAGTGTACTGATTATTGATCTGCATGCACTGGAGTTATGGTGGAATCATCTTAATTGCGAGTCAAAGGGTTCATCGACCTATGCGCATCCCCTTGTAAGTTTACTTATTAAGGTCAGATGCCACATGTCATCAAGAAAAATAATATTAAAGATAATATCTATGGGTCATGTATGGGTAAAATATCTCACCCTGCAAAATCCAGGAGCAATGATGGCCTAGAACAGTTTCTCAAACTTTGTGTTGCCTTATGATTTTTGGTGAGCCATCAAACAGTAATAAACTAAGCTGCAGATACAGTTTGTATTTATCATCTCAATTGCTGTGCTGCAAAAACAGAGGTCAAATGTCGGGCTACGTCTTCTGACAAACTTCTGCCTATTCTTTTAACATGGGATGTTTACTTTTCTTTGATTGCCAAGCGAGAGGATTTTTTAAAATGAACTATGTGACAAACTTGCTGGGGAACATAAAGTGTGAATGGAAAAGCTGTTAGATATCATTTTAAACACACAACACAATTTAAATACATGTAAATGAACTGTGCAGCTACAAGACCTTACCTCCACAGTCCTATCTGGGTGAAACTTTAACCTACAGCACCAAGAGGAAGTTCCTGCTCTACCGGCCTTGGGGTCCCAGTAGGAACACACGAGAGGCCATGGCGACATCCAGCAAAGGACAGTTTTTGCTGGCTGTGTGGGCTAACACCCGAAACGGTGCCCCACGTGCTCTGCCTGTGCCCCACCACCCTGGAGGAGCACCGCAGGCTCCTGAGATCACTGTGGGTCAGCACATAGATATCTGGAGGGCGTGGAGCGCGTCCTGGTCAATGTTCTCAGGGCCAACAAGACTCTGGAATAAGCCCTTAGCCAGGACACTAACACTAGAACACCCCAGCACCTACGCCACCCGTTTTGAACGGGGCTTAATTCCATGGATTTATTTGCTATGGTTTTATTGTTTTCTAAGACTAATGGTCTGATTTTACTGTTATACTTTGTATAAGTGCAATGTTTTTTTATTAACTAGACATACTGATAATAATAAAACTTGAAACACTCACTATACGTAATCTTTCACAACATTCCACTTGTGTAGGACTTTCAAACCTAAATTGAGAAATATCGATGAGCTAAACGACCACAGCTGCCTATGTTGGATCTGGGGGACCATACTAGAGTTCTAGGGCTGGAACTGGGAAGAAAAAAAAACTTAGCCCCCCATTACGACTTAGGCGGATGGAAAAGACCGTCTGCCGAATTTCCAAGGTCAAGTGTGCTCTCCTTCCCGCGGCCCCTATTAAGAGTTTCCCAGCCCACAACATTGCCGCCAGCTCCTAATTGAGCTGGTGGTAATGTTGCAGTGAGTCGAGTGCATCAGCACCCATCGCGCTTTTCACGGTCTGCTTTGCTCCAAAGCCGACAGTGAAGAGCGCGACGGGGCTGGCCATGGGGAGCCTGCACTGCCCATGCGAAGCCCATCTCTGCCAGCCTTTACATGGAGGGGCAACTGCCATGTAAATGCCGGTGGAGAGGGTGGTTGTAATCCCCAGGCAGTGCTGCTTACAGCACTGCCTTGACAGATTGGGACCGTCAGCACTGCCAGGCTGTTGAAAAGTGGCGGTGGTCCAACTGTGACAGTAACGCCACTGTCATAATGTGGCTGCCGGAACGCCACATCGGCGGCAGTCCGACCACCACCACAGCCCTGTTGGTCTATAGACCGCTAGGGTTGTAATGAAGGCCTTAATGAGCCATGCTTGAAATAAAATTAATCTGACCTTTTGTAATGTAATATGCTGCTTATTTAAAGTGCTTCAATGCCCCTGTGCAGTGTCTATGCTACAAAAACCTGCAATATATTGCCAGCTGGTAGTTATAGTTAGGACCTACTACCCCTAAAAAAAAAACATTTTTTTGTTTTGGTAATAACTTTGGTGCTGTGGGAATGATGGAGGAGTCTGTGAGGGACCGCTCAAGGCCAGAAATTGCCCCCCAAATTTTGTTTTGGGAGTGCGAAAGGATCCGAGGAACCACCGTGGCGCTCATTGCCGCTTCCCCCCCCCCCCCCAAAAAGTGATTCCATGTGGATCAAGATCCCAATTTTTTTTAAAAACATACACTCACTCACAGACCCACTCACTCACGCACCCATGCAGTAACTCATAAATCCACTCGGAGAACCACACACACACTCAGACGAGTCACTTACACACCTACTTACATGCCCATAGTCACTGACACACCACTTACAGACCCACAAACCACCCTCAGACCCACACACCCACTTACATACCCACACAACCACTCCAACACCAAGTCACAGACCAACAAAACCACTCACAAAGCCAAAAAACCACTCACAAAGCCAAAAAAACACTCACACCCCCCCCCCCCCATTCAACCCCACTCACATACACACGCTGGGGCCAAATCTGGTGGATTAATGTATGGTAATCAAATATTACATTTTTTTTTTTTTTACTAGAAATACACAGTAACAGAGAAAAAAAAATAAACACAACAAAGGTTACAGGGAAATTATAGTTACGAAACAGATGTTAAAAAAAACCTTAGAAATTCACAAAAAAACACCAAATGTTACATCAAGGTTATAGTTAGGATCAGATTTTACACACATAAAACCACAGAAAGTCAACAGTTATAGTTATCTCAAGAAACTATAACTGGTGCCTTAAATTAACTATAACTTGCGTCCTCACCATGCACTGCTAATTACCCCACATATTACATCAGTCATAACATCGTTGATAATATAATTGCAACATTTGCACTAAAGTTATTGATGAGAAAAATGTGCATGGCGGGGCGCGAGTTATAGTTACCCTAGGCCACGAGTTATGGTTTCCTCAGAGAACTATGCCTGCTGAGTGTATATGGTTTTATGTGTGTAAAATCTAAAACCCTGGCAACCTACAACATGCAATATCTGTAGCATAGCTCAAGAAAGAGGATTTGCAAAGCAAAAATAAAGAGGGTGCCTTGATACTCAGGAAATGCAATGGTTAAGAGGGCGCCATCTTTGATTTCACTTATTTGCACACATTAAGCTGTGTAAATGCATTCAAATAAGACATTTTGTCTTATTAGCACATTGTATTTCGCACTCCCCTGTCATTCACCAACCTTGCTAAACGTATACAACATTAAGCTAATTGCTGATCTGATTGCACATGCTGCTGTCTGAACTGTAAAGAAATGTACAAATATCACCTACCCTAAAAATTCTAAAGTGCTTCTTGCTGTAAGTTTTGTACTTCTCGGTCTGGTTGATCACTGGCTTATCAAAACAGTAGTCACAGTTTCTGTCTCTTCCAAACAAATAGTCGTTGTTCACAAAGTCTGCAACAAGAAATATCAGGTAAGAATTTACATGAGCACCACACTGTAGGCTCAAGCGACTGGTTAGTGTTGTTCATGCATTGCTCTCAATACTGAAGCAATCCTACAAAAACTAACACGGTCTACTGGGTGTATAGCAATGTCTAGGATTTTATATAACAAAAAAATAAAAGTTCTGGGAATGGGTTACTTAATGGGGTATTATGTGTGGCAGCATGGATGAGGTGCTATGTGTATATGTATGTGTTCAATGTGTACAAATATGCCAAGGCAGTGGAAGAAAAATGGCTCTAAATCCAGAAAATCCGCGTTTCAAAGTCAAATGACCAATTAGGCAAATTGGATTAAAATGTATTTAAAGGATTTCTAAAGAGCAGCCATTTTACCATTTGGCCACTGTGGTGTACTGAAAGGCTGTTATGTGTAGGCCCAGATTCACTAGCCCACTTTCCTGAATAGCTTAACACCGCTTATCAGGCTGGTGAGTGCAGCTAAAAAAAACATGCATTTCACGATGACAGCCCCTTAATGTAAAAGGCAGCTGAGGGAGGTATTACTGCAAAGCTATCGTATTTGAGTGGGATTTGGGGCGTGATGTATGAAAGCCTGTTTCTTATTTGGTGTCTAATGGACAACGGGGGCTATGGTTCTTTCTCAAGCAGTGTACTTTTTCTTAGTATTCATTTCCTTTAAAAAAGGAAATCCTGAAATAAACAGCAAATATATTACTCAACAAAGCACATTGTGCTATTAAGGTAAAAAAAAAAAAAAAGTGACTACCATTATGCTGTGCAACAGAGCATATGCAACTTCAAACCTATGAGCTGAGGTGGCATTTAACCACAAAGTCATCTTTAAAAGAGGTTCAGTCCTCACCGCCAGGTACACTGCTCACACAAATTACTTTTAGAGAGAATTGGCATCGCTGAGCATCAGGATTGCACTCCCTTTCAATCATGGGATACTTTTGAAGGTCTCTGAATTTAGAAAAGCCTCGTTCATATTTTCTTCAGCATCTTCTCTGAAAACTGTTACTGGGGAGGTAACCGAAGGTTTGGCTGTAGATGGGTTCTATTGGAGGGATAGTGGTGGGTAAAAAGGGGACTGACTGGAGTGGCTCGGATCTGCAACCTTTCAGAATGCCAAAACTTTCTTCTCGAAATAACCAAGCCTTGCATTTTTGTAAAAAGCCAATCCCTAAAGCCTGACATAACTGACTAAATCTAGGAGATAGATAAAGAATAATGTGCCATTACCACGATAATTCAGCTTGTTACATCTGCAAAAGAACTATTTTGCACATTATTTTTTCAATATAGTTGATCACAAGTCTTGCTTGAAGAGACTTGAAGAGACTGGGAACTAGAAAGATAAACAGGGGTGTGGTGCTAAGCAAGTTCGAGGCTCTACTGAGACACCAATCTCAAAAATTGCCAAGAGTAGACCTTCCTCGTACTCTCGTCTCCATTACGGTGTTTTTTGTCAGGGTTCCATTCAATTTCCTACCTTGATCAAACCGAAACATAGAGCCTCTGTAAATGTCTCTTGACGCCATTGATATATAGGAACAGGCAGCAGTACTTGCAGGAATTTCCGTGAGAAGAATATGTGCGTGTTGTGTTCTTACCACTATTCAGGACTTGACAGCTTACCGATTGATTGCTTTTCTTCAGCAAACACTACCTGGACTGGGCATGCAAGTATTTTGTATTTCTAAGGCGTAAACTAGCCAAAGGTAGCACAGCACTGTACAGTGTCAAAGACAAGCAAAGTCGATGAGAGATAAGAGGTAGTCGGCCTGTGAAGTGTAAAATAATGTGATGTACTGTTCTATAAAGGAGGTGCGTTTTCAACTTTTTCTCTGAATTGGAGCAGTACTGGGGTGGTTCTTTGGATACGGCAGGATGTAACCGATCCTGGGTGAATAATGGAAAAAGTATGCTGTATTGTTTTGTTCTTTTTTATACTTCTTATTCTTCAGTCTGACAGAGCCCTAGTTGTAGGTGTGTCCAGAACAACAGAGCCAGTGAGTTTGTCTGCTCGATAAATAGGAGTACTGGTCGTGATGGTTTGGAAAATGATGCAAATGGTTCTGATGATGAAATAGGCTGAGTAGAGGAGCCAATCGAGTTCCATCTAGTTCCTTCAGGATGGGGTGATGAGATGTCATTTCTTCTGGCGACAGATAAGATGTGCGGCTGCATCGCAGGGGTGCCAGTCGTGTCAGTGGTGCTACTTTCAGGGGGTTCCAAGATGTGTCAGTGGTGCCAGTGTCTGGATGTGACCTGAAGCAGGGCGTTATCAGCTTCCAGATGCAAGAGAACAAGGTGCTGAACAGCAGTTCTGAAGTTCCTTTCTTGGAAGGAACGGATTTGCTTTCTTTAAAAGAGCTGGTACTAAGCAGTCTGTTTTTGGCAATGTGTTCCTTGAGGGTGAGGTTGATGTCCACGGTAAATTCAAGTGACTTCTCATTCAGTGAACAATGTGGTGTCAAAGCTGTCAAGTTAAGTGTTTCTTGGTGCTGATTTTATAAACGTGCATATCCCAGCAGACTAGCCTTCTTTCAGATTCACCTGAAGCCAAACAGTGGCTGGCAGCCTCACTTCCTTGGCAACGCATTTCCTGTCATCGGTGTGAGAGCCCAAAAGGATTGGCTGCCCCAGCAAGATATATACACTATTTAGGCACTGTAATCCAGGCTTTGTCTTTGCTTCAGATTACACTGGCAGTGATATGGGTCAAATCAGAGTAGAAATAGACTGCAGGCAGGCCACTGTTATATTTAAAAGTCAGGCAAACATTGTTTTTGTACCAAACTTAAAGCAGTCAGTGTAACCCAATGGAGTTAGTTGTGCTACAGTAACATGGTTTTGCTTGTTAAGGCCTGAACAACACTAACCCATGCATTCTGGGCACTCAAGTTGCTCATTTAGATAGGCTAGGAGCCATGCATAAAGCATCTTGCAAATATTCCACCAAGACTTAATCAAAAGGCCACCCCAAATAATACAGTGTTTTAGGGAGAGAACTTGTAGGATGGGTTCAATTTGCTTTAGATTGAAGTAGAAGAATCTCAAAACCCTTTCCTCAAGACTGACTTGGTGCTCCTTACTTTCCAGGTATGCCCTTTGCTGATGGCGTCCAGGTGTCGGTCCCTTCCTACAGATGGCGTTATCTCTAGGATTGTGCCGCTAGCCAAATCTTTTGCTTCATTTCTGACTCAAGGCTGAAAATGAAGTCTCCCATCAAACATCACCAACGAGCTAATTTCCACATTGGCCTCTCAAGAGATCAAAAAGTTACACCCCAGCCTTCTTCTTGAAGGCAGTGGCCCATTTTCTGGTCCTGTACAGGTGTGAGAGTGTGAACTCAGTCTTTGTGGGGTTAACCAAAATCTCTCCTGCTCCACCAAAGGCAATTTTATAAGCAGTCACTAGACTTGGGTTTGGGACCCACATAATTATTCAAATGCCCTTCTTCCTTCAAGAACTTCATTAGCGTTGGTTGAAGATATGACCATGGTAAAAGCTGTATGTCTTGGCTACAAATCCCTTCATCCGCACATCCCTCAATATTGTCTCAGTAAGCTTAGGATTTCTTTAGGGAGGCAAGAGGATCTACATAAACCCCAGTAGTCAATCATTTCATCCTCACAAAATTATCGTGCAGCCTTTTATCAGGGATGCCCCTGCCATCTGGAACTTACGAGGAAGCTAACATTATTTTATTTTACTGCTGATGTGCAATGGGGAGGTGCATGCAGAGACAAGGTGCTCACTGTCGATTGAATCTAATTACAATGTTGTATACTCCAATGCTTTAGGTCATGCATGTGGTCAACTAATAGATGTTAACATAAAAAGAAGTGTAAACAGTTGCGTACACCTGCTTGACATTCCTTCTGAAAAAAATAGTTGCCTGTCCACCCCCCCCCAATACATTTTTCCCAGTAGTTTCAAATAAAGGTCTCTGAAACACATCAGCGTTCTTTAATGACGTGCGCTTCACAGACTGAAGTTGGGAGGCACACTTCATCAAGGTGGACCAGACGGCGCTTTTAGTAGTTGCATGCAACACATATCATAAATCCTTGAGGTTTACAGTCAAACAAATATTCAGGATTTCGTTGCTCAAACATTCACAGAAAAGAGAATTTCTCACCGTAGTTCACAAAACCTTTTGAAAGCGCCCAGAGGCGACCCCAAGGTTGAGGAACAAGTTCCTCAGTTTCCGGATCTTCGGGAATTGAGGCGAGATCATGAGCAGCAACGGTATCCAAAGAACTGAGCGTCCCAGAACCAGAGGACGAAGACTGGCTAGAAGAGCGGGGTCCACTGGAAGAACTAGAGCCACTCTGCGACTGCTGCGACTCACCCGTCTCCAACGACATCATCAAACTAGTACCAAAATGAAAGACATCATTTCACACTGCACAGGGTTACCAAAAGAAAACACATTTTAAATAGGCAAACATTGTTTCCTCATTTTTAGTCCAGACTTTCATCCAGAGATTTTAGCTGTTTTTAGAAGTGGTTCCGTTGATTAATTAATCTACAGTTACCAACCTCATAACAATTAGCGAGCTATATGCAATGCAGTACAGCCTGTAGTGTAACCAAAGGCAAGGAAACGCTGTACTAAATGGGCTCTGTCAGCAACATTATTCAATAATTACTTTGCATTACTGCTCCAAGGCATAATAACAAATAGCACCAAAGGGGACTATAGAAACGTGCCAACAGGCCCCAACGTTTTGCTTCAACTCACTCTGTCTGTCATTAAGCAAACCTTTTTCTAAAATCTAATTTGTGATATTTGCTAGATGCAATGGTCTCTGGAGGGACGTGACATTCCGAACAAGGCATTTCCAAAAGTACAGGAGATTCACCCAAGTGAGCACAGTGAAGGATCAGATTGCACATATAGAAATGAACCTTATGGTGCAAGACCCCGTAAAACGCAAGTTAGCTGCAGTGGTGTAACCCTCACCATTCGCACAACACGCTGCCATTGTCAGATTGTCAAAACCCTTTTGTGCCAAAGATTAGAAAAGTGATTGCAATACACACACGATCATTACCCACACAGCAAAGATAATAGTTAAATGCTGATTATCATATGGCAGGTGTACATTCACTGAAGGCATTCAGGTACCCATTTATAAAAGGAAAGTCAATGTAGAGAGCTTCAGAAGAGAAACACAGTGTGAGCCACATAGGTTGTGGGGTTGGGTAAGAAGGAAGGCATAGTTAAACAATCTGCAAAGAACAAGCAAAAGCTTCAAAAAAGTTTTTTTCTTCTGAAACCATAGATCTTTAATAGTAGTTATTCTTTGCGCAAAAGGCAGAATTGAACATAGAATTACATATATTATGGAAAATGTATTTGGATACATTTACGCACACCACACTGAAGGATAGGCAATGAGTTCAGAGGACGTATGCGGATTCTAAAGAAACCAAATAAAGAATGTAAGCATTAGGGCAACTATTGTCAGCATGTTGTATGAGAGGGATAGCAAAATCCACTAAAGGGGTTCCAAATGGGACCTGGTGTGCTTTAAAATGCAAGGATGCAAGGACAGAACCTTGTGGAACCCTGTAACGAGGTTGTACACGTGAGGAACTTGAATCTTTGTTTTTTACTTACTAATAGTGGTCACTGAGATAGTAGGTGAGCCACTGTAGGCAATACCTATGTATTACTTTCGTTTTGGGAAAGATGGAATATTTATCTGTGTCAAACTGCAAGGTGAAACATCTCTAGGGTTCCTTGACTGCACACTCAGAGGGGGCATGGGCTAGCCATTCACGCTATTCTGTAGCTACAACCAAGGTTGATTTACAAAGCAGCCTGTAGTTCCACAATTATCAAATTAAAATAGACTGATCAGTTATCAGTGGGTGGGATTGATTCAAGCATCCAATTAATCACTCGTGCTACAGGTCTGAAGCCACACCTCACACACAATGCCCTAAAATGATCAAAACCGATCTGGGATTGCTGGTGTTTCAGAACGCTGCCAAGGCTAGTTTGCTTATTAGTGGACGCTATCAACAGTGATACAATGAGAAAAAAAATCATGGGACTGGAGGGAGATGAACGGTAATATCTAGCAGCTGAGATTAATTCATGCATTCCACCAATAAAAAGTTTTCTCTTACATTACTGACCAAACCTGCAAGTGATTTAATGACATGCATGAGAACACGAGTAAAACCAGGAAAGTTTGCCTCTATTAAGTCCAAGACAACATTTTAATATTTTAAAGCCAAATGTGTTTAACAAAGCCTAATGTGTTGAAAGTAAAAAAAAATATTGCATATACTCACGGAGCTATTTAATGAATCTATCCAAGAAACAGCATTCAACTTGGTTAATTCCCACTGTTGGGATCCTCAACCGTTCTAGAAATATTTAAGTACAAGTAGTTTAGGCCACTGCTAAAAGCAAATCTTGCTGATGTAAGCAATATAAATTCCCGGAATTCCAACAACTGAAAAACAAGCAATGGGAAAACAGCCAACAACATAAACAGCAATATAAAACATAACCAGTACTGCATAATTAATTGATTGTTAAAGCAAATACCGCCAACACCTTTTCAAAATGAAAAGAGTATTTTGCCTCAGTTACCACAGAAGAGTAAGGGTAAAGAAATTCCAAAAGCAGCGGGAAGAGTTTTTTTGTTTCTTACTCCATACTACTGTACAATGAGGTGCATGAAAGAGCAAATTCTTTACAATGCACAGGTTGCACATTTCACCAACTTAGGAATCTGAGAATGGCCACGATTTACCACCTTTGATGTAGATGACATACACACGATAATGGAACACAGTGCACTTCAATATCACTAGAATGTTGTATGCAAAACACGGTCAAGGATATTAAATGAAAGAATTAAGGATATTAAATGAAAGAATTAAGGATATAAATTCAACCTTATCCTCGGAGTATCAAATAGCTGAAATGTTTTGAGATGAAAAAATATGCTGAGAGCAAAATCATTACAAGACAATCTGTATTGCTACTGCCATTGTGGGTAACACTTCATGGATCAGGTTACTAGAGAAAATCAGAAGGACTGAAGGAGCAAAAGCCAATCAAAAAATTGTGATAACAGCTCAGGTACGTTTTAAGAACTGCTTCAAATGTGGTCATTCAGTCAGGGACCAAACTAACCGCCCCAACAGGCCCGAGATAGAAAAAAAAATGCTTAAAGATTTTGCTGTACAAATCGCAAAAGACTTTGTCCCTATCTAGCTAGGCATGGATAGCACTGTGCTGATCCTATGATTAAAAACGTTGCTAGATAAACAGACATTTGAGGTGCAGGGATGTGGAATTTCTATCGCCCGACGCCCGGGACATCTTGTTTGGGGTCAAGGGCAACAAGTTTTTATGTTTACTTTGTCCTTGGGACAAGTAGGCCCAACCCCCTGCAGCACAAACCCTTTGGCTGCCTGTTTACAGAGAGTTGAACTCTCTGCAGTTGAGATAATGTGTTTCCAAAGGATAATGCTGTTCGAACTTGTATTTATGGTTCATTATTTGAAAGCCTTCATTATTAGGGTGCGTGCTGTAAATAAATGTTTTAAGGTCACACTTCACTACTGACGTTGGTTCCAGTACAAAAAAATAAAACGTGTGTACACATGTTTGAAAAGTTTAGGCTAAGTATAATGCTCCCAGAATGCTCTCTGATTATATGCAAATGAAGTGTCATTTAGTAAAATGTGTTGATGCATGCTAGTATTTCCCAAAAATATTTCTAATGGAAAATCAGTGTAACCATTTTCAACACTATTATGGGAAGCATGAAAATAAACAAACAACACTATTATGGGAAGCATGAAAATAAACAAACACTGACAAAGCCAACTGATCTGACATTTTTATTAGTCTTTTAGTTTTATCAACGAGTGTCTTGTTTTGACATGGCTTTTGTAACACTTTATTGTTGTGGCAGCTACTTAGGCCCTCAACATTGTAACAAACATTGGCAAAACCCCCCCAAAAAGTTTTTGAACTCTTAAAGCACACGTTGCCACCAGCGGCATAACAAAGGCCCCGCAGCCGCCCTCCAGGGGGCCCCGTCAGCACAGCACCTGCCCTGAGTGAGTCTGGAGAGGGTGCTCCTCCATGTTCTTTGCAAAGGGGCACCCTCCAGTTTTGTTACGTCACTGATTGCCACTGTAGTTACTGACACTGAACAAAACTACTTTGTGTGGCAATATGCTCCTTGTGGAAGAGCAGAATGCGATCACTCACAGTAAAGCCAGCCAAAAGAGAGAGAAATAGAAGTTTAATAAAAACAAAATGTCTTTGTTAACACCAGACCTAATTAGGGACCAAGACCCACATGTAGGTAGCTTTTTGCATGTCGCAAACAGCGACTTTCGCTGTTTGCGACGTGCAAAAAGCACATTGCGATGCACAAACCCAGTTTTGCGATTCAGTAACCTGGTTACCGAATCACAAAACGGGTTTGCGACTCGCAATTAGTAAGAGGTGTTCCCTTCCTAATTGCAACTCGCAGTGCAATGTAGGATTGTTTTGTGACCGCGAACGCGGGCGCAAACCAATCGCAGTTTGCACCCATTTCAAATGGGTGCTAACACTTTCGCAAAAGGGAAGGGATCCCCATGGGACCCCTTTCCCATTGTGAATGTCACTGTAAAAAAAAATTCAGAGCAAGCAGTGTCCTGTGGACCACTGCCTGCTCTGAAAAAATGAAACGAAAACGTTTCATTTTTCGTTTTTGTTATGCATCTCGTTTTCCTTTAAGGAAAACGGGCTGCATTACAAAAAAAAACTGCTTTATTGAAAAGCAGTCACAGACATGGTGGTCTGCTGTCTCCAGCAGGCCACCATTCGTGAGGGGGTCGCAAATTGCGACCCACCTCATGATTATTCATGATGTGGGCATTTGCGAAGCCCTTGCGAATCACAGATGGTGTCAAGGACACCATCCTACATTCGGATTTGCGACTCACAATTTGCAGGTCACAAATCTGAACCTACCTACTTGTGGCCCCAAATTCTTAAAGAAAGTCACAAAAGTGCACCCATGGTATATGTCGTACCCCTATAAAATATTTGTGAACTGTATTTTAGCGTGGGTAAATACGATGTGTAGATTTGCTCATGTGAAAATCTATTGAGCATTTGCAAGTTCATTTTCCCTCCAGCCACTTTCTTCCCAACCCTGGAAGAAGTTCTAATTCTGCCATTGTCAGGAGTAAATGTCCAACCTTTCTTATTATGGGAAAATATTAGAGAGAAGCTGGTAAAAATCTTTAAAACATGCAGGTTAGTAGGTTTGCAGACTCAAAGGCATTCCAGCCCTGGAACTATTGCTTACTGCTTCCTCCAGCCCCAGTATGCAGATCTGCAGAAAGGTGGCAAAATAAGGACATTTCTACAGTAGGGATTGAAACTCCAAGTATTCAAGCCCTACTATGGTAGTAGCCCTGGCATAATCAGAGAGGCTATTAATTGCTGCCATAATTTGTCGCCACACTACATGGCACCAAAGGGACAAGTAGATTTGAGAAGCAACCTGTCCCCTGGACAAGTAGATATTTTAATAAATTCCACACCCCTGAGGTGAGAAAATATAGTGTCGCTGGTGTTGCAGGGTGCTACTTACTGGAGCCGCTCTCCACCTAAATTTGGAAACTACCCAGAGTTATCTATTCTTTTGTGCATAATTTGTGTGTCACTCTACCCCTGAACGGGCTTTGTTTTGCTATATGTGCGTAAACACACACACACACACACACACACACACACACACACACACACACACACACACACACACACACACACACACACACACACACACACACACACACACACACACAACGTATAAAATAAGTACTCCGCCACTATAGCTTAATCAAATAAATAGACATGCTATAGAATAGAAAGTACCTGATGATAGAAATGCTCCAGGGTCACCGAGGACCCATGAATCAGACAGAGGATAAGATGGCAATGGCTGACAGACAAAATCGTTGATCATATCAGAGTCCTGACAGCACAATGGTTATCTAAGCATAACACAAAAAAAAGACAAAATGTGTTATTCTAAACAAATATAATCAGACAACCTTCACACTTTATCACAACAATGAATGCTCTACGTGTACTTGCTTCTAAAGGAAGTGAATAAAAATCAGCACAAAAACTATACAGACTTGATACACAGACCCACCGCAAGAAAACCTATCTTTCTGAAACACAAGGTGTAATGCATCCAGTCTTCCTTTCATTATAAACAGGCTCAAGTGGCTTAAAAAAAAAAAAAAGGCAGATACTGCAATGGGCAGACCTCATAGGGCTTAAACATCCCCCAAATGTCACTCACCTCTTCAAAAATTTTAACAGCGACTAGCATATTCTTTTAAACAATCTGGGTTGGATCTTAAGTTCAGGACTGAAAAGATGATTCTGCCACTCTGGCATTTTCCCCATCGACTGCAGGCAGATTTTAAATGAGGATGGGCTGTCATTTTCAAACTAAGCCCCAAACCCCCTAATCAGCCATGTGCGCCTGCAGTGTGGGGATGGATGGAACATTTTTGCCAGGGTTGGTTGCATTTTCTGTTAGGAGCTTGCTTAAATTCCTGATTTACTTAATAGTACTGCTCTTAAATTCTGATGCGTGCATCTTCAGCATCTTTCTCAGAATAGGATTTTGAAAGCCGCCCAAACAATTGAAGGGAGAGTCAAGCGTATGTTAACGAGGCTCTGATCTGTCATGACAATATTAGCTAAACCTATTGTTGAAGATCTTAGAAGAGTTATCCTGTGAATAGCCCAAGGCTTGACCATTATAGGTGGGGACTTTAATGCTGTCCTGGACCCCATACTAGATTTGACTGGGCCCTAGGTGACAACACTACACTGGACCCCCACACTAGATTTGACTGGGACCACGGCAACAACACTACCTCAGGTTGTGTTGAGTATGGCAAATATGGCATTCACACAATAAGAAATACACTCATATCAGCTGCACACAAAATCAGGTCTAGCACAGACTACGTTGTCCTCCTATTACGGGTATGCTACGCATAATTGCAGCAAATATCCCACTGCATGAGATATAAGACCACTCCCCAATCTTAATTAAAAGAGGGACCCAAAGGTTGGACTGTCACCCAATAGGGCATAGGAATACCTAGTGCCCAGTAGATGCTCAGTGCTCACAATTTAATTTTGAATGCAACAAAACATACTTTGAACTTAATGTGGGCGTGGTGGACTTCCTAGGCACGCTATGGGCGAAAGGGAAGGCCGCCATGCATGGCACAGGAAGCACAAGAAAAACATTCCTTAAAAAGATTTTAAAAGAGAGAAAGCAACAGGTGGCTGCACTCGAAGGGAGAGTCCGTGAACTCGAACAAGAGTACTTCATTATGCATGTAGAGAAGATCCTATGTCAGACACCAATAAGGCTTTCCTGAGCTCTCTCTGCCATTAGGAGGTTCGGCCGTACTGGATCGCCTCTAACAGGAGGATCTAGGAGTAGGGAGACTAACCTGGGAAGCTGTTCTATTGGCTGGCGACTAGAGATGTTGCTTCCTGGGTGACTCCAACCATAGTGGACCCTGAAGGTAAACAGGTGAGAACAGAAATGGGGATTGCAACTGCCTTTGCCTCCTATTATCAATCCCCGTATGCAGGACAAAAGCATTATTCGTTCTTATACAGACATCTCCGATTCCACTAGATAGTGATGACAGATTGATGTAGTCATCAATGATATGAAGGTAAAAAAATAAAAATAAAAAATAAAAATAAACAGGGAGGAGATGGGTGCCCCCTTAAATATTATCATATTATCATACATTTAAGTCAATCCTCTTGTCTTGCCTACTGCTCTTGTACCAAGAAGCCAAAGAAAAGGACTGTTTCCGCCTGCAACTGGACTTACCTACAATAGGGGTCCCTCTGACCAGTATGCCTCTTACCATTCAATTTTATTCAAAAGCAGAAATAAAGTCCTATTCCAAAGTCTTGGGCAACAGGCTCTTGAAGGTGATAGCTTCACTGGCCCACCCAGACCAGTGAGGATTTATTCCTCAACGCAGCACCCGACACTGCATCCATAGGTGCACAACTGCATAGGATCAGGGGTACATTCACTCTCATGATCCATGGACTTTGAGAAAGCCTTTGATATTCTTCACTGGTCTTTGCTGAAAAAGGAACCGCTGCTCACGGGATTTAGATCCCGAACTGTGACTTTTATCCAAGCCCTACCTGATCAATCCCAAAACGAGAGAGTAAGTGGTACCCTTTTGCCCTTTTTTCCGGTTGGCAAGCGTGCCAATTGTCACCATTCCTTTTCACCCTAGCAACAGAACAACTGGCAGCATATGGGTCATATGTAATGAGCAGACCAGGGGATTTTGCTGGAAGGAATAAGATGAGGACCAAATTACACTGATGTGCTCACATTTCTGCGCCACCTGCAACTCACAGGGTCCAAACTAACTGATAGTCATCACTCCTGGTCCCGCTTAAGACTATAGCAATATAGTTGAACAGCAGACCTGTTTTCCACAGCTTGGTTTTTAATACTTAGCCATATGCATTGCTCTTGAGCCAGGTCTTACAAGAAACATTAAACTCACCCCCATGTTGGCCAAAAGACAGAAAGACCTGGGTAATTGGGCCACTCTCCCCCCTCAACATACTGGGATTTGTAGCTCTTTTTAAAAGACTGGTCCTACCGAATTTCCTCAATAGGTTACAAAATGTTTCCTTACAGATCACTCCAAGTTGATTCATGTACCTAGCAGCCATGGGGCACTCCTAATGGATGAATCGAGCTCCACTTATTGAATCCAAAAGGTGAAGCCAGTCTATATATGATGAACATCGGGGTATGGACAATCTCTGCCCATACTACTTGGGTTCAAAAGTTCTGGCAGGGGGGACAACCCAGGATTTCAAACCAAATGGCAGAGGCAACATAATGGAATACCTATATGGGAACCCTGTCCTGAACTCACTCCCTGAGGTGAACTGGTGGTTCTCCTGGCCTGGTGCTCAGCACTTCACTGAATTAAGTGGGACCAAAAGCTCACAGTTGAAACACCCCTTTGGCAGCCAAAGTGGCTTTGACTTTGTGCCTGGCAGGAAGGGTTTGAGACATGTAATCTTATTGGCATCTCAAAACTAGTAGACATACTGCGGGTGATGGAAATGAAGTCGCTTCAGAATCTTCAAGTCGAGCTTTAACTCCACAGAACCCAATTTTACAAGTATCTGCAATTCAGACACTCATCAGTCTGTCACCTACCCTCCCAGTCCGACTCTCAAAAATATGGCCGATTGGAAGCTAAAGTTACTATGGGTGTGCTTGGATGGTGGTATATCACACATTTACAGTCCATTAATTATAAATGCCCTAGACCGGTTTCTGACACTTAAAGAACGATGTGAGACCTGGGCTGTCCCTTGGATGAGAGACACTTGAGGGACTCTAAAATGGCCCCATGTGAGCTTGGTATCTTCTGGCAATGGTGCCTTATTTTGCTGAATTATTTGCACACAACCTATTTTACTCCTAAGAGTTGTGCTGGGCTATTAAGATTCTTCCGCCCACTTGCTTCCAATGTAAGGATGAGGTTGTGATTTTTTTTTATAAGCCTGGAGATGCCAGTCCTGGTATAGTATTGTTCTAAAATATTTGCCACCCTTTCTAAGATATGAGAGGCCTGGATCTCTTACCTCTGATTGCCCTCCTGTGCATCAGGGAAGATCAATGCGTCTCAAGGGGAGATTGCCAAAAGTGATATATCCAGACATTGGAAGCACCTCGGTTCCTCTTCTATCACTGAGTGCAAAGCAGCAGTGGAATTGTGTGCAAAGATAGAGGACCACAGTCATAAAACTAAAGTATGGCTGGTAGAAAAGGGATAGTGTTTAGGGTGGGTGACTGCCCACTTCAAGGAATAATCACAATCCTTGTCAGGATGAACCATCCAAGTCACTAAATTAAACTGAGCTCAAAAGTTTGGTGGCTATAGGACAGAGCAGACCAGCTTATTTTAAGGAATTATGTAAAGTATTTATGCATTACCAAAACAGTAATAAAGTTTCAATGCAAAACAATAAAAATCCCAGTCCAGCTTAGAAAAACAGAATAAAAAAATTAAAAAAAACACCAAAATGACAAAAATCCAATAAGGGTGACCGGAGATATATATTTTTAAGGTTTAAGTAGAAGGTGCACCAACAAGAGCAATGCACCAATGATAGTCAATAGACGTGGTAGACTTCAATCTAGGTGCAATTTGAGAATGGCTGCAATGGAGCATGGGCCAGATGCACCAACCAGGCTTGTTTCGGTCAAAGATTTTACTTTATGACTTAATCTTCTAAGTTCCAATTTACCACAGGAGGGCACTTCTAAGGCCTCCAGGACCTCAGAGGAGACCCTTAGAGACTCACAGAGAGTCAGGGAGAGGCCAACAGTAGGGCCTACTCCACATCCAGTTGTCATTTACAAGGTGGGTACTTCCAGGAAAGGTACAAAGCACTCTGCTTGGGGGCTACAAAGCTTACATACTGGTGACTAATAACTATTTAAAACAGAGGTTTTCTCCTCTCAAAAAGGTAATTTTGGCAGGCCAAAGTCATATTTAAAGCTGCAGCAATTAGACTACAATGGAAGGCCTAAAACCATGTTTGGACTGCCTCAGCAGTGGATAGCAAAATACATGCTGCAGTCCACTATGGCATTTCACTTAAAGGTAAGTTAAATATGTCAATGTTATCATGTTTAAATGGAAAGCACAGGCACTTTACTACTGGTAACGGGGGTAAAGCGCACAGAATTCTAAACCCAGCAACAATACAGGGTCCAGCCAAAAGGTGAAACATCCAGGGCAACCATGCAGGAAAGGCAGATTTCCTACAATGTTCACATTAACATCAGAATATTTGTGGAAGATGATGGAACTATTGTAACTTAATTGAGGACTAAAGAAATGTGACTCAATGTGATTATCTTGGATGAATTCTAACAATGTGACTTCACTATAATCATTGTCTTGGTTTTATTGAAGACAACAGAATAAGGATATAATGAAAAAGGCAAGAAGTTGCAAGGTGAATATTTATCCAAGGAGCCGCATGGCTTAAAAGTGTGTGTGAGCTGGCCGGGACTTGCCTGTCTGCAGACCTAATAGAGCTTGAACTTCAGCATAAACACAAACACTCCACAAGGATCTGGCAGAAGGTCTTGGCAGGAGGCCAATTGCGTATGCTAGAACGTGGGCCCCATTTTCACGAAGGTGGGAAGCAAGCCAGGTACCATGCTGACGCACAAGTTGAGGGTCTACCAGGTTCATAGATTTATTTACGACGTTACTGATAACAATTGCATCACACAGCTCCTCCAAGGGTAGGCCAAACATATTAATCCTTATACACAGCCCACCAACCTCTCACGAGGTGAACATCTAGATTTTGGCACTCTCCTTAGACTTTCAGCCTAATCTGCTGCAGCATTAGATAAACCCATCTCCATTACAGAAATACTGGGGGCAATTTATCGACTCAAGCATTCGAAAACGTCAGGCCCTGGTTGGTTCACTGCATTCCTCTAGAAGCGATTGGGTCCCCAGCTCCTCCATAGTCTAACCACTCCATCTGACTAGCTTACCCCAACAAAAGGAGCCACCCAAAGAATGACTGAAGTCTCTATTACACTGATATCTAATAAGGGCAAAGACCTGTCCCTTAGCCTGTCCTATAGGCCGATCTCCTTGCTTAATTTAGGCCTTAAACTCCTGGCCAAAGCCTTGACCAATCGACTGTATAGACTATTACTGATTTAATCTGCTCTGATCAGGAAGGCTTCATACTCAACCAAGCTACTAGTGATAAGACAATATAGGTTCTACATCTCTTGGACTTCGCCAGGAAGAAAGTTAAAGCAGCAGTCCTCCAGACACTCAACACTGAAAAAGCGCTTGACAGGGTGGACTGGGGCATGCTGTTTGACATCCTGAAGAAATTCGGCTTGGGCGATCGGCTGTTCGACTGGATTACCGCCCTCTATTCAGTCCCAAACCAAGGGTCAAAGCCAATGGCCAAACATCGTCCCCCAAGTTCATCCAAGGAGCTACCTGCCAGGGATGTCCATTTATAGAAGTTAACAATTTGTTGGTACCAGTAATGCGCACAGAACATTCCTCAATTGTATGAAGATACATCCAGTGCTTCTGTAAACAAAGCAGTACTGTCTCTCCTCCAAATTTAGGCCCTAAAATGCCAACTGCCTCTGCTTGAAATAATTAAACCAGGCAGAGCTTAAAGCAATCCTATATGCAAGTTTTGGTACATGCAAAGAGGAAATCTAAAACACGTTCAGTTAATAAAGTGTCTTAAAGAGATATGAGACTGAAGCAATAAATTAGTTTTCTTCTGAAAACTACACACTTTTTACCAGTGCCAAAAAAATAGTTCAAGCATTTTCTGTTTAGCTGATGGTTGATAGCTGGACGTCCCAAGAACCATACCTTTTCTCTGAAAACCTCAAATATTGGATTGTAAAGAACACATGGGGCCTGGAAGTAGTATCTCCAAAGGAATATAAACACAATCACTGACTGATTGCTTCTGAAATAAAATACATCCAAAAATATTAACAGTTTTAAACACCTGACAAAGGCTGTAGACAGCTTTCAAAACGTATGATGCAAATAGCATTTCTCTGAAGCAGGAGTAAATAAATGTGTATTTCATGCATACCAATAACTGAAAGATTCTGAGAGATTCAATGAAAAGTCATTGGCAACATGTTAACCGCACACACGTTTACTCAGATAAGACTTTGCTGTGATTTATTAAAAAACAAACCCCCAGATATGGATGAAGTACTTGATAAACAAAATGCTCACAATTTTTATAACACGAGACCCGAGGGTTCAGGAAAATCAATGTCCTTGATAAAAAATAAAGAATGTGGTCCAGTGGAAAAGTTCTGTGACCAGCCTCCTTCATAACAAATATGCTGTGGCTGTATTTACAATAACAATTTGCAAAGTAAACTATGTGTGTTAAAATAAGAGCTTTTCCTTTGCCAGGGCAATTCAAAATAAGTGAGAATCTAACATAAGTAGAAGAGTTCATGCACATTTGGAACCCTGGAATATACTTATGTCTGAGCTTCAGTATAATAAAGACATATATCAGAATCATGTTTTGTATTTTGCTACTCCTTTATTAATAAATAAAAAAACAATCTGCACATATTTTCCAAACATTTACCCAACTATATATAGGCCCCCTAAATACTTAAGTGGGCCCACACAATGTTGTTTTGTGTATGTATCAAACCAGTACCTTTAGTAAATGAAGGGAGACTGAATTTCTACACTTTCTTTTCATCAACTGTTTTTCTCAATTCCTTTTTTAACTCCTAGTTGCCACATTTAAGTGACAACACGTTTTGGCTGCATATCTTTTCAAGAGGCCTTTTCAAGAACAAAAGAACTTCACTAGTTTGTATTTTTCAGACATTTCTTTTCAGTTGTCTGCATGGCTTTTACTAACCTATTTCAGTCCCCAATACTCTCCTCAGGGAAGTACTTCTTACCCCTGTATCTCTGATTAAATGCTTTTGAATGATATCTGAAAAATATTGACCATATTTCTTTATTTTAATGAATTCAGATCCCGTTGTCTGATCAGTTTTGGGATCTTGTAGTTTATGTCTGGTGCAATGGTATCTCAAAATATCGTCAACGTTTTCTTTTTTTATCCTTTATTTTTAAAATCACTGAATTATACCCTTTGACATTGTATAACATTTGTAATATTAAGGAAACAAGAAAGAAAGAGTATAGTTCACAAATTATTTGCTATGCCACTTCTCTACATCATATTTTGTCATAAATAGCAGCAGATATTAGAAGGTCACTACGCACCCCAGCCCAGCGAATCCTGTGCCAAGGTAAATCATAACATATACCATATCACAAAATTGCCTGACCCTTACAGTAGCTACTCAAAAGACCTTGCAAAAAGTCAAGAGTTTTCACTTTAAATCAGGGCTCCAATAAATTATTTTTTGTTCTGTCCTATGCCCCCCACCCTATCATGTCACATGTATCACCGCATTTAAAGGACACCGTCAAGAAGCTGTTTCTATAGGTTTTTAAAGATTTTAAATTGGTTGTAGACTTAATAATTTGATTTTTCATGCTTCATACAACAACTGGACCGTTTGAATAAAGAGGGTCCAATATCTGATCTTACTATTGTTCTGAATAAGCAAACCCATTCAACACAGTCAAACACCTTCCAGGCATCAAGCCAGTGGGCAATCCTTTGATCTATGTCATTCCGAACCTGCTGTAAGACGAGTGAAAGCATCGGCATAGTGTCACTCAAATGAACTGTCATGGATCCCAATTGCGATAGGTGTTTTAGATAAGCAATTACCCTATTAAATCTATTAGCCAAAACTTTGGCTAGTATTTTCACATTTGTTTTAATAAGGACACAGATCAGCATCCTTAACACTCTCAAAGGTCTTTTCTAGGCTTTGGAAGTCAATTAATAATTGTCTTTTTGAATTCCTGTCTAATGGACTCCTCTTCTTCTGCTTCTTTAAATAGCTGTTGAAGGACCAATGCCATTTGTGCTTCATTGCTTTTAAAGAAATCTATAGGGAAAGCATCCTCCCCGTTCTGCTTGTATTGTGAAATAAGAATTCAACCTGCATAGCCCGTAAGGTCCCTACGTACTTCTGGGGATGATGTGGAGTTATATCTTCTCGCTAATACCCTAACCCCAGACTCCAGGGTTTTTTACTACTTGTTTTTTTTTTTTATTCCCCAATAAGGTTACCTTCTTCACACTTATTTGCCCACTGCCTCTAGTATTTGTAGTGACATTACTGTCCCCTTATTCATAGCTAGCAAGTCATTGAACAAACATCAAAGTTTCTTCTGTTCCTTAAGTTGCTTGTATTTAACAGAGTTCATCCTCCAGTGATTAGGAAGGGGTGCTACCAACACTGTTGACAACCTCAACAATGCTGGCATCATTCCGAGACACTCCCTTTTAAGATTCTGCACGTGATAGCGTGAGGTAATTCCTGCCTGTGACAGTAAGAATTCATCAATACATGTACTAGTCCCACTGATCCAAGACAGAAACATATACTCTCTGTTTCTGGGATGAAACAACCACCGTACATCAACCACTGCATGATATTACATGACATCCTTGAAAATACTTCAGTTGTTACTGTTGCCAAAATCAGATGTACCTGACCCATCAGTCACTATGTCTATGGTAATATTGCAATCTCAACCCACAATCACTTTTGATCTCCTTAACTCAGACGGACCCGGTTTAAGGCAGTAAAAAGTTACGTCACTACTTATTTGTGTGTACACTGAACTAAGTACCATTTTAAATTCTTGAAACTTCACCTTGACAAACATGAACCTCCCTTTTGGGTCGTTCCATGTACGGATAGTTTTATATTAAGTTTTTTTTTTTTTTTTTTTAAACACAAAAGAATGAACAACCTTCCTTTTCAAGTGGATTTCTGTCCAATGCCTGCCTGTTCAGATCCTCCCGTTTTGTATGCATGGACTATTTCCCACATCCAATCACTTCTCCACTTATATCTGACTCCACTGAGGTTAGGCGAGTCTCTTGCACTAAAGCAATATTAGGGTGTTTCGAAGTAATGAAAGAGAGGACCTTTTTCTATTTGATATAATGGGTGAGATTGTTAATATTGAAGGACATAATTATCAAGTCTTTATTGTTTAAACCAGGTTACATTCTTACTCAGTGTGAAGATGTAGGGTTGGCACTGTGTGTGTATCTCTTCTCTAAGTCTTCTGGAGCATGACTAGATTGGAACCGGATGGGTGTAAAGTATCTATATTCCAATTAATGTAGTTGGCTCTGATAAGTCATCTACTTTAGGTTGCAGAAATAATGCAATTATGCCTACCACTACTATACACACGGGGGAAACACTTTAACCTTGTTCTAAGCAACTTCCTTTCCATATTCCACACTTCTTGCCTCCATTCCGGCCCTTATTCATGGAGTTCCTGAGGTACCCCTACCTATGGGCACTGTTCTGTTGTATTCAGAGGCAAGTAAATTGAACCAAATATACTCTCATTGACTTTACTCAGATGGTGTACAAGATATTGTCATTTACTGACCCTCTGGAAACCCTAATGGACTTGTATTCAAGCATCCGGATGTCTAATGTGATTTCCACCAAGTTAAACCTGACAGCCTTTGGTGTGGTCTTTCCCTAAACATTTTGCCTTCTTCCCTCCAGTTTCCTGAAATTTGTTTTTGTTTGCATTGAGACTCTGTGCACTCAACCAATGCTAAAGTGCTTGTTCTCTCTCATGTAAGCATGTTAAAATTTACTTATACTGAATTGGCACATTTTATTTACTTATAAGACCCTAGTAAAGCGATACCACGTGTACTCAGGGCCTGACAATTAAATGCTACTTATGGGCCTGCAGCACTTATAATGTTACCTGCTTAGGTAGCCCTTTAAAACATGCCTCAGGGCTGCCACTGCGGCCTCTAGTGTAGTTTTAAACTGCCAATTAAACCTGGCAAAATAAACCTTTTGCCAAGTCTATACCTCCCTTTGTATTACACATTTGCGTTACCTTATTACATTTAATAGGTACTAACTTTTGATTGGGAACATGTAGAAATATCATGTTCGGTCCCTAAAGAATTGTAAATTAAAATCCTCTTTAAATGTCAAGTCGAATTTTTAGTCACAATTCTGAAAATGACACTTTTAGAAAGTTGGAAGTTTTGTTGTCCTAACCATTTGATGCCTGCATCTTGTGTCACATATCTGTGGATAGCTTGGCAGTTGGCCTTTGTATATTACTTCCAGAGAGTGAGACAAATGGTACTAGGTTTTGGCCTCTCAGAATGGGTGGGGCATAGCTGTTCCTTGCCCCACTTCCTTTTTAAAGGTCTTCCTTCAGCACACTCACAAAGGAACTGGGTACCAGCCTTTTGTTACTCTAGACCACTTGAAGCCTGTGGAGGGGAAGGAAGAAAACTTCCAGAACCAGATGGGGGGGGGGGTGCTTTTAGCAAATAGCCTAGACGTTTCTCCCACGTCAAAGGCTTACACCAGGTATATACGCTGGACCCTCAGACCAACTCTTCAGTACACTTCTGGACCTGTGAACTACAGAAGGACTGCCCTGAAGCTTGAGGCCTGTCCTGCTGTCTGAGAAGGAAAAATGAATCTGCCCCCTTCATCCCAGACTAACCTGAGGGACTCCGAGGGTCAGTTGGCTGGCCTCCGGTACAGGGTCGCAACAACCTCCAAGGTGTAGGAAAGTACCCTCTTTTTGGCATGTTTACCCCACTTTTTGCCTGCTATCAGTGTGCTTAGACTGTTTTCAATGGGATCAAGCTAACCAAGACCGCAGTGATTGTGCTGTCTCCCTCAAAATGTGATCACTTAGGACCTTTGTGAACGCATAATTGGCATACTGGTGTCCCCTTATAAGTCCCTAGCATATGGTACTTAGGTACCCCGGGAATAGGGACACCAGGGGTCCCCCATGGACTGCAGCATGTATTATGCCACCCACGGGAGCCCATGCAAAATAAGTCTCCAGGCCTGTCATTGCAGCCCGCATGAAAAGGTGCATGCACCCTTTCACCACAGATCACTACACCAAGTCACTGTAAGTCACCCCCTATGGTGGGCCCTTCCAGCCCAAAAGGAGAGGTGCAGGTCTCTGTGTGTGAGGGCACCCCTTAATGAGCAGAGGTGCCCCTACGAACTCCGGTTCCATTGCAATGGATTTCGTGAGTGCGGGGAAGCCATTTTACCCGTGTGTTGGACACAGGTCACTACCTATGTCCAGCTACATAAGGGTAACTCCGAACCTGGGCATGTTCTTTATCAAACATTTTGGCATCATACCCCAATACTGTTGACAGTATTGGATGTATGATTCCATGCACTCTGGAGGCTCCTTAGAGGACCCACCAATCTTGCTCCTACCAGTTCTCTAGGGTTTTTCAGACAGCCCACACTGTTACCCCTCAGACAGGTTTCTGCCCTCCTGCTGCTAGACCAGCTCAGCAGAGGAAGGCAGAACAAAGGATTTCCTATAGGAGAGGGAGGCAACACCCTCTCCCTTGGAAGTAGCCTCCCCAAGCCACTGGTTTGCTTTGGAAGCCACATTTGGTGCCCTTCTAGCATAAACCCGTTTACACCAGCACAGGGACCCCCGGTCCCTATCTGGTGCAAAACTGAGTAAAGGAAAGGGGAGTGACCACTCCCTGTCCATCACCACCCCAGGGGTGGTGCCCAGAGCTCCCCAGGTGGCCACTCAATTCTGCCATCTTGAAACCATGATGGGCAGAGGCCCCTGGGAGCATCGGAGTGGCCGGGTCAGGCAAGTGACGTCAGAGACTCCTCCTGATAGGTGGTCACCGTGCATCTGACCAAACCCCCATTTTAGGGCTATTTAGGGGCTCCCTTGAGGATGGGTCCCCAGATTCGACGTGCAAGACTGCACCAGGACTCCTCTGCATCGTTTACTTCTACTTCTACTTCTGGCTACTGGAACCGCAACTGGACTCTTCAGGAACTGACAGGACTGCAACTCCTGAGACGACCTCACCTTGCAACATTGTTTTCTCCAGCTCCTTCCAGCAACTGCAACATTTCCCCAGCTGTGCACCCTCTGGGATCAGGGAGACCTTAGCCGGCACCAAGAAGCAAGAAGGAATCTCCCTTGGATTGAAGGAGTCACTCCCCTGCATCTGCAGGCACCTACAGCAATGACGTCCGGCTCCGTGGATCTGCTCTCCTCTGGAACTGCGTGGATCCTGCATCACAGGTGCTGATCTAAAGTTTCCCCTTGGTCCTCTCGGCTCGCTGTCCACCTTGGGAGACAGTGAGCCCACGTAACTCTTGCAGATACCAAGGCTTGTTGTCTCCTGCTCCAAGGGATCTTCAGGATCAGAGTAGCCCCTGACCCCAGCACTTCATCCTTCCAAGGACAGTCTCCTCTCTGCTGCTCCTCTTCAGCTCTAGGGCTCCCCAGCTGGTCTTCTTCTTCCCCAGTCGACCCACATCTTCATCCACAGAAGGGTGGGTAGTGGCTCCTGCCCCCATTGGGCACTCCATCGTTGACTGGATTGTGTCCCCTTCTTTTGCAGGTTCTCTTCTTCCAGAACTCACCTTTGGTTTCTTATAGTCTGGTCCTGTTCTTGCACAATCCATTTTCTAAATCCTCTTGTTAGTCCTAGGGAAGACCAGGTACATACCTGTAGTGATATTTGTGTTTTGACCACTGACATCGTGTCGCACCACTTTGCACTTGGCTTAGCTGTCCACTGTCACATTAGTGGTCACCAGTTACAGACTCCATTTTGTATTCAGCTTAGCCTTAACTTCACTGCAACGTTAAAGGTGCAAGTAGTTTTCCGTACAAAACACGTTATTCAACGTGTTTTCTATTCTGCATGTTCTTTTCTCACCGAACGGCTAGGAGATAACAAGGAGGAGTCAGTCAGCAAGATAAGGATGTACTAGAATGATGTTTATGGTACAGCAGGGAACGGTTTAGTTTTGGGAAAGAAACCTTGGGATTTTGGCCAAGTTCCGAGGTGTTTCTTTTAAAGCTGACCTAAAATAGCCAGCATTTTTTAAATATTTCTTGCAGAGCGGAGGGTTTTTTCCAGAAAGCCCTTTCCTGGTTTGTTTAAGGTATATAAGAGACTCAGGTCGACAGTGGAGATTTAGAGACCTCAATCTGGATTTAGACGTCGAATGCCTGATATATTTCCCGTGAGGGTAGAGCTCTCTTTCTCGTTGCAGTCGAACCGCGGTCAACGACTTGCTGGCAGGATAAAAGATGAAGCACCAGACAGGCACAACGGTTATGCATTTTTATTAATTATTTGCTTTGCATTGTGTATGAATATATATACATATATCAATCAATGTAGGTGTTTGTATCTTTGCATGTATATAGTTGCTGTTTATAGATTGAAGATTCTTTGAACATGGTCTTACTTCATTGTTGCACATTTTAAAAGTACACTTTCAGTTATACTGACCTTCCTTCACAAGCCTTGCAAAAGATATAATAAATGTCTTCTTTAGATTAAGAAGTGCATTCCAGGGAAACTTTTCAACTCCTCTCAGTGTGTGTATCTTGGCTCAGTCAGCAGTAAAGCAAAACATTATCTCTGCTCTCCTGGGGGTTACTAGTTCTTCTAGCTTCCCTCCAACGACTCATATCATTGAGTGGGGGAGTTTACTTCACATTCCACTATATGGTTTGATCCTCCCCTGGGAGGGGGGGGGGTGAAGGAGAAGAGAAAGAGAGAAGGAGAGGAGAGAGAGAAAAAAAAAATACTTGTCTCCACTTACTGTGTGACCACTGTGGTATTGCATAAGCTTTGCATGCATCCTGGATAAGTTTTGGCTGCTCATCCACAGCTACCTCCAGAGAGCCCTGGCTTCTTAGTCACTGCCTACACTCACTAGAAGGGGTTGCCTGGACCTGGTATAAGGTGCCAACACCATAGGTGTCCACCACACAGCAGGCCAGCTTCCTACACAGGTGTCTCTGTGCAACTGCCCAGCTGACCTGCTGCATGTGGACCTGCCTGAGCCCTGCTGGCATCCCCCAAGAGGTTCCCCCCAATGTCCTGGACCCCAGGCTGGCATCAGAGTGCATTCTTCTGAAAGAAAGGAGAACTCCTAAAGTTTGTGGCTCTTCACGACTGCGAAACCACCTGTTCGTCCTGAGACTCTGCCATCCACGACAACCACCTACGAGAAGCTCTGGTGAGCTGAGACTCGTTGAAATACAATGACCACCGGTAACTCAAGATCTGCACTTCGCACTACAGCGACAGCGTATAGTGACCACCAATGCGAAGTTCCTGCAACGACCATCTGCAACACCCGATCGGATCTTCGAGATACATCAACCACCATCCATGATGCCAGACCAGCTCTCTGAGCTACAGCAATGACCATCCCCGACCCTCTTCCTGCTCCTCATGGCCTACTCCACTGCGAACAGAAGTCTTTGCACCAGACTTTGGTATGTAACTTTCCCTAAGTAACTAACCTGGTCCCTATATCCAGTCCACACTCCATCAGGGTCGGCCTGAACTTGTGACTGTACCCTGGTCTAGCACCAACAGATGACTGCAAGTGGCACTGTTAGACGCAATATTTAGCTAAAACTTTGAAACTGCACAGCTTGTGTTGTACTGTAGAATTTCTGTCACTCTGGTATAATTTTATATAAATTGTTGCTGCTTTTCTAAATTGGTGTGTTTTTTTTTTTTTGTATTTTCACTTTATTACTGTTTGTTTGCTGCATAAATACTTAACACAATGCTTCTATGTTAAACCAGACTGATATTGTGCCAAACTACCAGAGGGTCAAGCACAGGTTAATTTGGTGCTATGTGTGGTTCACCTGAATAAGCATTGCGATTGTTGATTCAGAAAGGTCTTCACCTCCCTCAATCAAAAACCGAATTTCCTTCACATCATTTCTGTGATTTGTTTATACGGCAAATAGATTTTGTGCCCCCTCCATGTACTGCTTCCAGAAATATTAGTTGCCTCGGATTTCTGTTGGTGTTTGGAGGCATTACAGGTCTTACTTGATCAAGCTCCTACCAGCTTTATTAGTTTGTAACACTGGCTGGCAGAATCCTGTATTAACACCTCCCTTGAACAACTATGATATTATATATATATCTTGTTTTACAAGAGATTTTTCCTCCCTTCAAAGTACCTTAAATACTCTGCAAGTCTACCACCTCCTTCCACCACTGTGTTTGGCTATTATGAGTGTGAGAATGACACAGTTAATTAGCTACAGGCAACATGTATCTCCTACTACCACTCCCACAGCACACTATCAATGTCTTTTGTGCGATCTTCTTCTATTCCAGGTGTCATGATCATTTGCCTGCATCTCAAAACCCTTTGGTCTTGCTCAGGGCCATTTGTAACTGCGGGCAGCAACCTTGTCAGAACGGCATGACCTACTCTATCTGCACAGCTCACTGGTTCATCAATCCTTCTCCTGCTCCACATATGTTGTAATTTCTTCTCTGGTCTGTAAGTGGGTGCTAAGACGACAAGAAGGGGCTACTTGATATTCCTGGGATTAGAATTAAAAAGAGTAACAGTGAGTCCCTCAGATATAGAGGCACAACGGGGTATCCAAAACTGTACATTGAACTCCCAATTAGATAACAAATGTCCAGACAAGATCGGTGTTAAACCAAATTTGAATACATGTAAAAGAAAAGAAAGTGTATAGGTGCTCCATGTAACAGAGCAGAGCAAGTGATTCAGCACTACTCAGGTCAGAAAGTTCTATAATTCATACAAGCTTAAATAATATTTCTAACTGTTGCACCATTGGTCACTTGAAGAGGGTCCTAAGTGCATACAAGTATTGTTTTACTAACAGTCTTGAGAATGCTACCATATTTTGTCCTGATGAAGACCCTGTAATGAAGCATCACACAGAGTTGAAAATGACCCGCTATATTGACTAGATATTGGTTGTACAGAATTGTAGGGCCTAGATTTATATCATTATTAGGACCTCTTCTAACCCGCTTTTGCAGAGTCAATATTGTGTTTATCCATTCGTTTGCTGTGCATACTCAATGTTTACTCACCAATGACTCACACTGTGCCATTACATGGAGGACCTACTTCAGTAATATTGTAACATTGTCTGTGGATGCCTTCTTTTAATTTACACGAATACAAGTTTGGTTTAACAGAAACATTGTCTGGAGCTTTGAAATCCTTTTGGGGGTTTGCTATACAGTTTTGGCCTCTCACTGTGTCTCTGTATGAGAAGGAACCTCTGTTACTTTGTAAGTAGGCACGGCATGTCTTGGAACCCCTGTTTCAGTGCTCGTCAATGAATGACGGGCATCACAGGCCTTACGGAGGTTACCTCTTCTCCGAGTTCAGATGTATAAACTTTCCTCTACGGTTAGCATTCAACCTGGTCACATCCACCTCCTTACATATCTCTCATTTTACGGACTCAATTACTCTTGATGTGCATTCCTGTTGGAGCTTATTAGTCATGTTAGGAGCGACTAAGTCCTGCCTCTCTGGAACTGATTATTTAATCACCTGCTTTTCCTTACATTTTGGCAAACAGCAACTGCCCCACAGGAAAATGTTTGCAATGATGAAGCACCAGTGCTTATGTTTTCTTGTGTGCTCCGCATCATAGTTCCTAACTACTTGCCAAGAATATTGTCTCAACATCATTAAAAACATGGTAAGCATCCAGCAATTCCGCAGAAATCTTTGGTGACAGTACAGTATATGGTGCAATCCTAAATACTTTCCATTCATCAAGACCCTTTTCTTGCCACATAAACTGAAAAGTACAAGTTTCACATAAGTGAGCCGATGGCCGCCATTGGCGCAAAGCAGACACACAACAGAAGTTCGCTCGCAGTAAAACGTATCAGTAAAAACGCAATTATCCATGTAACCGGGTCGGTGTCATGCAAAGCACTCGACTACTACCAAACGCGATCGCACTGTGAAATAGAGAGAAAAAGTAGTCCAGAAACCATGCAGAAAACATCGAGCCCCGTATGTTTTTAGTAGTTAGTCTGTGCGCTTGAGGAGGGCTAAACACCAGAAAAGGCATGACGTACGCATGCCTTTCACTAATGAAATCAAGCTAATTTTAAAAGGCAAGCCCACGAACCAACCAAACTGATGGGAGTGGCATGGGTGTGGTTACAGGGCCATAGAGAGATTACACCAGGGACAGAGCGATTTTTGCTCGACCCTAAAAGGGATGTTGGGAATGGCCCTTTTTTGCAGGGTTATCCCCAAAGTTTTGGCCTTCTTCCTCCTATTTTTTCAGATCTGTTTTGCTGGGTTGTCACTTTACCACTGCAGATCAGTGCTAAAGTGCAAGTGCTCCCTATGTAAATTGATTGGCAAATTTGATTTACTAGCAAGTCCCTAGTAAAGTGCACTATGTATGCCTAGGGTCTGTAAGTCAAATGCTTCTAGTCGGCCTGCAGCACTGATTTGTCCCACCCACAGGAGTAGCCCTGTAAACATGTCTTATCAGTGTCTGTTGGTGTAGTTGTGCACTGCCAATTCGACCTGGCAATTGTACCCACTTACCAGGCCCAAACCTTCCATTTTTAAGAAGCCCCTAAGGTAGGCTCCAGGTAGCTCCATGGGCAGGGTGCAGCGTATTTAAAAGGAAGGACATGCACTGGTGTTTTTTACATGTCCGGATAGTGAAATACTGCCAATTTCGGGTTTCACTATTGCAAGGCCTACCTCTCCAATAAATTAACATGGGGATTTCATTTAAGTTCCTCTTGAATTTAATTTCCCATTGGGAGAAGATAGAGACATGGAGTTTGGGGTCTCTGAACCCAGAATTTAAAGATACATCTTTGGTCGAGTTGATTTTTAGATTGTCTGTTTGAAAATGCCACTTTCAGAAAGTGGCCATTTTCGTGCTTAACCATTCTGTGCCTCTGCCTGCCTGTGGAATTCACGTCTGGGTTGGGCTGTTTGTGAATTCCCTCTCGACATTGACATAAAGGGAGCTGAGGTGTGTCCTGCATATCCTGATGAGTCTCCTGAGCTACACTGGGGAGGGAGGAGCTGACACCTATACCTGAAATGTCTGTGCCTGTCCTCACACAATGCAGCCTCTGACCTACTGGAGTGTGTCTGGAGCCAGGCCTGAGCAAGGTAGGATCTTGTCAACAACAGAGACTTTACTTTGAAATTTGCCTACTTCAAAGGCAGAAATGAGTATAAGTAGTGGACCCAAAACCCCAGACTTTTAGAACACTTCTGGATCAAGAGGAACCTCAGCCAAGAAGACGAGCTGAAGAGATAGAGGATGAGTACTTCCCCTTTGCTGTGTGTTTTGCTGGGTTGGCCTGCAGTTGCTGCTTCTGCCTTACGGAGGACAAAGACTGGACTTTGCTATGTATCCTGCTTGTGAAGTTTCTCCAAGGTCTTGAAGTAGAGCTTGCCTCCTGCTGGAAGTCTCAGGGATATCAAAGACTTCAGAGTCATATGCATACAGCACTGGGAACTGTGCTTTTTGTGCTGCAGCAGAAGAAACACCACCAAGATGCTAGTACCTGCATGGTGACCTGGCGATGCCACATGGAGCTGTGGCCAGCTTTGCACCGCAACCCTGGTCTCACTGATGCCGCCACATGCTTGCATCGTGACCTGTGGGCCCTGCACTCCGCATCACCTTGCTCACACCTCACCCTTAGTATCTCTGACAACAACGCTTTACGCTGACACAGACCCCGATATCTGCACCGTAGCCCAAGGACACTCCTCGTGAGGTACACGAAGCACCGACCCATCCCGCACTGCAGTCCTGGTCCACAGACACCTACGCCATCAACTCCAGCATCGTCAGACGCCCCTGCATGCACCGAACCACTGCCTGCGCCGCATTGTACCACCGCTTTGGGCATACAGACAGCAATTCAGCAGTGATGATGCCGCTGCCTCGAACGCGACCTGACGCCGCACTCCTGATCTCATCTCGAGGATCTGGACGCCAGTCATTTCCAAGGTACTGTTTGTGGGTCTTCCCGACACTGTAGCTGGCCTGCGACTCCGCGATTGGCCTGAACTGTTGGATTTGTTATTCACAACGCCTTGACAGCCCCAGACAGAGCTATCAACTTCAAGGAACTGTATTATTAGTAATTCTTGCAAAATTCATATCTTTATTACTGTATGTTGGATTTTTCTCATTTTGGTCTTGTTGTACTCAGATAAATATTGGATATTTTTCTAAAACTGGTGTAGTGTTATTTTGTAGTGTTTTCACTATATTACTGTGCGTTGTGTGCAAATGCTTTACACATTGCTTCTGAGATAAACCTGACTTCTCGTGCCAAGCTACCAAGGGGGTGAGCAGGAGTTATCTGAGCCGGGTATCTCCCTTACCCTAACTAGAGTGAGGGCCACTACTCGGGAAAGGTGTAAACTAACTGCCAACTAGAGACCCAATTTCTAACAGAGGACATATTTCAGACTTAACTTAATTTTTGTAGGACCGTGCCAACCCTATACAGAGATTAGAATACGAGCTTTGACACCACTATTAGAGGTTGGGAGTTTTTATCTTTTAGGTCCCTTTTATAAATTATGCTCTTGCATTGTCCGGGTCTTGATGCATTTATCTTGTCATGTTTCAGTGTCTAGTGGCTTAGAACCTGGACATCAGAGATTTACTGCAGTGGTTTTTGATGAACAGGAGACACTGAAACGACAGGACTGATTGATGTATCATCCCTCCATTAGCATTATCTTGTTGGAGACAGGAACTATCATTGTACTGCTTCAATCACTAGTTTTAGAACTGAGCAGTGCATAATTACAGAAATACATGAAGCAAAATAGGGGAATGGAGTACTACTTCAATGTTCTATCCGATTCTTTTTTGTCAAGAGTTGACGACAACAGGGAATGTTGCTCTTCAGGTAAGGTATCAGCTTGCAATGCTTGCTGGCTAATGCAGGCAAAGTATAATTCCACATCCCTACTAACTGCTGGCCGAATGGCCTTTCAGTTGGTGGCACGCACAAACATGGAAATCCCCACTAACCATGCTACACGGTACAGCCATGGACTCACAAAGCAAAGGGTTAAGCCAGCAGCAATGTCCACTTAGGTGTGTGTGGTACCCACACAGTCTGAATCTATGACTGACAGCACTCTTCAAAAGTGAGGGCTTCCAGCATTTCCAGTTCCCCTTCTCCATTATTCTTTGGCTCAAAGCAGCACCACAGAGAGAAACGGATGCCTCTACATTTCTGCCCCTCACCCATTGCTGAGACAGAGTACACTTGACAGCACCAGGGAAAGAGAGCAGGATGACTCACAATGGCCTGAATAGCATTTCAGACCTTGGAGTAGCACGCCATGATTTTCCTGGTAGAGGTTGTGCCCAACAGGCAGACTCATCAATAGAATAGTGTGTGCTGCTAGTAGAAGCATTTCAAACAGGGGCTAGAACACTATATTAAGTGGGATGAAAAAAGTACAAAAGTGTTGGAAATAGCCCTTTCTGCAAGGTCACCCCCAAATTTTTTGCCTTCTTCCTGCCCTTTTTGCTGACTTCGTTTTTGTTGGCTTTAGGACTCTGAGCACTCTCCCAGTGCTGATCAATGCTAAAGTGCAGGTGATCTAAACATGGTAAAATTGGCTTATCCACAATTGCCATATTTAAATATAAGACACTAGTAATGTGCACTATAGTTTTCCAGGGCCTGTAAATTGAATGCTACTAGTGGGCCTGCAGCTTTGATTGTTCCACCATCTCCAATAGTCTGTAGTAAACATGTCTCAGGAATGCCACTACAGTGCCAGTGCATGCAGTTTTAAACTGCCACTTCCACCTTCCTTTTTATTAAATGTAAGTCACCCCTAAGGTAGGCCCCAGTTAACCAGGAGGGCAGGGTGCAATGTCTTTAAAGAGTGTGACATGTACTTTTAGGCTTAACATGCCCTGGCAGTGAAACTCTATCAAATTTGTTTTTGACTACTGTAACGCCTAGTCCTCCCATATGTTAATATTGAGATTATCTTAGAACACCTTCTAAGTGTAATTTCCGATTGTGACAACATAGAAATGTGGAATCTGGTATCCCTGGACTCACAATTTAAAAAAACACAACTTATAGTGAAGTATGATTTTAAATTGTAAGTCTCAAAATCCCACTTTTAAAACGTTGGCATTTTCTTATTTTAACCATTCTGTGCGTCAGCCTGTCTCTGAATATACGTCTGTGGAGGATGACAGCTGTGCTGTAGAAGGGACTGCCAATTTGCTACTTGCTTTGCTGGGTTGGCCTGCTGTTTCTTGCCTGGTGTGAGAAGGACTGGACCTGTTCTCTAAATCCTTGAAACTCAGTTCTCCAAGGGCTTGCCTCCTCTTCTTCTGAAGTCTCAGGGACACACAAAGACTTCTAACAAGCCTACTGCAACTCCTGGACCAGTCTTCAACCAGCTCCCTGCCCCCTAGAGGTACCCCAAGCAAAAATAACAGATTATTGATGGAATGCTGAACAATGCAAACATTCACCCCAGTCACAGAACTGGGTTTAATTAATTGTTTTTTTTCTCACCACACCACCCCAGTTTGAACCCAGCCATTTGCAAATTAATCATGACCCTGCTCCCCATGGAAACATCCCCTGCAGCCCTGGGCCCTTCGAAGTGGGTTTTGCTCTTCACATCAAGCATTGGGTTCGTTCGCACCGGAACGGCGCGGCTCGCACAAAGAATCAGCACGAGCGGACACAATTATGGATCTTTGCACAGCAGCATCGCTGCTCACAACTGTGAAGCTCTAGCATGTCCGTCTGCGATGCCCGGCAGCTCTTCATACCTGCGAACGGACTCTTGGCACCAAAATGAGAAGGTAACATTTCAGCTGGACTTACCTGGGACTGTAGCCGACCTGTGCTCCATCACGGTCAGCCTGAACTTTTGAACTGAACCCGGGCTAGCTCACCCAGATATGCTCAGTTGGTGCTTTATGCTTCTAAGCACTACATTGCAGTATAATCTTTAAAAACTTAAGATTTTGAGTTCTCCTTATTGGATTTTTGTTGCTTTTGGCTTGTTTCACTCAGATATTCTCTACTTTCTAAACAGGTGTCTTTTGTGGTTTTTTCACTGTTAAGTGTTGCACAAATAATTTACACACTGCTTCATAAATTAAGCCTGATGGCTCCGTACGAAGCAACCAGAGGGTGAGCACTGGTTAATTTAGGGTGTGTATCTGACTTACCCCAAATAGGATTGTGGTCCCTACTTGGATAGAGAGCATACCTCTGCCAACTAAAGACCCAACTCCTAACAAGCAGTCTTTGAAATGAGGCATGACCAAAGAAGCCGACCGAGGAAGCTCTTACATGAGACATTATCTTCCCAAATGTTTTTGAACCACAACCCAATTTTTTATAACAACAAACTTTCCCAACCCACCTAGCTTTAACGGACATTACACAGAAGGTTGTTTAATGTAACTAAAGCATTGTGTGGCAGTGTACTGTCATTTACAAGCAGCATATTTTCCATTAAAATGGCCAGTAAATTGGCACAGGCGTACAGTTTTACTGATAAAACTGTATTTGCACACAAATGTTAATGAGGGGAATTCAGGTTTCTATGACTATTTAACATTTGTGCATCACCAAATAAGGTGTCTTGAATTGCTTTTATCCTCTTAAAATCTGTTTACATCACACTTCAGAATTACAGAAAATGTGCTTCCTTAACTGCTGACTGTACAGTTAATTTACAAGTATCTACATTTTGCAGTACATTACATAAAATTGACATACTACAGCCTTTCTTATTGCACTTCCTCTACCCCAGCAAGACTGTCACATAACTCACTTTACTTTCTCTGGCTGCAAAGTTAGAGGAGCTTGTAAACACCAATCCCCATGTTAAAAAATAAGAGCAATTTGTCAGAAGATACAATCCGATATTTGATCTCCGTCTTTGAAGAGTAGCAAAGTGACCGGATAAATACAGAATTTAAAGGCATCTTTAGTTATTGGTTGAACTTTCGTGACCTACCAGAAATAGACTTGCACACTCTAAAATCACTGGTCTGTGCAAACGAAGGTGTGCCTACACAAACTGCACTTGAATACTGTACCTGATACAGCATGCCAAATGACTAGTATTTGGGTGCCTCGGTATGTGGTTTCTCTTATTACACCCAGACACATAACAATCACAATATGCACCTAAAAGAAGTGGAACATGTTAGCTTTTCCGATGCTTGTTCGCACTTATTTTTATACAATATCAAATAAATGAGCAACAACAATACTGTGAATAACAGAAATCGAAAATGTTTCAATTTTGAGCATACGAGATTGCAAATTAAGCATTACGAAGGCCGAGGAAAGGGGGTGTTCTCAGTGCCTTTATCATTTTCGTTCTCCCCTTCACATCACTATTTTATGCAATCTCTCCTCCGGAGTTAACCACTTACACCCCATTTACTGTACCTGTAAACACTGCAGTTTCTTATACTTTGCTGCGGTCAATATGTTGACATTTACGTACATCCTTCATACACTTCCACACAGAAACAGAATTACAGTTAGCACATATAAACACTGCTTTCTGAGCCCTGCAGCGCGACCAACGACAGGATAAGCAAGTAGTTTGAATAAGATTATGACCCAGTGGCAGGCACAGTGAGGAACTCATATTACCTTCTTCCTCAACTCCAGAGCTCCCAGTGTTGCCCCATAATAAACACCCATCGGTGGAAGGACTTCACCAAGACACCTACACCTACATACGACTCAGTTCAGCGTTCGCTATGTAAGAAGCATATTTTGGATGACAGAAACATATCGTGGAAAAGGAAATTCTCTTGAGGAGTAAAGCAACAACATGCAAGACAGAGCTAAACTTGTGAAATAAAACTAGGGACTGATTTAGAGACATCAGGGATTTTGCATGCAAATTTAAGGATATGAACAAAGGACCTTTTTCAATATTGTTTTATCACTGACCTACGGAGAGCTGGCTGGACTCGTCCCACCTAAAGAACTGCACTGACACAGAGCCTCCCTTTTTCAATGGCGAAGAAAGTGTGTACATGGCAGCTAAAAAAAGGCACTATGCAAATCCTGTCAACTGTGGCTTGATGAAAGTATTGAGTGAGTTTTCTGAAAGAAGCTGTAAATCTATTGAACATGCATACACACACACAATCACTATACTAAATATCCCAGCACAAAAAGGGTTCCGTCATTCACACACTATTACAAACATGCCATGACCCATACGCTAAAGACACGCAGTTACAACATAGCATACACACACCTGCACATCATCACACACGCACCTACACAGACCTCGCAAGATTTTATAAATTTTAGGCGACCTGATTAGCATATTTAATGAGATCACGGGAATTGATATAACACAAGTTTTGACAGCAAAGGTGTAAACCACAAAAAGGGACATCAGAAAATGGATCAAAAATCAACAGAAACGTAAAGTGAATAAAATAATGCACGGAAGAAGTGGCACTCAAGAGATATGTATAAAACGGCTCCTACTATCGATGGAAAACAGCCAGGGCCTCAACTATGGTAGGATTGCTTCTAGGAGCCTCTACCACTCCCAGCTGTGCTCTGCAATCAGCAGAATTTTGATTATTGGAGCTTTATGACTGTATATGCAGTTAATGAGTTTACTGCTGATTGTTGCACTTGTGTCTGTACTACCGCGCGCTACCTGGTACGTGTTTGCACAACTCAGACCGGTGTTGCACCTGGTCTGAGCGTTAAAGAAAAGCGCGCAGTACCTGCCCTTACCATGCATGTGTTCTGAGCTACTAAGGCGTAGTAAAACCATGTTCAATACACAAATATCAAAATAATTATCTGTCAATGTTTCTTTTAGGGTGGTGGATGCAAAAACCATGCTCAATGCACAGATATCAAAATAATAATCTTTGTTAATGTTTCTTTTTAGATAGTCGCTGCAAAAAGTTAATGTTTCCTGTGACAATCGGGCTACCTTTAGATGGTAGATAGTTCATTATCCAAAACACTCCTACGCCAAGCTGCCTCTAACGATACTACTGCTTCCCTCACCTTTCAAATACAGGACCTGCCTGATCCACCTCACGGGGGAGCGCCAAAGCATCGTGCACGTTCACTGTGAATGCACCAATCACCCTAACACAAAAAATACCAGCCCGTCTGCGCACCAATCACAACGGTCCAGAGCGATCAGCCAATCAATAATTCTCACACGCAAAGCCCCAATCGCTTTCTAAGTTGCTGCGAACAGGCATTCCTCGATACGAAAGTTTTTGATGAGTGTTGTTTATTTCAACCCAGCATACCACAAATCGGCTCGAGGCTGTCGGTTATCGTGCGAGAAGTGTTACTTCTTACATTGTAGTGAAATGCGGCGTCGACGTATGAACAACGACGACTCGTTGCTGTTAGAAGCTGCCGCAAATTTCAAATGAGCTATTCTACTCTGTTAACATAGGAGTTCAATTTTCACCTAATAAAGTATATTTGGTTATTACTTAAAAAAAGATACACTAAACTATTTGTGACAAAGCTGATCCTACATATGGCACCTTGTAAGCTGAAGTGCACAATTCAACATGGCCGCCATGTGGCGACTTTCTTGAAACTAGTTGCGGAACGTATTCCGCACTTTTATTTTAATTTATTTCGTTGGATTTAACATCCATCTTGAAATTAGACTCGTTGTACAGCTGTTCACGTAGGGTTCTTCGTTAAGAGGACGTGGTCCAGGTTTAGGATTAGAAAGTCAACTCTTGTAACAACTTTGTAAAATACGTAAGCTAATGATAATAACATAAAGCACAATTAGTTCACAATATCAGAGAATAATTACCAATCATTCATTAGTTTTATTCCGTGTTTTATAATGAAATGAGAATATTTACTAGTAACCTGTGTGATATTCGGATAGTTTGGAAAAATATATATATTTATCTACCATCATATTGAAGTTGACAGAGACAGCACTATTCAAATATGGACGCGTTGTTAATGTCACCCGATCCAGCAGGTCATATTTCAAACAGACAGACATCTTGACCGCTGCGTGTTTCTTTTTGGATTTGGTATGTTTCTGCTCAAGCCGCAAGCGTTATTGAGTTAGGTTCCTTTCGCCTTTCATAGACGGCGATTGTGCGTCACGTGGAGGGATCCCCCAATGTGGTCTTACGTTTATGCCTCAGACCGGAAGCACAATAAGACGAATAGTAATGCTACTGGAGAGATTTACACTGAGGGCGCTCTGTGCCGCGCTTGCCCGTGAGTACAGACCGCTTCTGGAAAAGTGCCCCTGTGCGTTAGGATGTGCGGCTTCTAGGCACGGACATAGTGCCGCCATTGTCACTGTTAACAACCACGATGCTGTTACCTGGAGATTGAACACCTATCTTCTAAGTACAAGTAAACGGTTGGCTGCTCGGCATCATCATCATCTTCCTACCACCAGTGCCTACCATGACTTTGGGGACTGGAGACCGAACATCTTTTTATGCTCAGCCACTGGACTTGCAGCCGATCAGCACTATCTTCCCATTGCCAGCCAAGGTACTGGATCTGAGAGGCTGAGCACCCCTCGGCTCACGAGTGGCCGTACACCCAGGCATGCCTGTTTCCTAGGGGGCCACCAGTTCATCCGTCGTTTCAGAGCTGTAACTATTAACGCACACGATCCTGCGTTTATTTATAGCCACACGCATTATCTATCAAAGATGGGCTCCAAGGGAACTTACAGCATGTCCCAGTCAGACGGAACATGCTGGAACTGTCAAAAACATGTGCACATAGACTTGTTTTTCTGCCCCTCATGCAGTGCCATTCAGCCTCCAGACCCATCTAAGGATTACTTTCAGATCATGAACAGGTGAGTTCATTTATGTGTTTGAACGAATGCCAAATTGTTAGCAATTTATTTCCGCATCGTAGTTTTTGTTGTCTGATTATTACAATAGCAACTGTAAAAAAAATATTGAAGTTAGTTGTCAGTGTTACCTGGTGAAATAATCAGCCTGCAGCATACGGAGGACATGCGAAACGTAAAACGGAACAAATAATAATATTGACATGTCCGTCAAAAAATAGTTTCTTAAGACACTGGGCTTACTTATATCCAAGCATCCACGAGTTACAATTATAAATCTTAATTCTAAAAGATTGCCCCAAACATGTAAGAAAATGGAAAGTAGCTACAGCATCGCAATACAAACGATTATGTAAAATATAAGAAGTCGGTTGGTCACCTGATTTTAAAGGGTAATGTATTTAAGGATATCAAAGTTTTTCTGAAACTAATATAGTTCTAACAAACTAACATTTTTGCTGTCCTAAAATAATAATTGTATTAAGATCTTGGGTGCCTGAAAAGTGCAGTGTGATAACATGCGAAATGTCCTGCAAGTGGAGTTAATACATTTTGTTTGTCCACATCTGCCTCATCCCTTACAATATATTACATTCTAACAGTCATAATTATTTCCCTCAAATGTATTTATTCTCTCAGTGTTTACCTTGCTCAAATGGTTCCCTGAAAGGGACAAATAAATTGTAAATTAGAAAAATAGGCTCCACTTTGTGATGCTCCTGATTTTATTAATTCTCCTTGTACCAAAAAACCTCCATTTTGTTTTGCTTTCAGGGTGTCTCTGTCTCAATTTTCTGCCATCTTTAATGACATGTTCATACAACAGGATCATCATTTTTTGTTCACTTTTTATTTTCCCTCACTCTTTAGTAATTCCAATAGTCTGCATTTCACTTTGGTGTGCTATTGAGAGACCTACAGTTCTCCAGTATCTTATTTGCCTTCTGTTACATTCACTCGTATCTTCTTATGCACATGCCCATGTTTTCTAAGTTGCATTCAGTCTGATGTCATATTTCCATTGCTAAATGCTGCAAAGAAAGAGGGGCAGGGGCTGTTCTTAACAGTTTGTCAGAGTGCTATCATAGTGTGAGTGTTAGACCTGACAGGCTTAGGGTGGTCATCCCCCAACTTTTTGCCTGCCTCCCTGCCACTTTTCTTACACAGTTTTTGCTGGTTTTACGATTCTGCACACTTTACCACTGCCAATCAGTGCTAAAGTGCATATGCTCTGGCCCTTAAACATGTTAACATTGCTTCACACCCAATTGGTATATGTGATCTACTTGTAAATACCTAGTGAAGAGGCACTACATGTGCTCAGGGCCGGTAGATTGAATGCTACTAGTGGCCCTGCAGCACTGGTTGTGCCCCCCACATAAGTAGCCCTTTAACCATGTCTCAGGCCTGCCATTGCAAGGCCTGTGTGTGCAGTTTCACTGCCATTTCAACATGGCATTTAAAAGTACTTGCCAAGCTTTAAACTCCCCTTTTTCTACATATGTCACCTCTAAGGCAGGCCCTAGGTAACCCATAGGGCAGAGTGCTATGTAGGTGAAAGGCAGGACATGTACATGTGTGTGTTTTTTATGTGTCCTGGTAGTGGAGAATTCCTAAATTTGTTTTCTACTACTGTTAGGCCTGCTCCTTTCATAGGATAACATTAGGGCTACCCTCATATACTGTTTGAGTGATAGATTCTGATCAGAAAGGGGTACCCAGGTCGTATTTAGTATGGCCAGAATGGTAATACAAAATCCTGCTTATTGGAGGAAGTTGGATTTTATACTGTGTAGGAAGCTGGCTCTCTGTATATACTATATCAAAATGAGATACAGTGTGCACAGAGCGCAGAGGTTACCCAGAGGCTAAAGTAGATAATACTAATGCTTCTTTTGTGGTAGGCTTATCAGAGGGTAGTGCAAAGCACTTGTTGTGCGCACACACACACACACACACACACAAACAATAGTAGAAGCACACACTCAATGACTTAACTCCAGACCAATGGTTTTTATATAGCAAAAATATATTTTCCTAATTTGTTTTAAGAACCACAAGATTCAAGTTGCAGGTAAGTACTTCAATAGATTCGTATTTCAAAGATGTATCAACAGTATTGTTTGAAATCGATAAATTATACAGTTTTTGAAATATTGGCAATAATGTGTTTTAAAAATGGACACTGCAATTGTCAGAAACCGTTCCTGGGGGCAAGAAGAGTTAGATCGTTTTACATGTAAGTAAAACACTTATAGTTACAGTCTCCAGGGGTTAGGAAGTCCACAGGTTGAAGTTCAAGTTTACCCCATTGACCCACCACCAGCAACACTGGGCCGGCCGGTTGCAGAGATCAAAGTGTAGGCAAAATTTACATGGGCTCCTATGGAGACTGGGTGCACTCAGTTTCAGATCTACAGGCAGGTAAGTACCTGAGACTTCGGAGGGCAGTCCTGGAGGGGGTATAGAGGAGCACGGGGGGCACAAGTAAGCACCAAACATACACCCTCAGCGGCGCTGGGGCGGCCGGAAGCAAAAAAGATGTCGGGTCTCCAATGATTCTCTATGAGGTAACCCCGGGGGTCACTCAGATGCTGCAGGCGAGGTCCAAGGGGTTGTCTCGGGCAAACCACAGGCTGGACAGGGAGGAGGACCGCCTGCTGAACGTTGCTGCGCCGGGTGTCGGTTTCTTCAAGGCCCGGGGCTGTGGGTGCAGTGGGCCTTATAGGCATCGGATATCTTCGTCCGGAGCTTTCGTGGTCAGGAGGTCCTCGGGATTCCCTCTGCAGGCATCGTCTGGAGGGGTGGAGAGGTCACCAAGGGTGGGCACTTGCTTGGAATCACCTGGGGATCCTCTCTAGCTGGTTGGGCCACCTGGACATGGGCTGTGGGCATCAGGTGCAGAGTGGTTAGGACTCACACATTTGGAGTGAGGTTGGAGTCCTTAGTTGTTGGTTTCTTCTTGGGCAGGGCCGCTGTTCACAGGAGTTCTTGGTCCTTTTGGGTGCAGGGCAGTCCTCTGGAGCTTTGCAGAGGTCGCTGGTTCCACTGGATGCGTCACTGTCTTTTTTGCAGGTTCTTTGAAGCAGGAGACAGGCAGGTAGGGCTGGGGCCAAATCAGTTGTCGTCTTTCTTCTTCTCTGCTGGGGGTTTCAGCTAAGCAGTCCTTCTTGTCAGGTTGCCAGGAATCTGGTGAGCAGGTTCAGGGACGCCCTTAAATCCTAGTTTTAGGGGTCAGAGGGCGGTAGCCAATGGATACTGTCCCTAAGGGTAGCAACACCCTCCTTGTGCCCACTCCCTTTGGGAAGGGGGGCACAAACCTAATCCTAGTGGTCCCTGCCCGCCAAATCAAGATGGAGTATTCTGCAGGGAGGGGGTCATCTCAGCTCTGGGCACCTTAGGGGTGGTCCTGGCTGGGGTGGTCACTCCTCACTGTTTTCCCTAATTTCCCCACCGGACTTGCCACCAAAACTTGGGGCTTTATCCAGGGGACGGGCAACTCCACTAGCTGGAGTGCCCTGGGGTACTGTAATCCAAGGCTTGAGCCTTTGAGGCTCACCACCAGGTGTTGCAGTTCCTGCTGTGGAGTTCGTAATGACAAACTCACAGACCATATGCTCAGTTTGGCTACACTGCATTTACAGTGTCTAAGAATGAACTTAGACACCGTAGGAGCACATTGCTCATGCAGCTATGCCATCACCTGTGGTATACTGCACCCTGCCTTAGGGCTGTAAGGCTTGCTAGAGGGGTGACTTAACTATGCCACTGGCAGTGGTTTGTGGGCATGGCACCCTTAGAGGGGTGCCATGTCGACTTTGTTTTTTTCTCCCCACCAGCACACACAAGCTGAAAGGCAGTGTACATGTGCTTGGTGAGCGGTCCACCTAGGGTGGCATAATACATGCTGCAGCCCTTGGGGACCTTCCATGGCCACAGGGTCCTTGGTACCAGGGGTACCTTTTACAAGGGACTTAACTGTGTGCCAAGGCTGTGCCAATTGTGGAAACAAAGTTACAGATTTTCGGAAAGAGCACTGGTGCTGGGGCCTGGTTAGCAGGATCCCAGTACACTGTCAATCAAAGTTGGCATCAACACTAGACAAAAAGCGGAGGGTAACCATGCCAACAGTGGCACTTTCCTTCTTCTTATTCTTTTAAAAATGCCACTTTTAGAAAGTGAGCGTTTCTCTGCACTTAAAATCCATCTGTGCCTTACATCCTGCCTCCAATCTACATCTGGCTGAGCTGTTTGACAGCTCCCTTGTGCATTTCACCCAGACAAACACAAACACAGGATACTCAGTCACACCTGCACTCATCTGCATACTGAATGGGTCTTTCTGGGCTGGAAAGGTGTAGGGCTGACACTTACATTTCAAAAGCTAGTGGCCTGCCCTCACACAATTGACTGCCAAACCCCTTACTGGGACCCTGGCAGACAAACCTGTACTGAAAGGGGACCATGTGCACTTCCAAACCACTCATTGAAGTCTCCCCCACTTCAAAGGCATTTTTGGGTATATAAACTGGGCCCCTGACCCCACCAAATCAGACTCTTCTGGACCAGATCCTGCAACCTGTCAAGAGGAACTGCCTGGCTGCCCAAAGGACTAACCTGGACTGCTTTGCTGTGAAGGACTGCTGCCTTGCTGGCCTCTGATATTGCTGTGAAGTGCTCTCGAAGGGCTTGGCTTGAGCATGGCTTATGTTTTCTGGAGTCGCAGGCCAAAAAGACTTCATCTCTTCAAGGAACCTCCTTGTGCGCCGAAAATGGACTCACAGCCTGCCGTAAACGACGCACAGCTTGCCATGCGGCGAGAAAAGAAATCCTTCTTTTATTTATTTTTTCTCTTTCTTTTTCAAAACATCAATGATATTTAATTATGGCATTCTGTATAGCACTCACAAAAAGTTGCTTCTGTATAAAGACAAAAAACAAATGAAACTCTTATACGCCCAAGTATCGTCATTACATATCATGTACATACATCAAACATTAACAGATATAGATATCATAGTTGAATCTCCTTGTTAACATGATCCCTGAATGTGTCAAGTATAGACATGACAATACCCATATACATTTACAGATATAGATTTCATGTGTTGAAAAAAATGAGTGCAGGATAGTAAGCACTGGATGTGGAGTATATCACATTTTCTACGTCGAGCGCGCAAGTGCTTTGATCTGTTTTAAGGATTGTGGGCATTTAACCACGCCCATGACCTTCATTCGTTCATGGGCTTGTCTTTCAAAAATCACTCAATGTCATTGGTAAATGCTTTACGTTTGTCCTGCCTTGGGGCGGTTTGGTTACCGCCTTGGACACCAACCCTGTTACAGGGATAATTGCACGATTACCGATATACTTCAGCGTTTCCAAACTACTTTTTTCTTTTGTCTGCGCTTCGTGGCTGCCATGGCGCGCGCTCAGAGCGTGAACTGGATCAGAGGTATCATTTTTTTTTACATTATATGCACTCTGATCTGCTAAGTACACGTTATTTGTAGCAGGCATATTAACCCTGTGCGCTACGTTATGATGACTCCAAATTTCCACTAGACAAAAGTGTGTTCTCTTGGCTGCCATGACACTTTCAAAGCTCAGAGCGAGAACTTGATCAACAGTATTGTTTTCGCATTATATGCACTCTGATCTGCTTAGTACACGTTCTTAGCAGCAGGCATACTAACCCTGCACACTACCTTATGATGACTCCAAGCTTCCACTTGACGAAAGTATGTTCTCTGTCCAGAAAGCACATTAATTGACAGAGTTGTTTTGACATTTTTACATTACATGCAGTTTGTGATTTGCCTTGTACACGTTCTTTGCAGCAGGCATAATAACCCTCTACGGTACCTTATGAGTCCAAGCTTCCACTAGACAAAGTACGTTCTCTCTCTAAAATAATCACCAGAACTACTTTGACAGTTTTACATTATATGTACTCTGATCTGCCTAGTACACGTTCTTTGCAGCACACATATTAATTCTGGGACTTTTATTTTTATATCGTGATACAAGATAGAAACCAGCCTTTGAAGTAGTATTCGTAGAGTTGTTCAGCTCCCTAGTTCGATGCGTGATTCGCTCATTTAGTTTGTTGCATCTTTGCATTCTGGGACTTGTAGTTTTATTCTTATAACTTGAGATAAGCTGCAAATACAAAGCAGAATCCTGACTAGATGAACTACACACACACTTTCGAGTCTGTGAAACTTGAGCTGTGTTTGCCTATATTTATAAAACTAACTTTGAGGAGAGCTTCCAGTTGATTATGCTGTACAATGGTCAATATTTGCTAACTAATATTTCAGTTCAAGACTGAGTGAGGATCATTAGTATCATGTGAGGTTGGCTCTCCTCAAGCGTGTGAAAAATCATGGGCGTTTTTGTTCGACTTCCCAGACTGCAGTAATGGGTCAGTGATCCAGTAAGCACACATTCTTGGAGTACAATTATTTATTCATTGTCCCGCGGGCAATGTTGCCTGTGCCAACTGCCAAGTAAATATGTTTGCACCTGGTAGTAGTTTGTGTTTTAAGGGCCTTGTTTAACAAAATATTCCAGAAGGCCTACTAGCCCTTTACTTATATGGAGGGCCACTGGAATTATGTGGCAGAAAGAATCAAAATATGCGGCAGGGTTGACCAATTAATGTGGCAAAAAAAGCCCAGTTATGCATTTACAATGCCAATAGCTCCAACTCGAGTAATTGCGAGGCCTATTTCATTGCTTGTTTTTCTCCTTGTGTACATAAACACTCTATGCTATACCATTAGTGATGTGGGGCAGATGCATTAGTAATATTGTTTCCACCATAAGGATATACATATTCCATGCATTACCAGTTCTTTTTGAAGGATTCATTTAAATTTCCCAAAAGGGTGCAGCTCCTCAATACTCCTGTCATTAAATGTCGCTGACACGTTTCAACCTGAGTCTGGGCGGGGCATTACTTTTAGTGCGATCATAATCAGGGCGTATATCCATTTTATCTAGACCCTAAATCAAAAAGACAATTGTAAGGTGTAAGTATAATATACTCCAATAGCTTTTTGATTACACACATTTTTTATGCTTATTTTGTTACATACCCAATTTATTAGGAAAATAGGATTTTCAGTGCTCTCTGTATAATTTAAACCGATTAGGGAAAAAAGTTGTGTAGCCCTAGGTTGGTAAGGGCACTTAATCAAATAGACCATTATAAACCAGAGTCTGCGAAGATTATTTTTAATGTGCTCATCTAACGCCTGTATGGTATTACTTTTCAACCTAAAGAGAATAGAGTTGTGTTTCTTATTAGTAGCCTGTTGTGGTTTACACAACAGAAAGTTTGGTTGTTGCTCACGGATTAAAAGAGCTCACCAGTTCCATGTAGTCATTCATTGTGTGACTGTACAATGTCAGCTATCTTGGTCATTATTTTCTGCAATATAATCATGCAGACTCAGATTTAAAATGGACAGTACTACGACAAGTACAAGTGAACTCATACAGGGACTCATCCCTACTTAGACAGCAGGCGTTTATGATCATGAAACTACAGATGTCTGAAACAGGATTAAATTGAATGTCTGAGATCAGCAATATTATCTGAAAAACTGTGAAATCTTTGGTCTCATAAATATGCCCATAAAGATGCCCTGCCAAGTTTTTATTCTATTTTTATTCTATTGGATGTCAAAGTGATCTTTTTGTTCCACAGTTTCCATACAAATTGAGTGGGGCTCCACATAAAGGAAGTGAGGATACTAGTGAAACTTTAATTCAGAATGATGCTATACAGCTTAGCTTCCCCTTTTTCAGTTAAATGACTCTCTTTGTAAATACGAGGAAACAACTTTCCTCTATGCGTCACTTGGAGACTAGGTTTCTCAGCATCCCTTAGCTTGCAAACAACTTCCATCCTATAATGCTATAATTTGGGAGGCAATGGGCACCACAAATGCCATCACATCCGATGAGTTCTGTTACAACTACATGCATCCCTATAACACGACATGGAGCAGACACGCTCTGGATGACTACACGGAACTGGTGAACTCATTTAATCCATGAGAGACAACTAAACTTTCTGCTGGACATGTAGCCTCATATGTAAATAATTGCAGGTTACTAATAAAAGACACAAGTCTATTCCTTTCAGGTTCAAAAGCAATACCATACTAGCCTTGGGTAAGTGCATTAAAACAACATTCACAGGTGCTGAATAATAATGGTCTATTTGATTAAGTGCCCTTACCAACCTTGTGATTCACACCTTTGTACCTCTCTGTTTAGATTATGTGGAGAGTACTGAAAATCCTACTCAATAAAGTGTGTATGTAACAAAAGAAGCGTAAAAAATGTGTGCAATAAAAAAGGTATTAGAGTATATTATACTTACTATATTACCGTCTTTTTGATTTAGTGTCCAGATCAAATGGATATACTCCCTGATGATGACCTTTCTGAATGCAATGTCCTGCTCAGATTGAGGGAGAAATGCGTCAGCAACATTTACTCAGAGGAGTATGGAGGAGATTCTCCTCTTTGGGAAATTTAAATAAATACTTCAAAAAGAACCAATAAGGAATGGTAATTTATATCCTTAAGGTGGAAACAATTTTGATAATGCATCTCCCCCTCCTCGCCAAAGTGATAGCATTAAATATTTATGTAGACAAGGAGAAAAAATGTGATGTACTCCCATTTTGTGCTTACTCTCCTGGACACATTTTTTTCAACTCATGAAATCACTGTGTAAAATGTATTTGAGTTTGTGTGTACTTGACACATTGAGGGTTCATGTGTACAAGGAGAGTAAACTGTGATATATTAGAAATATAAATGTGTTAATGCTTGATGTATGCACATGTGATATACACTCATGTGTTACAAATGGGGTCTCTGGTTGGCAGTCAGTTTGCACTCTGTCCAGGCAGGGACCCACACTCTAGTCAGGGTAAGCGAGTTACACTCCTCAGACAACCACTGCTCACCCCCTTGGTAGCTTGGCACAAACAGTCAGGCTTATCTCAGAGGGAATGTGTAAAGTATTTGTACCAACACACAGGAATACAGTGAAAACACTACAAAAGGGACACCATACCAGTTTAGAAAAATAGCCAGTATTTATCTAAATAAAATGACCAAAACAACAAAAATCCAACATACACACGCAAAGATATGAATTTTTAAAATAAAAAGTCTTAATCCATAGAAATCAATGAACGCGGGTTTTTTAAAGCATTTTTTTTTTTTTACACAAAGTACCTGGTTTGCATCAAAAATAAAGCAGCATGGGTGAGTGTGCGTTGGAAAAGTCAGCGATGCACAGATTCCTTACTCAAAAGTGAGGCTGTGCATCGTTTCTTCTCCAGTCAGGTAAGCAATGCGCCGTATTTCTCTCCAGCAGAAGAGCGATGCGCCGATTTCCGGATGGGTAACCTTAGGTCTACGCAAGTTCACTGTGGTTCTGACGCCCAACGACGATGCATGCAAAGTTCCGGCACACGGTGGTGAAGAGCTTCGCTGCGTGGGTGATGGATCGTTCTTTGGCAGCAGCACACAAGTGTTGCATCTTTTTTTTTTCTTTTTTTTTCTCCAGATGCAATGCAGGTGCTGCGTCAATTTCTACATGGCTCCTGTGAATGGATTTCAGTCTTGGTTCCACCATCTTCTCCTTTCAAGGGCCCAGATACTGGATTAGGCACCACTTCACAGGGTAGGAGTCTCAACAAGAGAGTCCAGGTGCTGACATAGGAAGTCTTTGATGGCCCTGAGACTTCAGAACAGGGGGCAAGCTCAGTCCAAGCCCTTGGAGACACTTCACAAACAGGAAAACACAACAAAGTCCAGTCTTTGTCCCCTCAAATGCAGAAGCAGCAACTGCAGGCCAACCCAGCAAAGCACACTCGCAGGCAAAGGGGCAGTACTCCTCCTCCAGCTCTTCTTGACAGAGATTCCTCTTGATCCATAAGTAGTCTAAAAGTCTGGGGTTTTGGGTCCACTACTTATACTCCTTTCTGCCTTTGAAGTAGGCAAACTACAAAGGAAAGTCTCTGTTGTTGACAAGATCCTGCCTTGCCCAGGCGTGGCCCCAGACACACACCAGGGGGTTGAAGACTGCACTGTGTGAGGACAGGCACAGCCCATTCAGGTTTAAGTGTCAGCTCCTCCTTCCCCATTCCAGCCCAGGGGACTCATAGGGATATGCAGGCCTCAAAATGGGATGGGAGCAGTACAGGGGCCTATCGGGGTTGACGAATAGTACACTAGCTAGTGCTCGCCTTATACATCCAGGGTCCACGGGAGAGGCGGTTTATGCTGCACTCTCGGCCGCAAACACATGAAAAGATAAAAAAAAAAAACATAATTTATTGCTGGATCCCTAGCCTACATTTGTTCTCATATCAGCTGAGCTATGCAAAGCTTTCCCAATTTCCCATGTGACTAGCCTCAGTAATGACAGCCAGAAACACAACCGTTATGGTCAGAAATATTAAAAGGAACACCCCTACCAGCTCAAGAGAATCACCCATCAAACTTGGATGCACAAGAGGATATGACGAGCAACAACTAAGGATGGGCAAGCTCAAACCCTCTAAGAAGTATGGAGGCATACCCATCCACAGAAACCGTCCCTCCATAGGGTCTGCAGAGAGAAAGGAGTCGGACCCAACTCAGACTTGTTATATCAGAAATAAAGAATCTGCGTGGGCCCACATTCCAAAGGAGAAAGAGGCAAGGCTCACACTTCTTACACGCGTATCTCCCAATGATTTGAATAGACTTGAAGAGGGAGATGGGCATCTGTACTGATGTAAGTCCTTACATTGTCCAAGTCCGCCTCTAATACAGCAGCCCTTCCCATTCAGTGTACAAGCCATCATATTAAACCTAGACAACTGAGAGAGGGAAAGTACCTGCCAATGATGCGTGGTTGGCAAGAGAGGAAGTGGTCTTTCCAGCTTGTTCACTAAAGGCAGAGCATGGACAACCTAGACTTGTGAGCCCAGCAGGAGGTCATTAAGAATCACAGAAGCCCACCCTTTGGCTGTTGAGAAATACTGTGTTCTAGAGCACGAAAGGATGGAAGGCAAAGAACACTCTTGAGGCCACAAGAGCGATAGGCTGTAGGTATGACTTAAAGTTTTGGAGGTACGAGCTTGAAACCCCTGTTGAGATGATCCTTTACCATTTGCCAGTGAAAACCCAGATAGTGAAAAACTGGAATGATTAGTAGTAACCCCAGGGCCCTCTTTCCCAGCAAGGGGTTTCAGATACATCCTGTCCCTGTTAACCATATCTGGATTACGAAGTTTTCTTATGTTTGGAGATGGCTCAAACACACATGGGGCTGCAACTGGAGGAAGACATGGCATCTTGATTTTTCATGATGAATTGGTTCAGGACATAGGAGACATAGAATCTGATTTAGGGTTTGACTGAGGGAGTTAGTCCGTCCATTATAGCCTGTGGAAATCTTAATACAGCAGATGTGATATCCGTCACATTTGTGATGGAGTAACCCGTCTGCCAAACTCTAAATCAGGCCCATAGCCTTAACAACTGCCACTTTAAGCCCTTCAGAGTACATCAGTTCCAAGTCGTAGTTGTGTAATTGTGGTAGAAGAGCACATTCTGTGTCCTCTTTTAAAGCACTCCACTTCAGTCAACAGAGCCTGAAAGCCCCAAGCATAGGCTATGCCATGTAGGCCTAAAAAGTGTAAGATTGTAAAGAAAATAGTAAACCCACTTCAATTAAATTTGTACTTTCCTAGCCACTGGTATAGGTATAATGGCATCTTCTGAGACCCTGTTGGTACCCTCTGACTGAATACAACAGTAAGTAGTCAAATTTCAAAGAGTTCAGAAAGTTCTCATGAAAACCCATCAGATGATACAACTTCTGGCAATACAGTGGGGCCACAGTCTTCTCGAGTTCTCCCTACCTCCCACTCCTGGAGCACCAGGTATTGGAAGCGTGACAGAAGATTCAGGTTGGGGCCACAAATTAAAAGCGTCATCCAGTTCTAGAATATGTACCAAACTGCAACCTTATCAAATGTAGTTGTGGAGCCTTATTTACTACTCATTTTCCAGTCTTTAGCATGTTAAAAATCCCCCAAATATTTAAAAAATAAATATTCTAATATTTCACTGCCGTCAAGTATTTCCTCAAAGAAATAGGAATACCGCAATACAGTTCAATGTTGAATTAATTTCCTGCTGCTTCAGATTAGCCTGAGTCTGGTCTATCATATCTGCTGACAATGTTCCTGCACTTATTAACCAGAGATATCTATGTTAACGTCCCCTTACCCATGGGTCTCCCCAAGCATTTGTAATTCATCACAATCAGTTGTAGTTATTGTGGTTGGTGGTGTATCTTTTTGCATGTTGTTACTGTTTTTATTTTGTTCTCCTATTTTAAGTGTTTGTGCATATGTCATCTGCTCTGAGGGATTATACACAATTGTCTTTCTTGGGGCTTGTACAAATAAACATAAAACCTTGAAGAATACCTAATTTTAGTATATGCATTTTGATTACAAAATGTTTTCTTTTTGCCTAAATGATAGCAAGTAATAACTTCATACAGAATGTAACTGTTGACAAACAACTTTGTCTTTCCCATTTTAGTGAAAGAACATTCACGGTTAATGTCCGAACGCTTCAAAAACAGTACAGAAATCTTCAGCGGTTCCTTCATCCAGATTATTTCAGTCAAAAGTCACAGGTACAGGAGCAGAAATAATTATAACTGTTTTGTATTCACATTAATAAAAGCATTCTACGAAAGTACTATTCAGACTTTGGAAGCAACAACATAGTTAATGGGTAGTATCTAACATTAAGTCCTAAACAACATGAAGTTTACAATGCTACATACCACGATATGAGAGAATCTAATTTTCAGCAACTGTTTGAAAAAGATAAACTGACATGTTAAAAAAGAAAATGTAATACAACATTTTGAAGTGGCCAGTTCATTGCATCAGCCTACATTGGATGCCTTTCTGTAAACAGGTCTTTGAATTTTGTTCTAATCTTGTCACGTTTGCTTTGCTTTCAGGCACAGAGGTCAAATGTCGGGCTCTGTCTTCTGAGGGAGCTTGGCTTTTATTTTGCTTTGCTTACTTTAAAGTGAGAGGATTTATGTAAATATCTTTCTGGACACTGGGGTGGGAAAGGAACGTTTTTTTGTTGTTTTTTTTCCCCTACCACACAACAGTATTTAAATGCCTGTAAATGAACTGTGCAAGTATTTCAGAATATATCAGACTTAGGAAAGCACAAGTGAAGCACATGTTTTTCTGAAGTGTGGTGGAAACAAATATTTTAAAACTATCAAAACAAGTCCATTCACTAGGTGATAACATTTCCACATATTATCGCTTGTGTGGAGTATAATTTTATCAGTAAACCTGTATGTGCAAATGTAATGGTAATTTCAATTGAAAATGTGTTGTCTGAAATGGCACTGCACTACCAATGCCATGCATACTCATCTTTACTCCAGTCCACACTTAGCCACTTCACTTTGTCACTCGATGACACTGTAACACTCCACTCTACAACACTTCACTCTATGGCACTCCACTCTGTCCCACTCCACTCTACGACACTCCCCTTTATGCCACGCCACTCTCTGACCTTCCGCTCCACAATACTGTGGCACTCCCCTTAACACTCTATGCCACTCCAGTCTGTGCCACTCCACCCTGCATCACTCCACTCTACCACACTTTACTCTGACGCTTTACTCTGGCACTTTACTCTATGATCCTTCATTCTGTGACCCTTAGCTCTATGACACTCCACTCAACAGTCTGAGCAATTCCCCATGTCACTTTACTCTACTATATGCCACTCCATGCTACACCACTCCATTCTGTGACACTTTACTCCATCCTACGTTATGCCACTCCACTCTATGCCACGCCATGCCACTCCACTCTATGCCGTGCCAAAGAACAATACTCCACTCTGATACCCTACTCTCCTCGACGTCTCTCTACACCACTCCACTGTAAGACAATGTACTCCATTCTGTACCACAAAACTCTACAACACGTTATGCCACTTGACTCCAGGCTGCTGTGCTCCACATAATCCTACACCATTCTACACCATTTTACTTAATTCTGCGACACTCTACTCTACAACATGTTCCTCCGCTCTGTGTTCATTCCAAACCACTCTGCTCTACACCCCTCCTCTCTACTTTGACACTCCAATCTACAACACTCCACTCTGCAACACTAATTCCCTCTACACCATTCCATGCCATTTTATTCCACTCCACTCCGACACTCCACTCTGTTATTTCAGTGTAAAATGTCTGTAATGGCAGTGCACTACCACAGAATGCATGCTCCACTTCCAGCACTCCTCTCTACAACACTACACTCCACTTAATGCCACTCCAGTCTAATCAACTGCGCCAAATTATGCTCTTTCACTCTAGGCCATTCCACTCCACTCTAAGCCACTCTACTCTACATCACTCCACCCTCCTGTTGCCTAAACTATGACTTTTTGTGTAGTTGTACAAGGTTTCCTTTCCCACCCACGGGTGACACAGGTGAACTCTGTTCAATGCACCAGTGTTGAATGTGAAAGATAGGTTATTGTAGCCCCTCAGAATATTACCCAATACGTTGTTGAAGTAGAGTTATTGCTTTTGGCTTACTAACAGTCCCCTTAAAGGGATATGGGGCACCGTGGTAACAGAAGCAAACCTATTTCGTTATTCACAGTATCACACATACCTTACACTAAGAATAGACACTTTTAGTTAAGTGTTTATTACAACAAGGCAAATCTGTTTCTCAATAAAATGTAAAATAACTGTACAGGATATCGTAAAAACAGAAAGAAGGCATGTTGTGAACAATCCGATTCAAATGAACCTGGTTAAAATGTCATTTAAAACCTAGCACTCTAAAACCTACTTCCAGGCGCTACACTAATATAGCATGGAGAATAGAACAATTTGGAGTCTAGAGTTTCTCAAGGAGTGGCAATGCACTGTATTCCTTATTGACAGCAAGAGCTGTCATTATTTAGCAGAGGCATGAAGGCAGCGTGTCCAGCGAAGGACAAGCATGTGCTGTGGCAGCGGCCTTCCTCTGAGACTTGGTTTTATCTGCATCAGGTGAGATGGCAGCATCTTCGAAGTGCACTAGCAGTAGGAGAGACAGCCTATAGTAGAATCTTGTGGGATAATCTGGGCAAAGAACCTCTCCTGACAAATGGTCAGGTCGCAGCCCTTGTATTCTAAATCTTATAAGAGATTGGAATTTCTGATATAAGTTAAAGAATGTATGACATAGATAATGTGCATCAAAGTGTACGTGCCAGGTGTTTACTTATGAATATTTAAGGTGAAAGGACGTTAATTCAGACTATACTAATTTTGGCTATATGTCTATTTATTCTTATATGACCTTGACATAGTGATACATAGACACTTGTCCCAAACTGGTGTTCCATCAGGTGTTATAGTTATGCCATTAGCCGAATGAATTGACACTTTCACGGTTCCCAAAAAGATACGGTCAGATAACATCTGTGACAGTGACAGAAGCGACAATGATTCTGCATGAAATTGGAAACATGGCGACTCACTTTTTCCAAGATGGTGTGAGGATCTATGTAAAATCGGACCATACAGGCTCTACACCACTACAGTGTTTCACTCTGTCATTCCACTCTACAACAGGCCACTTTATGACAATTCACTCAACACTATTCCATTCTAAGACACTCCACATCACTTTACTGTACTCTATGCCACTCCACACTACACCACTCCACTTTGACACTCTTTGCTATCCCACTTCACTCTGCAGCTCTCCGCTCTGACACTCCAGTATTCCTGTACAGTGCCATGTGTTGGAGCACCAAGGTACACTTGGTCAAAGATCGACTCATAGGAAGCTTCCCACAACAAACGCAATCTTGCATGCTCGAAAGGGCACCACAAGCAGTGAAAGACAGGCTGCACACATGTCAAAACCAGGCTGAATGACAGAGACAGGTTGCACTCCAGCTCTTCCAGTAGTTGTGCATCATGCATTCATGACACAGTTGGGCTGGTGGAAGTGCTGTTGTAGTTTGACTCTTGATTTAGGCAAGACTGCTGGTTTAGGATGACAGTACTTTTGTTTGTAGGAGACTAGGCCAATCTTACAACAAGTACCAGCTGTCGTTCCAACCCTCCCGGCTCAGAAGCAGTACCTCACCAAAAACCCAAATTTGTGGCAGACTTTGAGCATTGACTCAAGAGTGCGACATTTCAGGGAGTTCGTGTTTAAATGGCGATTACCCCTTTCTCACATGAACAACATGTCTCAGTCAAACAAAGATAATGAAAGAGATGCAGTAAAGTTTCAATAGGTTTTCTGAATAGGACTGCAATCTACAATAAATTGCATGGGCTGTAATGATTAGGATAATGAATAATGCAAGAAACAGAATGGTAAAAACAGAATCATGAATATATAGACCCCCACCATCTTGCGATAACATATAGTATGAAATAGATGTGAAATTAACCCTAATACCATAGCATGATGAACCTAATCTCCAACCTAAAGAGAGCTAGGTGTGTGAAGCCTAACCTGCCAGTACCATGTCTATGAGAAGAGCCCCAGAACCCTACCTTGGAATGAAGTCTCTAGATCAGACTCCGTGGGGACACACATACTGGGTCAGCATCAATGTGACGTGCAGCATAGATGGCGTCGATAACATCTGGTAGGAATCCCTCTGATTATCTTGTCTGTGTGAGATGTATTTATACAGATCTGGTAGGACCCCTGACGCAGGTATGTTCCCAAACAATAGATAAGAAGGCATGCTTGGGGCAGCACCTATATAAACAATTCCCTGGAAAGGTACATTATGGTACTGGCACACGAAAGGCGAAAGTACATAATGTGAATAACTACATATCTCATTTATCTTTGACACTGATAGTGACTCCTTTACATAATGGCACTGATAATGTGTAACTATAAACATAGTAGTCATCTTGAAATAAATAATTAAATAAATGTGCTAAAACAGAGCAAGCTAAGTAGGTTAAAAGTCACTAGGTGACGGGGCCAAAGGCCTGCAAGCCAGATGGCAAAGGTAACTCCTGATTCCCATAAAAACTAAATAGGATCCACTACACCTTCCCCATTGCTGGAACTAGTAGGACGCCATAATCATGACGCCAAAGAAAGTGAATGAACCCAAGCTGAAAATGCCCAGGACTAAAGCAAGCTAAAATCATATTAAAATATAACTAAAATCTAATTAAAAACTGGTTAAAAATAGCTAAAACATACAAATAAACATGATGTCGACCATGACAAACACAGCAGGCCAAAGTTAAAGGCAATGTCGGCAAACTGTAAAAACTTTAGAATAAGCCAATGGTCAAATCAGTTTAACAGTAGTCATGCTCTTGAAGAATGTCTTCGAAGCCATCAAAGGGAAAGGCATCCAAGAAAGAAGCCACATTGTCAGATCACTGACCGGATTGACAGACTGATCCACAGGTCAGTAGTGTGCAGCAGTCTCAGATGCAGGATCTCCTGTGATAGCAGCACCATCCAAAGTGCCCAAAGGAGCCAGACAGTCTGCCAAGGGTGGCTCGTAAGTAGCCTAGCGAATCAGTCTCAGGGGGCACGACCGTTAGTGAACCCTCATTGGGAACATCAGCAGTTCCTTGTCCACAGGAGGCACATGCAAAACAGCTAGACATACCTAAGGTGAATGCTCAAAGAGGCACCAGGTGCAGTGAAAGACTGGTTGCACACACCAAAGGACTGTTCGGAATGTCAAGACCAAATATGCTCCACTTCTTCCAGCAATGGAGCACCAAAAAACTCTACCATGAGATCACAACACAGTTGGGTTGGTGGTAGTAGTTCCATCACTCCGCTTAGCTGGGAAGGCACAACCACTGCGTATCAGGAACAACTGCAGGAGTATTCTGTCGATCAATGCCAAAGTGAAAGGAAAGCCCCCAAACACACTGGAAAAGAGTGAATGGATGACTGGAGGAATGTCTCTGAAGACAGGCTGGAAGATGCACACAAATCCAGCAGTCTTAAACAAATGGACAATTCCAGTAGTGCTCGAAGCGTTGAAAATTCTGGATACCAGCTCTCCAAAGTGCTTGGAGAAGTTGTTATTTATTAGGGATTGTATCTTGGCTGATGAGCTCACTATCTGGAGAGCATAAGTCTCTCTAGCCGATGTCAACGCAACTTTTTTCTGGAACAGTAGCACCTTTAGTCTGCTCAACTTGTCTTTACGTTAGTAGTATCAATGTGAGGCCACACTTCTGCGACCCTTATCTCTCGTGTGGGGTGAATAAAACATGTCTTCAACACATTACGACCTTAGAGACTGAAATTGCGTAGGCAATTCCTCATCACATACCACAACAGCTTTGGTTGTTCAGCACCACATAACTTCCATTCGAAAGAACATGAAATGCTGGTCCAATCAAAGGGACAGGAGTATCCTTCAGAAAACATGCCAAGTTTGTGACCCCCACATTGCAAAGGCCTTGAAGGGACACCTGTTTGCAGATCATTGAATGACTAATGGTAGTCTCACATTAGCTTCTGCTAAGAAAGACCTCTGTTTCGCCGTTCAGACACTTGTATTCAAAGGACAACTCCCACTTTTCTTTAATATAGCTATCGCCTAGTCGCTCGTATCTGCACATGGCAAGATGTTTCAAGCATTTAAAAAAAGTAAAGTGGAAATGGGCAGATTTATAATGCCATGTAAGAGCCATACTGTTGATGGACACTGCAACTGTGAAAGGCTACTTTTCTAGCTTTTCTATATGAAGCATGGTAAAACTCGCAACCCTTTTAGCCATTGTCAGTTGTTCCCTGGATTAATTAAAAGCAGCAAACAAGTCACTACCGTTAATATACTTCCATGGAACGCGGCCGTTTTTCAGAATCTGTAGTGTCCATCCTAACTGCATTATGGAACGCAGCTGACTTTGTCTATGGTGTAAAAGGGACGTGTCATTCTGTATGATGTCAATCGCAGATGACACTATGTTATTAAGGGAATAAATCCTGTTGGACAGAGTGTTGATGCCGTTGTCGAAAATAGCTAAAGCCTTTTCCAAATTCTATTTATCTACCTTAAACGTGCAGCAGCTTCTATTTGAGAAAGCTTCCAGATCTCATAGTATATTGCATAAATTAATCTTTTAGAGCGTGGCTTCCTTGGGCTAACAAGAAGCCCTGCACGTCTATATCTTCAGAAAGAGTATTAGGATGTTCCTTAACTGCTGCTAAGGTGTTCATTTGTAACCACTGTTGGTACAGTTTACCCACACTGTATGTTGTAACTATACCCGTGTTTTGACAAAGCGAGGGTCCGGACGGCTAATCTTGAAACTCTCTGAGGAATTCACAAAACATGCCTGACACCCATTTGTGTCTATTGGCCATAATACCCACCCGCCAGGACTGGAAATTGAAGAGTTATAGGTACCAGCCTGAACCTTTGCATCTAGTTCTTCCTCTGTGACATTCCGGAAGGACTGCTAATTGGTGAATTTTGCCAGTTTGGAGATGCTGGGCGCATTAATTCCCTTCATCTTTGCTAACCCCAGATAGAATGTCTGTTGAATAGTGTCATTTAAAGTGTAGGAATAAGGCACTCTCTAAATAAAGCTTCCCTACCCTGTATTTACCAATCTTGTGTTCCCCATACACTCTTTACATCAATAGTGTTCTTCCAGTATGCCTAACCTTCAACTGCAAGATGGGGAACAAAGGAATCTGAATAAATTAACTTCATGTTAGTTAGCAAAATGTCCCTAATTTTAGAAGGAGGCAACTTGAAATAATATGACTCTGGATTTTTAGTGTCGTACCCAGAAATATAAGTGAATTTATCTGAATAATGTTTTGGGCTCCCTACAGGTGGAGTTGAACAGTGTTCCATTGTGTGTAATTGAATGCTGATCTGTGTCTAGTTGCACGGTGCAGGTAGTAATGTCCCCAGTTGTTATAGCAGAACATTTCCCCATAATTCCTTGTGTTAGTATACACATCACTTTCAAATGCAGTGTAGTCCTTCATTTCAGTCGACATGGAATCAACTGTCTGGACATCCCAATCATCAGATTCAACACCAGGTGTAATTACATCAGTCATCGAAATTTCAAAGACATGGAATTTGAATGACCTCAGTAGGCCTGTATATATCAAATGGAACTTTATCCCACACAATCCCATCAGGAATCTGTACTGCTGAAATGTTCACAAGGGACAAGTCCCTTCGGACCTTATGCGAGGAAAGATATGGAGATAGGACTTCATCTACAGGCTCAACAGAGGAGCGTTCAGGAAGGTAATCACCATTTGTAAGCAGGAGAAAAAAACTGTCACAAAACCAATCCAGAGGAAAGATGCAAACGATGTCAGGAATAACCCCAGATAGTTCTTTGGATAAATAAATAGTTATTTTTAAGCCATATATACAGCTTACGTGTCTTTGAAACCGTTTCAATAGCAGGTGTGGATGAAGTTGAAGAAAAGTCAACAATGTCGATGAAGTAACCAGAAGCAGTCTCTGCAATCACACAACCCGGTGCATTACTGGTGGATGAATCCACTTCACATGGAGGCTAATAGTAGACAATGTCATCAGTTTGTGTTGTGTTGGAATAGAAGACAGCCACAACTTGGACAGGTGATGTTGTTGAAGTGGTAACAGGAATCGGCAAGAGCTCATTTTCAACCTTCCCCATGCTCGAAGAGGTATTTGTAGCATCGTTGGATGTGCTTGTGTAGTCAGAAGTGTTTTTGTTTCTTCTTCGAAGAGTTACGTCCTGTTGAGTAGTGAGAGGGGATTGGGGAGTACCCAAGAGACCTCTGGGTCTACTGTGCAGGATTGGCCACATGGTGAAGTTTGACGTTGTCAGTCGAGACAAATCTGTTTGCTTTGGAACCAGGCAGCGGTGGTAGGATGACAGTTCTGGTACCTTGTATTCCCAGGACTTGAACCAGTGCTCTGTAAGATGGGCCGAACTCCTTCTTCACAGCGATCTTCTCACAAACCAGATCTCCAACTTTAGGAATCCAACCAATAGAAGTCCTCTCCACAGCCGCTCGGAATGGTAGGGTGAGGAGTAATGGAGTTCAACACCCATCATCCCCATGGTGTCCCTGAATGCCTTAGAGGCAAAGGTAGGGCCCTGGAACAAATGGAATGCTGCAACTGCATATGTACCGATCGAGATCAGCAAGTCTTTTACAACAGTTCGAGCATCAGCCGACCGCTGAGGCCATACCCACCGGAATCTAGAACAAAAATCTACAACAACTAAGATGTATCTGTATGCACCATCAGGTTGTAAGGGACCACAATGGTCCAGGTCCACACATTGTAGTGGCCTGTTGAACACTTAGGGGGATGTTTTTGGAGGGCATTTTGATGCTTGAGCCTTTTATCTGCTGGCAAATGTCACAACAGAGGACATATTGCTTGGTCTGTTTGTATAGACCTGGCCACCAGAAGCGTTTCTGTAAGAGTGTTATTGAGGCCACAATAGCAGTACGTGCTGAGGCGACACCCTCATCTGCTGTTTTTTTCAGGTCTAATCCCTGGTCTTGATTGGGGATCACTTGATCTCCAAACCCAGGAAGTGTTGCACAGGCAACATTCTGTGCACTGATGTGGCAAGAGTATTTTGTAGGGTATGCTTTTGAGAGAGGATTGGCTTCAGCCAAAGCTTAAACGGCAGCCAAAATGTCAGTATCCAATCTTGTCTCGGAAGGAGTCACTGCAGCCACAGAAGCTGTAGCTACTGCGGATTTGGCTGCTTAACCAAATTATTGTGTATAACGTGTACTCCTACACGTTGGTGGCCCAATGTATGCACTACATGGACACAAGGTAGCTCATCCTTGAGATCAGTCACCCTACCCCACAGAGTTCTGTGTTCTTATGGTGTTCCCTTAGAGCTGGCAGAGGCAACAGTTTTGCATTATCTGGAGCCCTATTAGACCATTTATCGGCCAGGCAGTTGACTTGGTCTCTTGATTTCAAAACACTCCAGGAGAAACATATTAAGGAGCACAACTTGGCTGGAACTTTTAAATGCATTTCCCGGGGACCTGAGAATTAAAAAAAAAAAAATGCATTCTATTGAACAGAAAAATAAAACTTAAAAGGAGAAATATTGCTTTACTTGATTAAGACAGCAGATAGAGACAGAAAAGGGGAATCGTGGCTATCCCTATCATGTTGTCAAAATATCCCTCCACTGATAAAGCTCCCACTCTGTTTTGGGGCCCTCTGCAGGGAGACAGGTACTGTGAATAGTGCTGAAGGAGGAAACATTGGTAAATGTAGGAGTACTAGTTGTTAACACTGCTGGCAGAAATTTCTTGTCACAACAGCTATATTGCTCTCTAATGTTAAAAGCCAAATGCAGTTTGCGTGCCTCTGCACTTTTCTTTTTTGATTTTTCAAGACGGGGGATCTACCCTACTGCTCAGAAATGGTGCGCAAACCAAAATCCTTCCCGGCAGTGGGGAGGAAGGGTCTGAGCCAGGTCATGGTTTTAATCACTTTCACAAACCCCTCCCAACAGCAAAAGAGCTTTAATGAAAATAAACCCCATCTACCCTTCCGTGCATTGCTTATTACGGCAAACCTTTCCTTCGCCCCTTCTCATCCCTCCCCAAGGAAGTTGCAGCTGCCTGCTAGCAGCCTATAAATATTGCCTTTCGCATGGTCTCGGTCCTGATTGCATTTCAAAGAGTGTGGCGAGATTGTGCATTTTTGTTTAATTTTTCGCTATGCTAAGCAGCGATCAGGGATGCCTCTGTAACTTTTATTTGTGCAACACTTCATTAGTTTGCAGGTCCATCATAAACAAGTATGTATCTCATAGTGACATGCACTGCAACACCACCCCCTTTGTTTTACCTTGCTGCACATACCACGCCCTGACCACACACAATCAGGTAGCTTTAGCTTTACAAATAAAGAATTATGTGTATGAATAATAAGTGATCCAGCAATGGGGACCCGAACCCCGCCACCCCCAACCCCAGGTGTCCCCGAACCACAGGTTGGGAACCACCGTATTATTGTGACAGTGGCAGATGCTGATAATGAAACAATGTGAATGACTAAAGTCACTTACACCCTTTGCTTACATTAAGCGTCCGTGTGTGCTTGTCTTTGTTTTATGTTAAAATGGATAATTTTTTGGATGCATGTGCAGTTTCAATGAGAGATGTTTATAAGATTGTGCACAACAGCGTAACATAGTAAGAGCTTGTTTAATTTACCTCTTGTATATTCAATGATTTGAGCATCAATCCATGTGTTTAGTACTGTTTCACCCCTGTTCATTTTACACTCCACACCATATAAATACACTCCACACTCGACCATTCAAATCCAGATACCACTCCATCCTACATAACTACAATTCATGCCACAAAGTTACACTCCACATAAATCCACTCAACTCCAGAACACATAATTACACTCCACAAAATTCAACTTTGCAACATACCTCCACATTACATACCACACCACACTGTGCCACATAATTAAACTGCACATTATTGTGTGCCACACATGCCACATAATTCCACTCCTTATAACTCTGCTGTACACCATGCCATATAATTCCACACCAATCGCAACACATTTCAATACCACGCAACATATTTGCACACCACATAATTCAACTCCACATAATTACACTCTATTCAATACCACATAAATAAACCCCACATAAATCGACTCAATGCCTCATAACAAACCACATAACTACAATCCACACCATGCCACATAATTCCACTCAACGTAATTTCACTAAATGCCACACAGTTCCACACCACTCAATTCAAACCTGCACAATTCTATTCCACACCACACAATTCAACACCACACCACATAATTCAACTCCACTGCATGCCACTCCATGACGTGCAATACCACTACAACTAATTACACTCTGTCACACAACTCACAGCATATAATTCCAGTACACTCAATACCGCATACTTACTATCCACATAGTTCCACTGCACACCATGGTTGCATTGCATTACTTTCAGCCATTCTCTTTTCATGTGGTTTTTCCCTTTTAGAGTCTGACTCTATGGTTACAAGACCATGTTTCTTCCAAATGATCTTTTTGTTGTGGTACCCTCTAGGGGCTGTTTTGAGCATTACAGTCCAATACCAAAAGTTTATCTCTGATAAAAGTTTTTATTGGGTTTACATGATGATTGTATGTGTTTAATTAATCTCTCCTTATTGCAGTTATGACCATGACTCGGGCCAGCTTAACATCCTATTACACTATGACTATTTGAACTGTCTTGATATGTTTGGGTGACCCTTCTTGTTCAGTGGTTCCCAGCTTGTAGTCCGGGGACACCTAGGGGTCCGCGAAGCCTCCTGAGGGGCCCGTGACGGCTTAGAAAATGTAATAATATTAACACATTAGGTCCTCCGCTTTTATTTTTCTCGTTATTCCTCCGTGGCTGTCTTGTGTCTTATTTTTTGGGTAACTGTGCTAGCCAGCCACCAGCTCTAATGGTGGGGTGGTGAAAGTGGTATTCTATTGGAATTAGCATGGCAGATTTAAATTGGAATGCTGAATAGCTACATTTTCATTTTTTGCTGCACATAGAGGAAGAAGGTAAATGGAAGTGCTTTAGTTATATGCAGTGCCACTGGAATTATGTGGGAGGGGAAAAAAACAAATTATGAGGCAGGGTTGACATTTATGTGGTATGAAAAGTCCAGTTATGAATTTACAACACCAATAGCTTTAACTCAAGCAAATGTGAGATCTATTGCATTGCAAATGGTTGTTAAATATGGTCATCTGGGGTAAAGGGCTCTGAACAGGCAGCTTATGAACATGTGTGCATGTATGTAGTCTGATCAAAGAAGACTCTGACTGATCCTAGAATCTGTACATGGGTAGCGCTTTGGGAGTTGGAGTCCAGACTAAAACAAATCTGATCTAATTGGGGACCAAAAGGGCTTCACCATTTTATTTTAGATATAGTGTAACATGTGTAATGCCTTTACTGCACACTATATATGTAAAATGTGCTTTACTGTGTTTATAGATTTGAATATGATACGAGAGTCATACTTTTGATGCCTTGTGCTCAATTCATTCGGCCTGAATTCAAATAGGGGATTGGTTTTAACAGATAGGGGTTATTTTCCAAAATTCATAATTTTCTGTACTTCTCCTTTCATTTTTTCTGTTTTTAGGTCGAGGTTGCTGCTTTCTGGTTGTAAAAGTTCTGTTGTGAACTTACAGTGGGCTTACAGCCTGGACATTGCTTACTATTGGTAGGCTTTATTGCCACGCTTATTTGCTGGCTTTTTATTCAGTGGCTTGCTTTCTATTTTTTTTTTTTTGTGTTTCTCCCTCTCCTGACCGTATCTTAATTATGATCCTTTTGATTGGCAGACTTCTATCCTTCCACTGCTCACATTTAAGGAACTTCTGTTTTTTGTTTTTCATTCAGAACTTAATGAGAGTGCTTGTATTTGGTAGCTCTCTCCCTCTTATACTGGTTCACCCCAAAACAGCGCCCACCGCGTTGTGTTGCTCCCCACCCCTCCCAGTTTGTCTGAAAGAAAAGCAACAAGGATATTTTTGCTGGAGTATGGCTGAAATACAGACTTTGAGTTTTTTTTCATCTTCGGTAATGCACATATTGCGTGAAAACACAAGCTTTGGCATTAGTGGCATGACCGTCTATTGCACTCACTCAGCTGGTGTCTATTGCAGAATTTGTGCATAGTATGACACTTCTTCTGAAGTCCTACAAATCTGTCCGTTGAATACATGCAGAGCAGCCCAAATGGCTGAAATCTGTGGAGAGTAAATTAGACCTTGGCAAAACTTTGTCTTTACATTATCACACACCCTCATTCTTTTTAAATTTTGTAAAAAGTATTTGAGTGAAAAGTATTTGGAAAATAACGTCCTTTGTAAAAACTGAAAACACTGAAGCCAGTCTACAGTTTTGAGATTCCTTAAGATATGTTTGCTTTTCCTCCAGTGTTTTGAATGTTTTTTCTTTCTCTTTGTTTTATACATGCCTGTTTACTTTTGTTCTTTTCATTTATTTTTCTTTTACCTGCTGAATTTGTGTGTGTTTTGACATAGATGGGTGAGTGAGTGAATGGAAGAATGAGTTACTAGGTGAATGATTGGATGCATGAGTGCAAGAATCATAGTGCGTGTATGATGACTTAAGTGCTTAAATTCACCAATGACTGAAAATGCACATTCACGTATAAGGAAGGCCTCTTTTTTGCATCTTTTCACATGATCGCGATTTTTTTATTTTTTATTGATACTGCTGACTTTTTGACTCTGTGCTCTGGGGCTGTACTAACCAGACCATGTTTACGTTTTATATCTTCATTTTATAGAAATTATTTTCTAACATTTGGCATAGTTCCACTTGCTTTCCGTAGATCTAGTTCACTTAAAAAATGTGACAGGGAGGAGTCAGGAGTATGCCTGTTATTTTATAATAGAATATTTACCTAACCCGCCTTAGGTACTCCCTACATTAAAGTAAAAGAGCATTACGCATGATCACTAATGATTGAGAAAGACATAGGTCAATTTGATTATACTATCCAGGCAATACTCTTGAACAGTAGTTTGAAAAGAGTATACTTCGTTTCTAAGGACAATGGAATGTAAAATTGGAAATGCTACTTATGGTTGCCTCCAGATTCAATTCTGTAGTTGGGATTTTGCCGCTTATTATCCCTCGCTCCCTAATTGGGTCTATTGATACCCTATGTATGTGGTGACGACTGGCCAAGACTCACAATGTTCAAACTCTACACAGACACTTCCTCTGGCTGACAGCGACTTCCTAAGATTGAACAATAATATGTGGCCTGCCAACTTGCTCAGTTACCTTGCTACTTCCAACCCGATTTGGAAACCCCGGATGGACTCACCATCGATAGTCGCATTCAGCACGATGCTGCCAGCTGTCCAGAGACCCAAACAGTGCTCAATTTAAATTTGGGAATCTCCCCACCACGTACTGTAACACAATTTCTTTCTGTATCTGAATGCGAAATTCTGATGTAACGCAGAGCTATGCATCAACAACTCACCCTTGTTCTGGACCGAATGGGCTGTAAAAGGTATTACGGTTTTAAATCGGGTAGTGGCAGGTGGGTGGATTAAAACCTTCTCGGCTCTGCTTGTGGAGTACATCAGTGAAAATCATAACTGCAGAAACATACGGCCAAAGAGCTGCCTGGACAAAAAGATAGGCAAAGCTCTGCAGGATTTGAGACCTTCGTCTGTCTATGAATACCTGGTTACATAGGGAGCATACAAAAAATTAATCTCTGAAATTTACAGTTTAATTTCCGAAGAACTGTTCTCAAAACCTATGGGCAACCACGTTGGACAGATTGGTTGGCTTTAATGGAGAAACACAACACAGACCAGGATTGGGCTTCCCGTTTAGACACTCAATCCCTTTTAGACACTGACAACAGGAGCTCCAGAGAGGCCCAGCTGAAATTCAGCTATTTCAACAGGTCCCGAATCGATGTCATAAAGCAGGCCTACCCCAGCCAGAAATTGCTGGATGTGCGGCTACCTATGAGGGGATTTGATAACCTATTCTATGGACATGCAGGGAAATCCTGTTATAATAGGACCAGATTTGCTAAAAACTACGAAGCCCTGGCACCAGTGGTATTCTCCTTTCTTTGGAACTACTGTTGCTAACCGAGATCTAGGATGTCCAAAGAGCGAATGCTTGCTGTAAAAGGTGACTGCAGTCAAAATATGTGTACTGCAGAAATGGAAATATCCATTACCACCAACAATATCTAACTGGTCATTATCAATAGTTAACCTTGCTTCCTTCAAAAAATCGATCTACAAGATAAATGACCTACTGTCCAAGTATGAACAAATATGGACTCCATTCTTTGAGAATCTTTCATGAAACACTCCATCTTTAGGGCCGACATAATACCCAGACCAGCGCTGCCTAACCCAGGCCTCCTTAGTTCAGTAAGAGATGCCTTCTACCGGTCCTTCCGATAAAAATGGAACCATAATGCATTTGTATAATATGCTTACTTAAAAAAACAGATATAGAACAAACCACGTAATGATGGAAAAATACTGACGCTGTCGCCCGCACTTCCACAATGATTTATTACTCTGAGTCTGCAGGACGACTCTGCTCCTTACACAGAGAACTCTATATAAGTGTTAGATCTACTCTTGCGAACGCTGATTTCAGTGAACACGTTATGGTCCCTGCCCTACTGCCGGTCTTGTGAAGACAGATATACTTCAGTTTTGTATTATGTACCCTATGTGTAGCGCGGGCCATTTGCAAGGGCGGTGTGTGAAATTAGTTGTAAAAATCCTTAATAAAAATATTAAAACGGAAATGTTAGTTTTGCAGCACAACTATAAATACAGCCCATCAAAATAAATTGGCACAAAATGTGAAACTGAGAATCGTGAAAAAATCAGTGCAATTTTGTCAAATGGCAGCAAAGTTTATTAATAATCCAAATGTAGCATTTCCTTTGGTCTAAAAAGGTCAAGGACCGCGAGGTTTGCTAATTCTGAGTCTGTGAAATATGTTAAAAAGATGGTCCTTAGTGGTGGCGGCAGGTGGGATCAAATGGACAATGGCATTTAGATGGAAGAACAGTCCCCGAGGTACAGCACAGAGAGAATTCCACGTGCATATTTTGCCAATTGAAACCCGGAGACCTGGTGTTCTGCTTTTTAATCCTTTATTTCCGACCTACCTGTCCTTCCAATATAGTCAATTCATTTTAATTTTTTTTATTTTTTGCCATTTAGCATATTTCTGTATATGTCCTTCCTCTTTTCTTTTTTTTATTGTTTCGCTTCCAAAACAATTTCTCACTTTCCTATGCCAAACCTGCAGCAGTAAAATAAAGATTTCGCTGCTTCACTATGCAGCTTTGGCACTACACAATGGTTTGAAAAAAAAAAACTGTCTCCATTTTTACAGGTCTGTGTACATGGAATAATTAATTTTCTGGCAAAATAAACAAGTGACGCTCTAGGTTTGCTTTTTAGTAGAATCCTGAAAGACAGCACGGCTGTCTGATTTGCTAATGACATCTTGGGAGCATTCGAAAAGCTTCCCTGGGAATGCATTCCTCCTGCTGCATATCATTGGCTTTTTTGTTCGTAACTCACAATTTCTCGCATTCTATTTGCTGACTTTTTTTTTGTTTTAGGCTGTCAAGCATAAATTCGTCCCTTCCCCTGCCCAAAACTCATTTACAGTAACCTTCCGGGTGCTCCCATTCTGTAAACAGGCCTTTAAATCCTGTTCTTATCTTGTCACATTTGCTGTATATTAAAAAGACAGAGATCAAATGTCAGGCTCTGTCTTCCGAGGGAGCTTGCTGTTTACTTTTCTTTCTCTGACTTCAAAGTGAGAGGATTTATCAATCGTGCAGGCTACTGGGGATAATGATGACGTGATGGAAACAAATATTTTAATAACATCAAAGCAAATCCATACAGTAGGTTGTATAATTTCCACACATTATAGTTTGTGCGCTATATACTTTTATCAGTAAAACTGTATGTCTGTGCAAATGTAGTTTTAATTTCAACTGAAGATGTGTTGTCTGTAATGGCAGTGAGCTACCACACCATACTTACTCCATTTCATCTCACCCCACCCCACTCCATTCTGCAGCACTCCACCCTATTCTGCACCACTCACACGTCACTACTACACCCCACGTAACTGCACCATGGCACTCTACTCCGCACCACTCCACTCTATGCCACTTCAGTTAATGCCTCTCTACTTTACATCACACTACACCGATTAACTCTACCCCACCCCTCTCTACTATGCACCACTGCACTCTACACCCCTTGACTCTGCTCTTCACCACTGTACTCTACAACCTGTACTCTATACCACTGCACTGTATGGTAGTGCACTCTACAGTGCACCATTCCGCACCAGTACGCTCTGTCATCCACTCCGTACCACTTTAATCTACTGTGCATCACTGCACTGTACTCCACTGCACTCTACCCTGCACCACTCTACTCTCATAGCATGCACCGTCCCACTCTACCATGCACACCCCACTCTATGCTACTCCGCTCTATGCTACTCCGCTCTATGCTGCACCACTCTATGCTGCACCACTCTAAGCTGCACCGCTCCACTCTATGCTGCACCATTCCCCTCTGTGCCACTCTACTCTGTACCACTCTACTCTACTCTAACCACTGCACTTTTTGCCAGTGCACTCTATAGCACTTTACTCAAAAACATTGTACTCTACACCACTGCACGCTACCCCAATCTACTCTGTACCACTGCACTCTATGCCACTATACAACACTCTGCCACTGCGCTCTACACCATTGTACTCTGTGCTACTGCACTGTATGCAACTCTGTTCTGCTCTACACATTGTACTATACGCTACTCTCCACCACTCTACTCCACTGCACTATACGCCACTCTACTATACACCACTGCACTCTACTATACACCACTGCACTCCACACCACTCTCCTCTGTGCCACTGCACTTTACACCACTGCAATTTGCTACTTTGTTCTACACCTCTGCGCTCTATCCTGCAGCACTTCACTATACTCTGAAACAATCTACTCTAAGCCACTGAACTTTACACCACCCTGCCCCACTCCACTCTACGCCATTGCACTCTATATCAAAGGCACTCTATGATGTGACACTCCACTCTGCATCACTCTACTCAACACCACTGTACTTTACACCACTTTATTCTAGACCACTCAACTCAACAGCACTCTGCTCTATAATGTTCTACTCCTTTAAACCCTACACCCCTCTGTGACACTGTACTCCACTCGATACCACACCACAGCACCACTCTACGCCACTGCACTGTATGCAACTCCCTCTATGCCACTCCATGCCACTTTATTCCACTCTGTTGTATGACACACTGCTATACTCCACTCCAGTACTCTACTATATGCCACTCCAGTACTCCACTCAACGTCCCTCCACTCCTTGTCAATCTGTGCCATTCCACGCTACTACACCACTCCACTCTATGCCACTCTAAGACAATCTGCTCTGCTCTAAATCATTCTACTCTACAACACTGTACTCCACTCTGTGCAATACACTCTATGCCACTCCACCCTGCTCTACACCACTCCACAAGACTCTTCCACTCCGCTCCACTCTACACCACTCACCTCTACAATGCTCTACTCCACTCTGGGCCCTTCCACTCCCTTCCACTCTGCAACACTCTACACCCTGCACTACACTCCACAACACTGACACTCCACGCTACACTACTACACAACTGTCTGCGCCACTCCATAACACCCCACTTTACTCCATGGCATACCGCTTTACTACACTGCACTCCACAATGCTCTTCTTTATGCCACTATTAGCCATGCTGAACAGCTGCCAAGTCAGTGTACAACATTGATAAAACATAGTGGCAAAGCCAGTAGCTCTTGCATAGGTGAGACCTGTTGCCTTTGCCAATGCTTAGTCAAACCGTAAGTGGCAACCACTTTGGTCTGTTATGTTGCCAGTGTGCGACTAACAGCATAATTTGTTGCACATGAAGAGGTGTTAAAATACACTCCTCATCACACCCATATGAGGTGCAAGAACAGAAGCTACTCCCAGAAGAAACTGACATTCACCAAATTAGCATACAGGAACACACTTAGCCCCTCATTACAAGTCTGGCGGTCCTAGGATCGCCAGACTCGGGTTGGTGGTCGAACCGCCGCCAATGCTGCGGCAGTCCTACCTCCACATAATGACCATGGGGAAAGTGCCACGGGCACCGCCACATTTACACTGGCCGATGACCTGGCAGTGCCGGCAGCCTGAATCCACCAGGGCAGCACAGCAAGTCCCTCTCCACCGTCTTTTTACATTGTAGTTGTACTGCCATTTAAAAGCTGGCAGAAATAGGAGGGCCCTGCACTGTCCATGCACTGGGCAGGGGCCCCCATGGCCAGCCCCGTCACACTTTTCACTGTCTGCTTGGCTGACAGTTGTAGGAAAGTACCAACTTGCCTGGCATGTTACCCCCATATTTCACTGTATGTATGTTGTTTTAGCCCTTGTGTCACTGGGATCCTGCCAGGCAGGACCCCAGTGCTCATAGTAAGTGCCCTGTATGTGTTCCCTTTGTGGTGCCTAACTGTATCACTGAGGCTCTGCTAACCAGAACCTCAGTGTTTATGCTCTCTCTGCTTTCTAAATTTGTCACTGCAGGCTAGTGACTAAATTTACCAATTCTCATTGGCACACTGGTACACCCATATAATTCCCTTGTATATGGTACTGAGGTACCCAGGAGGTACCCAGGGTATTTGGGTTCCACGAGATCCCTATGGGCTGCAGCATTTCTTTTGCCACCCATAGGGAGCTCAGACAATTCTTACACAGGCCTGCCACTGCAGCCTGCGTGAAATAATGTCCACGTTATTTCACAGCAATTTTCCACTGCACATATGTAACTTATAAGTCACCTATATGTCTAACCTTCACCTGGTGAAGGTTGGATGCCAAGTTACTTAGTGTGTGGGCACCCTGGCACTAGCCAAGGTGCCCCCACATCGCTCAGGGCAAATTCCACAGACTTTGTGAGTGCGGGGACACCATTACATGCGTGCACTATACATAGGTCACTACCTATGTATAGCGTCACAATGGTAAATCCGAACATGGCCATGTAACATGTCTAAGATCATGGAATTGTCACCCCAATACCATTCTGGTATTGGGGTGACAATTCCATGATCCCCCGGGTCTCTAGCACAGAACCTGGGTACTGACAAACTGCCTTTCCGGGGATTCCACTGCAGCTGCTGCCAACCCCTAAGACAGGTTTCTGCCCTCCTGGAGTCCAGGCAGCCCTTGCCCAGGAAGGCAGAACAAAGGATTTCCTCTGAGAGAGGGTGTTACACCCTCTCCCTTTGGAAATAGGTGTGAAGGGCTGGGGAGGAGTAGCCTCCCCCAGCCTCTAGAAATGCTTTGACGGGCACAGATGGTGCCCATCTCTGCATAAGCCAGTCTACACCGGTTCAGGGATCCCCCAGCCCTGCTCTGGCGTAAAACAGGACAAAGGAAAGGAAAGGAAAGGGGAGTGACTACTCCCCTGACCAGTACCTCCCAGGGGAGGTGCCCAGAGCTCCTCCAGTGTGTCCCAGACCTCTGCCATCTTGGAAACAGAGATGTTGGGGGCACACTGGACTGCTCTGAGTGGCCAGTGCCAGCAGGTGATGTCAGAGACCCCCTCTGATAGGCTCTTACCTTTCTTGGAAGCCAAACCTCCTTTTCTGGCTATTTAGGGTCTCTGCTTTGGGGAATTCTTCAGTTAATGAATGCAAGAGCTCACCAGAGTTCCTCTGCATCTCCCTCTTCGACTTCTACCAAGGATCGACCGCTGACTGCTCCAGGACGCCTGCAAAACCGCAACAAAGTAGCAAGACGACTACCAGCAACACTGTAGCGCCTCATCCTGCCGGCTTTCTCGACTGTTTCCTGGTGGTGCTTGCTCTGGGTGTCGCCTGCCTTCCCCTTGCACCAGAAGCACAGAAGAAATCTCCAGTGGGTCGACGGAATCTTTCCCCTGCTAACGCAGGCACCAAAAGACTGCATCACCGGTCCTCTGGGTCCCGTCTCATCCTGATGAGCGTGATCCCTGTAACACAGGAACTCTATCCAAGTGACTCCCACAGTCCAGTGACTCTTCAGTCCAAGTTTGGTGGAGGTAAGTCCTTGCCTTCCCACGCTAGACTGCAAACCTGTGTACTGCGTGATATGCAGCTGCTCCGGCTTCTGTGCACTCTTCCAGGATTTCCTTTGTGCACAGCCTAGCCTGGTTCCCCAGCACTCCGTCCTGCAGTACTCAACCCGCTGAGTTGGCCTCCAACATCTTGGGACCCTCTTTTGTAACTCTACGTGGACTCCGGTTCACAAATCTTCAAAGTGCCTGTTCAGATATTTCTGCGGGTGCTGCCTGCATCTGTGGGGGCTCTCTGAGTTGCTGAGCGCCCCCTCTATCTCCTCCTCCAAGGGGCGACATCCTGGTCCTCAGCAACCCTCAAAAACCTCTACCGCAACCCTTGCAGCTAGCAAGGCTTGTTTGCGGTATTTCTGCGTGGGAACACTTCTGCGACGTGGGACATCTTCCATCCAAAGGAGAAGTTCCCAGTCCTCTTTGTTCTTGCAGAATTCCAAGCTTCTTCCATCCGGAGTCCGCTTCCTTGCACCTTCATCCGGGGTTTCCTGGGCTCCTGCCCCCCCTGGACACTGTCGCGACTATTGGACTTGGTCCCCTTGCTTTGCAGGTCCTCAGGTCCAGGGATCCGTTGTCAGTGCACTGCTGGTGTTTGTTGTTCTTGTAGAATCCCCCTATCACGACTATTGTGCTCTTTTGGGGTAGTAGGTGTACTTTACTCCTACTTTTCAAGGACTTGGGGTGGGGTATCTTGGACACCCTGGCTGTTTTCTTACAGTCCCAGGGACCCTCTACAAGCTCCCATAGGTCTGGGGTCCATTCATGATTCGCATTCCACTTTTGGAGTATATAGTTTGTGTTGCCCCTAGACCTATGCTTGCCTATTGCAACCTATTGTAATTCTACACTGATTGCATTACTTTTCTGACTCTTACTTACCTATTTGTGGTTTGTGTACATATAACTTGTGTATATTACTTACCTTCTTACTGAGGGTACTCACTGAGATACTTGTGGCATATTGTCATAAAAATAAAGTACCTTCATTTTTAGTAACTCTGTGTATTGTGTTTTCTTATGATATTGTGCATATGATATAAGTGGTATAGTAGGAGCTTTGCATGTCTTCTAGTTCAGCCTAAGCTGCTTTGCCATAGCTACCTTCTATCAGCCTAAGCTGCTATAAACACCTCTATTCTACTAATAAGGGATAACTGGACCTGGCACAAGGTGTAAGTACCTTTGGTACCCACTACAAGCCAGGCCAGCATCCTACAACAGTGAAAAGTGCAACTGGTGCTGCTGCACCCAACGCACTGCAACATTGCCACCGGCTCTATTATGTGGGCTGTTTCCCAGTGGGCGGAAACTCGGTTTATGCCTGCCGACCCAGCGGGAAACTCTTAATAGCTCTCGCGGTCAGATCACCGCGCTGGCGGTTTTCTGACCCGCACGGCTTCGACTGATGGGCATTTCCGTCTGCAGAAGTCGAAATGAGGGCGTTAATCTAGAGAACAGTGACCTTGATTTCCCACTGTAAGCTTTGTCGCCTCTTGTGATCTGGATAACCTGTGGATCATTGAGATGTTCTCGAGACTTGAATTGTAAAAGATAGCCTTTGTGCACAGTTGCCATGCAATAACATTTTTACATATACAATTGCAGAAAGAGCGTGATTTAGCTGAAAAGCAGTCTTCACTCGTGAACAAAGCCTATAGGACCCTCCTCACTCCTTTGAGCCGAGGACTCTATTTGGTAAGTTGTTTTAAAATCATGCTTATTATTTTTTGCTATTGAAAACTCCACTATTGCTCCATGCTGGTTTGCATAAAGCAGTGGGCCAGTAATCCTTCCAGTAAGAAGGATGTGTAAAGAACAATTGTTCTAAGTAGCTGAATGTGCTATACCAAAACTCAAAATAAAACGATTGCAAATTATAATGACGTAAAACAGAGTAGACTGGAAAAACTGTTCGGTTACAAAAGGATGGAAGTGTTTAAAACGGAGCTAGAAGAAACACAAATGTGTTTACTTTTGTTTTTTCCGTATTATGATAACAAATGGCTGCTGTTTTAAAAGCTTTTCCCCAGACAGTCTGTCATTATACATTTTGCCAAAGCAAATCATACGAGCTTTTTTCATTTGTTCACTGTTTGGAAAATATGTGATACTCATCCCAGTATTATTTTTTAAGTGTACTAGAATTTATCGATCAGTTTAGCTATGCATTTAATCTAAGGTATGCAGTGCTCCTTTACATAGCACTCCATACCTTGGAGGCACTAGAGTACACCGAGTTGACAGATTGAACAGAACTTCCTAGATTATGCTTGTTTTGAAGAATGTGGGTTTGTGGTGTGGCCTTTGTGACAAGTGTTGTGATGTTTGTGTTGGCACCGACGTGCACTTGACTGTGAAGTGTGGCAAAGAAAAGTAGCAAATCGTATTCTTTACACTTATCTTACTGTGTTTAGCTGAAAGGTTTTGGGGTAGAAGCATTGATTATGAGCCACATGTTTTGTTGGCATGTGTGAATAGTAGAATGTCAGCTTCTCATGTCACAGTTGTTCTGCAGCTGCACTTAACCTTGGAATGGGCAAAGAGGAGTGATAAAGGATTATATGTGTTTGTTCCTGTAATCCTTGTGTGGGAGACTGATAGAGCCTAATGGGCGGAGGTAGTCATGAGGCATTTGTTGGGGAAAAGCCTAGTTTTCATCACTTTCCCAAATTCCTAGTGAACTTGTTTATGCTCAGATGGTGTCTCAGTCCCAGGAAGGAAGTTCCACTGATCATGACTTTTTGTAGGGTGTGACAGTCAGGTCAGATGCCAATTGAGACCATTTGTTCCATTTTGCTGGTATATTTGAAGCTTAACTTCAACAAAGGGTGGATAATTCTGCGTGCTCGGCAGAGCACCTTTAATGTAGAATGTGTGACATGGATGGTCAGAGGCGGGCTTTAAGGGCAGGAGTGACACTCTGAGGTAGAGTCCATTTGCATAGTCAAAACTTGCCTTCACTTGAGAGATGAGTGATAGGCTGAGATCCACGTTTGCTCTCAAGTTTAAGTTAGTAGCAATTGCCATAGGAGTGCAAGATATTGTAGAAATGTAAGGCTGATACTTCAATTTTTTGTAGGTAAGGATCTTAGATTTCGATGACTTGAGTTGCGTGTAGATTTCCTGCACCCAGTGGTCGAACAATCCCAGGCAATGTTCCAGTCCCAATATTTCTAGGTCAGTCTGATTGTCCGCCCTCAGAATGATCTGGGTGTAGTTAATGCATGATAAGTTGAGTACCGTAGGCGGTCTCTGGTAGGCACTTAGCTGTGGACAGATGTTAGCTCTAAGTCATTGTGGTATTGAATTAACATAAAAAGAGATAGCAATATTTTATTTATCAGCAAACGATGGTGGAGATTTGGTTTTGGATGATTCCCTGCATGCTAAGTCCCTGGTGCTTCAACCAAGGGGTGGGCTCATGTATGACTCTTGTCAAATGCCACTGACCGGTCCATAAGTAGCAGCGTGGCAAATCAATTTGTCCTTGAAGGGATCACAAAAGGATTTGGATTGATGTTCTTGTTCGCAGTTGACACTGGGTCAGGAATTCTCAGGGGGTCCTGAGCAGGGTCCGTTCAGTTATTATCTTGTTTCAAAGATATAGGACACAGTGTGGAGTTTTTTTGAAGGTGGATGCCCTGGGATTCTATATTGAGAACAGTTTGAAGCTCTGGTTTCCTGAAATGGCAATCTAGGGCAGGATCAAAGGACGCTCAGAGCTTCTGGTCATCAGCTTATTCCTGTCCTGAAGATTTTGTGTGGTCTCATAGGAAGCTTGCAGCAAGGGGCCAAACCAATGCAGGACTTTACCTAGCAGTGATTTGTACTGCAGTGGTGTTCAGAAGGATCTCTGGGGTAGAGCTTGAAAGGTTTGCTCTTAATTGACATGTTTAGGTACACTTTCAGAAATACTAGTAGGAATTTCCTTAAATTCATAGCAATCCCTGGTGATGGAATGGGATAGTGTAAATATGGTCTGCACTAACTTGGAATAGGATCATCCAGAACTGACCAGGACCACTATGTATTTTTTTTTTTGTTTTTGTTTTTTGTTTTGTCTTTTTTTTTTTTTAATGTAAACTGGAAGATGAAAGTTAGAGTCGAAGCTTACGTTCTTGAAGTGGGTGAATGGCGTAGTGGAACGTCCCACCCAGCAATGGCATTTCTTTTAGATTCTGCACGGATATTATGCATTTCCTCGCTTTCCCAGCTCTGGACAGGAAAGCAGCAAGTGCACTTCCTTGTTTGGTTGCTTGTTTGGTACTCAAACCCCCCCCCTTTTGAGAGAAAAAACGTGACCTGCTCCAATGCCTTCAGATGTTTTTTGCTTCCCCTACAGATGGAGTTTGAGGCTGAAATGCACAATATTCATCTACAGGCGTTTAGAGGTCGAAACATTTGGTTACTCATGGTGAAAGAAAACAAGGGGTTCAGGAGTAGTCTTGTTGGTTTTGCAGTTTATTGAATTCTAGCCCGTTGAGGAATCTGTGCGTCTGTTAGACCTGGTGAACTCAGAGCAGAATTTTTGCAGTTAAAGCTACTTAAAGGAGGTCTCGGGGGATCAGCTACTGGTATAAAGAGACGCTTCAAATAAAATGCAACGTAAATAGTGCAATACATGCAGGTAAAGTTCAGAATAGCAGAGCTTACAAAGGGACAGTCAGTCATTCCACCCTGGCAAAGTAGCTGGTTTTGTAAGTGAGCACTGACTAGTAGGAGTCCTCAGTTTGAATATTGGTCCACCTCCTCTAAGCGCTTCACTCCAGAGCTGGAGACTCCGGGCAGGGCAAGTGCCTACTTCGTGTGGAGCAGAAAGGTGCTTCAGTTCATGTGTATGATCATGAGTGCAATGCACGCCGGTAAAATCCAGAATTTCTACGATTACGATGGTCAATTGCAGTCCATTGAGGTGAATGGAGATGACATTAAAGAGTCTGAACTATAGAAGGCTGTGAATATCTCCCAGAAAATAGTGGAACAGAAGACCCTTCATAACATTTTCCCAGAGGAATACATGCCTGAGAGTTTCTCCTCTTTCACAATTTCCAGCAGCATCTTATTTGGTGACAATGCAGACACTAAAGGTAACGAATTCTGTGGCTCAATGCTAGTTGTAAAAGTAACAGCGTGCGATATGTGGTGAAATACACGTTAGGACTAAGGATGTGTGTTGCAGGTAGTGAAAGGTCTTTCTAGCACTTAAGTTGTACACGAGGGCCCTGACGAGGTTGTCTATGGTTTTGTTGAGGAGTTAGTGGTCCATAGTGGACTTTTGGTCAGTGGACAAGGCATCCCCAGTAGACACATAAACTCCGAATAAGGGCTTTAGAATCTCTGTTCAGTGGGTTTGTTTATTATGCTTTGTTTATTTAGAGCTGCTCTTGCCAGGGGTCCACTTGGAACTAACAGCAGCCTTAGAATCGTGTAGTACCAGCCCTTTCCTGCCTTTAGCAAGCAAGCCCGGCCTGGATGTATTAGGATGCATCTCCTCATGTACATATACGAAGTTGGCCGGAGGCTACATTTTCATTGCAGGGTTTGTAAAAAAAACTGAAGAATGTCGTGCTCTATAGAAGCTTCCCAATACAAAGCATTATTCCTAGACGGCAGTGAAACTGCCTCTTATATCATGATTGCTCAATTGTACTCCACCCCAAGGTTAATTTACCTTAGCCAACGAATATGATTTTTCATATTGCAGTAGAGCATAATTGGTTATTATGTTTGGGATTTTGGGGCAGTGATGCACTGTCCGAATTATCGGCTTGCATTATTGATGATGTCTCCACTGCAACACCGAAACTGTCTGATGGGGCCATGATTCACTGGCCTTAAGCAATATAATAAGATTCTCTTTTGCTGATTCGTTTTGTTTTTTGGTAACAGCTATACCGTTGTTTCCTACAGTTAGAACTCAACGGGATTACAATCGGAGAAGGAACAGACACTGACGTAGATATGCCATTCATTGTTGAAGTCATGGAAATCAATGAAAAACTGGAAGATGCACTGGATGAGACCGAAGTTCAAGATATTGGAAATTTCATTGACGGTGACACGCTACTTTAATTCTTCAATAATATATGCTTAAGCGAAGAAACTTGCCTTATAATAAATGTATACACAACTATCCCTATCATTTAATTGTGCATCGTGAACAAAGCAACAATACCACTGTAATGTATGTTTGCTGAATCTTGAGCAGAGCTACCGCTTGTAGTGATGAGTGAAAGTTGAATTGTAATACTTAGAATACGCCGGTTCCTAGATCTTCACTTAGTTTTATAGCAGCGATACCTGGGAGCTTGATTCTCCCTGCTGAGTGATTTCCAAAACAGTAAAAAACGGGCATTGGCAAAACCAGGAAATCTTGCCTAAAGGACTGTTTGGCTTTGCTAATGTTTTTTAGCACAGACACAACAAACGGACGTTCATCATGTGTGCGTGCTTCTACAAAAGGATGGGATTTTTTTTTTGTATACCAAGCCAAATTGGCTACATATTTTGTTTGTTTAGTGGCGCAAAAAGCACAGCATTCAAATCTTTTTTGGGCAAGCATAGGTGCCTAGTGGGAGGCCGAATCTGACACTTCCTAACTTACTGGTGTTAGCGCGCCTGGTCCTTCGTAAGTAAGCTTACAAGGGGACGCTTATAGATCGATGAACCTTTTAAATCGTATGGAGTATCCCAGTCATGCAGTGACCATTGGACAATAAACAACATCAATAATCATTAGTCACCCTTCTACTCATGAATAACCACAACTTGAGGAAGAGTTAACAATTTTTATTTCCCTATGCTTACAATTCTAAATTATCCGTTAGTTCAAGCTTTATTCAATTTTATTAATCCATAAAAAGAGCATCATCATAGAAAAAATATATGCGAAATGATAATGCCATAAGCTACGACAATTAGCATTAATAATGTGGTTCAGCAATTAAGTTCGTCAGTCAGTGTCACCGTCAACGTCACCCCTAACAGCCTACCTAACCAAGATTAGCTTTAGCGTGTGTGTCTTCAAACATCAATTTGGAAAATTATACCTAAGTGCGAGTCTCTACAAAACAGCGCATTTGGTACCTAGAAGAAAAGGCACAACATAGTCACATTTTCATAGCTACCTATCCAAGATGGATCAGCAACAAGTCAGTCTTCGTCTTCAGGTCATCAATCAGTCAGCTACGAATCGGGCTCACAGTGTATGAACCCAATATCAGCACCTCGGACAGCATCTCCTGACGTCATCGATTTCTCCTCCAGTTCTCCTAAATTCTGAAGTCTTAGCCCCTTGGCATGACTTTTTATTAGGGTCTCCCAGTCCATCCCCTAATTGCTAATTGGTCAGTCAGTCAGCAGATATGACTTAAACCTATAGTTTTTGTTTACGAAATCTATTAATTTCAATATATCCTGGGTCACAAGCAGTGGATTGGTTCTCTAGTCGGTGCCCTCATCATCCGGCTCATCAGGTATCAAAATTGTTGCTTATGGCTCTTCAGTCAGTGCCTCCATTGTTCAAGTCCTGGGAAAGTACATTTAGCTTGCTCTACACATAATTGTATCAAATTGTTTTAATCATCTCCTGTCTGCCGGTACATTGCAGGATGTTCTAGCTACTTGAACTTTGAATGGGTCAAGGCTGTCCATGAGGATTTCCAGTCCTTTGGAAGGCGTCCGATTTCTCCATGTTCAGAGTGTGCGAGACCCAGTTGAAACCAGGCCTTTAGTTCAGCTAACTTAAGACTATGCATTAATGTAAAACATAGGTTATACATCTCATTATGACATTAGTACATTTTTCTAATATATTTTCATTATTCTGCACATTTTTCAATCATTTTAGTATACATGGTGATCACACCCCAAGGGCACATTTTCAAACACGCACATTATTTGTCTACGATTATTTTCTCTACACATTTTCTCATTAGTAAAACCATATAGATCAATAATAATTTTCTTAATTAGCATATCTGCTTCAAGTCAGTGGATCCAACAGATTGTCCAAGTTACATACATTCTCCCCTTTCAAAATGCTCCTCCTCACATCTGCACTGTGTTTAGTGCAGTTTCCACAGATCATGACCAAATCCTTTCGAGGGTGGTGTTGACATTGCTCATCAACAGTTCAATCAAGATAGTGCCTGTAGCAGACAAGTACTCGCGTTACTTATTGGTCCCCAAAAAAATATTGAGGCCTTTAGCCAATTCTTGATCTTAGAATTTTGAACACATTTCCCTGGGAGGAGTGATTTGAAATGGTGACCCTTTCTCAGGTCTCGTTGGCCGTACACTCGGTGGACTTCTTAGTGTCCTCAACTTGTAGGATTTGTACTTTCATGTACCAGTGCTTCAGTCCTGCATGAATTTCTGCCTTTTGTGGTGGTTTCCACTTGGTGTTCAATTTGCAGTCCTTCCATTGGCCTTACGCCAGCCTCTTTTGTCCTTGACTGTCACGTAGGTGGCAGTAGCCTATCTTGACTGGTCAGGGATATACAGATTCTGTGCTTTTGTAACAATCTGTTGAATGCAGCTTACCTCAGCTAGTCTCGGGTGATCTGCACAGCATGATGTTACACAGCTTTTCATCTTGTAGTTCAAAATATACAAGTCTTTAGTCCACCTCTAACCCACACAGAAGGCCTATCTGCCCCCAGAGTGAGCCTCAGGCTTTTAGGCTATGATGCTAATATTACCAGCGAGAGCTATTCTTCCAGACTTTACAGTTTTAAGATTGCTAGGTCTGTTTTACTCCTGCATCATGTTGGGACTCTGCACTAGGTGCACATTAAGGCTGTTCAGTTTAACTGACGCCTCAAATGGATCCAACACTGGGGGGGTGCTTTTCCAAGAAGACCTCTCTGCACCTTCAGTGGAGCAGGATAGGCACCAATCATATGCAGCAGGCCATTATGCCCTCCCCCACCAGTGACCAGTTATAACCAATGTCTCATCTCTACTGCAGGAGAGGCCACATGGATGAAGTGGAGATCCAAGTTTTCTGGTCCTCTTCAGACCACCACTGCCACATAAATCTGTGGGAGCTGTGTGTCATATGTTTGGCCTTGGAGGTGTTTCTTCCTTCCATCAGGGGGGAAGTGAGTTCTATGCTTATCAACAATACGACCTCCATGTTGTACCTCTTCAAGCGTAGCGGCATGGTCTCACACAGTGTCCTTCTGGAGGCACCAATGTTATGGCCCTGGCTAGTACTTAAATGAATCCCACTGTCCATGAGACATCCAGCTGGTGCCTCAACATCATGGCAAACAATGTCAGCAAATATCATATTCCTGACCACGCACATTGACTGCCCGGGAAGTTGTTTGAGAGAGCCTCACCCAATGGGGCATGCCCTTGGGGGATATTTTGACGCTACTTAAAAACATCTGTGTCCCCCACCATTTCACCATTGCCTGTCATCCTGCGCGTTCTGAGGAAAATGAGGCAAGTCAAAGCACATATCATTCTGATTGCCACAGATTGGACCTGAAGGGTCTAGTACTCTTCATTCCTGGCCCTGAACATCTGCCTCCTGCCGTGACTACTTGCTGGAAGATCTTCCATCCCAACAACAGGAAAGAATATTTTATCTGAATCCCCATGATCTGTATCTTAATGTGCTGAGGCTGAACTAGACCACTTACAGACTTTGATCTCTGATCAGAAGAGGTGGCTGTCATTCTAGGTGGCCTACTCCAAGTCCATACACTCAGGTCATCTCTTGGTGTGTGGAGAGGCATGTTGACCCTTTGCAAACAATGTCTGATGGTCTATTATGTGTCTTGTCTTAACCCTGACACATTGAAAATGTATCTGCCCTGTTGTGTGGGTGTTTTCTTTTTAGATTATCTGATCAGCCCTCATTTTTCATTTATTGTGATGTGTTTCCTAAAGGTGTTCTCACATATGTGCCATCCTACTCCTTTCATTATGTCGCAGTGGGACATCAGTTTGGTCTTTAACTTTGTGATGTATGCACCCTTTGAGCCGCTACATGGATGTATGCTGGCTTCCTGCAGTAGTATCACCTTATGTGGGGCAGTCTATTACTAATTCAAATTTTGTTTCCCTTTCACATCCTTCTGAAGAGGAGGACATATTGCACCAGCTGGACCAGTGACATTCCCTAGCCTCTATTTTGACAGTACTAAGAAGCACCAGATTGATGGTTAGCTGTTTCGTTTGCCAAGGGCATGCCATAGCTTTTATATTGATGGCATTAAGGATTGATGGTCAGTTGTGTATATGGTTTGTTAAAACAAAGAAAGGACAGAATTTTATCCTGCTGGATTGTCTTCTCTTTCAAACTGTGTTACTTGTGCCCTGGCTAAAAAGGATTCTCACAAAGGCCTCAGGTCTCATTCCACCTGAGCAAAGGCTACGAATACAGGAGCCCACTGTTTTAAACAACTTGGGCTCCAGTCTATACTTTAACCAGGCACTACAGTATTAATTTCCATGTCTGCAGGGAAATCCATATTTCCTGTTCAATTCTGCTGGGCTTCATGATGTATGTCCACTCCTCAAACTTAGTCTTTTGGTATGGAAGCAAAGGTGAGGAATCTGAGAGTAGAAGTATCCACCAGAAAAATGTTACCTACTTGTGGTTTCTGCTTGATAGTCTATGTACCTGCAGATTACTCACTGCAAGCCCACCTCTCCATTCTGTGATGTGAACTTTCAGATCTCAAGTTAGATTTTACTCACTGCCAGTTGTCACTTCAGTTATGTCAGTCGTGTCTTAGGCTGTAGAAAACAAGATGTAGTGACATCTGTGCAAGTTTGTGCCACCTGTATGCAGCTCCATTTTGTTATGTCTGGGATAGGGCAGAGCACCATCAAGGGCAGAATATGTGACAGAACAACTAGGTCCTAAACAACTATAGCCTAAACCACTACTGCTAAACAACTAAAAAGTCTCTACTACTAAGTACTGAACAACTACTGTCTAAATAACAATTGCCTGAACAACTAATATTAGTAATAATAGTTATATTAGTAATAATAGTTATATATATATATATATATAACTGATATATATATATATATATATATATATATATATATATATATATATATATATATATATATATATATATATATATATATATATTCTAAACCATTAATAAACCATAAAAAACAAAAAGAAAACCTTGCCTTAGAATTAGTTGTTCAGGCAATTGTTATTCAGGCACAATTATTGTTTAGACCGTAGTTGTTCAGTACTTAGTTGTAGAGACTTTTTTGTTGTTTAGCAGTAGTGGTTCAGACAAGTAGTGGTTTAGACCTAGTTGTTCAGGATGCTTCCCTCAAGGGGACAATGGTCTCACCTACTTGGGTGTAGGAGCTATGAATGGATTTATGGGTCTAGTTAGGTGCCTGAAAAGGTTAAAAAAAAGTGAGGAATTTGTAGGTAGATAGAGCATCCACCAGAAAGAGCATTACTGAAGGTAATTTCAGAAGGACAACTTTACCCACTGACTTTCTCTGAATAACTCTTTGCACCAATGGCTTGTTTTTACATATATTTCCCTGCAGCAGTTCTGATGTTTTGCACAATTGATTTCATCATTACCCTTTTCAACAGTTCTGTGATCATCAACCTCAGAAGGATGAGGTTTGAGTAGGATCTGCTCAGAACTGAGCTTGTGACTTGTTATCTCATTTGGGTGTCAGCAGTGAGCACGTAACTAACTTGGCCATTGCTGACCTTTGTTTAGAATAAGAATAGTGCCATGTGATCTGGAAGCTGGTAGCCAAGTGTGGGGACATGGTGATGTTGGTGCCCAAACTTCAGATCTTCAACCTAGAAATTCAGTATTGTACATTGTGATCTGGAAATTTTCTTGTGTGGAAGGTCTACTGGCCCAAGAGTCATCAAAGTGAGTAACCTGTACTGATTTATGTACTGCTGGCAAATGCCCTTATGAGAAAAAAGCCTTGCTAGCGCTAAAAGGGTTGCTGCTAGGTTGATTGAGAGCACAGCTGATTTCTTAAAAGCCCTCTCTCTCTCTCTGTGTGTATGTGTGTATATATATATATATATATATATATATATAGATTATGTGTGTGTGTGTGTGTGTGTGTGTTTATACACACATACATATATTCACTGAAAAACCAAAGGTTAAAGTAAGTAAATGTTATAGTTGAAGGAATATGTCAGAGATAACATCAACATTTTGAACAAAAAAAAAAAACAGAGATTGAGCACTTAGTTACCAGAGCTAACTATAACCTGCGCCCCGTCATGCACTGCTTATGACCTCACATATTACATAACTCATGACATTCTATGATATAATTTATCCAGATATCTATAATATTTTCAACTTTAATATCTCAATTACTGAATGAATTTACACCAAATCACAAAAAGCACAATCAGCGGACAAAGATCTAGATTTCTGCCAAATTTGGTGTAATTGTGTTCTGCATGATTTCCTGTAGCCCTTCTTAAATAAGCCTATAGAAATCAGATGGCGACATTGCATTTTGGGACCCCCTTTTTTTCTCTGCCCCTGCTTGACGGATCACCCCTAAACCTTCAATGCACAAATTAATAAAAAAGTTGCACCTTTTTGGAAAGTTTTGTGGCGATTTGTCAAACATTGCTAAAGTTATTAGCAACACAAAAAATGATTTTCCTATGGAACAGCTGGCCGAACTATAACTACTCGGTGGCGATCACTACTGGGTAATATTGAGGATTTGTGTGGAAAATGTGAGACTCAGTTATGCCTCCTTGTTGCATGATTTCATTAATTCATGCTGACATACAGAAATGTTTCAGTGTTCTATGTTCTGATACATCACTGGAAGTTTTCCAGCAATGTGGGGTGTTCAACTGTTTATTTAACAAGCAAGAGGAAGCTTCCTTGAAAGAAAACCTGATCTGGTGTATGTTACAGAGACTGTTTGAAGTTAGACCTCTTAGAAGAGTACGGAATAAGGATGAATTTTTAATTGCATTAAGTGTCAATTTACACCATGTACCAATTACTTTTACGTTTTGGGAATCTGTATCTTGACTTTATTATACCAGAATTGATCTGAACTGTAGCTCACTGAATTTTTGTTTTGTTTTTATAACACACTCGATCTTTAATAATTGCTTTTGTTTCTAATAAGAATGTGATGGGAATCTCACCATCCCATCAGGAGTAGGCATTTACAAAGAGAAAGTAGTAAAATACAGTACCCATATTTTCTCTTTCCTTAGCGTAGAACAATGTTGCTGACATTAAAATCATGTTGATGAGCCTAGAATCATTATGCTAATCGTCAGTACTAGTGCAAATTTCAACTACCTAAGGAAACCCTCTGCCTTAAGCCAAAAAGTTGAAATTCAAATCAATGTGTCATCAAAACTTGCTATCTTAGTCACAGTCGACGAGTGTCAGCCCTCATGTGATACATGTCCTATAATCACTAAATATTTTTAAAGCCCTAATATGCTTTTGGCACTTTCCTGACCTGGCACAGATGTGTTTGTTGAGGAGTTTACACGGTTTGTGATGGGCCTTTACAAAAAGACATGGTGAGCAATATTAGCTATAAAGAAAAAAAAGATCTTACCCCCCCATGGTGAAAATCTGCGATGATTTTATTGATTTTTATCAGTTACAGATTTTGCAAGTCAAAGATGAGTCTGTTATTAATGTTGTTGAACATAGATCGTGCTTATGATCTTTTTAAGATACTTATGCAATAGATTGACCCCATTTCAGATTTCAGTGATTCATTCGCATACTGTGTATCTAGCTTTATACTGGAGCAATTTTTATTCCTTATAATACAAGGTCTTTACTCTTCCCAAAAACGTAAGTCACTGATCATGATAGAGATTGTATGGTTGCAGAAATGTGCAATAAATGGGGAACCAATAGTGCAATATTCAACACACCAATATGCAGCTAGTAATTTGTTGTAAAATCAAATTATATTTGGGATAATGTAATCTGTGCTGTACATTATAAGGATATTGCAAGTCACTGAGGAGTTTTGTGACCATATAGAGAAACAAGGATGAAGGTGACTTGTGATATCATTTTAAAGCAGAGGATTGTAATTTCTTATAATACATGGGTACACCATCACCCATCCCACAAACCGCTTAAATCCATGATGTTATGTGTTCTTTAATATGAATGAAATAGTATGTTTGCGGACATGAAGAACAGAAGTAGAATGTGTGGTGCAAAATCACCAAAATGCAGTTAGCAATTTGTTGCTCAAAGACGTTAGAATCCGTATAAAGTAAGCTAAATAGGAAATTGCTGTAGTTCAGAATGTGCAGAAAATTTAGAGATTCCTTATTTCCTGTAATGCCATAAAACTAAACATGTTGCCATAAATACCCCTTTTCTGTTGATCACGATTCATTTTATAAAACATAAGCAAAAGTCAGTTCATTTTTTCCTTTAAAAAAAAAAAAGCAGCTGTAATAAGCAGTTTAATTTAAGGGACTTTCAAAAATGACTATTTCAGAATGTGTGGTCACTTTCAGAGATTTGTGCTTTCGTCTATTGAACTGTAGCTGAACAAAACAGCACTGCTATAAATGTCTCCTTTCTGCTAATGAATGTTAACTTCAGGGAAACTCTGTGTCCAAGAGATGAAAAACTAGTTCTCTAACTTATTGTTTAAACACCAGTTTTGATTCTGCCCAGTGTTCTTCCTTCCACATTGTCTGTTGTTTCTGGCAGCAGACATGGTGATGCCGGAACTGAACAGTAAAAAAGCAATCATAGAGTAGCTAAGTTATTTTCTTATTTCACACGCCTAGTGATTCACAACTAAACTGTAATAAGAAAATATATTTTTATACATATATTGCAGACATCCTTGTATCATAAGAAGATACAAAAACCTTAAATATATTTAAAAAGATCCTAAAGAAATTAGATCTGTATTACGACTGACCCCTGTTACTTTGAAAGTTCACTGGGCATATGCTCAGCGCATAACTCTAGATTGCAACTGACTATTAGTTAACCTTTTCTTATTACTCTTCGGTTGAATATGCAGTTGGGTCAGTGCAAGGATGTTTTCCACCCAAGGCAGAAGGACATTGTACCACCTACCCTCAAATATGAGTGCTTCTCATGTTGCTGGTTTCATAGCAAACCTCCTTGGACTGCCTTACCCTAGATCTGTCTGGCACTGTCCACACAAGTGTACTACACTTAAATTGCTACAACTTCATGGTTAAGCTAGGTTTGCCTACCAACGACTCCTCCTCACATTCTTCTACCTTACACTGTGCTGTTACTCCTGTAGGCTTTATTTCATATCTATTGCCAGATATTACATTTATCTGTAGAAGGATATAACCATTGTTACTGATATTTAATATGGGTGATAGTATTTTAACTGTATCACCCTGTATTGTTTTTAATGGAATGCGTATGAAAAATACATCAACTAAAATTGTACTCCCCATTTGCAGCCAAATATGAAGAATTAACAGAGGACGTTAGCACAGCTTTTGAAAAAGGTACTGTACATATGTATTTATCTTTAGTTTGATCACTAAAAGTCTGGAGTATGAATGATTAGCGAAATGTGCATAGCAAAGCATTTTAGCAAAGCACTTATACAAAACGGAGGCACTTTACTTCTTCTATTGAAGATTAAAACCAATGTTGCCAGTTACATACCGCCCTCTAACGAAGCCACCCTGTACATGATCCCGTATATACTAGCAAACATGAGTGCATGCATTTTATTTTCTGAATTGAGCTTAGAACGATGTGAAAAGCACCACAGTGCAGTTAGTTCTCTTTTCAGGATAATGGATTTGATAGCTCCCATGGGAGCTGGAAAGATAGCAAGGTCACTTTATAACTACTGTTCTATGTCAGAGTATTGAAAATAAAAGTATTGCTGCTGTAAATATTGTGGCCTAAATATCCTTTTCAAACATATCACTCAATTGCATGCAGATTTTCTGTTCTATCCAATGGGGAGATATTTTTATAAGCAATATTTTGGATAAGATATGTTTTGGCAGACGATATTTTAGCCACAGTGTTGTGGTAGTGGTACCATGTAATATATTAATGCAAATGAAACTTATATTGACTGTGAGTACTGATGCATGTTATTGCACCTTCTGCATTGAGGCATGCCTGGCAAGCATATACACCTGTAAAAGTACCCATTGAGTTGATTTTCAATTTGCAGAATTCTTTAGGGAGAATTAACCAACCTCCTGCATCCTATTTGCTGAAATTGAAAAAATGGGACGAATGCAAGGTTAAGGATGTAAGTGATTTTTAGGCTTGACAGGTGGATAGAGGTAAAGTAAGGTAAGGGCTTTTTAGGGTTCAGGGTGGGTAGCAGTAAAGGGATCTAAGGGTTTTTTAGGGTTCAGGGGTGGGTAGAGGACATGGAGGTTTAAGGGTTAAACAAAACAAAGAGGGGACTTAAGGGATTACCTTCAGAGCAGAAAAAGTCAAATATAGGTGCTTGGGATGGTTACACCTCCTCCATCCCCACTATTCCCCCCCCCCCCCCCTCCATGGTGTGCTTCCCAGCCCCGCACTGATACAAAAATGTTACACAGCTGTACCTGAGTTTTCCTGTCGTCTGGCGTCCTTGGGCTCTTTCATGGCATGAACACTGCACCAAAAGGGAGAATCCAACACAGTCTCGGCTTCAGTCCCGATTAGACTGTTATTTTTTTCTTCTTTTTTGTCTACACCCAAATTAACTGACAGCTTTAAGTCACCCGAATATGATTCTGGTTCATAAACATCTTCATCCGCGACTGATTCCTCAAGGGCATTAAAGGCATATCTGTTGTAGACGTCCAGATGGTAGCCCAGGCTCTGGTTCTTTACCATTCAGTAACAGATGAATCTCAAACTTGTTATCTTGCACAAATATCAGCAAGCTTCCACCCAAAATGCATCAAAGACTTATGCCATATGTTCCATCATAACAGGTTTAATTCAGCAACATAGGGTTTCACCTCCTAAACACTTGGGTGCCACTCTTTGTGTGTTCTTGATTTTTAAATGTTGTAGGCATCATCCAACTCTTTTTGTACTTCTCCATTAAACATAAATGTTCTCATTAATGTGTCGAAAACTCGCACAAAAAGAATTACTCCAAGTTTGGAACAAAGTGAAACATTATACACAAACTTTCTTTTGCACCTGTTTTTTCACTTTGTTGCCATTAAAACATGTGTGCAAGAGCTGCCCGAAACTGTGCAAACTAACAGCGTGGTAGGGCTAGTGTTATGCACAGTATCGAGCATAAAAACATTTGCGCATTGTATTACATTGTTTACTGCAAAAGTTACAATCGTGCAATAACACACTCAATTCCTTGCCCAAAAGGCGTTTAAGCCAGGGAGTTTTTGTCCTCTATAACCACCCGATTCGGATTGAGACCTTTAATAGGAATGCATTTATTATTTATTTATGATATTTATCCTTGAAAAGAATTCACTCAAAATGTTACTAACTTTAGTATTTTGTATGTAATGAATTACATATTTGTGCAGATAGGATTATTGTATTTTTACAGGCAGATTTTGGTCCCTTTACATTTACTATTTTGCTCTCTTTCAGGTGATGTTCAGGATGCTAAGTTACTTTTAATCAAGATGAAATATTTTTCAAATCTACAAGAAAAAGTGAAGACCAAACTTATGCCACCGTGATTTCATATTACTTGTTAATAGATGGACTTTACAATTTTAAAATATTAAAGTTATTTAAATAAAATTATTTTGCCATGTCTGTATTGTTAGTATTTTATAAAATCAATATAACTGTTCAGATGTTCTTTTTAGGTCTAGTTTAGCAGCGCAGTTGTCACTTGCCCATATTCGATAAAGGGAAAAAGATCTTTTTGATGTATACTTCTGACTGTAGATTCCTCACCTTGTGAATACCCCAGCTGCGACTCTGGATCCAGAGAATTTTTTCACCAATTCCTTTGTGCCCTGGTAGGTGGCGTTGTGTGGCTAAGCATTGACTCCACCTCTTCCATTGACATCAGAGCCACATATAACCACCGCCTGATGTGCTGATGTCCATTCCTTTCCTTCTCTAATGTCGATCGGAATTCGCTCACTCATTTATCTGTAAATTGGCAGGATTCTTTACAAAAGTATACAGTGTGTATGAAGTTATGTCCCGTCCACAAATTACAGAATTTAACCGTGCAGGGACTGCCACAAACAAATATCTGTGACAGATCCCCACCCTATACATCTCTATTTCCTGGTTTCGTCACACCACTCCAAATCGTGTGGAGACTGCACCAGGGTGAACTTTAAGGCTTTCTGGAACCGCTAGTCTAAGCTTTACATCAACGAAGATCATCAAAAGGCCAGTCTCACTCAAAGTCGAGGATGCAGACATGTTCTCCTTCTCAAGGCTGTTCTCAAGAGAGGTCTTTTCATTTGAAGTCTTCATGTATGTCAAAGTGCAAGAAAAAACATCAGAAGTCGAGGCGTGGCTCTCCTTCATCCACCCACTTATCAGGAGAAGTCATGTGGATGTCTGGGTGCCTCCTGATACTGGACCCGGTGCACTACAGTGGAAATGATCCCACAACTCGACCCAATCTAGCCGAAATTCTGAGGTCCATTGGCAATGCTGCATCAAGTCAAGGCTTTCAAAGAGACCATGATGCATATTTTAAGAAACCCTTACGTTTTCCCCTGTTGCACTTTTGATTCCTAAGGATTCGAGTAGGCCTACAGTAGGATTACTGCTAGCAGAATTATCCCCAATGCCATCAGTGCTTCTTGACCTTGCTGTGGGATCAGGCTTGACCCTGGGGCCGCTGCCCAAACGGACTTCAAACCAGGCGGTGACATCCTCACCGGCTTCCCCACATGTTGATGCTGACACTAGAGGAAAAATAAATTGTCCTTTCGGCATCAACCAAATCCACCACAACCTTTACTGACGTCTCCCCCACCTCCTTGACTGACGTCTCCCCCACCCGACCTCAGCTGCAACCAATTCAGCTCCATTCCAACTTGAATGGCACACTGTCTCTACCTAAACAAGCTCCCTTTATGTTGGATTTGGAATATCATGATAAAGGGGATGACACATCCCAGTTTTACAAGGAGGAGAATCCATTTTTTGATCTTCAATTTGCAGTAGATTGGTCACCTCTCCTGGCACTGGTTTAAAGGCCCATCCTGGTCCCTCAGCAGATCTACTTCACTTGCCGCAATGATAATGAGAGCTGCAGAAGTTTTGGACCTCCAGCTCCCATCTGTTAAGGTGAAGACCAATGTCCTCACAGATGTCTTGCAGGCGGGAGTGACTTTTATGAACACCTCCTTCCATTCAACAGAGCCCTTGGAGACCCTATAATTGTAATGGGCGCTTGGGTCAAACCTGGCTCTTGTCTGCCTGTTTACAACAGGTGGCCAGATGACAAAGGCCTGCTTCTCGAGACATGCCATTTCTCCCTCTGCATCCTATACCTGAAAACCAAGTGCTCCAGGCATCTAGGAGCAGACTCAACACAAGCACATCCCCTGCTATTCCCCGTGATAGGGAATCCAAGCTCATGAAGGCATTCACCAAGCTGATGTTGCCCTCAGACAACCTTTGCCACCCGCACAGTTAATATCGTTTGCCTCCTAGGATGCTATTCACAGATATTTGGGGACATGTAGGTGAGATCTTGCCTAAAGTCCCAGTTTGGCACAAATTATCAAGGCTGGACAAAAGACAATAAAATACGCCAGACAGTCTGGCCTGGACATCACCTACTGTTTGGGCTGGGCAGTCGGTACCAGCATACTGCAACAGTGCCATATGTGGATAAGATCCCAGAATTTTTAAAGTGATGTTCAGGTATCACTGATGGACATGCCATTTGATGATTTGTATCTCTTTGGAGAAAAGGCAGAATCAACTCTAAAGAATCTTAATTAATGCAAAGCCATAGAATGCTCCCTTGGCCTTTCTAAACCTGTGCGGGTGCATCACCCAATAGTTTTGCCTCTTTCAGGACTTTGGAAAAGGCTTGGCACAAGAGGCAGTCGAGAGAGTCCCGGCATCAGAAATAGGGACTGGATGCTACTTTCATCAGGTTCTTATGGACAAGGGGCAGTCGAGAAGGGCCTGGCATCGGAAAAAGGGACTGGATGCTGCTTGCATTATTTCATGGTGCTGAAGAAGGATGTAGGCCTTCACCCTTTTTTAGACCTTCACCCTTACAGCCTCTTCTTCAAAAAGGACACATTCAAAATGCTGTCCTTAGCCCAAGTTCTAGCTCCCCTTAATCCGAATGACTTGATGGTGGCGTTGGATTTGCAGTACACCTACTTTTACATCCCCATCCTGCAGTCCCACAGTTTAAGGTGGGCATGGGCCTGTTGAGTTTTTTTTTGATTCCCTTCAGCCTCACCATGGCCTCTCAGATGTTAACGAATTGTTGGCGGTGGTTGCTACACAACTCCAGAAGTTGGAAATACCAAACTTCCAATACCTCGAAAACTGGCTGAAGACAGTGGTAGGCCACGTCCAGACAATAGTGAAGCTCCTCACATATTTGAGGTGCTTTATCAGTGTGCCATACTCACACCTAACTCCTTCCCCAGAAGCTCCTATTCATCAGAACTGTTCTGGATACAGTACTCTTAGTCAAAAAGTCCAGAACATTCAGGCTATGTACCCGATGTTTCGGCCTCTGTCCCGGGTCTCTGCCAGGACAACTCTAAGGATTCTTGTTTTTTTTCATCTTCTGCGTCCTGCTATTGGAACACTCCAGATAGTACAAGTGGGCTCTGCAGTGGAATCTGAAGTTTCTGTGAAAGCAACACTAAACCTGTTGGATTCTTTCCAGGTTTTGGGGTAAACTGCAAAAGATCAGCCGTGGTGGCTGCTTGACTGCATGACTTAATCACAACAGATCATGACAGATGCATTGCTGTGTTGGGGTGAACATTGGGGAGATGTTGAGATCGGAGGATTCTGGTCCCTGCTGGAGACCCATCACCACATCATTTTGCTGGAGTTGCGAGCAGTTTGCCACTGAAAGCCTTCCTCCCATTCATTGAGGGGGGTGGGACGGGTGCAGGCCCTCATGGACAACATGAGCATCATGTGGTACTGCAATAAATAAGGCGGAGTGGCTCCAAGAATGCTATGCCTCTGGAATTGGCTGAGCCATCAGGCCATCTCCTTTGTAGCCAATCACCTAACAAGATGTTTGAATGCTTGGGTGGATGAACTCAGCTGCCACTTACACTCAAAGGTGGTGCAGTGCTTCTTCCAGCAATGGGGAGATCCCTGGCTCGATCATTTCACAATCACTGAGCATGCACTGTCCAGAGTTTTGCATAGTGGAGTTTCTAAGGCAACTTTATTCCAGAGTTGCTTTCCACCAGGGGTGAAGCTCGGGACTCCTGTCTACCTTCCCACCTCTAACTCTCATGCCAAAACGTCTGAGGAAGATCCGGAATGATCACGCCAAAGTCATCCTAGAGGTCCCAGATTGGGTGAGGGAGTATGATACCCAAAGCCTCTGGCCTTGAGCATTTGTTCTCTGATCCAGCTGCTGCTCCAGGAGGATCTTCTGTCATAGCAGTAAGGCAGAGTCCTGCATTTGGAGCTGCTTAGCCTTCACCTCACTGCATGGAGATTGAGCAGTGAAAGTTAGCCCCCTTTGGCCTCCCTCCTAAGGTAGTGGATGTCATCTTGAGGACTAGGCGCCCATCAACCAAAACCATCTGTGCTGGATGCTGGCCGAAGTTTGTAACTTGGTGTACTTCTTAACATATGTAACCTCTGCAAGCCAAGTTGTCGGATGTACTGTTTTTTGCGCTGTCCCTAGTCAGCAAGGGCTCTCAGTGGCAACAGTTAAAGGTTATTTGTCAGCCTTTCTTTGTTTACCAGACAAGCCTTTGTCGTTCAGATCACCTGTTTTAATACATTTTTGAAAGGATTATTACACTTGCTCCTACCCAAACTATTTGTGATACTTTGGTGGGACCTTAAAGTGGCACTCACATACTTGATGTGTACCCCACTCGATAAAATGCACATCTGCCCTTCCGCAGTTTTTGACTCTGTAAAAATTCCTTCTCGTAGCAGTAAGGTAGGCCTATCACATGATTGAGTTGCAGACACTATCAGCAACCCCTTTTTTTCCCGGACAAACTGGTTCTTTGGACTAGGGTGGCATTGTTGCCCTAGGTTGTGGCGCCTTTTCATGTTGAATAATCCATCACCCTTTTAACATTCTTTACTCTACCTAATCCCTCGAAAGAGAAAGAAAGACTCCATCACTTGGCACACAGAAGAGCTTTTAGAGCATTCAACCAAAGACCATTGGGTGGGCATACAGTATTTGTGGGGTTCACAGGAGCAAAGAAGGCTATGACAGTGCAGAAAGGAATCATCTGAAAGAGGATAGTCTTTGGCATAACAACCTGCTATGCACTAGCTAAATAGCTGCTCACAAATGGCTTTGAGGGCTCCTTCGACCAGGACCAGGGCTGCTAAAACTGTTTTGGCGCGCATAGCACCTGTCTTAGACATCTTTAAGGCTCCAACATCTGTGCCACACCTTGATAGCCAGATGCAGTGAGAGGAGCACTTTGGATTAAATAGAATGTCCACCAGGAACAGCATTACCAAAGGTAAGTAACATGTTCTTCAAAAGTACTGCTGAGAGAGGGTCTTTGGCTCTACCGAGAAATTCCATGAATGCAGCATTTCATTGGGCATAAGTTGTGTCCTTTTTTTAAAAGAGTGCTTGTTTTGTGCTCCTGTTGTCTGATGGAGAGTTCCCCTCACCAAACATGGCAGATGCATTTCAACATAATGATGCAGTATGCAAGTCTTCTTCATATACTAGAATTGGCAGCACTATTGTTGATTTCCCATCACTAGCGTGTGTGTGTGTGTTGGTCTGTGCATGAATTTGAAGGTGCCATCCACCTGTTTGACAAATACATAGACTTCTTTAATTTCAGTACTCCCAAACAACTAATCGCATGGCTTAACATATTCTCAGATGAGTTTGGGAGTGGGGGTGACATAATATGTGTGAAGTGACAGGATTGGTGCATTTGTACTGGTCAGTTCTAGCATGCTGTACAGAATTTGGAAGTGCTGATTGGCTACAGAGTCTGCACGTGCCTCTGGTCTGTTACACTGTGCTGGTCATGCTCAGACTTGCATTTGCTTATGGGTGACTGAAGATGAGTAAAGCTAGACCATGACACTGAAGCTGGGCCATGACAGGCAGCCTTGGCCCAGGTAGTTCCTCTGCTGCTGCCACACACATTCCGGATATGAGAAGAGCAGTGCAGCGACAGCAGTAGTTTGGAGCTGGGCTGACCTCAGATGGCCAGAACGAAAGACAGTGGGACCTGTTGCAGGGTCATGGCTGCCGAGGCTGGCCTTACAGGCCCTTCCTCCTGCTACATGCAGTGCTGCAGATAGTTCTAGGGCTCAGGCCAGTCAGTGATGGGCTTACTGGGTGCAACCAAACCCCTTGAGGCAGCACTCTAGAGCATACGCATGAGCATTGTTTGGCATGGAACACCTCACTCGACTGACCACCTTGTCAGCTCCAAAGGTTTAAAGATGTTGCAAGGATGGGGTGCCTTCTGAAGGTCTGTCCTAGTACTGCCTTGAATGTGCAGCCTGTGGCTGTGTCCCTTGAGGTTTCTGTTGTGCTGCTGCTCTCAAGACAGACTCTTTGCAGCAAGGGCTCACCTCTCTCTAGGATGTTACACGCAGGCATTTTTAAAGGACCATTACATGAGTTCAGGGTAGGAAGTGTATGTTTCCAAGTGAGTGTTGTGGGAGTGCAAGGTTGAGCGATGCCGGAGTGTAAGGTTGAGCAGTGCTTGACTGAGCAGAATGAGCAGTGCTTGAGTGTGAGTGAATTGTTTTAGCAGGCTGAGCAGTGTCTCTGTGTGCAGAGTGGCCGTACGTTGTGACTGCAACACAAGGTGTGAGTGCAAGGTGAGCAGTATGAGTGCAGCATATGTGATGTCTGAACACAGTGTCAGTTTGCGAAATGAAAGGTGTCTGAGTGCAGCCTTAAGGTATCTTCCTGAAAGGTGAGTGTGTGTGCAGGGTATGCAGTTAGGGAGTGGTGTGAGAGGTGTGTGAGTTTGCAGGATGAGTATTTCATGTATCTTTGTAGGGTGAGCAATGTGTGTGTAAAGTATGAGCCGTATGGGACACTGCAGAGTGAGCAGTATGTCCATATGCAGGGAGATTGGCATGTGAGGGCATAGTGAGAAAAACATGAGGTGTGAGAGCTGGGTGAGTTTAAATGCAGGGTTAGTGGTTTGTAAGCAGAGTATGAGTGCAAGGGGAGACCTCTGTGATTGAGTGAACGATGTCTAGCGTGAAGGGTGAATTTACAGGATGATGGGTGTCTGAATGCAGTGTGGATGGTGTGTGAGTGTACAGGGCGAGCACTGAATGTCTGGGGTGAGTGCTGCGTGTATAGTCAATGATGGGTGAGCACTGAGTATGCAGGGTGATGTGTGAGCGCAGGGTCAGCGGTCTGTTTGGTGTGCTATTGTTGAGCGTGCAGAGTGAGAGGTATGTGAGTAGAGTGACGTGTGTGGGTGCAGGTTGACAGGTATGTCACTGGTGGGTTAGAAGTGCATGAGGGCAAGGTGAGGGATGTCCGTGCAGGGTGGGAGTGAGACGAAAGGTGTGTGTGTCCAGAATATAGGTGGATGAGTGCAGGGTGAGAAATTGGTGGGTGTTGTGTAAGCAGAAAGTGTGAGTGCAGTTTGAGAGGTGTATGGATGTGCAAGGAGAGGAGTGTGTAGGGTGAACAGTGTGGGTGCAGGGTGAGCAATGGAGAGGTAGAGTGCAGGGTGAACGGTTCATGATTGGTGAGTGAGTGAGTAGGGTGTAAGAATGAAGAGTATGTGCTGTGTGACTACAGGGTGATTGCAAAGTGAGTGGTTGATGAGAGGTGTATGAATGTAAGGTGCACAGTTTGTGAGTGGCTGTGTGTGATTGCAGGGTGGGTGATGTGTCTTTTTAAGTGCACAGTGAAAGGTGTACCCATGTGAATGCAGAGTGAGCGTCACACTTATGTGTGTGCAGGGTGCAGCACATTAAAGCCAGACATGCTGACATTACTAATGTTTAGGAATCTAAATGTTTGTATGGGCTTCGAGTGGGTAGTATATCAACTAATCATTATACAGGGAATATAACACCTGCTGTTTATTTAGGTTATGCCTGGTTGATGCTGAAATATCAATGTTTTAAGGGAATGCTAGATTTGTAAAATTGTGATAAAGCATGAAAGAAGTGTTTCTTAAACGAACATTGGTAAAGCCAGTAGGTCTCGCCTATGCAAGAACTATTGGCTGTTATGTACACCAGCATGGTTAAAGATTAGTGATGTAGAGGACAGTGGCATGGAGTGGTGAGGAGTGGAATGTTGTGGAGTAGAGTGGTGTGAAGGGCATAAAATGGAGTGTCACAGAGTTTAGTGTTATAGAGTGGTGTAGAGTGTTGTGAAGTGTTGTAGAGTTGAGGGGCATAGAGTGGAATGGCTTAGAGTGCTGTGGAGTGGTCTAGAGTAAAGTCACATGGAGTGGCGTAGAGGGAATTGCGTAGAGTACAGTCGAGTGGAGTACAATGTTGTAGAGTACTATAAAGTGGAAGATCATGGAATGTAATGAAATGGAGTGATGTGGAGTAAAGTGAAGTGCCTTAGAGGTGAGTGCCATAGTGTGTCATGGAGGGGCAAAGAGAGGCGTACAAAGGAGTGATTTAGAGTGGCGTGGCCTACCATAGAATACAGCGGCATAGAGTGGTGTAGAGGGAATTGCATACAGTGGAGTAGAGTGTCAGAGTGTTGTGGAGTAAAGTGTCAATGGAGCGGAGTGGAGTAGCATAGAGTGGAGTGTTGTCATAGAGTTTAGTGGAGTAGAGTGGTCTAGGGTGAAGTGGCATAGAGTGTTTTAGAGTGGAGTAGAATGAAGTAGCTTAGAGCGGTGTGACCTAGAGTGAAGTGGAATAGAGTAGCGGGTCATAAAGTGAAGTGCTGTAGCGGAGAGTAGAATAAAGTGGCATTGACTGTTGTAGAGTTAAGTGTCATAGAGTGGACTGTCAGAGTGAAATAGCGTAAAGTGAAATGTTGTGGAGTTGTGTAAAGTGCCAGAGTGGAGTGGAGTGTCGTAGAGTAGAGTAGCATGGTGTGGCGTGGCATTAAGTGATGTATGCATGATGTGGTAGCCCACTGCCATTACAGACAACATATTTTCAATTAAAATGACCCATTACATTTGTGCATACAGTTTTACTAATAAAACTACAACGCACACATACCATAAGGTGTAGAAATGTTATCACCTAGTGTGTTGATTTGTTTTGATTGTATTTAAATATTTGTTTTGACCACACTTTAGAATTACAAACAATGTGCTGCATTTGTGCTTTCCTAATTCTGATTCGTTTTGAAATATTTGCAAACTTCATTTACATTCCTTTACATTTTGTTGTGCGCTAAAAAAAAAACCTTTCCTTTCCCACACTCACTACCCTCAAAATTGTCACCTAAAGCATCGCACTTTGAAGTCAGATCAAGAAATGTAACCCCAAGGTCCCTCAGAAGCGGGAGTCTGACATTTCAGCTCTGTCTTTGAATGTATAGCAAATGTACCAAGAACCGAATGTAAAGGCTTGTTTACAGAAAGTGAGCACTCGTGGAAGAATACAAGGAGCACGTCAGAGAGATGGTAAACAGGCTATGACACGGGAAGAACTAAGACCTGCTAGACAGCCTAAAACAAAGCTAGCAAATAGAAGGTAACTGTGAATTACAAAACCCAAAGCCAGTGGTAATCAATAGATGGAATGCATTTCCAGGGGACCTTTAAGCATGTCCCCAAGAAGTGTTTTCCCAACCAGACAGCTGTGCTGTGTGGTAGGCTTCAACCTAAATATACACCAATGTAATCATGACTCTTTGTCAACACACCAGTAAACGTTTTGCATGTGTTTTATCTTCGAAAAGAAATTACCTTTTTTCTATCTTATAAACATATATATATATGTATATATATATATATATATATATATACACACACATACATACATATATATATATATATATATATATACACATACTTAAACAAGATGGAACCATAGCACTCAATGTGGTTTCAATATAGTACAATCAATAATGAAAATGTCACAGATGTTCCAGTCTGATCCAGTCTCTTTAATTGATGAATGCCATATTCTTCTTACACATTCGATTGGTGTCATCCGTTTCAATCATTGAAGACCAGTCCTTCATTAAACAAATCATCGACAGCCAACACATGTTTTGTCACAATATGTGACTTTTTCAAGGCTGCAAACTACTGAGCATTGAATATACATCAAAATACATACGTATTGTAAAAACACAACTTCCTAATGCCACACAAAAGCAAAGGGTAAGTGAAAACCCAGAGAAAAGCACAGAGACTCACCAAAAACTGTGACCCAAATGTGATGCATAAGACTATGACCCAAGAGAGTGAAAGTCCACAATAAAAGAAAGAGTTACCAAGAAAATTATTGGATACCAAAAAAGTCCATTTAAGACCACAAAAGAGGCCTAAGAAAGTGCCAGAGAAAGTGCATATTCTAAAGTGAATAAAACCGAGTAGATCCAAATCACAATCCAAACCTGAACCTACCAATAAGTAGCAAAAAATAGACTGCGGCAAACAGCAAAGTAGCAACATCCAAATTTATGTAGCTGAAATGAAACAAATACAACATGAGCCAAAAGGCAAGTGGAATGGTCCCAAGTATGCTATGAAAGGCAAATTGAAATACCTGCTCACATAAAGTAACGTTCATAAAGATATGTTATAGCAATGATGTATCCAGAAGACCAGTCGTTGCAAGCACCCAAGACTTTAAATTGAAGTACTTGGGGGTGTGACCAAGGACCTTGATAAGTCCTAATCCTAAAATAAAGACAACCATGTTAATACACAGCCCTACATTTCCACTCATAACAGTGTCAAGAACCAAGAGAAACAGGGTAATGCTGGCATGACCCTGATGAGTCATTTATATTAGGTACCTAGCGCATCAATGATGTTGACTAAGGAAGGCAGTCACCTCCAGTTGCATAATTAGTCAAAATTGTCAGTGTCGAAGTGAGCCATCTATTGCCGACCAACGTCCCATCTCTACAAGACAGCTAGTCCTGTCCCGGAGTCCACTGTCCATAGAAGAGGCCCAAGATAGAAACCATTGCACAAGTAGTGCAATTAAAACACCTCATACCATGGATATTATATCTATTAGGTGGATATCGCTAACGGGGAGTAGTGAGGAAAAGTACAAAATAATGATATGGATACTAAGATTTAAAATTATGTAGTAAAACCACAGTTATTACAAGAAATAAATAAAAGTTGGCACACCACACGTCCAGCACGTTGCAACAAGGTAACACCAGACTGCTTACTAAATAAATTTACTGTGTAATGCCGGATCTGTGTGCGATGTAACCGCATTGTCGGAGTCCCATTCAACAAGTGAAACAGTTCAGTAAATATACACATCACCACCAAAATAACAAAAGATGAACAATAATAGTCTGAAGCCTATGGTGCAACGGAAAGAAGGGCGGCCATATTGCAATGCCTAGGGTATCTACTTGACCATGCGAGTATTACACACGAAAAAATCAAAAAGAAATGAAAGTCACAAAATATGACATATATGAATAGTTATACCACAATTAGTGTTGTACATACATTGAATGTAACATAAAAGGACCACAGGCTACATGAAAATATAGAGCCAATAGTACCAAAGAATCCCTTGCGTAATAGCCAATGGAACAAAAAGGAAGAACAATGGAGTCTTATACCACAGTTGTAACGGAAAGCATGGCGGCCATATTGAAATGCTTGAAGTGTCTATTTTCCCACACACGTGTAAACACAAAAAAGTCCACAGGAAGTAAAATCATGAGGTATGAATTTTAGAGAAAAAACCCAAAGGAAAAAAGGTCCCAAATATGACATACAAGTACCGTAGGCCATACGGTAATGTGGAACTAACAATGCCAAGATATTATAGGAAGAGGAACGATTGATAAAAGAATCAGCTGCCTAGTAAAAAAAAAAAAAAAAAAAAACACACATCAGCAGGACAACAAAGTCTGAAATCAATACAAGCTAAAAGTATCCCGGCCAAATTAGGTGCTGGTTGTGCCATAGGAAAGTGCACCAAAGCGTATATAGAGTGCAGCAATAAACACTCTGTTGGAGAAGCATACAAAGTATCAAGTGTACGAGAAGTAAGAAATGAGTTCTAAAAGCCACAAAGAAGGGTAGTAGGATGGTCAGAGGTTCACTTATGAGTGAAGCGTAGAAAGCTGAGGATTTGCCACCCAACCCATGGTAAGTAAGGAGGTACATCTACAAAAGTACCAAATGGCAGTGAATTAGGGATAAGGAAACTAGTGATGTCCAGAAGGTCATGAGCAAGTAATATGTATAAAACATGGTGTGACAGACTGTTGTGAAATAACATGACAAATGGGCCCCAAAAGCATCCAAATAGTATCACATATGTCAGCAAAATAAAATATTGGCACAGGAGGGGTCAGGTGTTACAGTGTAGGATATATGGCAGATCAGTTGACACAGGAAAGACACTACTCCAAAAAGGCACAAAGGTCTCTGTCCACATTAAGGGCCAGATGTAGCAAGTAGTTTTGCCCATTCTGTGTCTATGGGAAAATGTGTTCGTACATATGGCCCTAAGTCCCTGGTCAACAGCCCTTAAATTTATAATCTGTTTAGCTTCACACTTCCTGAGTGCCCTGTTTCTGTCTCCTCCCCTTGGATGGCAGGAAATTTGGGTAATACCATGAAATTTAACGTTCAAAACCTCCATGTTGCTGTGTGCGGAGTTGTGGTGTACCGCTGGCGGGTAATTAGTGTTTAAATTTCTGATAGCTCTTATGTGTTTCTGGACCTGTTCCTTAAGAGGTCAGATGGTAATTTCTACATAAATGTTGCCACATATACATACAGTACAATATACAGTAAACCAGGTATTGCAATTGTTAAATTGTCTTATTCGATACACACTACTCATATTGTACGAAAAAGTCAGAGCGCTGTCTAACGGAAATTGACATGTGTATAAATATATATACTTCTTCATTCCTGTCTGCTCCTGTTGAACGTGAGAATAGAAGGAACTGTGCCAATGAGGAAATTGATTCCTTGCCAGCACAACGTTCCTTTATTTGTGCCAAGCATATCTTTTTGTGGACTTTATGATAAAAGGCATAGTATCTTAAGGAAAGAGGACTGTAGCCTGAATGTTGTGGGGATGTCCTAATGTTCGGCAGAGTTGGAAAAAAATGATCAAAAATCCAAGAGCCTGCCAGTACCTGTCATCATTATTTGAGTTTAGCCAAAAAAAAAGCTTTAAAGAAAGTGAAACACTGTATTTTGTCAATTTGTAGAAAAGCTAAATTAAAAAAAAAAAGAGAAATCCACTGAAATCCATTTTAGGGGTAAAACAAAATGAATAGAAATACTGCTTGCTTAAAAACATTAAGTAAAAAGCCAAGACCAGTTATATACAATACAATATTTACTTTAAACCCTTTTTTTAAATTGTGAGCAAATAGGCCGTGCTAAAGAACATCGTTTTGATAGTTAGGTGGAAAAAAGGGGCAAAATGCAAAGGTAGGATAAGGCTGGGTATTAAAAGGGTTAAGACGGGGGTCCCCAACCTTTGGTGGCCAATGAGCAACATTTGAATGTCAGAAGAAACAGCAAGCAACATGCGGATCACAAATACTAGCTATTAATCTGGATATGTTGGTAAAATAATTCAAACATGAATTAAAACATGTTGTGAACTTTATATACAGACTTACTATAGTAAGTGGTATACATAGCTATTTATATTAAAAGCACATATAGTCTGTAAGAACTTCCAAAGTTTTGTTAGCTTAAAAAGTAAGGGCCACATGTACAAAGCAATTTTCCTGTCACAAACAGCCAGATTCGCAGAATTGTGCCATTTGCGACAGGAAAAATGCATTTTTGATATACAAAGCCCAAATTGCAATTCGGGAACATGTAACCGAATCACAATTTGGGTTTTGCGATTCTGTATTAGGAAGTCACGTTTTGAGGGCGTCCCTTCCTAATACCGAATTACAGTGGTGTGTGTGATTGTTTTGTGACTGAAAATATGGTTGCAAAGCATTCACATTTTACCCCCAAGTTCATACTAGTGGTAACCCAAGGGACCGCTTCCCCTTTGTGAGTGTTTGTAAAAGCATTTTTTATGAGTAGGCAGTGGTCCCACAGGCCACTGCCTAGTCTTAAAAATTGAAAAGAATACTTTCAATTGTATTTTTTAAGCACATCCCATTTTACTTTAAAGAAAACAGGCTGCATTTAAAAGAAAATATTGTTTTATTTAAAATCATAAATACCCCAGTTAGCCTATGTTGCTAGTTACAGTAAAGCTGGTAGTCAGCACACTTTGAAAATTTCATAATGCTGCAGGTAGCAGAATGCTTAGTATTTTCTTTTTAGCTCTGTCTTAGCTCACAAGATGCTCCAATGGGATTTGCCGACACTTCACCCTGTGGCACATGGCACACACTTGTTACTTGTTTACCCGATGGTGATTGTCGCTTTTTTTTAGGTCAAGCGTTCGACCTCATGTATACTTCTAGTATACTTCTTATGGCTTAAAGTGATTTCATGTGTTGGTTGCAGTGTCTTTAAAAATTCTTGCTTGCTAGTGGTCAGTTCTGCCTTTTTCTCCCTCCTGTTTCTGTTTAAGGGCACTGACCAACTACTGTATTATTCCACTTTGGGTTCTTTATCTGTTGCTGTGACGCACTATTTTTGTTATTTCCTTGGTGCCCCCCTTTCACTGTGGGTGTTTTAGGCTGGTAGCTGCCTGCATTTTATTACAGCTATCTGTTCCTCCAATCTCCTCCTATGTTGCTAACATTTGTTTTGGCTATATTCGAGTGCTGTCCTCGTTTACCCCTGGCTCCTAAACTAAGCTTATTTTACAACAGAAACTCTAGTCGTTTAGCTTACTGCTCACGAAAGGCACAATATGCCCTTTCTGATAGAATGTAGCTAAACCTAGAAGCAATGATGTGAAACTTGCTTCACATCTCTAGTCTCCTCAAGGGCTTGTGATTTCTGATGTCAGTAGCCGCCAGTGACCACCAAAACATGGCAGGAAAAGATGAAATTATGAGACAGGGTTGACCAATTTATGTGGCAAGAAAAGTTCAATTCTGAATTTACAATGCCAGTAGCTCTAACTCAAGAAAATGGAAGACCTATTGAATTGCAAACACTTGCTTTTATTGCTAATGAAAGGCACCTTCCCTGTTCTCTGCTCCTCTTCTCAACCTGCTGACAGGCATTTCCTCACCTACAACCTCAACACTTCTTAATTGGGCACTGCAGTGCAGGCAGTGAAATGTTTGTTGGCGTGAACAACGTGGCACAAAGTCTGCTTACCCGCCGATGGAACCCGCCCCAGATGTTAATTATATGGGTGATAATAGAGAGCAACAGAGAAGTTTAGTTATACACCTTGAAGGTTATACACAAGTAGTCTGTAGCAGCAGTACTCCAATGGCTGTACTATCACATATTTCAGATTTTCTCTGCTCAGGTACATAGTTTCGTTGTCTGCCACCTGGTACATCTTAACTCGTGCCTTCAGAGCATTCAGCAAAAAGCCGGTAGTTCCCTTTTAGGAGAGCACAAATCACCCATGTCAAGGTTTCATGGGCCAACCGATCTGGAAGACTTGTGTTTCTAATTTAACATGCCAAGGAGAGTTGGTATTAGAGTAGCCATTGAAAGGGTGGAATGTGGAAACGACTCCAAATGCTCTCCTTCACAACAAAGACATTTGTTGTGCAATTTATAACTTATCTTCAGCCAATCTGACCACCTTGCCCCTAATGTCAGTGTGTGTGGCATATTTGCATATGACTGGGAGTACAAACTTACCTTTCTCTATCTTCCCACCAATCTATACTGTTTCCCTTATCTAGCCCACCTCAATTGAAATTAGTTTGATCTGTATTGGAAAAAATTCACTGTTCTGAGTTCTATTTGTAAATATACCTGCATGTCTCTGACCTCACATATTGGCTATGTATATGGTTGCTATGTGGCCTTATGTTCATGCTCTGTGTAAACAGCCAATACAATAAAAACTACTAGATCTAGAAGGCAACTGATATTTCAGCTGTATAAGAGGAAGAGTCCTATAAACCTTTGTTTAACACTAAGGGTTCCTGGTGTATTTCCAGTAGGTGGTGTGCAAGACTGTTGTGTATAACTAATGTGTGGAGGACCTAGTTTAGGGCTAATCTTTATAAGGATGATATGGGCATCATTAGCATCTCGTCATTAATCCAAGATTTATCTGCTATATCTTATTTTGAGAGAGCACAAACCGAGCTAAAAAATAACAATGTTGTTTGCTTTATGTTGAGAAGGTAGTAGCAGAAAAAGGCTGCCATAGTGCAGGGATTCCCTACCAGCTGATAGTGCGCTTTACAACACTGTTTAACATCACATTTTCCAAAGGAGTGGCAAGGCAAGCTTAGTAAACAAGGTAACTATACAGCTACTTCTATTCTCTCCTGATTATTATGTCCAACAAGATCAATAATGACAAGCATTACAGGCCGAACATTTCAGAGTAAAGCTGGACTGCAGTAATATTGCACATTTTCCCAACCTTCTGACACTGAACACACACACACACACACACAAAACATTGTTCAATTAACATTACAGTGTTGTATAACAAACAAAATAGCATCACCAGTGCTGTGGCAAAGTACGCAGGGAGCCCCTTTAACTTAATTATTTTCAGGAACTGCAACCTCAATGCATTGTTAGTACATAGAACTTGCCTAGGTGAATGGGTAGTAAACAAATGTGGTTTCATGCAACATGGGCACATGTTTGAATACAACTATGGAATGTGGTGCATGCCATTGTCGTGGGTTCATTTTAGCGCCTAGATTGGGCACCCATATTTTAGCTCTTAGGCCCATAGTCCGTGCCTTTAACAACCAAACACATTTTATTCACTTTTATTACATTTTAGCACAGCTCGCCTTTAGCATATTGTTTTATATTTTATCAGCTGTAATTCTTAGAAAACATACTTGTTAAGGTTCCACATTTGTCTGCCTCTTGCATGCATTTCACTCTGTGTCCTGCTCAAGGCGGTCATATTTATACACAGTAGTTTACCTAATATCATCACGTCAGGCCTGTTCTCAGAACACATCATGTTTTGTTATATAAACACCACACAGGCCAAAGAAGAGTAGAGGGGAAATTCCAGCCAGCCATTTTTTGCTGTGCGCTACTTCGTCGTCAGCTTTGCTGATCTTGGACTTGTCTTCCCAGCCAGCCGGGAGGACTGGCACCAGAACAATAGGCAGACCCTTACCTTCTTTCAGATATGGGGTGAGGGCTCCTTCCATAGACCATGATGGGCAGAAGGACTAACATTGCTATGCTCTCATGTTAGACTTTAGGGTGTGAGTATGAATTCTTAGACTCATGATTGCCAGGATGTTGGGATTGTTTATATATATTTCAGCTCATGCCTTTTATCATGGAATGCAGTTGCTTCAATAAATGCATTGAAACTTATACTGCATTTCTTTGTCTGCTTTTGCATGTTTGAGACTTTGTGCCATTGAGAGACAACAACTTCCACCACAACTTCCCTGAGGAGTCCGTATACTGTTTGTAGACTGCCACAAATCACCTTTACTTTCTAGGTTTGGGTGGAGTGCTGCTAGCTAGTCTACGAGGTCAGGCTGACAGCTTCCAGTCAGTGTGGGACTGACTCAGTCACCCACACACGTGGTGCTTCTCTCCAAAGCCAAGCTGCCTTAACGCCATGGTAAGAGTCCTACAACATGGACTTGGTCAAGTATAAATTTAAACAGATCTCCCAAGTATCACCATCTCTTGCATGCTAACGGCACTCTAATTACCTTATATGGAGACGTCCACGGTGTTACGGATTAACCCTCCTTAGCTAAATAGATAGTGCCTATCTTAGGCTGTAGGTTGTTCAAGCTTGAACCTTAAAAGGATTCCCCAAATTGTGTTTTTATCTCTGAACTTACCATTCTAAAAGACGGCGGACCCTTAACAGGTAGCAGTTCAGTAAATATGAGACAATCTCTCACACAACATCAATTAGTTAATGGATTCACTGATGAGGATGGGGATGTTCAATTTGTGGTAGAGGACCACGATGCATACAGAACAGACTTTTTCTATTCCTGGGTCACTTTTGTAGCTGCAGATGTAAACACACTTTTCCCACAATAGCAAGTGCTCCTGCAAAATACAGAGTTTATGTTTATTATGAAATACCCCTTTCTGATGGATACAACTACCTGTGGATTCCTCACTCAATGAATTCTTCCCATGCGCAGCATTCAACTGAAACTTCTTTCCAGCTCTGCACGTCTGCGAGAACGTCACAATTGCCTGACTCCACGTGGCTCCGCCTGACGTCATTGTGGCAAAAAGAGGCCCTCACCAGCATGCTGACGTCAGTTCCCTTTTTTCCGTGCCTTCGATAACGGTTACTTTTACAGCTACCTGTATCGTTTGCTGTTCAGAGGGATACGTTGTGTTTTTTTCGAGATGTCGGCCCGATGAAGTCAGGGTTCAAGCCTTGCAGGGAATGCGGAGGTCGAATGTCGGTTACTGACCCGCATAACGACTGTCTATGGTGCCTGAGCTCGGACCACAACATCCAGGAGTGAGGTTCATGCCAAAAAATGAACCCTAAAGCTTTGAAGGAACATGAGGCTCAATTGTTTTTAGCAAAAGCTAAGAAAGGGAAAAGGAGGCACCATAGATCTTCGTCGGGGAAGTCGAGTCATAAGAAGCAGCGCCATCGTGACTCCCGGCGTCGATCCAGAGGAAGCCGGTCGAAGTCGAGGTCTCCGTCTCCCTGGCACCGTAAGTCCTGGGAGGTCAGCCCGAAGGTGTCTCCTCAAACTTTGACTCCACAATCTTCTCCGGCGCCGTCGGTCTTTGAGGTGGTGGAGCCTCAGAGTCATCATTCCTCTCCGGCGCATCCAGGCGCTCAGGATTCGAGTCCGGCTCCGGCTCCGGCTCCTCATGAATATCCTGCCTTCCCTGCTCTGGGGACGGATCTGGTGGCATTTCTTAATGCCATGTTTACTATATTTCAGAACATGGCGCCGGAAGGTGGTGCGCCGGCTGGCCCCACTGGTCCCTTGGCATTTAACTTAGGCGCTCCGGCTCCGTACAGGCCGATGCCGTTTATGCCATTCTGTCCGGCAGGAGACACTAGCCCGGCACCAGTGCCGGCGGTGCAGCCGTCGACGTCGAGAGAGAGGCCTTCGACGCTGGTGTCCGTTGAGATGGAGGAGTCCCGAAGCCGAATGGTGTAGATGGGTGGAGGTCGAGTATCCACGGCGCCGATGGATCCATCTCCGGCGTCGGAGGGGTCCGGAGATCCTGTGATGACGCCTTCTCGGTGCTGCTCTCCAATGTCAGAATACTTTTTGTCGACGCCGGGACTGGAGGCGAAATTCTTTCAAAACATCCGTCTCCAGAGAGTCTGGTCGTGCAGGCGTCCTGTTCGTCACGGTCTGCTCCTGGCTGCTTCCCTGGGGTACCATCTGACAAGGAGTCCAAACGCATGGGCAGTCGTCCAGGAAGGTTTTCTCCTCGTGCAGCATGGCACTGAAATCAGCTAATGCTACGTGTATCCTAGGCAGATACATTCACGCAATAATGGATGCAGCAAAGGCAGCGTTGCTGGACATGCCCCAAGACTTGCATGTACTCCTCTCAGATGCCCAGTCAGCGGCAACGCAGGTCATACAGTCGGGGCTTGACACCACGGATTCTGTTGCTAGAGCCATGGGAACCTCCATCGCCACGAGGCGTCATACTTGGTTGCGCACATCTGGGTTCTCATCGGATGTTCAAGCCACGCTCTTAGACTTGCCTTTTGGTGGAGCTAAATTATTTGGCACTAAAGCGGACTCTGCGTTGGAGCGCTTTAAGGAGTGTAGAGCCACAGCGAAATCCTTGGGCCTGCAGGCTGTTTCGACCCCTTTTAGGTCCTTTAGGCGGCTGCAAGTTTTTGGACGAGGGGCTTCCTTTCGTGGGAGATCGCAGCAGGCAGGCCAACAGCCTTCAAGCCTCCCTTATAGATCATTTAGGGGGCGGGGTAGGGGCCACCCAACAGCAGCACCCTTCCTCTTCCTCAGGGGGGAAGCAACAGGGGAAGTAGCCCTAGTCCTATAACCATCGCGTCCCATGTCTCTCCGGTAGGGGGAAGGTTGTCTCTTTTTCTTCCCATGTGGGAGTCGATAACATCCGATTCCTGGTTCATCAGTGTGGTAAAGAAAGGCTATGCCCTTCCCTTTCGGGAGATTCCTCCTCCCTTCCCTCCCCGTCCTTCATTTTGTTCAGAAGATCATCTCCTGTTGTCAAAAGGTGCAGTAGAGTTGGTTCCCGAGCAGGAGAGGGGTCAGGGATGTTATTCAAGGTATTTTCTAATCCCCAAAAAGGATGGTCGTTTGAGGCCTATCCTGGACCTGAGGATTTTGAATTGGTTCCTCAAACAAGAGAAATTCAAAATGTTGACTCTAGCACAGGTACTTATGGCGTTGAGCAATGAGGATTGGATGGTGTCTGTCGACTTGCAGGATGCTTATTTCCATACTCCCATTCTCAAGTCACACAGAAAGTATCTCTGTTTTGTGGTAGGGCCGCAGCACTACCAGTTTGCGGGCCTTACTTTTGGTCTTACTGTGCACCTCAGGTCTTCACAAAGGTGATGGTGGTTGTTGCAGCGGACCTCAGGAGGAAGGGAATAGCAGTATTCCCTTACCTGGATGATTGGTTGATCAAAGCCAAGTCTCCGGATCTTGTGCTGCATCATCTGCAGATGGCAACCCAGTTGTTGTTCAGTTTGGGCTTTTCGATAAATGTACCCAAGTCTCACCTGGAGCCCTCTCAACGCCTTCTGTTCATAGGGGCAGTACTGGACACTACGTTGAATCAGGCCTTTCCTCCGCCACAGCGGATTCAGGACATTTAGGCGTTGATTCCAATGTTTCAAGAAGGAGCGGTTGTTCCAGTCCTCAAGGTACTTCGTTTGCTCGGTTTGTTCACTTCTTGCATTCTGTTGGTCATTCATGCACGCTGGCACATGAGGGCTCTTCAGTGGTGTCTCCGCAGAAAGTGGTCTTAGCACAAAGGGGATCTCAAGGAGTCGATAAGGATCTCCAGAGACACTGCAGTGGATCTTCAGTGGTGGGCTGCGGTCGGCAACCTGTCTCAAGGAAAGCCGTTCTCGTTGCCACCTCCAGCGACCACAGTGATAACGGATGCCTCCACTTTGGGGTGGGAAGCTCATCTGGGGGACCTGGAGATCAAAGCTCGTTGGTCTCTAGTGGAGCAGGTGTTTCATATAAACCTGCTGGAATTGCGGGCGATACGTTTGGCCCTCAAGGCCTTCCTTCCTCCCTTCCCTTCCCTTTGCGGTCGGCCGGTTCAAGTCTTTACGGACATTATGACCGCGATGTGGTACATCAACAAGCAGGGAGGAGTAGGGTCGTATCTTCTCTGCAGAGAGGCTCTGCGGCTCTGGTCCTGGGCACAGGACCATCTGGTTTGCGTAATAGCAAACCATCTGGCCAGGATTCAAAACGTGCGTGCGGTCAGTCTCAGTCAACTCTTCTCAGACGATCACGAATGGCGTCTTCATCCGGATCTGGTTTTCCCCAGATAGACCTATTTGCCACTCAGGAGAACGTGCACTGTCCGTCGTTCTGCAGCCTTTAGTATCCGATGCAGGGAGCATTGGGGGACGCGTTTCAGATGCCCTGGGGCGACCAGTTGCTTTACGTGTTTCCCCCGCATACCCTTGATTCCTCGCGTTCTGAGGAAGATTCGCCAAGACCGGGCCCAAGTCATAGTAATAGCTCCAGATTGGCCAAGAAGGGTGTGGTACACGGACCTACTCCAACTCTCGCTGTGCCCTCCACTCCGTCTCCCTTTCAGGGCAGACCTCCTCTCGCAGTCGCAGGGGCGGGTTCTACACCCCCACCTCCAGAGCCTGCACCTTCATGCCTGGAGATTGAACAGGGCAACCTGAGTGCTTTTTCTCTCCCATCGGATGTGGTGGAAGTTATTTCATCGGCCCGGCGACACTCCACCAAGTCTGTCTATGTGGGCAGATGGGCTAAATTCATTCATTGGTGTGGAGAGAGACAAATTAATCCCTTAAGTGCCCATTTGTCGGACATATTGATGTTTGCATTGTCGTTGGCGCAGCGAGGTTGTGCTGTGGCCACTGTCAAAGGCTATCTTTCGGCCTTCTTATGTCTTCCTGATCAACCCTCTTTGTTCAAATCCCCTTTAGTGTTAAGGTTTTAGAAGGGGCTTACCAATAGGTTTCCTCCCACTCCGTTTCTCATGCCCCAGTGGGATCTAAATCTGGTATTAACCTTTTTGATGGGCTCCCCTTTTGAGCCACTTAATTCTTGCCCTTTAAGGTTTTTAGTTCTAAAGGTTGTGTTTCTTACGGCCATCACGTCTGCTAGGCGTGTGAGTGATCTTCAAGCTCTTTCTGTTCACCCACCTTTTACAACCTTTCATACGGACAAAGTGGTACTGAGGACCAGGGTGTCTTTCCTCCCCAAGGTAGTGACTCCGTTTCATTTGGAACAGTCCATCACTCTCTCGACATTCTACCCTCCTCCACATCCATCTAAGGAGGAGGAGAGGCTCCACCGACTGGACCCAAGGAGGGCTCACAGCTTTTACATAGAACGAGAGGGTTCCGCTTGGGCGACCAACTCTTTGTCGGATACGTGGGGAAGAGGATGGGGAAGGCCGTCCACAAACAAACGCGATCCAGGTGGGTCGTTCTTTGTATTAAGATATGTTATTCAGTGGTGAAGAAAGATCCTCCTAAGGGGATAAGAGCCCATTCCACCAGGGCTAAATCGACCACATCAGCCCTGGCTAGAGGTGTTCCAGTGGCAGACATTTGTAAGGCCGTGACTTGGTCATCCCTCCACACCTTTGTAAAGCATTATTGCTTGGATTCGGAGGTGAGGAGGGATGGCCATTTTGCGCGGTCTGTGCTGCAGGAGTTCTTGGTATGACCAGACGGACACCCTCCTCCAAGGCGGAACTGCTTTGGGGCTCTGTTCATTAGGTGAGGAATCCACAGGTAGTTGTATCCATCAGAAGAGCAAGTTATTTACCTTCGGTAACGCTTTTTCTGATGGATACACTAGCTACCTGTGGATTCCTCCCCGTCCCTCCCGCCTCCCCGTTGTCTGTCTGGTCATGCCGAGATTTCCTTGGGTGTGTACATGTATATTTCATTCTTTCTGCATTATGAGGTTATGCATTTATGTATATATGTTTATATTTGTATGTATTGGTATTTATTCATGATTGTGCAGAACTTTTACGAACATGTATTGGTATCGTTACTATTATTGGCTTTTGCCTTTTCTATAAAGGTTCCTTGGATATAGATATGAGGTGTTTGGAATGTCAATATTTACCTATTCGTCTCAAAGGCACGTCAAAAATGGTGTAAACTGACGTCAGCACGCCGGCGAGGGCCTCTTATTGCCACGATGACGTTAGGCGGAGCCGTGTGGAGTTGGGCAATTGTGACGTCCTCGCTGACGTGCAGAGCTGGAAAGAAGTTTCCATTGAATGCTGCGCATGGGGAGAATTCATTAGGTGAGGAATCCACAGGTAGCTAGTGTATCCACCAGAAAAAGCATTACCGAAGGTAAGTAACTTGCTCTTTTTATCAAGAACACAAAAATTAGTTTTAAGGTGCCCTCCCACAGGTTATACACAATGTTAGATTAGGTCCCTGTGACAGGCCGATACTGCCTCGGTCGGACCCGCCATACCCCTGGGGCACCGGCAGTATGGAGGTTCCCAACCTGGATGTCCTCAGGTCGGGAACCAATCAGATTGGACTTCCGGGTGACGGCGGGCAGAAACAGGCCCTTCGCGCCATCACCAGGGAAGAAGAAGAGGAGGCGGAGGAGAACTTGGTGGCGGGAGAGGAGAAGGCGGTGAAGGACGGAGGCGGCAGCAGAAAAGAAGGCAGGGGAAAGCAGCGAAGACACCGGGACCACCAGTGGCATCACGCGACGCAGCGGAGGACCAGGAGACAGTACACCAGAACTCCGGCCATGCTCTGGGGAGAGCGTGGCCTCTGCAGGTGTGTGGGGCAGGTCTCAATAGTAGCAAGGAGGGGTGGAGGGGAAAAGAAAGGAGGGAAAGCTAAATCAAAGAACAGTTACCAGTTGGAGCATTGGAGGTCTTTGTTTGTTTGTTTTATTTGTGTTTGTTTTTCCCTCCCATACAATTAAGTTTAATTTGCTTTCACTGGTATTGTTATTATTTGTTTTTGCTACAAGAACAGGAGAGTGATAGCTCCAAATAGTCAAGAATAGCATAAGAAGAGAGCAACACCCCTGATACAAAAGGAGAGTCACTAAGACCATCTCCTAGTATAAGTCTTTTTGCTACAACAGGGTTGAGGAAGATATAGAAAGGCAAGGAAGGCGCAGACAAAGGAAAACAGACCCAGAGAAAGATTAAAAATAAATAAAGAAAAGAAATAAAGAGAAAAAGGAAACCGAGAGGAAAACAGAATAGAAAGAAAAAAAAGAAGAAAAAAAACCACTCACCAGACCACATACCGTTGTCTGTCTCTGTTTTCTCGCCATATGTGCCTCCTGGGAGTCCACCTGGAAAGAAGACGACAAGAGATGAACACCAGAGGAAGAATGGCTGAACAACGTAACATATAAGCAAAGAGTAACCTATAATCTGAAATAAAGACTGTGTGCGTACTATATGACAACGGGCTTAGTGTCATCATTGCGCAACCCCTATAACAATCCCCTAAGCAATGAAGGACCTATATGGCTAGAACTAGCCACATATACACCACATCCTAATGTAGCAAATGGGCCAGTAGCAGATTTATGAAGCTTATATGTTAATTTATAATATATGTCGACCCTTAATACAGTTTGTAATGCAGACTTGAAAATACCGCCCAGTGAGAGCTGCTCCAGTAGCGCCAAGACCAGGATAATTCCTGCAACGGTGCATTAAATAATGGTAAAGGTACCCACCAAACGCAAAGAAATTACATTTTGATTAGCACAAAAAATAACCACGCTGTAAGCAGTGTTTCCCTATGTGGGACCCGAAGACAAACATACAATTCTCACAATGTGCTTGATCTTCTGGATGGTTCCATTAGTAGATAAGTGTGCCACTTTGAGTGAAGTATTTGCTGCAATTTACACTACTGCACATGGTACACCAAGACTTGTGAATCTTCTGGAGGTGTTAAAACCAATTAAAGATGAATACAGGGCTGCTACTGCACTGGATTTTGGGATGCAATTAATGGGCAATTTCTCCACCGTGACTTCAATTATATTAAGTAATGTTAAGGTGGAAGCAGTAGTATTGGCAGCACGCCAGCAGCTCCGGTACGTTCCTGAACAGGAATATGAAGGCAAGCTGCCTAAGATTATTGCCGAAACTTATACTAGCATAGGACGGGATAGTCTGGGAGCCAGACAAAGTAAATTCAGTAATGATAATACAAAGCAAGCACACAAGGGTTACAAAAAAACTGGAATAAACAGAAAAATAATAACGATAAACAAAAGCAAGGAGGAGAATTTCTGCATTTGGAGACCTCAGAAAAACATTGCAACCTTAGAAATAGGGAAACTTTAAAAGCTCGTGACAGATACCAGTATACTGACGCTCGCCCACTATGTTCCTTTCAGGACCCAACAAATGCAGGGAGGGAGGCGGCGGTCAGATCACCAAAATGAGAACCTGAAACCGAGAAAGGAGTCACAACACTCATAGGAGATTACAGTTGAAGAACAAAAACCCCAATTAAAAAAAAAACAAAAAAAATTGCAGCAATTTCAACTAAACATGCCACACATATTGAGAACCTTACTGAAGAACAGGACGTGTGCAGTGACTTTGCTAGACAGCGCAGCAGAGGTCACAATAGTTCTCTAGAATCTTCTAGAACTTCTGAATGTGACACCAACTAATGACTTCCTCAAAGACAAAACGGCGGACAGGCAAGTCTCCCCACCAGACATGGTTTACAAATTAAGAAATCAAATTTAGGGGGGGGGGTCACCATCGATGTGATCTTCTGGGGAAGATAAACACTAAGCTATGATATACTATTGGCAGAAAAAGATTGGCCATCTGAATTTGTCTGCACGCTCCAACAAGGGTAAGATGTAATTTTGCCTTCTTTCTCAGTCTTTGTCCCCGACGCAGTAAAAGAAGTGTACGTTGCAGATTGGGCATTGGCGCAAGCCCCAGCATTGTACTGCAACCACATGAGGTGGGATAGAGACTTCCTTTAACATGTAATACCAATAAAATCTCCTCCACAGGCCAACCTCAATATCTATTAAACATGAGGCTAAAGCACCAGTGGGAGAAATTCTCTCACAACTTGAGTAGCAGGGAGTAATTGAACCCTGTGTCTCTGCTAAGAACAACGCTTTGATTTCCGTAGTTAAGCAGGACTATTCATACAGAATAGTCTTAGATCACAGACACAAACAGTCATACACACACATTTACAATGCAAAATTCACATAGCATAGCACTTATCAACAACATAGTGTACAAAAAATACAAAATAACCTTGGATATTTACTGCTAAAATATACCGCCTGAAAGCAGGGATTTAAGTGCTTGCTAGGCGGTAGGCTCTCAAAGAAGAATTAGTAGGATCCCTCAAGGGTATAAGAACAGCCCTGGATTGGTCTCAGCCCATGTGAGAATATTCCACGGTATTGATACTGAGAATTTGTCTTATGTTGATTATATCTATCTGACAGACGACTTTCTCAACACATATTTAGCCAGAGTGAATCACATCGTTTTGGGATTCGCCGCACAGGGGTGTAGATTCAATTTCAGGTGAACAAAAGTGGCTTTTCTAAGTGTCCTATTTTAGAATACGATTTATCACATGAGTGAAAGAGCCTGGCCCACAATTCTAGGAGAAATGTGCGCAATTACAGCCAACAAATGCCATCAAGAAACTACAGTCAGGGCGTGGCCTGGCTGTCCTGCAAGATGGCCATCACGCTGCGAGGCTCTGCAGGGCAGGAGCATTAATCCATCTGAAATCCTGACGGATCGGCTTCCCAGGGTGGTCATACATATTTATTCTGTGTTGGGAGGCCGCCCAGAATAACGAGCTGGGAGAACCGAGCTGGTTCAGTGGTAGGAGCCAAGTGAGGCCTGTGTGGCTTGTGGAGGCAGTCCCGGGCCTAGAGCATGCCTGGCGTGGGCCACGACAGAGCACGTCTTGTAGTGGAATGCAAGAAGACTGCTGGCGGTGTGGATTGGTGGCTGCCCCTCACCTCGCTCTGGGGAAAAAGACTGGAAGCTCTGTGGCTGGGCGCCCTTGTGCCGCATTGAGCCCCCGGTGTGAGATACCTGCAGGGCTGGACCGGGGGTGGTTGTCGGGCTGCAGGTGCGAGTGATGGCAGATTGGCAGCCTGTCCTTGAGGCTGGAGGAAGGCATCTGCCCTGGCGCGCAGCTCGTGCAGGCTGCGGCCGAGTGTGTCCTGGCGCAGCACAGGGGACGCCCGTGGGCAGCACAAGGAGCAGAGGTGGCTCCTCTACCCTGAGGACGGTGACTGGAGGCTCCGCTACTAGTGTCTTGGGCCACGTGGGAGCGGCGGGCATCGGATGCCTGCGGGGCCAGATCAGCAGTGACGGTCGGGCCGCGGGGTCTGCAGCAGTGTATGCTGCTGATGTGACTGTGGGCTGCCAGCCCAGGCCCATTGTGCGGAGTGGCCCCCATCCTCCTGAGGTGGAGAGCGGCTGCACGAAATTGTCCTGACCCCAAACTGATACTTGTTTGTGCTATGGCTGCTTATGAGGTACGGGGGCAGATGGTGGCTGAGAGCCCCCCCCCTCTTTTTTTTGCCATTTTACGCCTCCCAGCCGGTGCTCTTTCCTGACGGAGCGGGTCGGCGTCCTTTTGGCTATCTGTTGGTGTGCATGGATACTCATCTGTGAGTGCATGGGGGGTTGGTAGCCCCTCTTAGCCCCCCGCCAGTTCGCTCCGTTGGCCGAAGCGGGGCTGTGTCTAGTCTCGTTTGGGCGCGTTGCTGGTGTTTTCTTTTTGGAGAGGTGCGCCTCCCCCCCTCTTTCTTTTTCCCCCTTTTCGGGGTGTTCTTTTGCAAGATGGGGAAGACGGACCAGAAGCAGCCCAAACTCACATTTGAGGGCAAAAAGAAATCCAGTCAAGCTAGCAGGTCATCAGAAGATCTGCTGCAAGAGGAGGACACGCAGTCATCCTCAGTGAAGGCTATGTTTCTGGATCTTAAGCACAGTCTGACCAGCATTGACGCCAAGTTAGACCAATTGACCGAACACATGGATCGTTTGAAGGAGAGGGTGGACGGCCATGATACTTGCTTTGAGCAGGTGGAATCTCGCACCTCTGATCTGGAGTACGGTCGATGTGGAGACATAGAGAAACTACTGCAAATGAAGCGAGTGTTAGAAGTAATCCAGAACAAGAATAAGGATCTCGAAACCCGCTACCGCCGCAATAATATCTGTATTTTGGGTCTCCTGGAGTCGACAGCAATGGGATGTATGGAGGACTATGTGGAGACTATGCTGTCTGTGCTCTTCCCTGGTGAGCTCTCCCAGCTGCTGATGGTGGGGCGAGCCCACAGGTCAGTTGGGCCGAGGTGGCTGCCTGGGATGCCGGCACGCTCAGTCATTGTGCACTTATTGAACTTTAGAGATAGAGACACAATACTTGGATTAGCTAGAGAGCGCCGTCCCGTGATCTGTAACAACAATGAGCTCAACATCTTCCCAGACTATTCCCCTGGGGTACAGGCAGCTCACAGGGCATTTCTTTCGGCCAAGCCTACTTTGAGACAGATGGATGCAAGTATTCCCTCGTTTATCCGGACAAGTTGGGGGCACAGCACAAGGGCAAGCTACATTTTTTTACTGACCCAAAACTGGCAATCAAATACGCCATAACTATTTCCAAGAGGGCGTCCCCGGACTGCTCGCAGTCTGCTGGCGGAGGTGGCGACACCCTCAGTGACAACAACTGAAATGTAGCTGGTTTTGGAAGTCGCCTGTGGTCTGACGCTGCGATTTGGATCCTGTTGGACCCTGAGCGAGACTCTACCTTCGGTGCAGCTGGACTTAGAATGACAGGTGCTCTGGGGGCTCCTGCCCACCCATCCATACCTGGGTGGTTAACGGATGGCCACACTGACACCCCGCTGGATGAGTCCAATCAAGTTGTCTGTTGCGATGTTGTGGGTAATGCGTTTTTGGTGTGTGTGGGTTTGTAGGGCTGGCTCAATTGGGGGGGTCTCGTTGATTAATGCATTCTATGCTTTTTGTCAGAGTCACCAGATCCTGGGGGTCTGTGCACGTTTCCAACACGTCCACCACTGAACAGCTCCAAGACTCTGATAGATAAATCACAGAGACTGAGAGAGTCCAAGAGGGGAAGATGGGATTAGGAAGGGAACAGCTGGGAAGGAGACCTGTAGTAAGAAAAAGATTAGACCACACAATATGAAAATTATATCACCTGAAATCAATACTAGACTATGATTCTAAGCCTAGTCACTCTGAAAACATGAACAATCTAAGAGTTAAGTTTAAAATGACTAAGTTTCAAGATGGCCGGATACCTGTAGAGGAATCAAGATGAATTAAATGAAAACTTTCTTATTCAAGTACTTTCCTTTACATGAGAATCAGAAAAAACATTCTGACTAAATTTTAAGCCAGTCATATAAATCCTGTTTTGAGAATGTATACTAGGACCATACAATATTGCATCTAGAAACTCTGGCCTTCTGTGTACTCTTAAAATGTTTCAACACAAATTGCGCATATTGCAGATATATATATATATATATATTAAACACCATAAAAGGATTGTGTACCATGAATTACAGAATATGGATTAAGGAAACAAATCACATAACTTGTCAGCTCGAATATTACATAATAAATATCTTTGAATAGTAGCATACAATAAACAACATGAATTAAACTTGAGGAGAGAATCGTGTGTCTTGCCAATTTGAGTGTTACCATGAAAAATACCAAGAAATGGTAGCACGCAATGAATATCAAAGTCAAATCATCATTAATCGAATCGCGCATCTTGCCGATTCGTAAAACACGATGTAAATGTCAAGGAATAACAGCTCACAATAAATAACAAGATCAAAGTACAATGAAACGAATTGCGCTTCTTTTGCCGATTCTTAAGCCACCATGTAAAATGTCAAGAAATGGTAGCGCGCAATGAACAACAAAGTTAAATGCTCATTAAACGAGTTGTGCGTCTTGCCAATTCGTAAAACATCATGTAAATGTCAAGAAATAGTAGCGCGCAATGGCCAACAATGTTTAAACACCATAAAATGAATTGCACGTCTTGCCGATTCTTAAGCCACCATGTAAATGTCAAGAAATGGTAGCGCGCAATGAATAACAAAGTCAAACCTTTCTGAAATAAATCGTGTGTCTTGCCTATTTGTAAACTACCATATAAATGTCAAGAAATGGTAGCGCGCAATGAATAACAAAGTCAAACCTTTATGAAATAAATTGCGCGTCTTGCCTATTTGTAAACTACCATATAAATGTCAAGAAATGGTAGCGCACAAGTAATCTGTTACTCATTTAAGAATTTAAACCAAGAATATGAAAATTCTAAATAACGGTGTTGGGACAGTCCAACCACTGTCTTACTGCCTGGAACAATGATCACCAATGAAGGATTAGGGCAGAAGACTGGAAGATCCAAATAGGCTGCCGGGACAGGAGTCAGGAAGAAGCTGCTGCTCTGCACCGGGACCTCTGAATAGTGAGCACTGGGAGTTGGGCTGGCTCTCTTTTATAGAGTCTTGGCCCAGCCCAGAACCACGCCCAGGCATGTTGCAGGGAAAGTCTCTGGTAGGCCCTGGAAAGGGGCCACACCCTAACACACTCTGAAAACCTGCAGCAATACATTTCAAAGGAACAGTATTTGTAAGCATATTAAAAATAAGTTTCAGGATTGAACTCTCCAATGCAAAAAGTTAAACCACAATGCATAAATCACTTTGTTTTGAGAGTGCTGGGTTTTTGCATTTTTGTCGCCAATAGAGCGCGTATTGCTCTGGTGTTGACACTTTTTCCTCACCTTTGTCTTTCTGTATTTTCCTGTCCTTGATGCTGCTCCGAACTGTGATCAGGGATGAGATGGTAGCTGAGATGTGTGGTATGATGGTGCCTAGGGAGGTGGAATATGTGAATTGCATGTCCTGGAATGTCCGGGGGCTGAACGATGGGTGCAAGATGTGACTGATATCTGCCTATTTGCAGCGTCATGTGGTAAATGTTTGCATGCTTCAGGAGGTTCACCTGACGGCCGCCATGAAACACAGGGTTAGGGCTGGCTGGATTGGGGAATGTCATGTGGCTGCGTATTCAAGCTATGTGCGAGGGGTTGCCATTTTGATCAGAAAGGGACTGCATTGGCATACTGAGAAAGTGATCATAGACCCTCAGGGTCGCTATGTCCTTCTGCAAGGTATACTGCACGACAGACCGTTTCATCTTGTGTCCATATATGGTCCCACTGTGGATGACCCGCAGTTCTTTGAGGAGGTGAGGCGCTTGATGTGCTTCTTGGGACTGGGGTCGATATTGCGGGGTGGAGATTTCAATGTGGTTCTGGACAGTGGCGGATCGTGAGAGTCTGGCTTGACCTCCGCATGTGGTGGGGGCACTCACTCGCATTATGACAGAGGGGGCTGTGGTGGATTTGTGGAGAGTGAAACATGGTGCTGCTAGAGAGGGAACATGCGTAAACACAGTTCATACCAGTTGGTCGCTGATTGATTGATGGCCAGGGATGTAGAGCTCTCGACCACGACTATTGATCCTATGTCTCGAACTCTGTCGGACTCTAGCTGGAAGAAATGTTCGGGCATCAGTTGCCGACGTCCCCTAAACTTGCCTTGCTAGTTTATGTTAGGGAGATTCGCTCAGAGAACAGGAGATTAGCGGGGTTACTTCTGGTGTTGGCAAAGCGCAGAATGGTGATGTGCTGGGGCAGAGGGAAGGCGCACGCCATCAGGATTGGTTACGGGATGCTCTGGACTGCCAGGAGCAGTTAATGGGAGTTGATGCCATCCAATTCTCGACCCAGGGATGTGTGGTCCCTTCTGTGGACCTTCCTTGCATGTGGGCAGCAGAGGGATGGGACGGTAACAGGTGTTTAGAACTGACCGTGTTCGCTGGTCCCCCCCTTCCATCCCCTCCCTTCTTTCTCCTTTTGTTCTGATGTGAACACGCTCGACCTGTCCAAGTTGGTGGTGCTAGATGCGAGGACTTCCTCTTCTCTTTCTGTTTCTCTTTTTCCCCTCTTCTTTAGCTATGTTTTCTCATGCTTTTGATTCTCGATGCTGATGGTGGCATGCACTATTGGAATATTTGCCCCGTGCTTGTTTACACTTTGTTTGTCTAGTTGTGTATCATATGTAACATCCCGGATGGAAGGGATGTGACTTTTCATCTGTTTCTAACTTTTGATGTGTTTTCTATAACTTGGTCTTTACGCATTCTGACTGATGCATCAGAGTTGTCTCTCGTATGTGTCAAATAACTTTGATAACGCAATTAACAAAAAAAAAAAGAAAGACACTACAGTCATTGCTGGGTTTCTTCAATTTTGGCAGAACATACATTCCACAATGCATAAAAACCCTCTATGATTTAATTTGTCCAGATTTCTCAAGCAAACATTTGACAGCTGAACACACACAAATTCTTAGTGCCTTACAGATAGACCTGCTTGAAGCAAAACACTTGCACACATGTGACAACAAAACAAATGTGGTAATTTGGATAATTCCTGGTGCCATCGGGTTTACCTATGTAACATTCAATGAAAGACACTGTACTCTTAGCATATAAATCACATTTGTACTCCAACACTGGACAGCGTTTTGCACCAACAGAAAAATACTGACTGCTGTCCAAATGGCTGTCCAAAGGAGAGACTACTAGACCAAGGGAAATGCATTATTGTCGTTACCCCAATACCAGCCCTTGAGGCTGTCACCAAAGCAAGCATCCCAAGCGCAATAGCATTGCATCCACATTGGATTCAATGGGCAACCTTCCTGACTGCCTCTGATGTTGATTATGTTTTTGATCCAAAACATCAGACCCAAGAATTTCTCCAGTATGAACTGGAATATCCCATGTTCACCAACATTTTGCCTCTTCAAAAATGGTTCAGGTCAGCCAGCTGTAGGTACCAAACGTCAATACTCTGTGGCTTGCGCAGCTCTTAGTGGAGTAATGAGGGATGATTAATTCTTCCCTCAACAGACCTACATGCGGACCCTAGGGGACTGCACAACACAGCTTGCAGAGCTAAACCCCTTCTTCTTGGCACTGAAACACATGGATCCTGAACTATCTACCTTGATTGAGTGTGATTCGTACTAATGTGTCCAGTTCTTTAATGCATTTTACACTACTGGTGCCTAAATGAGTTCAGAGACTCCAAAGGAAACACCATAAAACACACATTCTTGTGAGGGAAAGTGGGAGACCTTTAGAGACAAGCTGCCACAGGCTTATGTAATACATACATTGATTCATCAGTGTGTTGGAATACACCTTGTAGGAAACACTTTGGCTGACAAAGCTACCAAATCTGCAGTAGCTATTGCTTCTGTTGCTGTGATTACTCATTCTCATATGAGGCTGGATGTTGAAACATTAGCTGCTGTGAAAGTTTTGGCTGATGGCAAGTCCTTACCAAAAGCATATACTGCAAAATATTCCTATCACTTAAGTGCCTAAAACATTGCCTTTGCAACAGTACCAGAGTACCATCACCTGTATGGAGTCCAGAGAGCACTAAACATTCTGCCCAGAAGATCTTTTGGGGGGACAAACCCATGATAAAGTCCTGTTTGGGATAGCTATGTATGTCTCAGACCTTGATGGCCATGGTGCAGTGGCAGCAGAAACACCTTTCGACACAAATAAACATGTCACTGTCTTGCAGGATCAGAGCAGTTCTGTGATGAAATTTCATCAGTACATGCCCCCTCCTTGGGAATGAGGGATTTGCCACCATCCGCAGGCTGAATTCCATTGGGAATCTAGTTTGTGAAAAGATTCCTGTGAAGAAGCAGTTTGGCCCATCCTACAGAGCACCTGACCCAGTCCTGGGAATGCCCAGTACCAGAACTGTCATTCTACCACAGTTGCCTAGTTTCCCATACCCCTCTCAGAGCCATCCATGAGTTACCTCTTAAAGCACTTAACAATGCTGAAATTATTTCACTGAGCTTGGGGAGGGTGGGGAATGAACTTTTGTTGATTGCTGAGGTGTTTTCTTTTGCAAGTGCCTACCTGTAGATTTTGGCCTCTAGCTCAGCTGGCACCTAGGGAAACATACCAGACCTGTGCATTTTTTAATACTAGAGACCTAGGGGAATCCAAGATGGGGTGACTTGTGGGTCTCTGACCAGGTTCTGTTACCCAGAATCCTTTGCAAACCTCAGAATTTGGCTAAAAAAACAAATTTTCCTCACATTTCGGTGACAGAAAGTTCTGGAATCTGAGAGAAGCCCCCAACCCCACCCACCGTTCCCCCAAGTTTCCCGATAAAATTGATACCTCACTTGTGTGGGTGGGCCAGGCGCTTGCAACAGAATAAGGTCAAAACTTGTAGAGATAGAGGGGATAGCACAGCGAGTTGATAAGGACATATTCTTCTTTTATACATCTTTAGGCTGACTCTGCTTTGGGGACCCACACAAGTGAGGTATCATTTTACTTGGGAGTCTGAGGGGAACGCTGGGGAGTAGGAAGTTTGTGCTGGAGCGTTGATCGTACAAACGAAAGTCAGATAAATATGCTTTTTTAAGCAAATTTTGAGGTTTGCAGAAGAGTCTGGGTAAGAAAATGTCAGTGGATCCACGCAAGCCACACCTCCCTGGACTCCTTGGGGTGTCTAGTTTAAAAAAATGTCTGGGCTTGGTAGGTTTCCCTAGATGAAGGCCACACCCAGGACCAAAAACATAGGTGCTCCCTCCCCACCAAACACAGGTAGTTTTGTAACATATCATTTTGATGTGTCCACATACGTCTGTGATGTGCCAAACACTAAAATTGTGAAAAGAAACGCACTTAGGTTATGTGAAAAAGACCCCTCACCCACCAACCAAGTTGGTGGCATGCTTCATCATCGGGGTCCCACCTGAGACACCTAGCGTGTCTCAAGTGTGCTGCGACGCCTGATTACAGCGGAGCAGGTTTTGTCATTTGTACCACACATACTGGTTGGATTTGGCACGAGGGTGAGTGATGGTTCAGTAGATCAAATTTTATTAACAAGAGATTTCAGAAAAGTGAAATGCACTGGTAATAACCGAAAGGCCAAAAAACTGAACCAATGACTCACAGCTCGTGAGCTGTAAAGCCACGGCAAGGCACCAACCGCTTTACAGTCCATTCAAACACCTTTCACACATGACATGCACAGGACCATTCACGCCGCCAGCCACGGGCCCAGCACATTACAACACTTGCATCGACAGACAGCGCCAGTCAAGGGCCCATCACTTTCATACGCCCACATGCCTGATACAGCAATCACACCAGCTGATGAGTGTATGGACTGGTGTTTGGCTGGCACCGCCAGCCAAGCGCCACCCCAAGCACACCCCCAGCCAAGCGCCACCCCAAGCATACCGCCAGCCAAGCGCCACCCCACCCATACCGCCAGTCAAGCGCCACCCCAAGCACACTGCCAGCTAAGCGCCACCCCAAGCACACCGGCAGCCAAGCGCCACCCCACCCATACCGGCAGCCAAGCGCCACCCCACCCATACCGGCAGCCAAGCGCCACCCCAAGCTCACCGCCAGCCAAGCGCCACCCCAAGCACACTGCCAGCCAAGTGCCACCCCACCCATACCGCCAGCCAAGCACCACCCCACGCACACCTCCAGCCAAGCGCCACCCCAAGCACACCGCCAGGCAAGCACCACCCCAAGCACAGCGTCAGCCAAGCACCACCCCACCCATGCCGCCAGCCAAGCGCCACCCCAGGCACACCGCCAGCCAAGCACCACTCCACGCACACCGGCATCACATTTGTTTTGTTTATAAACAACAAAGAAACCACTAACTAATTATAAAATAAGTACAAAACTACAAACACAAAAGCTCTAACTAAATACATGACAGTAATGCCAACCGTGAAACTGAACATATGAAAATATAAAATAGGCAGTTTATGCTCACAGTACTTCCCAAAAGTTTTTCCTTGTGTGGTAACTTCTAAAACAGCCGGGCACACACAGCCCAGGCTTTGAAGGGTATTCGGGGCAGTACATCTGGCTCTCCCTCCCGATTAATCTCGGGGAACATACTCTACCTTTCTTTGTGGGTAAGTCTTTTTTGGGAGTGGGAGGAATGTGATCTGGAAAGTGCAGATCTTTCAATATAGCCACATCCTCCACCACTTCTACTCTAGGAACTCTTGCCTGTTCCACCACAACAAGGCTTTATATCACTGACTCCTGAAATTTAACAAATGTCATCCTTGACTCAGGTGAACAATCCTTGAACACAATAAAAGCATTAAAAGTTGCCAAATGAAATAAATGTAGGGCCAACTTTTTATATCACACGTAAGACTTACGAAGAGCAGTGTAAGGTTCCAACCTCTGATCTACTCTATCAACAACACCCATGTGCCTATTGTAGTCCAAAATGCACGCAGGTTTGCGCACTTCCGCAACCTGACCCCCAAACAGTCACAGGGGAAGTACTCTCATCATGGATGGTAGATAGCATGTACACATCCTTCCTGTCTGAAAATTTCAGAGCTAGCAGCTCATTATTCCGCAAGGCACTGCACTGTCCCCTCTCAAGTTTTTACAGACAAGCTCCCTTGGATAGTCTTTCCGGTTAGAACAGATTGTGTCACAAGCAACAGTGTCCACTTTAAACAACTCCTTGAACAACTGCACTCCAGTGTAGAAATCATCTACGTACAAATGGTGACCTTTGTTAAACAGTCGTCTACCAAGTTCCCACACAATTTTTTCGCTAACTCCAAAAGTGGCCGGACAACCAGGAGGGTCAATACTGGAATCCCTACCAGTGTAGAGCCGGAAAGTATACACATATACTGTACTGCCTTCTGATAGCATATACAATGTAATCCCATACCGTGCCCTCTTACTAGGAATGTACTGCTTAAAAACTAAATGCCCCTTGAAAAGGACCAAAGACTCGTCCACACTTATCTCTTTGCCTGGAACATAGACCTCTGAAAACCGATCTACAAAATGATCAAGGACAGGCCTAATCTTAAAAAGACGGTCACAATCAGGGTGATCTCGTGGCAAGGCTAAAGCATTGTCTACAAAATGCAGCATACGAAGAAGAAGCAAATAGCGATTACGTGTCATAGTTGCAGGAAATATAGCCGTTGCCGTCAAGGAACAAGTAGACCAATAAGAAGCCAGTGACGGCTTCCTGATCAACCCCATCAAAAAAGTCAAACCTAAAAATTTTTTCATCTCTTCAGTAAATGCAGGTAACTGTGGCTGCTCCATGTTTGGGGCAATCCAGGTGTCAGGTCTTCTAATGGGAAACCCTTCAGCCCCAGGCTGCTGCACTCTTGGCACATCAATGTCCTCCTCTACAACAGGTCCTTCACCTGCACTGAGAGTAGCTTCCTCATCAGAAGAATACTCTCTGACAGAAAACTCACTGCCAGAATCTCTCACTTCCTCCTCTGCCTCAGATGCAGAGTCAGTCTTGTAATCCTGGTCTGAAGATGACTCAAAGAGCATGCCAACAACCTGCTGAGCGGTCACTCTGCGGCTAGCCATGATCCTCACTAACAACAAATGGATTGCCAACAACAACTAGCACTAAAATAAGTACTAAACAAAGTGTAGCATTATCACAAAGAGTTATGTACTAAAAAACTATACCACTCACTTGCCTGAAAAAGCTACTCACCAGCAACTACTCTGCCCAGACACAGCAATCACCAATGATATCCCACAAAAAAGAAAAAAGCAAATTAGACATATGGCAACACAAATATAATTGTGCTCAAATCTGAGGACAATTTCACACACAATACTGCATTTACTACACCACCTACAAACATGTCATTCATGCATGTCAACAATACTCCTTTGGAGTAAATTGCTTTCACTTACCTAAAACATGCAACTATGCAAACTGCAGGACAACTACTGCCAAAACTGCAAGGATCCACAGCAAAGGAAGCAAAAGCTTTGAACTAGAACAAAAAGAAGAAATAAACTGTTATAATCACAAATGCAAATACTTCGCCAGTTGACAAACACCCCACCACCAAGAACTTAGAAATTGTCCCTGGTGCCTAAGTGGCTTCTGCCCCACTAGGAGGCAGATGGGCCCAAAAAAAAAAAATAGGCTGATCTGCCTCCAAGGTGGGCAGAAATGGCCATCATTAGCGTGCCCCCTTAGGGGGGCGAACCTTGACAAAGGTGCTGCCGCCCCCCCACACAACACACACACACACACACAGGATCCCTGGTGCCTACGTGGATTCTGCCCCCCTTGGGAGCAGATGGGCATAAAGAAATTGTCCGATCTGCCCCCAAGGAGGGCAGAAATGGCCAACAGCTCTGTGCCTACTTTAGGGGGCGACCCTTGCCAAAGGGGCAAACGGGGGGTACCCCCAGCACTAAACAAAAAAAGGGGAACCAAAAAAAAAAATCCCTGCCATATTGGTGGTTTCTGCCCTTCTTGGGGGCAGATGGGCCTACAGAAATAGGCCCCTCTGCCCCCAAGGGGGGCAGAGATAGCCAATACGAAATTTACCCCCTTTGGGGGTGCCCCAAACACACAAAACACACACACACCTCACAATACCTGCCGCCTAGTGGATTTTGCCCCCCCCCCGGGGCCAGATTGGCCAAAAACATGGACTATCTAGCCCCAGGGGGGCCGAAACACATAAAAAAATTATTGCCCCCGGGGCAGTGACCCCTGCCTATGGGGTTGCTGACCTAAAACAAAGAAAATAATTTCCCTGGTGTCTAGTGGTTTTCATCCCCCCTGGGGGCAGGTCGGTCATAAAATTGGCCGATCTGCCAACAGTGGGGGCCAAAAAAAAAAAATTTGCCCCCAATGGGAGCGATCCTTGCCCAAGGGGTCGCTCCCAAAATATATGCAAAAAATGATATCCCTGGTGTCCAGTGGTTTTTTGCCCCCCCCCCCCCCCCGGGGGCAGATTGGCTGAAAAGTTGGCCGATCTGTCCCCAGGGGAGGCCGAAAAAGGAAAATAATGCCCCCCATGGTAGCGACCCTTGCCCAAGGGGTCGCCCCCAAAACTAACCTAAAAAGGATATCCCCGATGCCTAGTGGGGATTCCTGCTCCAGGATAGCGGGCCCCGCCCGCGATCCTGGAGCAGGAATCCACTGAAAACAGGCCCGAGGGAAAGGAAAAACCCTTTCCTTTCCCCCGTGTCTGTTTTCCCCCACCCACACCTCCCAAAGAGGGAAGGACTCACCTCAAAGTCCTGTTCCCTCGACGCGCTGGAAGCAAACGGCTTCCAGCGCGTCCCTCGGCAATATTTGATGACGTTCTGACATCATCGGATTGCCGAGGGAGGGGTCGGGGTGGAAGGGGAAGGGCTTCCCCTTCCATCCACGACCGGGGGGTGTGGGTGGGCTCCCCCCAGTTACCGGTTGCAGGACGAGGTGATCCGGTGCCTCGTCCAAGGCACCGTAGGAGTTAATGAACCAGAGGCACACACAGACATAAATAAAAGTTCACTTTAAAAGAACCGTAAAAGCTGAGTTAATATTGTATATTAACACCAAAAACCCGTAGAAATTTGCAGGTCATGGTTACGACCGCTATCCATAACTTGCACAGGAGACATGCACACTATAACTCAAACATCATATGTAGTACTCGTGACCTCATCTACTTGATGTGACAGCTGAAATTACAGCTGTCTTAAAAATAATCTTAAAATTACATTATATATCATTTTACTCTTAACACGTTGAAAACGGTGACTTTGAGTGTATTATTTTTAATTAGTTTGAATAAGTAGTGGTAGTTAATTACACAGTGCTTTTATGTTTTAATCAATATTGTTATAGATATTGTTATACATATTGTTAAGTCATAAGCTTTGCATTGGTGTGCTAGTTATGGTTCGGTTTTAATTCAAAACCATAACTCAACTTTAACTGTAGTTTTCAAGTAAATATCTTTGTTTGTTTAAACATATGTCTAAGGTCTTATAAACAAAGCTAACCATAAATTAATGTTTAACTTTTGTGCTTTTTAGATCAAATAACACATTCCCTGGATTGCCAACTCCTGACTGCACATGGTCTTTGGCCAAGCACTGCAGGAATTCGCAGCACAGTAAGACCATTGATGGCCCACCCCCGCTGTACATGACTGCAGGACCTGGCCTGCAGCCCAATCCCACTGGCAGCCAACCTGGGCATATACCAATTGGGAGTGCACAACTGTAGTGCACTAAATATTGTATTTATTTTCACATTTTCATTAATCATGAGACACCTCAAGAAGTTTCTGTGGGACTTATGGAGGATCAAGATGCACATTAAAAAATATTATTTTAACATTTATTTAATTCAAGGGCATTCCCTTGGGGCCCCATCACATGGGCTCGGGGGGTCTGGGCAGGCTCACCTTGCCGCTATGTCCTTTTTGTTTTCATTTTTACCAATACAGTGCTCAGTGCACCATGTTGGGTAATGACAGCCATGCCCACATTTTGTCAGTAATAGTAAGGCAATCGGAGCCTGGTGGATTTGGGAATCTAAAATGGATGAAAAGGAAAAAAGCTCCCTGGTAGAATGACATGCCTCCATTTCTTCCATATTGGATTCACAAGTCTGTAAAAGCTCCACAAACTAATGGCCCAGATACCTCTGTCTTAGTATTACCCTTTCAAGCCCATAAAAAATAAGCACAAATTTCTGAAAAACATCATATTTTTCAGACATTGTTTCTGTATTGGAGATCAAAGAATCCCATTGGAGTTAAAATGAATATGTAATTTTTTGTACCCCTTTTTTGGCCCCTTTTGACTGACAAGACTCTCCTCAGCCACAGACGGTGGCGAGGGCATGCTAGCCCCGAAACACTGGTCATGTTCGACATTTTCTTCTGCTTGAACATATTATTTGACTTGAATTTAAAACAAATGATTGCCCATGTTACCCATTGAGCTGTTTTTTAATTTGGGGAGTTAGTTTGGAAAAGTTTTTTCTGCAAAGTGCATCTAATAACCAGCACTGATTGGAATTAAAATATTTAGGTTTACCTTTCACGAATAAATTGTGATACAGCAATGTAACAGCCAATACATTTATATAATTCTGTAGCTGTAGCCATCTCCAACTAATCATAGACTTATGACATTTACCACTTATACAGCATGATATGCACAGTTCGCAAAACAAATTGTTTTACCTGAAGTGGATGAACATACTGCTGACAGAGAATATGCTGCATAATCTACCTGTGTTACAGCTTACTTTAGATAACCTTGCCTATTCATCCTTGTGGCCCAGGCAATGGCAGAGTGGTCTGCAGACTGCCATTATCACGATGAGACCAGTGAACCATGAAATATATTTTTTATGGTTCCCTGTGAAATATTGGTCTGTCTGTCTGTCTATCTATCTATCTATCTATCTATACACACATACCTATATATGTAAATATATACATATGTAAATTTCACAGTTAATAAGAGTTGTAAATTATGTGAACTATAAATGACATCTGCTAGTCTTACTGACTACATTTTTCCACTCTGGCAGGATTAACACCTGTCCGAAGAAACAGATAACAAATGCTACTCCTGAAAATCTCAGCTACAAAAAGTTTACTATAAATGTTTTAGGTATATGGTAAGGGAATTGTAAATATTTAAAGAGGCAAAAATGTTGGTCTATTTGCATTATTGGATACTGAAATATGTTTAGAAAAATAATGTTCAATTGCATGAATTGCTATAAAAAAAGAGACAACCAAAGTGGATTGAGTGTCTCTAGGAAACATAGTATTAGTTCAGGAATAAAAAGAAACACCATTTCTCACAAACTAACATTTAAAAGTGGCAAGAGATATTTTAATGGAGTAAAATTCTTTGTACCGGGGTTTTAACTAGCATTAGCACTAGATGTAACTAGCATTCGCACACCTTTTAAAAACTCATCAGACTTTGGGTAGTTTTTCAAGTATCTTCAGGGATCAAAAGGGAATGATGATCTCCATATGCTTTTTTGACAAAATTCAACTCTCTATTTTGGAAGAAAAATATGGCTTCATCCCTATTGCAGAACTTCTTGTAGTGGTGAGGAAGCAAATAAGGATAAGAAACCTCCAAAACATGTTAGATAAATATATGTTGATAGTGTTGTAATGTTGTCTTCATTGTTGTTTATGTCATAATTTTTGGTGTAGTTGTTAAGTGCACCAATCACAATTTACCTTAGGAACACGTTCCACTTAAGTACTGCTACATGACAATGGATCAACCCCAGGGTGTAGTTTCTATTTTTAAGTCGAACTAAACAGGCAGGCCCTTATTATACTCTGCTAAATATCAAGAGCAATAGAAAATGAGGCGAGTATTCACTTGGAATGATCTTTGTAAACTTTCTTTTTCTCCTTCAAAAGCCAGAGTAAAGTAGCTAATATAGATAGAAGGAGGCTTCAATCCCTAACACCACTCTTCTTTCTACCTCAGGGATTGGTGCTTGGTAGCCTTCGTCCCTCTCGATCTCCTTTTTATTGTACATGACTGGAGTGTTTGAAGTTCTTCCCTCTACCACCATACGGAAGGGCCACCCCACTCTTTTTTCTGCTTGGCATTCACAGCTGTGAGACCCAAGCCTGCTCAATAGTGGTCTGCTTTGCCCTCCACTCTCTCAGCCAAGTACCTTGCCAGGATGCACAGCCAGTCTTTTCCCTCCCGGGCGTAAACCTTTTCCCAACTCTTTCTCCCACAGCAGTAAGTAATGTTTGTGGATGTTTTCTCTCTTAACTGATTCTTTAATGGCTTTGAGCTATACCATCATAGGCTACCCTACCATTCATGCAAGACTCTTTATGAATAACTTACAGTGCACTATACCACTAAACAGGCATCACCTAGTCAGTTAGGTCAATTTCTCAGTGTACCACATCTGCTGTTTCATATCCCACTCAAAACAAGGGTACTAAAACTACCATAATACCATGACATACTTGCAGCTAGTGTGTCATTAAACAGGATAGAAATCAGCTCCCAGGTAATGGCCTAACCTCTAGTGTGTAAATGTAATCTGTGAAAGTGGTTCATCTTATTAAAAAATAATGGAAACCATGCATTGGCAAGGGGTTGTCTCGATAAAGACGTTGATAGGCCAAGCTAAGAACGAAAGAAGGTAACTCGCAATCCTACCTGCAGTATCTGAAAGGGATTTTTCAGGCTTAAAAAGTGCATGGGATATCAAAGAATATCAGCACCCCTTCTCAGAAATGGGGTTCAATCAGACAAGCTGATTCTCACCATAAATTGCAACGCATAGTTATTAGAGAAAAATGCTGACATCAAATAAAGGACTAAGTTTGACAAAGCAAGAAATAGTGAGGGAAAGAGAAGCAACCTTTCACAATAAGTATGAGCTTGGAGTGACCTTTACAAACCTCCTGACTATTAGTGGCATAACAACAATACATACTCTGCGGAGTGCTGCACAGAAGTTGCAGATCCTCTAGACAAAACATGTTTAGGAAATTGTCAATGTTTTTGGATACACAGATGATGGATGACTGGTTTTGTGTGGAGATCCACTGAATGCATAGTGGAGTCACTATCAATAACTCTGTGTTGTTAGACAGCAATCAAAGGTCAAGCAGTGTAAAAGTATCTACAAGCTATCAGGAGCCTCGTGTTTCAGTTTTTGTCTAGTTATATGTACAATATAGAGTTGTTATTAATGCAACTAATGTTTCCCAATATGAAAGCATGGAGGTTGCAGTGACACCTCATAGTACATCTTCAGGTGTGTTTGGATATCTTGATGATGATGATGACGATAATGAAAACAATTCGATAACAAATGAATAATGGTGGATAGGAGAACAATTTCTTTACCATTTATTTTTACTACTGATTCCATCTACTGTAGCAAATTTAGGTCTTACTTAAACTTACTGACTCACAAGGTAGGGTAAAAGTTATTCTTATTAAGTGATGGAGGTAGACAGAGAAAATTAACTGATCTATGTTAAGTAATAATTCATCACCAGAGTGCTGGGTGTCAAACACAATTTAATCTCCTTAAAGGCTAAAGAATTCAATCATACGAATTGGTGTAAGAAATTATCATTACTCGTATATACTTACAGTGTAACTTATCAGCACAGCTTTAATGAAAAACAGCCATATCTAGAATATTTAATGAATAGTAGCATAACTTGTGTAGGGACATTATACAAACATACCTGGTCCTAATCCAAATCTTAGGATATATGCAAATAAAGCTGTCATGTTTAGATATGGTATCCAAGAAGAAAGGTCCTGAAAAGACACACTGTGTAAATCACAGGTCTGTCAAAATGGCATAATGTTTTACAGTATCTTATAGCTCAAGGGTAGTGAACATTTATGATGTGTGCTATTATCATGATTACAAATAGTCATCAATAAACGGAAAGGTTAAGGTTTCATAAATTAAACAATGTAAAAGTTTCAACGATAAAAAATAATCCTTAGAAATTCGTTGCACATATTTTAAGGAGCTCAATTGGGAGGCCACACAAAATAGGTCAGTGAAATTAATATCTCAGCCTAGTTGTCTGCCAAAGGGCTGGTTGTCATCGCTAATTCAAAAATAACAATGGGTTGTCCTTTAACTTATGAGCAAGAGAAATACAAAGGTATTGCCCTTTGGCTTTTATAAACATGTGATAATAGATATTTTAAATGATCCTTTGTAACTTGATCACACTGAGGGGCACATGTGATTTTGAAAGATAATGCATATTATCTTTTTATTTTGAAACTACCTCAACTTTTTACATGATGCTTTCACTCGCTTTACCTCTCAAATCTTTCAAAGTCCCTAGTTTTGTAAGAAAATATCTACTGTGTTGACAGTTCAGGAGAAGTATAGGAAAAGAGAAACACCTGCAAAAAGACAGTACAGAACATTTTAAAATGCATGCAGGCATGCTAGCACGTATGCATTTACTGATCTCTAATGAATCTGGCTGAGCATGTCTATCTTACATCAACTTCAGTACCATCTATATTCTTTGATACAGATTTAGTTTACTATGAGAAAGTTCATCATTTCTGGAAAATGGTTTGGGTAAAGGTTAATGAAATGCTTAGTGTTAACCATTTAAATGGTCAAATGCCTTCTTGGCTATTCCATCTTACTTTAAATGTATTAGTAATAAAACTATTGACTTACTTATGGCTGATGTATCTAACAAATAATCAACAAAAAAATTCAAAATTATCATTTTTATCCTGGTGACATTATGCTGGTTGATGGCACTCACACTTCTTCAATTCATGTGTGATGAGTCTTTTGATGGATGAAGCCTCCCATCCTCTATAATTGTAATTAATATCTTAGCATATGTTAGCACCACATTCTTTATATAATTGTTAACTTGAGCCCTTTCTTAACCACTGCTTGCAAGAACGCCCCTATCATGTAGTGTGGCTATTCCATTGTTGTCGTATGCAGGTGATGTTTTCTTAATGGCATGAACACCTAATGCACTATGTAAGTTAGTAGACTCCTCTGTAGAATTAATTGCCAGTCTTGACTTATCAACCAATTTTAATAAATCCTAGATTATGGATCGTGGCCCCAAGAGATGCAGGGTTATCTCATAGACTGTTGAAGCAAACACTTAACTAGTGTGCATAATTTTCTATATTTGGGAGTCATGTTTCGCTCCTCGGGACACATGGGACTCACATGTTTCAGCTAGCTCTCTAAAACTATGTAGGGCAATAGGTACACTTCTGAACCTTCTGTGGCCAACTGGTCACAAGATCTTCACCCCACTTCTGATTATATACAAGCTTCAGTGCACCCCAATCATAGGTGCTATAAGTAGAGGTATTGAGAGTGCTGCAGCACTCCCAGAAAAAATCATGCTGGAGTTCAGAAGGTGAAGGAACAATAAAGATACCTTTAATTTTGTGTTTATTTTATCACTTTTCCTATGCATTCAAAGGCAAAGGCCAAATGTCATGTTATGTCTTCTGACAAATTAATGCTTGTTTGGTAACTGGAGTGTACTTTTATTTCTCTGACTGCAAAGTGAGAGGATTTTATAAACGTGATCTAGGTGACAATTCTGCTGGGGTACAGGAAATACAAGGAAAGGCTGTAGGATGACAGTTGTTTTCTAACACATAACATTTAAATATCAGTAAATGAATTATACACATATTTCACATTATATCGGCAATTAGGAAAGAACAAATGAAGCACTTTCTGAATTGTGATGGAAAGAAATATTTTAGGCGTATCAAAACAAATCAAGGCACTTTACTTGGTGATGTGAAAATGATAAAATTATCTGAAACACAATTTCACATTATTTTCACACATTATTTATTTTGTGCGATATAGTTTTACTTATAAAATTGAGTGACCATTTAAATGGAAAAGGTACTGTTTACAATTGACAGTGCTGTACTTCACCAGTGCTCCAAAATATACCACCAGCTATATATCATACTCTTACTAATTTCCTGCTGAATGGGCATGGCACATTTGCTAAACATGTTCTTTGCTTGACACTCAGAGTTTTCACACTCCTTAAGACTTCAGTACAATAACATTAATTGCAGCATTCCCACTCTGAAAATTGTTCTAGTACCACAGAATCAAATAGCTAGTTTTGGTACGTGAGTTTGGGGGCACTGCAATAGAGGAAAGTAGTTCATGCAGGCATTTGCTGTAACTACTGCCTAATAGTTCCTATTTTATCGATCATGGAGAGCTTGGTCTTCCTCATCTGAAATACCATATTACCTCGGCCCCAGTCTTACAATGGCTATCAATCTGGACTGATGCTGAGGCAACCCTAAACAGGGCCGTTATTAAGGATTGCTTCTTGCAAGATAAGGGATCTACTATCCTGTGGATTGCATCCATTGACTCAACCTTAAAACACCTTGGTCGCCATGAGCTATTCCTTTCGCTATCACTCCTCTGCAAAAAGCATACAAATCTGAAAAGAGTGTAAGAAAGTAGTGAAAGTTCTCTTCATGGTGAACAGGCGTCTTCTGACGGAGAGCACTGAATGCCATAAAATAGCAGTGCAGTATTACCTTACCTTAAATGAAATAGATGTTCTGGAGCCTTACTTATCATGTGCAATTGTAATGTTGTAAACGTCACTCTTATTTTATTTCGTGGCAGAAACTGTCCATCACCTGCTACGTTTCCACCTGCGATTTGGCAACAGTCCTCGCTAGGGCGCTAGCCCATTTGAGGGCTCCTCTGAGCAAACCCTTTTCCATTTCTTTCTTTTTTTTTTAATTTTTATATTTTTTGACTAAACAATTTTTATACCATTATTAAAGAAAGATTATCTGGTTCAATGTAGGGTAGCTCTCTTTTAATTACAATTGTTAACCAATGAGGATGTTTGCTATGGGTTGGTTCCTTTTTAAAATCTGATGTTTGTTCGAGAAAAGGCATTCTTTATTGAACTCCCTAATTTGGCGCTCATGTTTTTAAACATTTCATACTCTTTTATACTCTTTTTAAATGTTGTACTTGTTGAATTACTAACTTGTACTATATTTTAACTCTGTCTTAATGTATACTTTTGGTATGCAAATAAGAATTTAATTGTGTGAGTTGCAATCAGTATCTTCTAGTTTACTTTTAACTATTTATTGATTACTTAACATTTCACAAGTCTTATTCATATAGTAATTACACTTTAACACTGCATATATTCATTCCCTGCCCATCTTTCTCTTTTTCATATATTTCCTCTTTCTCTTGTGCCTTTTTTTCTCTTTTACCACATTCAGTTTCAGTTAGTCATCATATATATAATTTTCTTTCTTCAATTTCTTATTTCTTAATATTTATAATTCAGTTATATTGCATAGGTAATTACCCTTCCTTAAATTTTAATATATTGTCCTTTTTGAAATATGATTCTAACAACCCTCTGGATTTGACACTCATTTTATTATATAATTAGAAACATTGTATTCTTGCTCTGCATTAAAAACCAAATAAATCTAGAAATATCACCTTCAGTATGCTGGATTGCATCATGCCATGGAAAGCCCTTCTTTTTTTGTTACACCTCTTCGCTATTAACTGTGCATTAATAACCCCATTGTACAAATGTGCCAAGTTATGTAAAAGACAGGGAGGTGAAGTAACTGAGGATTCCTGTAATTGGAGGATTTTGACAAAATTATATTTTATCCCTGACATTTTAAATCCATCCACAGTAAACAAAAAACTTGAAGTTACTGAAAAAGATATTCATACATTTGAACCTTTTAAGTCTGCCCTCTTCTTCAGGCATCACCTTACAAACAGTGTAGCACTAATAATGCTGTACATCACCTGATAATCCCCCTTAGGTCCTGTTACTCAGCACTGTTACTTTGTGGCTATTTGGGCACCAACAAAAATGTCACTAAAATTCCTGAAGCTATTCCATGATTACTGCTGTAACAACAAACTTCAAGACAACATCAGTTATTTTCCTGGGTAAAAACCACTTCAGTTTTTATTTACTCTACAGTGTTGTCTATAACACCAGTTTTTTCTAGTACGTTTTACCAACCAAATGATAACAGCAACACCAAATGTTACACAAAATGTATCATTCTTTAAAAAAAGTTCTTGTTTAACACTTAAATGCTCTGTTGACAGAGTTAATAAAATATTTGAGGCACACATGGAAGATGCTAGGGCACAACGGACATAGGTCTTGACCGGTTGCCCTCTTTGAAACTGAGATGTGAAGCTAAACAAACGGAACTTTATTATACCATGTTGAATTGTATAGGTCTAATCCAGTTTGCTCTATCCTTAGCATAACAATTCAAGTTAGTGCACACCGTTACTGACCAAATCCTGGCCCTAAAACATCTACTTCACTTACAAAGAATTTGAGAAATAATGGGACGGGGGTTCCAAAAACATATCTTTGAAAAACACGCTGTTTGAATATTGTTTGTAAAAACAGGACTATTTAAAATTATGGATTCCAAAGTAAATTCTCTTTGGCCCAAAAATATTAGTGAGAAAGGTTGCTTTTAAAAAATGATGTATAAAAGCTGGATCCAACAAGCTTGTAAGTTAGGGAGTACCATATCATGTGCGGAAAGTCACCTATAGTCTCATTCTGGCACTGAAAACAATATGAAGAAGAGATAGGATGGAGCTTGTGGAGCCACCTTGGCATATAATAGGGTGTCAGAAGTACATATGTCGATATCTGGAGCCTCAGAAAGTTTCATTGTAGGAAGAAGATATTTCCTTCTACATTTTTGCAGTGAGTTTAATCTAGGCTTGAGTAGACTTACGATTGTGCCAGAGTAGTCAGAGTAATTTTGGCAATTCTTTGTTACTTTTTGACACGGAATTACCTATAATTACGCAATTAGTCCTCCTTGTGCAACTAAGGGCAATTTGGGGATAAATAAGCCTACCTCAAGAGCACATTTAGCAAGTGGGAGTGTCCACATGTGCTTGATATTCATGTTCTGCTCCATTTAGCGCTGTTTCTTAGCGCAAAATGCATCTCCTTGTCTATTTTGGACACAGGGGTGCATTTTAGGCTGAGAAAATAGTGCTAAATGCTGATAGTAAAATGGAGAAGAATTCTGCCACAAATGCACATTTAGTGAGTGTGAGCTCCTGCTCGCAGTTGCTATTCATGTTCTGTTGCATTTTGCACCATTTCTTAGCACAAAAGCATCCTCACGTTCATTGTGGTTGCAAGGGAGCATTTTTGTGCTACGAAATAGCCCTAAATGCAGAAATCTTCTTCTTGTGTAATTCCATAATAATTTTGCAGAGTTCTTAGGTAATTCTGCATGATTGTCCTATATGGAATTATGCAAGCTACACCCAGCCCTGGTTAAATCCCGCACTGCACATCACATTTGGAGGTAAGCATCAAGATTTTATCTCCATGATTAAATTGTAATTTGCGATATAGTTTGCCAATGCTAAAAATGAGAGTATTAAATAAGACTTTTGTGATCTTATAAAAATGTGTTCTAATTTGACTGAAATACAGTGTTAAGACATTTTGAAACTGTTGGAAAGAAATAAACAACAGTAGATATTGTTTATGAAATAACTTCTGTATTTCCTTCCAAGGTTTAATTATCCTAGAATTTTCAAAATATGCAATCCATTTAAAGCTGTGATTTCACCATCTTTTATGTATTTTTGTTTCAATCTCTAAAACCCTGTTTTGCCATTGGGATAGAGTTCTATATTAATTTGTTGCAGAGGTATTAATGTTTTGCCATTGCGATAGAGTACTATATTCATTTATTGCAGAGGTATTATACAATAAAAAAAATATTTTTTGTATAGCTCTAACATTTGTAGGGTTGTGGGAACTAATTTTGAATTATCAATCTTTTGTATCTTATTTTATCAACATTTTTAAACTAAAAAAGAAACACTACACCTTGCAAAACTATATTTCCTGTGCTCGACACAATTAGGCCTGAATTTCTGCTAACTTAATATGAGCACGTTGCTCTTTTCCATATAAATAGGGAATGCAAAAGTCTATCAACTTTATCAAAAAGTTCCTATCTAGTTTACAAGGTACATTAGATAATAAAAATAAAATTATAAAAAGAATAGACATTTTGATCAAAGCGACACAACCAATAATCGTTAAGAGAAGATTTTTCCACACTTTGCAAAAAGAGATGTTATTTTTTCATCATTCTTGTGTAGTTTCATTCATATATGTCTGATACTGGAATGTAACATGTATGACAAGATATCTAATTGTGCATTGTTGGTCATAGTTAGACCATAAATGTGAGGGAAGATCATTGCTGGAGGCATTTATCATAATAACTTGTGTTTTACTGTTATTGACTTTATAACCAGACATCTGTGAACAATTCTCTCATGTATAGAATGTTTTTGTTCATCTCCATTCTGATATAAAATTAGGTCGTCTGCAAACAGCTTGAGTTTAGCCATATTATTATTATTATTATTATTATTACTTTTATTATTATTATTATTATTTATTTTTATTATTTCCACTTGCTTAAACGAGAAAGTAAGGAACAGATTATCTCAGGGGGGAAGCTCAGGGGCTAAGCTGAACAAAAATTGAAAGTTAATAAAGTGTATAAATCCAGGTTTTAAGTGATTTTCGAAATTAAAGAAAGTCATCCATTTGGCATAATTGTGTAGAGAAGGTATTCAACAATGTGTGGCCTGCACTGACAAGGAATGGCCTTCAAGTTGGCACTTTTTCACTCAAGCCGCAATACGTATATTGGCCAGAGCAGAGTGGATGTAACGACAGACGTTAGATTGTAAAAAATGAGGATCAGCCAGATATAAAGTATTAGAGACAAAGCCTCAACCCTCATAATATCGATAGGTGCTATATTTGATTGTCCACATGGATTTAATTGCTAATTGTCCAATGAATAAGATGAATACTAACTGTGAGAAAGGACAGCCCATTGGGTACACCTAGTAACCTTAATTCTGCCCACTTTTTTGAAGAAATTATTATGAATGTGATATATATTGAAAATATAATTCCTTTAGAATTGCTGCAAATGTCTTTGGCATACCAAATCTATTCAAGATAGGAAATAAAGCGTCCCAGCTTACCAGATCAACTATCATTATTAATGCTGTCTTATTTCTCTTTAGAAGAAAAAAGTCTATTACTTCATCAAGATATTTGTACTGGTCACTATCTGTCTAACCAGTAGATAACTATTTGGTCTTTGTGACTCACTACTTGGATAAACTGTATGAGGTACCTGGCCTGAATTGTAGCAAAGAGTTTGTAATTAATAGACCATTAGGTCTGTAAGCTTCTTTTTTAAATCTCACTACAGTTTCCTCAAAAATGAGTCTTGGCTGTGGCAATATCATTCTATAAAATACTGAGCTTGTCTTGCAACAATGAAATGAACTGCTTGTAAAAATCTTCTGGTAAGCTGTCATTGCTACATGACTTTCCTTTTGTAAGGCCAGATAATGTCTATATACATTCAGCTTGTTAAATGAGTTAAATGAATGTGGAAATCTTGTCAGATGGTATTGTGGGTATAGGCAGCTGCTTCAAGTAGTCTAGAATTGGATTTCTGGGAACTGTACTAGTGTCTTGATATGTTGCTCTGCATCATCTAGAAAGATATTTCAACATGATATTGATCATCAGTTATTTGTTGTGTAATAGAATGTGACAGGTTTTTGTATAACCTAATATAGTTTTGATTGTGAGAGTATTTAGTGGTCCAGGCTATCATTTCATCAATGCATTCATTTTTTTCATACAAGCACTGGCTAATAGTTCATTTGTTAACTATCTATTGTTTTATATAAAAGTTACATAGCGTTTGATGTGATCTTTCCCATGTGAGCTTTTTAACACGAGAGACTGTATTTATAAATTGAGAGGCTGCTAGTTTAATGGAAGACTGCATTAAAGTTAATTGAGTTTGTCGTTTCCTATTTAGATGCGATCAAAGAGCTATAAGCTGGCAGCATAGTGTAGCATTAAAAGCATTTTCACATAATAGCCAGATTGAGGTTCCTATGTTAATTTTGAAAACCTCCTGAGATTAAATTTGACTTTTTTGAGACCCAATATTTATCTGCTAATAAACACTTATTAAAAACCATCTGAAAATAGGGCATTGTATATTTACTATGACCTCTGTTGAAATGACTGAAGAAGCTGAGAAGCAATTAGACAATGGGCCCTATTATGAGTCTGGCAGACGGGAAAGCCCTTGACCTCCCCACCAATGTTATTAACAGTTTTCTGCTAGGTCAGCAGGCACAAATCTGAGTTTCCGAACGCAGGCCCAGCAGGAAACAGGTAACATCATTGTCTCCGGATCATAATCAAGCCCGCAGCAATGCTGTTGCCTGCAGGGTGCACCAGCACCCTCGTAATGTTCACTGTCTGCAAAGCAGTCAGTGAACATTGCAATGGTGCTGCAAGTGGGGCCCCCCGCACCCTTTCTCTGCCAGACTTTTCATGGCGGTGCTACTGCTATGAAACCGCTAGCGGAGAAAGGGGTCAAAACCCCCAGGGTAGCGCTGCTTGCAGCGCTGCCCTGGTGGATTAGGGCTACCACCAACCTCCAGCTGACAGTTCACTGGCAGCACGACCGCCAGGGTTGTAATGTGGCGGTCAGACCGCCGCATTGGCGACATGTGGTGGTCTAGAGACTGCCACACCTGTAATCGGGCCCAATATCTCTGTTTTTCCTCTATTTGTTTGCTCAGATGCTGAAAAAAATGTAATTGAGTAGCAGTATTAAAACAGCTGGAAGAGCATGAGTACTGACTAGAAGTAGGATTATCCATCCGCCAAGGATCAATTAGACCATACGCTTGCTGAATATAAGAACCCATTTTGGTAACTATTGGTCTTCATTGTTTCTTATCTTGTCGAAATGAATCCAAAGTAGTGTTTTAAAGAAAGTGAAAATTGCCCCCAATTATAAAAGGCCTAGCATGATTCTTTAGAAACAGATGTAGCTAATGAGAAGAATAAGGGTCATCTTCAGTTGGTTGTAGTAGCTAATTAAATCTTCATATTTTAAATTGGAATTGTTACCTGTGGCGGTTAGTAGCAAATTTAATTAGAAGGGTTCTAGAAACACACACAAAAAACTTCACACATAACATACACACAAAACATAAATATTAAAAAAAAAACATACCTTACTCGATGTTCTGCAGCATGTCCCCATTCCTCTAAAGAACGTCCTTCGAGCGCGAAGCCCACTGCCAACTCCGTCATCCAATGAAAGCGCTATTTTCATGCTGTTAAGTAGCATGAAAAAAGTGTCTTGTTTGGCTGGTGCGGGCAGGCTCCACCCTTCAAAAGGCACTGCATGCCTGTGGCTGTTCTCCAATCCAGCTGTCCAAGACAGTCGGATTGGAGAGGTTTGAAGTGCACATGTCGGTTTGGCTGTAGCAAAGTAGCTGGCCAAACCTACATGCTCACTTTAAACTGAAGTGGCCACTCCTCACTGCTGCCAGTCATTGGCAGCAGTAATGCGCTGGCCCCGCCCTGCCCTCGTTTTCTGTTTGCTGGCAGAAAGCATAAAAAAATGGTGGTAAAATAATTTTATTACCATTTTATGTTTGCTTTCTGCACAGCAGTGCGAGGGGGGCGACGCTCCTCCGCTCCCACAGAGGAACCACTGCTGGTTGTTACTATGATCCAACAGTCCTCCTAAACCGTCTCTACACTTAATATTTCAATGCAGCTAGCGTAGTTAAAGAGAATTGCTACTCCGCAGTGGGTTTCTAGCGCTGAAGAAAAGAAAACGTTTGTTACCCATTGAGAGGATAAAATGCTAGATTGGGCTCTATTAAAATGAGTTTCCTGAAGAAAAATAATACCGGTTTTAAGATCTTTAAAACACCTGAACATTGACTTGTATTTAGTAACATTATTGAACCACTGACATTGAATAGAGTGATCTTAAACTTGCTTTGCTAGAATGGTAAATAAGACAATGCTGCTTAAATATGCGAAAGAAAAGAAACGTATATTTGTTTTTTACCCTATTATATCTCTTCCACTTATGATGTTTCCTTCCTCTGATGTAATCCTCCCATCCAGCAGTGAATCCACTCTGTGCTATATATAGGGCCCACCTGTCTAGAGTCCCAGATAGCTAGCCAAAAATAATGTGGAACCTTAGATTAATAACAAAGCTCTAGGTCTATTTTTTCTGCCTCATGCCTTTTAATAAGAACTTCTCTCATTATGCAACATTTTGAACATTTAGTAAACATTAGTGAACGTTAATAAACATCTTGAAATAATAGTTGTGTCTTCCCCTCAATTTTCTGCCTACCTCCTCCACTTTTCAGATCTCGTTTTTGCTGGCTTTAGGACTCTGTGCACTTTATCACTGCTGACCACCAGTGCTAAAGTGCTCATGCTCTTGCCTTAAAACATGGTGACATTGGCTCATCCACAATCAGCATATATTTATTTACTTATAAGGCCCTAGTAAAGTGGTACTACATGTACCAAGGGCCTGTAAATTAAATGGTACTTGGGGGCCTGCAGCACTGATTGTGCTGCCCACTTAAGAAGCCCTTCGACCATGTCTCAGGCCTGCCATTGCAGAGTCTGTATGGGCAGTTTTACAGTGCCATGGCGACCGGGCAAAATAAACCTGTTGAGTGAACTAGGACAACAATGTGTACTAGACTGGACATGCACAGCCCGTGCCTAAAGGCAACTACAAAAGAAACCAAGTTAAGCAAAGAATTCAACAAGTCATCTAAGTGTGACCAAAAATAATACTAGAGAAATTTAGACAAAAAAATATTATACAGCGAATAACATGGTTGACTGAAATTAATTTGATTGCTTGAAGATAAGTCCTGTTACTTCAATGTTAATTCACACATTAAGAATCAGTTGGAACTGGGAGTTCATATTTAAAAAAAATCAGGTGACTAAAAACAACCCAATGCACTTCGAGTGAAGCCACCCTTCATCAGGTGCAACTGTAGTTAATGAAACAACCCAATTAAATATTCAAATAATGGCATCCTGGTTCAATAATAAATAACAGAGAACTAAGATAGTGCCAAAGACATTCTTGCATCCATGCATTACAGACCTCGTGTTCTATTGAGGAATATAAGGTAAATTAATGGTCCTATCCAAGTCGTTGAAGACCAAGCAGAACATGCCTCGCCTAAAAAGTGATGAGTCAAAAGTGCCCATGCACCCATATATGAGTGACAGTAACCACCTTAAGAATAAATCATGCACGCAATCCTGTGCACTCTGTGAGCTCCAACACCACTAAGTGTATGTAAACAGGCTCAAACAGCCTTAAGCAGCTTCTGTAAAATATCAATGGAGCATTCTGGTGTATATAGCGCAACCGGCAATGGTCAGATACAAAATCACAGATCACAGTTCCTTTGAAAAGCACCAGATTGTCGGGGGGATGACCGCCTCGGAGGGGAGTGCACAGAGGCTGGAGACAGCCTACAAAGGCTCGAGTCTGCCTGGGAGTGCCCAGCCAGGGCTCTCCCAGCCAATCCTGACACTGCTCTGAGCAGCGTCAGGATTGGCAAAGGGCAGGCTGGGAACCTGTTCCTGCAGCGACAATGAGAGAAAGAGGAGCAGCGTGTTGCGGCGGCAACAGATAAAGTACGTTTTTTTCTTTACTATAATTTTTTTTATTATTAAATGTCCCACTCCCCCACTTCCCAGGGCGCCACACCCGCCCCGCCCTTTTAAATAGGAACAAACCGCAACTGGATTGTGATTCTGTTTTTAACATGTGAAAGGAACCTTTATTAGTGTACACAAATCATAGTCTGTTGTTCGTTTTCACTATCTTGCACATGGGTGCTCTCGTTTTCCATCAGGTAAGCGCAGTTTGTTATCTTTTTCTCCCACTGTGGGTGTTTTTCGTGGTCTAAGGCAATTGCCATTAAGTCGTTTGTTTGTGCAATTGCACATAGGTTCTTGTTGTTTCCTCTGGCATGACAATCTGCTAGCATTTTCAAGTTGTCTTGTCTCATTTTAAGCTTCAGAATATATTTTAATTACTCCCCTGATAGGTGCTGAAGGTGTGCCAAGTGTCTTTGCAGTCTGAGATCCTTTGTTCTATCTCTTTGAGTCAAGGAGCCAATTTAGTGAACTGCTCACTCAGTACTTCTATTTGATTTTACAGTTGCAAGAACATATTAGCTCGTGTTTGCTATGTTTCTTTAAATTCATACAGAATAGTTTCCAAATTCATTGAAACCCTATTTTCATCAAATTGTAAAATGCACAGTACGGCTGTAATAGTTATTTGGGGTTGCAGTAAATATCTGTTTTCAAAGGCTGTCTGAATGTTTTAATTAATTACTGAAATAGGTGAGCTTAGTCAGATCAACACTCATATGAGATACTTGCCTAATTAATTTTACATGAGGGTTCTGTGGGCTAGGGTTTGTAGCAAAAGCCTTATACTTTGGAAAAATAGTGGTTGTTGAGGCTGTAATAATAATACAAAGAGTTAAGGTTGCATCATTTACCATATTTTGCTCATCTGTGTTTGAAATATTTACTCTGTCTCAGCCTTTATCAAAGACAGAAAGATAAAAAAATATTTGCCGCTGAATTATTCTCAATTATAGCACCTCCTGCACCTTTCTAATTTAGTGGGTGCGCTACACCATTGTTGCTCCTTGTGAGGACTGTTTCTGGTTCTGTAGTCGCTGAACTGACTGGAGCAGGTCCTTGCAGTGAAATAAGAGCTAGCTCAGACCATGGTGCTGCCCTCAGAGGTTTTGGCTGACTGCCATTTATGTGCAAATCAAGGGAACTCACATATGTACCCAGGTTTGGACTGCTTTTCTGTGGCAATTGTATTGCAGCCTAAATGACCTGTGCTTTTTTCCATAGCTACTAGTAGGATCATTTACTTGAAAATGTTTGTCAGGGACTGCTACGTGGGCTTGAGTATGACTTGGTGATGGTTTATCAGTGTGAACCCACTCGAGGCTTTCAAGGCGGGCAATGACACTTCCCACAGGAGACTCTTGAGGCAATCATCGTGAATTGTTATTCTGCTTTATTTCTTCTTTGCTTTTGCAGAAGGAAGAGGCCTCCTAACAGCAGTTGGAGGGTTAATATAAATTTAAAAAGCAGCCTGTTATCTGTTGTATAGTTACAGTATGGTTACTTTTGTGTCAAATGTTGAAACTGTAGCAAGCCGCAGTTGAAATTGTAGCAGTACTGTTCTGGGGCTGGCATTTCGTCTGTAAAACGTGTCAGTGCTGAGGATTGAAAGATACATTGTTGCCAACAAGTCTCAATTTTTATCTTTGAAAAGGCTGTTTTGTGCAGAAGATTCCGCCTCGGCAGAGCTCCCGTTATACAGCAGCATCTCCCAACCTCATGGAGCTCCCAAGGCTGAAAAGGATTTCTGTAATTTTGTAGATCTTAAGAATGTTGCTGTTATTTGCCTCGCATCCTGCATCTGCTAACAAGCTTATCCCGGCAGCGGTTTGTCAAGTTTCTGCAGTTTACACCGGCGATTTTACGACATTCAGCAGGCTGGACTCACAGCCAATGCTAATCGTGGGTGTGGCCGAGGTCAGTACAAGAGTAGAAGCTCAAGGAAGGCGTGAAACAGGCAGATCATCTCCCTTGTCCCATGAAAGTTACTATTCAGTACCAGGAAGTGACTAGACATGCAGCCTCTGCTTTTTAAAAGATGTTTATTACACTTAACTATTCTATGTTGCTTTGGGACAACAGCCTTTTACCACATTTACTTCTACCCTTCTTGAACTTTGGACCACCGTATACGCTATTACCCTGGCCTAGCTTTTAGGTTTTCAAAAGCCCGTGTGAATTGAGTTCTAATGATGCTCCATATATTAATGAGTCTAGGCGATGTCTATCTATGGTAGTCATCTCATTAAATTGGCAGTCAACAATTTTCTTATTAGAAACTGTGTATCGAAATGTATTTCAATTTTAAGTTACTTTTCACTTTAAATTAGTCTAAAAGTCTCCGATTCACAAAATCATAAGCTCTGTAACCTTAAAAGGCAAGGATGCATCATATCAGGCAATTTGCTTCTCATCTGTAAATCATCTAGGGAAACCTCAGAAGAGGGGTAAAACTACTTACTCTACTCAATGTTTTCCCAAACAGTATTTTTCTAAGGCAACACTTGTTCTGTTAATAGGCATTTCTGTTTGGTTATGCAAATGCAGGAACAGAAGTCTGCAATCCCTTTCAGACCATCTTTCTTGCATTTGTACTCAATCGAATAGTGCCGTCCCTAATTAACATTTATTGCACAGGTAAACATGAATTGTACTCATGGTGAATGTCAAATTACATACCATCAGTCAGTGCACGTTTTGTGCATCCTTTTTTGTGAGTATTGATTAGTACATCATTTAAGCTTAATATGCAAAAATATTATAGTGAACTATACATGTGAAGGGTATTGTGGTTACTCATTCAAGCACATCAGGTCAGCGACTTAGACAATGGCTGTCCCTGAAACCTGGAAAACTCTTGAGCAATTATTGTATACCTACCTTCAAGGACCATAACTAAAGAGGATCTTTAACATTGGCATACAAATCCATAAATGTTATAAGATTGAGCAACATTCTGGGATGAATATAGTGCAAGGTCACAAACTTTATCTAACAGAACTGTATCCATGTGAATGCAAATTTATATTTGGCTTACTCCCCCATAAGTTTTATCTCAACACTTAGCATGTTTGAACATGTAACTCATTGTGGAAACAGTTGTGTATTCATACAATTCATCGCTGCATTAAAAAGACATTATCTCACAATGTAAGATATGATACAGATAAGCAGTGTGTATATAATAGAGGCAGAGCCGGCAAGTGAACATAAGCAATGTGGACAGAGAAGCAGAGCTGAATCGCTGAAAGATGGTAAGAGGGGGTGGAGACAAGAGGGGAGAAGTGATAAGTCCATTTAACCTTCTGCCAAAGTTTGCTTTGTTTTCCATGTCAGAAAGTTAAAAAAAGTCTTTGTTCTGAGATATGTTTGTAATCCTTTGCAAAGACTTGTGATCTTGAACCATCCTCGTTGTGAATGTGCGATTTCAACCTGATCTTTGTGTTTTCTGTTACTGTTCTTGGCTTTTCTATTTAATTCACCTCCAGTGGGACCTTTTTTGGCTCATGTCCGAAGTAGAGATATAGATATCATAAAATCTGTCCTGGACTCCCTTTGGAATATCTTTCTTGTCTCGTCGTTGGTTCATACCAATGTAGAAAAAACGGAAAAGTTATGGTGGTTCCTCTTCTCAAACAACCCTTCAGCAGGGCCAAAATATCTCAGAATCTTCTGACATATCTCTTTGTTGCCCTTTTCTCAAAGATCCTTAAAGAAGAAGCCAATCATCAAATGTCCTCCATCGAAAGTGGCAGTTGGATTTTGGCCTCTCTATGAGATAGAAGCAGCATTTCTTGCTGTGTTAGATGAGTTGTGCCTGTGTCTCAATTAAGTAGGTAGAGTGTATCCTTCAAATTACTAAATCTTAGTGCCACATTTGAAACTGTTTTCCAGCCGGTGGAATGTAAGGTATTCCACTGTTGTGGCTTACATTTATCCTATCTGAGTAGTCTGAAACAGTCCACTCACCACTTATTTCTATTATGTACTAAACTTCTGACGTGCGGAATTTCTTGGTTCTCCACTATTCCATCTTTATCTTTCCCAGTTAGCCTTACTCATAGAATCATTTGGTTTCCTGCTGAAAACCTTGTGCTGTTTTCAATATGTGCCCTATAAAATTAAGAGTGCACTTTTTGAAGGCAGATTTTTCTACTTGGCAGGACTGTAAATCTCTCCCTATTGAGCTGTGGTGTAACTCCAGTTTTTTGGGAAAACATTTACAACTGGCTTTTCCCTTCATTAGTACATATAACACCTTTGCTTTGGAAACCCCTCAGTGGCAGGATGCCCTGTTAGTGTATTTTCAATCATCTTGTTAAATCGAATATTAACTGAAGAAAGGTATTTAAACTACACCATTGGTGCAATTTTATGTAATGTCCCCAGGAAAGGGGGAGGTGAAAAAGCCCAGATATCTTGTAAACATATTTCAAAGGTGTAGTAGGTTAACACCAATTCATCTTCCCCAGTGTGTTTATCAGGGCATTATTTGTCACTAACTCTCTAGCAAACTAGAACCATACATGCCACACAACTAGTAATACCGTCCCAAAGTATATACAGGACAGCAATTTACCATTTGTTCTGCTAAAATACTTGAATGAGAACCCTAAAATGTTAAGTGCTGTTTCTCTGAGACCAGTGCTATAAAAAATGTCTTTTAAAATGCAGTTTGCCACATATTGTACGGAAAAACTATGGGCCTCATTACGAGTTTGACAGCCGGTGGAGGCCACCCGCCAAACTCTTTAGGTCGGAAACAGAGTTTCAACCCGCTAGCCCAGTGGGAAACTACCCACAACATTGTTGCCGACTCGTAAACGAGCTGATGGCACTGTTGTGGAGCATCTGGTGCGACAGCACCCATTGTGCTTTTCACTGTCTGTAATTCAGTGAAAAGCGCGACAGGACTGCACATGGGGGCCCCTGCACTGCCCATGCCAAGTGCATGGGCAGTGCAGGGGCCCCCATTGGGGCCGATGGCACTCGGTCTCTGCCAGCCTTTGCATTGGTGGTGGAACTACCATGCAAAAGCTGGCAGACACGGGAGTCGTAATCCCCAGGGCAGCGGTGCTTGCAGCGCTGCCTGGCGGATTAAGAACGCCGGAATCTCCAGTCCATCGGCCGGTGAAAAATGAGCGGTGCTGGCGGTCGGACGGTGGTGCTTTCGCCACGGTCATAATGTGGGTGCCAGACCACCACATTTGCGGCAGTCCGACCGCCACCACGAGTCTGTTGGTCCTAGGACCGCCAGACTCGTAATGAGGGCCTATATCTCATACACCACAACAGAGAAGGAATCCCCTACAGGTAATTTTAAGATAGATATTGAATTTGTCTCTGCCTTCTGCATTCAAAGTGTTTGCCACCTCTAGTATTTGGGTCTAGGTGCACCCCTAGACCAGCACTACAAGGCCAAGGAGAAAGGGTTCTTCTCCACCAGGCAGTGCAGCCATGGTCCAGTGCTGCTAGGCCCAGGAAGGGGGGTTTCTCCCTCCCCTCACAACCATGGTGCATCCATGGACCAGACTTTAGGGTGGGCTCCCTTTCCATGTTCTAAATTTTCCGCACTTTGCTGTTCTCAGGGCAAACATACAAAAGGCCCATCAAGAGCATTTGAGGATCCTGGCAGGGTGCACCTTTCTCAGTGGGCTGTAAAAGTTGTGCCAGTGGCTTGCTTTTCTTTACTGTTGGGCTGTGTGGGAGGAGCTACACCACGTCAGCCACACTGCACAGTACGCTTTCAGGGATGTAGGATTTTAGCACAAATGCCAAGGTTTTAGTAATATGAAGGCTGCTACTATAGTTTGATAACAGATGATGCGATTGGGCAATGTCGAATCCCCTAACCCCTAAGGTAATAATATTCAGTCAATTTTTGTTTTTTTTACACACACACTTACTAAATGTTTTTAGATTTGTATAAAGTCTTTTTACCAAATTGGAGCTGAAATTAAGGTACAAAAATGATTGCCAAAGAGCACACAGTCTGGACAAATAGGAAGGCTGAGATCACAAACTATATCTTCTGGACCACAATTTGGGTGGCAGTGACTCTGATGGCAAAGCCAAGAGATCACTCTTCCAATAAAAATGTCACAATGTTTTGGGACCTGTCCACTTTGATGATCGAGCATATTTGGGTAAAGTAGTAAACCCAGGTTTCTATGTGAAGTCTATTAGTTGCATGGTCGAAATTTATCCTATACACACCTTATCAGCCATTCTAGATATGCATTTTAAAATAATCAGAATTAGAGAACATGGTTATGGAATGAAACACCAGAAAAGGCGACCTGAGAATAGTATTGCCCAGATCTCCAACAAACATCTTACAATGTCTCTGTGTGCGTGAAGTGTCCTGTGAAGTGATGGGGAAAAAAACACCCTGCAAGACTTTAATACTGTGAGTGAAAGGGGCCAGATTCAGATAGGCAAGGAGCTGGAAAATTCAACGTTGACCAATTGGCCTATGGCTGGAGCCAGCTGGTGGGACTATTGTCCTTTTAACCAAAATCCAGTGCATTTACCTGAGGGCAGGAGCCATTTGGATATTACATCTTAGGCTAAATATGAGTCAAGTGTCTTGGTACTGAGCCCTTTGCATTTTGGCAAGAGGCTTCTCTTTTTAAAACTGTTAATCTCTGGCATTTCAGTAGCTTTATTTTGCACTCCTGCTGGATTTCCTCTCCTCAGGTGTCTAAACTGCACATAGTCTACTATAACAAGTCCAACTTATTTTGTTGCTTTAATTTACTACTTGCCTGTTTAGTGACTGGTTCAGTATAGCTTTGGGTAAATATTTGTTTTCTGCTGGCATCAAACTGGTGTACCTTTTTAGCCATCTCTTCTTTAAATCCAAGTTAGTTTATCTCTTTGTATCTATTACAGATGGAGTTTGAGAGTAATTTCTGTGCTTAGGTGCTCTGTGATGTAGCTGTGGTGGAGCATTTGGTGCTTCTACCTGCCAACATATTAATCACCCCATCTGTGTCTTCTCCTCCTCTTATCTCTTGCAAACTGTATTTGCTGTAGCTCTTGCAGTTCACTCACCTGATCCAGAATGTATCCCTTTGTATTGATCACCATGCCTGCTGCAAACCAAATGCCTTATCTTTAAATCTCACTGGCATGAAGGGAGGTTTGGTCACTTACAGACTTGCTGGATAGCTCTGGGACAATCTGTCTTGGAATATGAATCATGCACTAGTCTGAAAACAATTAGTGAAAATAATAATAATTATAGTAGTTTTGGAAAGATAAAGGATTAGTTTTTCAACCTAGTTTGATTAATGTAATATATTTCCACTTACTAGAGCTGTAGAATATATGTACTTATTTTAAATGGATTATTAATTATGTTTAATAATTTCACTGGTAGCTGCACTAGATACGTAGCTTTTTGCAAAGTAGCTTCAATGATGCCAGGGAATTATTGTTCAATTGATACCACTTCCTTTGAGGTTACAGTTTACCCATATTATAGGGGCCTCACGTGTTCCTGTTCTGCCCGGGGCCCCATAAATCTTAGAACCGTCCCTAGATGTCTGAAGAGAAAAGTATTAGCTCCTTGTAAAAGTACAAGAGGGTGGATGTCTGTCAGATCCACAAAGACTGCAGTTTTTCTGGTGCAAAAAGGGAAGCTTGATCGCTTGTCTTCTGCTTCATGTGCTTCTTGTCCCAAATCTCGTGATTTTGCTGCTGAGAGAGTTGCAGTAGCCCTTGTTCTTGGTGAGCAGGACAGACAGGGTCTTACTGTGAAGTGCCTTATAGATGTTACAGCATATCCTAAATGTGATGCAGGCTGTTAGAAATTGGGTTTCTGATTGGAAGAGGTATCCTCCCTGTCCAAACAGGAACCACATTCAGAGTCAGGGTAAGTCAAATACTCTCCATAAATTAACCTGTGCTCACCCTCTGGTAGCTTGGCACAGAGCAGGGAGGCTTAACGTAAGATGCAATGTGTAAAGTATTTGTGCACACTTAAAACAGTGAAAACACCACACAAAAATAATACATACCAGGTTAGAAAAATAGAGTTTCATTTAATGTAGAAAACAATAAGTAGAAGTTGAGATATGAATTTTTAAAGATTATACTTAGTTACAGTGCTTAGAAGCATAAAGCACCAACCGGAGCTATCTGGTCGTGCTAGACTGGGTGAAATCCAAAATTTCAGGCTGACCCCAATGGAACACAGGTCGAATATAGTTCTAGACATGTCCAGCTGAAGTTTTACCTTCTCAAAGTTGAGCCAAGACTCCACTTCGGGAGGAAGAAGTTTGCCGTGTGCAAGGAGAGTGCCACTTGTGGTGGTCTACAAATACAAATAGTTGGCCGGGCATTGTGGACAGGAGGACTGGAGCCTCACAGACATGAGAGGGGATGCTTACCGTGGGAAGATATGAACTTGCAGTGGCTCATGCTGATTCTTCGTGTGAGCCAAATAGTTCCAGGGCAAGCTGGCTCATTCGGGGTCGCAAAGAGACCAAACGCTTGATTTCAGGAGCCACAAAACCACTTTCAAAGTCCCAGGATTGAAGGGGCTGTTTGGGAGTCAGGAGACTTCAAATGAACAGGAACCAAGCCAGCAGGTTTTGGAGTCACTTTGGTTCTGGGGATGCAGAGATGCAGGTCCAGTCCTTCTTACTCCTCGGCAAGGAAGGCAACAGGCAGCATGTAGGCACAGCAAAGCAGGAGTCCAGCAAAGTTCTGCAGAGTTCCAGCAGAGTGAATGTCCCTACAGTTGCACAGCAGTCCTTCCTGCCAGAATGTTCTGAGGTCCAGAAGTGCACTGATTTGGTGGGGTTTGGGGCCCAGTACTTATACTCAATTGTGCCTTCAAAGTGGGGGAGACTTCAAAGAGAGGCCTTTGAAGTGCACAAAGTCTTAGTCCTTTCTTCCCTGTCTTCAGACACAATACACAGGGTTATGCATCCCTGGGTGAGGGCTCAGGACCTAGCCTGTTTAGGTGTAAGTGTCAGCTTCTCCCTCCCATCCTGCCCAGGGTGACCCAATAAGATGTTAATGGCCCATCATGCATACCTAAGTTCCCTTTGTGTGTGATTGTCACCTACCCAGACAGGTAAAGGCACAGAATCGTTAAAACAAGAAAATGGCAACTTTCTAAATGTGGTGTTTTCAGACTTCCAACTTAAAATCCAAAATTATCAGTTGTGATTTTAGTTTTCTTAAACATTCTTTTCATTGAAAAATTGAGAAGCATACTTTGCACATCACAAGTCTTTTTTGCACAGAACGATATAACCAGAACATGTTTGTGGTGCCCCTCACCCTCTCTTTACCCGGGAGTCTCCAGCCTGGTCCCCAGTCTTGAGAGGTTATTGTCTGGGGCATTTTGTCCATCCCAGGAGGGCTTGTTGTATGGTCGTGCAGGGGGCAGGTTACACAGCTCTCCACTCTATTCATTCCATTTCCCCCACACCTTCCCCTATTTCTCTGGACATCCTGACTCACATAGGTGACCTTTTTTGCCAGCATGCACCAGTCCATATCTCTTATCCAGTCTCTCAGCTCTGGTGCTCCCTGTGAACCCCACAGTCTGGCATTGTTTCTTTTTGAGACCACCATGCCAAGTGTTGTCAATAGTCTCTCTGACTGTCCCAGTTCCATGGGTTCCAATATGCTCATCAGTTGCGATTTTAAATTGTGATCCCAGAGACACCAAACGTGAAATACCTATCTGGTCCCAGTTGGAAATTACACTTAAAAAATATAATAAGGTGATCTCAATGTTAACTAATGGGAGACATATGCCTGACAATAGTGAAAAACTAATTTAAGAGCTTTTCACTACTTGGACATATGAAACCTAAAAGTATATGTCCAGCATTTTAAATACACTGCACCTACCTTTTGAAGCTGTCTAGGGCCTACCTTTGAGGTGACATATGTATTTAAAAGGAAGGTTCAGAGCCTGGTAAGTGGGTTAACTTGCCAGGTCGACATGGAAGTTTAAAACTGCACACACAGGTTCTGCAATGGTAGGCCTGAGACATGTTTAAAGGGTTACTTAAGTGGGTGGCCCAATCAGTGCTGCAGGCCCATTAGTACCATTTGATTTAGAGGCCCTGGTAATATATATAATACAATTTACAAGGGGCCTACAAGTACATTAAATATACCATTTTTGGATAGGCCAATGTTACCATGTTTTAAGGAAAGAGCACATGCACTTTGGCACTGATCAGCAGTGGTAAAGTGCCAAGAATCCTAAAGCCACCAAAAAGTAAATCAGCCAAACAGGCAAAAAGTCAGAGGGAAACCACGCCAAGAATGCCAGGACTAACATAGGCCAACGAGGGAGTCAGTGCAGCTTGCTGACGCAGCCATGTTCTGAACTTGCTTGTTCATAAAATGTTCTTATTAAATGAGATGCACCTGATCTAGTTGTTTACAAAAATAAGTCTTGTCTGTTTATGAGTATAATGGCATGACAAAGTCAAGAATGGCTTGTCATGATGGCAAGGCATAATTTAACATGTGCCAGCTGTTTGGCATTTGCTGGCCTGCCAGGTTGACCACCAGCTGGGATGGAGGCTTGGGCCCTCATTACAAGTTTGGCGTCCGAGGACTGCCACTGTGGAGGTGGCGGTCATACCGCCACAGGCCCGGCGGAGTAGACTGCCATATTATGACCATTGCGGTGTTCCGACCAGAACACAGCCAAGTCAACGCTAGTCCTGCCAGTGAAGACAAGCCGCATCGGCCGGTGGTAGGCACCTCCAGGCCAGCGGGGAGCATGTTTCCACCGACCATATTACGAGGTCACACACCGCCAGGATTTCCGCTGCGGTTGTCCGGCAACAAAAAGCCTGGTGGAAATAAACAACATAAAAGGGGATACTCACCTTCAGGAACACAGGCACATACGCAGTCGCCATGGAACCCAAACTGGAAGTCTTCCTAATGCTCCTGCTGGCCATACAACTCCAGAACCAGCGACAAAGACATCAACCGTGAGTACACTTGCGTAGTACACACTGGAGGAAAGGTCATTAGAGTACACTAACACACACACCCGGCACGGCTAGCAATGGCTACACACACACACACACGCAAACAAACACCTGTAGCATACTCACAAACAAACCACACACAACAAATCTCACATATGCAACACATACATGTGGGAGGAAAGCCAGGACAAGTTTGTTACCCTCTACACCAATGGGTCTCTGGTGCTGATATATTAGCTAGAAACTGTGAATACCACAAATAATTATATACAACATAGGCGTACTGGCCAGTCCAACTGTATTGTGTGCCCCAGACACACAGGACAATGCCCATGGCCCCAACTTGACTCCTGACAGCAAAATGTCCTCCACATGGCAGGGGCATCAATGGGGCATGCAGGCACCTCAGGGGTGAGGGGGCGGGTTAGTGGTGGGGGGTTGGGTTTGAGGGGGGTCATCAGGTTTGGGTTTGGAGGGGTAGGGAGCTTGGGTTTGGGTTTGGGAGGGTATGGGTGTGGGAGGGGTAACCTTGGGTTTTGTGAGAGTAGAAGTCTTAGGTGGGAGAGGGCATAGCTTGTACTAGGGGGACCATGGGAGTACTGGGAGATGGAAGACAGGGGTTTGGGGAGGGTAGCAGGGTGCTTGGGGGCAACAGGGACAGTGGGAGGGAACAGGGAAAATAATTGCAGGAAATGTTTTTTAGGGGCACAAGGTTGGACATGGGATTGGTGGGAGAGGTAGTTGTTGGAAGATGTGTACGGTGAGGTGCCTTGGGTGCAGGTGCGAGAGTGGGTGCCATGTGTGTGCTGTGTGACTGTTGGGTGGGTGAGTGTGGGCATTTAGGTGTAGTGGGATGAGGGGGAGGAGATGCAGGGAGACGGCAGGGTGGATGTGTGAATGTATGGTGTAGTGGTGTCTGCAGGTAGGGTGGATGTGTTGCATGTGCAGGTGTTGACAGTTGTGTTGGGTGCGCATGTGGTATATGGGGTGCATGTATGTGGGTCTGCTATTGTGGTGACGGTGGGAATGAGGGCACTTGTAGCACGACCAGGGAGAGATGATGTGGTGACTGCAGGTATGAGTGGTGTAGTCTCTGTGAGGGGGGGATGGTGCAGGAGTCCGTGTAGGGAGTGGTTGTTATTGTGTCTGCATGTGTCTGTTGTGTGTGTGCATGGCGGTGTTGTCTTTTGTGGTGCTTGTCTTTGTCCTTGCGATCCGTGTCTGTTGATGTGGATGCATATTGGTTTAAAAGTGTGCCTTGGATGGGTGAGGGGAGAGGGCAGTGGGATTGGGAACAGGTAGTCGAAGGGGGGACGGAAGAAGAAGGGACACTGGATGCCGCAAATGAGGAGGCCAGAGCCTGACAGGACACCATGAATGTCTTCCAGGTAGGCATTGGACTGCTGCATCTGTGATGCCAGTCCCTGAATGCCATTCGTGATGGTTGACTGCCCCACAGAGATGGACCTCAGGAGGTCAATAGCCTCCTCATTGAGGGCAGCAAGGCTGATTGGGACAGGGGCACAGGTGCCTGCGGTGAAGGAGATGCCCACCCTCCTGGGTGAGTGGGCACGGGCAATTAGATGGGGAACTACACAGACGGCGGTGCTGATAAGGGGAGTGGCGGACAAGGAAGGTGCCGGGATGGTCCCAGATGGGTCTGCCACCATCAGGGAGCGTCCATCGGAGGAAGAATCCGAAGATGTTGTCGTTGATCCTGTCTCGCCCGTGACACTTCCCTCTCCCTTCGTCTGACTGGTCCCCTCAGTTTCGCTGGTATCAGCCTTCTGGGTCCCATGGGCTGTAGCTTCCCCACTCGCCGGTGCCCCTTCTCCTTTGCCTGAAAATGCTGATGCACATAAAGACAGAGGACGAGAGGGCAGGAGGATGGAAGAGAAAGACAGGGTGCAATGGGTCAATACCAACACAACAGAGTAACAACATCATTATCTGCTGCTATGCCATGGCAGGCCATACCGTCACCTAGATATGCTACAACAGTAGGAAACCAAGGGGGAAACTACTGCAATGCTGATGTAAACTGCTGATGGTGGAACAGCAGCACTCATGTACTTGATGAGGATCATACTAGTCACACTTGCCCAGTGCCTGGCATGTTCTCATAGTTGTTTATGGAGACATATCCTGTACTCCTTACTCAACAGAATCCTGCATGGGGAGGAAGCATGGCCACTAATCCATTGAAAAATAGCACAGTGATATCTACGCCCACTGTGCTTATCTACACATACAGTACATGCCAGCTGATTGAGGACTCACGAAATATCTCTGTCACAGTGGTAGGCTTATATTGATGGCCATGCCCTGACACCTCAGGTGTACTGATGGTAGGAACTGGGCTCTTAGACTTTGTTGAGGCTGACCATACAGATCCCAAATTGGAAGCAAATGCCCTCATAATTCACTGTCTGCATGGTATGGGCACACATCTTTGAAACCAATCCTGCCAGGGTGGCTCATACCCATAGTCGATGTGCATCTACCAATGACCTAAGGTACATCTTCCCACTAGTGGTCAACCCCAAGGCATACAAGCATTACATTATCAATGTGTGAGTGTATACTTACTGCCTTGTGACTGCTGTGCTGCCCTCAAGCGCCAATCCACCTCAGGGTTGGCCACCGCCACAATGAAGGTGAGTAGGAGGGTCCGACTGGCACCCCTCCCTCGTTGGGAGGACATCCCCAGCTGGGCCTCTGTGGTCTTATGTGCCCAGCATCTCAGGTCCCCTCACCGCTTTCTGCAGTGGGTGCTCTGCCGGCAATGGACCCCCAGGGTCCTCACTTACTTGGCAATGGCACGCCAAATCCCCTTTTTCTGATAGACGCTGACCTACATGGGTGAGACAGGCAGAAGGACAAAGTCATGCAGAGTGGCATCACAGGGACAGCAGTGGACATCACACATCAGATGCATCTCATGACCACACTCACATGTCATCACACCACTAACGCTCAGACTCTTCACCTATCTCCATGCATCCACTCTGTTTGCCTCGTCCCAATGCCTTTCAAGCTCAAACACATCACTATGAGATAGGACAGTGACACAAGACTCACTTACTGCTCTGGTGCCCCATACAACTGTCCATACAGGGGTAGGACCCCATCCACAAGCTTGTCCAGCTCCTCCTGGGTGAAGGCTTGGTCCCTATCTCCTGCAGGATGTGGCATATTGGCTTCCAGAGTCAGAACACAGCAGAACACGCAGTGGAGGTCTCGCACAAGTGTCAGGAGTCAAGTGAGCTATGCCACAGTAAATGGTGGTCACGCCCGCTGCGTACATGACCGTTACTGCCAGCGGTGATCACCGTTGGCCCCAGTCTCTCATAGGCAACAACGTTATCCTTTTTTAGGAGTTGCACGGCGTTTGAGACAGCCTACTGCCATGACGACTAACGCCAGCGGAATGAGGTCACTTCCATCTGTCCTGTGCATGCAGGACAGGCGGCTGCAATTTTACATGTAATTAGTGATTAGTAGTTGAATTTAAGGTGCGTCTTGGATGAAATATAGTGACTACTGCATAGATTGACTATGTCCACAGATTGAATACATCAACTTTTTACTTCTCCTCGCTCCTATTCCCAGATATGGTGCGGTGGTGATATTGAGACATGCCCCTGTGTACTGGCTCCCAGTCAATCTTGCTACCCTGCAAGAGAGACACAACATACAGATGTATCGTCTGAACCGTCAGACCATCATGGAGCCGTGTACCCAGTTGGAGCTGGATCTGTTGGCTGCCATACATTATCCCTATGACATCCCTCTCACAGTACAGGTGTTGTCAGTTCTCCACTTGCTTGCCTCAGGGTCGTTTCAGATTACAGTGGGCTTGGCAGCAGGGATGTGTTAAAGGATGTACTGTGTGCTTTGCCCTGCTACATCAGATTCCCCCAACGTGCCATTTTGGCCACTGTTAAAGCTGCCTTCTACGATTTGGCACATGTCCCTCATGTGATAGGGGCCATAGATGGCACCCACATTGCCTTGGTTCCACCCAGTATAAATGAACAATTGTACAGGAACCATAAACATTTTCATTCCATTAATGTCCAGGTGGTGTGTCTTGCTGACCAGTATATCTCCCAGGTTACGCCAAGTTCCCTGGTTTTGTGCATGACTTGTTCATTCTGTGGAACAGCAACTTCCCACACATGATGGCACAACTACAGAGGGAACGGGCCTGGCTCATCGGTATGTATCCAATAGTGTGTGTGCCCCTGTAATCTCACCTCTCTTCACAATCTGCCCTGTGTCCCCACCGGTATTGAGATGGGTCCAGCCTTTGTGCACACAGGTGAGACTGGCTACCCTAACCTTCCCTGGCTGTTGATACCTGTGAGATATCCGACTACAGATGCTGAAAAACATTTCAGTGAGGCCCATGGCAGGACGAGGCATGTCATCGAGAGGACCTTTGGGCTACTGAAGGCCAGATTCCAGTCAGATCGTTGTTGCCTGATGCATGCTACACAATCTGGCCTGAGACGTCACATCCCATTGCTGGATGTAGAGGAGGTGGCAGCTGGACCAGTGGCTGATGGAGGGGACATAGTGAGTGATGAGGAGGAAGATGATAAGGATGCAGCTGACTCTAGAGCAGAGTTAATTCAACAATACTTCCCATGAGAAACAGGTATGTGTCAAATGTTTTGTATGTGACCTGTACTCCTGTCTGCCTTGTGACAGCTTCTCCTGGTGTCAGTCATCAGTGGAGTTGTTAAGTGCAGCTCTCCCTCTGGGTGGGTTTGGGGGGGAGCATTTTGCCCATCAGAGGAGGTGTTTCTGTTTGAATGTCAGCGCTATTTCACTGCTGTTGTGTTGCATCACTTATTCAATTTATTGTCCATGTTCTATGTTCCCTGTACTGCTGTGCCAACTTCAATTGTAGTGCCAAACATAGTGGTGTCATCAGTATTGCTACATATCCTCACTGTCCACAATGAGAGAATGTGTAACCTAACTGTTACTGACTGTGGAACATGTCTTCAGTTGAGTTTTGTCAGCCGTGAGGGAAGGACCATTGGGTATTGATATCTAGGAAATGTGGATCTGACATGAGCATATGGTTTGAGATTCCACCTGCCAAATCACACTAGGAATTTTGACATTGTACTGCACCTGTGTTGAGTGGCCAACATTCACTCCTTTCATGATTGTTGTTCCTGTCTTGGTCTATTTGCAGGGCATTCGTGTGGTGCAACTTGAAGAACCAGAACCTTATGGGCCTGGCGGCGCAGGGTACGCCTGAAATCTCCTTGGATTCACCTGCCTCAACCAACAGAGACACGGGACACTCTGTCAGGCGTAAAAGATCAGATTTTATTAGCTCCAGCTAGTACAGTTGTCCAAGAAGTACACAAGGTATGTTCTCAGGAGACTGCCACTTTACTTTGTGGCGCACAATCTTATATACCGTATAAAAACCATTTATTAACTACATACACTCCCAGAACACATAGAAAGGAGCCAGTAAGAATAATGTAAAGATAGAACAGAGCCAATAGAAATGTCGGAAAACAAGACAGCACCAATAGAAGGAATTGGAAAACAAAGTATCAAGTGACTTAAGGTTGCCTCCCCTCCAGCTGTGTTTGTCACCCCTCCCTTGAACTAATTCATTAACCGATCCACAACGAAGTTGCATGTGGTGTGATAAGTTTGTGTGCGTTTGGAGGACAGTTGTGAAATGAGAGAATACTAGCAAAGGACAGCGAAGGCCAGACGATAAGATAAGATCGGCGGAGAATAGTGTGAGCCTACAGATAGTTGAAACAAGGATTAGAAAACCAGACAGGGATTAGTGTACTCGGTCAGACCTTAATACCAGCCTTGTAAAGATAGAGGCAGAAGGCTGTTTTGAACACCATGTTGCAGAATAAGCAGAAAAGGCAGAATGGACTTCGTTCGCTGTGCTGCCTGAGTGAAGGCAACATAAAATGGCGGCGGGCCACAAAATGGCGGGTCGATACGATCGTATTAAAAATCGAATTTCCTCAAACTCTGGTTCCTGCCTTGCCTCTTGGCTACCTTGACACATGTATCCAGAATACAGTATGTCTGCTGTACTATCATCCTTGCTGCATATTGCTCCTCCTTCTGTCTATCTCACAGACTTTTGCAGGACAATGGGGTGATTGTAATGCCATGTTATACAACAGAAAATCGTACTTATTACAATAAAGACACGTAGGCAGTAGCTGTGCTCATAGGTGTTTAATGTGATTCACAAATGCAAAGGGTGATGAGTGGGGTCATGGTGGGTGAAATCATCAGAGTAGTTGTCCCAGCTGTAGGTAGTCCAGTATCCAGAGGCCATTGGAAAATGGAGACTTGACAGCAGACAGTCAGCAGGGTGTGTCAGTGGCAGACAAGAGAGAATGTTCAGGAGTGGGTCACTAACTGGCAGTCGTCTTGGTCCTGGCATCAGGTCCTACAGGATGTCTGCATGGGTGCCCTTGCTTGCGTGGGGGTTCCTCAGCTACAGGGGGAGGGGTGCTGGTAGTCTGTTGGTCCTCTGGCAGGGCCTCCAGTCCACTAGCTGCCGCAAAAGTGGAGGGCTCTGTTGGAATGTGGCTAGTGGAGGTGGCCTGCTGGTGGGTGGAGGACTCACACGGGATGGTGGTCATTTCCGCCAGTACCCCTGCAATAGAGACCATGGTGGTATTGAGCATCTGCCACTGCTGCATGGCCTCCTGGTGGTATTCCCACTGCATCCTCTGGTTCTCCTGCACAGTTGCGAGGATCTTGCCCATAGTGTCCTTGGAATGGTGGTATGCTCCCAGGACTTGGGAGATCGCCCCCTGGTCAGTCGTTTGGTGTGCGTGCCCCAAACCTGGGACCACAGGTGCCCTGCCACTGCCTCTGGCCCCCTGTGCCTGTGCCCCTGGCACAGTGTGCCCACTCCCAGTTGGACCAGGACCTTCCTCATCTTGGGTCTGTATCCTTGACTCTGGTCCCTGTACTGCAGAGAACCCTACTGATTGACCAGTCCTTGGGACACAGGTTTGGGGGTGAAGGCTTGGCTGTGCTGTAGCAGCCACCTGGGTGGGGGACTCCATGTGCCCAGGGTGTGGCTGGTGGTGGTGGACTGACCAGTTGTCCCAGATGGGCCAGGTAAGTCATCAATATCCAGACATCCACTGGGGGCCTTCATCCTGGGGAGGCCTGTCTGTCTCTGGCATCCACTGATGGGTGGCAGTGGCAGCGGGACCTGTGGATGGAAAGGGAGGGAGTTGCATTGTGGAGATGTACTTGTTTCATAGTCTGATGCATGGAGTAGCTTGACTTGCTTCCCAGTAATGGCAATGTCAGATGCAGCACTGCAGACATTGCTTGCGGGTGACGGATTGTGCCATTGTTTCCATTTTCCATGGAGGGTTGAGGATAGTGGATAGCATTGCTGTCATTGCCATGTGTTGGAACGCAGTCGAAGTACCCAGTTGGTGTGGCATATGCTATGATTTTCCGTGCAGGTGTTCCACTGTGAAGTGGGACTATGATTGTTTGATGTGTAGGGAGTGATTCATTGTGGGAGTTGTGGTGCTTGGCATTGTGATTGGTATCTGTGCATTAGGGAGTGGCTGTGTGAGGATAGTGGCAGTGGGGTGGTCCGGATTGCAAGGGAGGGGCGTGGGGTGATTGGGGGGTACAGAAGTGTGAGATGGTGTGGATTAGGTAGTGATGGGTGGTGGGGACGCATGCTGGGCAGGAGTGGTTGGTGACTCCAATGATTCCAGCCAAGCCCTTAGGATGCATGATGTTAAAGACCTTCTCCTCCCATGATGTGAACTCAGGGAGAGGAGGTAGGGGCCCGCCGCCAGTCTTGTTGATGGCAATCTGTTGATGTGATGCCATGGAACACACCTTCCCCCATATGTCTTTCCACCTATTCCTGATGTGCTCACTTGTGCATGGATGGCTGCCCACTGAGTTGACCCTGTCAATGATCATCCACCATAACTCCTGGCTATCGAGGTTTGCTGGACCTGAGCTCCAAACAGTTGTGGCTCTACACTGAGGATTTAATCTACCATGACCCTCAACTCATAATCTGTGAAACGTGAGTGGTTCTGATGGGACATGGTAGTTGTGTGGTGGGGGTGGGTGTTTAGTGTGTAGGGTGCAGTGTAGGGTGCATGGTGGGGTGGGGGTGTTTGGTTGTGTGTGCTGGTGGTATCTGGTGTTTGTGTGCAGTGTCGATGTGTGTATTGCGTTGCTGGTGCAGTTGTGTGGTGTGTGATATGTGGGAAGTGTGTTGGTGGCTATGGTATCGATGTGCAGTGTCCTCTGTTGGTGTGCTCCTCAATGTCTCTGTTAGTAGTTGTGGTTGCAAAGGATTGTGGAGGTGTTTGAGGGCGTTTTATATAGTGCAGTGAACAGGTGTATGTGTGGTGTGTGTATGTGTGTCAGGTGTGCATATTCAGACTGTCCAATGTGGTGCCGGGTTCTGGTGGAGGTGATTTTTAGACCGTGGCGATTCGCATCGCCAATGGTTTTCCGTTGAGCAATGACCGCCGTGCTGATTTGTGGGTTGTAATATGGAGGGTGGGATTTTGTTGATGTGGCGGTGCTGGTGGTGGGACCGTCTCTCTCCCATCCTCGGTCGGCCCGTCGGTTTAGGATTTGGGGCTGTATTTGGGTGACCTTCAGTTTGTGACTCGTAATACGGTGGTAACTGTATCATCATCACTGGCGGTCTTTTGGCGCTCGCCAGCGCGGTGGTCTTGCCTATAGACCGCCAAACTCGTAATGAGGGCCTTGGAGTTAATATGTTCCAGTGAAATTAACAACTTTCTCCTTCAAAGACATTAACTTTATGAATCCAAAGGTGCCGTGATTGCCCATGTCCTGCAAGCATACTAACTGCAGTTTTCAACTTGACTGGCTTGCATCTCTGTGTCCTGATGAACAAATTGTGAATGTGTGTATTTTTAAATGTAAGATATGCAATTTCCAAATACAATTTGTGTTATGGGCCAACTCATAGATTCTTTGGATAGGGCACTTTGATCTCCTTACCACTTTCAGATGCTATTTAAAGCATACATTTTCTGTCAGGAAATGCAGCTCAATGTACAGGTTTTCTGCAGAACTGACTCCGATTCATTCAATATAATGAATACGAGATAGTTCTGTAGTAGCTTTCAGTTTACAGCATTATGAAATGTCAAACTCTACAGTAGAAAATCAACACTAAACACATGATTCTAGTCAACAATGCGGCAACCTGTTACACAACCATAACTTACGTCTTAAAAGGCCTGATTTAGAGTTCATAGTACAGGCCTCCATTTCTTCATCACAGAGTACTAAATCAGTCTTCCAGGCTGATGGAAATCTGTCCTCCATATTTATAGTTTGTGCTTACTGTTCTTTGACCAGCTGTCTCCTTCAGCAGAAGCATATTACTCTGTTGTCGGTTGCAACTTTCTCCGTCAATGTTGGTATATCAGATATCTGTCCTTGTCACGGTGGAATGGGTGGTCCAGCAAAACAAAGTATTTAAAGGACAAACACTCTTTTACTTGATGGCAATGTGTCCATCTGTATACAGACACAGGGGGTCATTCTGACCCTGGCGGCCGGTGGCCGCCAGGGCCACCGACCACGGGAGCACCGCCAACAGGCTGGCGGTGCTCCCACGAGCATTCTGACCGCGGCGGTTCAGCCGCGCTCAGAAGCGGAAAGTCGGCGGTCTCCCGCCGACTTCCCACTGCTCGGGGGAATCCTCCATGGCGGCGGAGCGCGCTCCGCCACCATGGGGATTCTGACACCCCCTACCGCCATCCTGTTCCTGGCGGGTCTCCCGCCAGGAACAGGATGGCGGTAGGGGCTGCCAATGGCATGGGCACTGCAGGGGCCCCCGTAAGAGGGCCCCACTGTGTATTTCAGTGTCTGCAATGCAGACACTGAAATACGCGACGGGTGCAAACTGCACCCGTCGCACCCCTGCAACTACGCCGGCTCAATTCTGAGCCGGCGTCCTCGTTGCAGGGGCATTTCCTCTGGGCCGGCGGGCGCTCTTTTGGAGAGCGCCCGCCGGCCCAGAGGAAATGTCTGAATGGCCGCCGCGGTCTTCTGACCGCGGTGCGGTCATTTGGCGGCTCCCTCCAGGCGGGCGGCTCCCGCCGCCCGCCGGGCTCAGAATGAGCCCCACAGTTACGCTGCATCAGCTTATCAATATCACCTGCACCAAAAATAATAAAAGCCAACCCTTCACCCATACTACGCTTTTGCTTCTCTGGACTCACAGAGGAACAACAGCAGCAGTATTCCAAACCTTATATTCTTGCTTAGGATTGGAAAAGTCACTAGTTTATCTGTAAACAAATTAACAGGTATGGTGGATGAAAAAGAGGGTTGAGCCATATTTGCTTGGTGCCTAGTCCAGCAACAATCATGAGCAAGGCTTTCTTCAATGCGGTGTGACCGGTGTAGCCGTACCTGGTGCTGACCTTGGGCGGAGTGGGAGTTGTAAAATAATTTATGTGTTTAAAAGGACCTGCTGCAGAATTCTTTGTAAGCCCAGCAGTTTTCAGGCAAGACTAAAAATATCAAGAAACTCTGGTGGTGTTCAAGGTGGAGAGAGAACGGAGTTTTATGTAGTGGCAGTTTGATGCCACCAGTGCTATTGTCATCCTTGGCCATGAGTCAGTTGAGGCAAATACTAGCAGAATAGTGTATAAGGTCAATGCTGTGTCCAACACAGGCACTTACAGGATGACCTGCCTAGGAGAGTACTTTTCATTGCTTCCAAGGCACTCAGAGATGTCATGGCAACTGATGGTGGTTTTTTTAGGCCCTGCAACCTCATGCCCTGGGAGGAGATGGTGTTGTCCATACGCCTCACTGACGACATTCAAGAAATTCCATTCAAAGTGGAAAATAGTGAGACTAAAAATTGTGTAAATAGTTTTCAGATATTAGGTTGCTATACACAGTTGTTGTTGTGGTAAATAAATACACCCCAACACTATATTAAACCTAATGTTCAGTGTGGTCATCTTCCCTAGCAAACTGAATATATTCTGCGTGACCACAGGTAGCAAAACCTACCTTCCCATTGTTAAGAGTTTACCTTTACCTGTGAATGTGCGCATGTCTTTTCAAGACACTCTTTCAACAGTATCCATCCACACATTTTCAGCCACAGTGATCAAAATAGGACCACACACACGAGGTGCAATTGTTTCACACCTCACTATGGGCAATGTCGCCTATGACAGCTGGTGAGCACATAATGGAAAGTACTCTACAGAAGTTTATTTTGTATTTTAATGAGATATGTTCTCTTTTGATATATCTTTCAAAATTCCATTGAAATGACATCCAGCTTTCCTTCTGTCATTCAAGGACTAAATTAGGAATAATTATTTGTAATAATGTAAAATGTATCATAATATAAAGCAAATCTTGTGAACGTAGATGGGATGCTTATTCTTAACCCCTTAGCTGCTGGGCCTTTCCCCCCCCAGTGCTGAGCCCTTTTTTGGCTATTTGGGGTAGTTCGCGCTTAGGGCTTCATAACTTTTTGTCCACATAAGCTAACCACGCCAAATTTGCGTCCTTTTTTTCCAACATCCTACGGATTCTAATGGTACCCAGAGTTGGTGGTTTCCCCTGGAGGAGACCAAGAAAATAGCCAAAGTACAGTGAAAATTTAGTTTTTTCCAAAAAAATGGGAAAAAAGGGCTGCCGAAGAAGGCTTGTGGTTTTTTCCCTGAAAATGCCATCAACAAAGGGTTTCTGGTGCTGAAATCACTATCTTCCCACCTTTCAGGAACGGGCCGACTTGAATCAGAAAACCAAATTTTTCAACACAAATTTGGCATTTTACTGGGACATACCCCATTTCTACTATATTTGGTGCTTTCAGCCTCCTTCCAGTTAGTGACAGGAATGGGTGTGAAACCAATGCTGGATCCCGGAATGCTAAACATTTCTGAAAACTAGACAAAATTCTGAATTCAGCAAGGGGTCATTTGTGTAGATCCTACAAGGTTTTCCAACAGAAAATAACAGCTGAACTAAAAAAATATTGAAATTGAGCTGAATTCAACAGCCATTTTTCTTTATGTTTTACTCTGTAACTTTTTCCTGCGATGTCAGATTTCTGAAAGCAATATACCGTTTTGTCTGCTGGACTCTTCTGGTTGCGGGGATATAAAGGGCTTGTAGGTTCATCAAGAACCCTAGGTACCCAGAGCCAATAAATGAGCTGCACCCTGCAGTTAGTTTTCATTCTATACTGGGTATACAGCAATTCATTTGCTGAAATATGAAGAGTGAAAAAGAGGTATCAAGAAAACCTTTGCATTTCCAAAATGGGATCAAGATAAGGTTTTGAGGAGCAGTAGTTATTTGCACATCGCTGAATTCCGAGGTGCCCATACTAGCATGTGAATTGCAGGGCATTTCTCAAATAGATGTCTTTTTTACACACTCTCTTATATTTGGAAGGAAAAAATGTAGAGAAAGATAAGGGGCAATAACACTTGTTTTGCTATTCTGTGTTCCCCCAAGTCTCCCGATAAAAATGATACCTCACTTGTGTGGGTAGGCCTAGTGCCCGCGACAGGAAATGCCCCAAAACACAACATGGACACATCCTATTTTTTTTATAGAAAACACAGCTGTTTTTTCCAAAGTGCCTACCTGTAGATTTTGGCCTCTAGCTCAGCCGGCACATAGGGAAACCTACCAAACCTGTGCATTTCTGAAAACTAGAGACCTAGGGGAATCCAAGGAGGGGTGACTTGCGGGGCTCGGACCAGGTTCTGTTACCCAGAATCCTTTGCAAACCTCAAAAAGTGGCTAAAAAAACAAGTTTTCCTCACATTTCGGTGACAGAAAGTTCTGGAATCTGAGAGGAGCCACAAATTTCCTTCCACCCGGCGTTCCCCCAAGTCTCCCGATAAAAATGATACCTCACTTGTGTGGGTAGGCCTAGCGCCCGCGACAGGAAACGCCCCAAAGCGCAACGTGGACACATCCAAATTTTGGGAAGAAAACAGAGGTGTTTTTTGAGAAGTGCCTACCTGTAGATTTTGGCCTCTAGATCAGCCGGCACCTAGGGAAACGTACCAAACCTGTGCATTTCTGAAAACTAGAGACCTAGGGCAATCCAAGGAGGGGTGACTCGCGGGGCTCGGACCAGGTTCTGTTACCCAGAATCCTTTGCAAACCTCAAAAAGTGGCTAAAAAAACAAGTTTTCCTCACATTTCGCTGACAGAAAGTTCTGGAATCTGAGAGGAGCCACAAATTTTCTTCCACCCAGCGTTCCCCCAAGTCTCCCGATAAAAATGATACCTCACTTGTGTGGGTAGGCCTAGCGCCCGCGACAGGAAACGCCCCAAAGCGCAACGTGGACACATCCAAATTTTTGGAAGAAAACAGAGGTGTTTTTTGAGAAGTGCCTACCTGTAGATTTTGGCCTCTAGCTCAGCCGGCACATAGGGAAACCTACCAAACCTGTGCATTTCTGAAAACTAGAGACCTAGGGGAATCCAAGGAGGGGTGACTTGCGGGGCTCGGACCAGGTTCTGTTACCCAGAATCCTTTGCAAACCTCAAAAAGTGGCCAAAAAAACAAGTTTTCCTCACATTTCGGTGACAGAAAGTTCTGGAATCTGAGAGGAGCCACAAATTTCCTTCCACCCGGCGTTCCCCTAAGTCTCCCGATAAAAATGATACCTCACTTGTGTGGGTAGGCATAGCGCCCGCGACAGGAAATGCCCCAAAACAGAACGTGGACACATCAAATTTTTTCAGAGAAAACAGTGCCTACCTGTGGATTTTGGCCTCTAGCTCAGCCGGCACCTAGGGAAACCTAGCAAACCAGCACATTTTTGAAAACTAGAAACCCAGGGGAATCCAAGATGAGGTGACTTGTGGGGCTCGGACCAGGTTCTGTTACCCAGAATCCTTTGCAAACCTCAAAATGTGGCTAAAATACCACGTTTTCCACACATTTCGGTGACAGAAAGTTCTGGAATCTGAGGGGAGCCACAAATTTCCTTCCACCCAGCGTTCCCCCAAGTCTCCCGATAAATATGATACCTCACTTGTGTGGTTAGGCCTGGTGCCTGCGACAGGAATAGATCACACAACGGTCAATGTTGGTCCTTACGTGAGGCAGCTGTTGACCCTGGGGTGATCCATTCCTGACACAGGCACTAGGTGTAGGCACTCAAGTGGGGTAGTGTTTTTATCAGGACAGGTGAGGAGTCACTGGGTGGTAGGAATGTTGTGGATCCCAGCATATTCCTGTAGTTTGTGTGACAGAAATGCGAGAAAAATAGAGTTTTTTTTCAACATTTCAGCTTTGCAGGGTATTCTGGGTAAGAAAACTTTGGGGAATCCACACAAGTCACACCTCTGTGGACTCCCCCGAATGTCTAGTTTCCAGAAATGTTTGGGTTTAGTGTGTTTCTCTATATGGCCGCCGAATCCAGGACCAAAAACACAGGTGCCTGCCTTACAAAACCAGTTTGTTTTGCCAGAGACAATTTTGATGTCTCCACAATATGATTTGGGTGGTGGAATTTGGGGCTGAACTAAATTGGTGAGCTCCCAAGAGAGCACTCTCTCTCTGCTTGCCGCCGCATTCACCTGCTCTCTGGGTTGGCCTAACCCACTATTACCCAGTTGCACGAACAGCTTGCGAAGGGACAGCAGGACTGTCCTCATCACCTCCCTCATAATGTACTGGAAGAAGAGTTTTCGAATGGGACTCCTCTGACTGAAAAATCACTCCCAGAGTCTGCGCCATTGTCCTATCCCTCAGATGCTGTCTCAGTATCTGATGTCTCAGTCTCTGATCCTATGTCAGAGCGGTCCTCTATAACCCAAGTGCAGGCAGCAGTCATCCATTAAGATGCCATCTCTGCTATTGGCTAAACTGTTGCTCTAAAACACTAGCCTACGTAGACAGTCACAAAATCGATGGTGTGTGTGAGATACGTGCAACAGTAGAGGCCACCTTACCTGCGCTTCTTCCCTCAATCAGCACGTACTTTCAAGACACTCAAAAAACACCTTGTCACATACCATTCGTCAAAGTCTTTAGCACCTCCTGCGCCCAGTCCAACAATCATTATTGGTGCTCCCACTCCCTCCTCCTCGGATTCCCTCATTACCACCCAGCAAAAGTGCCCTTCATCTCTCCATAGACTTTACTAATGTACTCAGCTATTTACATAAAATACAGATGTGCTCCTTGCAGTAGGCATATAAACCTTCTGCGCTTCTTTATGGCACTAAAACTGCCACTAGACCAGTCTGACCCTTTTCCCCCCAGGGAAACCACACACATATTGACAAAAGTGATGTATATATGACAGCCAACCACCTGAAACTCAACTCAAGCAAAACTGAAATAATCCTCTTTGGCCCTCACCAAAAAAACCTGGGACCCCCCATGGTGGCCCACCACGCTAGGCCCTGCACCCACCCCCGCCAACTACGCACGCAACCTCAGCATCATCCTAGACTCCTCCCTCTCTATGACCCAACAAATCAACGCTCTTACCTCCTCATGCTTCAACAAACTCCGTATACTGAAAAACATTCAAATGGATCCCCACAGAGACCAGAAAAACTGTCACTCACGCACTCATCAGCAGCAGGCTTGATTACAGAAACGCCCTCTACGCCGGCACCACTCTAAAACTCAAGTGCAAACTACACGCATCCAGAACTCAGCAGCACGACTCATCCTCGACCTCCACTGACACGAACACATCTCTCCACACCTCAAATCCCTCCACTGGCTCCCCATTGACAAAAGGATCACCTTCAAGATCCTCATCCTCACACACAAATCACTCCACAACACAGGCCCTGCCTACCTCAACGAGAGTCACCTTCCACACCCCCACACGAAACGTCCGTTCAGCTCACCTCTTTCTCGCCTCTGACCCCCGCATCAAACACACCACCACCGGGGGCAGATCCTTCTCCTACATTGCACCCAAAACATGGAACGCACTCACAACCCACATTCGCAAGACCCAAAACCTACTTCTTTTCAGGAAGGGCCTCAAAACCTGGCTTTTTGAACAGTGAACCTCCTAGCCCCTTTCCCTCCCCCCCGTCCCCCCCCCAGCGCCTTGAGACCCTCACAGGTGAGTAGCGCGCTTTATAAATCTCTTTGATACAGATCTACCTATATATATATATAAATATATATCTACATAGATATATCTATAGATATATCCATGTACCTAGATATATCTATCTACATAGATATATATATATAGATATATACATATATTTTTTTTTAGTTGTTGTATGGTTTCCTTGGGGGCCAAAATGGCCCCCAGGGAAACCCTACAACATCTAAAAAAAAAATTGCCCCCACAGGGGGTCACCCTGCCCACGGGCGACCCCCTGTCATTTCATTTTTTTTTTTTTTGTATTTTTTTTTTGAAAAAAAAAAAAATCCCCTGGGGGGGGGCGCGATCGCGATCCCCCCCCCCCCCCCCCCAGGGGGCACCTACTTTTTTTTTTTTTAAGAAAATTATGCCGGGGGGGGGGCGGCCCGTTCTCCGGGGGGGGCCGCCCCCCAAAAGTGAAATCCCTGGTGTCTAGTGGGGTTTCCTGGCCCCCGATCGCAGCTGTGCTGCGATCGGGAGCCAGGAAACCGTTTCAGAAGGCCTCATAAGAAAGGGGAGACTCTCCCCTTTCTTACGAGGCCTTCTGAAACTGTTTCTGGCCCCCGATCGCAGCACAGCTGCGATCGGGGGCCAGAAACAGTTTCAGAAGGCCTCGTAAGAAAGGGGAGAGTCTCCCCTTTCTTACGAGGCCTTTTCAAAATGTTTCCTGACCCCCACGATCGCAGCTGTGCTGCGATCGGGGGAGCCAGGAAACCTGAAAGTGTTTCCTGGTCCCCGATCGCAGCACAGCTGCGACCGGGGGCCAGGAAACACTTTCAGGAAGGCCTCGTAAGAAAGGGGAGACTCTCCCCTTTCTTACGAGGCCTTCCCGAACGTGAAAAAGGCCGTTTTCCCCATGAAAGCAGGAAGCGGCCGCAAGGCTGCTTCCTGCTTTCATGGGGAAAACACCTTTGCAACGTCAGCGCGCCTCGCGGCGCGCTGACGTCACAAAGGGGCGGGTGGGGGGCAGGGGGAGACACGGTAGCTTCCGTGTCTCCCGGGGGGGAAAAATAAATAAAAAATAAATCCTCGGGTGCGACGCACCCGAGGATTTATTAATGCCCTTCCTGGTGTCGGTCACTGGTCGTGACCTGCACCAGGGAGGGTGTGTGGGCATCGGCCAGTGGCCGACGCCCGCAATTAAGAGGTTAATGCATGAATACAAAACAATATCTATGATGACTTCTTTTGTTTTCTTGCTAAATGCCACTAAAATTTGAGGTTAGTAGCTAACATTCCATTTTTCATGGCATGTGTGTATTTGCTAAACAAATACGATGACCTTAGATAAATCAAACATATTGCCTTATGTGTTGCATTTCTTATAATGCTAAATTGTAATAGGTAGCTAGGTGCCATATGAAGACCACTATATTAAGGTCTGAACATATCAACTTTATTTCAGCTCAATGTAATAGTCTATATAGTTTTGATTTATTTTTTATATTACAAAAAAATTGTAAGCCAATCTGAATGGCTGTCCTAGGTGTTACAAATAGTCTTCAATGATCCAACTAACCATCCATGCATGGGTATTTTTTCACTACTGCATTGCATTTATTATGGGTACTTATATTTTATTAATATTCATACATCTATTAGTAACACCTTTTTGTTTTTTTAATAGGTCAGCTGATCTGAAGACAATCAGTGTCACATCTAGTGCCCACTCTGCTTCAACAGCCAACCACTGAAGCCTTCAGTGGGAGTAATTCTCTTGCCCATGATGAAGATCAGAAAGACCAGCATGGCCCATCAGGTTTGTCTTCCCAGCGACCAATGTCTTCCCTCCTTATTCCTGAATCAAATTTGCAAATAGACAGCAGAGTACAGTACCTATTGGACACTTCTGGATTCCAACAAGATCCCTGGGCTCCCACACCACCATCAATGGCGGCCGCCCCATTCTGACTCTAGTTGCTACAAGTGCTGATTCAGCTGTTGCACAGCCAAGGCAGACAACATCTGTGGCAACCCACTCAAGGCCACAGGACTGTTTTGGCACAGGTGGGGCAGGACCTGCAGTGGAGTGGAGCAACAACAACACCTCAAACAATGGAGCAAAATCTGATGGGTGCAGCTACATGGCAGGAGGAACAGTTGAGATAGTTTATTGGATTTGTAAGGGCCTAGAAAGAGTGTGACAGTTACATTATTGGAAGCCAAAATTATTTGCTGGCCTGGCACTTGACTCTCCAAACTTTCCGTTCTGAGGTGGTGCAGGATGGCTTCAATCTTTAACTGTAGAAGTGCCCACTTTAGTAGTCGCTTTCAATAGGGAAATTGCGTCTTCGGCCAGGTTTAATTCACCTACCTTTCCAGCTGGTGGTTCCATCAAAAGGGGCATATTGTTGCCCATGGAGCCATCATTCTCCAACTTCCCTGTTCCTAATCATGCCACTACAGTGGCCCTTGGAAGGGGGTTACTTGAAGACAACACCCAACAAACCACACCAACAGGCAAAGAAATTAGCTCCCTCCTGTGAGGGGACAAATTAATAACTGTATTCACATTCTGTTATACAAACTGACAGTGACTCAAGGACTGTTGTATGGACAAGACTTGGCTCAACATACTTGTTTCAGCCAGCATAACTGTTTATTCATTCTCTGACAACACATCTTATTTTACTCATTTGTTATTTTGTTTAATTTATATTATATTATTTGTTAATTGCACTATTGTTGAATATATTCATTCAACATTTTTAAATACTAATGTATGTATTATGTATTCAAGCACTGCCATGCCTTTGCTATTTAACACAAGCTCAGTCTCCATGTACATATTATTCAATAAAAAGAATGTATAAAGCAGAATCATTTTATTTATTTATATATAATTATTACTATTGTTAGATTTTGTGGCATTTTCAGGAGGTAATCACACAGCCTCTGTTAGAGAATGGGTTTCTGGTTGGCAGAGGTATGCACCCTGTCTGATTTTTTTTATTTGTATATAATTATTACTGTTGTTAGATTTAATGGCATTTTCAGGAGGTAATCACACAGCCTCTGCTAGAGAATGGGTTTCTGGTTGGCAGAGGTATGCACTCTGTCTGAGCAGAAATCGCAATCCTAGTCAGGGTAAGTCAGATACACACTACAAGATAACCTGTGCTCACCCTCTGGTAGCTTGCCACAGAGCATGCAGGCTTAACTTAGGAGGCAATGTGTAAAGTTTTGTGCATCACTTCAAACAGTAAAACAGTGAAAACACCACTGAAAAAGATACCACACCTGGCTAGAAAAATAAAGTTAAATTTTATGAGTAGCGCAAGACCAACACAACAAAAATCCAATAAGTAAAAGTTGAGTTATGTATTTTAAAGAATAAACTTAGTTGTAGTGCTTAAAAGCATAACGTGCCTACTAGGGCTATCTGGTTCCACTGGACTAGGTGAAATCCAAACGTTCAGGCTGACTGTGATAGAGTGCTGGCTGACTCCATGGACCAACCTTGTCCTGCTGAGAAAGTGCCTTTGGATGGAGTTGTGCAGTTCTTAATTTGAGCTGGTGGTTTCCGTTGGGGGGCACCGGCACTTATTTGTGAGGGCTGGCACTTATTCTTCTGCTTCAGGCATTTACTGTGAGCAAAAAAAAACACGTGGGAAAGAGAGAGGAAGAGAAATACGAGAAAGCATCACAAAGGGAGAAAGCTGCAAGAATGAGCTGAAGGGGCAGGGAGTGGCTGTAAACAGATTAAGAGAGGCCTGGGATTGTGCTGCCCCAGTATTCTGTGCTCGCACATTCAATTGCAGAAGCTGCATGTTTCAGAGAAGAGCTTTGGGCACTGGTACATTTTTCTTTGCAAATTAAGCACTGGGGATGAGTGAAGGTCAAAGTCCTGATGTGAGGAGCAGAGGAGGCGATGCGTCAATTCTGACTAGTGCAGTTGGAGAACCCTCTGCTGTGCATCAATGCATCAGTGCTGCTGGCGATGCATCGGTTCCGAACCCACAGCCGGTATTGCAGTGTCCTTTCCCTCAGCTGAGGCATGATGCATCAGGGAGAGGTGTGTTGGTTCCAACCGGTGCAGTCAACGATGCACAGGTTCTGGCATTTGCAGCATTCCAGCAGCAATCCAGCCCTCACCCAAGGGCCCCAGACTGGATTGGTACCACATGGCAGTGCAAGGCTTGCAGAAAGCAAAGTCCAGGTGCTGTTGCAGGACAGAGTGAAGTCTAAGTTCTCCCTGAGACTTCAGAACAGGAGGCAAGCCAGCAAGCTGTTGGAGTCACTTTGGTTCTGGGGATGTGCAGGTCCAATCCCTCCTTGCCACTCCCAGGCAAGGAGGGCAGCAGGCAGCAGAGTAGGCAAAACAGTGCAGGAGTTCAGCAAAGTTCAGCAGGGTCCAGCAGAGTGAGTCTCTTTAGCAGCACAGCAGTCCTTCTTACTGGCAGGATGTCCTCAGGTCTGGAAGTGTACTGAGTTGGTGGTGTCAGAAGCCCAGTACTTATACCCTGCTGTGTCTTTGAATTGGGGGACACTTCAAAGAAGCGTCTTTGAAGTGCATCAAGGCCCTTCCTTCCTGCTCTGACTCCAGATTCACTACAGGGGGTATGCTGCTCCTTGTGTGTAGCAGGACACTGCCCTTCTAGGTGTAAGAGTCGGCCCCTCCCACCCATCCTGCCCAGGATAGCCAATGAGGGTATAGATGGCCTATCAGCCACACCTAAGCTCCCTTTGTGTGTGGCTGTCTAGAGGGAATGCACAAGCCCAGCTGTCACCCTACCCCAGATGTATACTTGAGACAGGCAGTAGGCACCAAATGGCTAATATAAGAAAATGACAACTTTCTAAAAGTGAGAATTTAAATACAACTTCACCATAAGTTGTGATTTTAAATTGTGAGTTCAGAGACACCAAATCTGACAAACGTATATTTTACAGATTGGGAATTGCACTTATAAAATGTAATCAGGTAATCCCAATGTTATCCTATGGGAGAAATAGGCGTTGCAGTGGTGAAAAACATATGTTTTCCACTAAAAGTGCATGTAAAATGTAGAAAAACGTCTTGCCTTTTAATTACATTGCACCCTGACCTGTGGTTCACATGGGGCCTGCCTTAGGGATGACTTTGAAGTATACAATTGAAGTGTTTTCGGCTTGGCAAGAGGTTACCAGGTTGACATGGCAGTGCAAAACTGCTCACACAGCTCTGCAATGGCAGGCCTGAGACATGTTTAGAGGGCTACTTAAGTGAGTGGCACAATCAGTGCTGCAGGCCCACACGTAGCATTTAATTTGCAGGCCCTGGGCAAAGGTAATGTACTTTGCTAGGGACTTATAAGTAAATTAAATGCCAATTGGAGCAATGCCAATGTAACCATGATTTAGGGGAGAGAGCAAGAGCACTAGTTAGCAGTGGTAAAGTGCATAGAGTCCTAAAACTAGGAATAACGAGGTAAAAAAATGGAGGGTGGTAGGCAAAAAGTTGTGGGGAAGATCACCCCAAGGCTATCAGCCTCCGTTGACCATCAATAAACACATCAAGGGAATAAATTATTATAAGAAAAGTTTGCAAAGTCTTCAAAATCTGGAAACCATACTTTTAAAATAAAAGAAATAAATATCGAGCAATCAGAATTTGAAATATGTTATCTTCCTATTTTACAGATAATAGTCATACTTACATATTTAGTGCAAAGGTCCCCCTTAATGTAACCGTAACATCGATGGGAGCATTGTGACATAAATTCACCCTCTCCTCAAATTTGCAAAAGAGGTAATGCTCACCAACTACATACCTTAAAAACATGCATAAAGCTATAGCTAGTGAAACAAAGCATACCAGTAACCATAGAAGAAACTTTAGAACATTGCCACCAATCCATTACTTAAAACAAGTGTACTGATGCAATTATTTCCGACACTACACCAGTGCTGAGCCAACTTGCAATTCATATCTCTTCATCCGCAAATCATGTGCAAATGAAGCATATACCCTCTTATGACCTGCTAGTACTTCGGCAGATGATAGGATGACATGAACTACAAAAGGAGAGAGCTACATAATGCTACATCATACAACAGAACTCAATTATACTAAGGGGGCCATTACAAGTTTGGAGGACTGCCATGTAGGCAGCGGCGGTCGTACCGCCAACAGGTCAGTGGTGAAGACCGCCAAATTATGACTATGGCAGTCATCCCAACAGAACACAGTCCAACAACCACCAGTACCACCAGTGCAGAAATGCCGCCATGGATGGCGGTAGGCACCCTAGGCCGGTGGGGACCATGTTCCCGGCGGACATAGTACTAGGGTGCATACCACCAAGGTTTCCGCTGCGGTCATACCACAAAGAAAACCCTGGTGGAAACCAACTCTATAAAAGGAAACACTCACCTTCTGGAACGCATACCTGACTGGAGCCACCATGGAACCTTGTAAGTACTCCCACTGCTCCTGCTCGCACAACGACTCTGTTACCAGCGATGGTGACAAAGACAACAACCGTGAGTAAACACACCTACCTCACACTGGAGGGAAAACCCACACTAAACACAACATACACATCCGGGACAGCTTGCAATGGAGACACATACGTAACCACACACCCATACACACATAGACACACACCGACATACACACACCGACATACACACACATGCACACCCGTACTACACACACCACAGCTAACACACACATGCCAGTCACACACCAACCCGCAGACACAGCAACGATACTGTCAAACACAACCATCCACAACAGAACTGATCTACACAACGACAACACAATCACAACTACACAGAGGTTTCACCAAGCAATGTCATAGTACACCTACACATGACAACACATACAAACAACAACACCAGACAACCAAGAAACACAATCACACTGCAATACAACAAAGCATACATCAACACACACAACGCATATGACATAGCCATCGCCGCACATACGGACATACACACAACAACCACACATGGGCACACAACACCACCATAACACATCTCTACACAAGCAATACACAACGTAGCTACATACATGCATGTCACAAACACAATCATATCTCACACTCATAACACATCAATGAAAATGAAAACGGGAAAAATGGCAGGGCTACACCTACACATGCAGCCTAGGCACAACAGCTGGCACAACCAACACACACGTCACAAACCAAAGCCCACAAACACCAAACTGCCATGTCGAAAGAAAGGCAGGACAAGTATGTCAGCTTCGAATCCAACAACATGTTGTTCCAGATGTATTAAAAATTCAGACCATCTAAAAATAAAACTATGTACGATAAAAGGCCAATGGCCAGTCCAAGGTGCCAAAGGCACAAATGGCACCTTACAGTGCCCCAACTTGACTCCTAACTGCAAAATGACCTCCACATGGTAGGGGGCATCAAGGAGGCAGGCAGGCACCTCAGGGATGGGGGGTGAAGGGCTTGGGTTTGGGAGTGGGGTCCTTGTGCTTGGGTTTGGGAGGGGGGTTCCTTGGGCCTGGGCTTGGAAAAGGGGTAGACTTCTTGGCAGGGGGAGGGGCAGGGGCACTAGCAGGGGGCAGGGAGGACTTGGAGGTGGAAGGGCTGGACTTGGGGAGGGAGGAGGAATGCTTGGGGGTATCACGGGGTGGGAGATGAGTAGGGAACAAGGAAAACTCCCTGAGGAAATGTTTTTTTGACACATGGGGGTGGTCATGGCAAAAGGGTTTGGGAGTGGAGGGAGAGGGAGTGGTTGTAAGATGTGTTGGTTTTGATGTCTTGGGTGCAGGTGCATGCAAGGAATGCTTGTGGGTGCTGGGTGTCTGTTGGGTGGGTGGGTGAATGCTGGTGTTTAGGTGTCTTGGGAGGAGGTGCAGGGAGATACCATACTGGATGGGTGACTGTCTGTTGGGGTGATGTCTGCAGGTATGGTAGATGTGCTGCATGTAGGGTGTCGGTGGTTGTGGTGGGTGCAGATGTGGTGACTGGGGTGGATATCTGCAGGTGTTGTGGCTGGATCAGTGAATGATGGTGTGGTGGCTGCAGGTGTGCCAGGTGTAGTGCCTGTGAAGTAGGTGGTGGTGGGGGAGCATGTGGCGGTAGTGGATGTGGACGTGTCTGCAGGTGGGTGTTGTCTGTGTGCATGCCAGTGGTGGGTCTTGCGGTGCTTGTGCTTGTCAGTGGTTCTCTTGTCTGTTGAGGTGGATGCATACCTGTGTGTATGTGTGCTTTGGATGGGTTTGGGGACAGGGGTTTGGGATTGGGTAGAGGTAGGTTGAGGGGGGACGGTAGACAAAGGGACACTGATTGCCGTCAGTGAGGAGGCCAGAGCCTCAAAGGATCTCTGGAAGCCAGCCAGGGTACAGTAAATGCCGTCCAGGAATGGATTGCTCTGTTGGACTTAAGCTGCCAGTCCCTGGATGGTATTCACGATGGTGGACTGACCCACAGAGATGTACCTCAGGAGGTCAATAGCCTCCTCACTGAGAGCAGCAGGGGTGACTGGGGCAGAGGTGCCTGTGGTGAAGGAGATGCCCACATTTGGGCACAGGCAACCGGGTGGGGAGCTACAGGGAGGGCAGTACTAGTAGGGGGGGATGGTGGACAAAGATGGTGCTGGGGTGGTCCAAGATGGGTCTGCCACCACCAGGGAGTGTCCACTGGAGGAGGATTCCAAAGAAGAGGTGATAGATCTGGTCTCCCTTGTGGCACTGCCCTAGCCCTCCGTCCCACTGGGTCCCTCGCTCTCACTGGCACCAGCTTCCTGGGTCCCATTAGTTGCTGCTTCCCCACACACCTGTGCCCCTTCTCCTTCGCCTGATGATGCTGATGCACACAAGTAGAGAGGGAGGGAGGAAGAGAGAGAGAGAGATAGGGCAAAAGTGGGTTAACATATTGCTCTCACACACACTGATTAACAAGCACATCTGTGACATTACATATCCCGGCTAGGCCATCACAGGTGTCAATATACATTACCAACATCATGTCACAACATGCCCACACTACCCACCCCTGTACTGCAACCCTCACACCTACATCAATATCTAAGTGAGACACCACAACTGGATACATCCACATGATGGCTACCAATGCCATTTCCTGGATGCTGAAACAATTGTCAGCCTGAATACACTCCACACCTCTCCATGCCCATATAACCCATAGGATGTCCAGCTGAGTGAACAAAACACTTCTGGCCACAGCAGTAACAATACATGATCAGGCCATGCCCTCTGTAACATATCTATAACATTGAAGAAAACTCCAGTCCCAGACCACACAGCACCTGCCTGTCACATTACATGCCAGACCAAACACTCTATACAGTGATGCCAATATGAGGTTCAACACTGAATTGACCATGACAAGTCAGACACCTAAAGAGTTGACATCTGATGTGTATAATAAGAGTCTGTGGTATAGCCATTTGATTAGTCTGACCCAAACATAGAGCCATATCGGCAGACACCCAACACATATATGTCACAACTGGTCATACTGCTAAGTGCATCTACAAAGTCCCATATATCACATATGGCAGATCCATACTCAATCACTGAGCACAGTGTCAAACCAGATGTACTCCAGGATCACACAAATAACAATGTGGTCCACTTACAATGCAACCACACATGCAGTCACACCTGCCTGACTGTGCAACATGACAGCTCCACCGTCAAACACCATTCCAGAAATTACAATACCTGTCACAGAGGCCAGACAACACACATCTCAGACGGTAAATGTCATGATGCATTAGGCACACATGGACCAACACCACTGCCTGTACACTACTCACACATTCCACTACCACATGTGCCAGCCAGGGGAGACTAAAAGTAATATCAGATTCACATCTACTTGCCATGTGACATGCAATAGGCCAACCTCTCCTAATCTGCCACTTCAGCTTGCCCAAGGCAAGCAGAAAAGTCCCAGCCCATCAGATCCGCCCCCAACTTACCATTAGGACATGATGTAAGCAGTAACTCTGCTATGTAGCATATCAATTGCTAGACCATTGTCATACAGCCAGTATACATACCATGTTGACATATACGAGACCTTTCAAGGCACTTACCACCTCTAGTACCATTCCATTGGTAACATTCCCACAAGTATTGCACCTAGGAATGCACGTCTGCAACCAGACCTCATCAATTGTACATCTATCAGTATCCTTGTTTGCCTAACTACACATACCCTACTGTCAGCAGACCACCTAAATATGACAATACGCCTATCTAATCAATGATCCAGACCCATCAAGGGCATATCAATAGTGGAACTGTAATGGAAGCCCCACATTCACTCAATTACATAACCAGTACATGATGTATTCAGTCCCTGTGATAAAACTAGAGTCACAGAGTAGCTTTTACAGGTATTGTACACAGATGGGAGTGGACTGACACCTCAGAGCCACTAATGCAGATGGATGGCGCTGGTCATACTCAGTCCTTAGGGTGATAGTAATACTCACATTCATTGCATAGGCTGCATGGCCTCACACATGTGGCCATGTCATTTGACCACATTCCAGACATGGAAAGGTCAAGTAATGGGAGATGTACATCCCCTGACAGTAAAGCTTCCAACACATCTACTATCTATACTCACACAGGGTGCATGATACCCATTTCCAATGGACGATACATAGGATGTCATCACAACTATGTCACTTTGCCTAAAGTGAGGTATATTATCCCTATTAAGGCCAGGCAAGTGCCGGGATTCAGTCAGTACTCACCCCATTGTGGCTGCTGTACTGCCCTCAAATGCCCATCCACCTCATGGTAGGCCACCACCAAAATGAGGGCCATTAGTGGGGTCAGGGTCCAACGGGCACCCCATCCTCGTTGGGAGGACATCCCCAAATGGGCCTCCGCACCCTTCTATACCCAGAGTCTCAGGTCCTCCGACCGCGTTCTGTAGTGGGTGCACCACCGGCTGTGGACCCCCAGGGCCTGCCCTTGCTTGGTAATGGCACGCCAGACCCCTTTCTTCTGATGGGCGTTCACCTGCATGGATGACAGACAGAAGTAGAAAGTCAGGTACACATGCCCATACCAACAGCAGTGGACAATACACATCTGACTCACCAAGTGCCAACACACACCCTTCCTCTCAGCTCAAATGCCTCAACTTTATGCCCCCTCATGCTTTTACTCCCTCCCCAGTACACTAACCCTTTACACCATCACATACACCCCATCACACATGACTATGGCATTGGGCTCACCTGTTCCTCAAGTGCCCCATACAGCTGTTCTACAGGGATAGGACCCTGTCCACAAGCTTCACCAGCTCTTCTGGGGTGAAAGCTGGGGGCCCTATCACCTGAAGGATGTGGCATGATGGCTCCCAGAGACAGGACAGAGCAGCTCAGTTACTGTAGGTCTTGCTTGCAAAAGTGTCAAGAGTCAATTGAGCAAGGTGGCAGAAAATGGTGGTCATGGCCGCTGAATACAGGACCGTAACAGCCAGCGGTGATCGACATTGGCCTCAATCTCCCATAGGCATCAATGTTATCGAATGAGAAGTTGCACTGCGGTTGCAACCGCCTACTGCCATGACGACATACGCCGGCGGACTTAGGTCATTTCCAACTGTCCTGCGCAGCAGGCAAGACGGATGCCATTTTGTGCACATATCATGCCTTGCAATCCCTAAATAAGTGCGTTATACACATTTATGTGTAAGTTGTGGGGTATGCCGATCTTGTGCCATCATAGCTTAGCCAATACATGTGACATGCATGTCACTGTGACTCTTCAGCTTACCCATAATGGCATGTGTCAGCAGTGCGACGCATGTCTACAGTGTCAGGTGTGTGCGATGATGACATGTTCTACTTACATGGGTAAGGTACTAACCACTTAGTATATGTTTTACTCTCTACCCTAGACACCCTGCCATGAGGACATGAAGACATGCACCAGTGTACCGACCACTAGTTGACCTTGCAACCATGGAGAGCAGGCATATCATCCAGACCTATCGTCTGAATCGTCAGACCATCATGGATCTATGTGCCCAGTTGAAGCCTGATCTATTGCCTGCCATACGTAATCCCTATGCCATCCCTCCCATAGTACAAGTCCTGTCAGTGCTACACTTTCTTGCCACTGGGTCATTTCAGTATACAGTGGGCTTGACAGCAGGGATGTCACAGCCCATGTTCAGTCTTGGTTTGAAGGATGTACTGTGTACTATCTTGAAACAAATGAACAGCTACATCAGGTTCCCCCAACGTGGAGATTTGGCCTATGTGAAGGCAGACTTCTATGCTATGGGAGACATCTCTCATGTGATAGGGGCCATAGATGGCACCCATGTAGCGTTGATCCCTCCCAGTCCAAATGAACAGGTGTACAGGAACAGGAACAACTACCACTCAATCAATGTTCAGATGGTGTGTCTGGCAGACCCGTACATCGCACAGGTAACAGCCAAGTTTCCAGGATCTTTGCATGCCTCCTACATTCTAAGGAACAGCAATGCCCCACACATAATAGCACGACTACACACAGATAGGGGTTGGCTCTTTGGTATGTATCTGTACCTGTATTGTGATAGGTCCTACCTCTGTGCACACAGGTGACTCTGGCTATCCTAACTTTTCCTGGCTGTTAACACCATTGATGTACCCTGCCACGTAAGGGGAACTCTGTTTCAGTGAGGCCCACCGCAGGACGAGGCATGTAATCAAAAGGCCATTTGGCCTTCTGAGTGCCAGGTTCAGGTGCCTGGACGTCTCAGGAGGTGCCCTCCTCTACAGTCCCCAGAAGGTATGCCAGATCATAGTTGTCTGCTGCATGTTCCACAATCTTGCCCTGAGACATCAGATACCATTGCTAGCTGATGATGACGAGGCAGCTGGACTAGTGGCTGGTAATGCAGACATGGAAAGTGATGAGGAGGCAGATGAGGATGGTGCAGCTGACTCTAGGACTGAGCTCATCAATCAGTACTTCCAGTGACATACAGGTTTGCTGACTGTGTATAAACAAGTGATGTGTATCCACATTGATTAGTGACAATGCTCCTCCTGATTAGTTACATCAGTGGTGTTGTAATGTGTTCCTGTCCGTATGTGTGTGTTGGGTAGGTGAGTGCTTCAATGTAAGGTGCAGAGTTTACATGTATCTTATCTCACATGTGTACTTACTGCAGGTAGCTAGATCACATCTCCTATGGACAGATCTGTGTTGAGCTATCTGTCCTGCATTCTCCTGTCCTCATTTCATTCCACCCACTGACCGTGTCATGTGAGGCAATGCTTCTGCTACCTATGCCTTGAGGCATTCATGCGCATTAGCCATTGGTAACTATATGCAGAACAGTGTTAAGCACATTACAGATGGTAGTTACAATGAATTGTCATGTTTTTTCTGTGACTGGGGATGTAGGAATGTCATCTGTTTTGCACTGCTTCGGTGGCAATCTACACTGGGCAGGACAACTATGTACTACATATGTGATTTTTGTGGCACCATGCCTTCTATTCTGATGTAACTTTGTGTCATGGTCTCTTTCGCAGGTTGGATGAGTGACTTTACTGTAGTGTGTGCCTGGACTAGTGACTACATAACATCTGCCCTGTGACTTATCTGTTGGACTGTGTCTCCTGAAAAGGATGCCTCCCTCTGCTGTCCATTACTCTGCCTGTTGGTTTAGGGGGTGTAGTGGGTTCGAGTTAGGACTTGGTTGGGGTATGGATGTAAAGAATCCCAATACACCAGGTGCTGTGCGTAAGTGCTCTTTATTTTCTTCTTAATGAGTGATTAACGTTTTCCTATATAGTTTTATGTCCTTCGGTAGCGTCCCAGGGTCTTCTTGATCTCTGTTTCAGGGCTTAATACTTGGTCTTTTTCTTCTTCTAGGTTTGTATCCTCCGGACGTCAAGACCAAGAGGTGGGCGACAGTCTAGGTGAAGCTGAACCTCTCCGTTCCAGGATATTGGTGGCCGGTCCCCAAGGAAAATGAAAAAAACAGGTAAGTGTGGGTTTTTGGGGAATGCTTCATCTGATAGGGTTAGTATGCGGTTAAGTGAGGTCACAGGGGTTGGTCTAAGCCGTGCAGGGGTGTTGGGTGAGCGGGACAGGGCTGTTAGGTGCACCACAAGTCTCCCCAGTGATCGTAATATTTTTCTACTGCTGTCAAATTCTCTTTATTTTATTAGAGGGTGGTTATCTCTCACCACTCCTTCCCCGTGGTTTTAGAGGTACGTGCATGCAATTTTTAAGAATCCTCCCCACGAGCCCTTCCTCCCAATCCCTCCACTGCGCACCCCTCTCACTCCCACTCCGGTTCCACTTCGGCAAGAAATTAAGCTGGAGACACGATCGTACCTGTGCTAGCCATGCCCCTCCAGGGACGTGGCGGCTCCGGTCGCGTCTCTCGTTGGTCTCCGTTGGCTTCTCTGTTGGTCGGTCGATGCTCCTCCGTTTCTCTAGATCCACTTTGTCGTCATCTGGTTCCGTGTTCTCTTCCTCCTCCGGCTCCGCAACTTCACTCCTCTCCGGCTCTCTTCCTCCCCTCCCTTCCGGATCCGTTTCTTTTAGTGTCAGCGCGTCTTCAACCCGGATATCTGGGTTGCGAATCACTTCCAGTTGTTCGTCGTCCCAATGCATACCCCCGGGGCAACCCTCAGACGTCTCAGGGGCTCGCGTTGTAGCCGTGGTGGTGACTGCCCGGTTATAGGGGGCCATACCCACATCACATTTGGCCGACACAAGAATTGTACATGTTCAAATAAAGACACATATGCTGTCGCTGTGATCAATAGTGTTTATTGTGCATACAGGGGTAATGTGAACAAACAATCAATGGTGCATACAGTGACATAAAGGTGACAAGTGTGGTCATGGTAGTTGCAATCATCTCAGTAGGTGGCACAGCTGTAGGCAGCACAGGTCTAGTGTCCAAGGGCCATGGGAAAAAGGAGTAATGTCATTGAACAGTCAACAGGCTGTCTCAGTGGCACACAAGGGTATACAATCATGAGAGGTTCACTTCCTGGCAGTGGGTTTGGTCTTTGCATCTGCTCCAGCAGGATGTCTAGATGGACGTCTACATTTATGGGGGGTTCATCAGCTACAGAGGGGAGGAGGGGTGCATAGAGGCCTGTGGTTCCCCTGGCAGGGCCTCGATTCCACTGACTGTGGCAGATGTTGAAGGCACAGATGTGATGTAGCTAGTGGATGGGGCCTGCTGGTTGGTGGTGAAAGCATGCAGGGTGATGTTAAGGTCCCTGAGTACCCCTCCAATGGAAGCCATGGTGGCATTGTGTGCTTGCCACTGCTGCATGACCTCCTGGTAGTATTCCCTCTGCAGCCTTTGGTTATCCCCCATCATGTTAATGATCTGGCCCATCCTGTCGTGGGATTGTTGGTATGCTCCTAGGACTTGGGAGATGGTTTGGTGGTCAGTTGACTCCCTTGGGTGCCCCGTCCTCTGGCCCACACATTCCCTCTCACACCCCTGCCCGATGTGCCTGTGCCACTGGCACGGTGTGCCCACTCCCAGTGTCACCAGGACCTTCATTGTCTTGGGTGTGAGGGGTCGACTCAGGTCCCTGTGCTGTGGGACACACTATGAATTGAACTGTCCTTGGGACACAGGTTTGGGGATGAAGGTTTGTCTGTGCTGTTGGTGCCGCAGGTTGGGGGGGTTTGATGTGGGCAGGGTAAGGCTGGGAGTGGTGGACTGACCAGGTGTCCCAGATGGGCCAGGTAAGTGGTCAATGCCCAGACATCCTGAGGCGTTGACCTCGCTGGGGCCTCCATCCTGAGGAGGGCTGTCTGTCTCTGACATCCTCTTTATGGTGGCAGTAGCAGGGGTACCTGTGGATGGAGTGGGAGAGAATTACATGGTGGACTTGTAATTGGTTATCTCTTTGTCTGATAAATACAGTGGCTTGACATGATTCCCAGCAATGGCAACAACATATTCAGCACTGCAAACATTGTTTGTGGATAGTGGATTGTGCCATCTGTACCATGCTCCATTGAGGATTTGTGTCAATCAGGCTAGGTAACTTTTGGTGGGTGGGTGGGTTCAGGTCCTGTGTGAGAGTACACATGACAGATGTGCCCTGTTTGCTCGTAGTAAATCCTAGATGTGAGTGGGGATGGCTGTATATTGCAGCATGGTGTCCAAGTGGGAGAAGGTTATGTGTGTATGCATGGTAAGTTGTCCTGTCTGTGCATTTGGTGCATGGGGTTTACCTTCTATCTTTCTAGGTCATGCTCAGTCCATTTCAGGGTTGTAGATCTGGATAAGTGGCCATTAAGTTTGGTGACAGTGCTGTGGCTATGTTTGGCCTTTTTGACATTGTGTAGTGCTATTGCATTGCTGTTATTGCCATGTAGTGGTCCTTAGTCGCAGCATCCAGTTGGTGTAGCTAGTGCAATAGTCCTATATGCAAGAGATGTGCTGTGGAGTGGACATAGCAGGTTTTGTTGTAGATGGGCTAGTGTATTGTGGGAGTTGAAGTGATAGTTATTGGCACTGTTAACCGTGCACGTGCCAAGGACTGTGTGGGCTCTGGGGCTGGGTGGTGGTGTGGTATGGAGAAGAGGGGCATGAGGTGATTAGGTGGGAGGTGTAGTGGGAGTTAGAGTGAATTGGGGACTGTTTGAGTGGTGTAGATGCATGCTGGATAGGATGAATGTGTACAGGGGAGTGGGAGTTATATACCAGATTCCAGTCCTCTGGGTATTCCAGTCAGGCCCTCTGGGTGCAGGATGTCCAAGATCTTCTTCTCCCACGATGTGAACTCTGAGGGTGTGGTGGGGGCCCACTGCCAGTCTTCTGCATGGCAATCTGGTGTTGTGATGTGATGGAACGCACCTTCCCCCGTAGGTCGTTCCACCTATTCCTGATGTCCTCCCTTGTGCGTGGATGGTTGCCTATTGAGTTAACCCTGTTGACAATTCTCTGCCATAACTCCATTTGTCTGGCAATGGAGGTTTGCTGGACCTGTGCTCCAAACAGTTGTGGCTCTACCCTGACAATTTCATCAACCATGACCCTTAACTCATCGTCTGTGAAGCATGGGTACTTTTGGCGGGACATTGTGGTGGTTGTGTTGTGGGGGGGTTGTGTTTGCAAGGGTGCAGTGTAGGGTGCTTGGTGGGGTGGGATGTTTAGTTGTATGTGATGGCAGGTTGTGGTGTTTGTGTGTATTCATTTTGTGTGTATTGTGTTGGTCGTGCATTTGTTTGGTGTGTGCTGAGTGAGATGTGTTTGTGTGCCTAAAGTGTAAAGGTGGTGTGTGTGGATTTTAGCCTGCTATTGATGTAGCCGATTGTCGTTTTGGTAGCAAAGGACTGTGGGTTGTGTGAGGGGGATGTTTTATAATGCAGTTGGTAGGTGTGTCTGCTGTGTGTATGATTGTCAGGTGTGGTTTTTTTTTTAAATGGCCAATGTGGTGTTGTGTTCTGTTTGAGGTGAGTTTGAGTGCACGGCAGTTCATACCGCCAATGGTTTTCTGCCATGGTAGTACCGCTGGGCTGATTTTTGGGTCATATTCTGGTGGGTGGTAAGTTGTCGGGCTGGCGGTGCTGGTGGTGAGACCACCTCATCCCACCCACCTGTGTCTTGGCTGTTTCAGATTTGTGGCTGTTTAGGGGCGGTCTCCAGTGTGTGACTCTTAATACGGCAGTCTGATGCCCGCCAACATGGCGGTCTTCCTGATAGACTGCCAAAGTCGTAATGAGGCCCTAAATATATTTTAGCCATCCTTAAATTCTTACTATACACCAACACAACACTGTCATGTATTAACAGTAGTCCATTTCAACATCTTTATGTGCAAATATATACGCATTTTGCCCATTTTACATTGCCTTTCATTCAGTTATGTTGTGGAGTTCTTTATAAAGACTCATTAGTTGAATAAATGTTTTTTTTAAAATGAGTAAAAAACACAAATTTATTGATCATCAAACAATAATCATGTAGCTTTTAATAAATAACTTAAAACTCTTACCATTGGAAACATGTTTTCAATTAGTTCACGTCCTTAACCACTTCACCCTGAGGTTGCTATTGATAATCTTCATCAGGTATGAAGGGAAAGCTCATCAGCATACAACATAAACAGCCATTTTGCAGACTATCTCATAAGAGCAGAGGAGGGTCTCACCATACTAATCTAGGTACAGGAACTGTACCTTTCAGAACCCAGAAGACCTCTAAAGGCCTCCTAGTTTGCAAATGGGATCCATTAAAGCAGACCTCCACAGGCATTGTTGATTTTTGTAGTAGAGTTAACAGGCATGTGACTTTGATATGCTGAATCTCAACATGATAAATAGTTAAGAATAGAAATTAATAATGCACCCAAACAATATTTGAATGCTTAAAATAGCAATTAGTAGAAATTTTAATTTAACACATACCAACAAGCCATGTCTTCTTTGCTGCTAAGTCTGTCATTGTTTGTAACTGTTGTGTAGCACCAAGAAGTCTTGGGTTGATCCCAGAAATTGTGAACAAACACATGTGATATAGAGATCTGGTTTGCAAACCACCTGAACATTGGTAGAGTAGAAATGTTTCTGTATCTGATACACTTGCTCACTGTCATGAGGTGGTACCAAGGCTTTATGTGTTCCATCTATGGTACCAACTACATGTAGAATGTATCCCAAACCATGGAACTCACCCTTCAGGTGAAGAATCATTCATCTGAGCATCACCTCCAAAACTTGGTTGAGGACAGCAGAAAAAGTTAGTCGTTATATGTTGTGCAAAACTGTAAAACAGAAATTATCTTCACAATCACAATAGAAGGTATAGCTATGGGATTCCTATTCTCTGGGATCTAATCTGCTTCAAATTGTTTTTTTAATGTTTAATAGTAGCTCAGTTTAAAGTACATTTTTTGATAATATGTGCATGGTTTCCAGATGAGGAAACGTTTTGTACACTCTCTATTTTGTATCTTCTTATTCATTGCTGAGCTCTATGGACAAATCGGTAAATAAATAACTGCAAACATTGCATATTCAATAAATAAGGGATAAAGTACCCCCTGCTGTACATTATAGGGATATTTCAAGTCACTGAGGAGTTGCATAACCATATAGTGGAACAAGGTGGAGGGCTCAGTTTGTTTATGAGGTTATAGAACTCTGAGCTGACATGCAATATCCTCATCATGCATGTCGGGGTTCTTTATCCCATATAATAACTGGTCACACCACCTACTTTCCCATATGCCACTTAAAACCTTGGTAAGTAGCTGTTTCATATGAAACAAGAATGTTTGTAAATAATAATAATAAAAATAAAACCTCTAATGCAAAATTAAACAATTCAAAAACCTGTTAGAAATTTGTTGCAAACAGATATTAGAAACAGTTCAATAAAAGGTATTAAAAAAAAACAAGAAGGCTGCAGTAGCTTGGAATGTGTAGAAACATGCAGAAGGATTGTAGTTTTTCTCTATGTAAGAAACTGTTCACTACCACCCCATTCAGCTCCGGGTGCCCCATAACACCTAATAATAGCTAAACTGCTAAACTACAGAAACAGAGACAAAATATTACAGCTGGGCCAAAAATAGCATGGTGTATGTTACAATGGCACAAAAGTGTCATTTGACCCCGATTTCATCCAGTCAGTCCAAGATGCTCATAGGACATTTCAGCAAAAAAGAGGCTGTAATAGGGGTGGGCAGGAATATGGCTTTGGAGGCTTAGTTGATTTCTGAAACTTGAAGTTTTATTAAAAGATAAAAACAAAAAATGAAATTTTGATCAGTTTCTCTTGGTTGGAGCGGATCCTTATGGGTATACGTCTCTGTTTTTATTCTGTTCTTCAGAATTCAGAATTTCCCAGGAGCTTCTCCCACTGGGTGTTGCCGCCAATCCCCTTGGAAGAAGGAGCACACAAAATGCAGTAAATATGTGGGTCTCAGGCCAAAAGGGTTATCTTCACCATAAAACCCAGGGTGCTTCCTGAGGCTTGGTTCTCAGTGAGTAGACAGAATAGTGTTGAGAATCACAGGGTAGAGGTATGGGTTTTTAGAAGGGATGCCCTAGGCAGTTAAGGTGGCACAGAGAAAGACTAAACTTAAGGGTATGCCTCTTTGTATACAGTAGGTGACCCACCAAACTAAAAGGTCCTTGAGTTCAGGTCTCTCCCTCCCTTTTATAAATCCTGAAAATAGATAAATATAAAGGCTCAACAAGACAAAGGAAAAGAGAGAAACAGAAAAAAAAACTCTCTGGTGCCCGCCTCCATTCTAACTCACTGCACTAGCTACAACTCTCTAGAGTTGTGGCGGCCTCTAGGGCTTCAATTGGTGGCATCCACCAGTTTTCTTACCAGGTTTCTGGTAACTCCTTGTTTTGGGTCCCACTCTCAGTTTCCTCATTCTGGAGGCGAGGCTGGTGACTTGTCTCTTCTCCCTCCTGCTCGTTGTCCACTTCTCTCTGGGCTTTTACACATCTTTCCCCGTTGGCTCCCCCTTAGTTTCCCTCGTGTCTTCCTCCTGTGTCTGTTTCCCTGCACGGCATCCCCAAAGATAATCCCTCGCGTGTGGTCTCCCTTTTCAGCTGATCAGTTCCTCTTTGTAGTTCCCGTACTCCACCTCACACTCCTGCAAGGTCAAGTCCTTTGTTAGTTTCCAGGACATGTCCCGCATTGGTTTCCTGTCCTCTAATGCTTTATACTTTTTCCCTCTTAGCTGTTTTGGTCTGTACTTCGTGAGGAAAGGGAGACGTGGACTCAGAGCCGGATTATCAGGTAAGAGGTGGGGCGCGACGGGAGGCCTCTTCACAGAGGCTACTAGAAATGGAGGTCCCCTATGCTATGCTGTGCCAAACCAGGCTGCTCGCCACTATCAATGGGAAAAGTCGCATTGTGGACACCGAAGATGCACCCAATAAACTTGTCAAGCAGTTGCTCGGGCAGTGTAGGGAGCCTAGATAACAGAACTTCTACTCATCATCAGATGTAATCAAGGGTGTGGAATGAATAATGCTACAACCACTGTTGACAGACATTACTTGGGGTAATGGGGAGGTCTGTCCTGCCCAGTGCCCCTTACATATCTGGCTCCTAGTTGGATGAACAAAGTAGTACTCTCAGCCTGTAACAGCATAGGGATGGAGCAAGCACTCCTGTGAACAGTATGATCTGACACAGCGGCACCCAGTGGGGGCAGACCAGCAGACTCCTTTGGAGGCAACATGGTCCCACTATGCTAAGAGGCAGACACTTTAATACTCTAGCAGCCCAGGGGAAGCACTTTCTCAATAGTCCCTCTGACTGACCTCAGTGTTCTGAGTATTGATTATTTTCTAAACTAAGTGATTATGGATGTTAGTTTACTCTATCAGTTTTACTTGGGGGAGGGAATGTGCGGTTGAAAAGTTCAGGATGGACGTTGTTGGGGGGTGGATGAGAGTATCACAAGCAGAACATACCTATCATACGTGATACATAGCCCTACATAAGCAGTGCATAGCTACCAACATCACTGACACCAAGCTCTACAACACCAACCATATCTGCACACCATCCTAACAATCTACCCATCCCATCAGACGTATGACCTGGAATATATGGGGGATTAACAACCCCTGAAAGGCATGCCTCATATTGGCCTACCTGATGAGATGTGCGATTGACATAGCATTTATTCAAGAAGCCCACCTCACTAGGCCCCCCGAGAATAGCTTTGCCAGAAACTGGAGTGCATATAGATTTTTTCTCATCTTAATTGACCTACTCTGAAGGAGTGACCATCCTAATCAAAAGAGGAATGCAATTCAGGCCCCTCAACCACAAAACAGATAGCCAAGGCAGATATATATGCAAGTTCAAGGCTTTCTACATGGCACCACAGCACATTCTTGAACACATACACGAATGTGGGTGACCCGGAGTTCTTTTCATTCATTGCATGTGACCTTATTGTGATCGTACCCCGCACAGTACTCTTTGGGGGGGGGGGGGGGAGACCTCAATATCACATTACAAATGCACTTAGATTATAAGGGCAATGTCCCAGATAGGCAACAAACACCAACATGATATGAAATTACTATCGCACTTTCAATTTCTGGACCTATACAGTGTCCATAGCTTGACTGCCACTGACAACTCCTTTTATTCTGCAGTCCAAGGACCCCACTCCAGGTAAAATTACTGGCTGGGCTCCAGGGAGGTGATGCGATGGCTGGATTCTGACACATGCTTACCTAGAACCCTGTCTAACCACTCCCCAACTTGATTGTCACTGAATGTCACCGGGGCCTTGGAACTGCAGCCAACAGAACAACTGGACCCAGTGTTTGTTACAGAAATAAGTACCGCTCTACATTCATAATTTGAGCTCAACCGAGACTCTGTCACCATGGTGGCGTACCCCTGAGTGGTGTTCAAAAGAGTACATCTCAAAAGCTCAAGGCATACACAAATTGATTCTTACATCCCTCACCAACTTAGATACTGAAATATTCCACCTTGAACAAGGTGCTGATGGTAAATCCACCTTTGAATTAGCCGAGCTTAATCTAGAGACTTGTAGAGTTCTGTGAGGATGTAGACAGGGAAGTGAAATTTCTCAACAAATACACTGCAGCCCAAAGATATGGAGAGGGGGATGGACAAGGGAAGACCCCTGCTGGCATTATCTGTTCCCTATGGGTTGCTACTGAGATTATTCAGGTGGATTTACCTGATGGCACCCGCAGTAAACCACCCCCAAAATTCTTTAGCTATTCACTCATCACTACTCTGAGCTCTATACTTTCTAGTCTACCTGTCTGCACAATTCCTTACAGACTATTTAAATAGGGCCACCAGCATCAGCTGCTTTGTCAACCAACTACAATTCAAGAAATTAGGGGGATTATCCGATCCATGCAAAATTGCTCTGCCCCATGTGGAGACTGCTTTCTCCTAGAATTCTATAAAACTTACTTGTGGGTGTTTGCACCAGTATCGCTCAAGGTCTATAATGAGTCATTTGAGCGTGACTCCCTGCTGCTGTCACTCAGGGAAGCCATAATCATCACCAGTGGCGGCCGGCAGCTTTAGGAGGGAGGGGGCGGCGGGAAGCACACACACACACACACTCATTCTTTCACACACAGACACGCACGCATGCACATACATCCATTAACAACACTCATACCATTCAAACATGCATGCACGCACCAAACATTCATTTTAAAACATCACACACACTCATTCTTTCACACACGCATGCACATCCATTAACACTCATAACACTCAAACATGCACGTGCGCACCAAACATTCAATTTAAAACATCACACATATACACACACACACACACACACACACACTTACCTTCAGCCTCCAGGTCCCAGGAGGGTTGGGACTGCTGCCTTCCCTCATTGGCTGACTTTGGGTCAGCCAATGAGGGAAGGCAGCAGTCCCAGCCTCGTCACAGAGTGGGATGGGGTCAGTGAGACTGCTGACCCCACCCCACTCTGTGACGAAGTGTCACTGATTGACACTCGCCCTGGGCGCTTCAGGGCTTAAACCTGAAGCGCCCAGGGCGAGTGTCAATGGGTGACGCTTTCCTCGTTACCCAGGGGAGGGCCTCGAGGCACCTTTGCTGAGCCGAGGAGGTCACACCCATAGGAGCTGTGACCTCCTCAGCCCAGCAAAGTTCAGCTCAGGCAGCCAGGAGTCTGGGCACATCGCTCATGGCTCACTCCTGGCTGTCTGAGCTGAAAATGAAGAGTATCTTTCAGGCTGGTCTTTGTTCAGCCTGACAGACACTCTTCGTGAGGGGCAAAAGGAGGGGGGGGGGTGGCCCCTCCGCCCTAAAGGACGGGCCGCCACTGATCATCACACTGCTCATAACAGGCAAACTATCACATCAATGCAATTCATACCACCTCTTTCTCTCATAAATGTGGACAATAAGATTTTGGCTAAAGTGCTAGATAACCCTCTTCTTTCATCATTACCTATAATGATATGTCCTGATCAATCAGGATATATTCCTGGGAAGTCCACCTCTGTCAACCTATTCACTTTATTCTCTGTAATGCTGTAAACGCTGTCAGCATCATTCTCCATCAGCAGAGGCACCAGGCAGGGATACCCCATCCCACTTATCATCTTTGCCCTGGATATGGAAACATTGGCTTGTATCCTACATGATACATAACCCCAGGAACGTATCATTTTTTATTGTCTATGTACACTGAGGATATCCTATTGACAGTAAAACATCCAGCTTTAATTCTGAATCCCATACTGGATGAACTTTCCCAATTAGGTGCAAGTTACGGCCAACAAATAAACTGGGCAAAAGCCATACTAATGCCCCTACAACAGCTACCCCGCAGCACGCACTCCAGTTTCCATTTAAATGGCAGACATACACAGTGAGATATCTTGGTGTCCAGTATCGCAATGATATCTCAGTTCTTACCCGGGCAAACTATGGGACTTGCATATCCCCCATCGCTGACACAGTGGACCGCTGGCTCAGTCATCCTCTATCAATGCCAGCTAGGGTGGCTCTTATGAAAATCATAGCCCTTCCCAAGCTACTCTACATATTCTAGAACATACCAATACTGCTTACCAGAGCATTATTTGACCATCTCAAAACGCTTATATTAAAACTTGTTTGGGCAATCAACAACCCAGAATTGTTTGGTCAAAAATGCAACTACCTGGGTGGGTTTTCTGTCTCCTGCATTGAAATATATTACCTGGTTGCCCAGGCACAGTACACACACCATTGGATACATGACCAATGACACCCTCTCTACTTTAATATAGAAGCTAGCAATCCACTGCATACTCTTACATGCCATCAACTAAGCAGCACTATGCTGGAACTGTACCCATCATTCCCGGTAGAGTCACCAGTAACAATCCTCTTTATAAACTCCACACCAACCAAACTAATAACTTGGTTATACAGTGGAGTACTATCCACAACTTCTTTAGCCTCCTCAAACCCTACGTCCAGCTGGGAACATGAACTGAACTTGGCCTTGACCTGACAGATGTACAGTGGTTCTACTGGTGTGAACAGACTCAAAATGTTTCTCCAATGGCAGATTCGGATTTATACATTTTTAATTTTCACACTGTTGGAAAATGGATTATTGGTAAGGGCAGGTAGGTACCTACACTTAGCAATAGGCCACTAACCTCCACTAAGGTCCAGTTAGGTCTCAGTAAATTAACCCCAGCTCAACCCTTGGTAGCTTGGCAACGAGCGTCAAGGCTTAACTTAGGAGACAGAGTGTAAAGCATTCAAATATCACAAAACAGTAATTAAATAAAACACAGGAAACAGTTTAAAACTCCAAAACCAATTTATACAAATAGATTATATTTTTATCTTTAAAATGACACCAAAACGAATGAAATCGGATAAGAGGAACCGGAGATATGAATTTTTAAAGATTTTTTTTTTTTTTAGCGCCTAGAAACAAAAAGCGCCAATCGGGTCATCTGGTTGCACCTCGAACAGGGCAAAGTCAAAGTTTAAGGCCGACCGCGATGGAGCCCTGCTTGGCTACAGGCCGCGGGAGGCCTCGGTTAAAAGTTTACCTTCACACTTAGTCTCTTTTTCGAAGATTTTCTTCAGCGGGACGAACCTGCCAGTCCAATCCGACCTCCTGGATCCCTTCTCCGGATACGCAATGCGGGAATCCTCGGTGGAGATTTTTACCTTCGGACTTAGTCTCTTTTTCGAGGTGAAAATGCTTCGACCGGGGTAAACCTGGATCTTGATCCGACGTCCCTGGAGCCCTCCTCCGATACGCTGGCTGGAAGGTCCCGGTCAACTTTTTACCTTCGGACTTAGTCTCTTTTTCTGAGATTTTCTTTACCGGGACGAACCAGCAAATCAGGCTGGGTCGCGGTTGAGGCAAGCCGGCTAGAGTTGCCGCGGCGGGTCGGTCCCTCTATGGAGCTTTTTTACAAAAGTTCTCCAAACTTCTGGGGCTTCTCCCAGATGTCCTTTTAAAGTTCTTTTGAGGTCCACAGCTCACCCCAAGGGTCCAGAAGTTCTGAGATGGTTCTTGGGGGGTGCGGACTACAACTCCCAGAATGCACCTGGCGCAAACTCCTTTTTGGCCACTGGGCAGTGGCCAGCTGGTTCATTTCTTCAGGAGTTGGTGCAGGGGACTCTGGATACCAATTTTTCACCTGTAGCAAACAGGGAGTCCCTCCTTGAACCAGTTGAAGCCAGGCAAAGTCCTTCTTGTGGTGAAGCCCAAGTGTGCAGCTGGTGCAGTCCTTCTGAGTGCAGGTTTTAGTTGCAGGCCAGGGGTCCAGCAGGGCAGTCCTTCTTCTTCTGTAGTTCTTTCTTGTTGGATGTGGTAGGGAACTGAGGTGTGGGTGCAGGTCTGCCAGTTTTATCCTTGCTCCTGGGTGAAAAGCAGGGGAGTCCTGGTTCTCCAATCAGGTGCAGGGTCCTTCCCCCTGTGATGACCACTTCCTGGGAAGTGTGGCAAAAATCAATCCCAGGAGGCAACATTCTCCAAAAATCCATCATGGCTGAATCTGATTTTTGGAGGTTACATCTGGCTGAGCCCACCCACTGGTGTGGCTAAAAATCATAAACACACCTCTCTCCTGCCCTCTCCTAATCTAATCAAGGGGGCACCTAGTTGTCTGGGGTTGCAGGATGTGGGGGTGTTGCTGGTTGCTCCAAATGTCCTTCTCTGCCTTTGAAGACCAGATGGCAGCCCTCCCCCTTCCTGCCTCACCATCTGCTGAGGGGAGATTCCCTCCCACAGGCACATTCCTTTGTGTGAAGCCAGGCCACTTCACACCTCATCAAGGCAGCCTGGCTAGGCTGCTAGAGGCTGGCCAATCAGAGCACAGCCGCAAAAACAATGCAGGGCTGAAATTGGCAACTTTTCAGGTCAAGTTTAAAACTCTTTACCTGAACAAGTTATATTAAATCCAACAACTGGAAGTTGTGGGATTTATTACAACAATTAATTTGATTCCAAACTCTTGGTATCCATCATTTAAGGAGACTTTAAAAATTAAAATAAAGTCTCCCCATTCTAGCCTATGAAGGCCATTTACTACAATGGGGGAAAAACGAATTTGGCTGTTTTTACCTCACCAGGGCTTATACAACTATTTTTATATAGTCCCTGCTTATAGTTACATGGCACCCAGCCCTAGGGGCACATAGGGCACACCTTAGGGGTGACTTATATGTACAAATAAGGTAGTTTAAGACTTTGGAACAACTTTTAATTCCAAAGTCGAATTTGCATATAACTTTAATTTAAAAGCAACCAGCAAGGCAGGCCTGACTTTAAAATGACACTGGGCACCTCAGCAGTGCACCTATGGGTGGACCACCTATGCTGTGGTCCCTAAACCTACATGCCCTACCATATACTAGGGACTTATAGGTAGGTTCACTTAGCCAATTATAATTAGCCTAATTTGCATATCCATTTTACACAGAGCAATGGCCCTGGGACTGGTAAGCAGTACCCAGGGCACAGCCAAGAGTCAGTAAAACACCAGCAAAAAGTGAAAAATGGGGGCAAAAAGTTAGGGGGCCTCTGCAATCAGCCCTGTTTTCTCACACAAGCCCCCCCCAGCCCACACACCCAGGAGACTCAGCCCAACCCTGGGAGAGTCTTCCTGGCTTGTTAGGCGAGGAAGACAGTGAAGAAAACTGGCTGTCCCTTTGCAGGGCCTACTCTGCCTTACATCCTCCTGCCATGGTCACTCCCTCTGGGTAGTGAAGCCATCCCAACAGTGAAAGGACCCATCTCAAACTGAAACTTCCCTCTAAAGGGGTCTTCCTCCTCTCTCTCTGCCAACTTGGGTAGTGAGGTGCCCACCTCCCCTACTCCTAACTTTGCTAGGGCAACACCTAGCTTACCCAAAGAGGTCACCCAACACTTGAGCAACCCCACCATGACCAACAGGGTCAGGGGAACTACTTTGCTATTGGCCCTGGGGTCTGTCTCCCAGGCCAAGTACAGTGCTGCCAGGAAGGCTAGCACCCAGCAGAGGCTACTGACAGCTGTCAGTATCCAGAACCACACCCTAAGCTCTCCACTGACAGGTGGCTGAGCTGCTTTAGGGGCAACTGTGGGGTCCTGGCACCCCTCTTGCTGTCTAGAGTGGGGGGCTACCACCTCCTGTGGCAGACACCCTCCTTCCACTCTCCCTTCTGTCAGTGCAGGGGCAACACCTTGCATCTGGACAGCTGCCTGACTACTCAGGACTTCCTTGGGGTCAGGTGAGGCCTCACCAGTGCCAACTCTGGGCTCCCCCCTACTGGGGCAGAAGGCCTTTGGCTCCCTGGAACTCTCTTTAAGAGTGGCCTACCCTTCCTTTTCTTCTTTCCTTTTCTTGGGGACCCCTGTCTCCTAACTGTAGGGACTGACTCCCCAGGACTTTGGGTTGGGGGGGCGCCCTGGGCGACGGCCCCATCTGGGACCAGACTCACCTCTGGGAGGTCATTGCCCAGGATACAATCTAGGGGGAGGTCAGCACTGACTACCACCCTAAACCAGTCAAGGATACCCTCCCTCTCTAGGGGCACTATGGCTACAGGTTTGGAGGTGACCTCCCCTGTGGCTATCCTGACTTTCCTGGTCTCTCCTGGGACATACATGTCTGGGGTCACTAACCGGTCACTCACTATAGTATGAATGGCACAGGTGTCTCTCAGGCCAGTGGTAGGGATCCCATTCACCTGAATGGGATGGAAGTGCCTACTCCCACCCTCAGGGATCACCAGCTTACCATCGGCTTCTGTCTCCCAGCTCAATGCTAGGAGGACTTCATCATCTGAGGAGTCCTCCTCCATGGCTACACTGGACAGCCCAGTGCTAACCACCTTCTTTGGACAGGCTACATCTCCTCTGAAGTGACCTGTCTGCTGACAGTCAAAGCAAGCCATACTGTCCAAGAGCTTTTTTAACCCTGGGTCTCCCTGTCTCTGCTTGTCAGAGTGGGAGTGGGATTTACTCTCCTCCTTCTTAGGGTTCTGGGGTACAGAGGGAGTCTCTGTGGTGGGCTTACCACCTCCCTCCTTAGGGTTTTGGGGACCTGACACCCCCTTCTTGGAGTCTCCCCCCTGGGACTTGACAACCACCCTGGTTCTCAACCACTCATCAGCTGCCTCCCCTAGCTCTCCAGGGTTGGTCTGCTTAGAGTCCACTAGATGCTGGCGTAACCTTTCTTGGGTACAATTGGTCAAGATGTGTTCTCTCATGATCAGATTGTATAACCCCTCATAAGTATTTACTTTGTTACCAATAATCCAGCCCTCTAGTGCCTTAAGTGAGGTGTCTACAACGTCAACCCAAGACTGGGTACTGACCTTCTGGGTGTCCCTGAACTTCATTCTATACTGCTCTGGGGTTAGACCAAACTTCTTGGTTAAGCACCTCTTCATACTAGGGTATGAATCTGCCTCCTCCCCCCTTAAGGTCAGAAGCCTATCCCTCCCTTAGTTGGGGACCAACTCCCACAAAAGGGAACCCCAGTATTGAGGCCTAACCCTTCTCATTTGGAGTGCCCTCTCAAAGGCCTCCAACCACTTGTCTATATCATCCCCCTCTACATAAGCAGGAACCACCCCCTTGGGTAATCTGGGGCAAAAACCCCCACCCATGGACTCCTAAACTTCTCTGTTGCTGCCACCATCTCCTTTCTCTCTCTTTGCCCACTTTTTCTTTTCTAGGGCCAGCTTCTGTGCTTCCAAAGCTACAAATGCTAGCTGGGCCTCCAGCTCTCTTTCTCTGAGGGACAGGTTCTCTCCTCCTGAAGGGATCCCCTTCCCCCAACTAGCTTTGGGACTGCCCCTCGTGACTGTATGTTATGAGGACAGGTCTTCCTCATCCTCACTTAGGCTCAGATGCCTCCCCTGAGTGGTGAGAGCTAGCATCCTCCCCTACTTCTCCCTCCTCTGGAGCTTCCTCTGGGTCTACCTCTTGGGCCTCAGCCCATGCTGTCAGGGATTTGATCAGGACATGCTTTCTGAGGTCAGTGGTTGCAGGCAACCCTCTTTCAGTACACAACCCCCTAAGCTGGACTACTGTCAGTGTGGGTAGGCTAGCCAGATCAAGCTCCATGGTTCCCTAGTTTTGTGTCAACAAAAACTTTTTGCAAAAATTGGAAACAAGAATTTAGAAAAATCACACAAATTCAATAATTGAAATTAATCCAAATTAAAAATTTAAAAACAATTTTTGCACTAGGACAATTTAAAGGATTTTTAATTAGTTTTTTACTTAAAACTGTAACGTGATACTGAACACAAGTACAGGATCCCACCACTGCTCACCAAAAATGTTGGAAAATGGATTATTGGTAAGGGCAGGTAGGTACCTACACTTAGCAATAGGCCACTAACCTCCACTAAGGTCCAGTTAGGTCTCAGTAAATTAACCCCAGCTCAACCCTTGGTAGCTTGGCAACGAGCGTCAAGGCTTAACTTAGGAGACAGCGTGTAAAGCATTCAAATATCACAAAACAGTAATTAAATAAAACACAGGAAACAGTTTAAAAATCCAAAACCAATTTATAAAAATAGATTATATTTTTATCTTTAAAATTACACCAAAACGAATAAAATCGGATAAGGGGAACCGGAGATATGAATTTGTAAAGATTTTTTTTTTTTTTAGCACCTAGAAACAAAAAGCGCCAATCGGGTCATCTGGTTGCACCTCGACCGGGGCAAAGTTAAAGTTTAAGGCCGACCGCGCTGGAGCCCTGCTCGGCTACAGGCCGCGGGAGGCCTCGGTTAAAAGTTTACCTTCACACTTAGGGGGTCATTCCAACCCTGGCGGTAATCGACCGCCAGGGTGGATGACCACGGAAGCACCGCCAACAGGCTGGCGGTGCTTCCCTGCCCATTCTGACCGCGGCGGTAAAGCCGCGGTCAGAAAAGGGGATCCGGCGGTTTCCCGCCGGATTTCCCCTGTGTGGGCTGAATCTCCATGGCGGCGCTGCAGCAGCGCCGGCATGGAGATTCCGACCCCCTTCCCTTAGTCTCTTTTTCGAAGATTTTCTTCAGCGGGACGAACCTGCCAGTCCAATCCGACCTCCTGGATCCCTTCTCCGGATACGCGATGCGGGAATCGTCGGTGGAGATTTTTACCTTCAGACTTAGGTGGTCATTACAACCCTGGCGGACGGTGTTAAAGTGGCGGTAAAACCGCCAACAGGCCGGCGGTAAATTTTTGGGAATTATGACCGTGGCGGAAACTGCCAACAAAGGCAGCCACTTTAACACTCCGACCGCCACGGCGGTACATACAGAGCGGCGGTCACCGCCAACAGACAGGCGGAAGACAATGTACCTCCCACAGTATCACAACCTACCAATCCGCCACCTTTTCCGGGGCGGATTCACCGCGGATAAAAACACGGCGGAAACAGCCATTCAAAGGGAAAACGCTCACCTCTACACATCCCACGAGGAATCAGGACACCATGGAGCCGGAACTCCATATTCTGCCAGCGATAGTCTTCCTGCTCCTATACGAGGACCATCAATGCCGGCGGCGAAGAGCACGGTGAGTACTGCACCTACGACATAGGGGAGGGGAGAGGCAAAAACACAGGGACACACACAACCAACATCCCAACCCCCACCCGACCCTCACCCACTACAACACACACACCAATGCTTATCTATACATTACAGTAACACCCCCGAACCCCCCGGAAGAATGCAAAGACAAAAGGAAATTAGTAGAACCATTGTAATATATCAAAATACAGTCAGCAAATAAATACAGATATATATACACATTAAACAAAATATACACCACGATTAGTAGTGCAGGTAATGCACCATTCATTGTCCGTGGACCACTGGGCCCAAAATGCATGGGCGAGGCCCACACAAGATACCTGATCAAAACAGAGAGAACACTGCTGGGGCATCAGATAGAAATACAACAGGCACCTCAGGGGGAAGGGAAGGTGGGGCACCTCAGCCGGATGAGTGCACCACGTCGGATCCACGAGGGGGCTCCATGCCCATTGATGTATGCTGGGGAGTGCAAAGCCACAGTCTCTCAAGTCTCTACAGTGGGTGGGTTGCCCACTGTTACATCCTGGGGAGTGCAAAGCCACAGTCTCTCAAGTCTCTACAGTGGGTGGGTTGCCCACTGTTCCATCCTGGGGAGTGCAAAGCCACAGTCTCTCAAGTCTCTACAGTGGGTGGGTTGCCCACTGCTTTATCCTGGGGAGTGCAAAGCCACAGTCTCTCAAGTCTCTCCAGTGGTTGGTTTGCCCACTGTTACATCCTGGGGAGTGCAAAGCCACAGTCTCTCAAGTCTCTCCAGTGGTTGGTTTGCCCACTGTTACATCCTGGGGAGTGCAAAGCCACAGTCTCTCAAGTCTCTACAGTGGGTGGGTTGCCCACTGTTCCATCCTGGGGAGTGCAAAGCCACAGTCTCTCAAGTGGATAACAGTCTCCACTGGTGCTGGAGGGGGACTGGTGCCCATAGTGCAGCACACACCCCGTGACGGTCCCAATTGCGTCACTGCCCCTGCCGCAAATGGGCTAGCGGTGCATTCCATGGCGGTCTTTGCCCTGTTCAGCGGTCCCTGGCCTGTTCAGCGGTGCTTGTGTTGCCAGTGTCAGACCTATTCAGCGGTGCATTCCATGGCGGTCTTTGCCCTGTTCAGCGGTCCCTGGCCTGTTCAGTGGTGCTTGCCTTACCAGTGTCAGACCTGTTCAGCGGTGCATTCCATCGCGGTCTTTGCCCTGTTCAGCGGTCCCTGGCCTGTTCAGCGGTGCTTGTGTTGCCAATGTCAGACCTGTTCAGCGGTGCATTCCATGGCGGTCTTTGCCCTGTTCAGCGGTCCCTGGCCTGTTCAGCGGTGCTTGCCAAGGTGGTCCTTAATTGCCCAGCAGGGCTGTGGCTGGCGGTCCTTCATGGGTCAGCTGGGCTGTGGCTTGCGGGGCCCTCCTGGCCAGCTGGGCTGTGGCTGGGGGTGGCCTCCTGGCCAGTGACAATGGGGCTGGCCTCCTGGGCAGTGACTCTGGCGGTGCCCTCCTGGCCAGTGACGATGGGGCTGGCAGTGGCCTCCTGGGCAGCGGGGATGATGGCGGTCCTCTCCGCCGTGCTGCTCCTCCCAGACTTTGGAGATTTCTTCTGCCCCTTCCCCACCGTGGGAGGAGTCACAGCTGAGTCGACACTCCCCCCGGGACCCTTGTGAGCGGCTTTGCTGGCTGGAGTCTTTCCCCTCTCCTGCCGGGCACTGTCCAACTTCTGGTGCTTCACAGGGGGGGGGACTGGCTGTGCTCTGGCTCCGTACCACACTGGCTGGCCTGGTGGCCGGTGCACTCCACATACCTGTAACAACAGGCACCACTGGTCCCGGAGATTTCTTGGCTGAGGTGCTAGTACGGGACCTATGACTTGGAGGGGGGGTGGTGGTGGTGGGAAATAGGTTAAGGGGGACCAGGAAGTTTTTGGGAGACACTGGGACGGGTAGATGGAGGGGGTTTGGCAGTGGAGGAAGAGGTGGTGGTTGTAGGAGGGGTAAGTTTTGTGGATTTGGGTGCAGGTGCATGGGCTGGAGGCTGTCGTGAGGTGGATGGCTGTTGGGTGGGTGTGTGCCTGCATTTGTATATCTTCGGTGGGGGCGTCACAGACACACTGGGAGAGGACACAGGGGACGTGTAAATGGTAGTTAGGGTGGTGAGTGCACGTGAGCGGGGTGTGGTGGTGGGTGTGCTTGTGCGGGACGTAGTGGCTGTAGTGGTAGTGCATGCAGGTGTGAGTGTAGACGAGACTGGGAGGGAGGAGGGAGACAACGAGGAGGGGGACACAGTGGAGGCAGTGGATGTTGGTGTGTCTGTATGTGTGTGCTGCTTGCGTGAGTGCCTGTGGGATGTGTGGTGCTTATGTTTGCCTGAGCTTCCCTTGTGTGGTGAGGTGTGTGCAGGCTGGTCTGATGGTGTGCTTGGGATAGGCAGAGGTACAGGGGATTGGGTCGGGGTGGAGGAAGTTGGAGGGGGGAGGCAAGAGACAGGGACAATGGCTGCCATCAGTGCTGAGGCCAGAGTTTGCAGGGTTCGATGAAGGGCAGCCTGACCAGAATGAATGCCCTCCAGGAATGCATTAGTGTGTTGCAATTCCCTTTCTACACCCTGGATGGCATTCAAAATGGTAGACTGCCCAACAGTGAGGGACCTGATGAGGTCAATGGCCTCCTCACTGAGGGTGGCAGAGGTGACAGGGGCAGGGGCTGAGGTGCCTGGGGCGAAGGTGATGCCCATCCTCCTGGGTGAGCAGGCACGGGGCACACGCTGAGGGGCTGCTGGGAGGGCGGTGCTGGTAGGAGGGGTGGCGGCTGTACCTGTAGAAGTGGGGGGCACAGATGTTGCCGCCACCACAAGGGAGCTCCCATCGGAGGACGAGTCCGTGTCGCTGGTTGCAGATCCTGTGACCGCCGTGGTGCTCCCCTCGCCCTCCGTCCCACTGGTGTATTCTGAGTCCGTGGTGTGGCCCTCCATGGCCATGTGGGATGCAGCTCCCTCGTGCTCTGGTGCCACTGCTCCTCCGCCTGATGACGCTAATGCACACAAGAACAGGGAGACCACAAAAAGGGGGGGGACGACAGAAGAAAGACAGGTTGAGTGCATGGCTTACCGCTACCGTTGGCGGACAATACAGACACAGCAGCCCCCTGCACTACGTCGCACTGTTGGGCTCTACAGATACAATTCCTGGGATATGGCCTACAAGGCTATGGACGACATCTGCACACATAGATGACACAGAGGCATGAAAATCTGTACTTGGCACTCTACAGAGGTGGGCTGGGGTGCCACATGGCCTGCATTACGTAGGGGCCTAGCCTACGGAACTCGCCCTGGCCTAGGAAAACCCACAGCCCTCCTCCCCCACCCAGACACCTTCACTGCGTGCAAAGTCCGCTGCTGTGATGCCCTCAAGCGCCCATCCAACTCAGGGTAGGCCACCGCCAGGATCCGGAACATCAGGGGGGTCATGGCTCGACGGGCACCCCTCCCACGTTGGGAGGCCATCCCCAGCTGAGCCTCTGCCGTCTTCCTGCTCCAGCGGCGAATGTCCTCCCATCTCTTCCGGCAGTGGGTGCTCCGTCTGTGGTGGACCCCCAGGGTCCGGACCTCCTTGGCGATGGCACGCCAAATATCCTTCTTCTGGTGGGCACTGACCTACATGACATGTACAGGGGAAGAAGAGAAGTCATTAACAACTGCACCGTCTAAGTGAGTGCCCCACATCCCTACCCTTGCCATGTGGCACATGCATTCACATTCCATCATGCATGCAGAACTGTGCCCCCTTCATTTTTACAACCAGCCCTCTCCACACAGGCATAGCCCATACAATATGCTCCCTGTGTACTTACCTGTTGGTCTGGAGGACCGTAGAGTAGCGTGTACTGGGGGAGCACCCCATCCACGAGCTTCTCCAACTCCTCTGCAGTGAAGGCAGGGGCCCTTTCCCCAGACGCACGAGCCATTGTCTCTTCCAGACCGAGGTCACAGCAGCACTTGCAGTGTAGGTCCTCTCCTGTCGAAGATCAGGTATCGAGTGATTGAACAGATAGAAAATGGCGGTCATGTCCACGGCGGTCACATCCGCGGCGGTGCGTAACATCACCGCCGGCGTACTTCGTCATTGGCTCCTGGGACCCATAGGGTCCAATGTTAACCAATGCAGCATTGCGCCGCGGTCTTCGACTGCCTACCGCGACGGTGTACAACGCCAGGGCAGTTACCTCACATCCCATTGTCCCACTTTAGAGTTCAGGCAGCCGCCATTTCAGGGGCCCACATGCCTTAATTACCAACTGCGTCACACAGACCTAGGCCTTGTCGCACAACACAAATACAGGCCAGATTTTGTGTATGAATGGTGTTCTGTGGAGACTGTGGGTACATACCTCTGAGTTGTTTGACTCTGTGGTCGCTGTTGTCATTCCTAGGCACCGTCTGCTGGGACATGTGAGGAGATGGCGAAATCCTCCGGTGTACCGACCGCTGGTGGACCTGTCGACAATGGAGGAAAGACATTTGATCATCACCTACAGGTTTGACCGTGCCACAATCCAGGAACTGTGTGCCCAGTTGGAGCCTGACCTGATGTCAGCAATCCGTCATCCCACAGGGATCCCCCCTCAAGTGCAGGTGCTCCATTTCCGTGCAAGTGGGTCATTTCAAACAATAGTGGCCATGGCATCAGGGATGTCCCAGCCTATGTTTTCCAACGTGTTGTCCAGAGTGTTGTCTGCCCTTCTGAAACACATGCGGAGCTACATCGTTTTCCCTCAGGTGTAGGATTTGGCTAAAGTTAAAGGTGACTTCTGTGCCCTTGGACATATCCCCAACATCATCGGTGCCATTGATGGGACCCATGTAGCTCTGGTCCCCCCCCACAGGAGTGAACAGGTGTACAGCAACCGGAAGAGTTATCATTCGATGAATGTACAGATGGTATGTTTGGCAGACCAGTACATCTCCCAGGTAAATGCTATGTTCCCTGGTTCAGTGCATGACGCCTACATCCTGCGGAATAGCAGCATCCCTTATGTGATGGGTCAACTCCAGAGCCACCGGGTGTGGCTAATTAGGGGACTCTGGTTACCCCAACCTGTCATGGCTACTGACCCCAGTGAGGAATCCCAGGACAAGGGCAGAGGAACGCTACAATGAGGCACATGGGCGGACTAGGAGGGTGATTGAACGGACCTTCGGCCTCCTGAAGGCGAGGTTCAGGTGCCTCCATATGACAGGTGGTTCCCTATTCTACTCACCAAAGAAGGTGTGCCAGATCATCGTGGCCTGTTGTAGGCTTCACAACTTGGCTTTGCGACGACAGGTGCCTTTTCTGCAGGAGGATGGTCCAGATGATGGTGTTGTGGCAGCTGTGGAGCCTGTGGACAGTGATGAGGAGGAAGCAGAGGAAGAAGACATTGACAACAGGGACTCAGTTATCCAGCAATATTTCCATTGACACACAGGTGAGAACACATTCCTGCCTACTACGAGTACTTTCACACTTCTACCTCTATCCTGTCTGTCGATTTCTACCAGTATATGGTAACTGAGTTGCACATTTCCCTTACGGTTCCACAGGTGTGGTTTCCAACGTGTGTCATCTGCTTACATTCCTCATGGACTTGAGATGTGTGACATAGGTATGTTGACATTACATTTGAAAGAGCATTTTGCCACTGTAATTGCTAATACACATTTTCGAAATCACAGACTGACTCCAGATTGTTTTGTGATTCAAGGGTGTTTATTTAAATACAAAATATTGGAGGGGGAAGTTAAATGGTGAGGGGTGATGGCAGAGGAATGTCCATGGCAGAGTCCAGTCTATTAGTCTCACAGGTGCATTGCCCATATGGGCATAGGAAGTGGAGCTGGGGCAGTTTAAATATGGACAGGGTTCCAAAGTGGGACAGTGGGATGACAATCAGGGTGGTCTCATTTCTTGGCGGGGGTCTTGGCATCGTGCTCTGTCCTGTTCCTGGATCTCAGGGACCGTTTGCGGGGTGGTTCTCCATCTGCAGGGAGTGGGGTGCTGGTGTGGTGGTCCTGTGGCAGTGCCTCCTGTCCACTAGCGCCGGCGGAGGTGGTGGGCAGTTTATCGGCCAGGCTAGTGTCAGGGGCCCTTTGTAGTGCCACAGTGTCCCTCCTGGTGTTAAGTATTTCCTTCAGCACCCCTACGATGGTGCCCAGGGCGGAGCTGATGGTTCTGAGTTCCTCCCTGAACCCCAAATACTGTTCCTCCTGCATGCGCTGGGTCTCCTGAAACTTGGCCAGGACTGTTGCCATCGTCTCCTGGGAGTGGTGGTATGCTCCCATGATGGAGGAGAGGGCTTTGTGGAGAGTGGGTTCCCTTGGCCTGTTCGCCCCCTGTCGCACAGCAGCCCTCCCAGTTCCCCTGTGTTCCTGGGCCTCCGTCCCCTGGACCGTGTGCCCACTACCACTGCCCCCAGGTCCCTGTTGTTGTTGGGGTGGTGGGTTATCCTGGGTTCCCTGTAGTGGTGGACACACAGCTGATTGACGTGTCCTGGGGACGGAGGTATGGGCCCGCTAGGTGGGTGCTGTGCTGGTGTTACCAGAGGGTGGAAGCTCTGTATTGGCCTGTGACTGGGTGTGGGGAACCGACTGTCCCGAGGCCCACGATGGTCTGGGCTGGTTATCTGGATCCAGTTGGACAGAGCTGCTGTCATCACTGTGGGCCTCTTCAGTGGGTGGGGTGGTTCTGCAGGGGTGTAAAAGCATGATTATTGCATCTGTGTGTGTCATGGTGTGCAATGGGTGGGTGACCGTGTACCCCAGTGCTAGCATTCCTGTGTGGGGGCTTGTGTGATGATGGTTGAGGGGGGTGTTATGGGTATGTGCAGTGGGCATGCTTTAGTGATGGGTGTCCATGCTTTGTTGCTGCATGCAGGGCTTGGGGTTGGGATATGTGGTTTGTGATGTTGGGACATTTGTGAGGAGTTGGAGTGATAGGGGAGGGGGCGAGGGTGGGGGTCTGTGATAGCATGCAGGTAGGTTGGGGGATATGAAAGTTAAGATTTGACTTACCAGAGTCCATTCCTCCACCGACTCCTGTGAGGCCCTCAGGATGCAGAATCTCCAAGACCTGCTCCTCCCATGTTGTTAGTTGTGGGGGAGGAGGTGGGGGTCCGCCGCCAGTCCGCTGTACCGCGATGTGGTGTCTTGAGACCACGGAACGCACCTTCCCCCAGAAGGTCGTTCCACTTCTTCCTGATGTCGTCCCGATTTCTTGGGTGCTGTCCCACTGCGTTGACCCTGTCGACTATTCTTCTCCATAGCTCCATCTTCCTTGCAATTGAGGTGTGCTGCACCTGTGCTCCAATTAGCTGTGGCTCTACCCGGACGATTTCCTCCACCATGACCCTGAGCTCCTCCTCAGAGAACCTGGGGTGTCTTTGCCGTGCCATGGGGTGGTGTAGGTGATGTGTGGGGTGGTGTATGTGGTGATAAGTGTGGTGATGTGTAGTGGTGTGTGGTGATTTGTGCGTGGAAGTAGTGTGGGTGATGGTGTTGAGTGCCTGTGGCTGCTAGTTTGTGGATGGTGGTCTCTCTCTCTGGCCTTCTCTCTGTAATGGTGGTTGTAGGGGTTTGTGGGTGATGTGAGTGTGTGTTTTATATTTTAATGGGTGTGTGGGAGTGGTGTGTGTATGTGTATCAGGTGTGTGTATTTCGAATTGTCCAATGTGGCTGTGTTTTGTAGATGTGTGTGTATTTTGAGCGCAGCGGTGTGTACCGCCAATGGAATACCGTGGTTGGAAGACCGCCGCGTGGATTCGTGGGTCGTGATAGTGTGGGCGTATTTCTGTTGGCGTGACAGTGGAGGTTTTGTTTTCGCCAGTTTATCACTGACCTTTGGTGTGGCGGTCTTGTGTGGGTGTCTGGATTTTGTCAGATTCCGAGCTGTGTGTCATAATAGCCGTGGCGGAATTCCGCGGCCGCGGCAGTGTGTTGGCGGTCTTCTGCATGGCGGTAAGCGGCTTTTACCGCCAATGTTGTAATGACCCCCTTAGTCTCTTTTTCGAGGTGAAAATCCTTCGACCGGGGTAAACCTGGATCTTGATCCGACGTCCCTGGAGCCCTCCTCGGATACGCTGGCTGGAAGGTCCCGGTCAACTTTTTTCCTTTGGACTTAGGCCCTCATTCCGACCTTGGCGGGCGACTACCGCCGCCCGCCAGGCGGGAACCGCCAAGTGGCCGCCATACGGCCACTTTACCGCGGCCCACATTCCGACATTCCCGCTGGGCCGGCGGGCGCTAACCATGTTAGTGCCCGCCGGCCCAGCGGGAATGAGGCCGCAACACAGGAGCCGGCTCCTAATGGAGCCGGCGGTGTTGCGGCTGTGCGACGGGTGCAGTTGCACCCGTCGCGCTTTTCACTGTCTCCCATGAAGACAGTGAAAAGCAGGCCGGGGCCCTGTTAGGGGGCCCCTGCACTGCCCATGACAGTGGCATGGGCAGTGCAGGGGGGCCCCCAGGGGCCCCTGGACACCCGTTACCGCCAACCTCTTCCTGGCGGTGTGCACCGCCAGAAACAGGCTGGCGGTAAGGGGGTCATAATCCCCAGGGCAGCGCTGCTTGCAGCGCTGCTTGCAGCGCTGCCTTGGCGGATTATCACCGCCGGGGGAAAATCGGCGGGACACCGCCGTCCCCGGTGGTGCGACCGTCGGAATGGGGTTTAAAGCACCGCCAGCCTGTTGGCGGTGTTTCCGTCATTCTTGATTTCTTTACCGGGATGAACCAGCAAATCAGGCCGGGTCGCGGTTGAGGCAAGCCGGCTAGAGTTGCCGGGGCGGGTCGGTCCCTCTATGGAGCTTTTTTACAAAAGTTCTCCAAACTTCTCCAAACGTCTGGGGCTTCTCCCAGATGTCCTTTTAAGGTTCTTTTGAGGTCCACAGCTCACCCCAAGAGTCCAGAAGTTCTGAGATGGTCCTTGGGGGGTGCGGACTACAACTCCCAGAATGCACCTGGCACAAACTCCTTTTTGGCCACTGGGCAGTGGCCAGCTGGTTGATTTCTTCAGGAGTTGGTGCAGGGGACTCTGGATAGCAATTGTTCACCTGTAGCAAACAGGGAGTCCCTCCTTGAACCAGTTGAAGACAAGCAAAGTCCTTCTTGTGGTGAAGCCCAAGTGTGCAGCTGGTGCAGTCCTTCTGAGTGTAGGTTTCAGGTGCAGGCCAGGGGTCCAGCAGGGCAGTCCTTCTTCTTCTGTAGTGCTTTCTTGTTGGATGTGGTGGGGAACTGAGGTGTGGGTGCAGGTCTGCCAGTTTTATCCTTGCTCTTGGGTGAAAAGCAGGGCGGTCCTGGTTCTCCAATAAGGTGCACGGTCCTTCCCCCTGTGATGACCACTTCCTGGGAAGTGTGGCAAAAATCAATCCCAGGAGGCAACATTCTCCAAAAATCCATCATGGCTGAATCTGATTTTTGGAGGTTACATCTGGCTGAGCCCACCCACTGGTGTGGCTAAAAATCATAAACACGCTCCTCTCCTGCCCTCTCCTAATCTAATCAAGGGGGCACCTAGTTGTCTGGGGTTGCAGGATGTGGGGGTGTTGCTGGTTGCTCCAAATGTCCTTCTCTGCCTTTGAAGACCAGTTTGGCAGCCCTCCCCCTTCCTGTCTCACCATCTGCTGAGGGGAGATTCCCTCCCACAGGCACATTCCTTTGTGTGAAGCCAGGCCACTTCACACCTCATCAAGGCAGCCTGGCTAGGCTGCTAGAGGCTGGCCAATCAGAGCACAGCCGCAGAAACAATGCAGGGCTGAAATTGGCAACTTTTCAGGTAAAGTTTAAAACTCTTTACCTGAACAAGTTATATTAAATCCAACAACAGGAAGTTGTGGGATTTATTACAACAATTAATTTGATACCAAACTCTTGGTATGCATCATTTAAGGAGACTTTAAAAAATAAAATAAAGTCTCCCCATTCTAGCCTATGAAGGCCATTTACTACAATGAGGGAAAAACGAATTTGGCTGTTTTTACCTCACCAGGGCTTATAAAACTATTTTTATAAAGTCCCTGCTTATAGTTACATGGCACCCAGCCCTAGGGGCACATAGGGCAAACCTTAGGGGTGACTTATATGCAACAATAAGGTAGTTTAAGACTTTGGAACTACTTTTAATTCCAAAGTCTAATTTGCATATAACTTTAATTTAAAAGCAGCCAGCAAGGCTGGCCTGCCTTTAAAATGACACTGGGCACCTCAGCAGTGCACCTATGGGTGCACCACCTATGCTGTGGTCCCTAAACCTACATGCCCTACCATATACTAGGGACTTATAGGTAGGTTCACTTAGCCAATTATAATTAGCCTAATTTGCATATCCATTTTACACAGAGCCCTGGGACTGGTAAGCAGTACCCATGGCACAGCCAAGAGTCAGTAAAACACCAGCAAAAAGTGAAAAATGGGGGCAAAAAGTTAGGGGGCCTCTGCAATCAGCCGTGTTTTCTCACACACACAGGGCCATATTTATACTTTTTGACGCAAAACTGCGCCAACGCAGTTTTGCGTAAAAAGAAATTGCGCCGTCTAACGCCATTTGGAAGCGCCACGCGGGCGTAAAATTTATACTTTGACGTACGGCGGCGCAACCAACAGGTGGGAGTCATTATTTTGTGACGCACACAGCGTCGGTCTGTCGTAAAGGAAACCAACGTAAATGCGACGCACATCACTGTGGGTCGATTTACGACAGCGCAATCGTGAAAACGCCATTTTTTTTCACGCTATTGCGTTACATTTTTGCGCGAAAACTGCCCTTTCAGGAGAGGAGACCCAAAATGGATCCTAGATGCCCCAACAGACCCCAGGAGGATGAGAGCAGACCAGGATCCAGCCGGGAGGAAGCATACAGGAACCAGGACATTTAAAAAAAAAAAAGAAAGTGTCGCTTCAGTGCAGAGGAGCAGGACATCCTGGTGAAAGAGGTGACGGAACACCAGCACCAACTTTTCATCTCCTCAAAATTGCCACTCAGTAGGAGAGAGGCCATCTGGAAACAAATTGTGGACAAGATTAACAGTGTGGCTGAAGAACGCCGGACAGTCACCGAGTGTAAGAAACGCTGGCATGACTGCAAACGTAGGACCAAAGAGAAAATGGCCAGGAACAGGAAGGCAGCAATGCAGACTGGAGGGGGGAGTCCAGCACAACAGGAGGCCCTGGACCACATGGAGGAGATGGTCGCAGCCGTCATCCCGGAGGAGATTGTCACAGGGATTCAAGGACTGGACAGCGCAGACTACCACGACACAACGCACATGCAGGGTAAGTCGCATGGGGAATTCAAATGCAATAATGAGGATTGTAAGCAGGGGGGGATACCTACTGCACAATGCATGTAAGTCAGCACATATATGAAGTGGCATGGGGAAAGGGGCACGACAGGGGGGCATGCCCAGTCCTGACCGAAGCTGGGGCACGACAAAATACAGCAACAACAACAGTCCCACGGGGACATCCTGTAATTACAACAAGAGAGCCAAGGGAAAGCAGTGACAGGTGGGAAGGACACTACCTCAAATCCACATCCAGACACTTGTCTTGCAAAATCTATTCCCCATCAACTAGGTCCCTACCTGTAATGCTGTAGCAAATACAACAACTGCAACTTAACTGCCACCACAGTTGACAATAACACCTCTCATCTCTGTGCAGCTATAGCACCAAATGGCAGAAACCCCACCCTGGAACATACATACCTAAAATAGGGGGTGAGGATGACATCTGCAATTACTCCTAGAAATAAGACAAAGGTACCAGTACACTCAAATGCCGAATGTCCATAACTGACACATACATAACCCTAACTAAACAGCAATAGGAGCCACACAGCACTAACGACACACACATGCTGCATACGTCAGGGTCCCTCACGTGCCTGGCTAACAAGGCTACATCACTAATGTCATACTGCTCAGACAACAACATTGAGGAGGGGACACAGGCAACTGGTCACTGAAACACATCTGCACAGTCTTACAAAAAAATAGGACATTCATACGATAAACAGGCCAATCCAGTAAGACACACATTATACCCCATCATATACAAACATCAACAATGTTTACATCCATACCACATCCTAACATTGACATGCATAGGTAATGCCACGTAACATGTACAGTTCATGCAATGTGAATAAAAAGTGTATGGGGCAGGGCCTGAGAGGCAAGTGTGCTGGCAGGGCAGTCACAACACCCACAGTCAGTCAAAGTGTAGTGTGGCAAGTGAAACGTATACTTTGCGCATTAGCCTCAGGCTGGAGGCCTTTGTGCATCTTACCCTGAATGTACTAATACTCATTTGCTCACATCTAAGAGCCTCAGAGCACTTTGCACTAAATGATTCTCATTGCCCTTCCTATCAGTTAATGTAGCAAATAGTCAGTCCTAGGGTGTTGTTAATTAGTCAAATCACCCTGTTTTGCCTGCTTCTGCACTGGAGTTTGCCAGAACATATTCACTCTGTGCCCCAGTCAAGGATACCGTCTGGTACGTTGCTGATAGATGTGGTAGGGTTGAAGGTCTGGCATTCCTGCGTAGGGAAACCTTGTCATCACCATGACATATGTCTTTTAAATTCACGTCCTCGTCCCAAGACACGCATGGGGGAGTTTCCAAACATAAATTCACAACTAGATGCTGCCTGCCTTGCTGCTGATGCACAACCAGATCCCAGCCCATTCCTCTGATATGAGGGATGATGTCTCCCCTGTGATTCAGACAGGCAAGCTCCAAACTTAACATGCTGTGCTATACATAGAACAAGCAGAGGGAGAGTAGAAACTGTTAGGCACCATGATAGTTGTGTACTAATGTATTAGTCTCCTGCGGACTATTTCAATTCTAACAGTGTGTATTGTTTGGGTTATTGGGGCTCACACCTAAATTCCTAAAGTCAGTTGTACAATGAAACTTCATATCAAACAAATACTGTCTTTGTCATTTGTGTATGGGAACATACCGGAAAAGATAGAAATGTGTAGGACCTGAGTGACCACCACTTCCCTGAGAAGTTCCAAAGATGTCATGCGCTCGGATGTCTAAACATTCCTTTGATGTGGGAGACCAGAGGCACTGCTAGTTAGTCTGAGCTAAATTGAATATCTGGGTGACAGAGTTATATACAAGTGGGTCAAACTTAGTCCCCCACACCATTAGCTATCCTGCTGCCTAGAAAGCCAAGAATCACATGTAGGATAATGAGAGCCCACCCAACAAAATGTCCCTCCATAACAATAGTGAAACACCGAGTGAGGAGTAGGACAAAAAAACGCCTATTTCTAAATAATTACAAAGCAACACCTAGAGGCGACCTGGCAGACATGTCTGAAAGATCCATATCATACATGTGACACACAGGTGGACCATAGGCCTACAACAATGCCCTATGACGGCCAGCAGATACCAAGACAAACACAGAGTACAAAGTTAAGGCATCCAAATGCTTGTATCTTAAAGCAAAATTGTCACAACACAGACACACTAATTGTACCCTGTTTCATTGCAGAGGAACACGGATCTCCTGCCGATATGCCTGTCCATGAGTTCCCTGATGACATGGATGACGAGACCATCAACCTCCCACAAGAGACCCTTGACATGGTCCTTGAAAGCCTCCAAACCCCACCTTCAGTCACAAGGAGGAGCACAGAAGAAGCAGCCACCACAGTAGAACCACCCGCCACCCCAATTGTAAGACCTGCCAGCTCCAACACAGCTGAGGACTCTGACGACACTGGCACCAGCTTCGAAAGAACTGTTGTTGGGGTCCAGCGGGAGCTGGCCAAGGAGGTGCGGGTGGGGATGCAAACTATGGCAGCCAGCCTTGAGGGGGTGCGTTTGTGCATGTTGTCAACTGCTGATCAGGCAGCTGCAATGCAAGCCAGAACATCGCTCTTGGAGGAACTTTTAAAAACACAGAAGGAAATCTGCACAGCTGTCATCCAGTTGACACAACAACTCCAACTGCAAGCCAGTCAACGTGTGCACGAATGCAACATAGAACCCCTCAGGGCCGACCTGGCTGCCTACCATCGGGATGTGGCTGCCATTCTGAAAAACCAGCAGGCCCTCCTTGCTGCAGTACTGCCCTTCATTACTCGACAGGGATCAGCCCCCGGGATGTCTGCCTCCATGTCTTCTGACACTGAGGTGTGTGTTGCCCCTTCACAACCAACAACAACAAGGATACACCAGGCAACACACACATCAGAAGAAGAAGACATGGAACAGATAACATTCACACGCAAGAGTACCCAGAAGCCCTAGTCCCTGCACCATGGCCTACTCTGACCAAGGTCCTACGTTTTGACACATGCCAGTCTCATTACAACTACCCTCAATGACTGTTCGGCAATCCACTGTATGACTTGTCCACATTGCCAGTGAATGTCTCTCTCCTACCATTTGGCAATTCATGTTCCTCTGCACCGTCTGTGACCTCACCCCAGCATGTCAGGAGCATCATCCACACCCCGTCTGTAGGATCACCATGTAAGAATGCACCAGAACGGACTCAGCTAACATTGTGAATGGACATTTTGCATTACACCACCTACAAATAAATATCACTTGCACACCTATTGTGTCTCTGTGTCATTTCACACTTCAACTGTGCAGTAGATAACTCCAAAGTGGCTGTGTGGCAACCATGTCGATTCTCTATACTACTGTTCTGATTTCATGTATACTGAAACATCTGTGCAGTGGCCAGGATTGCATCATAGCTTTACTATACTGAGGAAAATAACTGATGAAGGGACTAAGCACACACAATCATGCTGTGTTGGACAGAATGATGCACCATCTAAAGCTATTCTAGACAACTAATGGTGGCTGAGAAATGTAGGCACCATGCGATACTAAAATTGGAAATTATGCTGTAAAATGAAAGGAATGATAAACAAATTACACTGCATCAATCACCCTTACGGCGTATACTTCCATGAAGGAAAGTCATGCTGAATCAGTCCACACATGATGTAGGTCAGCAATGACAGCAACAAGACAAGAGTGTGAACAAATCCTCATCTACAAAGCTCTCCCTGAACTTCACAATGCTGTCCGACCTATCTATTTACCTACAATAACAAGTAGGGAAGCACTCTTTGTGAAGTAGGATACATACCAACCCCAAACCTTGATGATAAATGCACACTACCAATGTTGGCTCTCCCACATGGTGGATACTTACCAAGTTAGCACACGGGTAGCTGGCATGTTAAACCTCATTAGCCTGGGGATAGCGAGCATGGAACACAAATGTCATACTAAAACTTTCTGCTACACTGATGTCAAGGCTATGAAAAGGTAGCAACTAACGCATCAGGTAAAGCTTTAACAAATTTTTTATTTCAAAGTAGTAATAAAAGAGGCAACTAAGGGAAAGGTAAACCTACACTGATCTAACCTGACTACTACTAACCCACAACTGTCCCTAACTAACCTAAGCTAAACTTACTCTACACATGTAACAAAACGATCTAAACATCAACCCCCCACCCACCATTAAGAGACAAGACACATGCAGGACAACACTTACTAACCTACACACATACTATACTATCCTAAACAAACATATATTTTTTTGTAATTTTTTTTTTTTTTTTATTAAACAGGAATCCCAACATTGCCATCCACCCACCCACCCACACAAAAATATTAGATAGAAATAATAAGGACCCCCCACCCTCTTACCTAACACTAACTAAGCTAATTTCCTATACTTATCCTATAACTAACCCCCCAAACCCAACTAACAGTATGAAAAAGGAAAGAGGTGAGAGGGGAGGGGTAAAAGTTCAGGAGGGCAAAATGACTACAGATTTGCCCTCTGTAGTGTGCGCCGGATGGAGCTCACCTTCTTCTTCACCTCATTCATGTCCTCCGCAAGGTTGTCAATCTTGCGGATCAACCTGTCCAATTTTCTGGACAATGCCTGGAAGGCTGCAGGGTCAATAGGAGGGTCAGTGCTGGTCTGGGTGCCGGTGGAGGTGGAGGTTGTTGCTGGAGTGGAGTGGCCACGGGACAGCCCTGCTCCCAACACACGGCTGGGTCCAGGTCTGGATGAAGATGCCTGGTCCGTTGCTGTGTCCCCTTGGGCAGACCTGGTGGATGTAGTGGCGGTGGTTGTTGGTGGCACCGTTGGGGGAGCCTGTGGTGTGGCATACCACGCCCCGGAGGCCCGATCCAAATTATATCTGCGGGCCATCCTCCGATACCCACACTGCACCTGCAGGATGTGCCTGTACCTCATTGCACGGCGCTCAAAATGGTTGCGCTCTGCGGCACTCAGGTTTGCAGCTGTGAAGAGAAAAGGGAAATATTGAGCATTGAATTTACAGTGGGTTAAATACCACCATGGGTCATTTGTCCATTACTAGAAATGTATTTTTTGCAGCAATTGTTACAACATAGTTCACGGAAAGGCTCAGAGGAAGTACATGTGAATCCTGCATACCTAAGGGCATATCACACCTAGCATATACATGTCTCTACATGATGGATGACATCACCCTAAACTACTCAACCAAATCATACCTAAGGCATGAGACATTATGGCACCAGCTCTTCCGCATACTGACTTCACTACATATGTCATTCTATGTGATAACAATCACACTCCTCACTCAATGGCATTTGGAATTAGTTGTGTGCTAAGATTGAACCCCTGGCCCAGAATCATATGTCCACACTAGGGGTCAGATGTAGGAATCTTGAAATAACAACTAGCAATTATGCAAAGCAGAACGGTGTCTCTGACACCGTCTGCGAGTCGCTATGGGGTCCCGAAAACCCACCTCATGAACATCAATGATGTGGGTTCCAAGTTGCCCCACCGTAGCGACTATGGGCACTCACGGGGATGGAGGCCTGCTGGGACCAGCAGAAATCCATAGACGTGACTGCTTTTAAATGAAGCAAGTAATTTTTCCCCAAGTGTAGGCCGTTTACCTGAAAGGAAAATGAGCTGCAATTAGTTTAAAAACACAACAATTCAACTTGGAAATTTTCACGGTAATTATTGGTCCCATAGACCACTGGCTGTTTTGTGCAGGATTATTTTGGTCCACTCACAAAGGTGAAGGTTTACAATGAGGACCCCTTCCAGTCAGCAAGTTGGTTACCATCCACTTCAAGTGGATGATAACAGCTACTCACTTTGCAACCACGTACTTGGTTGCAAATGGGATTGCCTACCACTGTGATTTGCAAGTAGGTCTGGTAAACCCCTTTATCATTTCCATTTTGAAAAGCATTTTCCTAATATGTACATGACCACCAAATAAATTTTGGAATAGGAAACAGACGTTTGCAAATCACAAACATATATTTATGCCATTTGCAACGTGTAGACATTTTTCTCACTCTGGCCCTAGGTACTAACTCAAGTCACAAAAGGTGTCAAGTACGTGTAACATACTGGTTGCTACAGTCCTAGGTACCCTGTTTCACAGTAACATCCCAGTCTTTGTGGGTGGTGTGGGAAGAACAACCAACAATCCCATGTTCAATGCACACCCAGGAGTGTACAGAAAGTTCAACAAGTATGTGCCTTCACACACAACACCTATGAAGGGCTAGCAACACGTTGTAGTCAGCCCAACCTTGTCACATCCCAGGTCCACACATGTCAAAATGATATGACTTAGCCCAACATAACATACTATTAGTGAGGCATGTTTACAACACACACAGAGGAGGTAGAACACCCATTCACATGATTCAACTGAACACCTAGGCCATTGCACTCAAGTCACATACACTTCGAGTTCACCTTGTGGAAGTACATGGCCCCGGAAGATCCGACCTACAGTGTACACAGTCCATCCTCAACTAGGAAGAAACACTTGTCATCAAAGCCATGTGCCTAAGCTATCTGGGAGACTGTCAGTCTGATATGCAGACTCAGTTGATGGCAAGTCCCTGACCAAGTCTAACATTGACCAGTGTATTCCAAATGAGTCATACCATTCCCAATTGCCGCCCTAATTGAATGGGCTACAACCCCTCAATCTGAGAGATGACTAGGTATTGCTTTACAGAAACATTATTCAAATTTGATATCACACTAAAACAACAAAGCCAATGAACAGCCAGCACATCAAATCATGAATTCTCTTGAACACACAGTAATCCATCATGCTTCATTACCAAACAATGTAAATAGCACTCAGGCGACACTCACTGTAGGTATCGGGGTCGTCAAAATGGGCCACCTCTCCCACGGTGTACGGGGCTGGTCCACCTGTAAAGCATGAAACAAAGATTATACTCAGACTGGGTGAACGGACAAATAATTTCTGTTACAATAACACTGTGTGAATATGACACGGTAATGATAGACTTTCACACATGCTCATCCTGCATGGATGACTTTGTATTCAACATTATCATTGGATGAGTCTCCTGCTCCAGTGTCACACCCTACTACACTCATGCAGTGGCCAGGACAGTCATGTGTCGTCCAAGTTAATCCTCCATTAGTATGCCCCAACAATAATGTTAACCATACATCTCAGCATGTGCATCCCAGAGAGACATTCCAAAACTGGTTCCATGAGGACTGCATGACCACTCACAATCAAACAGGCTATGTGGACAGGTTCAACACACAGCAACCAGACACACATGTGACATATGTGTGAACAACATGACTAACTTCATGTGACGTGAAGGCAACACACATGTATAGCATCATCATGTGTTTCCAATTTTCTGTCTAGCTATGGCGTCTGCATATGTAGGTATGTTGTTTCTACATGACGTACTCACTGGCCATTATGACCAGTGGAGTACAAATAGAGCAGTTCACGTGTTGCTTTTCTGACACAAATGCAACACTACATTACATGCAGCTACAGGCATCTGGTATGTGTTGCAAAAATGAGCCATCGGACTGGTAGCATAGGTCTTCATACACATTCTGCAACAAATACACATTAGGACACATATGTATACCTTTGTAGCGCAGCATTTGCAACATTTTGTGACGCAGAGAGGGCGCGACTTAGCAAAATACAAATAGATGTTGGATTTTAATGCTGTTATTGCGTGTACATGTGTTGCAAAATATGGGGATTTATGTGTATAACCATGGGCCTAGCTTTCCCTAGCATTACACACAGTCAGCTACTTATTTTGCAGATTGGATAACAATCATCACATGTTCACACACAGATTTCTATCATTCCCATTTAATAGATTTTTACTCACCAACATGGCCACCAATCTGGAGTCCTAGGTGGTCCAGCAGGTCCTGTTCCCTGGTGATCAGATCTGCCCAGCGGTGCTTGAGTTGGTGTACATTTCTCAGACTCCCGTAGACCCGGACCAGGTGATGGCGCACCTTCTCCCACCGGATTTTCCTCGCCTCCGTGTGATACCCCTGTATCACACGGCCCCCAGCTTCCAGCATTAGTAGGAGGAAATGGCTTACTAGCCATATGAACCCCCCCAATTCGTCTTCACCCATCCTGGACAGGCGAGGCCTACCTGACATATTGAGAGGACTAATAATGGACAAAATAAATATGAAAGTAAAAGTGGGAAATGGGGAAAGGTAGAGGTGTGAAAGAAAAAGAAGAAGGAGAAAAATAGCCCAACTAACCCCCCAAACTATGCTACCCACAACAGACTCCCACTGACAATACAAACTATCACAGGTATAGACAAAATAACACTAAACAGACTGAGACAATGTTATACAACAATAATAGATTGACACTAAGACAAAATACAAGGCACACAGGACACAAAAGCAGTAAAACACAGGACAACACCTTTCACACAACCACACAGTCTAGATAAATCTGAGACTGCAAAGTGAAAGTTAACTCCCAGTACAGATTTTGTAAACAGGATATCCTATTACATCACTTCCTGCAGAAAATGGCCGCCGTTTTTATTTTCCCGTTATGCGTCATATTTTCACGCATACACAGTTGTGCGTCATTTTTTTTTGACGCATTACAGTGCACATGATGCGGAGTGAAAAAATATGATATGAATATTAATAATTCATAATGTACATGAGATGACCAACATATTGTCCATGTAGCGTCAATTTGACCACGCATACAGCATGGGCGTCATTTTTTTCACACGTACAGTAGTGCACATGATGCTGAGTGAAAAAATATGATATGAATAATAATAATTCATAATGTACATGAGATGACCAACATATTGTCCATGTAGCGTCAATTTTACCACGCATACAGCATGGGCGTCATTTTTTTTACACGTACAGTAGTGCACATGATGCGGAGTGAAAAAATATGATATGAATATTAATAATTTATAATGTACATGAGATGACCAACATATTGTCCATGTAGCGTCAATTTTACCACGCATACAGCATGGGCGTCATTTTTTTTACACGTACAGTAGTGCACATGATGCGGAGTGAAAAAATATGATATGAATATTAATAATTTATAATGTACATGAGATGACCAACATATTGTCCATGTAGCGTCAATTTTACCACGCATACAGCATGGGCGTCATTTTTTTTACACGTACAGTAGTGCACATGATGCAGAGTCAAAAATATTGTGGATGTAAATTATACTTTGAAGGCGAAATATTAAGACACTTTTGGATACATTTGTATTTGACTCTGCATTGTGTGCACACATGTACGTGAACAAATTATGACTTTCAGTTTTTATGGGGCTGAGCATGTCCCATTATGATTTTGTGTTTCAGATTTGTGTTGGACTTGTGACATGGAGGCCACACATGTGCCTTATGCATGTGTTTAGTTCACAAGTACATGATTCTTGTATGTTTTGGGGGCGGTAGAGGTGGACTTAGGCCCCCAGCACCCTAGGATTTGACCATCCAGAATAGCTACTGTATCCATGGAGTATATTTATTATATCATGGCAAACCTGCAGCAGCGGGCTAATGTAAGGCCATATGGTATGAATGACTGTTGACCATTCATTGATCTCATTAGCCCATTTGATGTTTGCAGTAATGATGAATTGGAGCTAACTTGCATACCATTTTCCTATGACTATGTTTGCAAGACTCTCAGCGTTCCCGATGTGATAATGAGAAGAATATTTTGGTTGTCTGTGTCCCTTTCTGCATAAACTGGTTTAGTGTCATGTTACAATCTTCCTGCTAGGTTCAAACTGGGACACAACTGTGATGGTCTACTTTCAAATATTAGATTGATTGTATGACATATGTGTACATGTGTGTGGGAATGTGGATCCACTATCACCTGTCTGGGTGTATGTTGTCACTGTAACTTCAAGGTCTCCTCCTGAGTTAGTGGCAGCTGATGTTGTAGCTATTGTGTATTGCTCACATCACACACTTGAGAGAAGCCATTGATGACATGGTCACGTACACATGGATGGTCCCACCCAGTCTCTGAACACGTGTAATGTGACTTTCAAATGATCTCCAATTTTGGGCTGGATGAGAGACTGTTTCAGTTGTTTGGATCCGGCATGTGTAATTGTCACATTTGTACTCTTGTTGGGCTCTGTGTATGGTAATGTATCATGTCACATCCTACCCTCTGTGCATACAGTTGTGATGTTTATTTTTGGTGTGATGAATTTCAATGGCATTCTTGATCAATGAGACGACATTCATCTTCAGCTATTTCAAACTAAAGGTGGTCAGAAATGAATAGGCCAAAGCATGATGTGGTGTTTGTTATCTGTGTTTATTTACAAGTGTGGAATACAAGTGATTATAATAACTTAAGTAAAAAAATTGTTCACAAGCTGTTGGCGCCTACGCACTCCTGCTGCCGTGTTAGGTTGTTCCCCCTCCTGTTGCAGGCCAGCATCCTCCTCATCATCATCCTCAGGCATGTCTGGGTCCAGTTCAAGGAGGGGAATGTTCCTTTTTACACAAATATTGTGTAATATGGCACAAGTGAGTATGATCTTACAGACCATCTCTGGGGAGTATAGTAGGCTTCCGCCAGTGATGTCAAGGCAGCGGAACCTTGACTTTAGGATCCCAAAGGTCCGCTCCACAATGCTGCGTGTCCTCTTGTGGGCGTCATTGTATGCCCGCTCAGCAGCAGTATTTGGGTTCCCATATGGTGTCATTATCCAAGGCTGGATGCCATACCCCTGATCAGCTGAAAGAGAAACACAGAATGGTATCAATTAGATGTAGGAGGCACTGTTGTACGTATCTTTGATGGAAGTAGTTGTGTTGTGTTGTCTGTGACTATTTTGTGTACTAATGTGACAACCTATGGTTGTTGGTGGAAACTTTGGCATTGTTTTTTTTCCTTGGCTGAGCAAGTGTTTGTTGGCTAACTGTTTGTCAGCAGGATGTATTGGTTTCTCAAGTACAGTGTGCCCTCCCTTGCATTGTGACTTGTGACACAGGTGTCCGTGTGTCCTCACTGGGGGTGTGATGATAGTTCCATGCAGAGTTGAAACATGAAAGTGTATTAGAAACGTTCAATTGAACATACCCAGGCCATCCCATCCCTTAAAACTTATGCATTGTATTAGTGTACAGGTTATTGTGAGACTTCCAATTTGCAAGGTGACATTTAGGCAACCACAGGTATGAATGTCTTCACACTAAGCTGTAGAGTAAATTCCAATGTGTGAGAGGTTCAATGGTGACTTGTGAAACATGGCTAGTGATGTGAGTACCTCAGTGTGTTCCTGTCTAGGTGTTGCTATTGTGGTGTATGGGTTGTTTATCCGAGAGGGTTTCTGTGCAGTGAGTATATAAGTAGATTTTTGTCCTTACCAACAAGTAGTCCATTGCCATACCGTCCATCCTGGAAGTGTTGGTTGATGGTGCAGTGACGGAAGATGAATGCGTCATGTACACTCCCAGGATATTTAGCCACAATGTTGCTGATCAGTCCTTGGTGATCGACTATGGCCCGCACGTTGATGGAATGTGTGTGCTTCCTGTTGCGGTAGAGGTGTTCACTCGCAGCAGGTGGCACAAGGCGTACGTGTGTGCAGTCGATTGCACCAAGGACGTGCGGAAAGCCACTGATGGCGTAGAACCCCTGTTTAGTTTCCTGCTGCTTCTGCACTGTGTTAGGGAAGCAGATGTGGCGGGGTGTCAGTCCAATGATGGCATCCATGACTTTAGGCAGGAATGCGGAGAAAGATGGTTGTGAGATTCCACCAACCAGGGCACCAGTTGTCTGAAAGGAGCCACTTGCCAGCATGTGAAGTACGGCAAGCAGCTTTGTTTCTGTTGGGAAAGTGGGGGCCAATTGCTGTTCAATATTTGTCAGCAGTTGCTGAATGGCCTGCCAGTTCAACCGGTACCTCTGGATGATGTCTCGTTCCCTGAGGCCATGCAGGGTTGTTCTTGGGCGGAATATCCTCTCCTGCCTTCTGCGCTGTCTTTGGGGTCCCTGCTGTTGTTGTTGTGGCTGCTGTTGTTGCTGCAGGGCTCTGCGTCTACGTGCACGCTGAAGAAAAAGCACCTCCATGTCTCCCTGTTGCTGCTCTGCTGCTCTGCTGCTCTGTTGTTTGTTCTGTGTGTTCTGATTAAGTACAGGTGTGTTTGCCCCATTTTAACGCCTGCCCTGACCCAGGCGTTAAAATTTCACGATATTCGTGCTTTGCGTGATTTTTTTGCGCCGCCTGCCGCGCGGGAGTGATTTTTGCCCGGAAGTATAAATACGACGCACCGCTATGTGCGTCTGTTTTTGGACGGGAACGCCTACCCTGCATGTCATTAACGCAGGGCGGGGTGCCGCTTCCAAAAACTGGCGCACATAGCGCCATTTTCCTGGTGCGCCGGATCGGGCGTCAGGGTTTAAATATGGGGCAACGTTTGCGCTGAAAGTGCGTCAAAATTTTTGACGCACATTCGGCGCAAACGGAGTATAAATATGCCCCACAGAGTCCTGTTCAAATATGACCTTTCCCTCAACACAAGCTGCTAGAGATGTGGGGCTCAGGATGTCTCCTTCCTACACATGACCTGGAACTAACCTGAAGTCTAAACATACTGGCAAAAGCTGACTGCAGACATTTCAGACTTAACTATAACGCCTATGGTGGCACTCCTTGTCTATGTCAGGGTGATTCCTAACACTACCGTAAACTTGTAGCCCTGGCCTTATTGTTCGGGAAACATAGCATAGTCATGTCGTGGAAGTCTCAGCTGAGTCCCCCACTTCATATGCCCAAAGGCTTTGAGACCTCACCACCTCATCTGAAAATGCAGAAAACTACAACCTGCTCCTCCCGCCATCGTCGAGATCTAAGGACATATGGGCCCCATTACATTCATACTTACCAGGCCTGATTCGAGGAATCTAATGCTTTTTTCTGGGCTGACTATTGACCAAACCGCGGCTTCCCTTACATTACGGTTACACATTTATCGCTCTAGACTAGAGTGTTAATAGGTGGAAAGTTAATAGACCTGGGACTGTTGGAATGGGTCTCTGTACAATGCGCGATTGAATTTCTTAGATATTCGTCATGTTCCTTTGCACTGCCCCTGTACATGATGTATTGCTGCTGGTATTATTTTATTTATAATAAAAATAAAATTCTAAAAAAAGAAAATAATACATATACAGATAAACCTACATGTAAAATATGAGTTTTTCAAGTTTTGTATAATAATATATATTATTTAAATACTTTTTGTTAGTGTATGTGAATAGGGTTATGCTGCCCTATAACAATGAATTGTGCAGCGATGCAGTCCAGCATTGAAATATTTAGAAGACCCCAATACACAATTTTCCAAACTTTTAATAACATCTGTTGTCATATGAACTTGTAGTAAAACAAATAAAACCATAACAGCCATCCCGATTCCCCCCAGCCGCCGATAGCCTCCAGTATCAATATATTAAAACTAACCTCAGTGTCCCACAGTGCTCCGAAGAAGGCAGAAAGGAAGGGGAATCATCTCAATGTATTGACATTGGGTAGTTCTTTCATTATTGCACAGTGAAGTTACACGGAGTGAGAATACGTAGTGAATGAAAGTAAAAGAAACGTGTGTCAGAGGAAACTCATGGTGGGTGAGTATCATCTTTGGGACACTCTTTGAACCCTTCCACTAATGTATCCCATGCCTGCACAATGAAGTATTTTCGTTAACTGGCTTGGTCCTCTCTATGTAACAGGGTGCTGTCTGAGAGAAATCAAGAGCAAAAGACTTTGGTCCAGTTGCAATAGCCGAGGGAGTTGAGCTTGTCCAATATTGTGACATTGCATTTGCTAGATGAAAAGTAAAATCAAGGAACATAGTAGAGGGTTTCTCACGTTTAGGGTAATTTATTAGTGCGCGGCATGTCGTGATTGACACAGGAACTCAAGGAGTCCCAGTATGAGAGGAGCTATGGGCAGGACCAGAGCATATGGAGCAGATCAGCATTCCGGAGTGTACAGCGAGATGATGTAGCTACAGTTCCTGGATATATTTTATTTATCCGGGCAGGCGTAAGGTAGGCCCTGTTCAGAAAATTAAATTGAATATATTTAAAACAGGAGCCACGCAATACTTCGTGGACTATTCCAGTATTTTACCACATTCGGAATCATGCAGCGGCCTTGCCAAGTCTATCTCCCAAGTAGCCCAGAGAAAAGTGCTGCATTGGTCCTCCTGTTGCAGGAAGGCTCTGTACAACCATTTTATCAATTTGCAGCCAGTCTCTGCTGTGTGAAGGATCTGATATACCTCGTGTGGTTTGTGCAAGGTGACGGATGAGAAATAATGTGTTTAGAAGCTGCTTAATATGTTCATGGGCGAGGAATGGACTCAGAGGATGGCTGTAGTCTGCTATAAGAACCTGGATTTCTAGCAACTCAAAGTTAACAGACATATCCTACAGTGATGAAAGTCCTGCAGAAGTTGTCCTGAACATAACCAACCTATGCAAATGGGGAGGCCTAAGAGGGGGATAGAGGAGCCATTCGGTGTCACCACTCTGGTAAGCTTATGGATCCTGGTGAGACTAGACAGGGCTATGCAAAACAGCCCTGTGAGGCATGGATTGGGATGAGTTGTGGGGAATAATGAGCAGTATAGTAAGCCACCTTTAAGGTCATTGAGAGTAAACTCCATCTCGGGCAGGAGGCATCCCGATAGCCATTGAGCCACCCATTTAAGCTGTGATGCCAAATAATAGCGTTTGAATTCTGGGATGGCTAAGACACTTGCTGCAACAGATAAATTCAGAGTGGAGAGAGTTACTCTGCGTTGCTCCGTCCCCCATATTAGCACCTCTGGGTGAGGCGTCTGAAGAAGGAATAAGCAGTGGGAGATTCACAAAATAGTACTATAAATGAGGCCGCACTACCATCTTTACCATGGCTACACACCCGATCATGGATGAGGGAGAGAGGACCAAAAGGTAAACTGGGCACAGAGGGCCAAAAACTGCTCTACTTAGATTTCCATAATGCAACTCTGCGGGGAAATGATAGATGTTTATCTCCAAGTATAGAAATGTGACCAACTCCCACGTCTAATTTGCACAACAAAATGTCATTAGCATAGAGAGACACAGTGTGGATAATGCCGCCACTCACCACTCACTATTGTATCAAGGAAATGCAGGCGAGCCGCCAAGAGTTCCCATCATCATGGAAAATAATAAGGGGAAGAGAGGGCAGCCTTGACTAGTGCCCCTATCCATGGTCCAGGAGGTAGAAATACATTTCCTTGTTTTAACTGGGGAAGACTGATTTAAGTTCAATATTCATATCCATTTACGCCAATATTGGCCCATGCCAAACAATCACAGTACCTTGTGCATATATTCCTGTTGTAGGGAATCAAAAGCTTTTTCTAAGTCAAGCACGATACACAAAGCTGATGGGTACTAATCTGATGAATCTTCCTTGACATGCCTCAACCTACGGAGGTTAAGGGAAGTATTTCAACCCAATATGAAACACGATTGATCGTCATGTATTATGGGATAAGCCCCAACAGTAACCTGCAGGCCAAGATCTTATAATTTGTGTTCAAAATAGATAGTGGAAATTTAGAAGCCATATCAGATGGGTCTTTACATGGTTTCACATTTGTGGAGATAAAGAGCCTTTTTAAGGGTAGGAGTAGGGGAACAAGAAGCAAAGATAGCTCCACACAGCCCTAACTAGGCTGAAACTGGTCCTGGGTTGCTTGTACTCTGGTTCAGGGAGGACTTGGCCTGGCAGTTCGGGCTGGACTGTTCCCACTGGTGCAGGGTCAAGACAGATTTGCATGTGACTGGGTCCAAACTGATGTGGCTTGGAGTGCAAAATAAAGATAGACAGGGATGCAACCCCGAGTAGTTACCAGTGGCAGAGAGTAATTGAAGAATTACATCCATCACTTTTTTATACTTTAGTGTGTCACCCCAGGTGGGATGGGTGTGCCTAGACATGGATCCTGTGCATACTGGGTCAGTAGAATAAAGCTAGATCTGGCTGATGAGCCTTAACTAGAGCAAAACCGAATGCGAGTTGCTTGTACTCCATTTGGGGAGGACCTAGGATTGTTCCATTGGTGTCTGGTGGGTTGGTGAACGTTAAGGCGGTTGTTCAGGCAAAACTGGTCCTGGGTTGCTTGCATTTTGGTTCAGGAAGGACCTGGCCTGGCAGCTCAGCCTGCATTGTTCCCATTGGAGCAGGGGCAAGACTGATTTACATATGCAGGGTCCAAACTGTGGTGGCATGGTATGCAAATTAACAATTGATTGGGATTCAGCCCGAGCAATTACCAGTGGCTGATATCAATTCAAGCAGTCCATCCATCACTTTTGTATGCTTTATTGTGTCACCCAGAGTGGTATGGGTATGGCAAGACATGGGTCCTGTGCACACTGCATCACTGGAATTAAACTATACCTGGCTGATGAGCAGTAACTAGTGAGAAACCTGTCCTGGATTGCTGGTATTCCGGTTCAGGGAGGACCTGGCCTGGCAGTTTGGGCTGGACTGTTCCCATTGTATCAGGGCCAAGAATGATTTGATTGTGGCTGGGTCCAAACTGAGGTGGCATGGTGTTCAAAACAACGATTGACTGTAATGTGGCTTCAAAGAATTACCAGTGGATGAGAATAGTTCAAGCAGTCCATCCATTCTTTTTTGTATACTTTAGGGCCTTCTACAGGGCATCTAATCTGGGCACTAACGGTTATGAAAACAGTGCATCAAATTTGACGGTATGCCATTGTCACTGGGGTTTTTCCACAGACGAGGTCTCCCAGCAGAGATGTAATTCTATCTGGAGTTCTGGGAGCATCTAGGGAAAGTCAGGCCTCAGATGTCGAGTGACACAATCAGGGTAACAAATGCAGCTTTCTATGAACCCAGGACAGATGGAGGAGTGCGATGCATGGTATTTTAATAAGTCTGGAAGGCTCTTTTTATATCTGATTGGGTTCCAGTTATCTCTCCTGAAGCCAAATAGAAACAGAGAAAAATTGAACCAGCAGGACAAAGATAAATCAGTTGTGCTAGCATCCAACTAGGATTAACCCTAGTTAATGTAGTCATTGTAAACTCTAGGTCAGTATGCCGAGAAATCATGGCAATGGAGTAATTCTAATCTGTCAAAATAAGTGGGCCAGGCCAAGTGCAGGTCAGCAGTTTTATCAGGAGAGGACAGGACTAAACGTTCCAGCTTGTGTCAGATAGAGTCAAGTTTTACAATGTCCCTAGGGAGGCTCTATCTAACACCCATCGTAATCTTAATGCACAGACCGGTTGTAACTACTTTAAATATTTCCCACTCTATCTAGGGATCTGTTGTGATCTTACTACCTGAAACTCAATTCCAACAAGATGGAAGTGCTGAACTTTGGGAGCAAAGAGCTGTCCATAGGGCTCCAGCTGGTGGCCAGCAGAGCTTGGACCCACACCCACACCCACACCCACACCCACACCCACACCCACACCATCCAACCATGGCAGAAACCCATTAGTCATCCTGGTCGAAAAGCTTAATATGACAACACAGGTCAATGTAGTTAGCTCCTCCTGTATCCACATTCTCTGCAAGATTTTCAAATAGCTGCTCCTGAGCACAAGACCAACCATTACACAGGTCCTCATCAAAAAGCAGATTAGACTACGGCAACACACTCAATGCTGGGATTTCCAACCATCTCCTACACTGACTCAAAACCATCCAGAACGCCACAGCAAGACTCATCCTTGACCTCCCACAATGACCCACATCACAACACACCTCAGAAAGCTCCACTGGCTCTCCATTCACAAATTCAGCCAATTAAAACTCCTTCCACATGCATACAAGATATTGCACAACATCGGTCCAACATACTTGAACAACCGCCTTCACTGTCACCAACCCCACCAGACACCTGCGCTCAGCCACACTCTCACTAGCATACACACCCCCACATTCACAAAAGCAGAACAGGAGGTCGAGCTTTATCCTACATCGCACCCAAGACCTGAAATGACCTCTCTTAACACATCAGGGCCTCCAACGCACTTCTTGAATTTTATAAGATGCTGAAGACCTGGCTTTTCACCTAACTCTGCAGGGCAGATACTTTACACTCTAGCTCTACACCTCCACATCCACTCTAGTGCCTGGATACTGAAGGTAATGGGGATTAGGTCTCAGTGTCAAAGTCCCAGATGGGCCTGAGGTTTAGACTCCTGAATATAGGGGGGCAGAACAGCCGAACCCATCCTGGAACCAATTGCCATGGGGGCCCTAATGCCAACCCATACGGGGCCCCAGTGTTTCACCTCCCCTTTATGGCAAATGGTAGCACAGAGTCAATGAGGCTGGGCAAAATGGTGGCATTTGGGTCCAAGGACCCTGATGCCCCCCTGGTGGAATGGCACAAAGCAGTAATCACCAAGGCCCCAAATCAGGAAAAAGGGATGTACTTCCTCATGCAAGGCACTGGGCACCGGAGGATTGGGCTGGCGGCTGTGTATGTGGGAGGGAGTCCCAGCTGTTTGTTGGCTGCATAATAGAGATGGGTGTAGGTGGGTGGAGCATGGCAAAATGCCCCAGTAGAGATCCCGGCTGTCTGAATCCTCCATTAAAATCCCTTTGCATTGATGATGCCGGCTGCCCTTGGCCACTGCAGCTGCTTTCCGGAGTCCTGCGGGGTACCACAGCAAGGTTTTGAGACCTTTGCTGCCCAAGGGAAAAGGCTGATTGAAGTGGGAGCTCCTTTACTCTGCTGCCCCATGCTCAGCTGTATAGTAGTATTTTATTGATGTTTTTATCAAAATATAGTGATAGTTATAGAAATGTTTAGGTTTAATGATTACGTAATTGATATACACTATGTGTGCTTTCAGCTACTTCTGGCGCAAGCAAGGAGATGGTGGTTGTGCACCTGTGGAAAAACATGAGAGCTTCAGGAATTTTGAGGGAGGTGCCACATACACAGAAGGTCCTAGCAGCAATGAGACTAAAAGGACTGGCAAGGAGGCCATCACAATAATGGTTTTTGAGGCCTCCAACACAGACCAGCCTGCTGCGCTGGCAGACCAACCCACTCAGAATGCAACATCTGTTCCATTGTCTTCCACCACCAGTAGTCCCACCCCCACCATCTGTCCTTTATCCATAGCGATTAGGTCACACCTAGTTGATAGAGGGACTGAGGCCTCCTTTGGGCCTGGCGCATCTCCCCCCATGGTTTGTAAAGGTCTCTCTTTAGTGCAGACCATATTGCTGAATGTCATCCAAGTTGTTGGTTAACAGCTTACTCAAGTGATCACCAGATTCATGAAATTCACTTTGCGATGTCTGCCTTACAGCGATGCTTATGCCCCCCCCAAGAACCACTGCTTCACAATGCACCCATTGTACCTTCTATCATTTCCCCTTCCCTGCCACCATGTAAATACCATCTTCACCCAAACCACTGTTCTGATTTAACATCCTATCCCATTTCCTCCATCACAATCCACCACAAGCACTACACACTCTAGTACTACAAATTCTACCCTAAAAACAAAACAAAATTTGCGTGCACACAAACACATTCACAAACATCATACATCCACCAAAACACACAAACACACATGTATCCCTAAATCCTCCCATGTTCCTAAATCTTCCATTCCACTAAAACATCGCCTGCCATTACCTCCTCCCATTTGCCTGAACCCTTCCCTCTTCCTACCTCTACTCTTAACCCTAAACCCTCCCATGCCCCTACCTCATCCTGGACCCCACAACCATCACATGTTTCCCTATCTTCTAATACCCCTAAACCCTTCCCTTTTCCTGGCTTTTCCCATACTCCAAAAACCACTCCTTCTCCTACCTCTTCCCATACCAGAAACCCTCCATGCTTCTATCTTTTGCCGTACCCTAAACTGCCACAGAAACCCACATTTAACCCCAACACATCACAACCACAAACATCAACAAATACATCTGAAGCAGCACATGTACACACATCCTCACAAACTCCACAACAACTACAGCTACATGCATACATAGATGAACCCACACACATCCTCAAAAACACCCAAACTCTACTATACATGGTCACCTTAAACAGCACCCCATACATCTATGCATAGAAGCAAAAAGACAAACACCTACACATACACCTAAACAGTTCTAGAGAGTCCAGAAACCATCTGAAGACTAGGTGCCTGTTAATCATCAGCTGCCAAAAATACATTCACACCCTTGAGGAGAATAATGCTGGTGAGAATTAGGAGGCACGATTTTTTTGGGGGCTGAAACCATTAGAGACTTTGCAAAGGTTTGAACTGTGATAAAACGCTGTCAATTGAATCCCCACATTATTTCTTTTTTTGCCCCATTACATTTTATATCTAGTAGATGGAACTTTTTTATTTGTTCCTCTTAAAATAAAAATGTATTTCATTACTATTACCAAATAAACCAGGGACTTGTGAACACAGTTACACCACAACTTAGTAGTATAACAATGCGCACATTTAAAAAAATATATTTACTAATTGCAAATCCTTAGTACAGTTGTTAGGCTATGCATGTAGAATTATGTAAAACAAAACCGTGGGATTGTACATTTCTAAATGTAGTTTATTAAGTTACAATCCTATGGCAGCATTATAAACATGAAGCTATTGTAATTGTACATTATTGCTAGAAAATGTGTATATGATAAATAAACACATAAGTTCAGGAAGTAACAGTCACATTTATTTTACATCTTGAAGGCTGAGTGGTGTCCCTGAGGTTACATTTTTCTAAATTAAATTTTAAAAAAATGTCTATCATAATAGGGGCCTAGAAAAAATAAAGCATGATTTAGCAAATTATTTTAATCCAGATAGTCATGTAATGGTTCGTTCTTACTTTGAAAGCAAGATCATTTAGGGTTGATCAACAATAAAAAAGGAACAATAATAAATCTAAAGAGGACCTACACTTTCACTGGGTCATGTTGATAGAAACCTAGAGAAAAGGGCCGCTTTATTCTAATATTCAGAAAGGAAGCAAACACAGTGGATGGTATATAGTGCATACCTACAGACGCACAAAATGGTGATTGGAGGAATACGTCAAACCACTGGCAGTCTCTCGGAGTCCCATGCTCACTGTTCCACTGGAACCTAGCTACACCTAACTGAAGGGCCCCAATCAAGATGAAACTGGTCTTGGGATGCTTGTGTTCCACTTCAGTATGGACCTGGGCGAGCAGTTCAGGCTGGACTGTTCCAATTGTAAAAGGGTCAAGACGGATTTGCATATGGCTAGGTCTAGAATGAGCTGGCACAGTGAGCAAAAGATTGATGGGTTGAAATGTGACCGTGAGTAATTGCAGGTGGTTAGACTTATTATTGGGTTAAATGAAAAATTGCACAAATATTAACAGAGAAACGTTTTGTATCTAAGTGATAGAATTGTTGCCACATTGGTTTTAACTAATGAAGCAGAGCCAGTCAGATCAAATGTGAAGTGCACCCACATTGAGGATCCACAACCGGCATATAGATACAGTATTTTGTGTTCTATTTGGAGACATTGCACAATCCTGGACAGCACAGGTATAAATAAGCAAGCAACAAAAAACTCACAATCTAGTTCAAACAACAGAGTACATTTGGAATACTGTTGCAGTATGCGAAAGTGAGTTATACAGCGCCGGCTTAGGGCAGTGCAACTGGTGTGGCCGCACTGTGCACTGACCTGGGGAGGGGGTGCTGAGCTCAGGAGGGGCACTATGATTAGCAATAACATACGATTCAAACATGCCTGCTGCAGAGTTCCTTGAGCGTCCAGCTTTCAGGCAGCAATAAAAAATTTCAAGATAACTCTTGTGATTAATGTTCCTGCTTGAGAGAGAGAGATCTGAGTTTTGTCTAGTGCCAGTTTTGACTCGCCATAAGGTATCACAGAAGGTCAGTAAGCATGCTGCAAGGGACACATAGCATGCAGATCACAGATCTGTAATTTATGTGGGTACCTGAATGGATTACTGCTTTTGTCACACAGATTCTTTTGTCACCGCAGTTCATAAGATACAAAGGGCCAGATTTACTGAAAAGTGATGCAGCGTGCTGCTCAGCCAAAATTGGCAGCCCCTTGCTGTGTCACTTTAGAAACGCAGGGATGTGCTTTATTTATTAAAATACGGTGCAACCCTGCATTTCCCCCTTCGCTGGCACTAAATTGTGCTGCCTAGCGCCAACGCAGGCATCCTTGCACCATTGTGCAAGGATATCAGCGTTGAGGAGTTTGATTGTTTATGTGCGGGAAGAGACTCCTTACCGCACATAAACAATAATTTCTGGCATTTTGCTCTTTCTATGCATGGTGCAGAATGCAGCACACATAGAAAAAGCAAAAAACTAGGAGGAATAAAAGGATTCCTCCTCGTTGTGCCTTGCTTACGCCACCCCTGGGGTGGCGTTAGATTTTGGCACTGCCTCAGGTTTACAAAAACTCGTAAATCTGGGGCAGCGTCAAAATGCAATGGGTGTTGCTGAGGCACGCCCACAGCAACACCCATTGCATGCCCCTTCCACGCAAAGAGCTGCTTAACACCACCTTGTAAATTGGGCACAGGGTATAGCGCCACCGGAGAGTCAAATAAAGTGATGCTCCGGTGGCGCTAGGGGCTCATAAACATGCCCCTTACTGTCATCAAACAGCTGCATGCAAACTTCATAATATAGGTTAGGAACGTTTTGTATTTTTACCCAGTCTTTCATTATCTATTCCTAATATCGATGAAAAGGGTTAGTTTGGGTAGCAATACATTCTTATTAGTAGAGCCAGCCTTTACCAGTTATTTAAAACAAATGAAATGTATGGGAGAGAGGGGCTATGGAAGCACTTTTGATGAGATTAGAGGCACTTTTGCCAGTGGAAATGAGGGAATCTGAGGAGGAGGTCATGGGGGAGTGCCAAAAATGATCATCACACTGGTTACCACCAGCGCTAAAGTCGGCCCCGGAGTCATGACTCCCTAGTGCTGTAAGTAAGGTCCATCTACCCTTGGGTCTGTTACGGATCTAGTAGGACAACATTGTAAAATGTTGGTCTTGGAAACAAATTGAAAGTGTAGCACACTGGAGGACCGGATGTAACCTAATTTTGGTATCTGACCCGTGCTCCATCACAGTCGGCCTGAATTTGGCCCTAGGTACTGGTGTTATACTGCCATAAGTAATGATGTTTTCAAAATTGGATGTACATTTATAAATAATCAAATATAATTTCAATATCATTGTTTAGAAGCATTATTATATATATGTTTACTCCTTTTATTATATTGAAAGAGAAATACTAAACATAAAATGCATTTTCATATGCTTTTAACATGCATTCCAATATTTTAAAACAAATGCAGAATATGCCTTCCCTTCCATCTTCTAGTGGATTGCCTTGTTCCTCCTCCACTAGCATTGCCAGGTACGGGCTCATGCCTTGTAGTAACATCACATTTTTTTTTTTTACATTTTAGTTGTATTTTTTGTGCCATGCTTTACCATATTTAAACTTTGTTTCTGCCATATTTGGTGTGGAGGTGGCTCCTCCATAGTTGCATCATCGGAAAGTCAAATCTAACTAGGGAGGGTAGAACTATGGCTGAGCTAATTCCGTCCGTCGTGTTTAGCTGATAACTCCATTAACAAATATAACTGTGTCAGAGACAGCAGAAGTTTGACAGAGTGTTATAGGGTGACTATGGAGGATGGCTGTACAGCCAAATTCTGATGGGAATACTGTAGTGTCAATTAGCCCCAAAGTCTTACACAACAGTTTGTGTAACATACATTTGCTAGATAATATTTGGTAGTTCTATAAACCTGAAATATCAGTGTGACTGTTAATACGAGGCACCAAAATGCCATCAACGTATATCCTCCAATAATGAGGAGCCTTCTTCCTGCATATTCGATTAAGATACCCTAAAATCAGAAAGAAATAGTGTATTTTATAAAAACGTTTTTGCAACCTTTAATTCACTGATCATGACTATCTCTATATGTATTCTTGATGGCCTTACTTGGAATCACACATTGACATCACACACTGTGGCTATTGTTATCCCCACTGGATAATGTTGGATAATATGATTAGTATTTAAATGAAATTGCAGTAAGACCACAATATTATGAATCTCTTGACTGGGATGCAGAGATGCTTAAATTGTGCTTAACAGTCAGGTCCACTCACTCCCTCAGGGCACCATCACGTGGCAGAATCCGAGTCAATTTAGAAGGAATTGTACAAATACACTATGCAATACTGATTTAGGCATGGGTTCTATCTCAATCTGAAAACTGTACTATATTTTTAAACATCATTACCCAATACGTGGTTTTGACTGATGGTATGGCAATTCCAATATTCCTGTCAACCAATTGAGAATCTGACAATAACAATCCTGTTTTTTAGACCCAAGTGGGTCACCTGTTGGTTAAAAAGGGATTCCTACATCCAAAACAACATTCATGATTTACAAAGTCAGAATTGTTCTAGGAAATTCACTTACCAATATCGAAAGATATGTGTTCCGAGGTTGTTAGTGTCGTTGAATAAATAAGAATTAGAAATGGGCAAAGGGGACAATAGTATGAGCTGGTCAATATAAAAAGAAAGACAACATTTTTTGGGGTGTTCATAAAAAATGTCATGTTAGTTCTGTCTTTTGAGTTTCTTAGGTGGTGCTGAAGCAGATGTCTTAATTAGAAATTATTAATGAGTGTTTATGTATTTTGAATAACGATTTACGTAGCGATTGAATAACGTAGAAAAATAATGTGCTCGTTTGAAATTGTGACCTCGAAGAATGGCCACCAGTATTCACGAATTGTACTAAATAATTATTAATGCACATGAAATATTGAAAATGTTCTTGCTTATTAATTGTAGCCCTTAACTTAGCAAGTATCTTGGCCTAGTTTTGCCAGGCCTCATACAGAAGCTGTATTTCTTAATGGTTAATAAGAAAATGCTGACAGAGTGAACCAACTGTGAAATGCTCCTTGTTTTAATAAAATGCTCAGCAGAAGCTTTCAATGAGAACTGACTAGCAGAAGACAGTGTCCTTAAAAGTGCAACAATCGTGTGTAATGTGTGTGAGATGTACTTTCCCATGACGCGAACAATGAAGACGCTGACTGGAGACGAGGATGCAACAAATTCAATACCTGACGAGCTGAATGATGAGAACATCGTAAAACAGACCAATCAATGACGTGTAAAGTGTAAAATACTAGAATTCATAGATTTGGAATATGAAAATGATTGGACAGAATAATAAGGTACGATTAATTGACCAATTGGAAATTAGGGGATAGTTTGGGTGACTTTGATATAACAACGTGACAGATGAGAACATAGACAGATTTGATTTTACCCCATGATGAGATGCGATATTGACTTAAGAAGAGATTTGAGATTCTGTCATTGGGCTCATATTCTCTGACTGAGAGCCTGATGTTTTGCTGATCGATTGATGACCTGAGGACGAAGACTGAATCTGCTTGCTGACCGATACCGTGGATAGGTTAATATGGCAATGTGACTGAATTTAATTTTTGTGCCTTTTCTTTCTAGGTACCAACTGCGCTGTTTTGTTTTTCTTTAGGTAGATGTTTCCAAAATGTGTGTTCTAAATTGTTTTGCATGAAGCCCCACATGCTGATGCTAATTGGAGTTAGTTAAGGCTATTCACATGATCACTGACATTTGAGGGGACAATTGGTTGACAAAAGTATTTTGCTGAACTCTATGGATACTGCAGTCTTATTATCATTGGTTTCACTAATGATTTGTACTGATGCTTTAGAATGCATTGTGATTCAAGCTTTGATTAGTTCATGGTTGTGGCGGCTTTTGGTTAACAATTATTAGTAATTACGTTTGATCTGATGTGAAGCTTAATCTATATGACTTTAGCATTGTTAAGGGAAATAAACTTACTGAACTTTAATTAAAGGTGCATGACCTTTCAGTCTTGGTGTGTGAAATTTACTGACTCCATCGATTATTGATTTGATTAATGATTATTGTGCATTGATCAATGTGTTTCTGCTCTGGAACTATGGTAAGACCATCCTAAATGAGTCAAAAGGTTCATCGACTTATAAGCGTCCCCTTGAAAGTTTACTGATTAAGGACCGATGCGCTAACAGTGGGAATGTGAAAGGCATATCTCCCTATTTCATGCAGGTACATGCAAGAAAAAAGAGGGAGAATATATTCTAATATTGTGAAGAAGTGATGCCTCTAAAATGGACAAAATTCACTTCAAACCCAATGCTAAATCCAGAGATAGGGCCTGATTTAGAGTTTGGAGGAGAGGTTACTCCGTCACAAACATGAAGGATATCCTGTCCGCAGTATTATGATATCTACAGGCTATAAATGGGATCGTAGTATGGTGGACTGGATATCCTTCACGTTTGTGACAGTCTAACCCCTCCGACAAAATCTAAATCAGACCCATAGTCTGCATCTACAGATTCTGTGTATTAACAAAAATGGGTATATCTAAAAAATAGACCAAAATCTGTGAAATGTAGAATTACTGATTTGTTCGCAAATTCAAAATCTTGTTCACACATTCTTTTACATTTGGCTCCCTTTGCATAACCTATTGATGGGTGACTTACCCCATAGTCTTGTTTGAAGACGTTAATAAAATCTTTAGGAGGTTACCTTCTTAGAGGTTCAGAGGGGTTACTGAAATTTAATGTAATAATGTCAGCTGCTTTCCAGTGAACAATAAAGCGTTTCTTACTGGTTTTTACTACAAGGTGTGAAATTGTAATTATTTTCTTGGGTTATTGCATAAATTGCAATTTTATTTTTTGTCTGGTTACAATTCTCTCCAGATTTCCTGCAAAAGCTTGTTTTGTGAGAAAATTACCGGCTAAAAGTCAATTTGAATTTTTGTAATTTGAAAAATAAGTGAACAAATACTTTTTCATTTATCTTGCCAACACAAATCTGCAAAACCTATTTTGTGGAATTCTTAAATCACCTCTGCAAATTTGAAGATAATTGAAACCTTTTCATACTATCATGTAGCACAATTTGACGCAAGTTTCATGTTTACCTTGGAAGCCACATGTTGATACATTTTTAGTAGTTTTCATTCAAAATATGACCAAACATTATGAGTATGGTGTGTTCTGGGCAACGATCAGTCCTGTGAGACTCACAGGAGTATTTGTTATTAGTGGAATTCTCACCTCTTTTCACAATCATTAAGCACACAAGAATAGACACGTTCAATACAATTTTTATGTTTTCATTAAAAGTATTTTCTTATGCAAATAATTTGCATAGTTGTAAATATAAAAATAAACAAAAGAGTGGTAATGAACGTGATGAATAAACAATCAAAAAGAAGTTCAACAGTGTGAAGGTATTTCAAAGTTTCCTTGTATGAACGCCAGACTGTATTGCCTAACCCTCCATTCTTGCCTTTAGCAAAGCTGTCTCAGCATCAAAGAGTCTGTATGAGTTTCTAAAGTGGCCTCTTTCCTGACATGCCTTAGGAAATGTCAGAGCTGAGATTTTCTTGATAAAATGTTTAGTCTTTACGTAATTATAGTTGCAGATTAATGTGAGAATTAATTAGATAATAATATTGTGTTTACGAAAATTGTGACTAACTGAATGGCCACCATCTGATGTAAGGCCTGTGTTTTGTCCATGCTAACTTAAGCTGATGAAATGATTCTGTCTTTACAAGACAGTGTGTTTCTTAACTAAAACGAATGGTAGAAATAAATGTGAATTTAGTGGCCTCTGCTGGACTGAAGTAGAAGCAGATGCAAGGTCAATGTATAATGCAAGCTGTATAAAATGTTTCTAGTGTGTTCCGTAGTTTGACTGACTAAATTGTTTGAAGATATGTTTCTAACTTGTAAGTCTTTCCTCGATGGTAAAGAAATGGTGGGGTAGCATATTTTTAATCATTTTTCCTGTGACTTCATATTTCGGTGTAGTGAAATCAAAGAATCCACAGATGAGGCGGAAGAAGAGGAAGTACAGGATACTAATTAGTTTAGATTTCGTCAATGGAATAACAGCAAATAGAAGGGCTTGGAGTGAACTAATTGTATAATTTTGATATCATAACTTTCTCACCTCATACTTTATCCAATCATTTTCATTTAACAAGTTTAATTTAATCTGCAGTCACCATTGTTTGTGGGTCATTCTTCTTTGGGATTTTCGTGTATCCAGAGTCCTAAAGATTCTATTGCTTTATGATCTGTCATTTTGACATTTCATGTTTTCCAGCTAGTCTATTGACATTTCTGGTATTTTATTAGTTTACCTCTGTTCAATACTGAATCTATGCTTAGATGGTTTAGTGTATCTTATTGTCCAAATTCTAAACCATTACCCTTACCTATATTCCTGTTCCAGTCCTGATGTTGGTGGCTGATGTTTCTGTCCCACTGACAAAGTAGACGTTGTTGCTGATTTTTGGAGAGATTTGGTAAATGTATAAATATGAATTGATATTTGTCTTTTGTTTTTCAGGTACAAGCTGCAATTGCTTATTCACTGCTGCTTATTTTTTATTTTGATAGTGCCATAGCTAGGTGTTTTCTAAATTTGTGTTACTAAAACGTTAACATGAAGCCCGACATGTGAATGCTAATTAGTGGTTAGTGAGGCGTATTCACATGCTCATGAATTGTCTTTGATATTTTCTTGTCTTATCATTATTCAGATGTATTCTATTTCTCCTGCTCAGATTCTTTTGCTATGGTTTTGTGTTATTACCATTGAGATAATTTGTCTTTTTGCGTTTATTAAACTTATATATATTCGACATTCGAATCAGCCTTTGTTGTTTCTCTATATGTACCATTTGTGTTTGAGAATTCTTTTTGTGACTTTAGCATTGTTAATATAGGGAAATAAATCATTAACTTCTTCACAAACTGGTGTGGTTATTAAGGTTGACTTGCTAATCATATGTTATATGTGATGTTTATGATGTATTCCGAATGACACTTATTCAAAACGGATTTGGTTTGGTTCATCGACCTAGTGTGTTAAATCCACTATTCAGTCCTTGATGACTACAATATAGCTAGGGTTTCTCCCGTTAACAGAAACAACAGGCATGTTTGTCAGTATTGAGAAGGTTGTTCTCTGTCTTTACACTTAGTACCTTGTGGCATCCACAGCAGAAGCAGAATGCCTGACTATAGCATGAATGAAGGATGTTTACAGTGGTTATTGCTTGAATCAAGTATCTTGAGAAGCCGAAAAATGTCCTCTTTGCCTTCTGCCTGTCTGTAATGAGCTTAGCAGCACTTATGTGTCAATGGTGTCTGCCTCCACTATCTATATGTGTTAATTGCTGTCTATGACTAGTTTAGAGGTGTCTAGATCACTGAGTTTCAAGGAATGTCTTAGACCTGTCAACCTTAGGTTGAGCCTTCTCCAAACCTTTTGCCTTCACCCTTCCTAATTTTGATGAATTTGTTTTTGTTGTCCTTAGGTCTCTGTGCACTTTACGTCTGCTAACCAGTGGTAAGTGCTTTTGATCTCTCCATCAAACATGTTAAAATTGGCTTATACTAGATTGGCACATTCAATTTCCTTATTAGTCTCTTGTAGACTGTTATACCATATACCCAGGGCCTCATAGGTTGCACAAAAGGCATTATAACTAAATTATACAAAGCATTGCTAGCGGCGGCTTGCACCACCCTGCCGCACGCTAAGGCACGTTGGGACTCTGTCCTTCCCTTGCCACTACCTCAAAAGACCTGGATCGCAGCTCTCGCAATGATTAAATCAATATCCCGTAATCCTCGCCTGCGCTACACTCAGTTCAATTATATTCACCACTCATATTTGTCCCCAGCCCACATACAAAGAATATACCCGAACACAATTCCGACATGCCCAAGATGCGCCACCCCGGCAGCTGACTTTTACCATATGGTTTGGAGCTGCCACTCAATAAACTCGGCTTGGCTCCGCGTTACGGACGTTACAACAGACATCTCATCTCACACTCTGTCGCCCACACCAGACTCCTGCTTACTTGGCATACGCCACCGCACCAGAGAGGATAAACAAATACACAGATTCATAGATTTAGCATTCGTTGTTTTTAAACGGTTAATAGCAACGCATTGGAAAGCCACACACGCCCCTCCCCACATGACCTGGCTTCGTGACTTACATTGCCGAATGCAGGCTGAAGCCCAGACACTCCGCTCATTGCAACACAAAGGTCTTATTCAGGAGGGCCCTGAGGTGTGGGACACTTTTGTGGTGGCAATAGAAGCTAGAGATGACATGTATCCCCCGTGAGCAGGGCATTTTACACACCTACCACATTTCTGGCTGACACCGTCAGTACGTCAATTCCGCTGCCCTAACCTCTCTCATTCTCACTTACATCCGCCATCAATGCCCTCCCCCCTTTCCACAATGCAATCTCATAACACATTAGGATACTCTCTCTGCGGTCAAATCTACATGCAACCCATACCAAGGTTACTTAATATTACTTCTGCCCAGTATCCTATCAAACTCCGCAAAACATAAGTCGTACCTTAGATATGACCCCCGCATTACTCATACATAATAGCTGTACCCCCTATTTTCTCTTCCCCCTCCACCTGTTGGGGATTACCCACACTAGCAATGACATTAATAGCAGTTAGCTGCATCTTTAATTAGCAATTAATTAAGCACATAGTTTTCAAGCTGTATGCTGTTTTATTTTCTTTTTCTTTGCATTTGCATGTTGTTTCATACTTGCTCTCTTTGCTTGCCCCCTTTCTTTCCCCCCTTTTAAAAAAAAAAAAAATCTCCCCGTTCTTTTGCTACATTATTGTGTGATAATGCTGTGCAAGTTTATATAAGCAAGCAAATGGATCGCAGAATAATTAACAGCCAATGTACTGTTGTGTGAGTGTTACGTTTAATAAACAGATTTAAAAAAAAAAATACCATTTACCCAGGGCCTGTAAACTAAATGCTATTAGTGAGCGTGTACCATTATTGTGCTACCCCCTTTAGTAGCCCCTTAAAACATGCCCCAGGTCTGCCATTGATACCAGCATGCAGTTTTAAACTGCTAATTCGACTTGGCAAGATAACCCTCTTGCCAAGCTTTGGAGCACAATACTGGGTATAGTTGGCAGTTAGACTTTGTTTATTCATTTGGACTTTGTTTATTCCTCCCAGACAGCCACACAAGGGGGGATTACATGTGTCTGGTTGGGCCATTAACTGGCAGAATGGCAGGGTGGTGCTGGGCACAGACCCACTTAAAACTAACCAGGCTGTCCTCTGCTTTCACACAAAGGACTTATCACCCCTGTATTGTTAATGCAGCCAGGGGAATCAGGAAACTTCAAGCAATTCAAAGGGGATTCTCTAGAAACTTTGTATACTTCAAAGAAGGCACCATGTATGAAAAGGGGGCACTCAGACCCACTCTTCAGTACACCTCTGGACCTGTGGAAGACTCAGAAGGGCTGCTGTGCTGCTCTGCAAGAAGGACTGCTACTCTGCGACCATGTTTTCCTACTGCTTGCTGCCTGAGTGAAGGATAGACCTGCACCTTGAACCAAGGACCACCAGAGTGACTCCAAGGGCTAGTTTGCCAGCCTTCTGATCAAAGTCTCAGAGATAGGACAGACTCCAACCACCTTGAATTTAGCACCTGGATTCTTTCTCTAGAGCTCTTATCCTGCACATTGCACTTTCTAGATCTGGGCACTTTATTTGTGTCTTTAGTCAGGAGTTGGGGAAAAGCGGGAATCACTAGTATATAACAAATGTGATACTTTTTTTACTGTGTTTTTAGAGATTTTAAGTAGTGCATCATGAAATAATCTGGGTAATAGGCCTACCTGATAAAGATTAAATCCGCCTTCATAAACTGTGCATGTTAATTTAAGGTCTGATTGATGCTCACATCTAGTATTACATATTTATACTATTGGTATTGTGCCCCGCTTATTATTGAGGTGTGATAAGTTCATTTTTCTTCTTATGTAATTTAATGAATGTGATAATTTTTATTGTGTTTTATGTAAAGAGTGACTACCTGAAAAGTATTACTAATTAATCCGGGCAGTTAGACAGTCTAACAAAGTGGTTATATTAAGCCTTTACAGGCTGTGCTCAATGAATTTATGGCCAAGAACAAAGTTTTATATCATATATCACTTCATTGAGGAAAAATCAACTTATATATAACTGCAGTGTTTTTTAAATGTTTAAGGTTAGCAATGAAGTCTTTATTATTTTGTAAATTACGTCAGTATTGGTCTGTATAAAAACGCTAGGCTTGTTAGAAAGTTGTTTGATTAATGTATCTGATTAATATTAGTTTTATTTTATTATTACTTAATGTTGTTAAGGTTTTGATTAACCAAACAAAAAACATATCTATCTATCCTTCTGCTGTGCTTCCTACCCCCCTAAGTGGTGCCACCCCAGTCCTAGACCCTTAGAAGTATGCCTGAAAGTGCTCTGCCAGCCCAGCTGTGGTCCCAGCAGAACTGACGCATTGTGGTGCATCACCTTGGAGAGCTCTGCCTCAGAACCATGGCACAATGCATCTCCAACACAGGACTTTGAAATCGCAATCCCACAGCTCATTGGATTTGCTATTGCATGATGCAGGACTTCTCATTTCTCCTCTGCAGCACATCGGAACCACTGATGTGTGATGCAGGCCTTACATTTGCAGCCTGCAGCTCCTCAGAATTGCCACTGCACAATGCAAATCCTCCTAGGACTAAGCATAGCCTCTCGTAGCCCACTGGACCCACCGTTGCATGACACATCTCCAACACAAGGCCTTGCATCATGTCTGCTGTTCAACGCATCCTCGATGCGAACTTTCCATCTCTCTCCGAAACGAGGATATAAGGTACTCTGCTCAGAAGGCCTAACATGGCCCTAGCATCTGACCCTCGTTTCATCCCAGTTTGCCTGAACTTGTGACTTTATCCCAGTCTGGCATGACCAGATAACAACAGTGGCGTTTTGTGGTTTTAGGCACTATTTTCAACTAAATCTTTGATATTGCATATCTCTTGTTCTACTGATTGGATGTTTGTCACAATAGTGTTGGGATTTTCCTTGTGTCAGGTTGTCACTTTATTACTGTTTGTTTGCTGCATAAATACTTTACACATTGCCTCTAAGGTAGGCATGACTGCTTTTGTGCCAAGGTACTAGAGGGCTAAGCACAGGTTAATTTAGTGACTTTTTCGTGGTTCATCCTGACTGGGATTGTGGCAGTTGATTCAACAGGGGTAACCTTCCATTCAATCAACAACCTTGTTTCTCACAGAATGCATATTTCAACTTCTAAGTGCATGTGCAGCGCTGTTAAACAAATTTCTTGATGGTATAGTCCTTCATTTAAATTGTTTTTTAAAAGTGTCAAAATATCTGCTTTCTTGATGAGCACTGCAGCAAAATACCCATTTCCTTCTTTCACTAAATCTGTGTGGAAATAAAGGTATCTTAAAACGTAAAAATGAAGTCCTGGCAAGGGATAACATTGATTTCACGTTTTCACAAATCGTTGCAAAATGCATAAAGTCCAGGAGTTTCAGTATTTAATACATATATGCATTTTAGGCATATTAGTAGAGCATAATCCTAAATACTTTCAGTATTTATAATCACTGTGTCTGGTGGGCATGATCATCACTGCTGCATTGCAAACCTCACAATATAATAAGCATCTTGCCTGTTAACTTAGTTTCCCCACTCCCCATCAGTCTCTGTTTTTCCATACATTTTGAGAAAATCAGACACATTCATTTTCTGCTGCATCTACTTGTTGATTTTTGATTAATATAAATGTTTCTATGCAGCACCAAGCTGGTCATTACTTACACAACTTATTGCAGCAATGCGTTGAGAAGCTCCTGCACCAACTGTAGCATAAGGAATGTTTTGTTCAGGAATTCCAGCATTTGAAAACATGTAGGTTGCATAGAAGTAGATCTGCAAAGACAAATTGATAAAATAAATCCATTTTATTGGCAATTTAGACCAACATTGAACAGAGCATCCCACTTAGAATATCTAGTTTTATTAGATGCTGTTATAAAACATCAGAGCTAACCTTGAATGTTTGTAAGGATTTGAATAGGAAATGCAGAAGATACTCAAGATTTTACACTTGCTTGCAACTTTAATTCATACACCAAATGCCCCCAAATGTAATGCTTATGGCTTCAGCCTTGATATGATAAACTCATTTAGAAATGTAATTAATGATCTGTGAATATAGTATTAGTTATTGGGTTGGGTATTTTTTGTTATTTAGTTACATGATGGAAAGGAGTTATAGATGTGTATGCAAATCCTCATCAATTTTGAGACCACCCAAAACTTTGCTGTTAATCTCCTCTCTATTACTTCCTCTGTGGGTCCTAAGTATTGAGTTGATTACAAAGTGCTGCAAAACCTTGTCATTAGTGCTGTGTATCTCTTCAAAATGGCAGGCCACTGCGTAATTCCTATCCTTGTTCTTAATTGCCCTCACATGTTGCAATATTCTCTTGTGAATCTTTTGGGTAGTGCTTAATCCAGTCTTATAGTGGTATGATCATTTGATTTCCATAATATTGTTATGTAACAGAGGTAAATTCTGCCTTGTTTATTCCATACTGGCAGTCCTTCACTTCCCAACTAATTTTGCTTCACCACTATTTCTGGGCTGGACTTAACTAGATCATCGTCATTCACCTTGCCCTTCTGAAAGTTATACCAAGTTCATTAAGAACATTTTACCAATAATAGGATTGTTTTTTGATAAGATGACAGTATTGTTGATGATTCTTCTCATATCGTACTCTTCCATACTATACTTAGGTATGAGCCTACTCTAATGTTGTTTTCCTGTCCCTTTAGGCTTGGTCCTGGATAGCTTTAAGTAACCTCTCTGTATGAATCTGCTTATCAGTTCTGCTTGCATTTAGATCTGCTCTTTTACATCACTGTAATTTATTCTCACCTAAAAATTATAACTGTATTGTATACCACATTTCAATTTGTCTTGCTGGAAGCTACTAGTGTGAAGGGTAGTACTGCCTCAAATTGTCTTTCTATTTAGCTTGGATTCAATCTTATTATTTTTAAGACACACTGTGATATCCAAAAATTGTACCTCTGTTTCCCTTATTGTGCTGGTGAAATGTCACCGCACAAAATCCTGGGCACAGTCCATTGACCACCTCCAGATGACAAATAGGTCATCTTTGTAATGTGCCCACATTATGACATGCTCCGACCATTCTTCATAATGTTCACTTTGGGGCACCTGCTCCTCCCTTCAGTCTATATTCAAATTTGAATCGCTAGGGGCAAAGCCAGTGCCCTTTGCTGTTCTTGTTGTTTGTTGAAACAATTCCTTATTGAATGAAAATACATTGTTGTTCGGGAACCATCTTCCTTTCCTTCCTGGTGCAGTTATTGCTAGGTCCAGTTTTAAATAGGAAAGAGAACTTTTAGTTTGCTAATAACTTTGGCATTGTTTGGAAAATGTTCACAAATCTTTCCGCAAAAATGTTCCTCCACCTCAGCTCCTTCCTTGAAAGTTTCAGAGTGAGCCATCAAGTGGGGGCTGAGAAAAAGGGGATCATAGAATGCATCCAGAAAGATAGATCTTTACCCAGAAAGTGTTTTTTTGTGATTTTGGTATAAATCTACTCAGTAGTTTTTAAGAAATTAGGGTTCAAAATGTATAAATAACTAGAGATCTGTGAGTACTGTGGGACTGACTGATCAAAACATAATATCTGATTGGTTGCCTCCTATCAACAAAGATTTTGGCAGCCATTTTAGGATTTGGGGTTCAGTCCTTATGTCCTGACAAAAGAGAAAAATGACACATACAGGATCCCTCAAGACCTTGTGGCGGTGTACCAGAAGGACCCCCCCCCCCGGGTCAAGGATTAATTTTATTTAGGAGTCCCATCCTTTTTAAAACATAGTTGGCCTCTGCCCTTTTAAATTAGAATCCACCTGATGTAAGTCTGGGCCAATGGTGTTATTTTTTCAAAAATATATGGGGGGTGTGGGTGCTCATGCCTCCTTCTCCAACCCTTGTATTGGCCCTGGGACCCTTCCCAGGGCCTGACAACAATATATTTTTAAGTAAGTTCTGGAGGGGGCCTATATATGGCCCTGCTGCCTGAGCCACATATTGGTAAGACCTTGTGGAATTTTTATTACGCTTGAGTAATCAGAGTAATTTAGATAATTCCATGTTACTCTTTGATGCAGAATTACCAATAATATCGTGATTACTCCTGCTCATGTACTAAGGAGTAATTTGGGGGCAAATCCATATGAAAGAGCATATTTAGTGAAGGGCCGCTCATGCTTGCTTTTCATGCGGTACTGTATTTACAGCTATTTCTTAGAGCAAAATGCATCCTTGTGTTTATTTCAGATGTAATAGTTCATTTTACACTGAGATAAATGCGAAGAGTTAGTTGGGGGAAAATCCTGCCCTAAGAGTATATTTAGTGAGGGAACTGCTCGCTCGCTTCCTGTTCAGTAGCACTATTTCTTAACTCAAAATGCATTCTTGCAGCTATTTTTATTGCAAGAGAGCAATTTTACATGAAAAAGGGCAATAAATGCAGAATTACTCTTCTCATGTAATTCAGTGTCATATCCCAGAATTCTTAGGTAATTCCACATGATAACACTGTACAGAATTATGCGAGTAACAGCTACCTTGAATATTGGTACTGAGGACCCCATTCCCCAGTGCTGACACCCAATATTGCTTTCCACTCAGGTGAAGCACAAAAGCAGAAAATAAAATCCCTGCATGAGAGAGCGTTGGGTGGGGGAGTGTGACTATGCAACTGCAGAGGAGGCAAAAATGATGCTGCTGCCAAGCAGGAGCACAGTTACTGTTGCCGGATCCCATCTGATCCAGAAAGAATTCTGGATCAGGATCCAGCAGGGCTGCAGGGGCCTTGGACCTCCCCCACAGCCCCCAACATGATGTCAAGTGTGGTTGCGCCAGGTGCAGCTGGGGAACCTACCAAACCAAAAAACAAAATGACACAACAGCGCAAAAGTGGGCTCCCTGTGGTGCCATTAAAAACAATGATAGGCTGTGGGTCCCCCGAGTCGGACGGGGCACCCAGAATATATTTAAAAAAATTAAAAACAAGATTGTACAGGGTATTATGGGGCAGTCCTGGGAGGGAGAAGTAAATAAATAATGAGCAACCTAGCATGTTTTTAATATTGTCCTTGTCATGGTACCCCAAGTAGGGGAAGTGGCTCAATCATGAATTTATACAAGTGTTGTGGCAGGTTGCAAAGAGCAAAACAGCCCCCCAGGAAAGATTGAAAAAACTGTAATTCTCCTGGGTATGTGAATGCACAACTTAAGGAGAGTTCACCATAATTTTTAAAGTGCTCTGAGCTGCACATATATTCTCTTCAGCTGCAGTGCAGGGGACCCTTGTGGTTTGTTCTATTGCTGCATTTTGGGACCTGAACAGTGTTAAAGAAAGACCCAAACACACATTTATGGTTGTTTGCAATAACAATGTTTTATTTGAAATATTTATGTGACAATTATTATTATGCATGTGTGTATTTATAGATTTACAAAGGTTTCAAGTCAAGGACTTGCAGAAATAATATCTGTATAACTAGACGTCTGGAGGCTACCAACTAGGGCAAACCTGAACTATTTACAGAGGCCCTCCTAGCAGAATTACTAGGTAGTGGGAACTCTCTATTTTGACCGCTGAAAGACTCCACAAATCAGTGAGTACCAGGCCATCACTGAGTGCCCCCCCTCATCCGATCATTGCCTGAATATTGAAATACTGAAACTAGGACACTGCACTAAGACTGGTGAGAAAGGTCCCTTAACAAGGATCAGAGATATCTCTTTATCTTGATTTCATCATTGTGGTACAAGAGGCCAAAAGGTCATTTATGAAGTGAAGAAGGTCCTGAGGGATAAGAAACTCAAATATGCTATGCTCTCTCCAGCTAGATTCGGTATCTAACACAAAGACCAAGTACATATTTCACCAATCCTAAGGAGGCCCTGACATTAGCTAAAAAAGTTAATGCTTTGGGAACTGGAAAGACACTGAGCATTTCATTGATGATCAGCAGACCAACAATAAGAATCTTTTTCTGACTGAGAGACGTAAGAAAGATGATTTGATCAAATGAACCAATACCAGCCATTTAATTGGGGATCAGCATGCCAGCCGCTATGCATGAATGACTACCATATCCCTACTTCATATGGAATTTGAAACTCTGTGCTATTGTAATATGTCTCCAGCTATCACTTGCCATGATAATTATGCCATCAAGTTAAGACTTGGCATTTATTTTATACCTCCTAGCTAGGATTGGTAGGAGCCACTGTGACTAGACCTGAGAGTGGCTGGCCCAAGACCCCTTCTGAGTGATGTGCTTTAACTTCTATAATGGTGGGTGGACAGGCTGAATATTGTGCTGATCAGTGTTGGAAGTTTAGTGGGGGGTACAGGGATTATTCTATGTTTGTAGAGGCTGCACTGCTACTGAGATTGAGCCATTGTTGGCCACACTTATCCAAATTCAGTAGCAGATGTCCATGCTGTTGACTGTCCAAGGGTTAAGTAATGCTAGAAGAGAAAACAGGTTATTTTAAACCTAATAAGAAATTCAAAGTGCAGTGTGGAAGCAGCTGAGACTTGTACATTTGCTAGATCATGTGGCCAAAGTGAATACTTTACTTCTTACAGCACATATACCAGGGGACTCACTTTACTGTTATACCTTATGCTTTAAGCCGATCCACCTTCTCAGGGATGAGCAGGGTAGATATACATATTTAGGTGGCACACTGCAGGACATACCAGTTATGCTGATTAGCAACTCTGCCCCCATGGTAGATTGCCCTGAATTCTTTAATTATATCATGCAATTCTGAAGACAGTTCAATGTGAATTTGACTATGCACCCTAAACTAGGTAGTATTTTTCCAGACTGTATTTATCATCCTCATGCAGAGACATTGGAGAGGAAGGGATGGGGAGGGGAGGCCTACTCATTTTTCTCCATGTTCAACACTCTTGTATCAATATCTGGCTGTGTTCAGTGGAAGTGTTACTGTGGGTGATAGACATCTCTCATCTGCCACAAACCCTACCTGACCACCCCTAATTACTCTCACACTTGAGCTCCCAGACATTAGACTGATACTTCCTAAATGGGATTCTCAGAGATTTGGCATTCTGAGAAGCACTCCAAACCGCTGTAACAGTTTTGTTTCAGAATACGCTCAGTTTTGTGGTTTGCTGCTGTGTGGGAAACATTCGAGGTATACATCAGGGGGATCTATACTGAGTAATTATGAGAGCGTTTTCAAGACAAAACTGATCCAGTTAGCCAAAGCAGAATCACATATGTGGCAGATAGAAAACCAATACGAAAAAGGCCACCACCCACAGACAATACTCGAGTGGCACAAGGTCCTACAATCATTTCAGAAGATAGCAGACAGAAAATCCCAATATCTATGCAAAGACACAGCATCTCAAAACTATGGGGAAGGAGAATGGCCAAGCAACAAGCTCTTTTGGCTATTGCAAAAGACTCATTTTCACAATACTACACACACTATTAAACCTGACACAGGAGCCCCAGTTTGAAGGACTGCAGCAATGGTACAGAGATGTCAGGCCTTCTACACAAATTTATGTACCAGTAGAGGGACTGCCAGAGATCATCAGAACTATCTTGAAGATATTACACTTGCATGGATTGACGGTAGGACCAGAGAATACTTGCTTGAGCCAAGAGATTCACATGAGATAATATTGGTAATCAAGTGCCTCAAGGGAGGGAAAGCCCCTGGAACCGATGGCCTTATGCCAGAGCTCTATAAAACGTTCAAGGTGATACTGGCACCAATACTAGTGGACTTGTACTAGGAGGTGGTGAACACTGGTGAATTGTCCCTGAATACTAGAGGGGATGTCATTATCACCATACTAAAACCTGGAAGGGATGAACAAGATTGCAGACTGCTCTCTTCACTGAACTTGGGTAATAAAATGCTTGCATGTACTTTTGCAAACAGACTTGCACCACTGATGAAGGGGCTTGTACAACCAGAGCAATAAAATTTTATACCACACAGAGCCACAGGTATCAATCTTAGAACTCTATTTGGTGTCATGCCTCAAGTCAGTCCTATGGGAAATGAAATGGCACTTGCTCTGCTTGAATGGCCCATCCCATTTGCAGTCCTGCATAAACCTGGCATAACCGCTAATATTTTGGGCCTCATTTGATTAATACACATTACAATATCAACTTTGGAAAGGTACAAATGTACTTGCTGCACATTCCGCTCCTCAGTAATCCTAGTCCACCCCAAGTGCTCAATAGAGATGTGATATGCAGATTACAGGGAGATGGACTGGTGACAACAGGACAATAGTTTGTTGATGGCAGCTTTCTCACTGACGAAGGATGGAAGAGCTAAGACAGCTATGGACCACTTTGATTATCTATGTATCTGAGATGCTGCATCAACGGCATGGCCCTCCTCCCCAGAGGAGCCACCCTAGTTTTCTCCTCTCCTCCAACAAGTCAGGAGAAATGATGGTTGTCTAGGCTGTATACACTAGACTCTTTACTTTGCAAATCATCTTCTCATAAGACACTTTGAATAATGGAGGAATGCTCTGGGGCTTGATATCAACCTGGAAGTGTGGAAATGTTGCTGCAGCCAAATTAAGGTAATATTTATTAACTATAGACATAAGTTAAAAAAAATATATATTTTTTTACAGATTTTATTGCTCTCCCACTTATTTGCACTAGACCTGAATAAATCAGCACTATGTTTATGAGGTATGTGTGATCTCACTGTTTTATTCATCTTGCATGGGCATACCAACCTCTTAGCAATTACTGAGAAGAGATGGTGCAGCACAATGGTGCCAGTTACGGAAAATAATCTTGTGCATACCATTGGTTGCACTAATGGGATATGTCAAACTTATCCCTGCTGTTGTGTTATTGGATGAAGGGTCCACTCCCTAGAATAGAAAAAAGAGATGCTGCTACTAGAAGAATGTCAGCCGAAAAACTTGCAGTTCTACAGGTCCCACAGGCAAGACCTTGGGGCATATGGTGGAAGATCTAACCTTGGTAAGGGTGACACTGCCTGAAGCAGACAGCCATCATGGATGTGAAATGTAAATGTTTGATGTATCTAACTTGAACCCTACAGGTGGTTGCGGTTGCACTATAAATGCACCACGCTCTGCTCACTTTTATGTAACTCCTTTGTTCTTTGTTTGTGACATATGAGGGTGCTCTGTTATAACTATGTATTGGACGACTAAACTACAAGGTTGTTATAGTTTTATTTTATGTATGGGAAAAACTAAATACATTTTTTTTTTTAAAGACCTGTGATCCATCCAAAATTCCTCACAGGAAAAGGGAAGCTCAATTGCCTCAGCTTTGTGTAGATTGATTTAGTTGAAGAAAAGTCTTGGAATAGGTAAATGTCAAGATAAAGACGAAATGGAGCTTGTGTGGCTATGTCCCTTTTTAAGGCCTGTTAAGTGAGTGCAGTAGGAATATCATTGTAGGAAGCAAACAATGCATAGAAATGAGAACTAATTTTAGGGCGAAGTTTGAATAGGGAATAGGATAGGCCAGTGAGACAGTACAATGATTGAGTACCCTTTGTGGAGATTACTAATACCCATTGTTCTCATTATCTTTTCTTCTTTTAGAAGAGCCAAAGAGTCAAACAGTGCAAGAGCTCCAGCAGCAGCCAGGCCAGGGCCTAGATGCGAGATGGCTCTGGGGGAGATCTTCGCCCATAGAAACTGTTTGTGCTGGTGCTAGTAAGTAATGCTAATTATTTATTTGTCAATTTTAACTATTGTGTATTATGGCATTCTGTATTTTCTATTTTCCTAACTCCCTCTCACTATCTTTGATTTTTATTATCCTTGCATGTTTCCTTGTATTTTCCATATTCCCTGTTTCCGCAGCTGACTTCCTCCTGTCTATGGCTTTCTTCCCCCCCCCTCTTTGCGTTACAGTGCCAGAAATCTTTTCCTCACCCATGTTGTACATATCTCCACTCCATCTCTGTACAGTGCAGTACACAGAGGTGAAATTACTTTGCAAATAACTTTCAGAGTGTCCAAATTTCACAAATGTATGAAGCAAGGAGAAATATCATTTGTTCATTTGGAGGAAACTGTGTAAGACAGGTAAGATATTTTATTTTTAGGGTTATACTGAAGGAAAGGATTTCTTAGGCACTAGATTTGTTTCCCTTTAAATGACATCACAAACATGTCTTTAGTGATGTCACATGTGAGGTTATAAGCAGTGCATGCCGGGGGCGCAAGTTATAGTTAGTGCTGGTAACTATGATTTATGTGTTTTATTTTCTTTAAAACTTTAAAATTGTCACTGAGAAATTCATCTAACTCTAATGCTATTTTAACCTTTGGTTATTTCTGTGAGTTCCTAAGGTTTTTTTAAACATAAACAAATCTTTGTATTACACCTAACTATAATGTTACTTTAACCTTTATTTTATTAAGTGAATTTCTATTTTTTTTTTAAAGAACATTAATTATTTTTGCAATGTATGTATGGTAGATCAGCTGTATCATATTTCCTGTATGTGGACACTATTTTGAAAGGGAATGGCTTTTTATTGTAACTTAACAGGAAAGGGTTAACAGTCTGCAAAATGTTTCTAAAAAATAAAATATGTGAGCATAAGACAGAGTAATACAACAAGATTTCAGTTGAGATTGTGAATCTCCTTCGTTCTTATAACCATCATATTGAGATATTTTCCCAGCAAATTCATTAATATTCTAATACTATACTTTTCATAGCCTCTGTATATGTTTTACATGAAAGTTGTAATTATATTCAGAAAGAGATTGATCAGTTTTTGCAATATTGTTCATTATTAGTTTTCAGTATGTAAATCTATTTTTAAGGTGTGTCATTAGTCTCAGGAGAGGCTCACACTCCACTTGCTGGACATTCGCAAGGTCGTAGAATTCTACATTTCATTTTAATCTGTGTATAGAGTGCTTTTTAATAGTTTCAGTTATTTAATACTAATCTATAATAAGAGAGTCATTAAAACAATTTGTAATATATATATATTTTGTTTAAAATAATGACTCTATCTAGACTCTCATGAGAGCTGGAAATGCAATCCTCAGCGTGGACTCTGAGGTGGCCTTGATTCCTGTTCGGTTCTTGTAAACAACTCACGAGATTGTACATTTCGAATTAAGTCAATTAGAATGTTTTCTTGTAATTCTGAACAAAGTAAGGTATTAGAGATGTTAATTAACTTAGTTAAATCGATTATGTATTGTTCCATTGAAGATATAAAGCAAATATTTTTTCATGGTCTCCCGAGACGCTCATGAGACACTTGAATGAGGTCCAGGAGAGGAAACACATCTCAAGAAAGAATAGTGAGAGGTTAATTTGGATGTTTATTTAGTAAAAGAAAATTCCATCCTTTTTGCTTTATTTCCCTATTGGATTTTGCTGTGGGTTGGCCTTTTTGGCTTGGTCTCTTTCCCTATTTGTCTGTATTCCTACAGATAAATGCCTACATCAGATTCTGATGAGCAGCCAGGTGCAGTTATACCAGCTCAGACACCTCAGTCTACCAAGGAGTCTCTGTTATGGTAGATTTGCAGCACGAGGCCAGGTATGAAAACATTCTCTGCAAAGTATGGCATCTGTAAACTTTGCAAGAATTAGTTCAGCTGTGGGAGTAGAAACAAACAGTCCAATATGAGTACCACAGGTATGTTGATGCACCTCAGGTCTATGCATCCACAAAGTCTTGCTTGGGCAGAGTTAGCTCATGATGCGGAGCTAGACAACTGTTCAGGGGCTTCCACCTCGTTTGAACCTGGAGATTCTGGGCCTGCTCAGGTACTGATTGCTGAAGCAGATAATAACCCTGCTTATGTTAATAAAGCACTTTTTTGCTGCTTTCGTAAGCAGACCATTTTTTCAACTGGCACTTTTTTGCTGCTTACGAAAGCAGACCATTTCTTCAAGAGAGACACGCAGGACTGCACAGGACACATTTGTCTAAGATCACAAATGTCCCCCAAGGCAGCTATTTTTTCCACAATTTTCTTCTGTTTTTGAAAGGAGATGCTGTTGTTTGTCCCCAAAATTTTATGTTTTAGCTCTACGCTATTATAAACTTTAAAAATATAGAAAAATTGAAAAAGTTAGAAAGCACAAAAGAAATAAAATAGTTGAAAAATGTTAATAAAAAATCTCTTTTCAGAGCTACCCTATAGTTTCATTATCTATATTGTTTGGAGTATGTTCCTCTTTCGTCATTCTTTAAAACTTGTGAGTCTCTTGCAAGAACTAGAAATGGGTAACACAATTCGTGGTTCTCGCAAGCCTCTTGTGAGAGTTCATGAGAAGCTAGTGAGAGCCAGGTAGAAATCCCTCACATGCAGTACGAGGGGCAGTACTTCTTGGTTTTGTCTTGTGAGCCTCTCTAAAGACTGTACTATTTTTTTATGGAGTTTGCATTTACACTGAAAATATCCTGAAGTAATATGTTTAATCTATATACACCAGAATACTAACAGTGGGTTTAAAAAATGCAATCCATTATGTAATTGTGGAGAAAAATAAATCAATTAGATTTATAAAAAGCCCACACCTGCATTGGTATCTAGTACACATTGTTACTCATTTATGTATTGTAATTTAATTTTTTTATTATTAAACAAACCTCAATCATTAATATAGTCATTATCCTTGGTAGACCACATACCGAGAATGAAAATGAACTTTAATGCTTTGTGTCTATTTACATCTACATAGAGAGTTGTAGAAATATATGATAGGAATTTAGAAGTTCCAAGGTAACCTATGCTTTACTGTTAAAGATACAATATCACATTCAGTCCATCCAGATGATTTGTGACCTAGACTGAGTAGTGACCAGAGTTGAATAATTGCCCAAGATGAAAATAATGGCAGCAGCAGTGCATGTTTTCTTATGAATTGGTATCTGACCAGTTTTAAAGTTGGTGATATCAGTGTTGATTTTGCTACCATCAGCTCTATATCTTTGTGGAATGAGAACAATATATTTTGAACTGTGTTTTACAACTAATGTAAACAATAGTTCTGATGTGCACTCTGGCCAGGAGTTGTTCTGTGCAGCTTTTACAAAAGGTTTTTGGCACATTACTGACTGTAAATTTTTAGCTTTTGAAACTTTGGAAAAATCTTCAACCTTTCACTTTTTCACTTTCTATTACTTTGATGCATGTCAATAATGAGATATGAGCATAGAGTCCTTGTAAATGATTGTATTCTACCACACATGATGAGTCAGCATTGACTTTGCTCTCATCAAAATCAAGATGGACAACCTTCTTTAAAGACTGAGTGACCCATATTTATCATTGCTGCATCCAAACTTAGGGCCTGATTTAGATAGTGGCGAAGGGGTTACTCCGTCACAACGGTGATGGATATCCTGTCCGCCAAAATCTAAATCCCATTGAGTATAATGGGATTTAGATTTTGGCGGACGGGATGTCCATCACCGTTGTGATGGAGTAATCCATCTGCCAATATCTAAATGAGTTCCTAAATCCTTGAGATTTGTGAATGGTGACAGCAAAGGCCAAACACAGAGGAAACTTTTTTATTTCCCTTCTTCAATGTGATAAAAATGTAATCAAAGTATATTCGTAATCTGTTTTATTTGGGATTTGTCATTAAATCTTTTACATTCCTCATTGCACCATTCACTAATCCCTCCCAGACGTTGAGATTTAATTGTAAAATTATTATGCAATTTTTACATAGGTTTAGAGTATTTTCTAAACCAGCAGTATGTGAAAAAGTTTTCTTTAGTGACGAGTTTCCTTTCCACTGATTGACATGGTAAGTTAAAACATTGATGTTCCACTTTACCTTTACTAGTAAGACTTAAAATCTCCTGTTTTTTTTCAAATGAAGCGTTTCTAAGTTAAATTTGTGTACACTCATCCAATGTTGGCATTTTGGACATAATCTGTTTCTGAGTTTTCATAAGTTGCTGCATTATGGAAGCTGGTGACTTGTGGTATGGGAATAGTGGTCTAACTGTGAAGAACAGCTTTTTTAGCTTGTTTGCTAATTATTTCTATTCTCACATATTTTAATATATTCCCATACTCTACATCTGCTGCCTGTCTCATAGTTTGTGCCAACTCAACGTACCGAAAATTAAACTATGTGTTGAAATTTCCAAAACTCCTGTATGACTTTTTAGTTTCTACATGAACAAGTGTTTTAAAAACTGGCTGACCTTTGTCAGGAGTCAACTGTAGAAGGTCACCAACAACTATGACATGTTTACCACCAAACAGAACATCATTGTCAGTTCTACGGACCTCTTGCATCCTCAGATGAATGAAAGCTAGCAAAAGGTTTGATATTATGCCAACCTCATGTACACTTCATGACAAGCATCATCAGATAACTTCAGGAACTCTTGTTTGTTGCCATTTTCCACAGACAACATAATTAGTCTGTGCAATGTGATTTCTTTAATGTGGTGAGCAGCTAGTCAAGTAGAAGAAGTCACAGCACATCATAGATAACAAGTAGTTTTCTGTGAACAAATACAGTCAGCATTTTAATTACAAACCTTTTCCCTGTACCTCTTTTCCAACCTGTTCCACTGCTCAATTTACAATGATTAATGAGACTAGGTTTTGAACATCTCATTAAACCTCTTTTACAGCCAGGCACCCCAAACTTTCCCTGTGCAATGTTTTCATCTATGTTATTGCTATATTTATAGTACTTTATATAAACAGAGGTTTTCTAGATGGATACTCCAATTATAGTAATAAGTGTCCATTATATTTCTTTTAAGAAGCTCATTGCTTTCTGGATCAACTGAGCAAGATACCCAATTTCAGGAATTTATTTCAACACACATTTGTGTGTTAATGTTATTGATTTGGACTTCTGGTATAAGCTTGAAGAACTGAGTTAGCCACAAGCTTCATAAAATCCAATTTCTCTGTGTGAAAGCATCTTTAAACTGAAACTGTAAATCTTTTTACTTAAAGACTTCTCTGCTGCTTTCTCTTCCGATACGTCCTTTATTACTATGTTTTCTGACTTTGTTATAAATGAAGTGAGATATCAAGCTACAGCAATAGAATTGTCTGCTACAAAGTGAATATCCATGTTGGCATTTCACATGGACAGGTTTACTGGATCATTGATAAGTTTTGAAGCCTCACTTCTTTTCAGGTTATATCTATTTTTAGGTGATTTTCCAGTTACAGTGTGTCTGACTGCAGACATAAAACTGTTCACCCTTCCTTAGGAGACCATAGACCTAAGGAATCTAAAACCATACTCGGGCCTCATTATGACTTTGGCGGTCTTATTGCAAGACTGCCGTGGTGGTGGGTGCCAAAAGACCGCCATGTTGGCGGTAATCCGACCGCAGTATTGAGAGTTACATCATGAAGACCTCCAAAAAACAGCAAGAATCTGACACCGCCAGGACACAGGAGGGCGAGAATGAGGCGGTTCCACCACCAGCACCACCACTCTGTCAACCTTCCACCCACCAGATTATGACCCGCAAATCACCACAGCGGTTCTTCCATGGCGGAAAACCATTGGCAGTTCAAACTGCCATGTACAGAACTCACTCCTGCCAGAACAGAACACCACATTGGACTGTTTGAATATCCCGCACCTGTCACACATCCGCACACCAGGCACACTTATTCACTGTACTACATAAGACACCCCCCTCACAACCCACAATCCTTTGTAAGAAAAACAACCACCACATACACGGAGAAGCCACAATCGCATTACTGAGCACTCATACACCATAGGTACATTTATACTTCACACTACCACACATCACACAACTGCACGAACAACACTATACATGCATCACAACTACACACAAACACCCCACCCCACCAAGCCCCTTACACTGCACCCTACACACACAACACCCACCCCCACCGACAACACAACCAACATGTCACATCAAAAGCACCCACACTTCAATGACGATGAGTTGAGGGTCGTGGTCGATTAAATGATCCGGGTAGAGCCACAACTCCTAGGAACACAGGTACAGCAAACCTCCATTGCCAGGAAAATTGAGTTATGGCAGAGAACAGTCGAGAGGGTCAACTCTGTGGACAACCATCCACACACACGGGAGGACATCAGGAAGAGGTAGAACGACCTTAGGGGGAAGGTACGTTCAATGGCTTTATGACACCAGATAGCCATGCACAAGACTAAAGGTGGGCCCCCCACCTCTTCCCCAAGGGCTCATATCGTGGAAGGAGAAGGTCTTGGACATCCTGCATCTAGAGGGCCTGACTGGAATACCTGGGGGACTGGACTCTGGTGAGTAACTACCACTCCTCCTGGTGAGAACTGACTGCATCCTGGGATTTGGCTGGCCATAAATGGGATTGGGTGCCTCACTGCAGGCAAAGTGACATTGACGTTAATGCTACATGTGTATCAACAATTGGTTATGGGTACTGGCACCCTGGCTGATATGTGTTGTAGATCAGTGGTTCCCAACCTGTGGTCCGGGAAGCCCTGGGGGTCCGCGACTGCTTACAAAATTATATAATATTACAGATTAGGTCACCAGCATTCAGTGATGACTCATTTGGGGGTCCTTGGATTCCAATAAGGACACAGTGGGGGGTACCTGGGTTTGAGTAATGGTAAAATGGGGGTCCCCAGAAGTCAAAAGATTGGGAACCACTGTTGTAGATGTATCTCCATGCTTTACTGTCAGTGGAGATACATCTCCCATCTCCATAGCTCCCCATGTCTGTAATGTGGAGATGCACTAATGTCATAGGCACATGTGTGACTCCATCTTGGCCATACAATGGATGTGAGTGTTAGTATTACCCTAAGCATTGTGTTTGAGCAGTTCCAGACAATTGCATTAGTGACTCTGAGGTGTGAGTCCACTCCCATCTGTGTTACTGTGTGACTGTGCCACTCTCTTGATATCACTGGGACTATATAAATCATGTACTGATAATAGTGTTGACACATTGTGGGACTGCCATTATAACTCCACCACAGGACTGGCCTTCATGGCACATGAGTATTGGCCTGATTGCAGACTAGGCAAATACATAGGTGAACTGCTGACTGTAGGGTATGTGTAAGTAGCCATCCTGGGATACTGTAACATGTCGAATTGATGAGGTCTGAAAGCACAGGTGATGCATTCCCAGGAGCTATACTTGTGGGTATGTGAGCTTCCAACCTATAGGTTGATACTGGAGGTGGAAAGTGTCCTGGGAGATTCATTATTTGTCAACATTGTGTGTACATGGCATGTAGGTGCAAGTCCTATGCTGCATTGTTGACTGACTGCCCACATCATGTAGTCATGGATAGTTGGGGGTAGATCTGATGGCCTGTGACTATTACAGCTTGCCTTGGCTATTAGGTAGTGGCAGATTAGGAGTGGTTTGCATATTGCATGACACATGGCGTGTTGATGTGAAGGAAGATTTGCATTCAGTCACCGAAGGCTGCTTATGTGGTGGTGGGATGTGTATTTGGTGTACTGGCAGTGGTGTTTGTCCATGTGTGCCTAATGCATGCATATACACATACCCTCTGAGATGTGTGTTGTCTGGTCTCAGTGACAGGTTTTGCCATTTCTGAAATGTTGTGTGTGAGGCTAGAGTTGTCATGGTACGTAGTCTAACTGGTGTACCTGCATGTGTGGTGGCATTGGAAGTGGTCCACGTAGTGTTATGATTGTTCCTGATGTAAATCTGTTGTGACAGTGCACTCAGTGGATGAGTTTGGATGCTTTACATGTGGTACATGGGCCATTGTAGAAGCACTTAGCAGTATGCTGGGTAGTGATGTATGTGTTGTGTGTCACCTGCTCTGGCTCTGTGATGGGGTCAGGCTACTAACATGCATATACCACAGATTCACATTGTACACATCAGATGTGAACTGTTTGGGTGTCTGACTAATATGGGCTACATCTGAGTACGCCTCCATAGTGGCAACAGTTCACTGAGTGGACAGTCATGCAAAATGACAGGTAGGTGCTGTGTGGTCTGTGAGTGGATTTATAGTCACTGTAATGGATGTTTTACATAGGACATGAACATATCAGGTGTTGTGCCTTTAGAGCCCTGATGTTTTGTGTCTTGTCAGCTGCACATCCAATGAGTGAAAGGGTTATTGAGGGGCTAGATGTGTTTTCTGACATACTATTGCTTCTTCATCCAGGGCATGCAATGCCATCTAAAGGGCGTAGGTTGGCATCATGGGAATGAGTCTAGTAGTACACTCCTACTTAGGTATAGCTGTGATGTGTTTTGGTAAATGTGCTGTCCTAGCCATGAAATGTATTGTGACAGATGTACATGTGTAGCTGCACAATGGTAGGTATATGTTAACCATTGTGCCCCCCCTCTCTCCCTTACCCCATCCCTCACTTCCTCTCATTGTGTGCATCAGCATCGTCTGGAGAAAGGGCACAGGCGAGTGGGGAAGCAGCAGCCTAACCGACACAGGAAGCTGGTACCAGCGACACCGAGGGACCCAGTGGGACAGAGGGTGAGGGGAGTGCCACTGGGGAGACCGAATCGAACACCTCATACTCGGAATCCTTCTCTAGTGGACACTTCCCCACAGTGGTGGACCCGTCAAGGATCACCCCAGCTCTATCTATGTCTGCCATCCCCCTTACTACTCCTGCCTTCAGTAAGGAGGCTATTGACCTCCTGAGGTCTATGTCTATGGGTTAGTCAACCATCGTAAATTTCATCCAGGGACTGGAAGCTCAGGTCCAACAGAGCAGTTTGTTCCTGGAGGGCATTGACTATGCCATGGTTGGCCTACAGAGATCCTTTCGGGCTCTAGCCTTCTCTCTGATGGCAGCCGGTGTCCCTTTGTCTTCTTACCCCCTCCAACTACCTCTTCCCAATCCCAGACCCCTCTCCCAAAACCCATCCAACGCACACATACACTCAGGCATGCATCCACCACAACAGACCGGGGTAGCTCAGACAAACACAAGCACCACAAGACCCACCACTGGCATGCACACAAACAACACCCACCTGCAGACACACCAACATCTTTTCCCCGCACTGACTCCCCCGTCACCTTGTAGGATTCTTATAACCTAGTGGATATTCCTGCTGTCTGACTCTCTACTCAAAACTCGCCTCAAAGTATAATTCTATCCTATACCATCAGTTAACTTATCAACATCCACTTTTTGGTGTTTCTCTTGCTTTATGTGAAACACTCATGTCATTAGGTCTGTCCTGTGTGCGTAGTTTTAATAAATAAATAAAACGCATTTTTAGCCAGCATCTTTAAAAACGCTACTGTAAAAAGCACAGTTTGGCCTAAATATTTTAAAATTTTCAACATTAGCTAGGAGGAAATAGCATGCCTCAGTAATTTGCTCAGTACAGTTTCTAGCAGGCATTAGTTCCAATGTTCTAACACTTAACTAGCCACAACTGACCTAGAATGTCTTTTCACTAAAAGCAGTATCTCATTATTGTTTTGTGATTTGAAATTGAATAAATCCTTATACATGCCACAAGCCTATTAATAGGGATTGTAGAGTTTAAATTGCTCACATATACAATTTTTGTTCTTGACAATGTGGTCGCATTGCCTGTAGACTCCTAATAGGAATTGTGTTTCTGCCAAATCAGTATCATGAGGCATGTGGTTTTAATGCATACAATATTACCGCATGCCATGTTTCTACATTTCACTCCGAAGAGAACTCCTCAAGGTCAAGCCTGGAGGAATGTGTACTAACAAAGGGCACTGAATTCTGCAATCACATGGGAAACTAGGTGCATTAAAGCCAATTTCCACATGTTAATTCCTATTCCACAGGCATTCTATTCCTCTTACCCCTACTCTGCCAACCCACCAAACCCTGCAACCCTCGGGTATCATTAATTGCATGTGCAGTATAACAGCAACAGTATTTCCACATCACTTGGGGTGTGGCATCTGTATTTTTTGACATACATACTGCATTTGTTCCGCTGAATTGATTTGCAGCACTAATTACAATGACAGCAATAAGCTGCCATTTTAGGCTACAATTGCCATATTTTCTTTGTTTTCTCACCACTTAACACAGATTTGTCTTTCTTTATGTCATCCAACTCTGGCTGGTAATTTACTGGACCATGAAATGTCTTCAATGCTGTTTAAAGAAAAATACATTGTTCACTCTGTGGTATCCATTATGTAGGGTGACGTGCTTACTTTTTTATTCAGTCATTACAAGGTTGATATAGTATGGCACTAAATTGTGTAAAAATAATTACACTATTATTACAGTGCTTTGAGACTTGAAAGATAGAGTCCTATATAAATTACTAGTATAGCCCGCCATAGCAAGATTTTAACAAGGGAGCCGGCCTTTAATGGCCGGAATAGCCTATCTACAGTGGCTATAAGGCTATTAGAACATTCTGCCACTAGGGGGCAGAATGTTCTACTACACAAAACAAAGGCCTCACATAGCCCAAGGGGACTGAAATCCCCTCGGGCTCCTGAGGCCTTTTTTCACAGCTATTGTTGAGACAAACATTGGAATGTTTTTAGGTCCGGGCTTTTACCAGCCACTAGAAGCCTGGGGCACTCCATTGTCTTTAATGGAGCTCCCAATATTCCAATTATTATTATCGATGCAGGTAAAAACTTTACAAACCTGCACCAAATCATATACCGTTTATCTTGCCTAATCTCAAAGAATTCAGTATAATGTTTATTTATTGTTACAATACAATAACTACACAATGCAGTTTTGTTTTCGAACTAACCAAACTAAGGGCAGATGTATCAAGGTCCGAATTTGCGATTCGGAAATTCGGATGCAGAACAGTGTCTCAGACACCGTCTGCGACTCGCTATGGGGTCGCAAAGACCCACCTCATTAATATTAATGAGGTGGGTTGCATTTTGCGACCCCATAGCGAGTCCCTGCACTCACAGGGATGGTGGCCTGCTGACGTCAGCAGACCTCCATGTCTGTGACTGCTTTTTCAATAAAGCAGTTTTTTTAATTTATTTTGCAGCCCTTTTTCCTTAAAGGAAAACGAGTTGCGAAATAAAACAAATAACAAAACCATTTGGTTTCGTTTTTTCAGTGTAGGCAGTGGTCCATTGGACCACTGCCTGCTCTGAAAAAACATTTTTGCCAACATTCACAAAGGGGAAGGGGTCCCATGGGGACCCCTTCCCTTTTGCGAATGAGTTACCATCAGTGTGACACTGGTGGTAACTGCGAATTGTGATGCGAGTCGCAAATAGGAAGGGAACACCCCTTCCTATTTGCGAGTCGCATTCACAATTTGCGAGTCGGTACCGACTCGCAAATTGTGAATGTGCATCGCAGAAGGCTGTTTGCATGGCGCAAACTGCGATTTTCGCAGTTTGAACCATGCAAACGGCTTCCTACATCTGGCCCTAAGTTAAATGCAACAACTTTACCAAACATAACTGGTAAGGATAGGATGAGTGGATAAGTAGGTACTGAAAATTGTAACTGCTCAGAAATTGGTAAAATAAAAATACATTTTAAAACAATTGCTGATTCACCAAAAGTTTCACAAGGGTGTTACAGTGCAACTGAGATTACTAAGTCTAAGAAGTGAGCCACAGGAATACTTCAAATGGCCCAAAGTTTTAAGGGACAATTGGTTACCTTGGTGAGATGCACACTTTTCCTCTGAGAAAAGAATGAATACATTTGTAAAACTCAGCCTCATTCAAAAGTTGAGCTCCAAACCACTCAACTCTTTCTGCAAAAGATTTAGGGGGACAGGGGCATGCCAGCACTGCAAAGGTCTGCTCTGTTCTTCCCAGCATCTCACAGGTCAGCGAGCACTTCTTCCAGAATAGCTCAACTGGCTTAGGTTAGCTATTCAAAATCACAGGTCTTCCGGACAGGATTTTTAGTTTAGTTAAGGTGTTCTCTGTGCTCAGTACAACCCCTTCTGGGTCCAGGGCTTTGCCGACTCAAAACACAGCATCTTGAAAAAGGTGGTTTGACATTCGGGAAAAGTTCAAGTAGCCCTATTGTACCTGTTAAGGAACAAGGGGCCAGATGTAGCAAGGGTTTAGCGAGTTGCAAATGGCAAAAATCGCCGTTTGCGAGTCGCTAAAGCCTCATTGCTATGTAGAAATGCATTTTGCGAGTCGGATCCGACTCGCAAAATGCATTTCCGACTCGTAAATAGGAAGGGGTGTTCCCTTCCTATTTGCGACTCGCAATGCTATGCATTTTCATTTGCGACCGCGATTGCGGTCGCAAATGAAAGCGCAGTTACCATCCACTTGAAGTGGATGGTAACCGAGGCGCAAACGGGAAGGGGTCCCAAGGGACCCCTTCCCCTTTGTGTCTGGAAAAAAAAATAAGTTTTCAGGGTTGCAGTGGTCCAATGGACCACTACCTGCCCTGAAAAATACCGAAACTAAAGGTTTCGTTTTTTTTTCAAAGTGCAGCTCGTTTTCCGTTAAGGAAAACGGGTTGCACTTTGAAAAAAAAAAAACTGCTTTATTTAAAAGCAGTCACGGACATGGTGGTCTGCTGTCTCCAGCAGGCCACCATCCCCGTGAGTGCCCTGAATTGCTATGGGGTCGCAAATTGCGACCCACCTCATTAATATTAATGAGGTGGGTCTTTTCGACCCCACAGCGACTCGCAGAAGGTGTCTGAGACACCTTTCTGCATTCCAAATTGCGAGTTGCAATTTGCGAGTCGCTGGGACTCGCAAATTGCAACTCGCAATTTGGAAGTTTGCTACATCTGGCCCAAGGTTCCTAAATGTCACAGCAAGTCATTAAAGTTACAGAGATTCAATAAAAGGAATGGACCAAAATCCTCCAAAGTTACACTGCTAGAGAGAGAAAGGTCCTCTTGTGGCATGAAAAGAAGAATCTTCTTTCATTTTCTATGTTAGTTGTGAATTGGCAGTGAGCCAAGAAGGATTAATAGATGAGATAGCATGCCATTGTTGGTTGATGTAGGTGATCCTAAACCAATCTGTAGAGTTTCTACATACCGTCAGTGCCATCTTCACTCCAGAGTGATTCAGTTCCTTTGTAGAGAGGCAGCAAATATCTGAAAGCGTACCTTGCTCTTTAAAGTGAATGAATGTTCTGTGCAACGTCTGAAGTGGGGGTGCTCTCTTTTGCCTCTCAGCTTCATCTAATATCATCCAATACATCCCACCCCACATCAAAGAAATTCCATTGGTTCCTGATAACATTCTTCCAGAACTACAGAGGCATAGTTGGTGTTCGGACAGGAATCTTCCCTGCATGGTCATCTATCATGTGCACCTGCCTTAAGTGCCCAACTGCTGGGGAATCTATAAGCCTAACTTGATTTTTTTTTATTTGGACCTGGCATCACGAGCAGCAGGCCCAGAGAGGAAAATGGAGGCACCAGGTGGATTGTGTGAAAGCTGATTTAATTACGAATAAATTTGCATTGATTAATAGCTAAGAATTTACATGAATTATGCTAACAGAGAAATCAAGGTGGTCATTATGAACACGGAGGTGCGTACCGCGCCGCCGGCGGTGGCGGTAAAAACCGCCAACGGAGGAGCGGTCCGGACCGCTAAATAATCAACCAATCGAAACACAGGCATCCAGAAAACCACCCACCGCCAGTAGAGGAGTGCCGACGACGATGGCAGAGTCCGCCCACAGGCCGACGGGAAGGCCCAACTTACGAACCACTAGTCCGCCGCCAGTTCCGGGGCGGGAACCACTGCTACGCAAAGCCAGGCGGAAATTAACCAAATCTAATGAAACACTCACCGGAGGCCCACACAACGTGCCGAAGCAGACATGGATAGAGAGCTGCAGATCATGCCAGCCCTGCTCCTTGCCATATACCTCCACGACCGAGAACGCTGACGAAGACGACGACGGTAAGTACCGCAACCTACGAAACAAGGGAGGAAAGGGCACAGTTACATACCCACCCACTCCACCCACCCTGCAACGCCCCCCCAACCCATCCCAGAAGCACAATCCATACACCCCACAGCAAGAGGTACTTACCCGACACAAGGCAAATCCAACTTTACCATTGTACATACAAATGCCCCACACCCACAAACAATGAAATATAGACCAGGGTGCAACAGTGTGCCGCCAAAACACAGGCCACAGAGAAATATTTATTAAAGCTCACAGAGCCAACAACTCCAACAAGGCCAATGGCCAGTCTGTAGCGCTACAAGTGCCATGGGCCACAACGGACCCAACCTCACTCCCAAAAGTGCACGGTACTCCACCTAATGGGGCAACAAAGGGGCATCCAGGCACCTCACGGAACAGGGGCAGGGTGGGGAGGGGGGACTTGTGACGGGGGTGGGGCTTGGACTTGCGCTTGGCAGGTGGAGGGGTTGTGGGTTTGTCCTTTGAAGGATGGGGGGGGATTCTTCGAGCGGGTGGAGCCAGATGGACTTGGCTCTGCACGGGGCTTCTTCTTCTCTGGGGAAGGGGCACGGGAATGTGAGGGGCGGACATGGGTGGTCTGTGAAGTGGAAGGAGTGGAAAGGGCAAGGAGGGGTGCATGCTTAGGGACAAGATGGGGTGGGCCAGTTTGTTGGAAGAGGTCAGCACAGGAGAGGAAAAGTTTCTTCGAAGCAATTGGGGTGGTCCTGGATGAGGGTGTGGGAGTGGAGGCAGAGGGTGTGGACGTATGTGGTGTAGGGGTGCGTGTAGTGCGTGTAGGTGACTGGACAGTATGCTGTGGTGTGGTGGATGTGTGATGGGTGGGTGTCTTGGTGCGTTTGTGTGTTTTTGGAGGGAGGTGGACACAGTGGGAGAAGACAGGCTGCCAGTGTGGATGTATGTTGTGTGGGTGTCTGCAAGTCTGGTGAATGTGCTGCATGTGTCAACTACAGTAGTTGTGGTGGTGGTGAGTGCAGTGTCTGGGGTGCATGTATGGATGTCTGCTATTGTGGTGAGTGCAGTAAGAGGAGCAGCAGCAGTGACTGAAGGTGCAGTGCATGAGGGTGTGGATGTTGAGGGGACAGACAGTGAGGAGGAAGAGGTGGGCACACTGGAGGAAGTGGATGTTGTTGTGTGTGCATGTGTATGTTGGCTGTGTGAATGCTTGTGGTGGGAGGTGTGGTGCTTGTGTTTTGAAGTTTGCTTCTTGTGTGTTGATGTGCTTGACTGCATGTCACCTGTGCTTTGGACGGGTGAAGGGAGTGGGGTGCTGGAAGGGGTAGAGGAGGTTGGAGGGGGGATGGAATAGCCAAGGAAACTGGCTGCCGTCCAAGAGGAGGCCAGAGCCTGAAAAGATCTCTGTAGGGCAGACAAGCACTGTGAATGCCATCCAGATAGGCATTTGTCTGCTGCACGTCTGATGTTAGCCCCTGGATGCCCTTGACAATGGTTGTCTGCCCTACAAAAGCCTCCTCTGTGAGGGCAGCAGGGCTGACTGGGGCAGGGGAGGAGGTGCCTGGGGTAAAGGAGACGCAAACCTTTCTGGGTGAGCGGGCACGGGCAACTCGGTGGGGAGCAGAAGGGAGGGCGGTGATGGAATGGGGGTGGCGGAAGATGTCACTGTAGTGGTGTGGCCACTAGGGTCCGCCACTGCTGAGGAGCCCTCATCGGAGGAGGTATCGGAGTCACTGCCTCCAGTGGTAGTTGCCTCCCCCGTGGTACTCCCCTTGCCCTCCCACCCACTGGTCCCCTTGGCGCCGGATGTCTCTGAGGATCCGTGGGCCACATCCTCCCCACTTGCCAGTGCCTCAGCTCCCTCTCCAGATGTTGATGCTGTACAAAACCAACACAAGAGAACAGGGATGGGGATACAAAACAGGAGAGACACTTGTAAATAGCTGAATGGAGGTACATAGTGGCCAGACATACACCTACCCAGAAGACCCAGAAGAAACCCCCAACAGGCAGCACCATTCACTATGCCCATTGCCATGCCCCTGACTACTGACCAGAACCATGCTCTACACCCATTCCCTGAACTACCTAAGGACCTGACGTGTGGGAGACCTGACAAAGACACCCCTACAACCTTTGGGGACCATCATGTAGATGGACAACAGTCAGAGTCCCTGACTCTAAGCAGCATGAACCCTAATGCACACACAGACATCCTTCCAGACTGAAGTTTATGACATGAGTACTCACCCCCTTGTGACTGCTGTGCAGCCTTCAAGCGCCCATCCAGGTCCAGGTACGCCACTGCCAGGATACATTGCATGAGGGGGGGGATGGGCACCCCTTCCACATTGGGAGGACTTCCCCAGCTGGGCCTCACAGATTTTACGCGCCCAGCGCCGCAGGTCCTCCCACCTCTTCCTGCAGTGGGTGCTCTGCCGGTTGTAGACCCCCAGGGCCCGCACCTCCTTGGCGATGGCATGCCTCCTTGGCGATGGCATGCCAAAGTGCCCTCTTCTGGTGGGCGCTGACCTAAAAGGATGAAACAGAATGGAACACAGAGATCAGGCACTTGCAGTCGACTAGGGGACGGACAGTACTGTCAGACTTACAGGACATATGCACGCAGCATGCCATGCACCATTGCCCATGCAGGCTCAGAGATGCACACAAATGTCCTTACAACACCGTCCATTACACCTAAACAGTGCACCCCAAACCCAGACTCACCTGTACCTCTGGCCGTCCGTGGAGTTTTGCCTACAGGGGCAGGACCCATCCACTAGCCTCTCCAGTTCCTCCTGGATGAAGGCCGGGGCCCTTTCACCTGCAGCACAAGCCACATCCATGACCATAGGCAGGACACAGCGGTACACACAGTGGAGTACCTGTCCGCACGAGATCAGGGAGTCAAGTGAAGTATAGATCATGAATTTGCATGCGTACTGTGATGGTGTGCACCGTCACCGGCGGCGGCGATCATGATAAGCCAGGATTCCCATTGGCATCCATGTTGACCAATGACGGTGCGAAAGGCGGTAAACACTAGCGTATGAGGTCACTTCCACAACGACAGACCTGGATTACAGTGGGCAGACATTTTGGCACTAACTACGCATCTATAAATAAAATTGTGCACAATGCAGGCCCTACTTGCCACATGAAGCACCTATGCATGTGACCATTTCGTAATATAACACACATGAAAAACACTGTTCCCTCATTGAGGTGTAGATGTAGTTCTGTCAAGAACCTGTTACTGTTGAGTCACTACAATGAAGTATGCAGTGCACAATTGATGACTGTGTGCCTATGTATGTGTGTTCATCACACCTTTTTGATATCCCTCGTAGGTACCGACCCTTGTGGCGAGGAAGGGCACCAATGGTGTACAGACCACTGGTGGGTATGAGGACCAGGGTGGAGCATCAGATCCCAATCAATTATAGATTCACCCGTGCAACAATTCAGGAACTTTGTGCATTACTGGATCCTGCACTAGCTCTGGGAAATCGTAATCAGCATGCCATCCCTACTGAAGTGCAGGTGCTCTCCGCACTCCATTTCCTGGCCACGGGATCATTTCAAGTGACTGTGGGCATGGGTGCTGGATTTTTACAGCCAATGTTCAGTATGGTATTGACCAGATTTCTAAATGTATTTGTACTACACCTGCAGTCTTATGTGAGATTTCCCTAAAGTACTGACCTCCCTGCCATCAATTCTGATTTCTATGCCTTTGCCAACATACCCCATGTGATAGGTGCCTTTGATGGCACCCACATACCGATCATACCTCCAAGAGTCAGTGAACAGGTGTACAGAAACAGAAAGAACTTTCATTCCATGAACATCCAATTGGTATGCACTGCAGACCAGTACATCTCACATGTGAATGCCATGTCCCCAGATTCAGTCCATGATTCCTTTGTGCTGAGGGACAGTAGTGTGCCACAAAAGATGGAACAACTACTAGAGGACAGAGGATGGATCATAGGTAAGTGTTTCTGGGGGTCATTCTGACCCCGGCGGGCGGCGGTTGCCGCCCGCCTGGCGGGAACCGCCATTTGGCCGCTCCACGGTCAAAAGACCGCTGCCGGCATTCTGACCTTCCCGCTGGGCCGGCGGGCGCTACCCAAGGTAGCGCCCGCCGACCCAGCGGGAAGGAGGCCTGCAACACAGAAGCCGGCTCCGAATGGAGCCGGCGGTGTTGCGGGCGTGCGACGGGTGCAGTTGCACCCGTCGCGCTTTTCACTGTCTGCTAAGCAGACAGTGAAAAGCTTCATGGGGCCCTGTTAGGGGGCCCCTGCACTGCCCATGCCAGTGGCATGGGCAGTGCAGGGGCCCCCAGGGGCCCCTAGACACCCGTTACCGCCAGCCTCTTCCTGGCGGTAACAACCGCCAGAAACAGGCTGGCGGTAAGGGGGTCAGAATCCCCATGGCGGTGCTGCTTGCAGCGCCGCCATGGCGGATTTGCCCAGCCGGGGGAAAAATGGCGTGAAACCGCCGGCCCCGGTTTTCTGACCGCAGCTTTACCGCCACGGTCAGAATGGGCTAGGAAGCACTGCCAGCCTGTTGGCGGTGCTTCCGTCATTCGCGGCCCTGGCGGTCTTTGACAGCCAGGGTCGGAATTACCCCCTTTGTTACTAACTGACACATAGCAGACAGCCAGGCAGTCTCACTAAGGGGCTTGACAATGACTACTCTGTATTGCACATTTTTCTAGGTGATTCTGGCTATCCCAACTTTCGTTGGCTCCTGACACCAATGAGGAATCCTAGGACGGATGCAGAGAGTAATTACAATGAGGCCCATGGAAGTACTAGGATGGTGATAGAGCGCACAATAGGTCTCCTGAAGGCTAGATTTCGTTGTCTATATATCTCTGGGGGTTCCCTTGCCTATGGGCCTGAAAAGGTGTGTAGAACAGTGGTGGCCTGCTGCATGCTGCACAACGTGGCAGTGAGACATTCTATCCCCCTCTTGGAGGTGGAGGGTGCTGTATGTTCTGACCAGCTACCTCAGAGAGGGGACGAGAGTGATGGTGATGATGAGGAAGGGGAAGATGTCAATTCCAGGACCCAACTGATACAACTCTACTTCCAGTAACTGTGTGGGACTTAGGCCTGGCATTGGGGTTTGTGACACATACCGTCAGTGTGCCTAGTCATATAGGAATGGGGTTTGAGATGTGAAACAGGGTCCAGTTCTGCATGGTACAGATTTAAATTTAGTGCATTTACTTTGAGCCCACATTTAGGCACAAGAGGCCTTTCATGCAACGATTTGACAATAAAGTGGATATCAGCCAGTTGCATCCACACTTCACTTTGTTCACATTTTAACACAGGGGACAGTGTTACAGGTGTGATATGTGTTTTATAGGTGGCAGGAAGTGAATAGTGCTATTTACAGTGATGGCAAGTCATAAGTGGTGGGTGTCCTCAATGCCAACCTGGTGGCAGCCTTGTTGGTAGTATTGATGGGCCCATCATTTCTTACATTAGTTCATATTGCCTATTAGCAATGTGTGGTGGTTGATTGAGTGGGATGATTGCTGTGCAGATTTTTGCTGAGTTACTTCTTGAAGAGGGCCTTGTTCTTTGCTGGGGTTCCAGTGCCATATCTTGGCCTGAGGGTCCGTTTGGGTGCCTGCTGTTGATCTTGAGGGGATGACATGGTTGGCCCTTGGGTTTCCTGTGAGGGTAGTTCATGGGATGTTTCTGATGATGGTGTAATTGCCAGGTCGGTGTCCGGTGCTGTAGTGGGGGCCTCCTGTCCGGTGTGGGTCTCAGACTGGGTTTGTACCACCTGAAGTAGTGCTCCTGCTATGCTGGCCATTGTGGCGTTATGCTGATTCCACTCGCCATGGCCTGTTGGGGGTGTTCCTGTTGTATCCTCTGACTGTGCTCCAGGGTGGATACTATCTGTGCCAACTTGCCATGGGTATGCTGGCAGGCCCCCAATACCTCAGATATCATGCCCTGGGCTGCTGCATCCATCCTGTGGCCTCCCCCATGGCCCACTTGAACTTGCCCTAGCCCCCTGTGCCTGTGTCCCCTGCACAGGTCTGGACGTGCCACTTGTACTGGGGCCCTCGCCTTCTTGCATGTTGGGAGTGGGAGACTGTGGCCTCTCTACCTGTGTTCCACCAGTCCGTGGCCTGGATACACTGGTGTGGGGACGCTTACCCTGGGCTGCTGTTCTTGACTGGATGGTAGGGGTGTCAGTAGTATCCTGGGTGGGGATGCTGCATGGTGACGGTCCAGGACTGTGTGAGGGGCCTGCCTGCACATCAGTGTCCAGGGATCCTTCACCAGTGTCCTGTGAGGTGCCTCTGTCTCCCTGGGGGGCACTGGCACTCATTCTCCCGCCTGTGAGGGTGGCATGTGTGGTGGTGCCTGATGGGGGACATAGACATGTCTGTTACAAATGCATGAACATTTCGGGTGCACAGGACTGGGCTATTTTGTGCTGGTGTTACTTTCTGTGGCCATCCAGGGTATCTTTGTCAGGTTTACACTGCATTTTTCTTCGGGTGTGGGGTTGCATTGGGGGGGTGTAGTTCCATTGTGGATCCTTGCAGGGGTAGGTGGCTGTGCACGGGGGAGGGATGTGGGTCTGTTAGTGGGTATGTGGTCAGGCGGATTCAGTGGCAGTTGTCTGGGTGGGGTATTGGTCCTGGTGGGTGTGGGTGGGGTGGGGTGGTGCATGCATTAAATGTATGGTGTATATGGGGTAAATGTGGATGACTTACCCGAGTCCATTCCGAGTCCAGTGAGTCCCTCAGGGTGCAGGGTGGCCAGCACCTTTTCCTCCCAGTCGGTGTATTCGGGTGGTGTTGGTGGCGGTCCTCCCACCAGTCTTCTGGACTGCAATGTGGTGCCTTGATGGCATGCCCCCGACCTTCCCCCGCAGGTCGTTCCATCTCTTCCGGATGTCGTCCCTGGTGCGAGGATGGTGTCCCACTGCATTGACCCTGTTCACAATGGTCTGCCATAGCTCCATCTTCCTTCCGATCGGTGTGTTCTGCACCTCAGCCCCGAATATTTGTGGCTCCACCTTCAGGATCTCATCCACCATGGTCCTTAACTCCCTTTCTGTGAAGCGTGGATGTTTTGGGGGGTGACATGGTGAATGTGGTGAATGGTGTCGGGCCTGGAAACGCGGTGAGGGTGCTTTTCCGTGGGTCGGTGTGCATCTCATGTATGGTGGCGTTCAGTGTCTGCTTCTGGTGCTCTCCGTCTTTGGCCTGGTTTTGTTGTAAAGGATTGTGGAGTGTGTCTAGGAGTATTTTATGGGGTTATGTATGTGTGTCAGGTGTGTGGGTTTCACGCATATCCAATGTGTGCACTTCTTGCTGTTTAGTCCACTTGCCGCCTGTGGCGGTCGACACCGCCAATGGTCGTTTGACTGCCAATGACCGCCAAGGTGATTTGTTCATCATTATTTGGAGGGTGGGATGTGGGTGTGCTCGGCGGTGGTGGGATGGGGAGGTCCAGCATTCCTGCCGACAAGGTCGTGGAGGGGACTGGTGGTCTGTTGATTTTTGGCAGGGTGGGAATTTTTGATCATTTTATTGCGGGTTTCCATTCACCGCCAACAGCGGCCTTCTGTTCACCACCACCACGGCAGTTGGCGGTGTTTACCGCTTTTTTCATAATGACCACCCAACTGTCTTGGAAAATGTGACAACTTAAATGGCCACCATAGCATGTACGAACATTAATGAAGATGTTATATTAGTTGTTTAAATAATGTATTAGTGGACCTTACTAATGTATTAATGAAATATTTTTGCTTAGCTTTACTAGGCAAAGAGTAATTATGAAACTTGAGCCTAGTCGACAAGGCCTCATGTTAAACTTCATGGCATGAATAAATAAATGTCCATAAATGTTTTGTTAGAGCAGAGAATTCACTTCATTATTCACACAGTGCTGACCAAACAATTTGTAAATGTCTTAAACTTTCTTGTGAGAACTGTCTGCTGCAATGTAGTGTACTATCTACGGATTCCAAATGTATCCTTGATGCGTGAGAAATAAATGTTCCCAGGACTGGACAATGGCTGCACTGACTGGAGTTATGATTGCAACTAAAAAGTTATCTGACGAAACTGGTGATGGTAATGGGAGAAGAGGAGTCGATCGTCGACTGTTGAAAGATTGTCTAACTATATCACAGATTTGAGAATGAATGTTTATTTGTTCTACTGTGAACACCGATTTGATGACCAATGACAACATGAGAAAACGGTTTATGGATCTTTAGTTTATCCCAACTACATTTTACAGAAATGCTCATAATTCTGGTGGTTCAAGTCCTGTTTGAGGAGCAGAGCAGTTCCTGATGTGTTCTTTTCCAAGCTTTAACCTCACTGCATAATTTTGTTAATGCTATTGATGCTGTTACCTTAGCTTGGTGCCCTTTCTAAGTTGGTTCAGTTAACTTAAAAACACCACTGTGGCTAAGCCCATCCCCTTTACTTTCCCTTGCCAAAGCTGACAAGACGGATGTCCAACGGACGAAGAATTCACAACTTGCTGATCGATTCAGAAGAGGTAAAACAAAATGCTATTGTCTTGGTTATAGATTAGGTACCAACCGCTATTTTGGTAGAGCTATAGTTAGTTGTTTTCTAAATGACTTGTGACTAAATTATTTTTGCATGAAAACCAAACATGCCATTCAAATTGAAGGATTAGTGTGTCACATACTTATAAAGGTTATTAACAAAGAATTGATGTTATTCATCTGTCAAGCCTAGATGTATGCCAAAAACCACATCTGTGGATGGTGGGGAAGAACATGGCGGCTGGCTGACGCGTGCCGCGGAGGAGCTCTGGTGCCGGTCTGGAGGAGCGCGCACGGATTGCGCTCCGCCTGCCGTGCAGTTTCTCTCAGTTGGCGGCTGCCCTGGAGGAAAGGAACAGAGAAGCGGCGTTTTTTCGGCCCGCGATTTGGACGCGGGCCGTTCAGGAACTGAATCACGGTAGACGCATTGCAGCTAGAGTTCCACTCTGGGGGAATAAGGGAAGTGTCAGCACAAGCTGCACTCCCGTTCTGTGGACCACGAGGACACCGAAGGAATGGGACAGAAGAATCAAGAGGACATTGCTCCCTCTTTGTATTACAACAAAAGAAAAAGGTATTGGGACTTTGCTGCGGGGGGCAACTATGTTTTTTGACCCCCTGCATCTGTTTCTCCCCCGGTATGGAGTGGATCCCTTTGATAACTCTAGGATGCAGAGCACAAAGGGGGTGAGCCTAGGTAGAAGGAGAGGTGGAGATGGAGCTGGGAAGAGAGGTGACCTGGGCTACTCTTTGAGAAGTAGTAAGAAAAGTCCAAGCCTAAAAAGGAGTTTTGTACCTCAGGTCGCACCCCCCTTCCCCTGTAAAGAGCTGGAGAGCTAGTGAGTCGGCTGTGGTCGAGGTTGAGGCAGCAGGGAAGAGCGGCGGCTCCAGTCATTCGGGGGGGTCGGACGAACCCTTGGCACTCAGTTTCGGATTCTAGGAGGACAAGAATTACCCCGTCGCTTAGGACATACTCTAGAGTCCTCTCTGGCACACAGGAGAAAGACAAGGGGATGGAGGTAGTAGTTCTGGGGGCTCCCGATGATATTCCAGGAGGGGGTGTAGAAAGCAGCCCGGTTTCACAGATTGAACTCTCCCCTAATAGGTTTCAGCTGCTAGAGACTCATAATCTACACCAGAGTAGTAGTAGGAGCAGGGGCTCAAGTCAAGAGTAGGGTCTCGGACTCCCTTTCGAGGGCTCTATTATGTACAAGCAGGACGTGGTGCTAGCAGAGAAGCAAGGTGAGGAGGTGGTTCATCAACAAGATGAGGTAGTACCCATCCAGTGCCAGTCCCCAAAGGATGAACCCCTTGTCAAATCTATTGCAGGGATGATACGGGACTTAGCAGGGGAAGTAAGGGGAGGTTTTGAGACCTCAAATACAAACCAAAAAGAGATCAGGGGGTGAAACCCTTGGGCAGAAGCTGGATGATTTAGCTGAGCGAACGGCTGCTTTGGAATTCGAAGTTTCTGGTCTGAGGAGAGTTACAGAAGAAAATAGGGAGGCAATTTATCAGGTGAAACTGTGGGAGGAAAGTTTGCAAGTGAAGCTTGAAACAATGGAGAATAGAATAAGGAGAAACAATTTGAGACTTTTGAGAGTCCCGGAGGAACTGGAAAAAGGGGATCTGAAAAGCTTTGTATTCCATTTGATTAAGCAAGGTACCCATATTTAAGAGGAGGAGGAAGTCTAAGTAAAAGATATTCAGCGAGTGCACAGAGACCCTTTTAGGAAATCTACCATAGGGATAAACCGAGAAAAATATTGGTATGCTTCCATACATATGCCATCAAAGAATGGATTTTAGCTATGGCATTGAAGAATAAGACTTTAACAGCAGAGGGTATCAATTTTGAGATTAGATCAGATTTATCTACCGCGACTTTGAATAGACAGTGGGAGTTGGGGAAAAGAATTGATGTTTTGAAGTGCTTAGGGGCTACGGCCCAGTTGAAATTCCCTGCATCTTTGAAGGTGATGGCAAACAATAAAATGTATATATTTAGAGACATTTGAGAGGTAGACGGTCTGATTAAGACATTGGATAAGGACTATCAGCCTTTGGGATAAGGAGCGTGCTTCTTTTTGGTTTTTTTAAGGTTAGTTCTAGGCCGGCAGGAGCCTCCCACGGCGAGGTGCCATGTGAGGAGAAAGGGTGGGTTCTCTCAGGGAAAGGGTGGTGGGTTTTGGGGTGTGTGGGAGATAGGAGGAGGTCGGAGAAGGACACAGGGTGGGAAGCATGTGGGAAAAACAAAAAAAAATTGTCCTGATTCAGTTATGAAATGGTAATTCTTCTCTAGGGCTAGGGTGAGAGCGTGTTGGAAGAGAGGAAACGAGGATGAAGGGTGAAGAACTAAGGCTTCTTTCTTGGAACGTAAATGGTTTAAGAGTAAGGGCCAGACAACAGAGGTTATTGCAATATTGTAGGGGTTCTCAAGCTATGGTGATGATTTTACGAGAAACACATCTGCCCAGTGATGAGTGTAGTAAGTTGTTTAAGCCGCATAATTGGATTCAGCATATTCTATGTTCTACCCAAGCGGGAGGAAGTAAGGGGGTGGTTTACTAGTTAAGAACCATCCCGAGATTTCTTTTCAGGGAGGACTAGTGGATAGAGCTGGGAGATGGGTAATAGGGAGGTTACTGGCTTTTAATCAGGCCCTCAGTTTAGTGGGACACTATGGTCCAAATTGGGATGATGTCCGCCCTTCTTTAGATTTATATCATCACCTGCTTCAGTATACAGACCCAATAATATGGGCGGGAGATTTTAATATTGTGCTGGACTATGATCTTGATCCTTCTAAGTCGAGCAGGGCAAAAATGAATGAGAAGATGAGATCTCAGGTAATTAATATGATGTCCCATTTTGGGTTACATGACATGTGGAGGGAGAGGATGGGAACGGGGGGGGGCATTCTTATAATAACAAGAAGTATAAACATCAATCCAGGATTGATTATGTGTTAGTTGATGGGAGGGTGAGAGAGAGTGTTGAAGAGGTTTTGCATACTGGGGTGCATTTGTCAGACCATTCAGCTCTGAGTGTGTGCTTTAAGCTCGGCAGGAGTGCTAGGCAGTTAAGGTGGATGTTAGATAGGCTCTCCTCTTAGATGAAGCTATTATGGCAGATTTGAAGAAGGATACGGAAGAGTATTTTAGGTTAAATGATGGTTCAGCATCACCAGAGGTGGTTTTGGATGCATATAAGGCTTTTTTGAGAGGTAGATTGATGAGAGCAGCCTCCTTCAAAAGGAGAGTATATAAAAGTAAGATTACAGGTTTGGAAGAGCTTATACAGATAACAGAGGAAAAGTTATTAGGTAAAGATGGTCAGGTAGAAGAAAAGGAACAACTAGCTAAGGTACTCCAAGAATATTGCAATTAACTTGTAGCTGAACTAGACAGAAGAGTCAAGGAGAGATGTGAGGCTAATGAGAAGTTTTTCTTTGAATATGGGGAAAATTGCAAAAAAATACTACGATGGCAAACAAAATCCAAGCTGATGAGGAATAGAGTGGTGGAGATTCAGTGGGGGGAATGGAGGGGTTTCGTGTACAGGGAACGAGTAAATATAAGAGACGTTCTAGGAGTACTTCCGGGATCTTTATGGGGAAAGGTTAAATGTATCCCAAGGGCTGGTCTAGGCTTGGTTTTGGGGTGTAGATCTCACGCCCCTGGGAAATGAGGATGAGGATAGAGGAAACCTGAATGAAGGAATTAGGCGAGATAAAGTGGAAGGAGTGATTGCCTAGGGAAAATCGGGGAAGGCGCCTGGTCCTGATGGATTACCCCTGGAAGTGTGTAAGGTTTTAGGAGATAGCATAATTGATGTTATGGTAGGGTTGTGTGATAGTATTTTTAAGGAGGGGGCAGCGCTCCCTTCTTGGAGGGAGGCAATGATTACCTGCAAAAGTCTTGGCAAATAGATTGGATAAACTTGTCGGGAAATTGATTCATGCAGATCAAAAGGAGTTTATGAAGGGTAGATACATGCATGTGTTAACACATGGTTTGATAGGGACAAGAGATTTGGCAAGCACGTTTAAGCTTCCTCTTGCGGTAGTAATGATTGATGCCACTACAGCATTTGACATGGTTAATTGGTCCTTCCTGGTTACGCTTAGTGAACATCTTACTTTGGGGATTAGGTTTATAAGGATACTACGGATTATATATCATGATCCAGTGGCAAGAGTTTTAGTTAATATCTCCCTAACCGGTCCTGTTAGGATTGAGAGGGGGACGAGACAAGGATGCCCGCTATCCCCCCTCTTATTCAACTTATATATTGAACCCCTTGCTAGTATATTCAGGCACAACCCATTGATACTCCTGTTCCAGTATGAAAGTTGGTATAAGAAAGTAGCGTTATACTCGGATGATTTGTTGGTTTATACGAGTAATTTAAACCAATCCCTGCCTGTTTTGGAAGAATTGATAACGGAATTTGGGGGAATGGCGGGGTACGTGGTTAATAAAGTTTAAACAGAAGTCATGGCTTGGAATATGCCCGAGATTACTGTTCTGGGGAACGTTAAGATTAGTAGAGAGGTGAAGTATTTGGGCATTACTATAACAGAAGATCTGGGGGCGACCCCAGAAAGAAACTTTGTGATAGTTATGACTGAGGCATGTAAGCAGATGAAGAAGTGGGTTAACCTGCCTCTTACGATTCTAGCTAGGGTCAACTTGGTCAAAATGATGCTCTTGCCGAAGGTGCTGTTTATTTTCAATGCACTACCTTTAAGATTTGATAAAGAATGGATAGATAAATTTCAAGGCAAGATTGGTAGCTTTATATGGGGCAATAAGAGCGCTCGTATAGCGTGGAAAAAGTTGAGGCGGAGGAAAGAGAAAGGGGGCTTAGCACTGCCAGATTTGCAACTTTATGCATGGGGAAATTTTATAAAGAATATGAGGAAGGCTTGTAGTGGCGCTGCCACCTCTGATTTCGGGTCACACTTAAGATAATGATGAAAGTGGCAAAGGTCCCAGAGGAGGGCTTTCTGTACAAATTTGGAGACCCAAAATGTTTCAAGAAAGTGAGGCTTGGAATATTAGCTGATTCGGCAAACATCTGGTATGAAATAAGGAGAGGTACTAACCTGCCATATTACAGTAAATGGGCACCCATATGGAACTCACCAGGGTCACCCGAATGGACAAAGGACATTTTAGCTGTTCCGTTGTGGGAGTCTGGGTTGTTGCAATAGGGCAGCTATGTACGGAAGAAGGTCTGAAATGTATCTAAATTTATATACTGGCAAATAAGGAGCTGGGTGAAGCAAGTCAAAGGAGGAGTGGGCAGCACAAATCCATTGGAGGAGTTATTACAGAAAGAGGAAATTGGCAAAAAAGAACTATCAAGATGGTATTGGACCCTCCTGGATACGCTGGATGGTGATTTTGTGCTGCTGGAAGATACTTGGAAAGATCACCTCCCAGGAGTGCAGATTACAGAGTTGTGGCAAGTACCTGTAGCTTTGTTGTATTCTGCAGTCAAAATGGCTTGGTTAAGAAGGGACCATCTATTTACAATCCACAGGGTTTTTTGGACCCTGGAAAAACTGTCAAGATTGGAGTTGGGCAATAAGATCTGCTGCCGGAAGTGTGGTGCCAAGTCAGTAGGGGATCTGCATATGTTTGTGGACTGTCCCTCTCTCCAATGTTTCTGGCCTGAGGTGGGTGAAGTTATTAACCAGATTTTGCCCATGGAGTGTAAGGTAAGCCCTTCTTTGATCATCTTTGGTTGTATCCAAGGAGTTAACAGTATTAAAAAAGACAGTGCTAAGTTACTTTTTTATATGAGCTTGTTGGCTAGAAGAGAGATATGTAGGAAGTGGATTAGCCCGGTGCCCCCAACTTTTGAAGATTGCAAAGACTCGTTATTCTATAATCTAGTATGCGACGCCAGAGAAGGGGGAATCAGTAAATGTTCCAGATTTTGGGAGCCATTAATTAATTGGTTTACAAAGTAGCAAGTGGCAGTTGGTCCTATGATCATACTCTTAAAAGTCCAAGAAATGGTACACTCAGTGTTCCAGAGGGTTACCCAGCCCAAAGATGGACCTTTTCCCAGGTCTGGACGTGTTTTGCGACAAACTATGCAGGCATTTGGAGACGGTTCAGACCAAGGAACTAAGGGATTGAGGACAAAAAAAAAAAAAGCCTTGATGTACGCCATCTCTGTTGTTCAGTTATTGTTGTTAATAATTTGTATGGTAACTCTTGAATGCCTAATGATAAATGCTTTGGTTAGATTGAGATTCTTTCGCCATTTTGCTCAGCCCGTCTTGTTTGAATATGCATATCATTTGGTCTTGAGATCAATGTAAGTGTTATTAGCACTGTTAAACTAAGGAAATAAACTTTATAACTTTACTTAAAGGTGTGGTTATTTATGGCCACATTGGTCATGATGTGTAAAGTTTACTGACTCAAATTTTCTGATGTTTGATTTATTAGATGGGTTACATTGGTGTTGGGTAGGTCATAAGCAAAATTAGTGTCCATGCTGGAACACTCTTAGCATGAGTCAAAAGGTCCATCGTACTTCTAATGCGCCCCCATATGATTACATTATCAAACGACAAATAAGGTCAGGCGTGATGTAGCAGAAACGGATGGTTACGTCTCCTTAAGAGGCCGCTATGATTTTCCAGATATAGAAGAACCGGATGGTTATGTCTCCCTAAAAGCCTACCATGACTTTCTCCAAACCTTGGATTTTGCCAATTCTTGTTTGAAGATGTTCTCAGTGAGATTGTGAATGGAATAGGTTTTGCGTTTGCCCTGCTTAAGCAAATCGCAGTGAATTGTGATGTTTGTGAGTAAAAGGAGTTGTTTAAGGAGTTTGCGTACTCCAAAGAGTGTGTGTAGGGAAGTCGTCAAACTTCACATGTGTGTGGCGCTTTGTGCTATTGCCCACGTGGTTGTTGGTATACAGACCCTGGGTGTTCTAAGACTTTGGAGTATTGGTTATTGTACAAGTGTAGCAGACACTCAGTTGATGTTGTATTTTGTCTGTTTAATAGGTCTATCGGGCGTGGTTGACTGGCTCATAGAGCGTGTGTTAAAGCGAGTGTTAGTTTCGACTGAGATTTGGTGATTCCTAAGTAGTGCACCAGGAGGATCTGATGATCAGTTGAGGGTAGAATTTGCTGGTCGAATTTTGCTTGCGAGTCAGGAAACCTGAGATAGAAGGAGTATCTGTTGGAGCTAAACGCCACAGTTGAAAATTCAGTAAGGTTTCCAAAGTGATTGTGTTTCCTACCTGTAGTAAACGGACAACTTTGTGTATTGGTTTTATTTAGTGCTTGCGATGTTTGCATTTAGTTTGCCATGATCTGAGCTGAGGAAGACAAGCAAGAGGGCTTTGTCAGCCACTGTACGTGTGAGTGTTAAGAAATTGGAGCAACCATAGCTCACACACACACACTTGCAAATTCACACCCCAAATGCTCAAATCACAGCTAGTTAACAAACAACCCATTAAATAACAACCCACTTCCAAGCAAAGGAATATACTGTGCCAGTAGTAATGTTAAGGTGATATGTAATGTCTAGTGATGTCATCTATCTCATTTTTACTTTTTTATATCATCTGAGACATTATGGTGTGGTTATGATCACTGCGTTTAAGGTGACAGTTCTGGGTTGTTGCAAATATGGACTATGTAGCCATTTTATAACCACTCCACGGTCGATAAATATTTATTTGAAATCAAGTTACATGGATAACATGCACACTGTCATAGACGAATCCATTCTTCTATAAATCTACACAGTTTCTATCTCACTTGGAAGAAAAAATGTGGGTGCCATTGACAAAACCAAAAAAAAAAACTACTGAATTTATTCAAAACTGAAAAAGAGAAGAAAAGCAACACATTATCTTTTTATTTTTCACTTACCGCAGTAGGTGCATTGATAACTGAAACATTGTACCCATAATGAAAGGAACCTCCGATTCCAGCTGCAAAGGCAGCTAACAAGAGGTTTCTGGTTGGAACCTACGGAAATATAAGCACAAATATTTTACGTTTTGCATTAAACAAACAGATGACATTTACATGTCAGAGAAACAACAACTTCAGAGTTTTGTAAATGCACATTGTATTTTTAGCCAAATTACATAACCTGTGGATGGGACACTTTTGAACAAAACAGTCGTTGAAGGATAATTTGCAGGATAATTTGTGCCTATCTCGAAACTGCCCTTTGTATGTGACCCTTGGTTCTCTGACGTCCACTGATTCCACCCTACATCTGCATGCACCAGTCCACCCTTGTGTGCCACATAGTCTGTATGTCGTCATAAGGCTCGGCTTGGAGAGTGTAAAAAATGCATCAAAGTGACTGTAGCAAAGAAACACCCAGGAGGTTATAGTTTCTGAGAGCAGAAGACTAGGGGGAGATTTTGTTTTCAGTAAGTTCTGCACAGCCCACTGCATCAGGACAGAAGACAGGAAATCTCCAATGCACCTGGACATAAAGTGGAAGCTGACAAAAAGGGAAGTATCTGTACGGGAGTATGATAGAAAACTGCAAAGCAATTCTGCCTCTTCCCCGAAGCATGCCTACGAAAAAATATAATGGTATGATACACGCTTTTTGTGTAGTGCATGTTAACAAATTACTTGGCCACTTAGCTCTTTGGTACAGAGCTTGTCTATAGTTTTGTAGTTTGGGCGCCTCTATGAATTGTAGTAAAATTAATAAAATGATCACCCCTCCCCCCCAACAGGCAACTGTCACTGTTCAGAGTTGGATCTATCCCTTGCCCAAGGCTCATCACCTCCTAATCTCTGTCGCCAACTCCTCTACTGAATCACAGATCAAGAATGGATATATGCAATGTTAATTTTAGAATGGACGCCATGACTCAGTGGTAGGTAAATCTTTTTATTGCCTAACTTATATTAAAATTCACTGCAAATCCTAAAAAACACACTCAGTCCCCTCTACAAATAATACATTAAAAATGTCCACAGATAAAATCATAAAAAATCAACAATCTAATTAAAATGTTTCTTTAAAAGTAAAAGACACAATGTTATTATTTAATCAACATAGTTGTAAAATCAACTGATACTCCTGTTTTCAAATCAATAAGAATTACCACTAATGCATGAATGCAATAACCCCAACTTTTACCATAAACGATCTGCTTGACGTAACCTGTATTAATACACGTTACAATTTTGAAACCTATTTCTGTTTAATCCCTGTATTATTCAAGTGTATTGTCATCATTTTAGTGAACTGAGGGGCATGTTTATGAGCCCCTAGCGCCACCAGAGCCTAACTTTATGTGACGCTCCGGTGGCGCTATGACCTGTACCATATTTACAAGATGGCATTAAGCCACTTTCTGTGGCTTAACGCCACCTTTTAAATACGGCCCCTTCACACACAGCCCTTTGCATGGAAGGGGCGTGCAATGTGTGTTGCTGTGGACGTGCCACAGCAACACCCATTGCATTTTGACGCTGCCCCATATTTATGTGTTTTTGTAAACCTGAGGCAGTGCCTAATTCTAACGCCACCTGTGGCACCATGAGGAGAAATACTTTTATTCCTCCTCATTTTTTGCTTTTTCTGCGTGTGCTGCATTCTGCAGCAGGCATAGAAATAGCAAAATGCCAGTAATGATTATTTATCTGCGGGAAGGTGTCCCTTCCTGCACATAAACAATAATTTCAAAATGACGCTTTGGCACTTCTCTGAGTGCCAAATCACCTTTAGTGATTGTTTACATGCAGGAAGGGACACCTTCCACACATAAACAATCAAAGCCCTCAACACAGACATCCTTGCATGATGGTGCAAGCATGCCTGCGTTGGTGTTGGCAGCTAAATGTAGTGCCAGCGCTGGGGGAAATACAGGGGTGTGCCATATTCTAATAAATATGGTGCATCCCTGAATTTCTAAAGTGATGCAATGCGGTGCTGCAAATTTTGGCGCAGCACCATGCTGCACCACTTTCTGCTAAATATGGGCCTATGGGGCATATTTATAAGCCCCTAGCGCCTCCTTGCGCCACATTAGCATCATTTTTTTAATGCTAATGTGGCCCAACGAGGCCAAATTCCCAATGCCATATTTACAAAGTGGCGCAATGCATGCATTGCGACATTTTGTAACCCTTTGCACTACAGTATGCCTGCACCAGGCATAATGTATGCAAAGAGGGCGTTCAGGACAAAAAAAGGTGCAAGGAAACCTATGAGATTTCCTTGCGTCATTTTGTACGGCACTTTTAATGCTTGATCAGAGCAGGCCTTACGACGGGACTTTCATTATTTATAATGGGCCCCTATGTACACTGCAGGAGTAGCGCCAATATTTTGGCAATACTCCTGCAGAGTACATCAATAACGTCATGAAAAATGGTGCTATTGCCCCCTACCCTGCACGATGGTGTGCTGTATTTAAAATACAGAGCACACAGGGTGGTGTTAGGGGGGCACTAAGGGGTGCAGGGAAAGTGGTGCTGCACTCGGTGCAGTGCCACTTTCCTTAAAACTGCCCCTTTGTGGTACATCCAATTAGCTTGCTTGTCCTTCCTGCAAAACAGTACTCAGTTGCCTCTTTAAGTGTTCTAATACCTTTTTCCTTCATAAATGGGTTGAGGTACTTAGGGGCTTTTTACAAGCAGCCTGCGCTGCCGGTGCATCACTTTTGTGACACACTTGTGGCGCAGGCAGCAGACCCATATCTACAATGCCACACAAAGTCACTTTGCATGGCTTTTCATGGCCTTGTAGTTATGGAGTAAGGCAATGCAGCACAAGTCACTGCGTTGCCTTACCTTGTGTAAGGGAAGCATTTCCATGTGTGTTGTGTGGGTGTTCCCACGCGACACCATGGATTTTGACTCATTCCCAGATTTACGAGGTTTTGCGTCAAAAGCCTATGCCACCCCAGGGGCGGCATAAGGGTGACGCCACAGGAAGAAATATCTTTATTCCTTCCTGTGTTTCCTTTTTCTATGTGTGCTGGATTTTGCTGCACACATGGAAAGAGGAAAACTCCTCTCATGATTGTTTTTGTGCAGGAAGGTACCCTTTCTTGCACAAAAACAATCATCCCTGCAAATTAGGCACTTAGCAATTTGTGCGCCAGTGCAGGGGAAAAGGACAGGAATGTGCCATATCTTGCAAATTCCTGCCCTTTTGTTTTGACGCAGAGCAGCACAAAGAAGGCTTGCAGCTCTGCCCTGCGTCAAAACATTGTAAATGCAATTTGTAGCACAGATAGAAAGAGGAATATGGCTCTCGTGATTTTTTTTGTGCAGGAAGGTGTTCATCTCTGCATTGCAGGCACCCTTGCACCTTAGTTAAAGGGTGCCTGCGTTGGCACATGGCAGCAGGGGAAAAGGACAGGAATGCGCCATATCTTGTTGATACAGTGCATTTCTGTCCTTTTGTTTTGATGCAGGGCAGCACAGCAAGAAGGCATGTGGCGCTGCCCTGTGTCAAAACGTTGCTCAGTTGTTTTAGAGTATGAGTTGCAGAAGCGGCACTGAGTCCTACTCTTGTCAGTTTTATCACAGCCCTCGAATTACAACAAGGAGATATAAAGGAGCCTAAAGCATAAAAAAAAACATTTTTTTACCCCTTAGACCTAGTGAGAATCAAGGTACAGCTGCCTTTTTAGGGTCCAACCTGTGATAGCATGCGCTAGCGCATGCGTATCACTTGCGAGACACTGTTGTAGTTAGAAAAGGGCTTGAAGACTGTGATGCACTCTTCTTTCCAGCCTTGTTATTGGTGATGGTGGCATTTCACCATTTCCGTTCTTGTCCGTGGCGCAGGGACCAAGTACTGATTGATACAATTTATTCTGTGCCCGTCCGCTGCTCTCTACGTGACCGAGGTACTATTTTATTTATAACTCACTTCTCTTTTTGCTTTTTGATCGATTCCCGGACCCTCCACCCTATTGTGACTTGCCCATTGATGTTGCACTACATTAGTTACAAATCAAAGCACGTGTGGATTGCAAGCTTCTCACCGGACTCCACACCTCTGTAACTGGCACGGAAGATATGGTGTTTCCTGTCTCTTGTTGCGATCACAAGACCTATCTCTGCTGACATGTCACGCAGCCAAATGCAGATCACGTGGGTTTGGAAGACCCTCTGTGTTGTGGACTGAATTGTGTAAATGTCTCCTGGTGTCACCCTGAGAGAAAATCTTTCTCTAGCGGCTTCAGGAAAGGATTCAAGAGAGGCTCCTTGTCTGCTAAGGTGTTCATTGGATTGGCCGTGCAAATGATTACTCATAGATATGGGGTTTGGTCCTCGGAGCCAGTGTTAAAAATATGATATAAAAAAAAATATTGCAAACAAATACAACTATTTCATATCTCTTTTGTGTGCACTGCATGGAAAATGTGTCCATTTCAACGTTGAATCTTTGTAATATGCCGTGCCCCGTTTTGTCTCCAGAGCCCGGGGTTCAAACAGCAACTCTTGTCTGCAATGCTGTGCCTGCAACAAACCATCAGTCTAACAAAAAATACGCTTTTTTGGGAAATAATATTTCGTCCTTTTGATACGCTTTGTTGCATCAACACTTACTGAAAGTGAAAGCGAGAGTAATACGGTTCTTTTCTGTTTTTTTACGCTAAAGAGCAGGTAATGCCTCTTAAATGTGGAAAACCTGCTTAGATCCCAAGGCTTCAGGTAACAGCATGATTCATGCCCATTAGGCTGCCTTTGGTCGCTGCTATTAAGACAATCCGTTTTCTGCAGCTGACTGTGATGACCTGTTGCGTGATGTCACCACTTGGTAGCCTAGGACACTTAAACATTTCACGTTGACCATTAGTGGAGGGACTTTTACAGTTTGAAATAAATTGTTAAAAATGACTTTTTGTATCCGATCTGGAGATCTGCGCAAGAGCAAGGTTTAAAAGCTAGGAGCCACAGGTACAAAATATAGGTTTTGCAACTGGCAAATTGCGAGTCGCAAAACCTCATGTTCAACAGTGTCAATAACACTGTTTGTGATTTGCAAGGGGGTCGCAAAAGACCTACCTCATGAATATTCATGAGGTAGGTCGCAATTTGCGACCCCCTTGGGAATGGCCACCCTCCCAGGGATGGTGGCCTGCTGGAGACAGCAGACCACCATGTCTATAACTGCTTTTATTTTATTTTTTTTAAATGAAGCCCGTTTTCCATAAAGGAAAACGAGATGCATTTCAAAAACAAAAAATGAAAAGTTTTCTTTTAATTTTTTTCAGAGCAGGCAGGGGACCTCATCCCCTGGACATCTTCATATTGTGGGGGCCGGGACCCCATCCCCCGATCCCCAGTACCACAAGAATGTGGGGAAGCGCCATTGTGCTTCCCTCTATGAGAGAAGACGAGTCCAGGATCCCATTCCTGGGCCCCAGGATATGGCGGGATGTAGCCACTACTAAACCTGTCTGCTGGACTTCTGGCTCCTGGGGCCACACTTAGGGGTGTGGGCCAGGTGCAGAGCTGATGAGGGCAGCCAGGGGAGGGCTCCCCATGGTGTTCTCCAATGACAGCCACCTCTGGGGTGCCTTGGTGGACCGAGCTCCACTCTCTCTTAAAAATAAAAAGGAAACATGGCACGAGGCCGCCTTTTAAAGACCCAAAACAATGTGAAATCCTCAGTGCGCATGCTCTCCCCGGCACAGTGGTAGAGCTGATACTACAATATTCACTGCACTCAGGAATTACCTCCCCATAATTCTTTACGGGGCATCCCTTTTACAACACAGTTTTGCCCATAACTCAGCTAGTGTTGGTCAAAGGACGATGAGACCACCACCAAAATACATATTTTGGGTCCCCACCCTAAGTTGAAGGGACCCCAAAATCATCAACGTTCCCACTTTTCAAGGCATTTCTAAGTTCTCCCCTAGCTGGTGCTTTTGCTTTGCAGCTGAGGGTAGTTTGTCTTATTGAAGCCTGGTGTATGTTAAAATTTTAGGAGGCCTGGAAGGCCTGAAAATATATGCACAGCACCCTTTAGGGGTTGACTATAGCCCACTGTAGCAGAATATACTGCCATTAAAGGCCCGATCCAGTGTTAAAGACCTGATCTGAAGGCGAAGGCCTTTAACAAGGAAGCAGGACTTTAATGCTGTTATGGCCTAGTTATGGAGCGCTATAAGACTATTAGAACATTCCACACTAGACGACAGAATGTTCTAATAAATAGAACAAAAGTCTCACGGAGCCCTAGGGGATTGAAATTCCCTTGGGCTCTGTGAGACCTATGTTCACAGCAACAACTGTGAACCATTACACTGGAATGTTGGAGATCTGAGCTTCTATCAGCCATTAGAAGCCTGGGTCAAGCCGTTGTTTTCAATGCAGCCCCCAAAATTGGAATGCACTTATATATTGTTACACTGTAATGCTCTTTAATGTAATTACATGGTAATTATATTGCATGGGATTATGCCCTCTAGGTGCTGAATTTATAATAACACTGCAATGCTTTCCCCATATTGATTTCATTTGGCTATGCTCTCTAGGGGTGATTATATGGATATATTACAATGCTGTTCTGATTATTACAGTCTAATGTCAAGTGCACGAAAGAGGGCACAAACACAAAGTTTATTTCTGATAAATGTTTCAGTGGGTTTACATGTTGATTGCATATGTTTTACTGATCCACCATTATTGCAATTACAGCAATGATTCATGCCAAAGTAATATCCTTATTACACCATGACTGTTTGAACACACTTGATATGTTTGTGTGACCCCTCTAGTGAGTCACCAATGGTTGTACAATGTCAGCTAAGGTATGTTCCATCTGCCAATGCATACTTGTAAATTATTGCGTTGTATTTAGTAGCATGTGCATAATAAATGTACTTCTCCTTTTCCAAAGAATAAATACTGACTGGACAATCATTTATTGAGGGTTATTGAGTGCCAGTGATTGGTGATGCCTAGCCCACACCACCTCCCTTGAGTAGGCCTCAGTCTGCACTGCCTCGCTACCCATTGAGAGTCAAGTGCTACAATGGGGTGTTTGATTCCCACTGAGGACAATTGAGAAACTATTATTTGTGCTGACCACACAACTAATTTCCAACACAACCATTAACATAGGTCCCCTGGCACCCCTGTATACATTTGCAAAACACATACTAGCTGTAGATGTTGTCATTACTCTGTTCTTAATCCATTCTATGTGTGATGACTACGATAATTTTAAATCAATGGTAACCCCTATTTACATATATGTTGTCACTTACTCTACTGTATGCTCATCTTCCTACTTAAATCCACATTTTGAGTTTTCAAATGGCATCATTTTGGTTTTAACATAATTAATAAAGAGGCCATTCTCCACACAAAAATCTCCTCGTCGTGTTACCTTCCTCTCTAAACCATTATAAGTCTTTGATATTAAAATCAAGTGCCTGATTTAGAGTTTGGCGGACAGGTTACTCTGTCACGGATGTGACGGATATCCTGACTGCCATACTACGAGTCTATTATATCCTATGGACATCTTAATATGACGGACTGGATATCCACCAAGTTTGTGACAGAGTAACCTGTCAACCAAACTCTAAATCAGACCCCAAGTTATCAGTGTATAGTAATTAGAAACCTTTGGTAATGGTTGGTCATAAAAAGTGGATTGATTTCATAATAATGCCAGAGCATTACTCCAATTTTTGGGATCTATTTTGATTACCGCCAACAGAATTCCATTTTCCCTGTGGCCCAGGATTCTCAACTGTTTCTTATTAAAAGTTCTGTTGAATTTATCGTACTGATGTAGGGCTCATACTTCATATTCATCAAGTCGACCATTATAGGTTCTCCGCTTTTTTACATATAGGGGGTCATTACAACATTGGCGGTAAAAGCCGCTTACCGCCGTGCAGAAGACCGCCAACATACGGCCGCGGCCGCGGAATTCCGCCACAGCTATTATGACCCACATCTCGGAAACCGCCGAAATTCAGACACCCACACAAGTCCGCCACACCAAAGGTCAGTGATAAACTGGCGAAAACAAATCCTCCACTGTCACGCCAACAGAAACACGCCCATGCTATTACGACCCACGAATCCACGCGGTGGTCTTTCAACCGCGGTATTCCATTGGCGGTACACACCGCCGCGCTCAAAATACACACACATCTCCAAAACACCGCCACATTGGTCAATTCCAAATACACACACCTGATACACATACACACACCACTCCCACACACCCATTACAATATAAAACACACACCCACATCACCGACAAACCCCTACGAGCAAAAAATTTTAACGAAGGCCAGAGAGAGGGAGCACAGCAATAGACAACCCCACCACACAGAGGCACACAACACCATCACCCACACAACATCCACGCACAAAACACCACACACCACTACACATCACCACACTCATCACCACATACACCACCCCACACATCACCTACACCACCCAATGGCACGCCAAAGACACCCCAGGTTCTCTGAGGAGGAGCTCAGGGTCATGGTGGAGGAAATCGTACGGGTAGAGCCACAGCTATTTGGATCACAGGTGCAGCACACCTCCATAGCTAGGAAGATGGAGCTATGGCGAAGAATAGTCGACAGGGTCAACGCAGTGGGACAGCACCCAAGAAATCGGGAGGACATCAGGAAGAGGTGGAATGACCTACGGGGGAAGGTGCGTTCCGTGGTCTCCAGGCACAACATCGCGGTTCAGCGGACTGGCAGCGGACACCCCTCTCATCCCCCACAACTAACAACATGGGAGGAGCAAGTCTTGACCATCATTCATCCTGAGGGCCTCGGAGGAGGAATGGACACTGGTAAGTCAAATCTTAACTATCATATCCCCCACCCTACCTGCATGCTATCACACACCCACACCCACACCCTCGCCCCATCCCCTATCACTCCAACTCCTCACTAATGTACTAATAACACAAACCACCCATCCCAACACCAAGCCCTGCATGACACAACAAAGCATGGACACCCATCACTAAAGCATGCCCACTGCACATACCCATAACAACCCCTAACCATCATCACACAAGCCCCCACACAGGAATGCTACCACTGGGGTACACGCTCACACACCCATTGCACACCATGACACACACAGATGCAATAATCATGCTTTTATACCCCTGCAGGACCACTACCTAACGTCACCAGACAGGAGGGTCCAGACATCTCCACCCCACCCACAGAAGAGGCCCACAGTGATGACAGCAGCTCTGGCCAACTGGATCCAGATGACCAGCCTGGACCATCGTGGTCCTCGGGACAGTCGGTTCCCCTCGCAGAGGCACAGCCCAACACTGACCTTCCACCCTCTGGAAACACCAGTACAGCACCCACCCAGCTGGCCCATACCTCCGTACCCAGGACACGTCAATCAGCTGTGTGTCCACCACTACAGGGAACCCAGGATAACCCACCACCCAAACAACAACAGGGACCTGGGGGCAGTGGTAGTGGGCACACGGTCCAGGGGACGGAGGCACAGGAACACAGGGGAACTGGGAGGGCTGCTGTGCGACAGGGGGCGGACAGGCCAAGGGAACCCACTCTCCACGATGCCCTCTCCTCCATCATGGGAGCATATCACCACTCCCAGGAGACAATGGCTACGGTCCTGGCCAAGTTTCAGGAGACCCAGCACCTGCAGGAGGAACAGTATTTGGGCTTCAGGGAGGAACTCAGAACCATCAGCTCCGCCCTGGGCACCATTGTAGGGGTTCTGAAGGACATACAGAACACCATGAGGGACACCGTGGCACTCCAAGGGGCTCCTGACACTAGCCTGGACAATGAGCTGCCCACCACCTCCGCCGGTGCTAGTGCACAGGACGCCCCGCCACAGGACCACCACACCAGCACCCCACCCCCTGCAGACGGAGAACCACCCCGCAAGCGGTCCCTGAGATCCAGGAACAGGACAGAGCACGATGGCAAGACCCCCGCCAAGAAATGAGACCACTCTGATTGTCATCCCACTGTCCCACTTTGTAACCCTGTCCAGATTGGAACTGTCCCAGCTCCACCTCCTATGCCCATATGGGCAGTGCACCTGTGAGACTAATAGACTGGACTCTGCCATGGACATTCCCCCACCATCACCCCTCACCATTTTACCACCCCCTCCCATATTTAGCACTTCAATAAACACTCTTGAACCACAAAACAATCTGGAGTCAGTCTGTGTTTTCGAAAATGTGTATTAGCTATAACAATGACAAAATCCGTTCACAATAGTAATGACAACATACCTATGTCACAAATCACAAGTCCATGAAGGATGCAAGCAGATGACACATGTTGGTAACCACACCTGTGAAACCGTAATGGAAATGTACAACTCAGTTACCAAATACTGGTTGAAATTGACATACAGGATAGAGGTAGAAGTGTGAAAGTAAAAGTAGTAGTAAAGAAAGTGTTCTCACCTGTGTGTCACTGAAAATATTGCTGTATGACTGAGTCTCTGTTGTCAATGTCTTCTTCCTCTGCTTCCTCCTCATCACTGTCCACAGGCTCCACAGCTGCCCCAACACCGTCATCTGGACCATCCTCCTGCAGAAATGGCACCTGGCGTCGCAAAGCAAGATTGTGAAGCATAGAACAGGCGATGATGATCTGGCACACCTTCCTTGGTGAGTAGAATAGGGAACCACCCGTCATATGGAGGCACCTGAACCTGGCCTTCAGGAGGCCGAAGGTGCGTTCGATCACCCTCCTAGTCCGCCCATGGGCCTCATTGTAGCGTTCCTCTGCCCTGGTCCTGGGATTCCTCACTGGGGTCAGTAGCCATGACAGGTTGGGGTAACCAGAGTCCCCCAATAGTCACACACGGTGCCTCTGGAGTTGACCCATCACATAAGGGATGCTGCTATTCCGCAGGATGTAGGCGTCATGCACAGAGCCAGGGAACATAGCATTTACCTGCGAGATGTACTGGTCTGCCAAACATACCATCTGTCCATTCATCGAATGATAACTCTTCCGGTTCCTGTACACCTGTTCACTCCTGTGGGGGGGGGGACTAGAGCTACATGGGTCCCATCAATGGCACCTATGATGTTAGGGATATGTCCCAGGGCATAGAAGTCACCTTTAACTGTAGCCAAATCCTCCACCTGAGGGAAAACAATGTAGCTCCTCATGTGTTTCAGCAGGTCAGACAACACATTGGAAAACATAGGCTGGGACATCCCTGATGCCATGGCCACTCTTGTTTGAAATGACCCACTTGCCAGGAAATGGAGCACTGATAGCATCTGCACTTGAGGGGGGATTCCTGTGGGATGGCGGATTGGGGACATCAGGTCTGGCTCCAACTGGGTACACAGTTCCTGGATTGTGGCACGGTCAAACCTGTAGGTGATGATTAAATGTCGCTCCTCCATTGTCAACAGGTCCACCAGCGGTCGGTACACCGGAGGATTCCGCCATCTCCTCACATGTCCCAGCGGACAGTGCCTAGGAAGGACAAAAGCGACCATACAGTCAAGCAATTCAGAGGTATGTACCCACAGCAACCCAGAACACGAAACAAATTCCAAAACGTTGTATGTATGTGTGTTGAGTCTAGGCCTCAGTATGTGTGACGCAGTTGAAAATGAAGCTATGTGGGCCCCTAAAATGGCGGATGCCTGACCTCTAAACTGGGACAATGGGATGTGAGGTAACTGCGCTGGCGTTGTACACCATCGCTGTAGGCGGTCGGAGACCGCGGCGCAATGCTGCATTGGTTAACATTGGACCCTATGGGTCCCAGGAGCCAATGAGGAAGTGCACCGGCGGTGATGATACGCACCGCCGCGGACGTCACCGCCATTTTCTATCTGTGCAATCACTCGATACCTGATCTTCGACAGGAGAGGACCTACACTGCAAGTGCTGCTGTGACCTCGGTCTGGAAGAGACAATGGCACGTGCGTCTGGGGAAAGGGGCCCTGCCTTCACTGCACAGGAGTTGGAGAAGCTTGTGGACGGGGTCCTCCCCCAGTACACGCTACTCTACGGTCCTCCAGACCAACAGGTGAGTACATAGGGTGCAAGTTGTATGGGCTATGCCTGGGTGGAGAGGGCTGGATGTAAGAAGGAAGGGGGCAGAGTTCTGCGACCATGAATGAGTGTGAATGCATGTGCAACATGGCAAGGGCAGGGATGTGGGCCACTCACTTCGATGGTGCAGTTGGTAATGACTTCTCTTCTTCCCCTGTACATGTCATGTAGGTCAGCGCCCACCAGAAGAAGGATATTTGGCGTGCCATCGCCAAGGACGTCCGGACCCTGGGGGTCCACCAGAGACGGAGCACCCACTGCCGTAAAAGATGGGAGGACATTCGCCGCTGGAGCAAGAAGATGGCGGAGGCTCAGCTGGGGATGGCCTCCCATCGTGGGAGGGGTGCCCGTCGCACCATGACCCCCCTGATGTTTCGGATCCTGGCGGTGGCCTACCCTGAGTTGGATGGGCGCATGAGGGCATCACAGCAGACACAAGGGGGTGAGTACACTCTCATTCTGCTGACTTTGCGCGCAGTGGAGGGGTCTGGGTGGGGGAGGAGGGCTGTGGGTTTCCCTTGGCCAGGGCGAGTTCCGTAGGCTAGGCCCCTCCGTAATGCAGGCCATGTGGCACTCCACCCCACCTCTGTAGAGTGCCAAGTACAGGTATACATGCCCCTGTGTCATCTATGTGTGCAGATGTCCACCATAGCCATGTAGGCCATATCCCAGGAGCTGCATCTGTAGAGGCAAAGAGAGCGGCGTAGTGCAGGGGGCTGCTGTGTCTGTATTTTCCGCCAACGGAAGCGGTAAGCCATGCACTCAACCTGTCTTTCTTCTGTTTCCCACCCCCTTTTTTTGGTCTCCCTGTTCTTTTGTGCATCAGCATCATCAGGCGGAGGTACAGTGGCACCGGAGCACGAGGGGGCTGCATCCCACATGGCCATGGAGGGCCCCACCACGGACTCTGAGTACACCTGTGGGACGGAGGGCGAGGGGAGCTTCACGGCAGTCACCGCATCAGCAACCAGCGACACGGACTTGTACTCCGATGGGAGGTCCCTTGTGGTGGCGGCACCATCGGTGCCCCCCACTTCAACAGGTACAGCCGCCACCCCCCTACCAGGGCAGCCAGTGTGACACGGAGCCAAAGCACAGCCAGTCCCCCCCCTGTGAAGCACCAGAAATTGGACAGTGCCCGATGGGAGAGGTTCAAGACTCCTGCTGGCAAAGCCGCTCACAAGGGTCCCGGGGGGAGTGTCGAGTCAGCTGTGACTCCTCCCAAGGTGGGGAAGGGGCAGAAGAAAGCGCCAAAGTGTGGGAAGAGCCGCATGGCGGAGAAGGCCGCCATCATCCCCGCTGCCCAGGACGCCACTGTCAGCCCCATCGTCACTGGTCAGGAGACCACCGCCGGAGTCAGTGCCCAGGAGGGCAGAGGGTAGCACAATCGTCACTGGTCAGGAGACCACCGCCGGAGTCAGTGCCCAGGAGGGCAGCACAATCGTCACTGGCCAGGAGACCACCGCCGGAGTCAGTGCCCAGGAGGGCCCCAGCAGCCACAGCCCCGCTGGGCAATGAGGGAACGCCATGGCACACACCGCTGCACAGGTCAGAGACAGCAAAGTCAAGCGCCGCTGAACAGGGCAAGCACCACTGAACTGGGCAAAGACCGCCATGGCAAGCACTGCTGAACAGGTCAAGCACCGCTGAACAGGTCAAGCACCGCTGAACTGGGCAAAGACCGCCACGGCAAGCACCGCTGAACAGGTCAAGCACCGCTGAACTGGGCAAAGACCGCCACGGCAAGCACCGCTGAACAGGGCAAGCACCGCTAAACAGGGCAAAGACCGCCATGGCAAGCACCGCTGAACAGGGCAAGCACCGCTGAACAGGTCAAGCACCGCTGAACTGGGCAAAGACCGCCATGGCAAGCACCGCTGAACAGGTCAAGCACAGCTGAACAGGGCAAGCACCGTTGAACTGAGCAAAGACCGCCATGGCAAGCACCGCTGAACAGGTCAAGCACCGCTGAACTGGGCAAAGACCGCCATGGCAAGCACCGCTGAACAGAGCAAGCACCTCCAACTCAGGCGTCGCTAGCCCATGTGCGGCAGGGGCAGTGACGGAACTGGGACCGTCACGGGGAGAGTGATGCACTCTGGGCACCTATCCCTCTCCAGAACCAGTGGAGAAAGGAATCCACTACCGCAGTCCTTAACAGGATGAAGCACTCTGGGCACCAGTCCCCCTCCAGAACCAGTGGAGACATGCATCCACTCCGTCTGTCCTTCACAGGATGAAGCACTCTGGGCACCAGTCCCCCTCCAGAACCAGTGGAGACTGTTATCCACTTGAGAGACTGTGGCTTTGCACTCCCCAGGATGGTACAGTGGGCAAACCACCCACTGCAAAGACTTTTGAGACTGTGGCTTTGCACTCCCCAGGATGGTACAGTGGGCAAACCACCCACTGTAGAGACTTGAGAGACTGTGGCTTTGCACTCCCCAGGATAAAGCAGTGGGCAAACCACCCACTGGAAAGACTTGAGAGACTATGGCTTTGCACTCCCCAGGATTAAGCAGTGGGCAAACCACCCACTGTAGAGACTTGAGAGACTGTGGCTTTGCACTCCCCAGGATAAAGCAGTGGGCAAACCACCCACTGTAGAGACTTGAGAGACTGTGGCTTTGCACTCCCCAGGATACATCAATGGGCATGGAGCCCCGTCGTGGATCTGGTGTGGTGCTGTCATCCGGCTGAGGTGCCCGCCCCTTCCCTTCCCCCTGAGGTGCCTGTTGTATTTCTATCTGATGCCCCTGCAGTGTTCTCTCCGTTTCAGGACAGGTATTGCGTGTGGGCCTCGCCCATGCATTTTGGGCCCAGTGGTCCACGGACATTGGATGGTGCATACCTGCACTACTGATCGTGATGTTTATTTTTGGCATTTGTAAATATTTCTGTATATATTGGCTCACTGTATTGTGCTACATTACAATGGTTGTAGTCATTTCCTTTTGTCTTTGCATTCTTCCGGGGGGGTTGAGGGTTGTTACTGTGATGTTTTGAAATGCATTAGTGTGTGTGTGTGTGTTGTAGTGGGTGAGGGTCGGGGTGGGGGCGTTGCGTGTGTGTGTCCGTGACTTTTGCCTCCCCTATGTCGTAGGTGCAGTACTCACCGTTGTCTTCGGCGCCGCCGTTGCTCATGTTCGTAGAGGAGCAGGAACACAATCGCAGGGAGTATTTGGAGTTCCGGCTCCATGGTGCCCTCCTTCCTCGTGGAGTTTGTTCAGGTGAGCGTTTTCCCATTGGAATGGCTGTTTCCGCCGTGTCTTTATCCACGGTGAATCCGCCCCGGAAAAGGTGGCGGATTGGCCTGTTGTAATACTGTGGGCGGTACTTTGTCTTCCGCCTGTCTGTTGGCAGTGACCGCCGCGCTGTTTGTCTGTACCGCCGTGGCGGTCGGAGTGTTAAAGGGGCTGTCTTTGTTGGCAGTTTCCGCCACGGTCATAATTCCCTTTTTTTTACCACCGGCCTGTTTGCGGTATTTACCGCCGCTTTAACACCGTCTGCCAGGGTTGTAATGACCCCCATAGTGTAGTTATAAGTTATTTTTATTTAGTATGTGGAATAGGATAACCTGCTTTATACTTATGTTGTTGTAGACCTGTCACTATCAATTAGCAGAATTTGTGAGCATTGCTGACTGCAAGGCTAACCAATTTTCTGAACATCTCTTTCTTTTCATTTGAGCAATTCTTTTCCCATATTCATACTTTAGTATTCTTATACTCTTTGCATGACTACTCTTTTTTATTAGTGTTCTTAGATTTTTCCTATATTGTCTCTTTGTCTACATATTAATTTATCCATGTGCCTTTCTTTATAGGACTCCTTTATTTGTGAATGTGTCTGCAGATGATACAAAGTTCCACACATCTTCCCATAAGGTTTCCCAATCAGCCCATCGACTTCCATTTGGTGTAGTTGGCCGTGTTATTATTCTCACTGCCTCAATCATTTTGGTATCTGTCCAGATCCTGGTCAGGGGTAGAAGCAGGTAATAATTCCATGCTTTTCTTCATTGTATCTTTTCACTACATTCATCACTCTGCCCTCCTTTTGAAAGTATAATAATATTCTATGTTTAAAAAAATGCTATGTGGATCATGGTCACTCTTCGGTCTGAAAATAATTTGATTCTCAGAGCATGTATGACAGTTAGTTACATGTATTAAAGTGGAAGAAATGATTGTTATATTTCCTGTTGCCCTAAATGTATGTTCTGGTGGTTGATCAGCCCTTAGTCTTCCATTTGGCTGTTGATATCCTAAATTAAACAAGTTGTTATAAATTTGTCTTCTTCTATAAGATGTGCTATTTTTCCTGACAACATGTTGTAGAATATTCAAAAAATCCTCCTGCTCATCAAATGCCTTGTTTTTCCTACTCATAAATAAATTAACATTAAAATCCCTTGTTAGCATGACAGAACTTGAAGGTGCATCCTCCATCACAGACTCAGGGCCTCAATATGAGTTTGGCGGGTAGTGAAGGCTGCCCGCCACTCTGGTTTTCTGCCCGCTGGCCCAGCAGGAAGCTCACCACAACATTGATGCCAGCTCGTAATCAAGCCGGCGGCAATGTTGAGGTACGTCGGGTGCACCCGTCGTGCTTTTCACTGCCTGCAATTCAGGCAGTGAAAAGCGTGAACGGGCTATCCCTGGGGGCCCCTGCACTGCCCATGCCAGTGGTAATGTGGAGATTGGACCGCCACCGCGAGTGTGGTGGTCTTAAGACCACCTCAATCATAATGAGGGCCTCAATTCTAGGATAAATTACTGCATTTGCTGCTTATCATCCTTCAAACGGGGCAAATATAAATATTCATCACTGTGAGCACATTTTTGTTTTTTAATTTTATCTGTGTAACTTGGACCTCTTAAAGGTTTTCACAATAATCACTACCAAGTCATTTCTCATCAAAATGGCAAGCCCTCTGCCTGTCATTCCTCTAATGGACTTCTTTGCAGGCCAGTCACATATGGTGAAGTTTGATAAAGAAATGTTTTGTGTCTGTCCAAGTCTCCTGTAGAAAAACAATTAATTAATAAAAAAAATTAAGAAAGTGGACGATTCATTTTTATTTGTCTATTAAGCGCCACTATGTTCCATGAACAAATTTTGAAGTTGCTCAATGCCAGGTCTGGTGGAACATTGTCTCTGTCAGGTAGAACACTCAATGATTCCACTGTGGACTCTTTCCATGTTGGCCATCAACTCTTATCTACTATCTCTAGAGGACATATGGCTTCTCTGGTTGTCAGGCATTCATTAGTTATTTTTACTTTCAAAAGTTCAGCCTTGTGACCTAAACAATTATCATTAAACAATTCTTCTCTGAGGGCCTCATTACACTGTATTACCGGCACAATGTTTTTTTTATTAGATCTCACAGAGTTTTTGTAGAATTGCAGGATACCTTTCCTGCTTCACAGCTTTCAGTGTGATTCCCTATTCTTTGAGAATACGTCGTTTTGACAAGATCAGATTTGCTATTTCTTGATTTCTCCAGGTTGTCCATGTAAATTCAGTTGAGGCAATTAAATGCTCTTTAAATCTTACTCAATAAATCTCCCGATCTAAGGTCTTTCAGATCATCATGCCCTGCAAGTAGTGATAATATATTGTGTCTGTTTAAAACATCATGAATGCTTTCAGAATAATATTGAGGCCAGAAATCAATTTGCTTATTAACTTTTGAGTCTTTAGTTGTCAAATTTGCTTCTTTACTTATATTGGCTCCATCCTTTAATTTAGTCTGGTTTTGCACCACTAGAACTTTCTTGTGCCTACCTGAAAATTAGTGTAAGATTCTGAAAATGTAACTGTGGTGAATAAAAGTAGGTTACATATGAGTGCTGATCTGAAGATGTTTTTTTTTATTCAGCATCGAAACCCTGTGACTCCCAAGGCCAGGCACCAGACAGCAACTGCCGCTTGGACGTTCCAGACAATGAGCTTAGAACCTCAGCAACAACATTCTAATACATAGTAAAGATTCCATACAACCCCATCAATGCTATAATTAAGTATATCACACATCCCCTTTATTTCCCAAAACACAAAAGAGACAAATAACACAACACCGACAAAACACAACACACAGACGCCATAACAGTATAAAACTGCCCACAACCAACAATTACAAAACAACCAAAACAAACTACCACAAATTGCATCCACTAATAAGGAAACAAAATCAGTGTGCAGGGTAACTCAACCACACAGAAAATCCCCCAAGCACTCTGGCGGTCTATGTGATCTCACCACCTGTCCAACGAGCACAACATCACCAGAAGCAGAAGAATTGAATTAACCACAATTAGAATCCCAAAAGACACCATCCCCACCATACCCACACCCATCACCACCTCTCACGATCAATATCTTCTTGAAAATCACAGTCCTTCATCAGCAACCAATCACACCATTCCTCTTCCTTTTCTTTCTCGAGAACAGAACCCCTACCATTCCTCTGAAACAATACCACTCCTCAAGTTCCATGTTTGACCATTGTACAAATTCACCCAATTGCTACCTACCTTTTTCACCCTAAACAGCCCTCTAAACTTAGACAATCCTTATCCAATGCCACCTGGTTTCAACTTCACCCAGTCCCCCACATTAGAAAGTCTTTTAATTGAAATCTGTTACTTTCACATTCCTCACATCAACCTTCTAATCACACAAATAATAAGGAACCAGTTTAGTTCCTGGTTGTCTCCCTCTCATCATCTCAAGGTAACTTCACTGTACTGACATTTACAGTTGTGCGCTGAGACCACAACACATCCTTAACAGTATCCTGAATTGCCAAAACAGCATTTGCACGCCATTTCCAATATTTCTTTTACCAATCTATTAACCCTCTCCACCTGGCCATTCCTTTGAGGATTGTATATAGAAGAACACACGTTTTACACCAATACAATACAGAAACACCTTCATTTTCACTGGTGTCAATTGAGTCCCATTATTAGTTACCAACACCGCTGTTATGCCTTCTCTCTTGAAAACTTCACTCAACTTCACAATGGTGAACTTGGTTGTAACATTCCTCATAATCACCACCCCATTCCACCTACACTTTGCATCCACCATGTCCGCAACATACCTTTTTTTGTTCAGACAAATAAGCAAACGGGCAATAAAATCTAAACTCACCTTCCACCAAACCAAACTCGCCTCACACACATGTTGCTCCTCTCCTATCACACCCAATTCAACTTTTAGTTATTTTTCAGAATTCCGACAAACATCACATTCCTCCACCCACGTCTTCACCTGTGCATCAACTGCAGGCCACCAAAATATTTTTTTCATTCATTTAAGAGTCAATGTCTGACCCTAATGACCATCTGCCAAATGAATCAACTTAGTCCTTACACCATACGGCAGTAGAAACCTATCACCCCTCGTGACAACCTTGTTTCCACACAATGATAACTCATCAATCCTCTTACAAAATGGCCTCAAACTATCAGGCAACAGACTCTCATGCCTGACACTGCCTTTCACCAGGGTAACTACAGCCTTCAAAGTATTATCTCCAACCACCCCCAACCAATCTTCTTCAAAAATCATACCTTCCAACACACTTCCTCAGTTTCAAACTCACAATCCTCTGCGGCCTGATCCAATAAGTGGAACGAACAATCAGATACCTTGTTTTTTGACTCTCAAACATATTCCACATTGCAATCATGCTCTTAAAACTTCACTGTCAACCGTGCCAGCATCCAGAACAATTTTTTGTACCCGAAGGCCCTAGTACCGTTAGCAGTGGTTTGTGATCAGTCCTCACACCCACCTTGGTTCCCCAAATGCATGTGTGAAAATAATTCAAAGCCCATGCAGCTTCCGTTACCTCATGCTTGATATACAGAATAGATCTATGTGCTTCTATTAACAACCGAGAAGCAAACGCAACTGTTTTTCTCAGAACCACCATGTACTTGAGATAATACTGCTCTGATTCTAACAGCACTGGCGTCTACTGTCACACTAGTTCTAAGCTCAACCTGAAATGGGACTAGCACTCCTGCAGTTGCAATGTTATTTTTTAACTCTTGAAAAGCCGTTAGTTGAATCTCCCCCAATTAAATTTGTTCCCTTTCCTCAACAATATTCTCAAAGGTTCTGATTTATGGGCAAAATCCAACCAGTCTCATGAATGTACTTAACTTGTCTGTGTCATTAGGCACTTCAGCATTGACAATAGCACTTACCAAATTTAATTTAGGCTTAACACCCTATCCCGAAATGAGAAATTTGCATTTTTCTTTGCACAGGTTCATTCCTGAGTTGGCAATTCGACACAAAACCTGACACAAAATTTAATTGTGGGAAGCAATGCTATCACCAAAGATTAATATGTTATTTTGAAAAAACACAAAATCTTTGACCTCTGCTACCACACATGATATCAATTTTTATTTTTTTTGCTGTCAATGACAATACAAATGGCAATCTGTTAAACTGAAATACACCCTCAGATGTTATAAATGCTGTCTGGTGCCTCAACTCTGGATGGAGCATGTTCTGATGGTAGGCACTGCTCAAATCCAATTTTGAAAACTGCCTACCACTAGACAACAACATAATTGACTCATTGATGTTAGGAAGTGGAAAACAGTCAGTAAGAATGGTCTTGTTGAGACTGAGCAAGTCCATGCAGGGCCTCAAAGAGCTATCAGCTTTCTTCATTATCATCACTGGAGAAATACACTCAGCAGCGTCTACAGCTTCAATTATATCATCAATAATCAACTCATCCAAAATAGCTTTAACCTCTGTACAGACCACTATGGGAACAATCCTTGCTACATATCTAATGGGTACAGCACTCTAACACACCACAATTCTGTGCATATATTGAGTGCCAACATCCAGTCTGTTCTTAAAAACTCATTGATACTTCTTCAAGACAGTAGGTAACTCTGCATCTTCTTGTGTCACCATTAATTGATTCACAGCTCTGGGGTTCACAATGATATGCAAATCATATTGATGTGACCAACATAGTATTACTGGTCCATAGCCTGCAGCATAGATTTCCCCCACTGTCTCCCGACTTTGAAATTTGATAGTCATTAGGATCAAACCAGTCATCCCATTGTCTGCTTCTTGATAATTTTTGAGTAACGTCAGCTGAGTTAAGACTGATATCTGGCTAGGTGATACCAAAAATCTGTTTTGTTATTATTGAAAATAATTATCCAGAATCCACCATCAACCTGACATCTTTGTCACTGATGTTAAAAATAGCACTCGGACAAATTTTCCTCTTCACATCTCTATCAAGTTCATTGACCTCGCTGGTATCAACCATCAAAACTCTGCGTTTAATGTGCTCCTTTATCTCATCCACCACAGAAACACTTGTTTTACTTACTGCTTTACATATCTGGTAAAAATACTGCTTTTGGCACATTTTGAGCATTTTGTGCCCACGGCATAACAATTGTTTTAATCCTACAAATGGAACTGGTTTCCACATCTATGACACAAGACCATAGATGACTTACCAGTGGACAACTTCCCAGTAAAATTTGACACACCCATATGTCTGGTGTTCCCTCCTTTGCTTTTGGAGTTCAGCGACCCAAATGTTTCCCTCCCCACAGCATTTATTTGGTCCATTTTCCGTGTAATTCAGCCACAGCAGCCCCATTTTTTAGTTCTAACCATTGCATTTCTTTCATGCACTTATCACTTTCCTTGACTACTTTGGCCACAGTTATGGTATCATCAAGTGAGGGATTACTAACAGGCCCAAAGCCCTTCTTGCATCTTCTTGTTACAACAGTGCAGGATTAATTGATCTCTTATTAACTCTTATGCCATTTGTCCAAATTGATACTTGTCATCTGGTTCTCACAATCTGGCCACAAAATTGTCAATTGATTTAGTAGGTTTTTGTGGTTGAGCGTAGAACTTATGACAGTGCGTAATGATGTTTACAGATTTTGCAAAACGGGTCTGTAGTTGTAATATTGCTGCTTTGTTTATGTCAGGGATCTCGCTTCCTTCGTCATCGCGTGCAATAGGATAATATTTAAATATATGCTGACCTTCATTACCTAGTGGCCCCAGAAGAAGGGCCTTCTTTCTGATGAAGGAGAAATCAGTACCATCTAATGCCTGAAAATAGTTTTCAAATATTTTTATCCAATTTTCCCATTTGATTGGTGTATTGCCAGGCAGCATTAAAAAACTTGGTGGAGGACTGGGAGTATGGCCGGGACAATCAAGATGGGGTGTGGACCTTTTTGAGCTCCTGCCACTGCCTCTCCTTTATCACCTTTCTCGGGTGCTGATCTGCCATGGAGGGGTGGCAACACCTGCTTCAGCACCTTGCTGCCCATGGAGCTATCTGAGCCCTCCTTGTGGGGACCCTGAGGGCTTTGGGAGCCTATGAGACGGACACAGCTGAAGGTACATTCTCCAGGTAATGGTGGGCAGGGGCTGAGTGGCCTTTTCCCAGCCCACGCTACAGTAGATGTGAATGGCGCACACAGGCCCATGCTGAGCCAGCCCGTTGTGGGCTGTCAGGCACCGGGCCGGAGTGGTGATTTAATGCCCACTGTAGGGATGCGGCCCCACTGCACTTTGCCCCCGGGCCAAGGACTGAGGCCGGATCACTGAGGGGCCTGCCCAAGGTACAGAGTGGACTGCTGCCATGTTGGGCTGATGGGCACGGCCAGGGTTGGGGCCTGGCCCCATGGGGCACTAATCATGCACCTTGGTCCAGGTGTCATGAAGGCTTTCAAAGAGGGCACCTGAATAAAGACTATGACTGCACAGGGCACATTTGGTGCCCATTAACTAACTCGTTCCTAGGCCTGATGACTCCTGCCGTACATCTCTGGACCTTTGTGCTGGTGTCCTGCACATTGCTCTGACCTGAGGGGGACCCTCAGGTATGCTGCCCCCTATGCCTTAGATTTACTCCTCTGGGGGCCTACATATTGGGGCCAATGATGTGAACCTCCAGCGTGATCCCCTGTTCTGTCACCTTGTTGTTCTAGAATCCTGTGATTAGGGTCTCCTCACCCTTATAGGACTGAAAAGGGTGGAACCAAGATGTCCAGACAAAAACCCAGTTTGGGGCACGTTGTGGCTACAATTACCCCCACCCCTGCCCCCAGCCACTTAATCCAAAGATGAGTACTCAGTGAGATCAGACTCTTCCAGTCTGGATAGTGCTTGAAGCAACTTGCATGCCTGTGAGTGGACTGTGACATATGGTGTTGTAGGATCCAAGGGAATGGATTGGAACTGACTGCTTGTGCTCCCCAGGAACCTCTCCTCCTCGTTTGGTCCCACCTGGTCGAAGAAGGTAGCATCCCCTCCCTCCTGGCATAGACTTTATGCAGACCCTGAAAAAACAGCTACCCCCTGCAAAACACTGTCTTGTTGTGCTGCACCTCTACATAGCACAGACCTGCTTCCGCACTTGGGGATGGAACCATGGCCCACGCCAAAATGGATAAATATACGGCTCCACTAGGGGGGCAAAGGAAACTTCAGAAAGTGCCCCCAGGACAGACAACCCAGGGAATGGGGACACTACCTCCCTCATCCTCTAAGCTATTCAAGAACCGAAAAAATAATCAGACATGAAAATAGGGGAAATGGGAGCAGATGTGACCCTGGTCTGCCAGGACCTCATTCAAATGGTTGAGTGGGTCTCACAGGCCACTGAAAGAATCTGGAGGACACTGTCAAACACCTCTCATTGGAGGTAACCCGCCTGCCTGTGACACGAAGACCCTTCAAGATCATACAGAAGATGCAGAAAATAGGGTCAGGCTCAACAATCTCAGCTTCATTGGATTCCCTGAGGGATCAGAGGGCCAATCTCCTGAACACTACCTAGAACAATGGATTTGGTCCTGGATGGACTTATCAATCCTCCCGTTGTGTTTTGTCATTGAGCCGGCACAAAGCTCCCTCACCCAGAAGCCCCCTCCCGGAGCACCACCCAGACCTCAAATAGCATGCTTTATGAATTACAAAGATCGAGATGCCATCCTGGAGGGCGCTCGCCTCACAAAAGACCAACCAGTCAAATCAGGGCGCATCCTGATCTTCCCGGGCCACACCCACATGGGACAATCACAGCCCAAGTCCTTTGGTCAAGTTAAAGCTAAACTGCGGGCCATGCAAGTTCTCTACATGTTCCTGTATCCCACTAAACTGTGGGTGGTTCATCAATCCAAAACAATTTGCTTTGACTCCCCAAAAGAGGCATAGACTTGGCTCACCTGGCTGTCCCCAATCTGCCCATTCATTGGGGAAACATGAGCCCAACTCACACACCAAGCCAGGGTTCCAAAAACTGAAGGGTAAGCACCAGAAAAAGAGATTGAGATGGCGACAGACCAGAGTCTGAGGGTAAAGGGGGGGCACTAGTCAGAGGACAATGCTTTGGCATCTCAATGCGGCCTCCCCTAACCACAAACTGAACTTGGAGTAGTTTTGCATACTTTCTGGCCCACTTTGATAATTTACGCGTATTATTGAATAGTCGGTTCGATGTTGTGTTAGGTATGGGTGACATATGTTTCTTTAGATCTGTAAGTATAGGGAGGAGAGAGTTGGGGGTTAAGGGGTCCATCGTATGTGTTTATGTTCATTTTGTATTGCTTTGGTCTTCTTTATTTCCGCTCTGGAAGGATAAATCACTTGGTGTCCCCACTAAAGGAATCCCATCTGATGGGCCCTATAACGTGCACCTCTACCGGCAGTACCTAATTGGGGAACATGCTGCATTGGTTACCAGTTCTTTCCATTGACTCTGTCATGCCTCAATCCCTAACATTTATGACATGGAATGTTAACGGCCTGTTGGACTGTATTAAGAGTGGGGCTGTATTTCAGTTTTTGCAATATACCCCAGAGGCAGTGTTGCTACAAGAATCACACTTACAAGACACCAACTGCTAAATCCTTGCTCGCAAGGGATATGACAGGTTATTCCATGTGAGACACACTACAGGATCCAGTGGGGTGGCTATCCTCTTACATAAATCCCTGCCAATGGCTGTAACCAAGGTCACACAGGACACCCAGGGTAGGTATATTCTGGTAGAGGGTACGAGGGAAGGCACCACATACAATGTCCTCAGTATTTACGGCCCCCTATGATGCACCAGACCACGCTGAAGGTCCTGGAGGAATTGCTGGTGGCACTCCCTACAGGGACAATGATTCTGATGGGAGACTTCAATGACATTATGGATCAGGGAGACTGGCATGGATCTGAGGGGCACACCCCAAGATGCAGCTGAGGTTTAGTGGACTGGGCAAAGGGACTCGGCCTCATCGATGGTATAGCACCCGACGGGCCTAGGCTTCACTCATGCATCGGCCACATATGGCTCATTGTCCCACATAAACTATCTGTTCTTGCCAGTCGCTGATCTCCTTCGGAGCACGGGTTCTCAGATCTTCTCCCATGGGTCATCAGTTCATGCACCGCTTCTGATTCACTTTTATATGGCACCCAGAGGCAACCGTCGTATTTGGCACCTTAGTTGCTGATTCCTACAAGAGGCTACAGTTGCAGAACACTTACTTGAATAGTTTAGGTCCTTTATTGGGATGAATGAGGGCTCGTGGATTCTGCTGGGACCTTGTGGGAAGTAGGCAAGGCTTTCATGAGAGGCGTGACCTGCTCCTACATTCGGGGGGGTTGACTGTGAATCACTGAGCTTAAAAAAGCAATAATACTTAGGGGCCACAGAGACCCCAGAACACTAAGTGATCCTGAGAATCAGAAATCGAAAGAACTTCTCTGCACCAACTATGTTTGGATGAAGCCAGCAAGTGCTGGATGTCCTCCATGCACTGGGTATATGAGTGGTGGGGGCAAATCTAGTAAATTATTACACTAGTTTGCCACACAACACTCCGAAACTATGGTAATACCTCACATTCTAAGGTACTCTGGGCGGTGGGTTGAAAACTCCTGGGAGATTGCTGTTGTAATTGCCCACTATTATAAAGGGCGATATGCTCCAAAGGTGTGACCGGACACCAAAACAATATCCCCTTTGGTGGAGGAGCTCCCCTTGTTCAATTTGTCCACCCTAGAGATACTCGCCTTGGATTAGGATATCATGGTGGAAGAAATAGGGCATGCATTGGCAAATCTGTACCTGGGTAACATACCAGAGCCCAACGGACACCATGTGGAGTTCTTCCATAAACTCCGCCCCTACATTGTTCCACCCCTGCTCAAATTATACATTGAAGGGGCCACTTTCCCACCGATATTGACCAGGCCACAATTTTGGTCGTAGCCAAACCAGGTGACTCACAATCGGCATGCGCCTCTTTCCGACCCATCTCCCTTATCATCATCATCATCAAAATAATCTTTAATTAGTTACTTAAAACTATAAAAGATACATACAAAATATCATAAATAGAAATGACATAAGAATATGAAAATTCAAATCAATAAAATACACAACAAAAGTCCTAAGAGCCATGCTGTCTAACAGTAAGACAATATTAAAAATAAGATCAAACATCTTAACACAACGCTTAAAATTAACAGCAGCCCCTTCTTTTCCTGATCTTAATAGCACTTATTAACAATTTTGAAACATTGAAGCAGACAAATTAATTAGGCAACATCTGTAAATAGGTTAGGGCAGGTCTGGCTTGGGTGAATTGTTTCCCTCTTAATAATGGTAAGAATAGTTGATAACGAGCACTACTGTAAAATTCACAGAATAAAACAAAGTGGAGAGTATCTTGGTTGGAAAATGTATTGCAGCCACATGGGACCAGAATCTAAATTTTGTTCCAACCTGTGGGGTTTGCCAACATCTAATGCGATGAGTTCAGCCTGAATCTCGTAAACAGGAAACACTGTTGAGAGTTTATGACAAAAGTAAGGTAAGGCTCTATAGTGCCACAAGTTTGACTGCTGACATGCAGAGACAAATGGCTTGGCTAGCTCTCTCCTTTTCCTTGATGCCTATGCAACCGCACAGAAATGTTTTTTACCCAATCAAGATCCCCCTCCTAAAATTCCATCAGGATGGTCATATAGAGCCGGGCGCCCCAAAACCCTAAAAGGGGATCTGATATAGGTTAACCATGGAATAGATGTGGCCTTGTCCAGGTGCATACAATCCTACACAATTGCCCTTTTTAACTCCAACTCCGGATCTAACCATAATGAAATCCATCATATTAAAAGGCGAATTGTTAGCCGATCCGAGATATAGCCCAACCCCGACTCCTGGTGCACCACACATTATTCCACGGATTGGGGGACATCTCAAAAACCCATTCTCAATTGCCTGTATTTCGGGGGCCTCTTTGTAGAGCCATATGTCACAACCATATGAGACCAGAATGATGCATTTTGACTGATAAATGTTTGTTCAGTGCCTTAATGGGCTTAGCCCCCAGCCGTCTAGTGAAATCAGCAACGGAGACCACCACCCTTGTCACAGCATTCCTCTTGGCTTTCAAGAGGAGGGACCAAGAACCGTTCTCATCAAAAAGAACCCCAAAGTATGGGAAAGCTTTTTCCCTGGAAATCTCGGCCCCCGCCAGTGTATGTTTCATCCACCCACTACTGCATTTTCCCACCACCATAAAATGAGATTTACTAAAATTAATACATAAATCTATTTTTTTTCCTGAAACTAACATTTGAGTTAAGCATGTGGTAGAGGCCGATCGTGGTCCTGGATATCAAAACCATGTTGTCAGAATACAAAGAGAGGGATATCATATGGGCCAGCACAAGCAATATCTAAACAAGATGCACGGAGAGTCTCCCTCAGGCCATTTATATAAAGTGTAAATAAAAGTGGAGCAAGTTTGCTGTCCTGTGTGACTTAACTGTGAATCTTAAATGGAGCAGTGGTGCTCCCATCTTGATCATACCTAATAACTGCATCCAAATCCTGATGTAAATAGTGCAAAAAATAAATGATATCTTCATCCGGACCCGTATTTAAAAGAATAGTCTATTATTTACTCCTGTTGACTTGTCGAAAGACGAAGAAAGGCCCATAAATGCCAAATGTAATTAACCACTCGGTGGTAGTATATTTAGCTATGATCAACTGTAAGTTTAGGCCTTCATCCAGAATACTTGTACCTGGTATGAATCTGCATTGCAGGTCGGACAGTACTTTATTTTTGTCCAACTTTGCAGACATCCTGGAAAGAATGTATTGCCCCATAATTTTTATTACAGAATCTATCAAAGAACTAGGTCTGTAGCAACGCGGATCATTTCTCTTCCCCTTTAAAAAAAAATTGGGATGATAATAGATCTGGACCATGACTGGGGAGTACCATCTGATACTGCTGAATTTAGGATTTTAGTTTGGATTTTAGCTCATTTTAGTGGGTCAGTTTTATTGAAGTCAATCGGTACTCTATTCAGGCCTGGTGCTTTATTTTTAGACATGCCATCAATGGCCATCTGGAGTTCCTCTTACCTGAAAGTCAAATTCTCCCTTCTCAACAGTGAAGTTAAACTGTATGAAAAGCTCCTGGCAAGTCGGTTGCTGATTGTCTTCCAATGACTGGTCCACTCTGACCAATGAGGGTTCATCCCTCTTTGTGGCACCAGCCACTGCATATGTAGGGTCCATATATAGCCATATCCCTCATTAAAGCCCTGGGAGGCCCCCGGAGCTCCTCCTGATTGACTTAGAAAAAGCATTTGATATAGTTGATTGGAGGACCGTATAGCTCTTTATGCAGGCAACATCATGTAATTCATATCCCAACCAACTGAGACAGGGACCAGACTTGTTCAAATCCTGAGAATCTTCTGGAAGGCATTGGGCTACGGATCAACTGGGGCGAATCTCTGTTGTTCCTCTGGGGGGTGATCACCGGGACGAGGCATTGCATTCTTAAATCCCGATATGCCAGGTTATTTTCCATTACCTTGGGGTGCACATTGTTTGGGAGCTGGGCCTGACATCGAGTCTGAACCTTAGTCCCATGATGCAGAGGCCCAGGGAGGACCTCTCATGGTGGACTAATCTTCCCTTTGACACCATGGGTAGAATCACATTATTTAAGATGATGATCCTCCCAAGACTACTTTACGCTCTACAAAACTATCCCCACTTACATTTCATGGGCCTCGTTTGACTCAATGATAGCTATAGGATGCAAATTTATATAGGCTGGAGGTACACCTAGAGTAGCTTTTGGGAAATTCACCCAGGCGATGTACGATGGTGGACTCGCCATGGCAGACATGCATCTATACTACTGGGTGACCCAACTTCCCCCATCAATGACTGGCTGCACAGGGGGTGGGACAATCCTACCTATTGGGGTGAGCTGACCATACTGGGACTGTAAAATGTACTGAATATCCTCTATGGGGCCCCTATCCCCTCCGATCTGCCAGAGGTGACCAAGGTGGCATTTGGAGCATAGAGGGCTGTCCTTTGGTGGATGAGGTGGAACTGCAAAGGTGTCCGCTCTAGAAGTGTTCACGGAATGGGACTCTATTGGCATATCAAGAATAGGGAGATATATGGGGGAGTGGCCACATGAAATCATTTCAAGAGCTCCAGGTGCAATTCCAAATGCAAGCCTCCAAATTCTACCTTTATTTACAACTCTGACTCAACAGGACGCACTTGAGGGCATGCCTGAAAGGAGACCCTTAGAAAACAGGATTCTTATGGGCCACTTAGGTAAGGGAGAGGTATCACAGATCTATTTATCACTAGTGTTGCGTTCATCTATTTCATTGAACTCTCTGAAAGGAAAATGGGAGGGCTGGGTAGGAGAACTGGATGAGGCAGACTGGGGAGATGCCTGTAGGGCCCCTCACACACTAACAATATCTGTTACACTCTGCTTCATACATTTCAAGTATCTACAGCAAGCATATGTCACCCTACCACATTTGGAGGGCGGGCAATTAGTGACTTCCCAGCCTGTCACAGGTGTAAACATCCTATGGGGAATTTATTTCTTGTTGTATTGAATTGCCTGGTGATCCATCCCTTTTGGACTACCATCACTGGTGTCCTTTCTACCGTTGCACGGGCATGCAGATCGAGGCTCACCTACGGTTTGAATTACTTGGAATCCTAGTCGATGTGGGCGGACACAAGGGGGACAGAACATTGGTGGGTCCTAGCACGTTAAATGGATATAGCCCGACACTGGACATTCCCCATGGCCCCCTCGGTGGAGGTCTGGACACCTGGTATGGATTGGTGCGGCAAGCTTGAGGAAACAATTTACAAGTCAAGGGTTTCTTCCCACAAACACGACAACATCTGGAAAAAATTGTGAGATTATCACAGATTGGAAATTTGATTGAAGCCCGGGGCCCTGCCCTGGATGCTTGGGGGGACATTACATCAAATCAGATTTGGGATCTCGATGTGGAAGTGGATCAGTATGTTAATGCATCCATATTATGGAAAGCAATTGTTTTCGTGATAAGCTTCACACTGGTAATAAAATGTTACTATAAAAAAAAACTTGGTGGAGTAACGATGCTTTGATTAAATATAGATATATATCGAGAACTAAGTAACAGTTCCGGAGGGTAACATTAATCTTGCAGTATTCAAGGAGGGCTGTACAAATAAATCCAATCACTAGGTGTCGCTAATGTCAAAGAAAAACACTAAAACTGAAGCGTCTGGAAAACAGAACTCGCTGTTTTTGCAACAGAAAGTACCGGTTCCAAGCAAGAGCATATCAGTCTCTGAGCTATTATTTTCATAACTTAATCAGAAATACATGGAAGTTATGGTTGGAGACAATTCAATTGTATCGCTCGAGCGAGGGGCGCACAAGCCAGAGTTTAATTAGTTTCTTCCATCACGAGTGGACTCACAAGTAGAAAGATGCCTGAGACAGTATTATTCCAGATGGCTGCACGAGCGTTTGACCACGCGCTCGTCACTACTCGTGCTCGTTTCATCGCTGGATACATACGGTGGCGCCCCCTTTGTCTAGTTCGGTCACTCATCAAGTCCTGCTGCTTTTCATTAGTAGTTGCTATATGCTTCTCATTTTCCTATATTACTCCATCCTTTTCTGACATGGAATCGCAGGAAGCTTAAGAATCCCCCTCCCCGATTGTATTGATGGGGCTGCTATCTCTATCCGCGACTCTGTCTTCCATTTTCTACGGCTTGCCCTTTTTCTGGTGTTTTGCTCTAAACATTGGAAACAATATTTCACTTTTAGTGTTACACTCCAGCTCACTTTTCGTTTTTTCTTTTATTTATTTTTTACAGTTTAAACAATCTTCGCTTACTTATGATTTTCTCGAATCCTTCTTCATCCTTACCATCCATCAACTTTTTGCTCTAAGCCTAAGGACTAACGAGTTCCTCAGTCTCATTAAGACTAACCTCTACTTCATTACTTTTAATTTAAAAAATATCAGCTTTAATACTCTCATCCTGTGATTCGCTATTTACAAATCTAATCTGATTAGTAGTTATTTGAGTGTCCATAACCTCTTTTGGAGGAGGTTCCCATAAAGCCTTAAAAGCATTGGGCAGGTGGTCCCTCCCATTTGTTCTTTCACGTGTCTGATTTTTGGTTATCGTAACTTTCGCGCTGGCTCTTATCACTTGGGTAAATTGGGACCCTAGTTTAATGGGGAGTAGTTCTCATAGATTAATAATGTCTTCTATTCTCAGCAGGGATTTTAGATTATCCATTAAAAGCTTCAAGCCTTTTTGTTGCAACCCAAACATGGACTGATGAGTATATGGTTCAGTTCGAAAATTTACGGTTTTTGCCATATCTGTGAAGGTCGTTGTTTGTCTACTCAATGTCACTGATTGTTCCTTTAAGCTTTCTGACATTTTTGCGATGGTATCACTGATGGCTCTCACTGCAGTCAAACCTGGAAAAACTGGTGGGGCATTTGCTTCCATATCCTCAGCACTGTTAGAAGCAATATGTGCCTTCGCAAGAAGACAATGCATGAATTGGTTATTACTTCTAGCTCTATCAAATTATGTATTTCCACCAGAATGTCTGATCGGTCTAACAAGTAGTTGGAGATGTTCAGCATACTTTGCGACATTGCCCCTATTGGCTCTTTTCCATAAATAGCGTCCGTTTCAAAATCCGGGGGAATTCTTTGCTCATTATCTCCCGCCTGGTTAATCCGAGCGTTAGGGGCAGACTTATAGAAAATTGCGCTGCAACGCGTGTAGCGCCACTTTCCCTGCGCCTCTTAGCACCCCCCTACCACCACCATGTGTGCGCTGTATTTAAAATACGGCACACCAGGGCGCAGGGTACGGGGCAATACTGTCATTTTTATGACGCTATTGATGTACGCTGCAGGAGTAGTGCAAAATGTTGGTGCTACTCCTGCAAAGTACATAGGGGCCCATTATAAAGAATGGAAGCCCCCTTTTAATGCCTGCTTTTGAGCAGGCGTTAAAAGTGCTGTAATAAATGGCACAAGGAAATCTCATACATTTCTTTGCACCATTTTACCTGCTCCCCTAACAGGGGAATGCCCCCTTTGCATACATATGTATGTAATGTAGCACAAAGGGTTGCCGCGCCACTCTGTAAATACAGCGCTGGGATTTTGGCCTCGTTGGGCCACATTAATGTCAAAATAAATGAAGTTATTGTGGCATAACGTGGCTCTAGGGGCCTATAAATGTGCCCCTTAGTGTTTATGGTACGATTTGGTGGGTACAAATGTCTAGACGTGTCTTTCCTCTCTCTCCATATTATCTCTATGTGTGTCACAACCCGGGCTAAGGGAAACCAATTTCTGTGTGCTCCTTAGGCTGTGTCCCAGCTTGAAGTGCAAAGCAGTCAATAATTAAGGTTTCATAAGCTGATTCTTCCCCATTAGCCCTTATCAGTGAACTTTTCTGCGATTTATTCACTTGTTGTATGCTGTCCATGCCATCTTCATTCTTTACAGTTTGTTTGACTTCAGGTTTGTTTTTTCCTTATGTATCTGCTCCTGTATCTGCTTTGCCAACCCTCCTTTTCATGAAATTGTCTTCATGATTACACTTTATTGCAATTCATGTAAAAAAGGATATCAACTACTTTGGAATAGCATGTTGAATGAAACACTAACAAATTAAAGGATCGCATTCTGGTAATATTTAAAGTACTAATTAGGGACTTCCTCCACTCAGTTCTAATTTTGATGATTTTAATGCTTAATGTGTATGGTCCCACCTTTCAGGGCAGATAATTTCTTGAGCCCTCTCACAGAATCCTGTTATGTCTGGCACCCCCCATTCACCAGTCACTAGCTGAGTGCCCACTCTAGCATCCACTTTTATGCCTCCTCCACCTCCACTCCACCCATTCGCTAACGTTATTTCTCCCATTTGCTTGCTACCTTCCACCCAGCCAAACCACGTCAACAATCCGTCACTCTCTCACCGTTAGCCTCCACTACTGTATAAACAAGGAGATTGTTACCAAGATCGAGACGGGGCAAACCCAGCCACAGTCTTGTTGGCTAGACCGAGTCTAAACCGATGTGCATCTGGCAGGCACCAGATATCCTGACAGAGTCAGGATAGCGACAGGACAGTGAGGGAGCCACCAAGCAAGTCAGGACATTGAGGGAGTTGCCGAGCGAGCACCAGCGGCACAAGTACTGTCGGCTGTGATCTTTATAGGGTCGGGCCTGCGAATGCATATGCTTGCACATGCATCTCGCTTGCGAGGCTCTGTTGTGTACAGTAAAGTGCTTGGAGCCCACCTGTCACTCACCATTTGTTGGCTTGCGTGGCACTCTTCTTTACAGCCTTGTAATTTGTCCACTTTAGGCCTGGCATAATTTCAGTTCCTCGCTGTGGTGCAGGGACCAAGCACTGACTGATTCAACTTAGTCAGTGCCCGTCCACTGCTTCCAACGTGATTGATGTACTATTGTGTTCTTTTTAACTTTTAGTGCCCTGTAAACAGAAAGTTTGTGACTGGCAAAAATGTGCCCAGCAGAACAAACAAAATTTTATTTTGCCACGTCGTCTTTTCTCACTTTCCACTCGTATCTTCAAAATGTTGCAATGGGATGTTGTTTCTTTATTATGTGTAATTTATGAAATTATACTTTAACACATAATTGTGCTGTACACCCCAATCCAACCCACTACAATCCTCCTCACTACAATCCACCCCAATCCACTTAACTTTATCCCACACCAACCCACCCACTCCAAACCAAACCACTCACACAAATCCAGTCCAACCCACCCCAATCCAATCCTTCAAACCCACTCCAATCTAATCTGCCTCACTCCAATTCACCCCACTCTAATCCAAAATAATCTGATTCACACCAAAACAATCTTCCCCACTCCAATCCAAAACAAAATGCCCCACACCCATCTCACCCACTCCAGTCTACCCAATTCCAATCCAAAACAACATGCCCCACTCCCATGTAACCCACTCCAATCTGCCCCACTCCAATCCAAAACAATCTACCCATTCCAATTCAAAACAATCTGGCCCACTCCAATCTGTCCCAATCCAAAACAGTCTGCACCCCTGCAATCTGCTGTACTCCAATCCAAAACAATCTGGCCCACTCCAATCTGCCCCTCTCCAATCCAAAGCAATCTGCCTCACTCCAGTCCACCTCAATCCAATTTGCCCCAGTTTAATCCAAAACAATCTGATCCACCCCCATCTGCTCCACTCCAACCCAAAACAATCTGTCCCACTAGAATTCGCCCACTCTAATCTGCTCCACTGCAATCCAAAACAATCCGCCCCACTCCACTCCAAAACAGTCAGTCCCACTCCAATCCACCCCACTTCAATCTGCCTCACTCTAATCCAAAACAATATGCCCCATTCCAATCCAGTCCACCTCACCCCAATCCAATCCACCTACTCAAATCCGCCCTAATACAATCTGCCCCACTCCAATCCAAAACAATCTGCCACACACCAGTCTTCCCACTCCAATCCAGAACAAGCTGCCCCACTACAGTCTGCATCACTTCAATCAAAAACAATCTGCCCCACTCCAATCCAAAACATTCTGCCCCACTCCAATCCAAAACAATCTACCCCCTTCAATCCAAAACAACCTTCTCCACTGAAATCCATTTCAATGTGCCCCACTCTAAACTGCCCCACTTTAATTCAAAACACCCTGTCCCACTCTATCCTGCACCACTCCACCCTGTCCCACTCCAATTACAAACAACAAATTCCAAACCAAAGCAATCTTCCACACTCCAATCCACCTCATTTTATCCCAATCCAATCCACCACAATCCATCCCACTACAATCCAGTCCACCCCACCTCACACCAATCCAGTCCACCCCATTCCAATCCAATCCACCAGATCCTCCCCAGTCCAATCTACCCACTCCAATTCAGTACACCTCACCTCAATCTGATCCACCCCACTACAATCCAATCCACCCCAATCCACTCCAGTCCAATCAGCCCCACTCCAGTCCAATCCACCCCACCCCACCCCACTCTAGTCCAGTCCAATCCACCCTACTCTGATCCGATCTACCCCACTCCAATCCATCCCACTCCAGTACATCCCACCTCATTGCAATCCATCCCACCCCACCCCAATCCAACCCACCCTACTAAAATCCCACCCACCCTACTCCAGTAATCCCACCCTACTCCAAACCAACCCTTCTCCAATCCAATCCACCTCGCTCCAATAAAATACACCCACATCACCCCAGTCCATCCCACTCCAATACAATCCACCCCAATCCACCCCACTCCAAATCACCTTACTCTACCCCATTACAATCCTGTTCACCTCTCTCCATTCAATCCCCCCACCCCACACCACACCAATCCAATCCACCCCACCCCACTACAATCCAATTCAATTCAATCCCACCCACTCCAATCCAATCCAATCTACCTCACTCCAGTCCAATCCACCCCACCATAGCCCAATCCACCACTTGCTATCCAATCATCCCAATCCAATCACCACACTTAGTCAAATCCACCCCACCCTAATCCCCAATTCAATTTAATCCACCTCACTTCAATCCACTCCACACAACCCCAATCATATACACCCCAATCCGAGTCACCCCACTCCAGTCTACCGCACTCCAGTACACCCCACTCCAGTACACCCCACTCCAATCCTCCAATCCCACTCCAATCTAATCTGCCCCACTCCAATTCACCCAACTCTAATCCAAGACAAACTGATTCACTCCAAAACAATCTGTCCCACTCCAATCCAAAACAATATGCCCCACTCCATTCTAAAACAATATGCCCCACTCCCATCTAACCCACTCCAATCGGCCCCATTCCAATCCAAAACAATATGTCCCACTCCCATGTGATCCACCCCAATCCAAAACAATCTATCCCAATCTAATCCAAAACAATCTGGCTCACTCCAATCTGCCCCATCCCAATGCAAAGCAATCTGCCTCACTCCAGTCTACCTCAATCCAATCTGCCCCAGTTTAATCCAAATCATTCTGCATCCCCATCTGCCCCACTCCAATCCAAAACAATCTGTCCCACTAGAATCTGCCCACTCTAATGTGCTCCACTCCAATCTAAAACAATCTGCCCCACTCCACTCCAAAACAGTCTGTCCCATTCAAATCCACCCCACTTCAATCTGCCTCACTCCAATCCAAAACAATATGCCCCACTCCAAACCAATCCACCTCACCCAATCCAATCCACCCCACTCCGATCCACCCTAATACAATCTACCCCAATCCAAACCAAAACAATCTGCCTCACACCAGTCTTCCCACTCCAATCCAGAACAATCTGCCCCACTCCAATCTGCCTCACTTCAATCAAAAACAATCTGCCCCCACTCCAATCCAAAACAATCTGCCCCCTTCAATTCAAAACAACCTTCCCCACTCCAATCCATTTCAATATGCCCCACTCTGATCTGCCCCACTTTAATTCAAAACACCCTGTCCCACTCCATCCTGCACCATTCCACCCTGCCCGCTCCAATCCCAAACAACAAACTCCAAACCAAAATAATCTTCCCCACTCCAATCCAATCCAATCCACCTCATCTCATCCCAATCCAATCCACCACAATCTAGTCTACCCCAATCCACACCAATCCAGTCCACCCCATTCCAATCCAATCCACCCCGATCCATGCCATTCCTATCTACCCCACTCCAATTCAATACACCTCACCTCAAACTGATCCACCCCACTACAATCCAATCCACCCAAATCCACTCCAGTCCAATCAACCCCACTCCAGTCCAATCCACCCACCCCAGCCTACTCTAGTCCAATCCAATCCACCCTACTCCAATCCTATCTACCCAACTCATTCCAATCCATCCCACTCCAGTCCATCCCACCCCACTGCAATCCATCCCACCCCACCCCACCCCAATCCAACCCACCCTACTCAAATCCAACACACCCTACTCCAGTCCATCCCACCCCACTCCAAACCAACCCTTCTCCAATCCAATGCACCTCACTCCAATAAAATCCACCCACACCAACCCAGTCCATCCCACTCCAATACAATCTACATGAATCCACCCGACTCCAATCCAATCCACCCCACTCCAATCCAATCCAAACCCATCCACTCCAATCCAATCCAATCTACCTCACTCCTGTCCAATCCACCACACTCCACTCCAATCCACCCCCAACCCACACTGCAATCCCCCAATCCATCTCACCACACCCCAATCCAATCCACCATGCCCCAATCCACCACTCACTATCCAATCCATCCCAATCCAATCACCACACTTAGTCCAATCCACCCCACCCCACCCTAATCCCCAATTCAATTCAATCCACCTCACTTAAATCCACTTCACACAACCCCATCATATACACCCCAATACGATTCACCCCACTCCCCACCCAGTCTACCATACTCCAGTAAACCCCACTCCAGTCCACCCAACTCCAATCCACCCCATGCCAATCCAATCAACCCCACCCCAATTCAGTCCACCCCCTCCAGTCTACCCCACCCCATCCCATTTCAATCCAGTACACCCCATTCCAATCCACACTGCTACAATCTACCCCACTCCAGTCCACCCACTCCACTACACTCCACCCACTCTACCCCAATCTAGCCCACCCCATCCCATTGCAGTCCACATCACCCCAGTCCAATCCAGCCAGCCTACCCCACTCCATTCCACTCCACTCCAATACACCCCACCCCAACCCACTCCACTCCACCCCACCCAAGTTGTCCAAACCACTTGTATCCAATCCTTCCACCCCACTGCACTCCAATCCACCCCACCTGAATGAAATCCACCTCTTCCCAATCCACTCTAATCCACCTCAATCCAATCAAACACACACCCCATTTCAATCCACCCACTCTAATCCACCCCACTCAATTCCAATCTACCCCACTCACTCAATCCACCTCACTCTATTCCAATAGAACCACTCTATCCCAATCCAATCCACCCCACTCTAATCCACCCATCCACCCACTCCACTTCAGGTCACCTCACCTAATCTATCCCACCCCATCCCAGTTCAGTCCAGCGCACTCCAAAACAATCCAGCCAGCCTATCCCACTCCAATTCACTCCACTTCAATCCAGCCCACTCATTCCACCCCACCCTGTTCCTATTATCCACACCACTCCAATCCATCCACCACACTGCACTCCAATCAATTCCACCTCAATGTAATCCACCCCTCTCCAATCCACTCCAATCCACCCCAATCCAATCCATCACACCCCACTACATTTCAATCCAACCCACTCCACTCCAATCCACCTCAATCCAGTCCACCCAACTCCATTCCAATCCACCCACTCACTACAATCCAGCCACTGTATCCCAATCCAATCCACCCCACTCTAATCCTCCCACTTCAATCCACCCACTCCACTCCAACCCACCCACTCTACCCTAATCTAGTCCACCCATCCCAGTTAAATCCACCACACTCCAATTCAATCCACCCAGCCTACCCCATCCAAACCAGTCCACTCCAATCCACCCAACTCTACCCACCCCAATCCAATACACCCCACCCCACCCCATCTCAGTTGTCCACCCCATTCCAATCCAATCCAATCCATCCACCCCACCACACTCCAATCCACCCGACCTCAATGCAATCCACCCCTCTCCAATACATTCCTATCCCCCTGTCTAATTCAACACCCTCATCCCACATCAATCCACCCACTCCAATACACCCCACCCAACTCAATCCAATCCACCCCACCCCATCCCAGTTGTACATCCGAATCCAATCCACTTCACTCCAATCCACCACACTCTACTCCAATCCATCCACTCTATTCCAATCCAATCCACTTCACTCAAATCCATTCAGCCCACCCCAGTCCAATCCATCCAGGCCACTCCATTCCAATCTACTCACCCACCCCACTCTAATCCAATCCACTCCAATCCACTTCCATCCAATACATCCCAATCCATCAACCCCACCTCACTCCAATCATATACACCCCACCCCACTTCAGTCCAATCCACTCCAATCTACTTAATCAAACCCACCCCACTCTAATCCAATCAACCCCACTCCAGTCCAATTTAATCCACTCCACTCCCCCCCACTCCAATCCAGTCTAATTCACCCCACCCCAATCCACCCCACCCCACCCCACCCCAGCATATCACTCCAATCCAAACCACCTACCCTTATCCAATCTAATCCACCCCAGTTCCATCCACATCATCCCTTTTGAGTCCTCCCCACCCCACCCCACTCCAATCTAATCCACCCCACATCAATCCATCCAACTCCACTCAATATACTCCACTCAATCCCAATCCAATCTACCCCACTACCTCAATCCACTCCAACCCAATCCACCCTATCCCACTCCACTCCACTGTACGACACTCTCTGTCACTGAACCACTGAACCCTACTTCCTGCTACTCAACTCCACTACACTCTACTCCTCTCACTCCACTTTATTACATTCCAACAAATCCACTCTATGACACTCTACTCACCCATTCCATTCTGGCACTCCATGCCACTAACTTTTAGGCATGCTGAACAGCAGCCACACTGGGGTGTGCAGCATGGCAAAACACATTGCCAAAGTCAATAGCTCTTGTATATGCGAGTCCTATTGGCTTTGACAATGCTTGTTTCTTCCTGGTCTCGTCCCGGTACCTCGGGACAATGCTCTGCTTCAGTAATTACACCCTGTGGTGAGGTTGCTTTGCCAGATGCTGTGGTGAAGCGACACACCTGTCGCAAGTTATGCATGAGGTGCAATATTGCGACTCAGTGGAAGACACCATATGGTGTGAAACATTTGCTCTCATGATGACTTGTGCCAGTCTCATGCTTTTTGCACTTGGACTCCTGATTCTGGAGACTGACTTGTTCCTCTTATCTTGTACTCCTGCTCATCTTCCTCCTTCTGGCTTAGACAATGTGTCTGGGACTCTCTGCAGCTCATATCCATGACCCCACCAGCTTTCACAGTCAAGCTGAAGCGTCTTTCTGTCCTCCTCACATAGGCCTCCTAGCATTATTTGTATTGCTTTCAGCATCTCTACTACATGTGGTGTAACATCTAGAACTACCGACTTTGAAACTGGGGAACTCGGTTTGAGTCTCGGGGTCGGCTATAGAACCTATGATTCTGGGCAAATCACTTAATCTCTCTAGGTCCACAAAAATGAATGTGTCCTTATGGAATGTAACGGGTGCACTTATAAAGCATTCCGATTCCTTTGGGCTGAGTTCAAGCTACATAAACTGCAAAAAAATAAAGTTTGCTAATCTCCCACCAAGCTTCAATTTTTTTCCTGGGTCAACGTCCTACTTGCATTCTTGGCTAGAAATCTTTAAGTATCCTTTATACTCATATGTCTTCATGAGCAAAAGGCTTGAGCGATTGCTACAGTCTAAGAGCATGGGAGCAGTGTGAAGTATTCCATGCAGCTGAAACAAGTGGCTTCTTCTCAAAGTTCGGTTGTGGACCTTCATGTGATCATGAGTTGTGTCAAAATGCCTTTCACTTTAGAGGTTCTGGTGTGATGACCATAGAGTGGCGTGCATGATGTCAGAGTCTGACTGGGGAACCAGAAGCAAGCCTGCAACCATGACCATCTCAACCATGTTCTGTCCGCCCGTCCATCTGTCTGTCTGTCATTCCATCCATCCATCCATTCATCCATTCATCCATCCATCAACCATCCATCCACCCATTTATCCACCCATCCATTCTCCCTTGTCCACTTCTCAACCTCCCTCTCTCTCTTCTCCCTCTCCGATCTCTTTCTCTCTACCACCCTCTCTCTTAATCGTGAAGTGCCTTGTACTTTCTGCAGTTAACCTCCAGGAGCTGGGAAAAGTGACAGAGGCACCAGCAGCATCCCAAAGGCTTTCAAAACCATCCTCAAGTAGCTCCAGCACACCAGCGAAATGTCCATTGGATTAAAAGGCCAGTCTGCCCCTGTATGACACAGAACCCTAACTGTGCCAGACAAGGTGTGTAAGCAGCCAAGGACAGGTACTGGGATTTCTGCTGATAGAGAAGTGGGGCAGGCTCTTATTCAGCACTATATATAAGCATGATCATTAGCACAATAACAGGCGTTAGAGCGAAGAACCTATAGTAGATCTAGCCTGTGCAACATTGAGCTCCTGTACCGCGCTGTACTTGTTTCAAGTTTCCAAATCTTTGTCCTCTCAAATTAATTATGGATGCACTTTCTGATCTAAGTTTCCCAGACCCCGCTCTAAGAGATCAGTACAAGATGTACAGCACCACGATTATATGCACTTCTAGGCTTCCTACTCTTGGTGGCCCAGATTCTGCTCTCTGAGGTCAGGACTAGATGTACAGCACCAAGCTCATGCACAACTGTGCAAGTCGAGCTTTTAGGTTCACAGACTTTGTTTACATGCTCCCCAGACTCCATGTTCTATGGACTCTGCTCTCTTAGGCTAGCACTGAGCGTGCATGGGCCTGGAGTACCGGTAGTTTGATTAACTGGTTCATAACAGGTTAACTAGAAACATCTTGGGGAGGTGCAACGGGGAGTTATGGGATTGTTAAAGGTAGGGTGACATTTTGCATTGTATCTGCTGCATGCTGGCAGCTGATAAAAGACTGGAGAAAAAGTAACAACGCAGACTCCTTAAAGTAAACTCTGTGGAATGGTACACCTTGTTGTGTCTCCTAGACAGGTCATTCTTATTTCTAATTAGTATTTGGGAGTTTCCTGAACACATGTATGCATACACTTTGATAGTACTTGTTAGAAACTGGGTCTCTAGTAGGTAGAAGAATGCACCCTGTCCAAGAGGGGACCACAATCCTAGCCAAGGAAAGTTAGATACACAACCTAAATTAACCTGTGCTCACCCTCTGGTAGCTTGGCACAAAACAGTCAGGCTTAACTTAAAAGGCAATGTGTAAAGTATGCGATGGAGGGTAGGCCAGCTAGAGAACCCACCTAGGGTCCACTCAACAGTACCTTTCATGGAGCAATGCACGAAGGTGAGGGCACAATGCATTGATATTTGTACTGCACTCTGAGTACTGCGTCATCATCAGGCTCCGGGGAAGAGAATGCAATGAGTCGTTGTCGGGATGTACAGAGCATCATCATCAGGCTATGCTGTCGCTGGGCACCCCAGGGAAGGGTAGGGTTCACAGATGGCAGAGTCCAGCAGCACCAGGAGAGTTTTTATTAATTTATTTATTTATTAATTATTGCAAATACACAACAAGAACAACCAAAATAAAAGAAAAAGGCCTGCCAATTACAAATACACGTTGTACAGGAATGCATCCCTCCCCTGACATAATGTAAGCTCTGTTTGGAAAAGCCTAGGTTCAGTCTCGGAGACAACAAGATTCTATACAGTCCACAGCAGCAAAGTCCATCAGCCTACTTGGCTGCGCAGCCCGACAAGAAATCCAGGATAGGGGCCTTTCAACAAGTGACATGAGGTCTAAACGAACAACAGGAAAAAAAACAAAAAACGAAAAGAGTAGGGCAGGCAGAGTACGCACACAGCAGCATCCAGCCGTTGACAGCTAAGCACTTGACACGCTGCGAGCGGGTGAAACGAGAGAGAAGAATCCAGCATTGCGAGCCAACATACATCACTCGTCCTCCCCGTTCGACCTCGCCAGGTATGCACGCAGGGGGCCCATATGTCCTTCGGCCGAGAGCCCTCTGGTGAAAGCTCCCAGAAAATCATCAGCTGGTCTTGGCAAAATGCAGCGTCCCTCAACCATTCAGATCCACGAGGAACGCGTCCCCTGCCCCAGCACATAGCAACTCTGCGTTTAGCCAGCAATAGAAGCAGGCCTACCAGCCTTCTGTGAGCCCCGCCAATCTCATTCACACACCCAAGCAACGCAACTTTCGGAGAAACAGATACCTCTAATCCCATCATCTCGGCTATTATACGTAGGACTTCCACCCAGAAAGCATGAACCTCAGCGCATTCCCACGCAAGGTGCAAGAAACCAGCGTCCGGGGCACGACATCGCTCGCAGACCCATAGAGCAGAGCCCACTAGGCGTATAATATAAGCGGTGCAAGAACTTGAAGTGCAGTAGCCGCAGCCTATAATTCGGAGACAACACTTTCATATGCACACAGCAACTCCACCACGTCTCTTCTGTGATGGGCTCTCCCACATCCACCTCCCAACGAGCCCTGGAGGATTCTCCAAGTGCGCCATGCTGCTCCTGCATACAGTTATACAATTTGGGGACCAGTCTGCACGGCGACTGCGCACAGCACAACACCTCCAGTACACGGCACTCCGGCGGAACCTCCGGAAGACCAGGGAACCAAGCTCGAAGCATGGCACAAACCCGCATCGCATACATCCGCTGCAGCGCGGTGACCCGCTCCCCACCGAGTGCCTCACCAGGAGACAGTAAGCGGCCATCCGCGAACCAGTCGCCCATCTCAATTAAGTTAGCATCCCGAAGGAATTCCCGTATGCCCCCATCGCGAAACATCTGGGTGTCCGCAACAGCCAGAACAGGCAACGAAGGAGCAAAAGGAGTGCCCGCTCTCAAACTCCGCATCAACGCCTTCCACGCCCCAGCAGTACACGCCACTGTATCCACACCCCGGGGGCGAGGTCGAGATGGATGCCCAAGCAGGCGCACCAAGCTGTCCGGCCAGACCGGGTCACTTTCAGGTGCCAAATGCGGCAAGTACCAAATCAGACGCAGCCAGTAATATGCGAAATGCGCTTGCGCGCAGTTATAATAAAGCTCCAAATCAGGGTCGGCAAGCCCTCCCAACTCAAAAGGCAACGTCAGCCTCTCCCATGAAATGCGGGGCTGGCCGCCTACCCAAACCAAACGGAGTATAGCAGAGCGGAGACGCTGCAAAAAGCTCCTCGCGAGCGGAAGCGGGAGGTTTACAAACAAGTACAGAAATTTCAGGAGAACCATCATCTTCACTAGAGCAATACGCCCAATCAACGAGAGCGGCAAGACGCACCAGGCCTTGACTTTCTCCTCCCCTCCCCTCCTGAAATTGCCGCCCCATAATTGGCCTGCCAAAGAGTTTTGACGTCGCAACTCAGTTGGATTCCCAGATAACGAATCGGGTCCTCTGCCCACGCTGTAGGATACCGGGAGGGGAACTTCGCCACGCCCGGAGACAATGTGGCAACACCACAGACTTGGATGAATTAATCACGATACCAGAGAAGGTGCTGAAATGCACGATCTCATCCAACAGTATATCTAAGTGCTGGCTCGGGTCCCGAACATAAAGCGCGATGTCATCCGCATACGTAGATACCAAATGGGCCTTTGCCGATACTGCAGACCCTTTTCGTTGTGTCTCTGCCACAAACCCACCGCGAGAGGCTCCATGGCCGCCGCAAAAAGCATCGGGGACAACGGGCACCCCTGTCGCGTCCAACGGGCAACCGGAAAAGAAGGCGACACACTCCCATTTAAGCGCAACCTAGCAGTGGGCTGAGTATACAATAATCTAATCAGCTTTACAAATCGCGCACTCAGGCCCACTCAGCCCAAAAGTGCAAACATGTACTCCCATGCTAAGGAGTCGAAAGCCTTAGTGGCATCTAGAAACACCGCTGCGGCATTAGCGTCGGCCTCCATCGAACCCGCAACCGCAAAAAACGTACGTAGAGTGTGGCACGTGGATCTCTCAGACACAAAACCCGACTGGTCTGGTAGCACCAGTCGAGGGAGCAATGGCTGCAAACGCGCCGCAAGCATCTTAGCCAGGATTTTATTGTCAACGTTAATCATGGAGAGTGGGCGGTACGAATCGCAGCTGGCCGGATCCTTCCCCGGTTTGAGGATCGTGACAATCAAGGCCTCCCGGAGCGAGGCCGGGAAAGTCCCAGTCTCCAAAGATTCCGCATACACCTGCAAAAGGTGGGGGGCGAGAATATCCGCAAATTCCTTATAAAATGCGGGGGTCAAGCCGTCCTTGCCAGGAGACTTATTACCCGGCAGGCCGTGAATCGCCGCAATCACCTCCTCTACAGAGAAGGGAACATCCAAAAACGAGCGGTGAGCGTCATCAAACCATACCAGTGTGATGTCAGAAAAATAAGCCTGCGCCGCTGCCACGTCCAGTCCGACCGGATCAGCGTATAGTCGTTCAAAATACTGAGTAAAGACCTGCATGACACCCCCCGTCCCAGTCACCCACACGTCCCCATCACCCTCGATCTCGGTGACGTAGTTGCTAGCCCATGGCCTGCGCAGCATATTCGCAAGCGTGCGTTCCTGCCCAAGAAACAAACCTCTCGGAGAGAGGCCTCCTCATACAAAGACACCACACCCGCAGCTCTGCGAGAACCTCTCCTGACCAGCTCTCCACTAAACGCCGTTCCAGCTCCTGAATCCTCCCTTCCAGATCAGCCAGTTCCCGACGCAGGGTCCTCAACATCCCATGCTGTTTCGAGAGACATACCCCCCGAATGACCACCTTGAATGCCTCCCATAAAGTACTCGCCGCCCCAACGGAGCCTTCATTTTCAGCAAAGAACGAGACAATGGCCTCGCGGACCTCTGCCCTAAAGGTCACATCCCGCAACACCCCACAGGGCAGCCTCCATAAGAAAGCATGCCCCAGCTCACTGGGCACCTCCAGCACCAACCGTACCGGTGAGTGGTCAGACAGTGTACAAGGCAAATGATCCACAGAGCTCGTCCAACCCTCCACATCTCTAGTACCCAACCAACGGTCAATACGGGACCAGCTGCTGTGAGTGTAATTAACACACGTACCCTCTCTGGCAGCACCATGCCTGCACCTCCACAAATCCACCAGCGCCCTGGCCGCTGCACCATGCTGCACCGTGGCCGCACTCTTGCGGTCCATCCTCGAATCCAAGACCACATTAAAGTCACCTCCCCATAGAACAGCACCAGAACCCAGCAACTCCACCATATGCCACAGCTCGCGAAAGAACTCCGGGTCATCTGCGTTTGGGCCATAAACGGCGACCAGCCAGCAGGCTCTGTCCAACAGTGTGCCACTCATCATAACATACCTGCCACTCGGGTCAACGATCACCCTGCGCGTACGCCACTGTAACCCTTTGCGCAACAAAATCGCCACGCCGCGGGCGTAGCTCGAATACACCGAGCAGTGACATTCGCCAACCCAGCCAGCCTTCATCCTGCCCAGCGAGGACGCCACCAGGTGAGTTTCTTGCAGCATACAAATATCTACTTTGTGACATTTAACGTACGCCGCCACAAGTCGCGCCTTTCGCCTATCGTTGAGCCCGCGCACGTTCCAAGTCATACAACGCACCGTTGTCACACTATTCAGTCCCATCCCGCCCACAGCAAACATACCATGCACCACCGTGTAGCCCAACCCCGCCTGCCAAAAACATGCAAGAAGACAGAAAAAGTAGCATGGTAAACAACTAACATACAGCCCAACTGAACCCACCCCTCCCATCCAGACCCCCCCAATTGGGCCATAACAGAGACCCCCCTCCCAAACCCCAAAACCACCCAGTGAATACACAAATATAGCAATCAGGACTCATCCAATGGGCGATAGCTGGCCTACTGGCTCACCACCCAGAGAACTGGGGGGGGGGGGCACAAGGGCCACACAATAGGATGAACGTTAGAGCGATCCCAAATACAAAAACAGACCACACAACCCCACTGTCCCAGCGAGGCACACCAACTCCGGCGGCTTAGTCCCTAGTCAGTGTCGCTCAGGGCTGCTCTATCCGATCCAGATCTGTCTGGGCCCGCAGCCGCCGACAGCCTAGGCAGTCGTCTAGCAAACTTGGCGGCCTGTCTAGGGTCAGTGAAGTACAGTACCTTTCCTTCATGGCACACCCTCAGCCGAGCAGGGTACAACAGAGCAAATCTTACACCCGCTTGGTTCAACAGCCGCTTGGTCGGTAGAAAAGCACGGCGAGCCGCCTGCACACCCGGGGTATAATCAGGAAAAAAACTGAGTTCAGAGTTCTTATATATCACCGGCTTCCTCTCCCTCGCCAGGCGTAAAATAGTGTCTCTATCTCGATAGTTCAACAAGCGTGCCACAATGGGATGCGGAGGAGTGCCCGGTGGGGGCCGAGGTCCCAAATATCTATGGGCCCTCTCAACCACCAGCAAGCGGGAAAGCTCACCCGCAAACAGGTCAGACAGCATGCTCTCTACAAAGTCCTCCATGCGGCCCATGTCTGTAGCCTCCGGCAGGCCAATAATGCGAATATTGTTGCGTTACGACCACGCTTCTAGATCCTCATTTATATTCCGGATGACCTCCAGAATGCGTTCCATTTGCGCTAGCTGGTCTCTGTCCCCCCGGTGGGCGTCCTCCAACTCCGACGTCCGCGCCTCCAGTACCTCAAACCGGGAGTCATGTTCGTCCACCTGGGCTTTAATTCAGTCCAACTGCTCGGTCACATGGTCCAGCTTCGCGTTGATGCCTGCCAGGCTACTCTTAAGTTCTAGGAACATGGACCGCACCGACGCATCCTGGCTCCCCTCCTTCGCCCCATCACAGCTGGACGCCGGGGTCCCACCTCTCTTTTTCCCTCTATCAAAGGTGAGCTTAGCCTGGCGTTGCTCTGCCTTACCAATGGTCCCAAACAATCCGCGACCAGCACTCGCACCGCAGAAACAAGGCGCGGCACAGCCAGATCCAGGAGCCCCCACCAGCAGGACCTCTGCACTACCTGTCAGACTTCACCGCACCGGCCCGCCCACCATGGAGTGCGGCACAGTCAAACGATGAAATACTCCACAAGGCAGTCCTCACAAACCGCAGCGCAGAGTCTCGCACTTCAAGCACCCGGCTCACGCCCAGCCGATGCCAGGTCCGCTTCACCTCCACTGGGGCTGCCCGCCTCCTTCCTCAGCCCGGTCTCTCGCCTCTGTGCCCAGGCCTGGCGCCCTCAGCCGGCCCGCCACACAGCAGCAGGTTGCCCCAACTCAGCAGGCCAGCCGCCTGCGCCTCGCACCTCGAGGTGCGAACAAGCGCAGACCACCTCCTCCAGCCCGCCACCAACGCAGGGCCAAATGCACCTGCCCACTACAGCGCGGGCCTGACCCCCAGGGAGGCAGCCCCCCACGAGCCTGCCAACCCGCGGGGCACAACGTCGCCACTATGTGCGCCCGGGGGACGCCGCAGGGGCCGCGGTCTGACCCGACCGCCGACAGCCCCAGCTGCCGGAGGGGAGAATCCCCCCAGGCAGATCCTCGCGCCCCGGCCCCAAGAAGCAGCCGGGGGCACCTCGCAGCAGGGTGTGCCAGCGTGGAAAAACACGCGCGCCCTCTCAGGCCCTACCGCGTGGCCGAGCCTTCCCCCCGGGCAGAAAAACACAGCCAGAAGCTCAATTCGGCAAAGGCGGCCCCAGGGGCCCACGCACCAACTCCACCATGGTTGAGGGATCACCCATCCCCGGCCCGGCAGAGCCTCACACGGTGTCGGCCATCTTGCCCGCCGGCCAGGCCACACCCCCAGCACCAGGAGAGTTGCAAGCAGTCTTTGATGTCCCTGAGGCTGCAGCAGAACAGAGGAGAAGCCAGCAAGCCCTTAGAGATTCTTGGGCTCAAGGATGTAAAGAGCAAGTGCAGTCCTTCTTACAGCAGGTAAGAAGCATGAGGCAGCAAGCCAACACAGCAAAGCAAGTAGCAAAGTGGCAGCAAGCAGTAGGTGAACACAGCAATGCAGTTGCAGAGTGGCAGTCCCTCCTGTCAGCACAGCAGTCCTTCTTCCTGGCACAGTGTCCTTGGTTCCAGTAGAGATCCGATTTGCTGGGGTTTTGAGTCAATATATATCCCAAATTTGCCTATAAGGTGGGCGAGAAGTCAAAGAGGACTTTGAAGACCATAAGGTTCCTGCCTGTTCCTTCCCTAGCTCCAAACACTCTACCTTTGTGTGAGAAGAGGCACAGCCCTATTCAGGTGTGTCAACTCCTCCCACTCATTTAGCCCAGGAAGATCCATCAGCCTTGTGATGGGCCATTAGGATGCAAATGTCACATCCAAGCTCCCTTTGTGTGTGACTGTCTCAAGGCAATGCATGGAGCCCAGCTGTCCTCAACCCCAGATATGTATTTAGAGACAGGCAGAGGCACAGAATGGTTAAAGTAAGAAATTAGCAACTTTCTAAACGTGCCATTTTCAGACTTACAATTTAAAATCCAACTTCACCATAAGTTGTGAGTTTAAATTGTTAGTTCGGAAGCACCAAACTCCATATCTCTATCTTTTCCCAATTGGAAATTACACTTAAAAGATGCTTCAAGGTAACCCCAAATGTTGTACTACAGGAGAAATAAGCATTGCAATAGTCAAAAACGAGTTTTTCACTATCTGGACATGTTAAACTTAAAAGTACACTTCCAACTTCTAAATACACTGCACCCTACCCTTGGGGCTAACTAGGCCTACCTTAGGGGTGACGCACATGTAATAAAAAGGAAGGTTTGGGCCTTGCAAGTACTCTTGCCAGGTCGAAATGGAAGTTTAAAACTGCACACACAGACTCTGCAGTGGCAGGCCTGAGACATGTTTGAAAGGCTTGTGTAGTAGGTGGCACAATCAGTGCTGCAGGCCCATTAGTAGCATTTAATTTACAGGCCCTGGGCACCTGTAGTTCACTTTACTAGGGACTTAAAAGTAAATTAAATATGGCAATTGTGGACAAGCCAATGTTACCATATTTAAAGTACAAAGCACCTGCACTTTACCACTAGCCAGCAGTGGTTAAATGTCCAGAATCCTAAAAGCCAGCAAAAATGAGTCAGAAAAACAGTAGGTCAGAGGGTAAAAAGTTAGGGGAAACCATGTCAAGGATGCAAGGTCTAACAGTACTGTACTTCAGTTCCAGGCCTGGTGCGCAATACTTAACTTTTCCAAGGCTATTTTTCTCTGTTTCTGATCCACTTTGAGATCTTCAGGTTACAGTAATTCAAAAGAAAAGGTACCCTTTGTTTGTGCCAATCATGGGCATTAGTTCAGCAAAATGCCACGGGTAGTGGAAGTGACATCACATGCCCTTTGACCTGATGGCATCACAGGATGTGACATCACACATCCTTTGACCCCAATGACATTATGGGGTCATTCCTAGATTGGCGGGCGGCCGGCAGAAGACCGTACCGCGGTCAAAAGACCGCGGCGGTCATTCTGAGTTTCCCGCTGGGCTGGTGGGCGACCGCCAGAAGGCCGCCCGCCCGCCCAGCGGGAAACCCACTTCCACGAGGATGCCGGCTCCGAATGGAGCCGGCGGAGTGGAAGGGGTGCGACGGGTGCAGTTGCACCCGTCGCGATTTTCAGTGTCTGCCACGCAGACACTGAAAATCTATGTGGGGCCCTGTTAGGGGGCCCCTGCAGTGCCCATACCAGTGGCATGGGCACTGCAGGGGCCCCCACGACACCTGTTCCCGCCAGCCAGGTTCTGGCGGTGAAAACCAGGCTGGCGGGAAGGGGCTCGGAAGCTTGCAGCGCCGCCGTGGAGGATTCCCTGGGGCAGCGGGAAGCCGGCGGTTTCCCTTTTCTGACCGCAGCTTTACCGCCGTGGTCAGAATGCCCCTGGAAGCACCGCCAGCCTGTTGGCGGTGCTTCCTCCGTCACCTACCCTGGCGGTCATAGACCGCCAGGGTAGGAATGACCCCCTATATGCCATTTGACCCTGAAGACATCACAGGAAATGACATCGCTTACCAAACTGCAATAAATGCAAGATCAGTTAAATATGTAACTAAAAAGTCACTAAAACATTCCAAACTCTAATTTAGTTACCACTATAACAATGCATGCGGTGCTGCAAAGAAGTGCTACTGGTAAATCAATAACGAAGCAAGATCCAGGTGTAAAGTCTACATAATTATCATATACCCAAGTAGAACTCTAAATACCCCATTAGAACTGGAATTCTCAAATTATGGAGACTAACTAGGCCTAATTACACTCAGATCTAAACACATGCCAAATTATTGTCTCCAAATCACAGACAATGCCTCCAAGACTCAATAGTCATATGCCAGAATACAACCATCATTCTTTGGCTGGTGTCATGCAGCATTGACTCATACATTGAGCCGTTATGATGCACAACTACTTTAACCTTTCCTACTACTGAGACTTCAAGAGAGTTCTTACAGTGCACCTCAACCCTGAGATTCATGACACATTAGTTTAACAGTGCCAAGACATATGCAGAACATTTATTATATGCCAAGTTAGGTTTGGCTGTGCGCTAGTTTCCAAATACTTATAACTGATGAGTTCTAACATCTGTGCATCTACGTGTATATCACTTGTATATCACAGTATACATTTGTAACCCACTACTTAGATCTTAAGAGCTCTCACAGTACAGCTCTCATAGAACAGCTATAATGGAATCACGGAATGAAAATATGCAAATGAGTCTTTGAATGCATCTCAATCCTGATTTGCATCATACACTGATGTCTTAGTACAGAAAGATCCGCAGAGCTCTTATGGCACATATCTGCGTTGATTTTCAATACACCCCGGTGTCCTAATGCTGAAAAATTCCACAGACGTTTTATAAAGCTCTTCAAACTCAACTTGCATCTTGCCCGATATGCCAGTACTAACACATTGGTAAGACTGATTCAAGGTTGAATGCATTTGTGGCTTACAATTCTTTGCGTATTTGCTTGTATGCTGTGTACACATATCCTAGCTGTAAGCAGGTTTACATTATAAGCTGTTTTTCTTTATTGTAGCTTCTGACATGCAGGTTTAACATAGATGTTTTTGATGACACACTCAATCCCCTGAAATACCACATTGGAATTTAACTTTTCTGGTAACTTTGCTATTACTCTCAGTACTGAGATATCCGTGTTTGGTACAGGTCAATATAGAGATGCTTTGCAAAAGCTTTTGTAACCCTTTTAATAATGGGATATTAAAGCATAGTTCAAGTCAAGCCTTGCAAATGCTTAAGTATAGAAAAACGTGCAATTTCACAGTCTAAAAAATGATGTCATGCCCACTGTTTTCTCTGCCTCTGTGGCTGTAACCTTATTATCTCCTTGTTTGACTCTTACCTCTATATTTCAGTTTTCTCTTCAACATTCTTAAGTATCTATTTCCTCTATTGTTTATCTTCCTTTTTATTTACACACATGGGTCTTTATCTTCAGTATTTTCTCTCTCAATTCATCCAGTTAATTACAGTCACTGCTGGCAACTGTGTGAGGGGGATTGGGGGGGGGGGGAATAAAATAAAATAAAATAAATTTTTAAAAAACTTACCTTAAGCTCACCGCCGCACCGCTACTCTCCAGGCACAGGCTACCAGCCTGCCCTGCGGCCAATCATGACGCTGCTCAGGGCAGCGTTATGATTGGCTGGAGCGCCCAGCCAGGGAAGCTCCAAGGCAGACTGGGACCCTGGACCTGCTGTCTCCAACCCTGCAACACAGTGCCCGGTTGGAGAGAGCCTTGTGCGCATGTGTTTTTGGTCAGCCTGAGACGGCCGACCAAACAGACATGCTCACTGAGGGGAGTGCTCTGTGCACTCTCCTCCATGGCTGTCATACCCCCATGGCCTCACTCCTTTACAAATAAAACAATAATAAGGTCTGCTTACCTCTCCCTCAACCTGTCTGCTCACGGTTGTTTGCCCCTCTCAAATTATTTTTCCAATTCCTCTTTCTCTTGCATACTACATAATTACTTCTCTTTCCAAGTTGCTCCTTGTGTTAATTCCTTTCTATTTTCTCCCCTGTTTTTTCTTTGTTTTTCCTTTTCATGTCTTTAATATCTTCATTCTCTCTTTGACTTTCTTTCTACATTTCTTTATCTGTTTTTCTTCTTCATTAGTTTCTCCCTGATTTTATTTTTAATTTGATTTACATTACCTTTTTGTTCTTTCTGTTGCCTTTTCTGTTTCTTGCTCATGCTGGTTCTTCTGCTGCCTTTTATTTTTTCTTTCCATTCTGTTTATCTTTTGTCTTATTCTTTTTCAGTGCCTTAAATTCTTTCCCTGTGTTTTCGTTTCTTATTCTAACCACCTCCACAAACAGAGAAGGCACAGCACAGAAAGCACCAATACCTTCTTTCCTGATGCAGACAAGATATAACTTAGTCAGAAAATGTAAAAGCCATTTTTACAACAAACTGGTAGGATCTAGAAAACACCTGTTCCAGCCTCTTTCTAAAAAAACAGACATAACTTTAAAAACATAAGTAAAGGCCTCCCTCAAATATCACAGTCACATCTCGATTCGGTAAAGCTCCTCTGTCTTCTAAAGCACTTGTCTCTAGCAAGAACGTCTCTCCTGTAATGCATCTCAACCCTATAAAGTAAGCCTGCTGCAAAACATACACCCTGTGAAGCATTTCCTTTAAATAATTCCTCTTGTGTAAAGCACCCATCTATTGTAAAGCTCCTCTCTTTCATAAAGCACCTCTGTTGTATAAAGCAATATTGTCCTGTAAACTTTGGTGCATTAGATTCTAATGCACCAAAACCTTGCACCAGTAATGCATGCAAATGAACCACGCTACTTCCAGAATCAAAAGTCAAATGGGCTTTGCAGAGCCACTGGTGAAAGGGAGTAGTATGCTCACAATTAGACTAGCATTTTCGTTTTCTTATAAAGAAGAGTGACTGAAATCTTGGGAGCGCAAAGGGGATACATGCCCACCCCAAGGCAGGAGATGAAAGTGGATTTCTTCACCGCAGGAGGAGGAATACCAGCACACATACCCACAAACACCTCCACTCACTGCCCCTTCTACTCCTATGCTCGGCAGTCATTTCCACCTCCTGGTACTTTAAAGGAAAGAAGCCAAACAACTGCAAAAACAGAGACAGATTACCTTTTGTAATCTCTCCCTGCCTTGAGACTACCACTGGTAACAAATGCCATCCACCCATCAGATGGTATTAATTGTATACTATATGCCGCCAATGGGCGAGGCTTTGTAAAAAGAAGGGAAGTTTCTTGTTTCGAGGACTTGCAATTTCTGAGACCACGGGAAGGGACCTAAAGCAGGTGGGCGGTGCTTGAGTTGGGCTTTATGCCTGGAGTAGTGTTACCTTTAGTATATATTGTCATTAAGAACTTATATTTATTGTTAATTGTCCCTCGTCTACACATTGAATAAGATGTTATGTTATTGAGAGAAGTGTACATCTTGTTGCGTTGCCCATTTCTATGTCAATACTGTTATGAGGAAGACAGGTCTTGCTGTCAGTGATCCTTATTGTGTCATAAAGAGAACTGTTTGCCTTGCGATCTGCGTGTATATACAATTTAGAAATAAATAAGCATGTTCTCATTTATTTCTAAATTAAACATATGTTGGAGTTCTACAGTGTTCACAGTGGATTGCAAATGGTGAGGTGTGGGCGATGGAGGGGCCCTAAAATGACTTTGCCCCTAGAAGTACTGTATAGCTAAAAAAAAAACCTCCACAAAGGTTACTAGGGTGTTGCCTAATATAAGTGAAACAGAATTCTGTGATTACAAATTCATGAATAGATTCACACCAGAAAAAGAATATCCAAAATCAGTAGGCAACAAGGTAATACATATAGTACCATTATCGAGGGCCATAAAAACATTTGACATTGTAAATGTATACGTACGCGTGGAATTGCTGCTTGATTTCTGTACCACTAGTGAGTAAAGTGTACAGACGGGATAACTTGATAATTTATTAGAAATTATGTAGTATTGCAATATCTGAGGCTATAGTGATCAATTATAGTCTTCCTATAGTGCGTCTTCCCTGTGTCACAAAAAGATCTTCTGTGGCCTGCATTGCACGCAGGGTGTGACAGGCAGGTACAGTTGTTTTTCGTCAGACTACAAAAGACAGCAATAGCAGGCTCCACAGTACCTCGGTTTAATGTCCGTTTTTGTGCTTTACCAGACCTCAGCCCTGGTAGACCATAGTTCATTTAGAGCCATTCTTATTAACGACCCACTGAAATTATAGAAAAGGTTCAAGCAAAACAATGTCATCATTCATAAAAGAGGTTTACCAGTGTACATATTTGGCTCACATGATGGAGAACAATAGTTGGTTCCTAAGCATTAACTGTAGTAGAACGATAGTATTTTTTAGCCACAAACTTTATTGCAATATACAGCAAATATATGTGTGACTATCCGGTTAAAAAACCTTGAAATACATAAGGTTGCACAACTTTCATGCCATTTACAAGTCCGTGCCGGCCAGTATCTCTCCATTTTGCTCTGGCAGCGGAATGTTATTCTTTCTGTTAAGTTTTTTAAATTTCTCCTTAATTTCAAGAAAAGATTTGTTCTTGGTCTCTGGAATAATGAAGTAAATAAATGTTGCTATTAGAGAACACTCGACAAAAAAGACGAGGAAACAGTAGTGGTTTAATCCGTTCTAAAATAAAAAAGAAAAGATTCAATATTTCATCATACTCAGGTCTGCATAAACCGTTCATAAAGGCAGTAGGTTGTAAATATCTACAGATTTAAGACAATTTTATAAAATATAAATAATGATCTTAAAACCCCAACTGAGGCCTCCAACCCCTTGTATTGATTCAACCCCCCACCTCGGAACACACTCTGTAGATGTAGTATTAGATAAATACTGTGATGGTGTTTGATGGAAGGTTGGGACCCTGTCAGGCTGCTGCACTCTCTTTTTGCCTGTCTCTTGGCAGAGAGAGAGAGAATCTCTATTGATACCATGTGGTAATGCCCTTAATTGCAGCCTATCTTTCTGGAATCAACAGTCAATATAATTTATACCCAGTGGATATCAGGTCTGTCTCTTAGGCTCGTGTTTGCTTTTTCAAAGGGAATATGAAATTGAGGAATGTCCCAAATCAAACCCTCCAGGTAACTGTTTTTTAATCTACTGCCTGTCCTATTCTTCTGAGTATAAATGAAAGTCACATATATTATTCGATCTCGGTCATAAAGCTATTTAGCATGATTATTGGAAATAGATGCCAAAGCCTTCACATAAGGATTCATAATAAGCAGTTCTTGACAGATTGATATAAAACTGTAAAAACAGACACAATTTAAAAAACAATCAATAAGAAGAGAATAAACAGTTAATGTAAAAACATTGTTTTACAAAAGTAAAAAGATACGCACATACCACTATGAAAGGAAAAATCATCCCTATCACGAAAAAACTAATCCATCCCATAGACCCTCCTAGGGTGAGAGCTGCTGGGCGTGAAGATTGTGTGAACAATTCCAACATCAACGTGGTTGTAACACCACCTAGAAATTTAGAAATAATGACAACCTCAGACATGAATTTCATCTACAGTTGTAAAACATTTCAACATTTTTCACGTAAAATAGTTTATTAATGTTAATGAAACATAAGCAATCAAGAAACACACGCAAACATGCAAATACGTTGAGTCAAAAAAACATTTATAGTGGAAATACACAATGTATGCTTAGTACCACAATCTTTAACTTGCACAACAAACATGCAAACCATAAGCCATGTACCAAAATGATGTGACAGATGCTATTAAAATGTGTTAAACAATCTTAAAGATGCGATTATCTATTATAGTACCCCTAACACTGCCAAAGTGATGACTATGAATGAAGTATTGTTTATTAGTTTGAGTGTGCATTGTTATTTAATTACATTGTGTTTTTATGTTTGTTACTTATTTGTCTAAATATTGTGAAGTCACAAGCATTGCATTTGGTGAGCAAATTGGTTTAACTTCGCCTTAACTGTAGTTTTAAAATTAATTTCTAAGGTTTTTTTTAACATACACTTAAGGTGTTATAACCAAAGCTAACCATACCTTAACTTTAACCTTTTTAATGTTTTGCTTATCACATGCAAAATATTCTTGGCCACAAACCCCAACTGTACGCAGAGAATGGCCATTAACAGCAAGAGTTGTCAGCAGGGACAGGCCTCTGGCTAGGCCCTCTGCCAAACCCACTGCGTGTGGCCAACCCAGTGTGGTTGGCCATCCCTGGCTGTGCACAACTGCAGGATATGGCCTGCGGTCAAACTCCACTGGTGGCCAACCTAGACATGTGGCTGTTAGGAATGCACAGCCATACTGCAATGAAGTATTATATTTTTCTTGTACTTGTTTGACAGGATTCATGAATCCTGAGACCACCAAGAAGAGTCAGTGGAACCTGTGGAGGATCGAGGATTCATGAATTTCACATTAAAAAGCATTATTTTAACATTTATTATATTTTCATGGCATTCCTTTGGGGTTCCAACACGTGAGTCCAGGGTGGGCCTTCTCTGTCTTTTTATCGTTTGTTGTTTCAATTATTACCATCACAGTGCATAGAGCACCATGTTGGGTACTGAATGCCTCAATGGAATTTTTTCTGTTATAGTAAGCCAAATGGACCAGGTGGATTTGTGAATCCAAAACTGACAAGAAAAAAGATCCCTGGTCAAAGGGCATGTATTTTTTTAAACTTGATTCACAAATCTGCAAAAGATTTGCATACTAATAGTCCAAATATCTCTATTTAAGTTGTACCCTTCCAAACCTATCCAAAAACATTTTAACACTAATTTTTCAACTACCACTTAACAAATCGGTTTAAATACTTAACAAATCTACACCAAATTAAGCAAAGGTACTCTTTTGAGGGACGTTCTACTTTCCTGCCAAATGTGGTGTATTTCCATCCAGCCATTCTTTCAGTATCAGAGAGCAAAGAGTCCTATGAGAGTAAAACAGGAAATGGCATGGCACTTTTTTGACTCATTTTGTTTTGGCCACCACTTGACTGGCATAAACCTCTTCGGCTCACATACTCTGGTGAGGGACATGCTAGGCCTCAAATACTTGTTATGCTTGGAAATATCTGCTGCTTGAACATATTTTTAATAATCCTTGAATATGAAATATCTAATTTTTATGGAATCCTCTAATACGTGATGCTCCTTTGCTATAAGAAAGCTGTGAGGTGCATTTTAAGTTGCTGAAGTCGAGAATTTACATATATTTGTAATAATAGATAACAGGTAACCATCTAAAATGGCTCAATATTGCCACGGAGGGGAGTTTTGCTCTCCTTATACGAGGAGTAGAAATATAGGAGTATATTATCTATTATGTATTTTTTAACTTAAATTCTTATTTTAGGTGAGTTAGCTTTAAAAGAGTTGTTTTTTTCAAACCGGATCTAATAACTGGCACTGGTTTCAAATACAATATTTAGGTTTACTTTAAATATAGAAATTGTGATACCGCAATTGTGAGAGGCTGTGGCCGCCACCTCACATTCTAATCAAGGATTTATGATGTTTGCCACATAACATGCTGCATACTTTGCAGAATTCACAAAACTGGCACTGAAATAACACAAAAGCTAACATTTACAAACTAAAAAAACCCACTGAAATTCACCAGTTATAGTTTACTGAGCTAACTATAATTTAAGCCTTGACAATGCACTGCTTATGACTTCATATATTACAACACTCATGACATGTTAAATGATATAATTGTTGGGATCACTGAAGACATTTTAAATGACATAATGTGTGACATTACTGATGACATCACTTCCTGCCCAACTCTCTCTGAGTGAGCAACCTCACGGGGTGCACGGCTTTTAGCCATGGGCAATGAAGGACTGACTTCTAACCAGGACCTCTGCCCAACCTCTTACAGTCAATCTCTCCGCTGGCCCCTCCTCATATTTGATGAAGTTAAATTTTTGTTTTTTGTAGTACCACCATAAGTCTGTGATGCCGCTGTACTCTTGCAGTACAGTGGCTCAAGCTTATCTATGGTTCAGCAGGACTATGTAGCCTTCAACTTGTGAATTTTACACAGTCCTGCTGTATGATGGAGGGGTCTCATGAACGGTGACTCCTGCAGGAGTACCATAGTACCTCAAGCGTGGGTCACGCTGGGTTCCACAAGGGTACCATGGTACCCACAGCACAGTTTCTTTTTTTAGCCCACAAGTGCTAGGGGACAGGTTAGCCTTATCAGGTACCCTTATACGTGTTTTTTTAAACAACTCCAGGTCTCAAGGACCAAATCTCAGTGTCCTGTAATAGCAGCTGCAAAACGTTTCTCCAAGTTGCAGCCAGCCAATCAGATTGCTTGTTACTATGGGACTGCTACTAAAAAGGCTGAAGAGAGAAGAAGATCTTTATCAGTCAATACTATGTTACCAAGGGACACCCGCATGGAAACAGATTAGAAGTTTGCTTCTAGGAGCAGGAGTATGTTTAAAATGTGTGGCAGCTGGAAGCAGGAATGCATTCCCTGCCCATGATGCTGAAGGAAGGGGAGGCATATTTGCCCCTGTTTCGCCGGATATTTGGAAATGCTCTCACCAGGTGGGAGCAAACAGATGTTTCCCAGCCAGCCCTAGTGCGAGCAGGAAAACCTCTCTGTCCTGTGAGTGGGTTTCCGAGGATAAAATACTCGAGCCAGCCCCAGTGAGTTTGGTCACCGGGGCCTTTTAAGGCTCAGAGAGGGGGCTGTGCACCCATTTCCCCTTAATTTGGTGGATGGGCTCCCTCTGGCTTATAATGGCTTGGAGAGGGAGGATCTGGGGCCCCCATCGGGGGCTCCAGTGTGAAAAATGGGATCGGGAGGAGGGCACTACTGATGACACCCTCCCCAAATGTTTTTTTTTTTAAATGCCAGTCTGCCATTTTGGGTCTTTTTCCCCTTGATCATGAGGAAATTCCACAAGATTGCAGAAACAAATGCAGATTTTCTTTTATTTTTGGCCCTATGGGTTCACTCCGGGTCTCCCTCAATACCCTAGGATGGAAGAGTATCCCTTCTCTCCCCTCTTATATTATAATTTTCTCTTAAGCTTTAAGCTTTAGGATAGAAGATTAAGTCTCTGCATTCTGTAATGGTTGCCAGCAACATTTTTTCCATTTTGTTGGCAGCCAATCAGAGAGCTCACTCTCGTGGGAGCCTGACTCTCACAGGAGTGAATTGACCCAAGGGAAAAAAAGCTCGCTGGGCCAATCAGAGTGCTCTATTTTTGAATAGGTGCTCCTGCAAGACTCTTGTGTGACACGCAAGGACCCAACCATCCAAAAATGCAATTATTTTTTAACCTTAATTTCTCTAAAAACGTTGAACATATTTACACCAAATCACAAAAAGAACAATCTGCAGCCCAAGATCAAGCTTCCTGCCAAATTTGGTGTAATTCTGTTCCGCAGTTTTTGTGGTATCGCTGTCTAAACAAGCTTATGAAAAATCTATGGGAAAATTGGCTTTTCGGCCCCCACCTTTTTTTCTCAGCCCTCACGTGATGCATCACCCCATCAGGTAACTCTATCTATAACTGGTGAATTTCTATGGTTTTGTATGTTTAAAATGTGAGCCTAACTATAATGTCCCTGTAATCTTTGTTTTTTAAGTGAATTTCCATATTTTAAAAAAAATTCTATTTCCTAACTATAATGTCCCTGTAACCTTTGTTTTTTTCAGTGAATTTCAATGGCTTTTTTAACGAATAGTAATTTTCATTACTATACGTTAATCCAATCGCCGCTGCGCACGGCAGCTCTTGGCCACAGGACCTGGACTGTGGCCAGGCCCTGAGTCCAACCCGTTATAGGCACCCAACCTTCCACCATGCACAGCCTTTGCCCGTACACAGCGGAGGTTGCCCGCAAGACCTGGCCTGCAGCCAGACCCTGCGGCCAATCAGCTAACCACCCAACCCCATGTTGTGCACAGCCCTTTGGCCTTGCATGGCGGGAGTTGGCTGTGGCCTCTGTGGGTGAGAAAATAGGTGAGAGAGTGTGTATCTGGGGGTGAGAGTGGCTGTAAGAGTGTCTGTCTTGGTGTGAGAGTGCGTACATCAGCGTTTTAGTGAGTGCGTCAGTGTGTGTGTGGGTCTGTTAGTGGGTGGATGAGGGTGTCAGTTGGTCTGTGAAGGTGTGTGTGACAGTCTGACTGGGGCTGTGAGTGGGTGCACAAGGGTCTCAATGGGTCTGTGACTCGGTGCGTGAGGGTCTGAGTGGGGCTGTGAGTGGATATACGAGGGTCTGAGTGGATCTGTGAGTGGGTGCGTGAGTGTCTGAGCGGGTGTGTAAGTGACTGGGTGGGTGTGTGAAAGGTAGAAAGAGTTTGAAAGAGAGAAAGTATGATATAGTTAGAATGAGATATTTCTGCACAATTTGAAAAGAAAAATGTATTTGTCATTTTCAAAGAATAAGATCACCTTTCAGTATAAGCCTTAAACATTTTCATTTAAAAAATAAATAAAGGAGGAAAATGACCAGAGATACATTTGGGTTCCAACCCTTAAGGCTCAGTGTGATGGTCTGTGACCTTCACACGTGAGCAATTGATTTTTTAAAATATATATATCTTTAGCCCTTTATGGGCTATCTGGGACCATGGAGTGAGATTAAAGGCTTCCCCTGCAGTCCCTGATAATTTGTTACATTTATTTTATTAAATGCCCTTTTACGGGCTATCTGGGACCACGTCCCATTTCTTCAGCAACCAAGGAGGCGCTTTAAGTAGCAGCTTCATGGTTGCTGGAGCAAAGATTTCTGCTCCCTGCACACATATCTGAATGTGGGAAACAGAGATGAAAACTCTGCTTTTTGACAGCGCAACCTGTTTGACAGGTCCTGCTGTCAGCAAGCAGCTATGTCCCAGTGGTGAGCACCCTGGGACATGGGAGCCAGCCCTGAGGGGGTGGTGATCCCCAAGGCCACCTGTGGCTCCTTGAGGGGAGCAGCGTGGCCCCCCTCTAATGAGAATAGCCCCGGGGAGGTGGTGGTTCCTGGGGCTGCAGGGGGGCTGCACGCCCCCGTGCATAGTGAGATCAATGCCCCAGGGAGGTGGTGGTACCCAGGGATGTGGAAGGGCTGCGTGGCTTCCTCTGCACATAATGATATCAATGCCCCAGGGAGGTGGTGGTCCCTGGGGCTGCGGAGGGGCCGCACAGCTCCCCCTGCACATAATGAGATCAATGACCTGGCGAGGTGGTGGTCCCGGGGCTGCGGGAGGGCTGCACACAACTAAACAAATGCCCTGGGAAGGTGGCAATCCCTGGGGCAGCAAGCGGGGGCTGGGCACCCCTATCACTCACCTAAATAATGACCCAGGGACTTAAAGATCAGAAAGCGCAGGAGGCGGTGCTTCATTTTTTAAAAACCTTTGCCACGGATTCGTGACCCCGTTGTTATCCCATAGCAATTTTTGTAAAACCCTGGCCCCTTTTAACCTTTTTTGTGGGACTCGGCTGAAGCCAAGTCCCAACATGACTGACAACACTTCCTCGTTGAAGTGTTGTAAGCCAATCTGATCTCAGCACAAGATTAGGAGGGGTCGCAAATCCTTTGCTTCCCTATATCTACAAATTTGGATTTCCTATAATTTCCCAGAAACTACTGAACTAATTTACACTAAATAACAAAATGGGCTCTTTCTAAACCAAGATCTAGCTTTCTACAAAATTTGGTGTATTTCCCTCCAGTGGTTTTGGCACTATCACTGTTCAAAATCCCTATGTAAAAATGAATGGGGAAAATGCATTTTGGGACCTCCCCTTTTCTCGGCCCCGCTGGATGTACCACCCCGAAACATTCCAGACAGTAGCTGAAGTGAGTGTCATATTTTCTTGGAAAATGTTGTGAAGATTCATCAAACAGCACCAAAGTTATTAGCAAAACAAAAAAAGCTCTTTCGGTAGAAACTTAGTTCTAACTATAACAACTTAGTAGCGACTGCCACAAGATAAAATAGGAACTAATTACGTATTATGCAATTGATCACGTTCCCATAAATGAATATGGAGGAGACAGAGAGAGAAAGTTGAGTCAGCTTGAATCAACACACATTTTAGAGATTCGTTCATTGACCCCCTTAGGGTTGAACCAGGATGAGGAGTTATTTGTTCATTTATAAAGAAAAGGTTTCAGCTTGTGTGAATTTAACTCAAGGAATCAGATTATAAAGAATGTTATATATTTTGTTTCTGAATATTAGGTATTCCTTTGGCTTTTTTTTGTTTAACACTGTTTAGTTCTTAAAAAGTTTTCAGTGTTTAAAGAAAACCTGCACACTTGAGTGCATAAGCAGGAATATTATTTACGAGGTTTGCAAACAAATTTATTCTCGTAAATGACAGTAATTAATAGCAGTGAAAATAGGCATTAGCCAGACACGTGATATTAAATTTGTAAACAAGTTGAATCAATACTCTAATTATTCAGAAATGTACAAGATTCTGTAAAAGGGCATCCTGAATATAGAATAGTGATATGTAACGAAGCATAAATATATATGTAATGATTATAAAATTGGTTATAGAGAAAAAAACTATAATACCCATAATTCATCACAAATGTGCAATACTCATTGATGTTAAATGTAGATAAAATAGAATAATAATTTCTTTTGTTGAAAATCAAGATGTTAATAATAAGAAATCAGGTATAAATATTGAGTTTGAATACATTTGTTTGTTTTAAAATAAAGGTTTTCTTTGGCATGTATATAAACACTGAGAAGGGGCACAACAGGAAATACCTGTGAGCAAGGTCGGAATAACTGAAATGCATCGGGTGTTCTTGTAATCTTTGTGAATGATTTTGAGCTCAGCATTAAAGCACTTGGAAAAATGTACACCTTTGGAGTGCATTTTTTTTCCTTTTTGAAGTTAAGGAAATTGTTTAAATAACCAAACTGGTGTCCTGCCGTGAAACCAGCACCACCTCGTAAAGAAACTGCTCTGGAACACACCATCACAGGACAACGTTGCTTGGACTAATATATATATATATATATATATATATTTATATATATATATATATATATATATATATATATATATATATATATATATATATATATATATTTTCACTGGAAAAAAGATTACAGGATGTTATAGTTAGGAAATAGAATAAAGAAAAACCTTAGAAATTCACTGAAAAATGCAAAGGTTACAGGGACGTTATTGTTAGGTTTAGATTTTAAACACACAAAAGCATAGAAATTCGGCAGTTATAATTATGGTTATCTCAAGAAACTATAGCTTGTGCCCTAAGGTAACTTTAACCCATGATGTCACCATACATATTACATCAGTCATGACATCTTCTATGACATCATTGATAATATCACTGCAACATTTCCAAATTCTAGTGATGAGAAAACTGTGCATGGCGGGGGTGCAAGTTGTAGTTACCTTAGGGCACAAGTCCCTACCTCAGGTTCTCACCATAATAGAGCAGAGCGCAGATGTTGTGCCATCCCATGGTTATCCCCACAACAGTGCTAGTCCAATGTCCCTGGGCGATCCGGCACCCTCAGTTCCGATGCTACACCACTCTCATCGCCTCTTGTGAAGGTCAGATCTTACAGTCTCGGGTGCAGCAGCATGAAGTGCACCAATCACGGGTGCAACAGTCTGCATCCGCACAGCTTAGCCCTCTGCTGCTCTCCGCTGGGGGCAAAACTCTGTGGAATTCATCTGGGGACCAGCTGGAAAGTCAACACCAATGGGGTTGAGGGTTTGGGGCTAATTTAGAGAGGATGGCATCAGCGGTGACTGCCACAAGTCTCAAGGGGAGGTGCGGGGGAGGAGATACAGGGGGGAAAAAAAACGTACCTTACCGCCTTCTCCTGCCGCCTCGTGCTTCTCTTCCCTTCATGTGGTGTCCCAACATTTGCTGGGACACCAGCACAGGCTTCTCAGCAATCCTGGTGCTGCTTTCATTCCAAACATGGCATGAAAGCAGCGCCTGGATTGGTCTTAGTGGCAGTCATTGCCACTCAGACACTAGCCTGGAGTCTGTGCAGTTTCACCAGTCTGACTGTGTACACAGCCAGGCTGGAGAAAACTAAGTGCGCATGTGTGTTTAACCAGCATCACATGGCCGATAAACACACTTGCACACTTAGTGCACTCTCCCCTTCCCCCCCCACCTCCCATGGCACAGCCTAGCCCCTCCCCTGTACTGCTGGCTGAGCCAGCAGATGAACAATGAAGTGATAGTGGAACTATTGTTTCATTTTTCATCTCCTGGCTCTTGGCTGGGGGAGACACTCCTTCGCCATAGCAAAGGAGCTGCCCCTGGATGGCATAGCATTTCACTGGGACCCTGCCAAAAGCTCAGAAATGGACATCCTGCAGCGACTTTGTCTTAACCACACACCCCGGGCATTGTTATGCAATGGTCTTTCTCGAAGTGTAGCCTATTGATGAACTAGATCTACTATTTTACATGCCACATTAAAAAATAAGGTTACTGAAAGTACAATATTATCATGAATATATAAATGTGCAGTAAGGGTATCATTAAACAAGGTAGAATCTTAGTTTCACGTAGTATCCTGGACTCTAGTGTGTCAATGTATTTTCAGAAGTGGATTGATATCATTCAAAATTAATGGAAGAAATGCATTGGCAGGCAGGTGGTAAAGGAGAACAACTCCTTTCTAATTCATCACTACTACCAATGCTATCTATTTAGCTAATTTAAAACTTAGTGATTTACACAGTAAAATGTACTTTTAAAAGGAATGGGGATAGACTGAGAAAATTAACTGATTTAAAATGAGGACTAACTCATCAGCCTAGTTCTGCTGTTCAAACACGATTTAACATTCTTGAAGGTTAAATAACTCAGTCATATGAATTGTTATAAGAAATGATCAATACTCCTACGCACATACTACGCAATTCTTCAGCATAGCTTTAATAAAAACACAGCTGCATCTAAAATATTTATTAAATAGTAGCATAACGTGTGTAGGGACATTGTACAGACATACCTGGTCCTAATCCAAAGCTTAGGATAAATGCAAATATAGATGCCATACTTAGATACGGAATCCATGGAGAAAAGTCCTGAAAAGAGACACAGAATAAATCACAGACCTATGAAAATGGCATAATGTTTATAGTGTCTTATAACTCAAGGATAGTAAACATTTATGCTATATGTAAATATTATTACGAATAGTGATCAATAAATGGAAGGTTTAAGGTTTTGTAAAATAAAATATGTAAAGGTTTCAAACATAATAATACATCCCTAGAAATTACTTACACATATTTTATCTCTAATGGAAGACCACACTAAATAGGTACATTACAGTCCAGTAACTTCTAGCTGCCTGCTAAAAAGGTTGGTTGTAGCAAATAATTGCACAAATAAATTAGAGTTATATTTTGGCATGGGAGCTAGAGAAACAATATAAAAGTATTTCTCAATTGCAACCAGATCACTCCAAGGGGCATATGTAATTTTGAAATATAATACATGCTACCTTTTTATTTTGAAATTACCTCAGCTTTCCACGTGCTGCCTTCACTCGTAATACTTCTCATATCACACAGAGGGCCATATGTATGAACACATTTTCCCATTGACACAGAATGGGAAAACCCTTTTGCTACATCAGGCCCAAAGTCCCTATTTTGTAAGAAAAGAGCAACTATGGTGACAATTAGGGAGAAGTATGGGAACACGGAAACACCTGTAAGGAGACAGCAGAGACAATTCCAAAATCCAAACTTACTGTTATCAAATCAATCTAATTGGGATACCGCTCATGTTCTCTCTACTGATGATAAGATTAAAAGAGTTCTGTTGTTGCTCCCCATAGCCAGGTATCCCTGCGTATACTGCCGGAAAAGGTTCCTGAATGTTTTCATAGATAAAGTCCCTAATCCTGTAATTATTATATTGGTAGTTTACTTACAACTATTCTTATCATTACTTAACATGTCACAGTTCTTCTTATTCACATTCGAATGGCGATTTATGAGTGGATGTATTCATTCCCTGCCGTTCTTTCTCCTTTTATTTCTTTCCTCTCCCCTTTATCTTCTTTTGTGCCTTTACTCTCTTTTACCATATTTACTTTAAATTACTCATCACATTTATAATTTTGAAACTTGAATTTCATATTTCTTAATATTTATGCCTTAGTTAGATTGCATAGTTAATTCCCCATCCTTAAATATGAAGTTTTATACTTTCATGAAAATTATTTTAATAATCCTTCTCTCCTCTGGAATTGTCATTCATTTTATTACATAATTTGATGTATTTTATTCTTTTCTTTTTCTGCATGATAAATACATCTAAACTACAATCTCAAAGAGCTGGATGTTTTGTTCATCTTTTTCAGTATTAGATAATGTGCCTAGTAATGCAATTGAAGGTGAAGTAACTGAGAATTCATCAGTAATCTGATGATTTTATCATACTTGTGTTTTAACCCGGACACTGCTAATCTTTGAGACAATGTCTAATTTTGCTTGTAGTGCCATTTTTTGTGGGTTGATGCTGCTGCATTTTTGGACTGGAACATTGCCAACCAGGCCCCAGTGCATGTGCACTGAATTCTACTGCATGTCAAAATTGCCTAACACCTAATTGGCATATCTAACTTTACTGTAAGCCCTTAGTGTATGGTGCCCAAATACAACAATGGAATGGAAAGTTAAAGGTCACCTAACAAATCCAGCAGTACTGTGCAATCCACTAATGTGACCAAGCAGATATTACTCCAAGCATCCATAAATAACCCTTTTGGAAAGGAGAAACCCTTCCTCTTCCTTTAAAATATGAATAAGTCACCACTACATATGCTCTGCATCCCCCTGAGCAGGATGCATGGTATTTTAAAGCAGGGCATGGAAAACTTTAATGTTAACATCTCCTTAGAATAACTAATAGCAGATACAAGTAATTCTCACTGTAGTAAGGCTGACTGTCTCATAGACAAACAACGGAAAGCAATATTAAATATTAAAACTGCTATTTCTGCATTCAGCGCAGCTGGATTTATGATTAAACACTGCTCGAGCATTTATTAAAAGCTCAACTCAATGGTGAAGTTGGATCTTTAAGAAATATTAAAGGAAAGTAATTTTTTGGAAGTTACATTTTCCCTGACTAATGATTCTGGGAGCTTATTTGCATTAGCTCTTTGGCAGTGGCCCAGTGAGTGCTTAGCCTTGATGAGATGTCAAAATGGCCCATGAAGCACAGACAATGACTAGGGTGTAGGGAGGCATTTTCTCTTCTCCTGTCAGGAAGACCAGTTGAGATGTACCCAGGAACTTAATTTACTTAAAAGGGTCTTTCCTTGTCACAAACAAATGTTAGGTAACACATGGAAAGGCCCCAGCTTTTGTTCTGTCATTCAGGCAGGCACCAAACCCAGTGGCGTAGAGCTGCCATCAGAACCAGGATGAAGGGGCGTGGCTTGAACAGCCAACATGGCGGATGTGTAATAGCGGAGCTTCGCTATGCTGCCCGTTTATCCTGCTTAATCTGACTGCAGTGCGGCGAGACGCAGCGGGGGACTTGGAGAGTGCGGCATTTAATATTGCCGCAAGCCTCCCTACCAGGACACACAGGAGGCCGAGTGGTCCAGCGGGGCGGTGTGGCCTCCAGAACAAAATGGCGCACAGAGGAGCGGATCACGCAGCAGAGGGCCTGCGCCGGCCCTGAGAGTGTACGGCCGACAGGAGTGATGCGGAGAGCGCTGGGGGTCCTACGGAGCAGGCAGCTGGGCTGAAAAGGCTGAATGAAGCATGTGCCACATGGTCTCCTGTGGGTGAGGTGAGCAGCGCCCAACTGGGGTGTAAGCTGGGGACAATCAGGGTGTCCTGAAACGGGGGTGCTGCCGCTGCTGTGAGGCCCAAACGCGGGGACCCCTTGATGGTGTGGGGGTTCCCCGAGACTATATTGGCTGCAAAGGGGGCAGATGCAGTCATGACTAGATTTGCTGTGACAGTGCACTGAAGACGGGACTGAGGTAGGTGCATCGTGCGTGCAAAGGTTGAGTTTCTGAGATTGGATGCAGTGGATGCTGCTTGCCAGCAATATTGCCTGAATGAGGGGAGCTGGTGCCGGGTGTGTGATGAGGCAGTAGAACAGACAGCACGGACCAGACATTATCCCCAATTAATACTACTCCCAAGCTACAGAACGCCCTATTGCACTGGACATACTGCGCCAGAAGAGCTTGATACTGCGAAGTAGCCTCGGCTGCCTTTTCTCATGGATGTTATGCTCTTGTCACGCGGGCTCTGACCTGACCCTTGTGCGGCTGCCATTTCTTTAGGGGTGCTCAATGTGGGAGGCAAACGCAAGCTGTAACAGATAGGTCCTGTTGTCCTGCGGACGACTTCAGGTGACCAGCCATAGGCCGTCAGCAAACTTGGGGGTTGCCTCTGGTGTCTCACTATAGGGGAGCCCTGCTGTGGTCGAAGGCCACCATGGATGCTGCAGAACGACCCAGCTCATTAGAGGACAAATTAGATGCTGTACTGCTGGGCATTGATAACATGCGGACCTCTTTGGAGCCTAAAATTGACATAGCCTCCTCTGATCTAAGTCTCCTGCATGTGACCCATAGGAAATTGGCAGAGAGGGCGACGTTAATGAAACGAGATGCCCAGACGTTAACGCAAAAAAAACATAGCCTGGAAACCTCGCTGAAGGTGCTTTCAGACAGAGTGCGAGTACTGGAGGAGTGTTCGGAGGATGCGGAGGGCAGATCCCGCAGGAACAATGTCCGACTGTTGGGTCTGCCTGAGGGAGCTGAGGGACATAATCCTGTGCAGTATATGGAGAACTGGCAGCGAACTGAACTTCCGTCTGGTGCACTCTCTTGCTTTTTCTCCATGGAGCGAGCACACAGGGTGCCGACCAAGCGACCTCTGGTGGGTGCTAATCCGAGACCGCTGGTGATCAGATTTCTTCACTACCGAGATAGAGACGTAGTATTAAATGAGACATGTTCAATGATGGAGGTGCATATGGGGAGTGCCAAAGTGATGTTCTTCCCCGACTACACGGTGGCTATTCAGAAGCAATGTAATAACTTCCTGGTAGTGAAGCGGTGCCTCCGTGAAATGGGTTACACTTATCCTCTCCTCTTTCTGGCTAAGCTCCGTGTGGTGACTGCTGACATCACACACATTTTTGTTACCCCTGAGGAGGCATGGCACTGGCTTGAGAGTTCCGATGGTGATACCGAATCTTTGCTAAGATCGGAGCTACCGAGAGGCGGTGCAGCACGGAGGCATCGCAGGGGACAGTACAGGATGAGAGCACGTGAAGGGGGAGCCTACCTGCAGTCCCTGACATGGAACAAAGAATACAGGAACAGCGTAGTGCACTGCAACAGGTGGCCACACTTTCGAATGCAGAGCGGTGCACTAGCCTGGAAGCACGGGGCTCCCAATCCTCAGATGGGGAAAGTTCTGCTGCTACATGGCCCTCTATGCAGAGCTCGCATAATCCACTAGATGTCACCCCGCAGACATCGGACATTCTCTTTTGAGCTCAACTGCCCGCCAGCCTATGGCTTGTCTCTCTCTATGAACAGAATTGTCATTAATCTGTAGCCACACGCACTGTACCATTTAAAAAGTGGCATATGTTTGACTCCACATGCTACTAAGTTTGATAGGCTCTCAGCTAGTTGTCCTTACCGTGAGGATACCTTTATGTTGATTTAGTTGTTCTCAACTGGTTTTGGCGGACACAGGTTCCGGTGTACTGCTCCTTTGGTATTCATTATGACATGGTTTCAATATGTTGATTGCTATTGTTTGCTCATATCCCAGTTCAGCGCTAGGCGACGCATGAAGGCACTCACCACACATTGTTCAGTCCTTTTGCACATCACATGGCCACAGTCAGATGTGTGGCATCTATGTTCAGCATCATCATTTATTGGTAATATGAAAGATGGTGCACATTAAAGTGGTTATGGGGAATATACGTGGAATGCACACTCCTGGGCACAGATATGCAGTCTACTCCTATCTGAAACGACATGGTGCCCTATCTCACTGTTGCAGGAATCACATCTAATGAGTTCAAAAGCAGACACACTTAGAAGAAAATGGCGCGGCCAAGGGTACTCCACAAACTACTCATCCTATGCGCGGGGAGTGCCGTTATGGATAGGTCCGGGGGTTCCATTCCATCTGTTAAAACAGGTTGCGGACACAGATGGCTGTTATGTGTTCCTCAACGGTCGACTAAGTGGCTGTCAAATTCTCCTTGGCAACGTATACACTCCCATTGTAGATCAGACTACTTTTCTAAACAAACTCAGTTGACTGCTGACGTGCTGGGGTGACATACCGTGGCTGATTGGGGAGATTATTAATTGCGTATTAGATACGTACCTGGACAGATGCTTTCCGCCATCAGCGCGCACCACTGCCATATCCAATGCACACTCTCTTGTAACATGGCTGCACCACTGGTAGTTGACGGACGTTTGGCGATATTAAAATGCGGAGGCGAGAGTGTACCCCTTCTACTCGGCACTGCATGATCTGCATGTACGGCTTGATAGGTTACTCTGCAGGCCCGTTCTGCTTCAGGCGGTTGTGGGGACGGATTATTTGGGCTGTACTAATTCGGATCACAATCCTCAACACCATCAACTCAAATGGGGCGGGTCTACACAATCCCCTGTTCCTACGTGGAGTATGCAGCCAACTGTGCTGGAGGACTCAGCATTCTGCGAGTCGACAGGCCAACAGATCATTCATTATTTTGAGCTAGATGCGGACACAGCATCTTCCTGTTCAATAGAGTTGGAAGTGTTTAACACTGCATTGAGGGGTCACTGTATGGGTTCGGTATTGGACCACGTAGGCAGCTGGACCGGGAGGTGTCCGAGATAGAGCAACAGCTGTTGCGACATGAGTCAGAAGTCGTGCAGAACCCCAGTGCCCTTTCCCGATTGCTAGACGTGCAGAAAAGCCATGCAGAGCTTCTTGAGCGATTGCAATGCCTTAATTATGCGGCACACTCTGTTAATGTACATGCGCGGGCGGATAGAGCTGGTGCTCTATTTGCCCGCTTAATAAGACAGGAGACCACCCCTAGCTCGGTGCTATCTATTCGGATGCTGTCCGGTGATTTATTGTACATGCAGGACTTGATACATAAGGCATTTCATACTCATTACGAATCTCTATATGCCTTTATCTCCTCTACTCCCCTACAGGTTGTACAGCGGTTCCTTGCAGGAGTGTCTCTGCCCTGTATTACGGATGAGCTTTGTCTGGAATTAGATAATCCTTTATTGTTGACTGAGATTCGGGAGGCCATTAATTCACTTGCAAATGGCAAGGCGCCTGGCCCGGGTGGGCTGCTCGCTGAATTTTATAAGGCCTACGCAGTCCAGCTGGCCCCTCTGCTGCTCGCTCTATACGAGGAGTCCTTGACGCTAGCGTGTTTGCCCAATACGTTACAAGAGGCCATGATAGTCTTCCTTCTTAAGCCGCATAAGGGCCCCACTGATCTACACTCCTATAGGCCATTGGTGCTTTTAAACACAGATTATAAAATATTAGCCAAGGTGATTGCAGCACGTCTAGCCCCACTGGTGCCCTCCTTGATACATGAGGACCAGAATGTCTTTGTGCCGGGTCGCACAACATCTCTAAATCTACGTAGATTCTTTTGAGTGCTACGATATGCTCCCCAACATTGGCCATGGATGGGTTGCTTGGTGATTGACCTGGAAAAGGCATTTGACTCATTGGAGTGGCCTTACCTTTTTCAGTCCTGCTGAAATACAGATTTGGCCCTCGCTTTATACAATTGGTGAAACTGTTGTACACGTATCCATTGGCCCGTAGCAGAATGGGACATTTGGTGTCGTCCCCCATACCAGTCAGAAGAGACACAAGGCAGGGATGTCCACTGTCCCCCCCTCCTTTTTGCTCTTGCTTTTGGGGGATACCACTGGGTGATGGGACACATCTGGTCTCTCTGTACGCAGATGACCTTCTGGTATATATTAAAGACCTGGCGGATTTTCTTAGTGACATCATGCCTCTGCTCAACGAGCATGCAAGGGTTTCTGGACTACGAGTTAATTGGACCAAGTCCTGTATTTTCCCATTGTCACCTATGACTTCTCTAATCCAAGCATCTATACCCACAGATATTGCATGGCAGCCTGCCACATTTAGGTACTTAGGGGTACGGGTATACCATGCAGAGTCGGATATATTCAATGGAAACTTGACATGTACCATGTCCAACTTGTGTTGTCAGATGGCATTCTGGAAGACATTGCCATTGACGGTCATGGGCAGGGTAGTCCTTGTTAAAATGATAGCGCTATCTCGACTATTATATTACTTCATCAACCTACCACTCTATATTTCAGCCTCTTTTTTCCCGGTCCATAGAACAAGAAGTGAGTAGATTCATTTGGAACAGGTCCCGCTGCAGAGTGGCCCTCTCTAAGCTTGATCGCCCATTGAAATAGGGTGGTTTAGCACTGCCACATCTAGAACACTGCTATATAGCTGTGCAGTTCCAATGGGTGGCCAGTTGGCTCTCATCAAAGCAGTTAGCGGACATGGCCACGGATCTGCCAGCGTGGCCACAAAGTAAGTTGCTACGCTTATTTCATCCCTGTGCTAAATCTGCAGCGCCAAACCCTATGCTACTGAATCTAGCATATCATTGTTTCCGCAGATGTTGTTACCTCACCAGAGACACCGTGCACTATGCACCAGCCATACTGTTGCTGAGAAAACCACGTGGCACATGTGACACATCAGCTGTGGAACTAGCAGCCTGGCATGCAGTAGGAATATACACACTAGGAGACCTATACACTGATGGCAACCTTAACAGCCATGGCGCATTGATGGAGGCCACTGGATTGCATCTAGGTACCTTTATGTTGTACAACTCCCTTAAACAAACATTGAAACAAGCATGGGGAGACCTCACAGAAGAACTCCATATGCACTACACATTACAGTACCTACATATCTTTGGGGAAGGATGACATTTAATACACTGGATAGCATACTCCCTACGTCTCCATACGACTGGCCCGCTCGTGCCCCTCCGAGATAAGTGGGAGGGAGACAGGGGGGAACCTTTCACAGACAGAGAATGGGTAACAATACTAGAGACCACCACATTTGTACCCCGCAATATGCAATTTCACCTTTTTCAATATTATGTCACACAAAGGGCTTACCTTACCCTCGACAAGATCAATAGATATTTTAACCGTGTGGATGAAGCTTGTCCTCGGTGTCAGTGCTTAGGGGCGGGCTTGCTACACATGATGTGGTCGTGTCCCACCCTGAGTCAATATTGGACCTCAGTCCATGCACGCTTGATGTATTGTGTGGGCTGACCCTTACTGTTGACCTGGGAGGCATGTGTCTTGGGATTGTTTCCAAGGGGTAAAAAATTGAAAGCAATGTCCCGTTTTTTGGATCTGGGGTTGTTAGTGGCCAAACGCCTTATAACTTGTAGATGGCAATCTTGTGAGCCACCAGCCTAAGAAGCATGGCTAAGATTGCTGGCTATTTGGGCGAGGGCTGAGTTCACGGCCCTCCAGCGCGAGGAAGCGTTGGGACTGCAAAAATATCCCCTTGCGGCGGGAGCTAACATTAACAGACCTGTACACCCCACTGACGCCGGCACTTGCTTCACTTTGATTTCCCGGAAATTGGTGATGGAGTATTGGCAGCATCCACACTCGGTTCAGAATGCTACAGAACTGTATATGTAATTAACACAAATGCACACTCCTTTTAGATGTGGGGATTCTAGGCTGATTGAGGGCTACATGGCATAGATGTGTGGGAGTAATGTGCTAGATGTTTATAAACTGTACAACAATTTTACTGAATTCATAATGTGGGTGCTCAGATTCATGTTGCCAGCGACTTTGTTCCCCCCCTAGGATTGCTGTTACGACTTGCTATTGATAATGGCCAGATGGGTCAGATGGATCATTACTATGCAATATGTTGTGTTAACATATAAAAGAAATAAAGAAATATATAAAAACAAAAGCAGAATCGGGTTGAAGTGACTAAGGAGGAGGGCAATGCTCAGTACCCTGGCCGAACCTGTGGAGAGACAGACATGATCTGCACAAGAAGAGAAGGGTTCCCCACAGTGGATTTTGACAGTGAGGTCCACCTTGGTATTGTGTGCAATAGAGTGAACAGGCACTTCTGCAAGTATGGGTAGGGCCACCCTTTGGAACATTTGCATCATTGGTTAAGGAGGGGCCAGGAGTTACCCCCATCTACACTTTCTGGATCTGTGAAAAACAGAAGAGAACTGGACCTGCTGTCTGTGAACCGATAGGAGTCCTAAAGGACTGGACCTGCTCTCCCTTCTACCTAGGACCTATAAGTGGACTTCAAGGGTTAGGTACATTATGCTTTTTTTAAAGATCCTAGCTGACCATTTCCAACTGGACCTGACCAGTACCTTGCTGGTGGCTTTCTTGGTTTGGGCCTCGACCCCCAAGTCCTATTCCTGAAGTCCTGAAGTCCTGGGTCCCTTGGCAGTGTATAACTGGACTTTATAGGGAAGTACCCCTTTTGACATGGACATCCACATTTTTTGCCACTGGTACTGAGGTTTTTTGACTGAAGGTGCACTGGGTTCCTGCTAACCACATCCCCAGTGCCAGTACTCTTTTCCTGAAAACAAGATAAAAAGGTCTAATTGTACACAATTGGCACACAATTTAGCACCACTGTAAGTCCCAAGAAAATGGTACCCCTGGTACCTAGGGTCCACGTACTAAATGTAATATGCCACCAAAAGGGACCCCCCTACAAATTGCATGCAACCTGCCATTGTAGACTGTGGGGGTTATTCTAACTTTGGAGGAGGTGTTAATCCGTCCCAAAAGTGACGGAAAAGTGACGGATTTACCACCAGCCGTATTACGAGTCCATTATATCCTATGGAACTCGTAATACGGCTGGTGGTATATCCGTCACTTTACTGTCACTTTTGGGACGGATTAACACTCCTCCAAAGTTAGAATAACCCCCTGTGTGTCTTGGTGCAAACCATGATTGAAAACACAACATGGCACACTCATTGTGTGACATGCCCAAGTCACTGCATCTAATATGTGTAAGTCACTCCCTACATCAGGCCTTAGAGTGTTAAGGCAGGGTACATTATATTTTATGTGAGAAAATATCTGCATGAGCAGATATGCCCCAGTGATGTCTAGTGTGATTACTAGACATTACAAGTGAACAGGAAAGCAATCTTAAGTATGTACTTGGCACTGGACATTAGGAGTTACCAAGCTACATAATGACTTCACGGAAACCTATGGTGTTTGGTATCAAACATCTCATCTTATTAAATGCATACTGATGCTGGTGTTGAATTTATTATGACATGCACCCAGAGAACACCTTAGAGGTGCCTCTAAAAACCTACTAGTCCTCTGGAGTGCTGGCTGACTGGTATTGACCAGCCCGTCACAATCACATATGAGTTTCTGACACCTTCGAGGTGGGAGCCCATGCTCTCAGAAGCCAGCTCTGGAGGACGGTGTTATCATCTCCTCCAGCAGGATAGCTAGTGAATCTGCATACCAAGGCCAAGGTCTTCAATGTCCCTACTGCCTTTGATAAGCAAACCATGCTTTCCTCAGACCTGGGAGATGCTACCCCTGCCATGAGACCCATTTGCACCAGGACATCTCTGAAATTAGCTATGCTGGTAGGCATGCTGCATAACCTGGCTAGTCACACCCCTAAGGTGGGCTGCCTGATGTGCTCCATGAAGAAAGAGTTCCACCATCTTGCTATGTATGGAGCTAGTAACTCTGGGACAGGGTTGTGCCTACTCCCCACGGGAAGTGGCCATATAGGTGGTGTAGTCACCCCAGGGGTAAGTAGCACATTGGCTACTACCCTACAGTCCCCTAAACACCCCTAAATTGAGTATTTACATGGCCCCTGACACCAGAAACTCTGATTTGACTGACTGAAGAAGTAGTGGGCAAAGAAGAGCTAACCAACACAAGAACTGTGGACTAGCTGAGGACTTTAGCACAATATCCTGCCTACCTGCTCCGGTTCAGAAAGTTGCAAAGACCCAACTTGTCCTGCAGCTGTGCATCCTCCAAAAGCCTCGGATGGCTGCCAGCACTTTGCCAACCCACCAGCATCTTCCTTGGAGTGGAAGAGCCACTTCCCTGCACCAACAAGCGCCAACTTCGACTGCCTGGTTCCTTGTTTTGCTGAACATAGGGTCCACCATGGGAGGATCTCATCAGGAAGCAGATTTCGAGTGTCCAAGAGTGCAGGCCCATCAACTCATCCAGCCTTCGAGATGCTGACCCTGCCAGGAGCCTCCCTGTACCAATGCCAGTTGCAAGCATCAAGGCTTGTTTGTGTTCAGCTGGAACAATACTGCCACAAAAACATACCTGCACATCAAGAGACTTTAACAGAGGCCAGTTCCATGCCAGACATTTTTCTGCTGCGTTTCTTTCCTCTCTTCTTTGGGTACCCCAAGAACCAGGAGAGCCTCTAACTAGCAGGCCAGTTGGACAAAACACCTATGCACCTGAGCCCCCCAGCCTGAGGGCATTGATACCGATGGTGTCTCTGTGGAGCTGAAACCCTCAAGGACGAAGCCCCCTCTTTTTTGGGTTCAGAAAGACCAGTCACCCAGTCTCCACTTGCAGCACTTTTCTTTCAGGTACAGATCCCATTGACTTCAACATGTAGCATCTGGGGCTACCACTTCGAGGAGAACCTCTGCACCTGGATACAACAGGGCAGGTAACCCGAAACTGCTGGTGGTTCTGAAGAACTTGGCCCGACTCACCTTAAGTTGAGAAGAACAGTACTGTAAGTCAATTGCAAGTGACCCTGTGCAAGGTATGTTTCACTATAGGTTAACATTACCTCATTCAGGGCTCATGCCTCAGATTTGACACCTGTATTTTTTATAATTCTTAAAATTGCTAATTTGAAAAGTACTTATATGATTTTGTAGGTCTTGGTGGCTAAATTAATATAAACATCTGTACTATTTTTCTGAATTGGTCTTGAGTTTCTTCTTGAGCGTGTGTCTCATTTTTTGACTGTGTGTTCAACAAATGCTACCCTACCATCTTGTAAGCCTAAACTGGTCACCCACACTACTACAAAAGAGAGCATTTAGGGTAATTACTTTAACCTCTGTCAATCAAAAAAGGTAGCCTTTATCTGCATAGTGTACTCCTACAGTGGTACACTGCATAGATAGCCACCTTCCTACAGACTTCACCTACCACTCCTTAAAAAGCGGACTTAGAAAATGTTTGGACTTCTAGACATCTGGAGGACTAAGGCAAACTATCCCAGTTTATCCAACCAGGGTGCAACCTCTCCGGGCTAAGAAATCAGGGGCCGAATTTAAGAAAAGTGGTGCTGCATCCAATGCAGCGCCACTTTTCTTGCACCCCCCCTGCGCACCTTCAACGCCAGCATGTGTGCACTGTATTTATGATCAGGCACACCACGGTGGTATTAGGAACTATAGCAGCAAAAGTTTTTACGCTATTGTGGCACTTTGCTCCACTAGTGTCAAAACCGTTGACGCTAGTGGAGCAAAGTGCAAGGAGGCCTATTGATTCCAATGGGTGCGTACTTTTAACACATGCTTTTAGCAGGCGTTAAAAATGATGCTTGAAGATGCACCATTTTGGCAGACCTCCTTAAACTGGAATGCGCCCTTTACATACATTATGCATGGGGCATGCATAATGTGGCTCAAAGGGTTACAAAGTGGTGCAATGCATGCATTGCGCCACTTTGTAAATATGGCATTGGAAAAAGGCCGCCTTAGCATAAAAAAATCACGCTAGGGCGGTGATAAAGTGGCGCAAGGGCCTCTTAAATATGCCCCCAGGTTTCTCCAGCTGGGAGCTCTTCTGCAGCACCAAATCCAATTCAGTGGACTCTGGGAGAGAAGGTATTGGACCTTGTGGAACACAACATGGGATACAGCTGCAGCCTTGTCTCCCTGAAGGATTATGAGCTCTATTAAGGAGAATAAGTCTAAAGGAACAATCTAGACTGGGCAAAAGATCAAAAGTATTGAACCACCAAGAGGATTTCCCTGGGAATGAAATTTGAACTTTTCCCTCTTAGAGCTTTTCATGCTAACACTAAGGACTTCAACTGTATCTTTCCCAATGCCTAACCATCTCCATGAGGACTTCCTTAAAGAAAGTTTTCTGCCTTCACCTGGGGAAGAATGATGACTTTCACAAATAGAATATGTCTGAAAGCAAGACCTCCAACCAGTCAAAGCCTGGATTGCTTCATTGCAGTTAGATTCAAATGACACCTAGGTCCCGGTCTATCGTGACCACTGATGTTTTTACTAGATTTCACTGTACTTTAATAAACTGAAGTGAGATTTTTTTGATTGTACTGTGCTTATGTCTTTTTATATTTTTATGGTATTCCTTAATGATTTACACATTTTCTTTAAGTAAATTAAGCCTGTCTGGCCTGTGCCATAGCTTCCAAGGGTTGATTTCAGGTTTAAATTATTGAAACCTTCAACTGTACCTACAAAAATAGTGCCTTTGGTACCTGTGGTGGAACTCAATCTACCACTTTTCACATTATCCTTCAACAGCAAACAATAACCTCATGGTACTGAAAAAATGTTCATACACTGAGCTCCTTTAAGCCTGCCCTCCTCTTCAAGCATCACCTTAGCTATGTGGTGTCCTGCAAATTATAGACACCGGCTGATAATCCCCATTATCCTGCTCTGACCTTCCCACTCAGCACTCTGTTACACTGTAGCTATTTTGCCACCAACAAAAAAGTCACTAACATTCCTAAAGTTACTGCATGACTACTGATGTAATAACAAACCTGGGCCCTGATTTATACAATTGTATTTTGTACGTTTTTTTGCGTCAAAAAATGATGCAAATGCATCGTAAAAAAAAGTATAAATCAGGGCCTTGGTGTTCACATCAAGAAAACACGTTATGTTTCTAAGCACTGCAGTGTTCATTTACACTCCTGAGTAGTCTATTGAACCATGTTTCTAATTAAAAAAAAGTTTCAACAACAAAATGAGACTAGCAAAGCCAAATGTTATGTATATTTAATATATATGACATTTACTCCTAAGCAATATTGTCATGGTTAACAACAAATTTGAGGCACTGAGGGAAAACGTCATAGCTCAGGGAAATTGTCCTAGCGTACTGACATAGGTCCTGACCTGCTTCCTTGTATGAAACTGAGATACAAAGTTAAACAATCTGAGATTTATTAACCCAAACTGAAAATGGTTTAAAAATAACTTCCAGGTCTCAGCTAGTGTGCTCTATCCTTGGCAACAAAATTCAGGTTGGTGCTCACTGTTACTGATCAGATCCTGGCCTTAAAACATCTACTTCATTTAAGGAAGAATTTGAACAGAAATAAGATGGAGGCGAATAAACCGCAAACATTACTTAAAACACCCTGGTTGAATCTTTTTTTAACAGAAATGGTCTTTAATATAATGGATTCCAAGATAATTGACTCTTTGATCCACAAATAATGTTGAGAAAAGCTTGCTGTTCCTAAAATAGAGTGAAATGTCATTATAAATATCCGTTTTCTAAATGACATCCTTTGTTATTTTTCACTCTATGAAATTGCAGAGAGGCGAGCATACATGTCACACACTGTTTCCTACTGTAACACTTTATTTGCTCGCGAGGGTAGCCATTAAGTAATGCAGCCTCTGCTTTTTAAAATATGTTTATTATGGCTAGGTGCTCTATTTTGTTTTGAGAACAACAGCCTTTTCCCAAATTTACTTCTACCCTTCGTTAACTTTGGACCACTGGACACACAATAACGCTGACCTGGTCCTTAACTATTCTAAGTCCAGTCGACTTGAGGTCTAGCGCTGGACCTTACATTAGTGAGTTCCGGTGAAGATTATATCGAAATATTGACAGTCATTACAAATGGAGTCATTCAAATCTCATTTATTTTTCAGTCAAAAACGTTTTTTTCTACTATCAGCCCGATGTAATGTATCAAGGGCATTTTGCTCCCACTTTGTGAATCACGTAGGGCCGACCTAGTGGGGAGAGGCGAGACTACTTGCTCAACTCGATGTTTTCAAAAACGGTAAACAGCTTAAATCAGCGACTGTCGTGTTAATGGGCATTCCCGTTTGAGAATGCAAATGCACCAACTTAGGTCTACTGTCCCTTGTAGGCCACCATTTTTTCAGTTGCAGGAGGGTTGCAAATAGCTACCTGCCCAACTAATATTCATTGTCAGGTCAGTTTGAGTCGTCTGTGAATGGGTAATTTGCAATGCAAACTCTTTGTACAGGTCACATGTCAAATTACGTACCTGTTCACAAATCAGCCAGTGCACACTTTGCATATCTTTTTTGTAAATATGTATTAGTATATCGGGCTCCATATAGACTTAAAATGCAAAAATATTATGGGAAACTATGTAGGAAAATATCCATGTGAAGCATATGCGCTTACTCATTTAAGCATATCAGGTCAGTGATTTAGGCAATGGCTTTTCCTGAAGAAAAAAAAAGCTACTGAGCAATATCAGCATTAAAAATCCTAAAAAACAACCAAGCAACATTCTGAGATAAATATAATGCATGACTACAAATTGTATCTAGTAGAACTTTATTCGTGTGAATACAAGTTTATATTTGGCTCAATATCATATGAATCTTAACTCATAACATTGCATGTTTGAACATGTAGCTTATTGCGGAAACAGTAACATGTAAGTGCATTACCCACATGAAGTGGAACTGGAAAAGACATCTTGTCAAGGTAACATAGTGATTCCTTCACAAGCCCTTGTGCCATGTTAGGAAACACCTTGCAAGCCTTTACATCTAATGAAAATTGTGTAAATGGATTGAACTTTGTAGGACCATTTGTGCAAACAGATTTGGCTAGATTGCTGACAATCGATGCTAACAACTGATGCACCCTAGGAGATGCATGTTATCTTGTATCAGTTCAATGAATCAGAGGGGTGCATAATTGACAATAAATACCTGCATGAGTTTAAATATGTGTGAGATGTAATTAGCCAAATCCTAGCTACAAATCATCAGAGCACTGTTCAAAGTCGGATAAGCATTAGGAGGTAGAGAGAATGGTGAGGCGTACATGGAGTGAGGATTGACATGGGTGCCAGGGAGTGATGAGATATTGTCTCAAGATAAAAGATGTCAGCTCCTTGAAGATGTGCAGGAGGGCAGATGTCTGGCAGATCTATAAGAGATCATAGTTCTAGACTTTTGTGGTGCAAATCAGGAAGTTTCATCTGTTGTCATCTGCTCCATGGAAAAGGCACAACAAAATCTTCTTGTGAAATACACTATAGATGATACAGCTGATCTTGAATGTGATGCAGGCCAACAAGGAAGTCAGGCTCACGAACCCCTCTTGCACCCTCTGTACTGTGGGTTTGGAGCACAGGGCTCATGTTGTATTTCCCCTGTGGCACTTCATGGCCTCCTGCAACACGAGGCCATACATTCCCCAGGGCCTGTGGTCACACTCCACTTATCCCCTTTGCAGGCTCCCTCTCAGAGCACACAAATCCTTTGAATGTCATGTACCATTATTCACTTAGTTTGGTTTACACAGTTGTGAAAGAGTGCCATGGTTTTCCAGGTTTATTGGCTCCAACTGCCATGACCTGTTAACTGTACCTGCTAATATTAATCGATTCCACTGGTTAATGTTAATTGGTTCCATCTGCCATGGGTTAGCACTGAACGGGCTGACTTCAGTAGAGGTCAAATCCACTATGTTGACACTTGTTCTCTCTCATGGCTCGTTTGGAAATTTCGAGTCTTGCATGTGAGCCACCTGCCTTTCAGGAATCAGCCACACCCATTGAGTATTTAAACTGCGCCCAAAGCTGAGTAGGTGCTTGGCCTTGTTCCAGCTCTGAACAAGCATCATCCCCGCATTCACCTTCTGAGTTGACCAGAGTCCTTCAGCACTCTAGTCTTCCTCAGTCCAAGCCTCCCTGCTGCTCCTGTGATCCTGACTCCGTCAACGTTTCCATTGTCTTTGGGTTCAGTGCGACAATTCCTCTTTCTCTTTGGCTCCCTGCACCACAGCCACAAAGTTTTCCTGTGTATTCCGGTTGAAGGAATAAAGACAAGGCTGAGTACTTGATCTCGTTTAGAGAGCACTGAACTATAGATTAAGCATTTGACTAAAGACAAGACTGAGTTCTTTGAAAGAGAAAACTTGTTTTTCAGAAATTGGACATTATTTTTGTTCTCAACATTTCTATAGTCAGCACTCTGGACACATTTACAGAGCGGGCACGCCAACTTAATTGCAACAAAACTGAAAACCCTCCCATCAGCAAATTGTTGTAAGGGGAATAAGAAAAGATTTTAGAGCGCACTATATGTATTCGAGCTTTAATTGAAAACTGTATGTTAAGCAATTCTTGTGAGTGCCTGAAACTCCAAATTTAATTCTGATTTGTACTTGCTCTCATGCAATATTTGTGATGAAGCCTTTAAGTGTCTACTATTGTAAATAACTACTTAATCACTATATGCTGAGAACTGTCAGAAAACAATTCTCCTTGTTGTTTCCAGTACTTTGCATCCACACCAACACCAAAAGGTCCAGGGGATGCAGACCCTCTTACGCAGTGTCTCAAGGCAGCAGAGCAGACCTGGTGCCACAAGTCCATCTCTTCTTATTTTATCCAAACCCCCTTCCCTTCAGGGCTTTGGGATTGTGGTTCCTTGATCATTGGCTGCTCTTTTGGGAGATAGGAGGTCCAGCATTGTCTCCGCTGTTGGAACTAGGTGAGTGTGTGACAGTGTAGTTTGTTGAGGGCAGCTGTGATTCTACCTAATTTGTTCATAATATGTTTTGGTCAGATTAGATGCACCTCTGTTTTTTATATTACATTTTATTAATAGTGTGTGTTTAGGAATAAGATGTGATGTGAAGCCAACAATGACCAATGATGATGAACTTGAATAAGTTAGCATGTGCTTTGGTGTTGCCCATTTAATGGCCTGCATATATGATCACCAGTTGGGATGGAGGTTTGGTGCTAACACTCATAAATGAAATTCACATTTTGGTCCTTCAACCAAACACATTTCTTTATAAAATCTGAATGTGTTGTCACTGTCCATGTCCTGTCAGCATCCCAACCTCAGTATGACACGTGGGTGACTGGCTTATCCATATCTTGATGAACAAATTGCAAATTTGATTATTTTTAAATTTAAGATGTGCAATTTGTCAAATATAGTTTGTGATTCCCCAAATATTTATAGGCCAAATCGTTAAGTCTACAGTTAGAGCACTCGTATAACCTTTCTCGCTTAAGATGTCATTTAAAGAATTAATTTTCAGTCATAAGAAATACAGTTCAGAGTATTAATGTACATGGGCCAAAGATCTGTGTGTAACTAGACAATTCCAGGTTCTAATTTTCTGCAGGGCTGACTCAGCTTTTATAATGAATACTAGTTAGTTTGGTAATAGCCTTTCATTTACAGCACTACAAAATGTCCAATTCTACAGTAGAAAATCATAACTAACCACACAAGTGATTTGTTTTAGTCAACAATGTTCCTTTTCCTTAAACAACTAATTACAGTACTGTATCTATGTTACTTTGCATCTTAACATTTAAAAGAACTCTTTGTGTGCCATACATTTGCTAGATAGTGTTTGGTAGTTGAACTTGGTTACAAACCTGATATGTCAGAGTGACTGTTAGTACGATGCACCAAAATGCCATCAGCATATATCCTCCAATAATGAGAATCCGTCTTCCTGCATATTCAATTAAGATACCCTAAAATCAGAAAGAAATTTGCAATTGATGAAGACCTTTATGTAGCCTTTAATCTACTGATCATGACCATCTCTCTTAGTAGTCTTGACTACCTTACTTGGATGGCACCAGAAACCTGTACAAGCTCTGTTCTTACAGTGAAATCACACTCTGTCATCAATTGTTACGCCTGTTAGATGTTGACAGATCATATAGTTAATATTTAGGTGAAAGTGGAGAAAGACCATAATATTATCAATCTCAATACTAGGATGCAGACTTTGTTGAATTTTATTTAATGGTGTGGTGGGCCCCCTTCAGGGCAGTCTCATCTCTTCAGAAACCAGGGAAATGTTGGCTAAATTGTGGATGCCCAATATGAAATACTCATATAAGCATGGGTTCTCTCCTCAAACTGAAACCTGAGTGATACTTTTAAGCTTCATTACCCCTCTCCACTGTTTTGCCTGATGGTCAGAAATTACATAAGGCAATTCCAGCACTAGGGTGAACTGAAATCCTGCCAACCACTGATAATGTGACAATAAAGATCCTGGTTCACAAGCTTTTTAGGCCCAGGTGATCACTTTCTTGTTTAAAAATGTATTACTCGATCCAAAACAACATTCATGATTCCCAAGGCAAAGTAAGAATTCTTTAGGAAATTCGCTTTCCTATGATCAAGAATCGGTGATCCTATGTGGTAATTTCTGCTGGAATAATAGTTAGAAATTGGATAACAATATAGGTTGGCAATAAAAAACAAATTACATTTTGTGGGTGTTCAGAAAAGATTTTCATATCAATTCCCAATCTTAATATTATTATGTGGGACAGTGAAGGTAAGAACTCCTTATGTCTTGCATGTGCAAGAAAAAGAGTAATTTTACAGGAAGTATTTAATAAAAATGTTTTCATTGTGAAGACGCAATGATTGAAAAAAGGGCAAAAATGCACTTGACACCCAATGCTGAACACAGAGCTTGTCTGCATTTGCAGATTCTGTGTATTCCTGAAAATGAGACCAAATATCTGTGAAATTTAGAATTACTAATTTGTTTGCTAATGACAAAAATTGTTAACACATTTTTAATACATGGGGCTCTCTTTGTATAATCCAGGAATGGTTGATGTGCATCAGAGTCGTGCTAGAAGACTGTAACATCCTCTATAGTCTGTCACCTTCTTAGAGGTTGAGGTGATTAAAGAAGGTTAATTTGTCATTATGTTGGCTGCTTTCCAGGCAACAACGAAACTGATCTTTCTGGCTCTTTACTACGATATGTGAATTTATATCTCTTTTCTCAGGATTGTGTATTAAATTGCAAAGTTATATTATTCTCGTCCAATGACATATCCTTCAATCTTCTGCTAAAAGTCCATTTATGTTATTTAATCTGAAGAATAAGTGAAAAATCCCAATACTTTTTCATTTATATTGTCAAAACAAATTTACAAAACCTATTTTGTCAAATTCTTAAACATCTTTACAAAGTCCATGAGAATGGAATGCTTTTCGCATTGTCATGTAGCACCATTTGAACCAATTTTTGCATTAAACTCGGGAGCCACATGTTGATGCAATTTTTGTACTCTTCATACAAAATACAGCCAGGAATTAGGTTTTATGGACCCTCTGATAAAAGCTCACCCTCAATGCCAACTTACCACCTGAGACAGCAAACCTGGTGGGCTGTACTCCAGACAACTTGAGCATTATGAGGATGGTGTATTATGGGCAACTATCAGTCCTATGCGACTCACAGGAATATTTGTTGTTAGTGGGTTCCAAACCTCCTTTCACCATGAATGTAGACACTCAATAATACACACTATACTATGAATACAATTAAAATCATTGTCCTATTCTAGGTAAAGTTGTAACTATAAAAATAAACAAAAGAATGGCAATGAAACAGATTAATTAAAAAAAGTATGAAAGATAATTACAACATTGTAAGGGTGTTTTCACAATTTCCTTGCATAGAAAGATGGAGTCAGTCTCTGTTTTCCAATACCTACCTTCTTGCTTATAGCTAAGTTGTCCTAGCACCAAAAGGCCTGCAAGAGTTTCTTAGATGGCTTATTTCCCGCATACATTAGTGAGCAACAGACATGTTGTTCTGTATTGAGAAGGTTGTTCTCTGTCTCCGCACTTAGTTAGTTATGAAATCCTTAGTAGGTGCCTCCATGTCTCTTTCATGAAGGATGTTTACAGCTGTGCATGTTCAATTCTAATCTCACTAGAAGCTGAAGATTTGCGTATCTGCATTATGCTTGTCTGTACTCAGCTTACATACATTTTTCTGACTATTATGAAAAGGACAGGCCTCACATTTAAAGATTTTAAATACAAGAATTAGCTTATTAATCTTAATTCTAGAATACATTATAAATCATGTGAATACATATATAAACAACTACAAATAAATATAGATATGCTGGCAAATTGTAATAAAGTCCAAGTCCAAACAATACTAAATGCAGCATGTGTTTACAAACGAGAAATGTGAACTCAGTAAAAACAATATACAGAATATATGAATTGCTTTGGGAGGTGCATAAGCAGAAAAAAACAAAGATTATGTCAAAGTTGTCTTCCCTTGCTCTATCTGTACGAGTGATTTGCTGTCTAAGACTAGTCTGCAGGATGTCTTAGATCATTTGGAATGAATTAGTTCATATTTCTGCTTCCAAGAGCAGTTGCAGTGTTTTTAAACAAATTGCCTGATGGTCTAGCCCTCCATTTAACTTGCTTTTTGAAAACTACCAGAATGCCTGTGTATTTGCTGAAAGCTGCAGCAAAATAATAATTTCCTTGTTTTCTCCTTCCACTAACTGTATGGAAATAAAGGCATCTTAAAACATAGAAATGAGCTCCTGTCTAAGGATAAAATTGAATTTTCTTTTCAACAATTTATTACAAAATCCACAAAACAAAACATATTGAATTGCACTTTAGGAGTTTCAGTACTTAAAATATAAATGAACTGTCAGCTAATTAGTAGAGCAAATTGACTCATAACCCTAAATACTGAAAGTAAACACAATTACTGCGTCTAGTGGGCAAGATAATAATTACTGCTCTACTGCCAATGTCACGATATAACAAAACAACTTGTCTGTTAATTCTGTTTTCACACATCCTTACACACTCTACCCTATTTTTAATAAATATTTAGAAAATCAGTCAAATTAATTTTCTGCAGCAGTCAGTCCTACTTGTTTATATTAGGTAATATAATTGTTTCAGTTCAGGTAATCCATTACGCTGGTCTGTACTTACACAAGTTAACGCAGTAATGCATTCACAAGCTCCTGTGCCAACTGTGGCGTAAGGGATGTTTTGTTCTGGAATTCCTGCTTTCGTAAAAATATAGGTTGCATAGAAGTAAATCTGTAAGAGCAAATTGATAAAATAAATACATCTTATAGCCAATTTGAAGCAAAATTTAACTCAGCATCCTACTAAGCATATCTAGTTCTATTGAGCATTGTGATAAAACAATCCTAGCTGATCTTTTCAATACTTTTAATAGGAAACACATAAGACACATGTTGGACCTGGCCCTTTCTGCAGGGTCATACCCAGACTTTTTGCTTTTTTCCTCCACTTTTTGCTGAATTTGAGTTGGTTTTAGGATCCTGTGCACTTTACCACTGCTAACCAGTGCTACAGTATAGGAGCTCTGTGCTCTAAACATGGTAACTTTGGCTTCTCCAAAATTAGCATATTTAATTTACTTATAAGTCCCTAGTAAAGTACAGTATACGTACCCGGGGCCTGTAAATTAAACTAGTGAGCCTGCAGCACTAATTGTTCCACCCACTACAGTAGCCCTTTAAACAGGTCTAAAGACTGTCACTTCAGAGTCTGTGTGTGCAATTTTAAACTGCCATTTCGACCTGGCATGTGTATCCACTTGCCAACCCCAAATCTTCCTATTTATTATATGTAAGTCACCCCCTAGTGTAAGCCCTAGTTAGTCCCAAGGGCAGCGTGCAGTGTGTTTAAAACATTGAACATGTACTTTTACGTTTAACATGTTTGAGTAGTGAAAAACAATTACATTCGTTTTTCACTACTGCAAGGCTTATCTCTCCCACATGTTAATATCGGAGTTACCTTGAGACAATCTTTAAGTATAACTTTCATTTGGGAAAAGATAGACATGTAGAGTTTGGTGTCTCTGGACTACAATTTAAAAAAAAACAACTTATGGAAAAGTTGGATTTTAAATTGTAAGTCTGATGATGCGACTTTTAGAAATTTGGCATTTTCTTACTTTAACCATTTTGTGCCTTTGCCTGTCTTTGAATGCGCATCTGTGGTGGGCTTTGTACATTCCCTCTCGACAGTCACACACATGGCATTTGCATCCTGATGGCCCATCTCCAGGCTGATGAGCCTTCCTAGGCTAGATGGGAGGTAGGAGCAGACACACCTGAATAGGGCTGTGCCTGTCCCCACACAAAGAGTTGCATGACCCCCTATAAAGAGTCTGGTGCCAGGGAAGGAAGGGCATGGACCTTGTGCACTTCAAAGGCCTCTCCTTGAAGACTCCCCCACTTCAAATTCTCAACTGGGTAAACGTATTGGACCCCAAACTCCACCAAATGAGAACTCTGCTGGAACCAAGACATTCTGCCAGGAGGAAGACCTGCTGTGCTGCAAGAGGGACTGCCCCTTTGCTAACTACATTGCTGTGTTGGCCTGCTGATTGTTGCACTGTAGGAGGGACTGCCACTTTGCTACCTGCTTTGCTGTGTTGGCCTGCTGCTTCTTGCCTGAGAGTGAGAAGGACTGGATCAGCTCACTATACCCACTTGCCAGGCCCAAACCTTCTTTTTTATTACATGTAAATCACCCCTAAGGTAGGCCCTAGGTAGCCCAAAGGCAGAGTGCATTGTATTTAAAAAGTTAGTCATGTACTTTTATGTTTAACTTGTCCTAGTAGTGAAAAACTATTCAATTTGTTTTTCACTACTGCAAGGCCTATTTCTACCCTAGGTTACACTGGGGTCAACTTGAGGCAGCCTTTAAGTGTAAATTCCAATTGGGAAAAGATAAAAATGTGGACTTTGGTGTCTGTGGACTCAAATTTAAAAATAACTACGTATGGTGAAGTCGGATTTTAAGTTGGAAGTCTGAAAATGCCATGTTTAGGAATTTGCAAAAACAACAGATGATGGACGGAATGCAGAACAAATCAAACATTCACCCCTAGTCACAGCTCTGGGTTTAATCCATTAGTTGTTTGCTTGCCATGCCATTCCCGTTTGGACCCAGCCATTTGTAAATCAGTCTTGACCCTGTTCCATATGGGAACAGTCCAGCCCAAACTGCCAGGCCAGGTCCTCCCTGGACCAGAAACAAGCATCCTGGGAGTGGTTTCAGGGTATCATCCTGCATCAGCCAGGCTAGCTTGAATCTGGTGGCATAGCAAGCACAGGACCCACGTCTGGGCATACCCTTCCTACTTGGGGCGACAAAGGCAAAAACAACAGATGATGGACGGAATGCAGAGCAAATCAAACATTCACCCCCAGTCACAGATCTGGGTTTAATCCATTAGTTGTTTGCTTGCCATGCCATTCCAGTTTGGACCCAGCCATTTGTAAATCAGTCTTGACCCTGTTCCATATGGGAACAGTCCAGCCCGAACTGCCAGGCCAGGTCCTCCCTGGACCAGAAACAAGCATCCTGGGACCAGTTTCAGGGTATCATCCTTCATCAGCCAGGCTAGCTTTAATCTGGTGGCATAGCAAGCACAGGACTCATGTCTGGGCATACCCTTTCCACTTGGGGGGACAAATGCAAAAACAACATATGATGGACGAAATGCAGAACAAATTAAATATTCACCCCCAATCACAGCTCTGGGTTTAATCCATCAGTTTTTTGCTTGCCATGCCATTCCAGTTTCGACCCAACTATTTGTAAATCAGTCTTGACCCTGTTCTGTATGGGAACAGTCCAGCCCAAACTGCCAGGCCAGGTCCTCCCTGGCCCAGAAACAAGCATCCTGGGAGTGGTTTCAGGGTATCATCCTTCATCAGCCAGGCTAGCTTGAATCTGGTGGCATAGCAAGCACGGGACCCACGTCTGGGCATACCCTTCCTACTTGGGGCGACAAAGGCAAAAACAACAGATGATGGACGGAATGCAGAGCAAATCAAACATTCACCCCCAGTCACAGGTCTGGGTTTAACTCAACAGTTTTTTTGCTTGCCATGCCATTCCAGTTTGGACCCAGCCATATGCAAATCTGTCTTGACCCTGTTCCCTATGGGAACAGTCCAGCCGTCCATCATCCTTTTGTGTTGCTAACATTTAGAAAGTTGGAATTTTTTTACATTAACCATTCAGTGCTTCTGCCTCTCTCTGAATACACATCTGAGGTGGGATTTTTGCATTCCCTCTAGACAGACACACACAAACAGAGCTGGGTTGTGACATTTGTATCCTGACGGCCCATCACCAAGCCGTTGGGCCTTCCTGCGCTAGATGGAGGGAGGAGCTGACACTTACACCTGAATAGGGTTGTGCCTGTCCTCACACAAAGAGCTGCGTAACCCCCTGTAGAGTGTCAGGAGCCAGAGAAGGAAGGGCAGGGACCTTGTGCACTTCAAAGGCCTCTCCTTGAAGACTCTCCCACTTCAAATTCTCAACTGGGTATATGTATTGAACCTCAAACCCCAGCAAATAAGAACTCTGCTGAAACCAAGGACATTCTCCAAGGAGGAAGACCTGCTGTGCTGCCAGGAGGGACTACCGATTTCTAACTGAATTGCTGCATTGCCTACTGATTGCTGTGCTGTAGGAGGAACTGTTGTTTGGCTACCTGCTTTGCTGTGTTGATCCGCTGCTTGCTGCTTCTTGCCTGGGAGTGAAAAGGGCTGGACCAGCTCTCTACAACCTTAAAACCAAGTTCTCCAAGGGCTTGCAGGCCTGCCTCCTGTTATTGAAGTCTCAGGGCCACCAAAGACTTCCTCCAACCCTGCTGTAGCTGCAGGACTCTGCCAACTGTGAGTCCTGTTCTACCAAGAGGTGCCAATGCAGCTGCAGCTGTTTTTCTTCAAAAACTGACACATCGAGGCACATTGCACCACTTGGAGCCAACACTCTGCCCTTCAATACTTATAGAGTACTGATTCGACAATGAAAGGTGACTCTACTGTGAGGTACAACGATCTGAAGATATCGCTGCACAGCTCAAAGACAATGAATTGCCTGCATTAAAAGGGGTCTGACTGTGAGGCTCGATGATGACATATTTCACCGACCAAGTAAAGCGGAACTGACACATTGAGTCTTCGACACTGACACTTGCTCCATCTAAGATACTTTTTCAGTGTTATCTGCATGACTCCTGTAGCCAGCCTGCCCTCCATCACGGTCGGCAGAACTTTGGATTTACCTCTAGCGCGACCTTAAGCAACCTTTTAGCGCTATTGACTTCTAAGCACTACAGTGTAGTTTATTCTTTAAAAATTCATATCTTGAGTTCTACATATAGGATTGTTATCATTTTGGTCTTGTTGTACTCAGATTTCTATTTTTCTAAACTGGTGTGGAATCTTTTGGGGGTGTTTTTCACTGTGTTACTGTAATCTATGTGTTGCACACATACTTTACACATTGCCTCTTAAGATAAACCTGTCTGCTCTGTGCTAAGCTACCAGGGGTGAGCACAGGTTAATTTAGGTTGTGTATCTGACTTACCCTGACTAGGACTGTGGTCCCTACTTGGTCAGAGTGAATACATCTGCCAACTAGAGACCCAATTTCTAACAACCCACAAGACCTTTTACTTTCTTGCAACTATGCTTCATATACCAAATGCACATCAAATGTAATGCTTGTGACCTCAGTAATTGTATTTAAATATTTTAATGGTTAGGTTCATTTCTAAATAAGCACAGGGTCACATTTTCCTTTTTAAAGTGGAGGGAAGGCTGTGTTTATTTTACACAATTATGATCAGGCTGCAGATAGCAGGGCCTGAAAAGGAGCAGTGCTGGAGTGAGATTTATGACCCATAGCACAGAGGTGAAGAATTGAAGCACTAAGGTAGTTAACTCTCAAATAAAATTCTTTCAACTCAGTATTCCAGGTGAGAACAAAATTATGTTTCTCAATGCTTTTAAATCAGGGACAATCAAAATTAAAAGTTATCTTATAATTAAGTTAGCTTTTCATTTTCATTTGCTCAATTTTTTTCAAACTGCTCCATTTACAAACTGCAGGTCTCTCGCTCCCAGTGGACAGTAGAATACTGTGCTATATTTACAAATGAAAATTCAGACAATTTTTAAATGGGATAAATTTAAAGTGCAGAAAAATGTTCCACATTATGAAGATTTTTGCACTTAAAAAGTCTCCTATTTAATACAAAATGGTTGTATGTTTGTGTTGCATGTGTATTGGTGCCACATATGGCAAAAGATATGTCCTGTGCCACCAGTATATATATAACACACATATATTCCACTCATTTACACACATTTTCATACATTCCCAAAGACCACGCTCTCACTGAAACATGGCAACCCTGACATAGTGTCCCTTCTCAAAGTATTATGTTCAAACCGTAGTGTCTGGCTTTATGGATATTAGGCTCAAAGTCAAGGAAGCTGGGCCTGGGGCTGTCTGGTAATAATGTGTGTTATTTAGCTTTTGGTAGCTCACAAGGATTTTCACTGATCAGAAGCAGCTCTCGCTACGGAAAAGGCTGGAGACCCCTGCTTTAGCCGTTGTCGATAATGGTATGAACACATTGTCCAACCGCATTTACATGCTAAATAATATTGTGTTATCTGGAATGGACTTCTTTCATATGTCATCTTAACATCATGGACAGAGTCAAATTAGGTCGATTATGCAGCTGGGTTGGACATTGCAGGTTCTCAAAAGTGTCCGCATGCCCTGGCAGCATGTTAACTCCACTGCGTTAATTGCCGCCTTTAACTTGACCAGAAGGCAACAGATAATGGCTAAAAAAGAAGCTAGCTACATCATACTTAACACTGAGAAACTGGAAAAGTTGCCTATTACTGTAGCAGAAATTCCATCAGCAGTATGGCTAATACATAAGGTAATCAACCTTCCTGTTTCCATATTTCAGTTTACCAAGAGTTTAAAACATTTTGCAGTTGACAGATTTGAGCAGTTAGGGGAAAGTTACATCTACGAGGTGTGGAAGCTGCCTTTCATTTACAATAGTTTGATTGCAAAACAGAGATCTTTCTTAGTGGAAGCGAATGTAAGACTACTGTTACTCATTCTGTGATTTGTAAGCAGGCGCCCTTGCATGGCACTTGTAACACTGCCATAGAGAACTTGGCATGTTATCTGAAGGGTACTCCAGTCTCTTTGATTCGCCCAATATTTCAGATACTCTCGAATGGAAGTTATGTGATGCTGAACAGTGAAAGCTGTTGCGGAATGAAGCCTGGAATTGCCTATAAAATTTCGGTTTCTCAAATGGTAACTTAATGCAGCCATGTGTTCTATCTCCCCACACGAGAAATAAAAGTAGCAGAAATGTGGCCACACATTGCTACTTCAAATGTGAATTTTGATAAGCTGAGCAGACTAAAGGCACAATCGTTTCAAAAACATGTAGCTCTGACATCAGTCAGAGAGACCAATGACCTCAAACCTGCAAGGTCATCAGTAGAGATACAGTCCTTATTTAGTACTATCTTCCAGAATCATTTTGGAGAGTTGGTGAGAAGGAACACAGATCTGTTAATTTTCTCGCTCAGGGTTCTGCACCGACATACCCATTGAGAAAGCGGTTGATACATGAGACATCATATGAGCCACCACTTGTGGATTTCCTCGCTCCCTCAACATCTGCTGTGGCCAGGAGAATGTCCCCCTCAGCTGGTCCTATGGTTGAGGTATCTGCACACACATGCTCGATGGACCCTTCAGCTAACGCACTGGTCAACTTGCCTCCTGCAGAGGTGGAATTCTTCTTGGCTTCCATTGAAAACATTGGAGATTTCCCAGAGGACCATAATTATTATTGAATTCAATTGATTGCCAATGTTTGTCTCAAATACTAACTTGCCCATTAATTTGGCATGCCTTGCTTGTCATCTTCGACATTTTACCTCTTTTGTGTATCTTTTAGCTTCCTTTTAGTGTTTTGACATTTAGGAGTATTTTTAGGATAACACTCTTGTTCCCACAATGGGGAGGGTGTCATGGGTTCATTTTACACTCTGCTTGGGCACACATACTTTGGCTTAGTTTAGACCTCCGGTTTGTGCCCTTTGACCCACATAGGCGCTCCTCTTTCATTTATTCAGTTTTATTTATTTTACTCAGCCTGCTTTCCGCAGGGATGTTTTCATTTCATAATCAGCTGTAACACTGTGATTCTGTAAAAGCTGTGTTATTATTATTCTTTGGACAACATTTCACTATATTTCCCTGCCCAAGGTTGGCGAGTCCAAGTACATGGTAATCCAGATAGCAATTGTCGCAACAAGAGTTTATAAACAGTCTGACAACTAGTCACTTGCCCACATCAGGCCTTGTCACGGAACAAAAATCTGTTTTCCTATAAAAACACTGTGTAGGCCAAGGGACAACAGGGAGGTAATTCCAGCCAGGATTCCATCCACGCTGCATGCCATTTCATTGCTGACCTCTGCCCTGTCTCTACAGCCAATCCAGGAGACGGCGGCAGACTCATTTTCCTTCAGGTAATGGGGGTGGGTGCTCCTCTCACGGACTAAGGGCCTCATTACAAGTCTTAGACTTAGTCACTAGACTCTAGACTCGCAGATGGTGGTTGGACCACAGCCAATGCGTTGGTCCGGCTGCCACATTACAACCATGGCGGTGGTCCTAATCTGCCAGGGCAGCGCTGCAAGCAGGATTATAAACTCGTTCTCTGCCAACATTTTATGGCGGTAGCACTGCCATGAAAAGGCTGGCGGAGAACGGGTGCATGGGGCCTCAGGGGGGGCCTGCACTGCCCATGCACTTGGCATGAGCAGTGCAGTGGCCCCCCTGGCCAGCACCATCACAATGTTTACTGTCTGCTCTGCAGACAGTGAACATTGAGAGGGTTCTGGTGCACCCTGCCGGCTACAGCATTGCCGCCGGCTCCCTTCCGAGCCGGAGACAATGCTGTAGCCTGTTTCCCGCTGACCTAGCGGGAAACTCTTAATGACACAGGCAGGGAGGTCACTGCGTAGGCGGCGGCGACCGTGTCAGGAGCTTGGTGGATGGGCTTTCCCGTCCGCCATACTTGAAATAGGGCAGAGTGGGCTATCACTGCTTCTCTCGCCTAAGAGTTAGGGGCTAGGTACAATTCATGCATGTATGTCATTCCAGTATGTTGGGACTGTTTGTTTTCTTCTCGCTGTTCACCACCATTCTAATACTGTTATGCCTCATTGCCCTAATAATTGCAGCACATATATTTTATCGTGGATTGCAGTCTTTTCAATAAATATATTCAAAACCATCCTGCATCTCTTTCTTTGCCTCTGTGTGTTTGAGAACTTTTTCTAACAAGAGAAAGGGGTGAGACTTGTCGACCACAACTTCCCCTGAGAAGCCATTGAATGTCATGTTTTAGGCTGCCCCACATCACCTTTTCTTTCAGGTTCAGGTTCCCATTGAGGACTAGTTGTGTGGCGCAGGGCTGGAGTTGAAGGCAGGCTGTGCTGTGCTGTGTGGAGATGCATGGAGATGTGTCAACATTGAAGAAGCCTGTTAAGTCCCTGTTGTTTGAACAGGAGGACAGCTGACTGACCCTTGGAGAATCCTTGGAGCCCTCGGTCCCTATAGGTAGGCTGGATTCAGCAGGGCAGCTTACAGCAGCAGAAGAGTCCTAGTGCAGCAACAGCAGTCCTTGGGCAGCAAAGCAATGGTTGGCCAGCAAGCAGGTCAGCAGGGCAGACTTCAAAGCTGGGCAGTCCTTCTTCCTGGAAGAGTTCACAGTTTCAGAAGTTATCTGAAGACCTGAGTCTGAATATCCACTATTTATACCTCACGCCCACTTTGAAGTGTGAGAAGATTCTAGAGTCCCCCCCCCAAAGAGGTGTCTAGAATTTCCAGCCTCCCTGGCCTGGCCCCAACTAGTGTGAAACCCATTTTTACTGTGCTGAGTCAGAGTCTTTGTGATGTGCATGTGTTTAGGGTGACAGCTCCTCCCCCTCATCCTGACAGAGATCCTCCATCCTGACAACACCAATTCCCACATTCCCCTTTTATCCCAATGCCTGGGAGAAATATACAAAGACCAACTGCCAGCTACACCTAGTCATGCAATCTAGGATACCTGCTGCAGGTACCAAAGGGTTAGGACAAAAAGAGTCAACTTTCTAAAAGTGCCATTTTCAGAACTGTACTTAAAATCCAACTTTACCATTAAAGAGGGTTTTAAACGACAATTCCTTAGAGGCCAAACTGGACATTCCTACTTGCTCCCAATTAAAAGTTATCACTTATTAAATGTAATAAGGGAACCCAATGTTATCCTATGGCAGATGTATGCCTCACAGTAGTAAAAAACAAATTTAGAAGTCTTTCACTACCATGACATGTAAAACTTAAAAGTACATGACCAATTTTGTAAATACGCTGCCCCCTGTCCTATGGGCTGTTCAGGGCCTAACCTAGGATGACTTATATGTATTAAGAAAGCGGTTTAGGTCTGGCAAAAGCTTTATTTTGCCAGGTCAAAACGGCAGTTTAAACTGCACATATGGGCTGCAGTGGCATGCCTCAGACATGAGTAAAAGGTTACTTACGTGAGTGGCACAATAAGTGCAGCAGACCCTCTAGTCACATTTAATTTACAGGCCTTGAGTACATGTGGTACCACTTTACTAGGATCTTACAAGTTATATTAAAAGTGCAATTGGGTGTAAGCCAATTTTACCATATTCATAGGAGAGAGTGCAAGACCTTTAGCACCGGTTAGCAGTGGTAAAGTGTACAGAGTCCTAAGGTCAGCAAAGACAAAGGCGGTCATTACAACATTGGCGGTAAAAGCCGCTTACTGCCGTGCAGAAGACCGCTAACACATCGCGGCGGCTGTGGAATTCCGCCACAGCTATTATGACCCACATCTCGGAACCTGCCAAAATTCAGACACCCACACAAGTCCGCCACACCAAAGGTCAGTGATAAACTGGCGAAAACAAAACCGACACCGTCACGCCAACAGAAATACGCCCACACTATCACGACAGACGAATCCACGCGGCGGTCTTTCAACCGCGGTATTCCACTGGCGTACACACCGCTGCGCTCAAAATACACATACTCTTACAAAATACAGCCACATTGGACAATTCAAAATACACACACCTGATACCCATACACACACCACTCCCACGCACCCAGTACAATGTAAAACACACACCCACATCACCCACGAACCCCTACTACCAAAAATTGAGAACGAAGCACAGAGAGAGAGACACCACCAGCAAGTACAACAGCATCCACAGGCACATAACACCATCACCCACACTACTTCCACGCACCTCACACAACACACCACTACATATCACCACACACACCACCCCACACATCACCTACACCACCCCATGGCACGGCAAAGACACCCCAGGTTCTCGGAGGAGGAGCTCAGGGTCATGGTGGAGGAAATCGTCCGGGTAGAGCCACAGCTATTTGGATCACAGGTGCAGCACACCTCAAATGCAAGGAAGATGGAGCTATGGCGAAGAATAGTCGACAGGGTCAACGCAGTGGGACAACACCCAAGAAATCGGGAGGACATCAGGGAAAGGTGGAACGACCTACGGGGGAAGGTGCGTTCCGTGGTCTCAAGACACCACCTGGCGGTTCAGGGGACTAGCAGCGGACCCCCACCTCCTCACCCACAACTAACAACATGGGAGGAGCAGGTCTTGGCGATTCTGAATCCTGAGGGCCTCGCAGGAGTTGGTGGAGGAATGGACTCTGGTAAGTCAAATCTTAACTATTACATCCCCCACCCTACCTGCATGCTATCACATACCCCCACCCTCGCCCTCACCCCTATCACTCCAACTCCTCACAAATGTACCACTATCACAAACCACACATCCCAACACCAAGCCCTGCATGCAACAACAAAGCATGGACACCCATCACAAAAGCATTCCCACTGCACATACCCATACACCCCCCTAAACCATCATCACACAAGCTCCCACACAAGAATGCCAGCACTGGGGTACACGGTCACCCACCCATTGCACACCATGCCACACACAGATGCAATAATCATGCCTTTCCATCCCTGCAGGACCCCTACCCAACGTCACCAGACAGGAGGGTCCAGACATGTCCACTCCACCCACAGAAGAGGCCCACAGTGATGACAGCACCTCTGTCCAACTGGATCTAGATGACCAGCCCGGACCATCGGGGGCCTCGGGATAGTCGGTTCCCCTCACACAGGCACAGGCCACCACAGAACTTCCCCCCTCTGGAAACACCAGCACAGCACCCACCCAGCGGGCCCATATCTCCGTCCCCAGGACACGTCAATCAGCTGTGTGTCCACCACTACGGGGAACCCAGGATAACCCACCACCCCAACAACACCAGGGTCCTGGGGGCAGTGGCAGTGGGCACACGGTCCAGGGGACGGAGGCCCAGGAACACAGGGGAACTGGGAGGGCTGCTATGCGACAGGGGGCGGACAGGCCAAGGGAACCCACTCTCCACAAGGCCATCTCCTCCATCATGGGAGCATACCACCACTCCCAGGAGACGATGGCAACGGTACTGGCCAAGTTTCAGGAGACCCAGCGCATTCAGGAGGAACAGTATATGGGCTTCAGGGAGGAACTCAGAACCATCAGCTCCACCCTGGGCACCATTGTAGGGGTGCTGAAGGAAATACTTAACACCAGGAGGGACACTGTAGCACTCCAAGGGGCCCCTGACACTAGCATGGACGATGAACTGCCCACCACCTCCGCCGGCGCTAGTGGACAGGATGCGCCACCACAGGACTACCACACGCACCCCACCCCCTGCAGAGGGATAACCACCCCGCAAATGGTCCCTGAGATCCAGGAACAAGACAGAGCACGATGCCAAGACCCCGCCAAGAAATGAGACCACCCTGATTGTCATCCCACTGTCCCACTTTGTCACCCTGTCCATAATTAAACTGCCCCAGCTCCACTTCCTATGCATATACGGGCAATGCACCTGTGAGACTAATAGACTGGACTCTGCCATGGACACTCCTCTGCCATCACACCTCAACATTTAACTTCCCCCTCCAATATTTAGCATTTAAATAAACACACCTAAAGCACAAAATGATCTGGAGTCTGTCTGTGATTTCGAAATAGTGTATTTGCAATTACAGTGACAAAATGTTCTTGAAATAGTAATGTCAACATACCTATGTCACACAGCTCTAGTCCATGAGGAATCTAAGCAGATGACACACGTTGGGACCCACATCTGTGAAACCGTAAGGGAAAGTGACAACTCAGTGACCATACACTGGGTGAAAACGACAGACAGTAGAGAGGTAGTAGTGTAAAAGTACATGTAGTAGGCAGGAATGTATTCTCACCTGTGTTTCACTGGAAATATTGCTGGATCACTGAGTCCCTGTTCTGCATGTCTTCTTCCTCTGCTTCATCCTCATCACTGTCCACAGGCTCCACAGCTGCCACAACACCGCCATTTGGACCATCCTCCTGCAGAAAAGGCACCTGTCGTCGCAAAGCCAAGTTGTGAAGCATACAGCAGGCCACGATGATCTGGCACACCTTCTTTGGTGAGTAGAAGAGGGATCCACCTGTCATGTGGAGGCACCTGAACCTGGCCTTCAGGAGGCCGAAGGTCCGCTCGATCACCCTCCTAGTTCGCCCAGGGGCCTCATTGTAGCGTTCCTCTGCCCTGGTCCTGGGATTCCTCACTGGGGTCAGTATCCATGACAGGTTGGGGTACCCAGAGTCACCTGAAAATGGCGAGGGACAACTGTTAGACACACACTAACCTGTAGGGATAACCCCAGACAACCATTCCCACTGTCTTGCTTCCAGGGGCTCACCTAATAGCCACACACAGTGCTTCTGGAGTTGACTCATCACATAAGGGATGCTGCTATTCCGCAGGATGTATGCGTCATGCACTGAGCCAGGGAACATGGCATTCACATGGGAGATGTACTGGTCTGCCAAACATACCATCTGTACATTCATGGAATGATAACTCTTCCGGTTTCTGTACACCTGTTCACTCCTGTGGGGGGGGAACCAAAGCCACGTGGGTCCCATCAATGGCACCTATGATGTTGGGGATATGTCCAAGGGCACAGAAGTCACCTTTCACTATAGGCAAATCCTCCACCTGAGGGAAAACGATGTCGCTCCGCATGTGTTTCAACAGGGCAGACACTCTGGACAATACGTTGGAAAACATAGGCTGGGACATCCCTGATGCCATGGCCACAGTTGTTTGAAATGACCCACTTGCAAGGAAATGGAGCACTGATAGCACCTGCACTTGAGGGGGGATTCCTGTGGGATGGCGGATTGCTGACATCAAGGCCCGTATTTATACTTTTTTTGCGCCGCATTTGCGTCGTTTTTTGACGCAAAAACGGCGCAAACTTGCAAAATACCATTGTATTTTGTAGGTTTGCGCCGTTTTGCGTCAAAAAGCGGTGCAAATGCGGCGCTAAAAAAAGTATAAATACGGGCCCAGGTCTGGCTCCAACTGGGTACACAGTTCCTGGATTGTGGCACGGTCAAACCTGTAGGTGATTATCAAATGTCGCTCCTCCATTGTTGACAGGTCCACCAGCGGTCGGTACACCGGAGGATTCTGCCATCTCCTCACATGTCCCAGCGGACGGTGCCTATGAAGGACAACAGCGACCACAGAGTCAAACAACTCAGAGGTACGCACCCACAGTTTACCCAGAACACCAATCAAACACAAAAGGTGGCCTGTATGTGTGTTGAGACTAGGCGTAGGTATGTGTGATGCAGTTGGAAATTAGGCCATGTGGGCCCCTGAAATGGCGGGTGCCTGACCTCTAAAGTGGGACAATGGGATGTGAGGTAACTGCGCTGGCATTGTACACCGTCGCGGTAGGCGGTCGGAGACCGCGGCGCAATGCTGCATTGGTTAACATTGGACCCTATGGGTCCAAGGAGCCAATGACGATGTACGCCGGCGGTGATGGTACGCACCGCCGCGGACGTGACCGCCGTGGACGTGACCGCCATTTTCTATCTGTTCAATCTCTCTATACCTGATCTTCGACAGGAGAGGACCTACACTGCAAGTGCTGCTGTGACCTCGGTCTGGAAGAGACAATGGCTCGTGCGTCTGGGGAAAGGGCCCCTGCCTTCACATCGGAGGAGTTGGAGAAGCTCGTTGATGGGGTCCTCCCCCAGTACACGCTACTCTACGGTCCTCCAGACAAACAGGTAAGTACACAGGGAGCATGTTGTATGGGCTATGCCTGTGTGGAGAGGGCTGGATGTAAGAAGGAAGGGGTCAGAGTTCTGCATGCATGAAAGACGGTGGGTGAATGTGCCACATGGCAATGGTAGGGATGGGGGCCAGTCACTTTGACGGTGCAGTTGGTAATGACTTCTCTTCTTCCCCTGTACATTTCATGTAGGTCAGCGCCCACCTGAAGAAAGATATTTGGCGTGCCATCGCCAAGGATGTCCGGACCCTGAGGGTCTACCACAGACGGAGCACCCACTGCCGGAAAAGATGGGAGGACATTCGCCGCTGGAGCAAGAAGACAGCGGAGGCTCAGCTGGGGATGGCCTCCCAACGTGGCAGGGGTGCCTGTCGAACCATGACCCCTCTGATGTTCACGATCCTGGCGGTGGCCTACCCGGAGTTGGATGGGCGCTTGAGGGCTTCACAGCAGACACAAGGGGGTGAGTACACTCTCATTCAGCTGACTTTGCGCGCAGTGGAGTTGTCTTGGTGGGGGAGGAGGGCTTTGGGTTTCCCTAGGCCAGGGCGAGTTCCGTAGGCTAGGCCCCTCCGTAAGGCATGGCCCTGTGGCCCCCCACCCACCTCTGTAGAGTGCCAACTACACCTAGTCATGCCCCTGTGTCATCTATGTGTGCAGATGTCATCAATAGCCTTGTAGGCCATTTCCCAGGAATTGCACTGTAGAGCCGAAGATCGCGGCGTAGTGCAGGGGGCTTCTGTGTCTGTCTTGTCTGCCAACTGTAGCGGTATTCCATGCACTCAACATGTCTTTATTCTGTTCCCCCCCCCCCCTTTTTGTGGTTTCCCTGTTCTTGTGTGCATTAGCATCATCAGGCGGAGGAACAGTGGCACCGGAGCACGAGGGAGCTGCATCCCACATGGCAATGGAGGGCCACACTACGGACTCTGAATTCACCAGTGGGACGGAGGGCGAGGGGAGCTCCACGGCGGGGACAGGAGCTGACACCAGCGACACGGACTCGTCCTCTGATGGGAGCTCCCTTGTGGTGGCGGCAACATCTGTGCCCCCCGCATCTACAGGTACAGCCGCCACCCCCCATACCAGCACCGCCCTCCCAGCAGCCCCTCAGCCTTCGCCCCGTGCCCGCTCACCCAGGAGGGTGGGCTTCACCTTCGGCCCAGGCACCTCAGGCCCTGCCCCAGTCACCCCTGCTGCCCTCAGTGAGGAGGCCATTGACCTCCTCAGGTCACTCACTGTTGGGCAGTCTACCATTTTGAATGCCATCCAGGGTGTAGAAAGGCAGTTGCAACAAACTAATGCATTCCTGGAGGGCATTCATTCTGGTCGGGTGGCCCTTCACCGAGCCTTTCAAACTCTGGCCTCAGCACTGATGGCAGCCATTGTCCCTGTGTCTAGCCTTCCCCCTCCAACTTCCTCCACCCAGACCCAATCCCCTGTACCTCTGCCTATCCCATGCACACCATCAGACCAGCCTGCACACACCTCACCACACAAGGGAAGCTCAGGCAAACATAAGCACCACACATCCCACAGGCACTCACGCAAGCATCACACACATGCAGACACACCAACATCCCCTGCCTCCACTGTGTCCCCCTCCTCGTCATCTCCCTCCTCCCTCCCAGTCTCGTCGACACACACACCTGCATGCACTACATCTACAGCCACTACGTCCCTCACCAGCACACCCACCAGCACACCCCAAATACGTGCAGTCACCACCCCCACTACCATTCACACGTCCCCTGTGTCCTCTCCCAGTGTGTCTGTGACGCCCCCTCCCAAGATACACAAACGCAGGCACACACCCGCCCAACAGCCATCCACCTCACAACAGCCTCCAGCGCATGCACCTGCACCCAAAGTCACCAAACGTACACCTCCTACTACCACCACCTCTTCCTCCACTCCCAAACACCCTCCAGCTACCCATCCCAGTGTGTCCCAAAAACTTTTCCTGTCCAGCCTTGACCTTTTTCCCCCACCCCCCCCACCCCGTCCATCTCATAGGTCCCGAACTAGCACCTCAGCCACAACATCTCCGGGACCAGTGGTGCCTGTAGTCACAGGTATGTGGAGTGCACCGGCCACCAGGACAGCCAGTGTGGCACGGAGCCACAGCACAGCCAGTCCCCCCCCGTGAATCATCATAAGTTGGCCAGTGCCCGGCGGGAGAGGGGGAAGTCTCCAGCCACCAAAGCTGCTCCCAGGGGTTCCGGTGGGAGTGTGGACTCAGCTGTGACACCTCCCAAGGTGGAGAAGGGCCACAAGAAACCTGGCAAGTCTGGGAAGAGCAGCACGGCGAAGAAGACCGCCATCATCCCCGCTGCCCAGGAGGCCACCACCAGCCCAGCGGCCAGGAGGGCCCCACCAGCCCCAGCCCAGCTGCCCAGGAGGGCCCCGCCAGCCCCAGTCCAGCTTGGCCATGAAGGACCGCCAGCACAAGACCCGCTGGGCCATGAAGAACCGCCAACTCAAGCACCGCTGAACAGGTCACCGCCAAATCAAGCACCGCTGAACAGGGCAAGCACCGCTGAACAGGGCACTGCCAACTCAAGCACCGCTGAACAGGGCACCGCCAACTCAAGCACCACTAAACAGGGCACCGCCAAATCAAGCACCGCTAGCCCATGAGCGTCAGGGTCACTGACGCAACTGGGACCATTACGGGTGAGTGATGCACTCTGGGCACCAGTCCCCCTCCAGAACCAGTGGAGACATGCATCCACTACCTCTGTCCTTCACAGGATGAAGCACTCTGGGCACCAGTCCCCCTCCAGAACCAGTGGAGACATGCATCCACTACCTCTGTCCTTCACAGGATGAAGCACTCTGGGCACTAGTCCCCCTCCAGAACCAGTGGAGACTGTTATCCACTTGAGAGACTGTGGCTTTGCACTACCCAGGATATGGCAGTGGGCAAACCACCCACTGTAGAGACTTGAGAGACTGTTGCTTTGCACTCCCCAGGATTGAACAGTGGGCAAGCCACCCACTTTAGAGACTTGAGAGACTGTGGCTTTGCACTCCTCAGGATATGGCAGTGGGCAAACCACCCACTGTATTGACTTGAGAGACTGTGGCTTTGCACTCCCCAGGATTGAACAGTGGGCAACCCACCCACTGTAGAGACTTGAGAGACTGTGGCTTTGCACTCCCCAGGATTCAACAGTGGGCAAGCCACCCACTGTAGAGACTTGAGAGACTGTGGCTTTGCACTCACCAGGATTGAACAGTGGGCAAACCACCCACTGTAGAGACTTGAGAGACTGTGGCTTTGCTCTCCCCAGGATTGAACAGTGGGCATTGAGCCCCCTCGTGGATCTGGCGTTGTGCACTCATCCGGCTGAGGTGCCCCCCCTTCCCTTCCCCCGGAGGTGCCTGTTGTATTTCTATCTGATGCCCCTGCAGTGTTCTCTCTGTTTTGATCTGGTATCAAGTGTGGGCCTTGCCCATGCATTTTGGGCCCAGTGGTCCACGGACTATAAATGGTGCAATACCTGGACTACTATTCTTGGTGAATATTTTGTTAATAGTGTATATATGTATATTTTTGCGTACTGCATTTTAATAGATTACGATGGTTATACTCATTTCCTTTTGTCTTTGCATTCTTCCGGGGGGGGGGGGTTGGAGGGTGTAACTATAATGTATAGATATGTATTAGTGTGTGTGTTGTAGTGGGTGAGGGTGGGGGTGGGGATGTTGCGTGTGTGTGTGTCTGTATTTTGCCTCCCCCTCCCCTGTGTCGTAGGTGCAGTACTCACCGTGGTCTTCGCCGCCGGCATTCGTGCTCCTGGTAGAGGAGTAGGAAGACTTTCGCAGGTAGAATTTGGAGTTCTGGGTCCATGGTGTCCCCGTTCCTCGTGGAGTGTGTAGAGGTAAGCATTTTCCCTTCGAAATTCCTGTTTCCACCGTGTTTTTATCGGCGGTGAATCCGCCCCGGAAACGGTGGCGGATTGGCCTGTCATAATAGTGTGGGCGGTACATTGTGTTCCGCCTGTCTGTTGGCGGTGACCGCCGCGCTGTTTGTTTGAACCGCCGTGGCGGTCAGAGTGTTAAAGTGGCTGTATTTGTTGGCGGTTTCCGCCACGGTCGTAATTGCAAATCTTTTTCCGCCGGCCTGTTGGCGGTCTTAGCGCCGCTTTAACACCGTTCGCCAGGGTTGTAATGAGGGCCAAAGTCAGGAAACACAGGAGCATGGGAGGCATAAAATGGAGGAAACACATGCCAAGTACATTAGGTCCAGCAGTGTGTATATAACATAAATATGGGTTTGCAAAAAAAATGGTATGGGCCCTTGTTGAACATCCAGCATCCCTGTCGGGTTTGGTAACCAGGGTCCTAGTTAACGAACCTGAGATAGAGATTTGACAAAAAGGGTCCATGAGTCCTTAGACCCCAGGAGATGGGTTTCCAGTCATCGAAGCAACCCTCAACTGTTCCAAACTAAATAGTTACTTAGGTTAGAAAAAACACTGAGGTAACTCTGACTCACACTCAAACCCTGCACCATGCATGGCCTTCGGCTGTCCATGGAATGTAGTTGTGCCGATCCTTCCTTCATCAGACCCTGCTGCAGCAGTCAACCCTGTGCTGCACAAGTGCATGCACAGCATAGAACTGACCGCAAGGCCTGGCCTGCAGTCATATCCAGCCTCCCAACACCCATGGCTGACAAAACCCCTGCCAAGCACTGCATGGAGTTGGCTGCAGGATCTGGCCTGCATTAAGGGACACCCACCCCGCTTATTTTTTTTAATTGTTTTCCAATCTTGTAAGACTCTTGCAGGAGTTAGGTGGTTGGGCTGGCTGAGTCCCGAAGGATTGTTTTAAAAAAAGTAATTACAGGGGCTAGTTCTGGAACCCTCACAAAGTTCATGGAGGTCAGGAAACCCCTGTCCTCTTATAGCTTTTATTTCCTCATTTTCAGGACACTGGAACTTGTGTCCTATATTGATGACTGCAACAGTTCTCTTTATGTTGCGGCCAGTCAATCATAGCACAAGCTCCTGTGGGACTCACAAGAGCGAGGCAGCCAAATGAAAGAAAACCCACTCCACCAACCAGATCGCTCTATTATTTGAAGTTGCATGCCCATGGGATTCCCACGGGAGTCCTGCATACTCAACTATCCAGATTTCAATACATTTTAAACCTTAATTTTTCAGAAGCTACTGAACAGATTTACTCCAAATTACAAAAAGCACACTTTTTTCATAAAGGTCTAGCTTTCTGCCAAATTTGGTGTAATGTCGTAGCAGGGCCTTCACCTTCGACCACCTCTTCAAAAGCTGGAAGAAACATCTTGTAAAACTCCTCAAGAGGGGGCCTCTTTCAATTTATCTTCACAGAGTTGTTACTTTCCATGGGGGTACTCTTCTGAGGGGGAAACAGCAATTACAATGTGGTCATTACCAAACACTACCTTTACTATTCAACCATTACAGTGCGAATGCCTTTACACACGTCTTTACCACACATTTTTTTACCACATTGTAAAGGACGCATTGTAAGCCATGCGTGGTAATGGCATGCATGGTTCCACCATACAACTCCTTCTGAGGCTTACCCATTACTGAAACTGCTGCTTGAATGAAGCCCAGCTAACACCTAGTACATGCATTGTCTTTCCCCACCTACTTGTTCTGAAATCCCTGGCAGCCTTACTTAACTAGATGTCTAATAGAATAAATCTGTTTATTGCTACATTTCCAAATGGATGGAAACAATTCATCAATCCCCACCAAAATAAAACAAATCTTGGCTGCGTATTCTGATTCTGTGGCCTCTGCTTTCGTCAGGAGCATCTCTAACATTTGCCATTCCAACTCCAATGTCATTGTCATTGTGTAAGGCTGCCTCACACACGCCAGGATGTGTTTCCAAGACAGATCCTGGATGAAGCTGACATTTTGGATTTGCAAAGAATTTGGGTAAGTGTTTAGACCCTTGGTTCACAATGCCCCTGAATGATCCATTAAAAATTCCTTACAGGACACAGAAAGTTCCATTGCTCCTGCTCTCTGCTGATTGCCGTGGGTTAAGAAACTGCTGCTTGAGATAGGTATATGTAAGGATAAAGACAGCATGGAGCTTGTATGGCCATAATGCCTAATGTGACCTGTTTTGACTCTATGGCCCTCATTACGATTTAGGAGGTCTTTGCAAAGACTGCCAAAGCTGCTGGCACCGAAATACCGCCAGTGCTGGTTGTCATAAGACTGCCCTAATACGACTGATCTCAGAATTCCACCCAAAATCGTGTGGAATTCCGAGACCAGTCATGCTGGCGGTCGGCGGTGCAGAGGTGGCACCGCCACTGGTACCGCCACACCAAAAAGAGGCCGCACACCATATTACAATCTATAATATGGTTCAGCGGTGTCCAGATGGCAAGGTGCTGTCGGCGGTGGAAGTGCCAGGACCCATCCCCTACCGGACGACCTTCTCGACAGACGAGATAAGTGGATTGTCCAACATTGCAGGGGGCATGTGTAAGTGCGTGTGTCAATGACGTGAGTGCTGGGGGACTGGAGGTGTTTGTGGGTGCATGTGTGCGTGTGTGAATGTCGTGAATGCAGGGGGAGGGAGGGTGTTTGTGGGTGCATGTCTGCGTTTCTGAGTGATTGTGGGTGGGGGTGAGTGAGTGTGGATGGGGTGGGTGTGTGAGTGCGTGTGTGTGAGCGATTGAGTGTGTGAGTGCAATTGAGCGGCTGGAAGCGCTGAGTCCGTGTATGCTTGTGCATGTGTATGTAAGTGGACGGGGAGAGGGGTGAGTGTTTGTGTAAGTGGACGGGGAGAGCGGGTCAGTGTTTGTATGTGGTGCAGGGGGAAGGGGTGTGTGAATGTATGTATGAGCTGGGGGAAGGGAGAGTAAATGTATGAATGCACTTGGGGAGGGGGAGTCAATGTATGTATGCGCTGGGGGATGGAGGGGGAGTGAATGTATGTATGCATTGGAGAGTGAATGTATGTATGCGTTGGGGGAGGTGGGAGTGAATGCGGCCATGAGTGTGGTGTTTGTGTATGTATATTAATGTGAATGGGAGTGTATGATGCGAGTGCATAGGTGGGGGGTGTTTGTGTGTGGGAGTATGTGAGTGCATGTGTGCAGGTATGTGGACGTGTGTGTGGGTGTTTCATGGTGACAGGAATGCTTATTCCTGTCGCCAGGGTGCAGGACCACCAGCTTTTTCTGGCGGTGCAACTGGCAGAAAAATGCTAGTGGTCTCCCACCTCGAGATACCACTAGCAGTATCAAGCCTTCCGACGTGCTGGAGGTGCTCACCTCCAGCCCGGCGAAACGCGGTAATGTGACTGCAATAGGGGACACCATGGCGGCAGCTGGTGACCACGTGACCAGCCTGGGGTCTGTGAAGGGCCACTATGGGACTGGCACCTGTTGTGAAGCAGGGGTTGCCACATCCCCAGAGCATATTGAGAGAGGCTGCTTGTGCCTCCCCAGTGGCCTTAACTCTCACCACAGCCTGTGAGTAAGCTGGGCTCCTATACCCTGCTGCTCAGTGCATCTGGAATATTGTTTAGAGGCAGTAATTCTCCCTCTCCCCCTTTGGGCAACAAACAAACCTGTGGAGCTGTGCGGCCCTCCTAGCACACTTATGACTGATGCCCCCCGGCTCTGGGGATCCCCTGATAGATGGAAGCCTTGCTGCATGTAGAAACAGCACAATTTGCGCCATCCTTAGAGATGGAACCAATTGCTGATGGAACGGCACATGCCATCTTGGCCTGCTGGCTCAGAGGAATGACGGATCCTATCCTTGACAGTAGATGGATTTCCCCACCTTGTTGAGAGTACTGCTACAGACTGCATGCCCAAGTGGTGGCACAGTTGGTGAGCGGGGCACAGCTCGGTAATTGACCATCCCGTCGGCACTGCTGATAATCAAACTTCATTCTGTGAGCCAAGTACTACCACATGCTCAGAAAAAAGCTGCTACCATGTGCTCTACACCATCTGACACCATGGAGCCAAAGCTGGATAAAATCCTTGCTGCTGTTACGTACACCAGATGTGTCCTTGGTGGTAGGGTGGACACCGTGGGGGTGAAACTGGTACTCTTGAGAGATGACCAGTGTAAGCTCCCGAACAGAGTCACACATGCTGAATCGGCTATTTAAGCCCTCCAGCCTGCAACTAAGGAGCTTGCTAGTTGGATAACAGAGACCAAACTGAGGATGCAGAAGAGAGATTGAGTGAGATTCAACAACCTCCACATAATTGGCTTCCCGCACGGGGCGGAAGACACAGACTCCACTTTCTTTGAGACATGGCTCTCCACCATGTTGGCTCCCATGGGACTATCCCCTTTTTTCACTGGGAAGTTGGCCCACCAGGTGCCTGCGGGCACCCTCCATCTCTGTGCCCCACGTGTGACAGATGTTAGCCCAGCTTCTGGACTTCAAAGAAAAATATACTATCCTCTGGGCTGCTAGGTAATTGGGCAATGTTGTCTTTTTACAAAGCGTGAACATTCCTCTTCTTATACTATACATTGGCAGTCTAACGTAAACAAGCATCCCTCCTGGAAGTGAAGAAAAAGCTAAGAGATCCAGGCCTCACATATCCTTTGCTCATTCCTGCTAAACTTAAAGTCATTGCACATCAAAAAATGTATTTCTTTACAGAACCGGAGGACATCTGGGATTGGGTGGAAGTGAGAAGTTATGAACATCAGAATCCTAGCCGATCGCTAACAGATGGCACCTTCTGCACCCACAGCCCATACATAATAGGCCACGACTGAGGAGACAAACAAAGCCAATTGCTAGTGCCCTGACACCAACCCAAGCTACAAAGGAAAAATACAGGCTCTGGTTGATGCTGCTGGAGTGCACACGCAGGCCACAAATCTTGAAACATACCACTCAGAGGGGGTGCCGTTGGAGCAGGAGTTGGTCACGTCGTAGTCAAGCGCAGCCTCACCTTGCTCCCTAGAGTTACATTGCAAATGGCAGATGACATTGTCTAATCACTGATGCAGGTTTCCCCTTTCAAGTGGCATTTGGTAGCCCCCCCCAGATGTTGCACTGCAACACTGAGTACTCAGGTGGCCGGGCACCTCAGCACCAGCCTGGATACTAATGTACTTCCTGCAACATGTTCACCTATGGGTCATGAGTCTTCCCCGTCCAGGTAGCGTAGCTTTACTGCACAGTCCACCTTCTGAGCCACGACCCCCAATGTCCACACGGGGAACTGTATGGCTCTCAAAGGAGTGTGCTGAGGGGATCCACGTTTGTAGAACTTACTTTTAACTGCTTGAGCAGACAGCCCCATGTCGCCCCGTGAGAGTCAGTTGTGTACTTTGTTCTGTTGTTGTAATTGAGTCTTCCACCATGTATGCACTGCATTTTGAGTGGGAACTGTCCATCAGCCAGACCTCTTTGTGGCTGAGGCCTATGCCCTGCTGCAACCCCTCAATACATCCCTACCAGTAACTACTGAATCTCTAAGTTGTTGTTTTCACCCTGGATTGTCTGGGGAATTAGTATGGCCAAGAAGCAACACTGCATCCATCAATATATTAAAAGACGGGGGCCCATGTTGCATTCCTGCAAGAAACCCACATAGCTAAGGGGAAGGATCTTAGGCTTCAAAGGCATTGGAGGGGCAGAGGCTTCTGCACAGTCTATTTAGGTTATACAAGGGGGTCACTCATATGGGTATGGTCATCAGTCCCCTTCAGCAGTGTAGTACTTGAGACCAGCCTTGAGGGACGTTATGTGTTTGTGGAGGGCCAACTGGATGAAACAGATATATTGTTGAGGATTGTATACTTGCCAAATGTTGCATTTGTGTGTCATCACATTTGACCAGATGGTCCCATTTACCATGGATTATAGGAGGGTATTTTTAATTGTGTTCTGGACCCTGCAGTGGATAGATCATACCTCCCAAACCCCCACTCCACAATGACACATACTGCACCTTAATTGTCACAGAGGCTCACTCACTGGTCTTTAACCTAGAGCTGGCAGACACTGTACTTTGCTGCCAAGGAATATTCCTGTTACTCCCCAGCACATGTCCTATATATCCCTCTTAACCGTTTCCTTTGTCACTCCATCGTGCAGCTCAAAGTCTTGGGGTGGAATAACTGGGCAGAACCCTCTTAACCATAACCCACTTTAACTTACAAGTTGGGTGTGGAGAGCCTACCCGGACAGTACTCACCTGCTGCTTGCAACTCACAGCCCTTGAGGACCCCAGGTTCTGTGAAGCAACTAGAGAAACACAAGCCAACTATATAGCCAAAAATAGCGGTATAGCCACCATGACACTAGTAGAGAGGACAGCTATAAAAACTGTGGAGCATGGCACTGCATTCACACAATTATTGGGGTATGGGGTAAGCTCAGCCAGGAGCTTGCCCGGGTGGGGTCCTCTTTGGGAGGGCTTGAGCGTGCTGCATTGGTGGATGGTGCTGCTCGCGGGATGCCGGCTGAGGTGAGAAACCATCATGCCCACCTCCTTGAGTGCTTAAAATGCGTAGATTATAGGGTGTATCAAGCAAAGTGACATGAGGAGGGTGACAGCCAGTTCGCCTCTTGGTGTGGCAATTAAAATTAAAGCACGAGGTGTCTGCCATCTGCCTTTTCCCAACATCATTTGGTACTACCCAGGTTGCAATACACGATTCCTTTTGTATTACCCGGTCCTATACAACCCTGTACCGGTACAACAACAGTCCAGTATTTGAGACTTTCTCTCCGCCGTTACGTTGTGAGTGATTCCCCCAGGAGGGACAGAGGACCTGGTCAGCCCTATGGCAGAGCAGGAAATCCGATGTGCCAGATGAGGCTCTCCCACTAGTAAAACTTCAGACTTGGACAGCCTACCTATTTACAAGACGTGCGAAGCCGAACCACAAACTGCTCGAAGTCTTTGCTGTTGCTCTCTCTGCTGGCCACCTGCCCCAGTCCTTGTGGGAGGTGCTTCTGGTCTTGCTGCCAAAGCTGGGACAAGACCCTCTAAAGGTCTCCTCCTACAGACCAATGTCTCTGAAGAGCAGAGATTATAAGATCATAAGCAAGGTCCTTGCAACATGGTGCTGATCCAACCTGAACAAAATGGAGTCATACCAGGCAGATCCATGACTCTCAATATCCATGGACTGCACAGATTGCTGGTGGAGGCTCCGTAGCAATGGCCCCACTCGGCCTACCTGGTCTTGGATCTCTAGAAAGCATTTAATACTGTAGACTGGGGCTACATGTTTGTGGTCTTAGAAAAAATAGGTATTAGAGACAGACTGCTAGGATGATCTGACTTCACTATGCACCACCCTCAACAACAGTCAAAATAGAACAGTGCATTTTCACCCCTCTGCCAGTTGGCAGAGGCATATATCTGGGACGTCCTCTCTCTCTCTATCTCTCTATCTCTCTCTATTTCTCTCTCTCTCTCTCTCTCTCTCTCTCTCTCTCTCTCTCTCTCTCTCTCTCTCTCTCTCTCTCTCTCTCTCTGGTGTTTTTCACCCTGGATGTGGAGCCTCTTGCACAGTGGCTTCACCAATCTGGGCAAGCCTGGGGCATATCCATCGACAGAAAGACACATGTCATCTCTATACATGGACAATGTCCTTGTGTACATTAGGCATCTCCAAAATGATACAGATAATATTGCACATAAAGCCACCTCAAGGTTGGGAGGGAATTGGCATAAGACATGCCTTTTTCGGCTACATCAAGACTGCACCCCATATCCACCAGAGGTTGGTGCTCAAGATATTAAGTGGGAACCACACACCTTCAGATACTTGGCCATAAATATTTATCACGGGACCCGGGATCTGGTAGTTGGTAACCTCACAAGGGCAATCTTCTCCCTGCAACCCCAGGTTGGCTTTTGGTGCTCCCTTCCCCCAATAGTGCAAGATGTGCGGTCCTCTCTAAAATGGTCATGTTGCCAAGACTCCTGTACTATTTCACTAATTTACCAATTCTTGTTACTCAAAGCACATTTCAGATGCTGAATGCAATGTTGGACAGTCTTGTGTGGAGCATGGGGAGGCGCAGAGTGGTGCTGACCAAACTACAGCTGCAGATGGGAGCTCTGGTGTTTGAGCACTATTATCTGCCAGCACAGCTCCAGTGGCCAACTAGTTGGTTGGCTGGGCATCATTTAATGGAGATGTGCCCGGAGTAGGGGACAAGAGCGCTGCGGGTTGTGCAGGAACTGTTTCTACCCAAAGTGGCACTGCCCGTACCCTCAAATACCCTCCGGGGGGACCATGAGTGCCATTGTAGAGCGCTGACACCAGGATTGCCATTGTGTGCTCCAGAGAACCCCCTGTGCTCCATTCATTTGATCTGAATAAGAGTACGTCAGGAGGAAATTGCATTTCAGTAGGGGTGAGTACACTGGGTGATTTGTTCCATGATTGGGTCCTCATCACCTTTGACCTCCTGACTAAACAAACAGGACTTCTGAAATGTCAGTTCTTGACCCACTGGCGATTCATGGGGGAGCTGGAGCGACTGTGGGGGCATTACTGACACAGAGCTGGTGATGTACCTCCTGACACGGATACTCCACACAATGAGCAATGGGCAGAGACTGACTGCTCGGCTCACTAAACCATCTTTCATCAAACTCAAGACTCGCGGGGAGCTCTATGGCAGACCTGTAAGCAAGACATAAGTTGTGCATTGATCCATAAGGAATGGGACAGGGTGCTGATATACCTGAGAAAGGTCTCACGCAGTGCCCCTTTTTCAATACATTCAGTATAACATATTACAATAAGCCTACTTAATGTTGGCAAAGATACACAAAATATATCTTACTGCATCTCTGGAATGCCCTTGCTGCCAAGCCCCTGAAGCAGACAGAGGGGGAATATTTACAAGAAAGTGGGGCAGCGTGGCGCAGTGCAAAAACTGGCAGCGCCACGCTGCGTCTCTTCGGAAATGCAGGGATGCACCATATCTACATATACATAAATATGGTGCATCCGTGTGTTTCCCAAGAACTGGTGCTAAATTTAGCTGCCTAGCAGTAACACAGGGACCTTTGCACCATAGTGCAAGGGTGTCTGAGGTACAGGTGCAGGTGTCCCTTCCTGCACATAAACAATCATTAACGGCCTTTTGCTCTTTCTATGTGTGCTGCAGAATGTAGCACATATAGAAAAAGCAAAAACGAAGAGAAATTAAAGTATTTCTCCTTGTTGTTCCATGTTAGTTTTTGGCACTGTCTCGGGTTTAAGTTGCCTTGTAAATCTGGGGCAGTGTTAAAAAGCGATGGGTGTTGCATGGGTACGCCCAAAGCAACACCCAATGCACGCCCCTCTTCCACAGAAAACTGCATCCGGGGGCCCATATTTAAAGGTGGTGTTAAGCCACAAAAAGTGGCTTAGCGCTGCCTTGTAAATATGGTGCAGGGCAAAGCACCACCAGAATGTCACAAAAAGTGACCCTCCAGTGGCGCTAGGGGCTTGTAAATATGACCCATAGTTAGTATATTTTGGAGCTGTTCAGTGGCTCATGTGCTGTGGGCAGTAGTCAGCACCATTTTGTCACGTGTCACAGGCTGTGAGGATCTGGATTGTAAGGCAGGCTGCTTATTGGTCCTCTATAAGGGCTAAAACGTGGGAGGAGCAGTGGCGGCTGCCAATAATTGGGAGAGATTGGGCAGGGGCAATAAAAAATAAATAAAAAACACTTACCTGCTCCGAGCAGAGACAGGTCCATCTCCTCCGTTCTCATCCGGAAGCACGTAGGCTCCCAGACTCCTCTCAGCCAATCACGATGCTGCTGTCACCAGCATGGCAGCAGTGTCGTGATTGGAGTGAGCAGCCTCGTTCGGCACTCACACAGGGAGTGCGACCATGTGCACTTTCTCCTACTGGTTGTACAATACAGCTGGGTGGAGAAATGCAAAGTGTGCATGTCTGTTTGGCCGGCCGTGTTGGGCTGGCCAAAAAGACATGCACACTTGTGGTGCACTCACCACTCCTCCTCCAGCCCCGCCCCACCCTAACCTGTCTCAGATAAAAATAAAATGATAATAACACTCCGTTATTATATATTTGTTTCCTTCTGCTACAAGCAGTGGGGCGATGCTTCTTTGCTTTAGCAGCGGAGCCGCCGCTGGGGAGGAGCCTCCAATCTCCAATGGATTTACTTATCTGGTGCTACTGATCGTCAAGCGGGCGGTTGCAATGCATTGGAAGACCCTGACATTGCCTAGTGTGACTTACTGTCAGGGCTTGACCATCCAGTGGGTTAGCCTGGAGACTGCTGCACTCCGTCACAAAGAAATATGGGGACTGAGCAAGCATTCCATTTTGGCTGTGTGAGATGAACTGCCATCTCCCATCCAGTGACCCCACTGTCATGACCAGAGCTCTGAATGACTTGACACGGTATGCGCCCTCCCAATGGCACCTCACCACAAAGGTATCCACTGCTTTATTTCCCTCCCCTCTTCCCACATCACAGGAGTGGATATAATACAGCTGGCATGCTTATGTGCTGACTCTAGCCCAAGTGAGAGTCACAAAGTGGGTTTATCACCACCCACGGCAGGTGGTCTACAATAAGGGCTGCACCAGGCAGATATTGTTTATATTCATTATGGGTTCATAGGCTCATAGTTGGGGATGTGTTATAATAGTTATGCATAGCCATTCATTCCATTGTGAAATCCGGAAACAAATTATGTGGCAATAACTCAGCATACCAACGGAAATGTCATGTTTGCTGTAGAAAATGTTGTCAAGAATCAATAAAGATGGTTTAAAAAAATAATCTGAGAAACGCATATTACCTCTTGTTTGCCTAGAGTGGGAGAGTCCCTGCGCATGTGGGAATAGGTGAGAATGAGCAGATAACTAAATGTCAGTAGTGAGAAATGTATTTATATAAAAAGATTGGACTGGAATTTAAGGATCATTTAACAAGAATGTATCTTCTTTGCTTTCGTATGCTTACAAAGGTACTTTCCACTTACAGCAATCTCTACACCCCTCTACACCCCTCTCCATTTCTGTTCACACAGGGGCTTATTTACAAGACCCTAGAACCACTGGAGTGTTACTTTCAGCGATGCTCCAGTGGTGCAGTGCCCATTTCCAGATTTACAAGGCAGCGCCAAGCCACTTTGCATGGGTTAACGCCGCCTTGTAAATATGCCCCCCCAGTGGAGTTTTCTATGGCAGAGGGGCATGCAATGGGTGTTGCTGTGGGTGTTTCCACGCAACACCCTTTGCTTTTGACACTGCCCCAGATTTATGAGAAATCGTAAATCTGAGGCAGTGCCAAAAACTAACGCCACCCCAGGGGTGGTGTTAGAGTGGTGCAACAATGGGAAATACTTTTATTTCTCCTTGTTTCTGCTTTATCTATGTGTGCTACATTCTGCAGCACACATAGAAAAAGCAAAACGCGATTAATGATTGTTTCTGTGTAGGAAGCGGTTCCTTCCTGCACATAAACAATCATTAAAAAAAACGATTTGCTACTTCTATGTGTGCTGCATTCTGTAGCACACATAGAAGTAACAAATCGCCATTATTGATTGTTTATGTGCAGGAAGATACGCCTTCTTGCAAATAAACAATCATCCCCACAACGCAACATCCTTGCATTATGGTGCAAGGGTGCCTGCGTTTGGCTCAAGGCAACTAATTTCTGCGCCAGGGCAGGAGGAGAGGACAGAAATGCGTCTTATCTTATAGATAAAACACTTGCTGCCCCGCCCTGCACCACAGGGGCTTGTAAATAAGCCCCATAGGGGGACTAGTATATGGTGATAATCCCACGCATGTGTTGGCCACGCTTTTTATGGTCATCTATGGCATATGGCGCCATTGGTGACTCAGAGCATGGATATTAAGGCACACGCAGCTGTACAAGAACATGGGAGATGGTCTCTGTTCATGTGGAACAGTAGTAAATGAACGCTTTTTTCAATTTTGGCTTACAAAACAAAAAATAGCATAATAATAAGATTAAATAATGCTTTATAAATGAAATTCGAGAAGCAACAAAGGCAATCATCTTTCGAGAACATACTGCAAACTTTCCGAATAAATTAGTGCATTTCAAGTACACCACGGTCAGAAGAAGGTTAGCTGGTCCTCCATGTGTTCATAATTGTCAGTGAGAAAATAAATGCATTTTTAAAAATATCTTCAAAACTCAAATGAGTGGTGACATTTTTGCATTATAAACTTCACATATAACTTCTGCTTCTTGAGGCCTCTAGGATACCTATAAATGAAATGATATGCCAGCTGTCTGACCCTCTATTCAAAATTCACGTGTAAGTATAATTCTGTCCTCTACTATTTAGTTATCTCATCAGCATTCATTTTTTAGATTTTGTAAAATAATCCTAACACATACCACAAGCCAATTAATAATTGTTGCTGGGCTAAACATGCTCCCAAATATGATTTTTGTATTGACAAATAATCAGTACATGTCGGCCCTTAATAAGAATTTGGGTGGAAACAAGAGTTTCTACCAAATCAGTATTGTGAGGCATACAGTGCTTAATTTGTAAATAAAAACGTGCAGGTGCCCAAAGCCCTCCTCTTAAGCACGCGGCTGCTGCAATTAAATGTAGGAGCACGGAATCCCGAGGCGGCGTAATCCTGAAGCCATCTCGGGCCTCTTTAATCCATATAAAGCCACTCCCTGCCCCTTCAGTTCACTCTAGCACAGGGATACTCAAAGTACGGCCCGGGGGCCGCATGCGGCCCTCCTGACCTTTAATTGCGGCCCCCTCGTGAACAACAGCACTGGGCTGCTGTTCACTTGACAACGCAGGAAAAAATCAGAAAGCTGTGAAATGGGCATACTTTATTTACACTTTATCTAAGAGGCCTAGACAACTTATCTTTAGGAACAAATTTCGTTTTAAAGATATCTTTCACTAGACATGTAAGAACATGACAAACTGTTATCAAACTTCAAAAAAGTGTTTAAATGCATGAACGTTTTACCTTACTTTGCGCCCCCCCCCTTGTGCCCACCTTCCATCACCCCACTACTCTCGGCCTACTGGCACCAGTGCGGCCCTCGGGCATGCCACAGACAGTGTTTTGTGGCCCCCAGGGAAATGTTTGTGAGTACCCATGCTCTTGCAGCTTTCTACTTTCTCCCTTTGTGACGCTTTTTCGTTTTCCTCTTCCTCCGTCTTTCCCATATGTGTCTTTTGCTCGCAGCAAATGCTTGAGGCAGAAGAGTAAGCCCCGGCCCTCAAAAATAAGTGCCGGTGCTCAGCACCGGAAACAACAAGCACAAATTAAGCACTGGAGGCATGAAGTCATAACGCAGACAATATTGCCGAATGCCATTTTTCAGCATTTCACTCCGGAAACAATTACTGAGAAGCAAACCTGTAGGAGTTTGTTCCACAAAAAGACACGGAATTCTGACATCACATGTGGAAATCATTGCAGCATCGCCATTTTCCACTTTATTCCCTATTCCCCGGCTTTTTTATACCTCAGCCTCCTGCACCCCGTGATCCTGCATCCCTGGGTTATCTGTAATTCCATATACGGAATTACCGGACTAGTATTACCACATCATTTGGGATGTGGCCTCTGTATTTCTTGAGATACTTACTGCGTTTATTCCGCTCAATTGCTGACCAACAGTAAGTACAACAATGGCGATAAGCTGCCATTTTATACTTTGATCTGTGAACACTTCCCATGTTTTCTTTGTTTTCTCGCCATTCAAAACATGCTTTTCTTTCCTTATGTCATCCAGTTCTGGCTGGTAATTCACTGGACCATGGAAAGTCTTCAATGCTAGTTAAAGAGAAACACATCGTTCATTCAGTGGTGTCCTTTATGTAGGGTGAAATGCTTACTTTTTAATCCAAACATTTAATGATTGGCACTCTGAGTACCACTGAATCGTGTACAAATAACTACACCATTATTGCAGCGCTTTGAGACTTAGATGATAGAGTCCTATATTAAATACTAGTTATTATTACTGAAGCAAGTGAAAACGCTGCAAAAATATACAAAATAATATACTGCTTATTTGGTCCTAATACAGTATAATGTTTATTTATTATTACAATACATTACCAACTTAATGGGGACTCTGGGGGACTGCCGACAGGTGGGAGAACGCCCCACCTCCGGAAGATTTGGGGAGGTGGAACAGCCCAGCCGAATTGGGCTACATTGGGCTACATAGCTGGGCTACTCTGCTAGGTATATAGAGGCACCATTGAGCGGCCACCATTTTGAAAGGTGACCCGTGGTTGGCACTAGTGATAGGGAACTTTTTCAAATTTGGTTGGTGACAGTTGCGGTGGGGCACGGAGTATATATTAAAAAAAAAAATTATATTGGTTAGATAAGGACCGGGCTCACAGCGGTGACACGCGTGAGGTACGGCGAGGCAGGGACCAGTTTGAAGGTGTGAAGAAGGCGGTGAAACACCTGGGATGAAGATGTCCTCCGAACAGTTGGTGCAGCAGGCGGTGTGGCTGCTTCACCAAGCGGGCCGCATGGACGTCCTAAAAGGCGGCGCGCTGGCCGAGTCGCGTCCCACGTGCAGGGCGGCGAGTGGAGTTGTGGCAGCCGACTGGGCCTGCTCGCCTCTGCATCATGGTAGAAGTATGGGGCTGCAGGTAAGACGAGGAGGCCGTCCTCACGTACGGAGAGCAGTTTCCAGGAGGTAGAGCGGGGAGTGTGTGCTGCGTCAGCAGTGACACAGGAGTGGGTGGGGGTGGGGAGAGAGTCCAGCGTAGGTGGCCTGAGGAGGGGCTGGCAGGCCCCTCCAGTACACAATGACTGCGTGGGTAGCGGCACGGGGGGAAGCTAAATACATACAGGAAGGGGCTGGGGCACTGAAGAGGGTGCGCATAGAGGTGGGGAAAGGGAGGGGGAGGAGTGGCACCACAAGAGACACGCTCGGCACGGCAAGGCAGAGTACATTAGGGGTAGATACTGTGGTTTACAAAAGGGGAGATGGAGTGGGAGATGGGTGGGGGGGAGGATGAGGGACAGGACGGGATTGATGGGGGTGAGGGGGAGGGGGAAGGACAGGGAGGCCCAAAAAAAGCCAAAGTCACAGCGCTGGCCCACCATGCTGATGTGGAGCGATGAGGATGGGGTAGGGGAGAAGGGCACATGGGGGAGCAAGGGGCGGGAGGGCTGGAGCACCTGAGAGTCAGGCCCCCACAGAGGCTATATGGGAGTGCTAGCACCGGGGTCAGTAGCAGGGAGGAAGTGAGGGAGGAGATGCATGGGGAGGGGAGACCACGGGGGAGGGGGGAGGTTGGGTTGGGATAGGCTGTAGTGGGGGGCAGAAAGGGGAAGGACCCAGGGGTATATGGCAACAGGGATGGCACCAGCACATCGGACCTTTCTTATCATTGGCAGGACAAGATGGGTATGAGGTGGCGGGACCTGGGGGAGCCAAGTGCGAGTCCGTGACCCCGGGGAGAAGTGAAGGCGGGGCCACGAGCAGCCAGCTGGATGGAATCGTTAGAGAAGGCAAGTGCCTGGGCAGGGCGAGCTAAGGAAGTTTTTTCGGGCTGTGTGACAGTAGGGGCAGTGCGCCCACAGTCATCGCGGCTCCGAAGGGACAGCGTCCTGGTCCACTGGAGTGGCATAGGGGGCAGGATGTGGACCCTCGGCACGAGCCACATGCAGGAATCGAATGGCGAGCAGAGGAAAGGCTGGAGGAGGCGCAGGGTATGTATGCGCCGGGTGAGTACGGTGGAGTGGAGGAGGAGACAACATGGTTGGACTATGATGAAGAGAGCGTAGAGGAAGGGGAGATCAGGGACAAAGCAGAAGGGGATGAAGAGATGGGATGGTGGGAGGCAGGATGGGGGGGTTCAATCTCATTATGTGATTAAGTCATTGCAACTGGTGCAGGGATGTACCAAGGAGGAGCGGACAGGAAAATGAAGGACCCTACCGGCTAGGTGGAAGGCACAGGAGCACCCGCCGACCTTGGCACCAGGTAAGGGTGGTAATGCGGTAAAGGATATGGTGTCAGTGGCGATTGGGGCCAAGGAAGGTGGTGGCGGCGGGGAGGCCCGCTTGAAAAAAGTTTTTTTTTTGTGGACATGGGGGTGGTTACGGATGATGGGGGGCCAAGGGTAAGGACACAGAGACGGGAACACAGAAAGGAGGTGAGGGCAATGGGACGGGTGACACACAGACAAGACGGAGAAAAGTATGAAGCTGCCATATATGGACACAGCCAAGCCATTGGGGGCTCACCTCATGCTAGAGACAAAATAAAAAATCTGGAAGAGAGAGTACATGGAGATGCTCAGGCCACTCCACAGGGAGGTCAGGGCTAAGGAAGGGTCAAGTGAGAAAAAGTACGAGATGGCCAAGTGTCCCATAGTTCCGGTTACGATCGAAGAACTGGACAGCGGCTTTCCTGATTTTTGCTACCATTTATTGTGAGCGTTACCCAGACAGATACATTGACATTATCAGGAAAGTGCAGCTGAACTATGGGGGGTATACGGGGGCGCAGCACGACGAGGAGTTTTGGGTACACATTGCAGCAGACCCAGAGCTGCAATGGGGAGACACTGACTCAGACCTGTGGCAGCCTACAATGGGGCCGACTAAATTTGGGAAGACCATATTTACGGCTAGCGGGCTCCCTATTACGTATCAGCCCTCTCGGGATCGTCTGACCCAGGGAGGGGTGGGGACAGCAGGAAGGGGACAGAGCACAACAGCAGGGTCTGGTGCAACTTAGCTGGGGACCTGCTGGGATTTCAATAAAGGGTTGTGCACCAGGGAATACTGCAAATGTAAGCATGAGTGTTCCAAATGTGCAGGAAAGCACGCCTTGGTGCACTGTTATGGAAACGTTGCCCCATCCACTAGTGGAGGTGGGCAGGGACACTTTGGGGGGGGGGACACAGCAAGAATGGCAGCCGACGGGACGGGGAGAGGATGACAAGGGATTGGGGGAAAAGGCTCGTACTCCAATTAATTTGGAGAGGCTCAGGTTTTGGTTGGATCGATGTGACAGACGAGATGAGGCGGAGCTGTTGAGAGAGAGGTTCGGTCAGGGGTTCAAGTTGGGGTACACAGGCCCGCGGGAGCGTCGATGGGCGGAAAATTTTAAAACAGTAAAAGGGCGGCAAGCGGTGGTGAGGCAGAAGTTGTGGAATGAAGTGAAGGAAGGTCACATGGCGGGGCCGTTTGGCGACTGGCCAATGCACAACCTTATTGTCTCACCGATAGGAGTGGCGCCTAAGAAAGAGGCAGGGGAATTTTGGCTCATTCAACATATCCTGGAGAAGTTGACAAAGGTGTCATACGCCTCGGTGGACGTGGCCATTGTGATGATGAATGCGTTGGGGGCCCAGGCGCATATGGCTAAGACAAACATTAAGTCAGACTCTTGCCGGTGCATCCACAGGATTACGAACTCTGGGCATTCCTTTTGAGGGAGAGTGGTACATGGACAAGGCCTTGCCAATGGGTTGTTCCATATCTTGCTCTTTGTTTGAGTGTTTCAGATAATTTTTACAATGGGTATTTACAGAAGTCACCGGTCACACAGCAGTGACCCACTATCTGGATGACTTTTTTTTTTGCAGCACCCGTTGGTACAGGGCACTGTGTGGAGATTCTGGCACAATTTACAAAGCCCATGGGGGTCCTGGGTGTGCCCCTGGCCCCTCAGAAGACAATGGGGCCCTTCACGCGGCTATCATTCCTTGGGATTGAGTTGGACTCGGAGACCATGATGGCTCGCTTGCCTGAGGACAAAAAGGTGACCATGGTGGCAACAGTAGAAGGTATGCTGAGCAGAAAAAAGGTGATGGTGCGTGACATTCAGGTGCTCTTGGGGCATCTCAACTTTGCATGTTGGTTTGGTGAGAGCAGGGAGGACTTCTTGTAGGTGACTAGGGATGACGCTCACAGGCCATAGGTTGCCACACCATCACATGAGACTGTCAGTGGGTACGAAGGAGGATTTGAGAATGTGGTGCACATTTTTACAGGATTTTAATGGCATCCCCCTTCAATCATGGAAGGAATGCGAGTGGGATGTGCAAATTATTTCAGACGCAGCAGGCACAGCAGGTTTTGGCATTTACTGGCAGGGAAAATGGTGTGCAGAAGAGTAGCCAGAGAAGTGGAAGCACAGGGGAAGAGCATTGCCTTTTTGGAACTGTTTCCTTTGGTGGTGGCGGTGTGTGTGGGGACAGTACCTGGAGCATAAGAAGGTTGTGCTTCGGGTGGACAATTTAGCAGTAGTGCATGTCGTGAATAGGCAGTCTGCAAGTGGTCCAAAACTTGCAATTGTTGAGGATGTTTGTGTTACGCTGCATGCGTCATTATATGTCATTCAGGGCGAGGCACGTGCCAGGTGTGAATAATGACATTGACGATGCTTTGTCTCATTCGCAGTGGACGAGGTTCCTTGGGCCGTCACGGAAGAGGAACTGGTCAGGAGGAAGATGCCGCAGGTGTTATGGAGCATAGGCAGAAGAGGATGCTTCTCTTGGTGGTGAACTCTTTAGCGCCTTCCACACAACAGGCAAATGCACGGGTATGGTAAGAATTCTTGAGGTCTGGGGCAAGGTGGTGGGAGTCAACAAGGGCACGGGTGGAGGATGCGGTGCAGTTCATTTTGGACATGATTGGAAGGGGACAGTTGAGGGTTACCATTGTGGGGAAGCTGGATGTTATTGGGTTCGTGGGTAAGCTACTTTGGGGATGCCAACCGTCTGCTGGTGAGTTGGGAAAAATAATACTGGAAGGATGGGTCTGGGAGGTTGGTCATAGGGGCCTGGGCAGGGAACCTATTAAAATACATTTACTAAAGGAACTGGTAGCTGGGCTTCTGGGTATTTGTGTGGGGGAGGCTATGCTTTTTGGACATTGATGTCTTGGATATTTTTGGGAGCTTTCTGGGTCTCAGAGTTGTAGGGAAAAGGGAATTTGAAGGCGTTAATGTGGCAGGATGTCTACGCGGGTACAAGGGGGATAAAGGACTTCATATGCCGCTCGAAAACAGATCAGGCGGGACTAGGAGCAGCAGTAATGCTGAGAAAGTACCCAATGTGGGAGATATGCCCATTGCGCTTGGGCAGACAGTTTTGGGAGCTGAGTGAGGAAAGGACAGGCCCGGTTTTCAGGCACTCGGACGGGAGGGGGTAACGCCCTTCCAGGTACTTGCGGTCATGCAAAAGGTCTTGGGGCCATTGGGCTACGATGCAACATTATTTGGCCCACACTCTTTTAGAGTGGGAATGGCTACGGAGGCCAGTAGGCAAGGGGGGGTAGGTCAGAGTTAATGGGCTGGGGCATTGGAGGTCCGATTGCTATAAATGGTATGTATGGGGGGAAAAGGAGGTGAGATTGGGGTGATGCATCTAACTGTGTGTTTTTCTGTTTCCGCAGGTGTGATTCCAGGTCCTGATGCAGGTGGCATCTTGACTTGGATAGAGGGGCACCTTCTCATAAAGTGGGCACAGCACCAGGCCCGACAAACCACCATTGGCGGGAACTTGGGCTTCGACCGGGAGCATTACCATGTGCTCTAGGAAGGAAAGGGGGATATGAGGTGGCAGGAATTGCTGTTGGTATTACAGAGGTTGGTAATTAGGGGATCTTGTCTGGACCTGCTGTTGTTCCACTTAGGGGAGACTGATTTGATGGTGCAAAAAGGACTGGACGTGATGAAGGCCATGAAGCGGGATTAGTTGGAAATACAAAGGTAATAGTGTGGATGTCACATGCGTTTGTCCTGCGGAGGTTCTGGAGAGGCGTGAAGAAACCTGGGGCAATAGAGCGCACACGGATGAAGGTCAATAAAGAGATTAAAGGTTTTAGTAGGGCAGCAGGAATTACTTGTTTGGAACATGAGGACTTGAGATACGAAGATGTGGAGTTTTTTCGGGGCAAAGGGGTCCACCTGTCCTTTGTGGGCATGGAACTGTACTTGCTGCACATGTGTGAAGTAGTGGAAGACTTATTAAAGGAACAACAGCCTAGGGGATAGAAAAAGTTGGGCAAGCCGCCATTTTCTGGTGGCAGAGGCAGGGTGTGTCACATGGCATAAAAATAGGTACGAATAGCAAATCTGGCACTACAGAGTCACAACAAAAATGGGGGGGAATAGCAGGCCAGGACAAGACAGGGAGGAAAACTTTGTATTAGGAGTTATACTAGTTGCAAGTTCAGTTGTTAGGTTGCAGCACAAGGCTGATAATGATAGGTACAGTTTCAACTGGGAGTAAACAGCTGGATCAGTTAACGAGTACTAGATTGCAAGGTCAAGTTGAAAGGGCTGGGGACGGTTGAGCAGGGGAGGGGTGGAGTTTTGGTAGGTGATTGACTGTATAGTGAGGTATTTAGTTTTGTAAGGCAAAGGCCAAGGTTGAATTGTGAGTGCACCTGTTTTCCAATAAAGCGGCCTTTTTCTCACACAAGTAAGTGTCGTTGGTATGTCCCCTCTTCCCCAAGTTAGTTTACTAAACATAAATGGTAAGGGTAGGATGAGTGAAAAAAGGTACTAAAATTCACAAATTCCTTAAATTAAAGTAACTCTCAAAACAATAGCTAGGTTCACCTAAAAAGGGCACGAGGTGAAAACAGTGTAATTTAGATTGCTCACTCTAAAATCAGCCAGTCACTGGAATACTTCATACAGGCCCAGCGCTTTTGGGCACAGTCGGCAACCTTGATGGGAAGCACACTGTTCCTCTGAGAATAACACAGTATAAACAGTCCAGTAATGAATACAATTGTAGGAATCCTCATTCAAAGGTTGGAGTCCACACCATTAAGCGCTTTGGGCAAAATATTTAGGGGGGGGTCATGCTACGAATGCGCAGGTCTGCTACGTTCTTACCAGCATCTTACATTAGAAAATTCTTCCAGGATAGCACAACTCACTTAGCTTATTCTTTACACCACAGTTCTTCAGGAAAGGTTTTATAGTTTGGTTCAGGGCTCTGTGTGGTCAGCACCCCCTTCTGAATACAGAGTGTTGCTGATTCAAAGCACACAGCAAATTGAAAAAGGCGGTTTGCCAGCAGACCCAAGTCCACATAGCCCCATTGTCTCATTTAAAGAACAAGGGCCCCCAATTCTGCAGTAAGTCAATCAAGTAACATATTCAAGTTTGTTATCGCTCTTTATTAGCATTTTCATGCCAAAAGATAATAAAAATAACATTTGAATAACAATAGACTTTCTACTTTCTAGTTTTACAATATAAATCAATAAAAACCCAGTAAAACAGCCCCAATTGAATAAGTCTATAGTTAATCAGTAGTCGTATTAAGGGGTCTTTGTGCCCTTCTTGTGATATTATGCGCACATAATCTCAATGGACTCAGGCTCGTAAATGGTTGGTAGTTCTGATCTGGTACAAAGTACTAGTGCTTTTGTGCAAGATGAGCTCAATAAGCCATTAAGGCCCAGATTTATACACTGTTTGCGCTGAATTAGCATAATCTTTTTTTACACTAATTCAGCGCAAACTTAACTCCAAATTTATATTTTTATGCTAGACTAGTCTAGTGCCAAAATATTGGAGTTAAAGTAATTTTCTGTTAGCGTGAACCTACTTTGCGTCAATGAGATAAAAGGTAGGTGTTCCCAGGCAAAAATGACTCTAAAGCCCAGGTGCCTTATCTATCCTCATGTGCAAAAATGGTGCACAGGAGGGAGGCAGGCCTAAATAATGTTGCTAAGCTTGCTTAGAGCCATTATTTAATGCCTGGTTCAAGGCAGGCATTCGGGGACCTGTGGGCCTATTTCTATGGTGGAACACCATGTAATAAGTCCACACGTGCCCTCCCCAGGCCCCAGGGACACCCCCACTAACACCAGAGGGACACCAGGTGATGGGGGACCCCATCCCAGGTAAGTATTTTGGATATATTTGTAAGTGCCATTTGGGGCCCTGAAATGGGCCCCATATATGTCACTGGGTGCAATGGCCATGCCCAGGGGACCATTGTCCCCTGTGCTGGCCATTGGGGTGGTGGGCATGACTCCTGTCTTACATAAGACAAGAGTCATGTGGTATGGTAGGTTTAGCGTCAAGAAATGACACTAGGCTGGTTAGAGTCATCTTTTTTTTACTCTAACAAGCCTAACGTCATTTATTGGTGCAAAACCCCCTTCTGCCATACCACCACCCCCACCCAGCTAACATCATTTTCCATGACTTTAGCCCCCGCTTTGCGCCGGATTGCGCTATTCCATAATAAGACACCCGAAGGCTTGGAATGGTGCTAGGTGTAAACTTTTTCACACAAAACTGCATTAGCTCAGTTTTGCGTGAAAAAGTGTAAATATGGGCCCAAGTACGTAAGTGATTGGTCTTGGTGCAAAATAGCATAAAGTGCGTTATTGACTCCTTGCCACCCACTTTGCAATTGCACAGTTGGTGCAACTGTTAGAGAATTTAGCAGTATACGTTTTAATGGGCAAAGTGCCTAGAGGAAATTTAATTATAAAGTGTGACGTGCATTGGGGCTAATGTCAATCAGGTATTGCTCCATGCTCAGGGTGCTGCTTTGTGTGCAGGTACTTGCAAGTTCAGATAGATACGCATGCTGTGCCAATACGATCCTCGAGTTTAGGGTGCATAAATGCTTCTTTGACCATGGTAGCAACGGTACTGTTAATGTTGGTTGGCTTTTGCTAAAGATGCTCAAGACCAAGATTTTAGAGGCAGTTCCTCACGTAGCTTGCCCACAGGTCATGATTGATTTTCACAACAGGGTACACTTCAAGCGTTATTCTCAGGACTCTCTGTGGTGAATGTGGTGTAAGCATAACAGTACAAGACCGGGGGGAGAGTAACATCCTCCAAAATTTCGGTGTCAAAGAGATAAAGATCCTCTTGCTGCAGGAAGATAAACGTTTTCTTTCGTTTTGCAGGTTAATTCTGAAGTGTCAGTGAGCCTTCTGTGGAGTGTTCCCACATACTCCCACTCCCATCTTTAATCCAAAGTGATGCAGTTCTTTTGTATGCTGGCACCACAAGTCTCACTGGGTACTTCACTCTTTAAAATGAATGAAGGCTCTGTACAACCTTTGAAGTTGGGGAACTCACCTTTGCCTCCCAGCTCCACTTCATACTGTAATATCCATCCCACCTCACTTCAAAAGAATTCTATGCTTTCCTGATTACATTCTCACAGGAATACATGCTGGCTGTTGTGGACAATGACTTGAGAGAGTAGGCGAGACCACCCAAAGTTAAATATTCAGATCACTCTGAATGATGCGTTAAGGCAAATTAGTCAATTCTAATGGCCAGGAACACTCAAAACATGGTCGTAGTGATATTTTTAATCCTACATGCTATATTTCATAACTGGGAACAGGTGAAATTATTTTTACCGCAGTGACAACAAACTACAGGGAAGTGTGCTACAACTGGCTTACACTTCGTCAGTTATTCACAACATTGACATGCCTCAGAGTCAAATTAGCCCCTGTAATAAAGGACAGGACACAAATAAAGGGAACTGCACTAGGGAGACAAATAAAGGAATATTGGGGCATATTTACAAGAAAATCGGTCCCGATGCACAACTTTTCCTGTGTCACCCATGCCGCATCTAATTACACCATGGTAGCAATGCATTTACAATATGGTGCACCAAGTTGTTCGTTAGGGCAATAGCATCAAAATGTGTGGTGCTATTGTGGCGCTTTGCTGCAATAGTGTCAACAATTTTGAAGCTAGTACAGCAAAGCACTGGGAGGACCATTGATTAAAATGGTTATGTCATTTTAACGTGTGTTTTGAGCAGGCATTTAAAATGACGGAAAACCTTGTGCAGCTAACATGCATACATTATGCCTAAGGTAGGCATAATATGGCACAAGGGTTTACAAAGTGGTGCAATACAAGCATTGTGCCACTTTGTAAATATGGCACTGTAGAAAGTCCTAAAAGCAGCCTTAGCGTAAAAATAAATGACAGTAGGGCAGTTCAAGGAGGTGCTAGGTGCTTGTAAACTTGGCCCATCAGGTTTACAGAAGCATGCCGCTTTAGGGTCAGTTTGGTTGCACTAAAAAAAATTTGAAATGGCAAATTAAAGAGTAAATAAGAAAACTGTTTATAGATGATTACTTAAAACATTCACGGTTCAACAATTTTTCATAATGACATATGTCATGCAGGATTGTTAATTAAAAATTGGTGGGCTTAAATTGATGCCATTTCTGCAAATTAAAACATTTAGCAAGGCATTTTTTGCTTAAATGGTTCAATGCTAGACTGCAGGGTCCTGGATACAGAAGTTAAAAATATTAGGTTCCTAACTTCTGTCATTGTGTTTTAACTAATCGTGAACACAGACTGTTTCCACTTGCCCCAAACCAGCAAGACATAATGTTATTGCTTGTATTACGCCTGGTGATCCTTCAGAATGAAAGCACAACTTTTCCCTTCAACCAGTCAAGCCTCACTCGTGTATCGACCTATGGCACATTGATCCCCTAGCCGCAAGAGAATACAGGCTGAAATATAGCTGTAATTCACAGTTAAAGCGCAAGTTTCATTGAGTCATGCTACACGTATAAAAACTGTAGTAAACGAATCAGATAGAACTGGTAATTGTTGTCTACATAAAAGGTTAGTTCATAAACCAATTTATACATGCACATATAAAAGACATTGTTCAACTTTCATCCTTTACCTTTTATGCATTTTGTTTCCTCATTTCTATCAATGAGAAGGTATCTTGGACTTTCAGGAAACCAGGGAAGAATCAGCAGCTGGATGATTGCTGGTACACAACTTGTGCACACTAAAATGGGCCAGTACTTTTCTCCACCTAAGAGCTCCCTGATGAAAAAATAATGAAGAATGTAGAATTAAAAATACAAAGTATGAAAGACACCAAGCACCAACACCATGCACATCAGGGAATATTGTGAATGGGAGAGTAGTTTCTCATTATAGTCAAGCACACAAAACTGTAAAAGAGCTGCTTTTTTGATTCATGTTACACTTCCCCTTCAATGGTGAAAACATGCCCCACCAGGAGCACAGAGGGTCACCTCCATATTTTGAGGGCTATTCACAAACATAGCCTTACATGTTAGTAAATCTACATGTTTAAGTTCACTCTTACCACTTTTGGATAACTTTACTACATTTGGATATTTATCATTTACACGCGTAAATGTATTTAAAAGTGAAGACTTGCATGTCCCCACCATCTGAATTAGGGAGTGGATTCAGTAACAATGTAAATTATGACCAAACCGTTAATACTATTAGACAGTTTGCAGAACTAGTAATTTGAGATAAGAGGACAAGAAACCATAACCTAATGTTAGAAATGGGGACTCTAGTTGAAGTGGCAGGCACTAGTCAATGGGGGTGGCGGGGCAGTGGGAATTACAAAAAAAATAATAATAATGAAATAAAAAAACATATCTTTTATGTTGGGACAGACGGTTCCGTCTCTCCTTCTTCCTAGGACTCCTGGAAGCACACAGGCTTCCAGACTTCCCTCCAATCATGATGCTGCTGTCAACAGCATGAAAGCAGAGTTGTGACTGGTCTGAGCACCCTGCTTCAGCGCTCAGACAGGGAGTGGGGCCCTGTGCACTTTCTCCTCCCCGGCTGTTCAACAGAGCTTGTTGCAGAAATGCAAAGTGCACATGACTGTTTGGCCGGCCCAACACGGCTAGCCAAAGAGTCATGTGCACTTGTGTGCATATAGCCCTCTTCCAGCCCAGCCCGCCCCACCGTAACCGTGCTCCTGAGGAAAATTAAAATGATAATAATGTTGCGTTATTATCATTTTATTTTTCCCTTTCCTTCACTGCATTAAGCAGTGGGGCGACACTCCTCCGCCTTAGCAGAGGAGCCGCCACTGACTAGTTGGCAGTCAATTTACACCCTGTCCAAGTAAGGACCCTCACTCTAGTCAGGGAAGGGAGATACCCAGCTCAGATAACCCCTGTTTGGTAGCTTGTCACAAACAGTCAGGCTTATCTTAGAAGCACTATGTAAAGAATGTGCACAACCACATAGAGTAACACAGTGAAAACACCACGAAAGGACTCCACACTAATTTACAAAAGCCTATATTCATCTAAATCAAACAAGACCAAAACAGCAAAACTCCAACATACACAAGTAAAGATATAACATTTTAAAGTACAAAGAGTCTTAATCCATAAGATTCAATGGATGCTTTGTTTTAGTACAAAGTACCTGGTATGCCTCAAAAATAAAGCTGCATGGGCGAGCATGCATCGGAAAAGCAAGCAATGTTTTGATTCCTTACTTGCAAGTGAGGCCATGTGTTGATTCTTTCTCCTCCGGGTAAGCAATGCATCAATTCTATCCTCGCAGGGAAGAGATGAGTTGATTTCTGGACAAGCAGCCGTGGTCCGTGCAGTGATGTTGAAGATTTTGACGTCCAGGGACATTGCGTGGAAAATTCGGATGCACGGCAATGGTGAAGACACACTGAGTTGGCAATGCGTCGATTTCTGCAGTCACGAGGTAGGTGCTGTGCCGATTTTTCTGCTGCTCATCTCTGGTGTATGGATCTTCACTCAGGTTCTGCCAGCTTCTCCTTCCAGTGGCCCAGGGACTGAATGTAGCACCACTTGGCAAGTCAGGGGGTCTCAGCAAGAGACCCCAGGTGCTGGCAGATGAAGTCTTTAATATCTCCGAGACTTCTTAACAGGAGGAAATCTCAGTCCAAACCCCTGGAGAAACTTCACAAGCAGGATACACAGCAACGTCCAGTCATTGTCCTCTCTAAGGCAGAAGCAGCAACTGCAGGCCAACCCAACAAAGCACACACAGCAAAGGGGCAGTACTGCTCCTCACAGCTCTTCAGCTCTTCTTCTTGGCAGAGGTTCCTCTTGATCCAGAAGTGTTCTAAAATTGTGGGGTTAACAATCCAATACTTATACTCATTCCTGTCTTTGAAGTAGGCAAACTTCAAAGCAAAGTCTTTATAGTGCACAAGACCCTGCCTCTTTCTTGCCCTGTGCCAGCCACACTCTAGGGGGTTGGAGACTGTATTGTGTGAGGTCAGACACAGCCCTTTCAAGTGCAGGTGTCAGCTCCTCCCTCCCACTCTAGCCCAGAAAGATCAATCAGGATATGCAGGACACACCTCAGCTCCCTTTGTGTCATTGTCTAGGGTGAATTCACAAACAGCCCAATTGTCAGTCTGACCCAAATGTGGATTCAGCAGCCAAGCAGAGGCTTAAGCAAGAAAATACCCACTTTCTAAAAGTGGCATTTTCAAACAGACAATCTAACAAACAACTTTACCAAAAGATGTATTTTAAAATTGTGAGTTCAGAGACTCCAAACTCCACTCTCCATCTGCTCCCAATGGGAAACTTCTCTTAAGAGATATTTCAAAGCAATCTCCATGTTAACCTATGGGAAATATAGGCCTTGCAATAGTGAAAAATGAATTTGATCCAAAACATTTCCTACTTTTTAAATCCACTGCACCCTCCCCATGGGGCTGCCTTGGGGCTAGTCATGTGGGTGGCACAATCGGTGCTGCAGGGCCACTGGTTGCATTTGATTTACAGGCCTTAGACACCTTGGGTGCACTTTACTAGAGACTTATCAATAAATCAAATATGCCAATCATGGATAAACCAATTATAATTAAAATTCAGATAGAGAGCACTTGCACGTCAGCACTGGTTAGCAGTTGTAAAGTGCCCAGATTCCTTAAACCAACAAAAACAGTTTAGAACAAATAGGAGGAAGGAAGCAAAACGTTTGAGGATGACTCTGCAAAAAGGGCCAGGTCCAACACCTAGCCTAAGTAAGGAAAATCTTTACTTTCCAGCAAGTTCTTCCAAAGATCATTTAACAGTACAGCATGCAATAATAGCGAAGGAGCAACTATAGAAGTTTAGCAGAAGGTTTGAAAGAAAGGTATATGCTGCAAGCCAACTGCGAGATGAACCACATCAATGGAAGGAAAACATTCCTTGCACCAGAGTAGTGCATTAGTGCAGAAAGACACATGAGACACATATATGCCAAAAGTGAACGTACTGAGTGTGTAATTGTCCTTGAGAGAACCACATGTAAGCAGTGGGCCTGATTCACAAAGGTAAACTTAAACCAAAAGTCTAACTTTAGACCTAAAGGCTAACTTTACTGTTGTAAAGTTAGACTTTTGGCCTAAGTTTAGACTTTTGGTCTAAGTTTATACCAAAAGACCAAACTTAGACCAAAAGCCTTACTTTACTCGTAGTGAAGTTAGACTTTTGGGCTAACTTTAGACTTTTGGTTCAAACTTAGACCAAAAGTCTAACTTTACTACAAGTAAAGTTAGACTTTAGGTGCAAATTTACCTTTGTGAATCGGGCCCAATGGCTTCAGTGCATGAGCCAAGTGTCTAACATACTTGTAGTTAGAAGAGGGATGCATCAGGAGCTGTGCATGCATGGGACATTCAGTAATATGCTACATACAGTGCAGTTGGTAAGCAGAGTAAAAATGTGGAAGAAGTATTTTTGCCGAAGTTGCTGAGGCTATATCTGTGTCTCTGGTGTGTCCCATGGGTAAAAACACATCACAGTGTCTTGCTGGTCTGAAACTATCCTGCAGTCGGTCCAGGTGGCTACCTGCTGAGGCTGCTAGTTTGATTTTGAAAGTTCCTGCTGATTCTTGGTGGTGATTCAATTTACATAAGCTTGAATGAAGCCAATTGGCGTGGCTCTCATAATAAGTCCTGAGTAAAACATTTTTAAAAAGCCTTGATGTATATAAACAATGAAACATATTGCTTTTAGTAGACAATGCATCTATGACGAAATTAGTTTAATGTGTGATGATTGAGACTACTTTTGGGATTGTAAAATTGGTCCTGATGCATTGCAATACAAGTACTTCATAAAAGATAGAATGAACACCAAACATCCAATGGGATGAGATGAAAGCGAACTACAGAAAAACAAAAATCACACTGTGATTACCAAGTCTAATAAATTTCACATCCACAAAAAATGCAAGACTGTAACACAATCCAGAACACAACCCTGCTTATAAACCTAACATCCATGCAGGATCCAGGAAAGCAAATGTGCAAAGAGTACCCCCAAGGCTCACAATTCCCCCATACACACAGGATCAAGGAGGGCAGATCACACCCTATACCATAGATAACAAAGTTCACATTTGCAGAATGCAAGACAGGAGTAATTTTCTAGTATCCACACCACACATAGGAAAACCATAGCTCACAAACTTCATATGCCTTCTGTTAGAAGTTGGGTCTCTAATTGACAGAAGTATGCACCCTGTTCAAGTTAGGACCGTATTCCTAGTCAGAGTAAGTCACAACGCAACCTAAATGATCCTGTGCTCACCCTCAGGCAGCTTGGGACCGAGCACAGAGCAGGCAGGCTTAACTTAGAAGGCAATGTGGCAAGTATTTGTGCAATAACCCATACAGTAAACACCACAAACAGTATCCACACCAGGTTAGGAAAATAGAGAATATTTATCTGATTAAAATAAGACCACAACAACGGAAATCCATCCAGTGGAATTCGAGATCTGAATTTTTAACCCTTTTGCTGCTAGCCTCCTTGCCTTCCCTCTCCCCCCCCCACCCCCTGAAGCCTAGCCTGTTTTTGGCTATTTGGGGTAGTTCATGATTAGGGCACCATAACTTTTTGCCCACATAAGCTATCCACGCCAAATTTATGTCCTTTTTTCAACAGCCTTGGGATTCTAAAGGTGCCCAAGGTTTGTGGATTCCCATGAAAGAAACTGAGAAAATAGGCAAAATATAGCAAAATGTTGAGTTTTAAATAAAAAAATAGGGAAAACTGCACCAGATAAAATTGTTTGTTTTGTTCCCTAAAAATGGCATCTACAAATGGTTTGCTGTATTAAAGTCGCCATCTTCCAAGCTTTCAGGAACATACAGAGCTGATTCAAAAATTCTAATTCTGTACAATAGTATTGGGATTTTTCAAAGAGGTACTTCCAGTTTGTGATGGAAACCATTGTGAAATGCATGGGTGATCCAGAAAAGCTATAGATTTGTAAAAAGCAGTCAAAATTCTGAATTCAGTAAGGGGTCATACAGCAAGGAAAATACATTTTGAAATAAAGACATTTTGAAAATGAGTAGGAAAAAACTGGCATTTGTGACATTTTCATCTGCAATTTTTTTCACAATGGCTGAAGCAATATACCATTATGTCCAATAGACCCTTCTGGTTGTGGGGGTATATAGGGTTTGAAGGTTCTTCAAGAACCCAATATACAGGTCAAACAACTAAGCTGCACCATACAATGATTTTTCATTGACTACTGAGTATAGACTAATCTTATAGTGAAAGAGAAAGAGTGAAAAATGGGTATCAAAGAAACTGATGTGTTCTGAAATAGGCACAAGAAATAGAGTTTAGGAGCAGTAGTTATTTCTATATGTCTGAATTTGTGGGTATCCGCACTAGTGTATGATTTGGAGGGCATTTTTTTTAAATGTCATCTTTCCCATACGCTGGCTTACATTTGAAAGGTATAAATGTAGCGAAGTCCAATGGTAATAACAAATGTTCTTCTATTTCATGTTCCTAGAAATCACCCAATAAAAATGGTACCTCACATGTGTGGATAAACTTAGTGCCCATCATAGGAAACTGCCCAAAATGCAACATGGACGCATCACATTTTTTCACTGAAAACTGACCCTTTTTTCCAATGTGGGTAGGTCTAGATTTCAGACCCTAGCTCAACTGCTACCTAGGTAACCTAGCCAACCTGTACATCTTTGAAAACTAGACACCTAGAGGTATCCAAGGTTGGCTGACATTCATGGCTCTCACCACATTTATTTACCCAGAATTCCTTCCAAACCTCAAACTTTGCCTAAAAAACACATTTTCCTCACATTTCTGTCATGGAAAGTTCTAGAATCTGCAGGGAGCCACAAACTTTCTTCCGCCCGGCATTCCCCCAAGACTCCAGATAAAAATGGAACCCCACTTGTATGGCTTGACCTAGTTCCCAAAGCAGGAAATGGCCGAAAGCACAACATGGACGCAGTACATATTTCCACCGAAAACTGGCCTTCGTTTTCCAATGTGAGTGGTTCTAGATTTTGGACTCTAGCTCAGATGGCACCTAGGGAAACCTAGCCAACCAGCACATTTTTGAAAACTAGATGGCTAAAACTAGATATCTAGGGGTATCCAGGGTTGGCTGACTTTTGTGGCTCTCACCATATTTTTTTACCCAAAAACTCATGCAAACCCCAAACTTTGTCTAAAAAAACTCACTTTCCTCACATTTCTGTCAAGGAAAGTTCTAGAATCTGTGGGAGCCAAACACTTCCACCCAGCATTCCCCCAAGCCTCCTGATAAAAACAGTACTCCACTTGTGTAGTTAGAACTAGGGCCATGACAGCATATGGTCCAAAACGTAACATGAACGCAGCACATTCTTCCACCCAACACTGACCCTCTTTTTCCAATGTTGGTTGCTCTAGATTTTGGACCATAACTCAGCTTGCACCTAGTGAAACCTAGCCAGCCTGTACATTATTTAAAACTAGACACCTAGGGGTATCCAGCGTGGACTGACTTGCATGGTTTTCACCAATTTTTTACCCAGAATCTCTGGCAGACCTGAAACTGTGTCTAACAACACATTTTCCTCACATTACTTTGATGGAAAGTTCTGAAATCTGTGGGGAACTACAAAAGTCCTTCCACCCAGCATTCCCTCAAGTCTGATGATAAAAATGACCCCTCACTTGGGTGGGTAAACCTAGTGCCCATGACAAGAAACAGCCCAAAACATAACATGGATGCAGTGCATTTTTCCACCCAAAACTAACACTCTTTTTCCAATGTGGGTAGCTTTGGATTTTGAACCATAGCTCAGCTGGCACCTATAGAAACCTAGCCAACCTCTACAGTTTCTAAAACTAGACACCTAGAGAAATCCAGGATGATATGACTTGCATGGATCACATTGGTTTGTTTTTTTACCCACAATGCCCTGGAAACCCCAAATTTTGCCTGAAATCTGCATTTTTCTTATATTTCAGTGATAGAAACTTAAAGAATCCGCAGAAATCCCCAAAATGTATACCACCCAGCATTGCCCCACCTGTGCAAATAAAAAAGCTGCCCCCCTTGTGTGGCTGAGCCTTGACAGGAATGGACCAAACGAAAGACAATGAGAGCCCTTGCGTGGAAACTCCTATTGACCACGGTGGGATCTGTTCCTGATGCTGGCACTAGGTGCAGCCACAAAAGTGGGGCTGAGTTTTTATCAGTACAGATGGGTCAATGCTGGGTGGTAGGAATTTTGTGGATTCCTACAGATCCCGGAAGTTTCCATCACAGAAATATAGGGAAAATGTGTGATTTCAGACAAAGGTAAACGATTGCAGGGCATTGTGGGCAAGAAAATAGTGTGTGGAGTACATGTGAAGGACACCACCATGAACTCCCCCAGATGTTTAGTTTTCAAAAGTGTCTGGATCTGGTAGGTTTTTCAAGGTGGTGGCGTACTCAAGTCCAAAAAGTGCAGCCGCTCACCATTGCAAGTGGGATGATAATGGGAGCTTGCTAAGCTCTCTTGGCCCATATGTAAAATCAAAACCCAAAAGAGTCAAATGTCCTTTTGGACGCCATTGTGATGAGATGCTTTAGTCCACAGGGGGGCATAAAGACAGCCCCCACCTCATAGGGTGGGAGCATAACCATGCTTACGGTGGTGAGCAGCACCCACCCCTCTATTTTTTTTTTTTTATCATTCCCTGGCATCTAGAGGGCTTTCTGCCTCCTCGGGGCTGATCAAGGGTAATATCCTCTATCTGCCCCTGGGGGCAGAAAGACTGTGTCCCCATTTATTTGGGGTGGGGGCATGGCCATTGGCAGCCCCCAACCCTCTTTTATTAAAAAACAAAGTGGGCTTTCTGCTCCCCTGGGAACAGATTGGGGGCAATAACCTCCATTGTGCCCGCCCGGGGGGGGGGGGGGGGGGGGGGAAACATGTGCCTATTTTTGGAGGTGGGAACATTGCCATGCCCGGCCTGAGCGGACCTACCCCTGGTGCCTAGTGGCTTTTGATCAGTGGTAATTACCCTATCTGAGACTGCAGGAGAACAGGAGGCAAACCAGCAAGCCCTTTGAGAACATTCTGGTGGGAAGGCAGAGTACTTCTAGCAGGGTGAGAGAGCAGCAGGTGACAAGCAGTAAGCAGTCCTTGCAGAAAATCATTCCAGATGATTCCTTTGTGCAGCACAGAAATTCTTCTGAGATAGGCTCAGTTCTATGTCCAGAAGTGTCTGGTTTGATGAGGTCAGAGATGCAGTACTTAAACCCAAATGTGCCTTTCAACTGGGGGAGACTTCAAAGAGTGGTTTTGAAGTGCACAGTTCCCCTTTCAGCCCAGTCCTGTCTGCCAGGATTTCTGTGGGGGGTAATCAGTCCTTTGTGTGGGGTAAGGCCAGTACCCTTTGAAGTGTAAGTGAGAGTCCCTCCACCCTTCCTGCCCATTGAGACCCATGATTATGCAGGTTAATGCAAGTGCAGTTGAGTGTCCAGTGTTTATAGCTGTCTGGATAGAATACACAAGGGGAGCTGTCATCCAGCACAGAAAAGATATCAATTAGTGACAGGTTGTAAGCCACATAGAGCAGCAAGAGCAGAGAAATGCTTCTCTCTAAAAGTGGCATTTATAAATTAATAATGTTAAAACAGACTTTACCAGTAAAGAGGATTTACGATTACCATTTCAAAGATATGAAACATGATGTAACAACTCCTTTCTGACCAGATATTACAGCTTAAAGGTATATTAAGAAATTATCAATGCTGGCCTATGAGACGACCAGGCTTCCCAATAGTGAAAAACAACTTTTGGGAATTTTTCACCAGGACATGTAAAACTTAAAAGTACATATCCTGCCTTTTAAATACACTCTGCCCTGAGGGGCATATAGGGCCTACCTTTGAGTGACTATGTACGTACTAAAAGGAGAATCTAAGGCTTTGAAAAGGGTTTTAAATGCCATGTAGAGGTTGCAGTAATACTTCACAGACAGGCCTTGCAAGGGCTGATATATGGTTAAGGGGCTACTTATGTGAGTGGCACAATCAGTGCTCGAGGCCCACTAGTAGCATTCATTTTACAGGCCCTGGGCACATACAGTGCACTTTACTAGGGACGTATAGGTAAATTGAATATTCCAGTTGGGTAGGATCCAATGTTACCATGTTTAGAGGAGAGAGCACAAGCGCCTTAGCAAGTGTGCAGAGTCCTAAAACCAGCAAAAACGAGATCAGAAAAATGGAGGGAGGTAGGCAAAAGGTTGGGGGAAGATCAAACTAACACCCCCATAATACAAACATAGCTTGAACAGAAGCATCACAGCACCTAAAATGACTGGCACCCTAGAAACATAACACATCACAGCTGGCAAACAACCCATAAACACATATTAGCCCTCACAGAACAGAGGAATGAATATAAGTTGACTCCAGTCCCAGTAAAAAGCAGGACACAAACTCATCACATTACAATTCCTAATTAACTGAAGAGTAATGTAATGAATCTTCTGCAAATGCTACTTGACTTTCTGTATCTCATTTAAAACCTAGAAGCAATGGAATATCTTTTACAGTTTCAAAACCTCTCACAGATAGCTTCCTCTTCATGCTCTATGAATGATAACAAGGTCCAGACATAGCTGTTGCTCAAAAAACACCAATTGGTCTCAGCAAAACTTTGGTGAAAAACTGGTGCTCTCTACCTAATTGTACTAAATGTTTGAAAAAAGATATCATGCAATGTCTGGCCTTTTAGAGTAATCTCAGCAGCGGCCGCCACATAACTCTAGGGGCAGGGAGACGGGGGAAGGAGGAACGGAGACAAGGTAAAATAAAAAGCCTTACCTTGCCTCCATCCCTGCCGTCTCCTGCCGCCACGCGCTCCTCTTCTTGTGGTGTCCCAGCATTCACTGCTGAGACACCAGGCATGCACCCCAGCAATCCTGGTGCTGCTTTCATGCAAAACATAGCATTAAAGGAGCACCACTGCCGCTTAGACACATCCCTGGAGTCTGTGCAGTTTCTCCAGCCAGGCTGTTAAGCACTGCAGGGCTGGGGAAACCTATGTTTGCATGTGTGTTTAGCCGGCCTCAGAGGGCTGGCCAAACACACATGCGCACTTAGGTGCACTCCTCCCTCCCACCTCCCGTGGCCCAGCCCTGCCCCCCGCTCTCCTGGCTGTGCCAGAAGCAGAAAAATAAAACAATAGTAAACTATCATTTTATTTTTCTGCTTCTAGCTCAGCCGGTGGGGCAAAGGAGCCACCCCTGAGTACTCTCGTGGCACAACAAGGAAGCACCCAAACGGAATTGCTTACCCTGTCCAAACAGAACATTTAAATCCTAGACACAATCAGAGCACATCTGACAAACATAAGTGGTAGAATGTGCATGACAAGTTCCCAAAAATATTTCAACAACAATTTTTGTCGTCCAATTTCTTTGCAAAAACATCCACATACATAAATATAACAACCGCCCTGTTTACACAACGAGCGGGCCAACCCACAAGAGCATGCCCTATATACTATTGTACTACTGCATCACAGATGGACTTGTCAATGCTACTATGTTTGCATTCCTCACCACTAGTCTATGAACCATCAGTCATAACATTTGACTGTCCGTCAACCATAGGTTCCTCCAGCAGAGCACCCTCAATCTGTGTTTTCTACTTTTACAGCAATACAATTGAACCCCCAGGTCTACAGTGTGACAAAGAATGTATTTTTGTGATTCCTACCATTTGATATCGTACTAATCTTCACTGCTGTCATGAGATAGGCAGAAAGAAAAGGAAACATGAAAGTCGTAGACAAAGAAAAGTGACTAAAGATATACAAAACTGAAAATTTCACTAAGCTGAAAATTTCAATAAGGTTTACTAAAACTGCTAAAATGTACAATAGAAGAAAATAAAATTAGCCAAATTAAAAGATAGTGTCACAACATCAAGGGATGAGGGGGAACAATATCACATAAAACGGGAGAGAAATTCTATTTACGATGGGCTACAGCTGGAGAAATGCAGCTATTACAACTAGCAAAAGTGAGCATATTGGTGGAAAGATTCAGGAAATAGTGAACATGAAAAGGACAGACAACAAGACGGTGTAAAATGTGTACATTTGTAAGCTGGCAAATTAAGGTAAACAACCACTGGCAGAGCCAATAGGTCGCAACTAAGCTACTGGGTCCTGACCTATTAAGTTTGCCTATTTTTTTTTGGTTTGCCCTGATGCCATCATGCAGCGACATCTACGAGGGGGCAGCAGAATGGTGGAGAGGTTACCATAGGGGATTACTTATAGTCCCACTTAACATTCCACAAAGTTCCATAGTTTTAAGTCCACCGCACACACACAATGACAACTTCTAAACAAGGTCAACAGCTAGTGGCTGAAGATGTCTGACCATTCTTGTGCACTATATGTATGTACTACATGTGTATGTTGATTTGTATTGGTAACAGAAGGTGTCCAATGACAGCTAGAACTATCGAGACCTAAATAGGGAAAGGCAGCGGGCATACACACAGAGCATGGGCAAAGGAAGAGGGTTAAAGAGGGGCCACGGGGGACTGGAGTGCACTCTGGCAGTGAAGGAAGCCCCTGGAAACAGGATGGGAGCAGAAGAGCATAGGACAGAAGGAAGCATACAACAAATAACACATTACTGTAATTTATATTAATTGAAAGCATGTAACAATTTAATGATTGAGTTGTACTGTGATGTCAGAGTGTACCCTAAATGGAGGAGAGGGGTGGAACCTATCAGGGGTTGGAAGCTGATGTCTCATCTCCTAAATAATGTCATGAAAAACTTTATTTGTATGGTGCTTCTTAAAATTGGCGATGAGGATGGGCTTCTCTGTCATGAGAACAGTGTTGGGTCCAGAAGTTGATAATCACCAACCCCTAACATTAGCTCATTGTGAAAGGCAAGGCAATGGTTTCCGCTCTTCATTGAGGTGACGGGCAGGTATTGTACTATTTTGTGTTATGAACAAGTTATTGTGACTCGGGCCTGACTAGACCTGAAGCCACTGGAGCAGAAAACATTAAGAAAAAAAGTCCACTTTGGATTTTTATGACAGCTGACAATGCATTTGCCCATATACTCAAGCCCCATGCTGCCTTCTACTATCCCCACAGGCAGCTAGCCTTGTTATTTTGCTCCATTTGTTTCACTCGCCTAGGAGTGCTATAGGCCAGCAGTGGTGGTTGTGTGGCCTATGCACAGTGTTGTTGCATGGCAGCATCACTTAATTGTAAGAATCACACAATTCTTCTCGCCACTGCTTGGCACTGTTTAGGTTGAGTGCGCAAGCAATTTTTCACCTTTTGTAAGTATTCTGTGGGCTTTTAACCATGCCCACCTCATGTCCATCACTTTCACTCATTCCTGGGCTTGCCTTTCACAAATCCCTTGATGTCATTGGTAAATGCTTTAAGTTTGTTCAACTTTGGGGTGATTTTGTTACCGCCTTGCAGACTGACCCTGTTACATGAATAATTGCACATTTGCCGATATACTTCAGTGTGGGCAAACTAGTTTTTCTTTTGTCTCTCCCATTCGAGCTCCATGGTGGCCATGGAGGAAACAGCTCAGAACAGCAGCAGAAACTCCATCGGTGGTATTGAAGCGCTGGTCACATTGTTCACACTGCTACCTAATAAGAGTAATTTCTTCTGGCTCTCGCCTTCACACTCTATAGCGTTTACAAAAACACTTGTAAATGATAAATGCTTTACATAAAAAATACAGAAATCCTCAAAGCAGGTTTCCCAACACAGCAGGAAAGTCATTGCTACAATATTCGCTGCACTCGGGAAACTCGCCCCATAATGCTTTGCAGGCCATTACTTTTATAAAACATTTTACTCATAACTCAGCCCGTGGTAGTCCTTAGACAATGGGACCACTAACAAAACGTTCACGACAATGTGATCTTTCTGTCTTCGTCATCTCTGGGTCCCCACACTAGGTTATTGGGGACACCAAAATAATATCCTCTCCCACCATGATGTCTTTTTAAGCTCTTAAATGGCTGGACCATTTGTTTACACCTGAGGGTAGTTTGTGTTTTAAGGGTTTTGTTTCTAATATAATTGCCTTGAAAATGTGTTATACGCTATGTCCTTTAGGGGCTAAATATTTGAGTGCACTGCATTAATTTCTGCTATTCTGTAATCATGTGGTTATGCTCTCTAAGGGCTAACTATATGGTTACATGACCATGTTTCTTAAAATTCTATTTTATTGTGGTGTTCTCTGAGTGCTGTTCTGAGTAGTACAGTCAATATACTACAATATTCGCAGCACTCAGAAACTCGCCCCATAATGCTTTGCAGGGCATTCCTTTTACAAAACATTTGTGCTCGTAACTCAGCCTGTGGTGGCCCTAGGACAAAGGGACCACCTTCAAAATGTGTTCACTGCAACATGCTCTTTCTGTCTAGATCATCTGTAGGTCCCCACACTAGGTTAATAGGTACCCCAAAATAATAACCCATCCCACCATTCAGTGTATTTGCAAGTTCTCTTATGGCTGGAAATTTTGTTTTGCACATGGGACTAGTTTGTGTTTTAAGGACCTTGTTATACTATAATAGTAAGGAAATAAGCAAGGCATGGAATATGTGGGAAAAATATAATGTTACAAGTGCGGTTGCATGAAGTACATGACATAATCTAATTCTTGCCCTACCTCAAAAGCAAGATGTTTCAGATGCAAGAAGTTGGGATATTATTCCAGAGTGTGCAAATTGGATTATCAGATTGATCAGTGGCAGCTGGCGAGCTTTGATGCTAGTGGGGCATAAGTCACTGCCTCAAACTGCATTTTGTGAGTGAGTGAAGTAGTAGTCCACCCGAGAAAATGTAAAACTAAAGGTGTTTAAATGGTGCATTTTGCAGCATAATTTTCAAACTAGGAAAAATACGATAGCTATTGCATGCAGGTCTAAAAGGGCATTTAGAGATTATTTAACAGCACAGTGTGGAAAGGAAGCCTGTCTCATCCTGTGGTGTTTTTGGTGACTGCACACTCTTTTCCCAGAAGACGTTTGATAAAAGGGAGTCAAACAATAATATCACAGTATATTTTCCATAAAACAATGGCCTCAAACTCCCAGGTAGTGGAACTAATCTATTGGCTGCCACTTGACAAGGCTTGCAATCGTTTTTTCAAAATTTCCAAATCATCTCTCTTTGATTTTTCCCTTCCAATTTTCCTACATTTGTTATCAGTCATAGAAGGTCAGACAATTTCACTGGTAGGCAGAAGATGCACCACTAAAAGATACCACACTCTCAGGCCTTAGCAAATCTGTCTCCCAGATTAGAAAATTTACACACTATGATAAATGAGGACCTCCCTTTACCTAAGTTAAACATAGAAAAGCCTAAAATATCATTTATAACTAATGACAGTAAGGTCATAAAAAGCTTAAGTACATATTTTAAAGTATTAATCATAAAATAACGGACATAGCGGTAATTTCAACCAAGTTAAAAATGCAATCACGCTTTGTCAGAAAAAAAGCTAGTGGGTTCTCAAACTCTAACTTTCCATACCAGTATGAAACATCTTAATAGTAGCTGTGCCTCAAATATCAGAAGATCAGTGTCTATTAGCAGCACTGCACTTTCCTAAACACAAATACATACGGCACAAGCAACCCCAAAGGGAACTTTCCTTACACATAGAATGGGTCACGAAGGGCAGTAGAAGTGTAAGCCTAGCAAAGAAAACTGTTTTCCAAATAATAAATATGTTTGCATTGAATGCTGCATTTATTTCTTAAACAGGTGACTGAAATTCTCCATAAGTAGCCATGCAACTCTTTGCTAGTAAATCATGGATTCTCAGTTTTGCTCGTCTCCGTCAAGTGCATGCTACACCACAAAAACGATCGTCATCTTAAACAACAAAAAATGAAAATGCATACAATTCTCAGTGCTAGCAATCAAAGATGTCCAACAATCACCACTTACCTTTAATTCACATCATTTTCACATGCTGCTCCTTCAGTGAAGACCTCAAGCATCCACTGAACTCCACGTGCAGGAAAGAATGAACGAGAAACTTTCAGCTCTCCATTGCCCCTTGCATGCGCACCAGATGTAGTGCTTTCCATGAAAGTGAAAGTACAGTCTCCAGGACTAACCTCCCCGTATGTTTATGCTAATTCCCCTAGCTTGTCACAGAAGTGGTTTACTGAGCTTTGCTAACCACACCCTACCTGTAACGTAATGGAAAGGGATAAAGGGATATGTTGTAAAAGTGGAAGGAACCCAGTCAAATGAATGCTCACTTATTCAAAACCGAGCTGTGTACTCAATTGCCTGAGGAAGGATTATTATTGAAGGTAATGCACGCACCTGTAGTTCAAAAGATTTCAGCAAGAGGCACCACTGCTGTTGTGTATCTGAAAATGGGTGGTCGACAGAGGTGAAAGCTCCACACATGCGTAGTGCTACAGCATGTAAAAACACTTTGCAACTGTGGACCACACACAGAGAGTGAATGTACTTAGAGCTGATATGTGTGAGGATACTAAAGATGAAGATGGTACAGACCAAGAGAGGGTAGAAGTCCTAGTCATCGGTGATGTGAAAATTCAAAGGCAAGAAGAGGAGGAAGTACATAAAGCGTATTTCCCCCTCTAGGTGTGTTGTGAAGATAAATAAGATAGAAGTTCTCTGAAGCTGCTTCGTATTTGCGTTACACATTGATCATCGACAAATCTGTATGGGGAAATTGAAAGAACTGCAAATTAAATTCCAACAGACAATGAATCAGAGGGGTACTGTGGAGTTAAGGTACCTAGGGTGGGTATTGTAATGCTTTATTAGGGTACAAAGGTAGGAGGACAGCAGGGAAGGTATATTTTGTGGAGAAAGGAAAAACATTGTTAGGCTGGAGAGAGCAGAGCAAATAATAGTAGACCCTATTTATCCCAACTAAACTGAGCTGTATGTACACTCAGCGGAGTGAAAGAAAACTAGGATCTTTGGAAAATGTTAGCATTACATAATATTGAAGAAAGGTGCCTCATCTGAAGTGCATAAAGTGAGAGGCGTTCTACTAATGTTGCAAAGTCAATTGATGAAATAAATTGAACAGTTGGGTGCATGGGGTGCCATTGAGCCCATGTAGGCATCTGAATTGCTCAGTCCAATCATTTATGCTAGGAAGGCCAATGAGAAGCTGCAGATGGGTGTAAATCTTAGAGACCTGGTTGAATGTATGTTGCGTCAATCGCCATCCCCTTCCACATATGAATGAGATGCTGATAAGTGTAAGGAACGCCAGGTATTTTTTTCATCTTTGGATTTGTTGAGTACTTATCAATAGGTGCATTGACATCCAGAGTCAAAACAATTGGCATATTTGGTAACACCTGAAGTGGCTTTCAGATTTGTGCAAATGCCTTTTGGCCTGTCTTCAGCTGTGTTTCAGAGGGTGATGGAAATTGAATGGTCTCATGAACATTTTACTTTATAAAGATGACATTTTGATTTGGGGTTCTGTTAGGAGGCAACACCATTGTATATTGGAAATGGTATTGGGCAGGTTGGAACGACCTGGTTTTAGTGCTGGCATAGAGAAGTGTAGGGGTTGATTAGGTGGTATAGTGAGGACATGCTGTCACTGGAAGTAAAACCCAAATTGAAGTTGGTGGAAGGCACTGAGAAAGCACCTACACTAGGTATTAAAGAACAACTTCATTATTTTTTAATTTAGCTAAAAATTTCTCCATGTTTGTGGAACCTTTTTCAACAAGATGTATGTCCTATGTTCATTAATGAAGAAGGGGGTGAAACATGAGTGGAAAGGAACTTGCCAACATGCATTTAAAGGAATCAAGGAATCAATTATGAAAGCAGTAGACTTAAAATTCTTTGATCTCTGTGATAAAACTATGGTGGTGACTTACGCAAGTGCATATGGACTTGGAGCAGGGCTGATGCAGAAAAGTGAGGGTTAAGGAAGAGTAGTTGCATTTTCATAGTTAACACTGAAGAAGGGGGTGAAATATGAGTGGAAAGGAACTTGCCAACATGCATTTAAAGGAATCAAGGAATCAATTACGAAAGCAGTAGACTTAAAATTCTTTGATCTCTGTGATAAAACTATGGTGGTGACTTACGCAAGTGCATATGGACTTGGAGCAGGGCTGATGCAGAAAAGTGAGGGTTAAGAAAGAGTAGTTGCATTTGCATAGTTAACACTGAAGGAAGTGGAGAACACATATTCTACAATAGAGAAAGAAGCATTAGCATATTGGTGGGGCATGCACCATTTCAGAACTTGTGTGGGGTACTTTCTTTGAGTTGTGTATCAACCAAAAACATTTGGTCGATTTGCCTGGTGGAGCATTATAACCAGGTTCATGTTGAGTGTATTCAGTTGGCGGTCTCAATTGGAAACCGAGGTCTAAATAACATTATGGCAGTCCCCGATGGGACCCCATTTAGGCCCGTATTTATACTTTTTGACGCTAAACTGCGCAAATTTTGCACCGGCTAACGCCATTCTGAAGCGCCATGCGGGCGCCGTATTTATTGAATGGCGTTAGCCGGCGCAAGCAGACCGGCGCTGCCTGGTGTGCGTGGAAAAAAACCACGTACACCAGGCAGCGCCGGCGTTGGGAAAAATGGCGTTAGGGCGTCTTAAAATGGCGCAAGTCAGGTTGACGCTAAAAAATCGTCTTAACCCGATTTGCGCCATTTTAAACGACGCCCAGACGCCATTTACATGAATCCTGTCTTAGTAAAGACAGGAGTCATGCCCCCTTGCCCAATGGCCATGCCCAGGGGACTTACGTCCCCTGGGCATGGTCATTGGGCATTGTGGCATGTAGGGGGGCACAAATCAGGCCCCCCTATGCCAAAAAAAAAAAAAAAAAAAAAAAATTTATACTTACCTGAACTTACCTGAATGTCCCTGGGGTGGGTCCCTCCAGCCTTGGGTGTCCTCCTGGGGTGGGCAAGGGTGGCAGGGGGGGTCCCTGGGGGCATGTGAGGGCACCTGTGGGCTCATTTTGAGCCCACAGGCCCCTTAATGCCTACCCTGACCCAGGCGTTAAAAAGTGGCGCAAATGCGGGATTTTTTGACCCGACCACTCCCGGGCGTGATTTTTGCCCAGGAGTATAAATACGACGCATTTGCGTCGCCGTCATTTTTTTAGACGGGAACGCCTTCCTTGCATCTCAATAACGCAAGGAAGGCGTTCACGCAAAAAAATGACGCTATTTGCCCATACTTTGGCGCTAGACGCGTCTAACGCCAAAGTATAAATATGGCGTTAGTTTTGCGCCGAATTTGCGTCGAAAAAAACGACGCTAATTCGGCGCAAACGGAGTATAAATATGCCCCTTATTATGTTGAAGAGAAGAGTGGCATGCAACACAGTTACTCCTACATGGATGTAGAGTATAACTCTTGTCGGAATCAGTAGAAATGGATGGAATGAAAGAAGCACTACGATTGTTCTACAAGAAGGCACAATGATAACTTGAAAAAGGACAGTGGACATCTGAGAGAGGGAATTTTGTGAGGTTGTGCTTGACTGTGAATGTCAAAGAAAGGTTCTTCCCTAAAAAGTGAGTTAAGTGAAGGGAAACGGGTTGTTGAAGGATGGAAGGAAAAAGACATGTGTATAAGGTCATAAAGTGCAAAACTGTGGATAGAATGTTTGTGTTGAGGTGAGGCAATGTTAGGCAAAAGGAAGGACAGTATGCCGATTATGAAAAGACCCAGGAAGGCTGAAGATTACTTATGTGCATGATTTATGGTGCAGAAATATATGTTTGGCTTATGGATCCTTTCGTCTTATTTGTCTTATTATATTCACATGTATTAAAATGTTTGTTAATTGTGTCTCACTTCCATACTTCTGTTATCTTATTTTTTACGTTGCTGAAATGTTTTGGGTGAGAAGAATATGTTGTATTTTGATTATTTTGTACTTTAATTTTTGGAATTTTTTCTCTGCTGTCCAGGTGGTTCCAGAACTAGAAGAGAGGAGACTAGTGTCTCATCTCCTCAATAAAGTAATTAAATACTTTGGGGCAGATTTAACAGCCCCTAGCACCACCGGAGTGTCACTTTTCATGACTGCGTTGGAAAGGCATGCAATGGGTGTTGCAGTGGGCGTTTCACAGCAACATCCATTGCTTTTGACGCTGCCTCAGATTTACGAGTTGTCATAAACCTGAGGCAGTGGCAAAAGCTAACGCCACCACAGAGGTGGCGTTAGCATGGCAAAACGAGGAGGAATGCTTTTATTTCTTCTAGTTTTTTGCTTTTTCTATGTTTTCTGATTCCGGCAGCACACATAGAAGAAGCAAAATGCCTTGGATGATTGTTTATGTGAAAGAAGGTTTGCCTTCCTGCACATAAACAATCATTCTAAAATGACGCTTTAGTACTTCTACGTGTGCTGCATTTTGCAGCACACATAGAAGTGCCAAATCGCCATAATAGATTGTTTATGTGCAGGAAGGGAGACCTTCCTGCACATAAAAAATCTATCCCCTCAACACAGACACCCTTGCACTGTGGTGCAAGGATGACTGCTTTGGAGCAGGCAGCTTAATTTAGTCACCAAACTACAGAAAGATATCAGCAAGTTTAACAGAGAGAAGGTGTATCCTTACATTAAGGAAGACTATACAGCTGATGCTCAATCTGTTTCGTCAGATGATTCTTCTACTTCAATTAGGAAGCCTCGTAAGTACAGTCGAAGTTCCTCATCTGATGGGTGGAGTACGGATGACGAGAGACCGCAACCGTATTTCAATTTTCCCCAATTTCACCCAGGTCAGCCTCTAGCATGGCAACAACCCTTCCCCTTCTATCAACCCCATCCCATGTTACCATACATGCCTTTTTTAGGCCACGGCAGGGGCAGAGGAAGAGGCAGAAGGAGAGGAAGAGGCAGGAGAGTTCATTGGGCTCAGGAGGAATCACAGATGGTCACTCGGATCCAGGGCAAAGTCCAACAAACAATGACTTAGTGGTCAATTTGTCGTCTAGACCACTATCCCCTGATGAGACTAAGGTTCTTAACAGAGGTTTGGGCTTTGTACCTACTCCCAAAGAAGATTTTTTCCGTCTCCAGTGTGAACTCTCCCAATTCTTTAGAAAGATCAGATGCAGGTCTTCTTCAAAGATAAACCTATTGATAACTTACCTTCAGATTCAGGTCTTAAGAAACCGTCCAAATTCATGCCACCTACATCCTCAATGCCCTGCGAGGTCTTGGCATTTGAAAAAGCAGTCACCACTGATATAACCAAATTACGACCGAAACAAAGTTTTGTCAATATACCCAAAGCTGAGAGCAATGCTCTCAAAGGACTGGCAGCTGATACCAGTATCATCATCAAACCAGCGGATAAAGGTGGTGCTATAGTCGTAATGAATTCAGAGGACAATAGACAAGAGTGCCTACGCCTCCTTGGTGACTCTACTTATTATGCTCAGATTGATCATGATCCCACAGACAGAATACAAACTGAGATACGAGGAATGATAGAGGAGGCCTGTGGAAATTCATGGATATCACAGAGAGAAGCAGAATTTTTGGACACTGTGAATCCTTGCACTCCTTACTTCTACTGTCTCCCTAAGATTCATAAAGGCAGGACCCCTCCTCCGGGTCGCCCTATAGTTTCTGGGATAGGATCGATTCTCGAACCCCTTTCAACATTTTGTGATCATTTTCTACAACCTCTTGTGCAGCAGTCAACTACTTATCTAAGGGATACTAAAGATGTCCTTAACCTAATAGAGTCTATCAATTGCACAGTTGACGTTCATGCTCTTATCACTTTAGACGTTGAAGCATTATATACTAACATTCCACAAGAAGCTACATTAAGGATAGTTGAGACAGCCCTCCTATCTGCCAGTCTGGATTCAGCGACCCCAGTCCATTTTATAATGCAGTGTGCCAGCTTAGCCATGAAGGATTTTTTTTTTCAATTCGAAGACTTGCTCTTTTACCAGATACGAGGCACGTCGATGGGCAGCACTTTTGCCCCAAGTCTGGCTTGCCTATACATGTATGACTTTGAAAAACGTTTTATATTGCCAGATTCCAATCCTTTCTTTGATAATATCAAATTATGGCATCGTTATATAGACGGCATTTTGGTTGTCTGGCAGGGTCCCATCACCGAAGTAGACGTTTTTACAACATGGGTCAATGGTTTGGATCCCTTTTTTAAATTCACCTCTTCGATTTCTACCACCAAGATTCCATTCTTGGATTTGGTGATTAGCATTGATGGTGGCAAACTGAAGACATGCACATATCAAAAAACTACAGATCGCAATAGTTTGTTGTTGTATGAGAGCCATCATCCTAAGCGCTCAGAGATAATTTGCCTTATGGACAGTTTCTGCGTCTACGTCGCAATTGCAGCAACATGCATTCATTTAACACGCAAGCTTCAGATTTGCAAAGTAAATTATGTGATCGGCACTATCCTAACAGAGTGGTAAATACTGCTTATAAACGAGCAAAGTATAGTGATAGGGACTCATTACTTCAGATGACCCCTAGACCTTCAGAAATCAAACTAACTTGTGTTTCTACATTTACGCCACTGTCCAATACTATCAAGAAAGTAATCAACAAGAGATGGGACATCCTCTGTAGTGGAGGAGAGAATATTCCTAAACCATTGTTTGCTTTTAAAAGGACCACCAATATCAAGGACATGTTGGTTCATACTCGACCCAGCCCCCGTATTGCTTCTACCAGACAAAGGTCCCTCTGGGATCTCCCACCTGTCATAGGTCATTTTCCATGTGGTAACTGCAATGTATGTTCACTCACTAAACGCGTAGATTCCCTTGAATTAGAACCAATAGGGAAATGGCGGTTGTTGAAGCATACCAATTGCAACACCAGCAACTGTGTGTACTTGATCACCTGCCCTTATAATCTACGTTATGTAGGAATGACTACTAGAGCAGTAAAATTGAGGATCAATGAATATTGTAGTAATATTTGTTGCGGTCGAGCGACGACTAAATTAAGTGTTCACTACATAAAAGCAAACCATAGTCCGGAAGACATGTGGTGGGTACTACTGCAGACTTGCGTTCAGAAGGGGACGAGATTTCTCTTTGAATTAGAGCAACGTTGGGTGTATAAACTTAATACACATCTCCAAGGACTACATGATGATATTCCTTGGATTAATTTTTCGCATTGAAGCTCCCTTGTATTGCAGGAATAGTAGCCTATACTGTCTGCTATACATATGTTGTAATTCATCTGCCTCCTGAGTATGGCCTTTATACAACTCGATCCTGCACCCCTTACACACATTATTTAAAATCACTGTGTTATTTAACAAGTCTTTCAATAATAATTATAAACTGACAGTGTTTTGGATTTCAGACATCCACTGCTTTTTGTTTTTGTGCCGGACCTTCATTAAACGAACTATGCTGCTTTTTAAATGAACCAGCGGTTCGGCATAGTACTTAGAGTAACACTTTTGTCGATTTGCATGGGAGCTTTTTATGTTACTCCATACGTTCTGTTATGGCTGCTGTCTACAGGTTCTGACAAATACGAGCCAGTACTGCTCCCCCCTTTTTTTTATTCCTACCATCACGATCGATGGTTTTCCGGGACGCGCCAAGCCGCATTGCTTAGCAACAAGAGCGTCAGCATTACGCTCTAGCTTCCGGGCTAAGGACTACTTCTACCCCTTGGCTCGCGGCTCCCTTGATCATTCGGGAGCGCGGCCAGGGGTAGGTTACCTGCACCCAACCAGGACTGGAAAAGTAAGTGCCCCGGACGTTCGTTCGTTTAATCATTAACGTGTGGCCAACGATGTGAGAGCCTCCCCAGCTCGGTAGGCGGCATTATAGCACGTTGTCTCAGGGTGTGCAACTATTTTAATGGAAGGGGCAGCTACGAGGGTTCGGATTCCGAGCCCGTTTTCCCCTTTGTATGTGTTCCCGGGTCTGGTTAATTAATCGGAGAATTCCCTACCTGTTTTTGGACACATTGCAGTTTGCTCTTGGCAGATCGTCCTTATTACGAACATGCCACTTTTACTACCTGTCCACTCAGGAGTTGTGTGCTGGACAGAAGTGAAGTTCTTTTCCACTGTATAGAAAATCAGACACAGTAACCCCGTATCCGTACTGGTCTTTTGTTTCTTTTAATCAAGACCAGCTTTAGTAACACTACACGGGTGGGTTAAACATGTGTTCTCAGATAAATTTTGCATACAATTACTGTACCAGTTAAGCACACTATATGGATTAAGTCTCAATCTGTACTGTAACAAAGGTGTGTGTTTTGTTGCTTTTTTGTCTTCTTGACGATTAGAGTTTTTGCAAGCCTAGCCAATGGCCTGCGTGGTCCCATGAAGCCCGGTCCCGATTTGGGAGGGTAAGCCCATCTTTATTCACTTTGCATAGGTTTACCACCTTCAACACCATCACTTTGTGGTGCACAGTTTGTCACATGTTTCTTGTTTTACTGACGACATTTTGTATTTATCCTGACAATGATTATTTAGCAAATAAGCTACATGTTGTTAACTGTTTTTATACATCCTCAGGGTGACTAATAGGAACAGCAAGTTTGGGTCAGACTGGACTCGTGTAAGTGACTGGTAACTTTTTTTCTGACAGTTACAGATTGCAGGAGTCAGTTTAGTTTATAGTAGGAGAAGTTTAAGATGCATTAGGTCCTGAAGAAGCGTCATAGGATCCTTTTGGACCATAGAGACGCGAAACATGTCGACGTCATTTTGAGGTAGGTCTGGTAGTCCCTGGCCTCCTCTTTTCCTTAATAAGTTGATATAGAGTGGTTGAACATTATCTCTATTTCACTCCCTTGTTACATTTTTAATCTTGGCCATCACCCTATACAGATAAATAAGCTTAGTATTCAGTTAGGGTCTTGAGCTAATTTTAATTTTTCTGTTGTCCTCTCCTCTTTTTCTCCTTACTCACTCTTGGGGTTTGTAGCATCATCGAGAAAAGATCTCCAGCAAAGAGCCCCACTACGAGGGGTGCCTGTCAGACATTGCAGTGCTGGTCTGACGAGGAGCACGTCCGATGATGAAGCATGACACCCAATAGGGTGTGTGAGGACTCTTGCTCCTAATAATTAGGACTCCTTATTATTTACCCTGTCTTTCTTTTTCTTTTTGGGACAGTGTATTTTATTGCATAGTAGTATCCACAGGAGGGCATACACTGGACCATTAATCCTCCGGATCTCCTTTCTTTCTTTAAGCTTAATTTAGTGCCTCTGCAGGGGGGAACGGGGGCTGTGCCGTATTCCTGTAAATACAGAGCATCCCTGTGTTTCAAAAGTGGCGCAGAGCTGCACTGCTATTTTTGGTGCAGCACCACACTGCGCCACTTTAGCTCAAATCAGGGCCTTTATTTGGGTGGGCGTGGCTTGGACAGGGCAGTGAATGGCAGCTTTACTTTGCTGCTCCCTCTGCCACAGTTTGCAAACAAACGATACTGTGTTCTGCAGGCCACCCCAAATGACAAAAACAGGAGATCTGATTATGGGAAAATCGAGGGCACCCAGAAGGCATGTCCACGCCGCGAGTTAACATCACTTATTATGGGTGTGTCTATGTCTGGGCTGCGCTTCAAACCCACCATCATTACCTGAGCTCGTGTGGCCACTCGATGCTCTACTGACACATACAGACAATACTAGTCACCTCTACGAGCTACATTACTTCAACTACTACTATCTGGTCACTAACTACAAACTGCAAGTTGCTTCAGCTACAATGTCCCCGGGTTATTATGCCCATCTCGAGTCAAGTCTGGCTAATTTGAGCGTCACTCTCCTCAACCCATGGGTTTATTTCCACCAGTAGTTGATCTCTGCTTTTCAGTCCTGATACAGCTGCAAAACATTTGGCTACAGGGTGCTTCTGTGTATTGTATTGGATCTTTTAGGGCTACATATCGCTGTCACTGATTTCCCAGTCCGCAAACAGGCAAATGCGATTGTCTATGTACTTTTTTATCATGTCCATTTCCTCTGCACTTCCCATCAACTGTTATAGAACAGAGGTTTAGTGTCTGTGATCTGAGCCCTTATCGAGAGTCAGACTGCCGTGTACCCCAACCCGTCTTTCATCTGCCAAACCAATGGCCAAAAAATAAATCAAAACAAGCCACACGTGTTCCAAAGCAGATACTCCATTTTCTGACTTGCCTATCAGGGGGAAAACGGACATAAACAACACCATGGACATGGTCCTAAAAAAATTCTCTGAAGTGCATGACCTCGGTAAATCCACCAAGGCTAATATGGATATGTTGCAACAGGAACTGGCATTGAGGCTATTAACACTAAATTGACTGATGCAGAAGCGCTAGTCAGTTTCTTGGAGGATAAAACTGCTCTCTCAAGCAAGGACATCTAGAAACTACAAATCACAACCAAGACCTTACAAGGGGATATAGCTCAACTGGAAGATAGAAATTCTAGAGGGAACTTGCGTATTTTTGGAGTACCTAAAGGATCGGAGGTCTCAAAACAGAGGATTCATCTTTCATGCCTCTTCGGAGAGACGGATTCCACAAATGACAGACATACCCTTTAAAAAGACTTTGAATTAGAAAGGGCTCATTGCGTCCCATCATCCAAAACCACCAACAGGAACATCACAAACCAGATTGCCTGCTGTCCTCTGAGATACCAACACACAGAACTAACCCTAAACCATATGTGTAAAAACAACCATATACTGTGAAACAGCCACAAAATATTTCTCTCACAAGATTAATCCAAGTCCATAGTGGAAATCAGAAAGGGTTTCCTTGCCCTTAGACCTAGATTTAAGAGCTCAAATCTCCAGTTCTCCTTCACTGGCCCTGTGAAATTTAAAGTTCTTTCCGATAAGGAACACCACATTTTCAATGAGCACAGAGAACTACAACCCTTCTTGGATGAAAGGGATGGTATTTTAATGGTTAATCATCATTTGGTTTCCAATTAGCATAAGTCATGACACTTTTCAACTGTTGTTATTTTGCACCAGATGTGTGAAAAAAGCCTTTTGCGATTCGGAAATAGCGATTTTTAAGAAATCGCTATTTCTGATTCGCAAAATGCAATGTATCATATTTGCAATTCGGTAATAATGATTTCTTAAAAATCGCAAATGCTATTGCCGAATCGCAAATTGCGATACAACCCCCATTCGCATCTATGGGCCTGTCGGCCCATATTTGCGAATATTTTGCATGTCCCAAATTGCGAATTCCTAACTGGAATTCGCAATTTTGGGAAATGCAAAGTCCAGGGTGCTGGGGGCCTAAGGCCCCCTCTGCTGCACCCCAAAACATTTTTTAACAATATGTAAGGTGCACACATGCCAATAGGGCATGTGTGCTTTACATGTAAATTTTAAAAATGCATTTTGAATGCATTTTTTAAATTTGCACATGGTTACCACCAAGTTCAACTTGGTGGTAATAGCGATTCCTTAATGCCCAATTCGCATTAAGGAATTGCTTCATACATGTGCTTTAGAAATCGCAAATAAGGATTCCTTATTTGCGATTTCTTATTTAGAGAGTCGCAATTTGCGACTCTCTAAACAGGGTCGCAATTTTAAGGAATCGCTATTTTCGCGATTCCTTAAAATTGCATTCAGAATGCCTTTGATACATTCTGAAAGGGCTTTTTGCATTCGCAAATGGGCATTTGCACCGTTTGCAAATGCAAAAAGCTTTGATACATCTGGCCCTTTATGCCTACAAGTTATGCTATACTTCTACTTAGCTGTTATGAGCTCTTGCTCTTCTTGCTGACACATCAAATAAGTTTCTATGTGCCTTGCATGTTCTAAGTCTTATGCAGGTGTTAATAATGCACCACGAGTTGTTCACTGTTTTACATGTATGATACCATTTGAAATGATTTCTGATATAGGATGTCATCTGTTTCTCTGCACATATGTTTCATCATACAAGGTTAGTGATAACTCTGGCCCATTAGACTTATATGTGTGTCCAACAGTGATCAGGGCTGCCCCTACAATCCTCTGCCTCCTGGCTCATTGTATCATGATCCCATAGTCACCTCATGTCCACCTCTTGATAGCCGTCAGTGGCACACTCTACTTTTCTCAACAACAGCGTCTTGCCGTGTAAAAGAGATAGGATCTAATCTCTACCCATCATGTTTCCCTTCCCTGACCTGTAATTTACATATTGTACAAGTCTCTAGTCTCTAGTTATGTGCCTTAGTTTATGTTTCACACTCCAATTCCTAAGCCATTATACCTCTTGTGCTCTTATCGGTCGCAGACTTACTGCTCAATCTTTTGTTCTGTCTGCTATTGCAACACTGTGACAGCTGGGTTGTCACCCCACTGTCGTCTCCCTCACATTCAGTGTTTAGGGTAGGCCTAAAGTGGGTAAGGGTGGCTTCCTTTCTTTTTTGGCTGTATTCAGTTGTATTTTCATGTACTTTTTTCTTTGACACTTGCCAAATTGACTGGTTCAACAATGCACTTCTTTTCATTGTTGATGCCTATTTCTTCCCGAACTCTAATCCAAAAGTCTGCTGTTATGGGCATTGTTTTTGTCCTTGAAGATCTGCATCCAACATGGCCATCTTCAATGTATGTCTAATACGCTCACTCCGCACATACATCTCCTAATCATGTACATACTTCTACATTGTGAATCTAAAATTAGTTTACTTAAATGTTAAGGTGCTCAATCATCCAGTTAAGGGTAAACTACCTTTATAAACTTAAAGCAGATACAGGGCCTCATTATGAGTTTGGAAGGCGGCGCCCGACAAACTCGTTCCTCTATTAGGCCGCCTGTACAGCCTGAACACCGCTGGACCTAAGAAGAGTTCACCGCAGGGCCGGTGGGCAGAAATAGCGTTTCTGCCAGCCGGCCATGCGGTGAACAGGGCCTTAACATTGACACTGGCTCCTAATGCAGCAGGCACCAATGTGGTGGTGCGGTGGGGGCAGCACCACCAGTCGTGCATTCCACTGCCCGTAATTGGGGCAATGGAATGCGTAACAGGGCTGTGCATGGGGGCCTCTGCACTGCACATCCCAAGTGCACAGGCAGTGCAGGGTTCCCTAGGGGCCCCCAACACCCCCATTCCACCAGCTTTTCCATGGGGGAGTAACCACCATGGAAAGGCTGGTGGTATGGGGATATTTTAATCCCCCAGGGCAGCGCAGTTTGCAGCACTGCCCTGGTGGATTATAACTGGTGTGACCGTCAGGCTTCAGGCTGGCGACAGCCTCGCGGTGTCACTGCCACGGTCCTAATAGGGTGGTCGGACCGCCCTTTCTGCGGCTGTCCAACCACCATAGGGAAAGTGGAGGTCTTGAGACCACCACACTCATAATGAGGGCCATAATCCTATAACAGGAGACCAAGATTACCCACAAAGAGATGTCATTGTTTGGACAGAACTGGATTAGCAATGCCTTGTGTTACCTAGCTATCAATAAGAAAAGAGGGGTGGTAACACTGATTGCCAAAAACTCAGGCCTATGTGTAGATTCCCACATAACAGATAATGACAGAAGATGGATCCTAACAAAACTCTCCAGAATCACAAACTCCTTCCATGTTCTCAATGTATATGGCCCAAACACTGTTGATCCGAAAATCTGGGACTCCCTGGCTGCTCCTCTGGGCCATAGTCCTGTTGATGGATTAGCTATCATGGGTGATAAAAAAAAAACATATTTTATCACTTTTATTAAACAACATTGGGATACTCATAGTTACCAACATGGTGTGCATTCTGTGTTAAATTTCACAATGTACATCTCATTGTATTGCTGTCATTTCCAGCTCCAAATTACCCGTTCCCCTCCCCGACCCTTATCAATTCTCCCATATCTTGTACCCCCCTCAAATGTGCAGCTTAACCTTTGACAGAACACTACCACACATCCAGCCCCAAGCCTTGCCTCATACTTGCTCCTCATGTTTATTCAGCTATGCCCCAGGCATCCCTTCTCCCTTCCTCCTTGCCTCCAGTCATCCGCAGGTGAGTTAGTAGGTGGTGACATCGAAGTGTTCTTCTACTGGGACTGACCAGCCCTGGGCCCTCTCCGTTAGGCCACCCTTGCTTCTGCAAGTCTAGAGCCAATATTGCCCCTTAGTAATCTGCCCACCTTAGGAGTTCTTTACACCATGCTAGTGCTATTGGGCTCTGTGTGGCTTTCCAATTACAAGTTATTTCCCTTTTGCCTACTATGAACCCTACGTCAAGAAAACTGCTTGTAACCTTAGTCTTGGCCGTATGTGGGAAGTCACTCAACAGGCAGTAAGTGGGGTCCCTGGGATCTCCTCTTCTGCTAATTTGGAGAGGGTGTCTAATACACTGTGCCAGTATCTAGCAAGCAGCGGACAATTCCAGAACATATGTAAGAATCTAGCCCCTTCCTCCCCGCATCTAGGATATTTGACCTCTGTTGTTCTGAACATCGTATTCAGCCTGTGTGAAGTGATGTACGCCCTGTGAAAGATGTAGAAGTGTATTAATTTGAACCTGGCGTGGTGAGATTTTGGGTACCCTTTCCATTAAGGCTTCCCAACCTGCATCTGTAAAGGGTCTATCAATATCTGCTTCCCACTTCTGTCGTAAGCACCTTAGGGGCGGTAGCTGGTGCATCCTACAATAGAGACAAGTGACTGCTTTCCGTGTGCCCACTGCTGTCGCTATATATGTGCAGCCCAGGTGTGAAGGGGGTTCAGCTTCCCCCGGTCCCCAGTGTTGCCTTATTGTGGATAGAATGGCCCAGTGTTCTAGGAAGTATTGTGGTCTAAGGTCAAATTCCGCCTGCAATTTGTGGAAACCAAGCCGTATCCCATCTCTATGTAAGTCTCCCTATTGACGCAGCCCTGCTTCCTTGAGTTGGTGTACCCCCATCTCGTGAGCACTGTGGACTAGTGTGGCTAAGGAATCAAGCGGGAGTTCCGCTGAATAAGGGCGTTTAGTCCCTGTCTTTTGGAGACATCTATTCCAGCAGTAGGCCACCGTCATTTGCTCCATCATCTCCCACTGACCTTGGTTAGTAAGCCCCAGGATTAGGTAAGTTTGGGGCCTGAGGGTGTAATGAAACATCTCTCAATCAGCGGGAACTGCTGGCTACACTGCCACTGAATGAAATATTGCACTGTGCCGCCACGTAGTAGTCCTCAAAGTTTGATGCTGCCAGTCCGCCAGGGGAAGTGGGATGTTGCAAAGTGGCCAATACCACTCTCTTGCGCCCTAAAAGGACAAGGTCAGATTGTCCAATTCCTTAAACACTGCATGCGGGCTTTTAACAGGTAATGTACATAAGTAATAGAGCAGACGCGGCAAAGCCACCATCTTTAACAGCCCCTCGTTCCATGACAGATAGTGGCAGTGTTTTCCAAAAGTCCATGGCCTGTTTTAGGGAACCTAATGCTGTGCCGATGTTACCTTGCAGTATTTAAGAGTGGTCATGGTATACTCTTACTCCTAGATATGTAATCTGATGCGATTTCCAGGAGATGTTGTCCTTGACCGCTGCGGGGGGGCATCTGGGTGGACCGGGAATAAGCGTGTCTTCTCCCAGTTGACCCGCAGGCCTGACATCTCTCCAAAGGAACGCAGTAATAATTGCACTCCTGCCAGGTCTCTCTCCCTGTCCCGTAAAAATATCAGAATGTCATCCACATACAATGCAATTTGTTGTAGCTCCGCCACTATCAGCGGGCCCCTGCAGTCATTCCCCAGGCGAGCTCAGATTGCCAAGGGTTCTACTTCCAGGGCAAACAATAACGACAATGGACAACCCTGCCGCATGCCACGCTCTATTACAAAACTCAGCGAAATGTATGCACCCCTTTTAACTCTTGCTTGAACTTCAGCGTATAATAGTTTGACCCAGCGTAAGAATCCATTGCCCAGATCAAACCTCACTAGCACCTTCTACAGGAAGTTCCATTCTAAGATGTCAAATGCTTTTTCAATGTCAATGGTTAAGACTGCTGCCTGCGGCAATATGGCTGGGGCTTTCTCTAATATCAGTAATAGCCGACAGATATTTTGGGCTGTGTTACGATGTGGATTAAAGCCCGTTTGGTCTCTGTGGATCAACTGTGGCATATGGGTTAGGAGCCGGGAGGCCAAAATTCTACTGAGAATTTTATAATCCGTGTTGAGAATGGACAGAGGGTGGTAGGCCTTCATGTTGTGTGAGATTTTCCCAGATTTTAACAAGGGGACCATTAGTGCCTCCCTGGTCGTGGGCGGAAGGATTTTATCTGTCTGGCCTCATTGTATACGCAACCAACTTAGGCGTCACTTGCTCCATAAAAGTTGTGTAGAACTCTACCGGGAGCCCGTCCGTTCCAGGTGTTTTCCCACTCCATAAATGTTGTATGGCTGCCCCTACCTCTGGGAGTGTTATTCCCCCCCTCAATGATTCTGCCTACTCCAACCCTATTCTAGGGAAGATTAGGGGTTGCAGGAATGCTTTAATTCCAGCGGAAGTGACTTGTGATGTACTTTTATATAGTCCTGCATAGTAGGTATGGATGGCCTCATTAAACTCGGTTTGCCTAGTGACTGTGTGCCCCGGTGCTGCTTGGACCTCTACTATAGGGGACCCTCGAACGCTCGGTAAAGCCAACCAAGCCAGCAGTTTCCCAGCCTTGCCCCGTGTTGCATGTGTTTTTATCATAATATTTTGTTAGTCATGACAGTGGAGGCATTCCACTAGGATCGCCACCTGTTCCCTGGCTTGTAATATTACTTCTCTATCCACCAAGCCCTCCGTCAGCTCAACCTCCGCTTGCTTCCATTTAGCTTCCACGGTTTTAGTTTCCCGCAGCAGAGTTCGGCGGATCCCCACTGACTCTGCTATGCAGCGGCCCCTAAGGACCATTTTAAAGGCAGCCCATTCTAAAACTCTGGAGTCAGTAGACGCCTTGTTCCCTTTGTAATATTGTGTGATATATGTACCTATTTGCCCCTAAAGGGAGGGTCCAGTAGCGCCTCCGGTCTGAGCTTCCATGTGGGTGTGGGCGGAGGGCAGTGCCCCATTTTAAGTACAGCAGTACAGGGTTATGATCTGATATGGTTCTGTCGCGAATCTTCTGATGTAATGATGGTGAGCTACGAAATGTATCTAACCTTACATGCAAATTGTATACGGGGGAGATATATGAATATTCCCGCCCATGGGGGTTGAACACTCGATAGGTATCAATCAAGGTCCGATTGTTCTCCCCACCTTAAGCGTGTGTGCACGTTTATGAATCACTGTTCCATCTAGTGGTGGGTGAGACCTGTCATTGTTGGAGTCGCTTACACAGTTGAAGTCGCCTCTTAATGGTACCTCCCCTGTCATATAAAAATCCAACTGCCAGGACACTTCATGAAAGAAAACTGCCTGATTGACATTCGAGACATAAATGTTGATGATTGTCATGTCTCTCCCATCTAGGCGTCCCCGGAGTGCACAAAGCACCCCTGTGGTTCCACACAGTGATCCATACACTGAAACAGGTCCCCGGATTTAACCCAGATTAGAACCTCTCTTGCGAATGCTGAATATGTGGTATAGTACAGCTGACCCCTCCACCTCCTCTGTAGGGCTTGCCCTTCTTTCTGCAGCAAATGCATTTCCTGTAGTAACTCAAGGCATGCTCCCCTACGGGACAGATATGAAAATACTTTATACTGTTTTGTAAGTGTATGGATACCCCTCACATTCCAGGAGATTATATCATAATATTTGGGACCTTGCATACTGTGTGACAATGTTGGTTGGTGGTACTCCATCCCACCAAACAGGTCGCCCTAGGGGAGTACCAGGGCCAGTTACTCGCGTGTCATGTATGTGTTTCCCTTATTTTGTGGCATGCTGCACTTTCTCCCCAGAGAACAAACAACAACTTAACTCCCCAACTCCCCTTCCCCTGGACTGATAAAACGTTTCCTGTCCAAACTGTTTATAGACACCAACATTGGGGTATCCGCCACCTCTCCGGATGAGGGGTGGGTGAGGGTCATGTGCCGGTGCGGCCCGTTACGTCAGCCATCAAAACGTGATTATGGAAAGCCCAGGCTCAGCATAGCGATTGTGAAGATGGCCCCGGCCCTTGGTACATGGTCTGCTGCGTTTTGTCCATATTGCAGTTCAGGCGGGTCATCTGCTGCTTGCCCCAGTACGGATTTCAAGTTGCAATGACGTATTATTCCTCTCCGATAATGTACCGCAAGTGTCCTCCCCGAGGGCCACAGTGGCTGCAGGATTCAGATAAGTCAATCTGTTATTCTGGGTTTGACTATGGGAAGATCCTGCTCAGAGTCTGATAGGTCAGTTGTGTCAGACTGGTTTGTTCCAGTGCTCAGGGCACCCTCAGGGGTCTCTTCCCTGTCCATTGAGTGATCTCCACTAGTGGTAGGGTTGGAGTGTGCGTGCCTGCCAAATGCCACTATGTCTGCCAACGCCCGATGTCGGGCCTGTTGCCCTTTCTCAGCCATGGGGGAGGGGGGTCCCTCGCATCGCTCCCTTCTGTCATTTGGTGCGTTTCGGGTGTGACATCTGCCAGTTCTGAGCATCCTGTGAGTCCTGCTGTGGTTGCGTTTTGATCCACACAACACTTCCTGAGGGGTGTTGAAGAAAAGGGCAAGTCCCTGGGACTGAACCCTTATCCGGGTTGGGTAGAGCATTGCGTAAGTTACTCCCATTTGTCTAAGTTTCTGCTTCACAGCCAGAAAAGTGTTCCAATGGGTTTGCATTTCTCTTGAGTTGTCTGGGAATATCGTTACCCTAGTATTGTTCATCATTATGTCACCTTTTTTCCGAGCCAGGATTGTGTCCCTGTCCTTATAATGCAGGAGGCGTGCTATTATCGTTCTAGGTGGGGCCCCTGGTAGAGGTGGTCACGGTGTAACTCTATGCGCTCTTTCCAGTGCGAAAAAGCCCGACAGCCCAGATGGCGCTATTTCATCTTTGAGTCATTGTTCAAGGAAGGCGATCATGTCCCGGCCCTCTGTTTTTTCAGGTATCCCCGGTATCCGTATATTGTTGTGCCTATTCTCCCCGTCATGTGCTTTCTGCTCTAAGACTCTGATCTTGTTCTCCAGTTCAGTTAGTTGCTCTTGAGCTCCTGTCATGGCAGCTGGGATATCCACTACGTCTCTCTTCACCGCAGTAACATTCTCAGCCAACCGACGATGATCATCCTTTAGTCGGCCGAATTCGGCCCCCAAAGTGTAAATGTTTGTTTCCAGGGCCTCGCAGGAGGATGTTATTGCTTGAGGTATATCACCTATAGTAGGGCTTCCTGTTGGCATTTGGGATACGTCTTGTTGTACCAGGGCACCCGGTCTTGCCTGTAACACTTCCCAATCCATGCCTGTTTCTCTTTTTTTGCTGGCCTTCCCTATGTTAAGGTAAGTGATGTCACTTTCGCAGGTCTCTGACCAAGTCACTGCGCGCTCTCTTCATGCAGCGTTACGGAGGGCTTCCCCTGGTGGCTCCCCCACTTTATACTAGGGGATCTGTCTCCCAGTCCCAGCAAAGCCCGTCGGGCCAGCCAGGGATTCGTCCGCCTCTCTTTCTGGTCTCCTCTCCCAAGTTGCAGAGAGTTAAGGTGAATGCAGTGCCCTGTGTCCAGCTCCCCAGCATCCCACCCTTCGGGAGGCTCCCTGTGTGTTGGCTGCGTCCCCACCAGTGGAGTCCCCGTGATTCACTCCGGCTTCCGGTGCATCTCTTGGGGCCACGGGGGGACGCTTGGTGGATGAGAAAGCGGCTCCTGAGAAGGGGCCTCCACCTCGAGGTGTTCTGTCCTCCCCCCTCTCGCTCCTCCTTCTGGGCAGGGCCTGTAGCCGTTGCCCCAGGGATTCCACTCAGGGCAGTGGGGGCCCTTACCTCTGTTCGCAGTTGAGGCCGTCTCTCTTGGTGCTGCCGTCCCCTCTGGCCTCGTCCCGGTGCCAGGGCCCATTCCTTCTCCGTCAGCCCCCACAACCCCGGTGAGGAACAGCCAATCCTTCAGGTTGTCTTGACTCACTGAGCCCGTTGATGTCGCTCCGGGGGAGGGGGTCCTGTCTGTTCTCAGCACAGCCTCCGCCTCAGTGCAAGGGGACCCACAGAGCTCGCTGGTCAACCAGCACCCGTGTCAGGGTCCGGCACCGGTCGGCTTGTCAGCACCCCAGTCCGGGGGGAAGCGGGACGATCAGAATGGGGGGGGGGGAGCAGAAGGCCCCCTCTGGCAATCAACCCCCAGAGGGATGCGGACCCAACCCAGCCGTGGGACCACCGAGGCCTAGGCCGCACCAACCCCTTCCTTCGGCCGGTTCTCACGTCTGTTAGCTCCTTGCCCCACGTGTGCACTGCAACTTCATCCAGGGGGGCAGGAGCTCAGTCAGGGAGCCGCGATCGGTGTTTCCCTTCCTCCCAGGGCCCGCGGACTCTCACCTTCGGTTCTGGCCAGCTGCGTCTCTCCGTGAAATATGAACTTGCCTCAGGCCCTGACCGAAGTACAACTCCTGTGAATTGGCAATGTCCATAGAAACATTTACCATCAGACACTGTCACATACAGAATGATGTACACAGCAGAAATTCCATACACATATTGCCCATCCCTGGGTTCAACCCTGTGCTTTTGTTCATGATCTGTAATGTCACCATGCTGCACTCATGTATCATAGTGTAAGGAGGGATGCATTGAGGGGGGGACATAGGTGTTTAGTAAGGTCAACAACCTACACAGACAGGAGTTGAAACAGTACTCTGTCAGGTCCATGAGTTCTATGTAAAGTAGCACACATACACAAATGACAACATGAGGAGACATCAATGGCAACAAGAGCAGAGTGTCCTGACTATGCCATCCCTGGGGAGGTGCAAGGTCTCAACACATCATGGGTGTATGTGGAACATGTAAGACTGGGACAGGTGAAAATTGCCATGTGTGGTGCTGTCGCATGAGCACAGCAACACACACTGCAAGGGCTCACCATGCAAATTGATGCAAAGGGAGGGTAGAACAAGATAAGAGGGCGTCAAGACACAATTACGATAGGCAACACACTTAGAAGATATGATGCAGCCAATAGTGGCAACTGGGCTTCCATTCATGTGACATGCAGGTGGGGCTGTAGACTGCAGCTATGATGTACTGGAACAATTCTTTGGAACTAAGGGGCGCATCATAGGCCCCTAGAGCCACTGGAGTGGCACTTTCAGTGATGCTCCTGTGGCACTAAGCACTGCGCTGTATTGACAAGGTAGCGTTAAGCCACTTTTTGTGGCATTATGTCACCTTGTAAATACATAGCCTCCTGATCATGACTGTGGGTGGAAGGTGGTGAAATGGGTGTTTGCTGTGGGTGTGCCACCTCCAGTCACAAGGAGGAGTATTTAAGTAGCAGACATCCCACAGGCCCCATTTAGCACCCCAATAATACAACCTGCCAGCACCGACACAGCAGAGGACTCCGAGGACCCAGGCACCAGCTTTGAGAGGACAGTGGTAGGAGTCCGGCATGAGCTGGCCAAGAAGGTGTGGGTGGGGATGCAAGCGATGGCAGCCAGCCTTGAGGGGATGCGGACGTGCATGGTCACGGCAACAGAACAGACTGTAGCCAACTGACACACACACTCCCCTCCCAAACTGGCAGCAGTGTGCTGAGGACAATAAGGACTCCATGCACCAGGAAATGGTCTCGCTCAGGGCAGACTTGGCTGCCTACCACAGGGATTTTGCTGCTATACTTAAAAACCAGCAGCTCCTCCTTGCTGCAGTGATGCCATATGGAGTGCCACAGATGGCAGCTGCCGGGAATCGGGAGTCCACATCTGCAACCACTGAGGTGTGTGTGGCCCCCTCTACCTCCCAGCTACCACCATCAAAGGTAGAGGAGGCACCACACACATCGAAGGATGAAGATGTGTAACAGTTTATCTTCACCCGAAGGAGTTCCTGGTAGCACCAGCCCATGCCACATGGGCAGTGTTTTCCTTAGTCCTGTGCTTGACCTCATGCCAGTGTTAGCACTCCTCCTCAACACACTGTTGACCTTTCTGCTATGGACTGCTATTGTCCCTAACTTTCCATTTGGCAATTTATGTTCTACTGCACTGAAGGACACTTTACCCAAACATGTCTCATGACATGTCCCTCAAACCTGGACTTGTGTTGTGTCCCAATTGGATGGATTCCATGAATGGGGTCACAGACCTGAACATTGTATATACTTAGCACTGTTACACTTGTAAATAAACACCACCTACACAACCAGCATGTTTATGTGTGTTATGATAATTCTACTATGCCTAGTGTTTGTGATGTGTGTAACATGTCTCAAGTCACAGAGTGTCAGTACAAGAGTGCATGAATATGTGGGCACATATCTATACATATGGTACCTACATGTTGTATGTCTTTGTTGTCCTATTCCCCTACAAGCAATTCACTGAATATGTGATATATGTTGAACACATGTATGCTACACACACTACATATTGCAAGAATGGGTGTGGAACAGTAATCATGTAATATTGTCAGCTGGGAGTACCAGTAGAACACATTGGTGTGAATCAGAGGGACTCAAACTCATCCATTTTTGCCACTGGTCAGTTTAGCAGGATAGGAATGATATGTAGGCTGTTTTAAAATCTCCCACAGTGCCCAACATTCTAAAACAAAACCCATACAATGTCGGCTGAATTCCCACACCTATCCTGTCCTATACATGGTCAACATAGCTTGAGTGTGGGAACACTGGATGGCAGGTGCAAAGGTAAGTAGATGTGTTGTAGCTGCCAATGTGACAGCTCAGTCATAAGGAAGTGTTGAACATGTCAAGAGAAGGATTGGGATGCAGGATGGAGTCCCCAGGACAACACGCAATTTGCACTGTACACCCATGGGAATACCCTGAGACCCAAGCATATGACACATGAAGTAAGGGAGTGCTCAGTAATATTTATGATGATAATGAAATAAAGTAAAAAAACGTATTAACACCTATCCTAATCTAACCTATCCTAACTATACATAACCCACAACAGAGCCTAACTACTCTATGCTACACTTTCCTAACACATTTAACGACACACTCTAAACATTCACCCCCCAAACCTCTTATATCACAGGATACATGCAGGACAACATACACTAAACTACACATTTACTATCACTAAACACATATATATATTTTTTGTATTTAATTTTGTTATAATTTTTTTGTATTTTTTTGAAAACATATAATAGCCCCAACATCACCCCCCCACCCACATAGTAAAACATTAGAAGTAGAAGCCCCACCCCCAAACCTACGTATCCTAACCAACCCACTAACCTATTCTAACCTAATGCCCACAAAAAACCTAGAAAAAAGAGGAGGGAGGGGAGTTAACTTGGGAGGAGTGACATAATGCCATTCAGAGGTTGGCCCTTTTCAGTCTTTTCTTAATGTTCTTGAGGGCCTTGGTATTCTTGGCCACCTCCTGTTCAATGGAGTCCAACTTTTGGAGGACCTGTTGTACATCCCTCTGTATATCTGTTATGACACTCATGTCCATGGCAGCAGATGTGGTTGGCTGTGTGATGGTACTAGAGGGTGCAGCAGCTGGAGCAATATTTATGTTGGCAGCTGTGGGCCCCTGCACAGCTGTGGTGCTTGGTCTAGCCTGTGTGGGCAGTGTGGGTCCCCCTTGGCTGAATGCCCCCCACTCACCAGTGGAACACTCCGAGTGATAGTGGCGTGCCATCCTCCTGATCCCAGAACCCACTGCCAATATGTGCCTATAGCGCACTGCCCTCTTCTGAAAGGCATAGAGTTGGTCGTTATTCATGTTGGCAGCTGTTGAAATGAGACAGGCAACCATCAGTGTCAGCATTGTGTGGAATATGTACAGTAAATTAGCTTACTCTCTACATCGAATTGCACATACACTCCTATTCACAATCCTGATGATACAATGGCCCTGATGGATGAAACGACAATGCTGCCTTAGCACCGTTTCCTTTGTACCATAGCCACCCACAACAAGATTAGGTAACAAACAAAATTAGATCTGCTTAGACTTTGTACCATGTGTGACAATGCTAAGGCAGCGTCAAATTCACATTGACCAGGGCCACTATTCCTCTTCATATGTGTCAAATGTTCCAACATACATCACCTCAAACTTGTTTCTGTTATTGGGAGTATGGGATGCTGTTGTTAACCATAATGGTTCAGTGCTGATAGGTACACATGCAATCCTGATCAATATGACTGTCACCTACACTGTGAGCATTACATCTACCTACAAATTTGTTGTTCCCACCCCATGTGCCTCAGGGGATATGGTAATGCAGATCAACATCTCAACTGTCCAGGTCGTCCACCAATGCATGCCCACTCATACATGGAGTCAAGGAGTAGACCATAAGTTAGGTGATGACAAAAATGAATCTGGTATCGATAGGTCTATCACTTCTACATTCATGTGTCCAGGTGTAGACACCCATCAATACCTGATCAGCCAATACCATTCCTCACACACCCATAACCGTGCCAGCGCACAATTGGACTTGACCTGCATGCATGCCTATTACATTCCATATAAGTGTCATGTAAGTGGACTGCTAAATTAGTGGCACTATGCTGGGGGACAAATGCCCACACAATCCTACATGTACATTACAATACAGGGATGCACCAATCTGTCTACAAAATGGTGCATCACTGTGTTGTGGGAATGACGGTGTGTTCCAGTGCAATTACATCCACAACAGTGCACTGCTAAGTCATATATGGAGCTATATGTGGCTTTTCATCACCTTGTTTACACAATGCTAGCCATTGAGCGCCAGAAGCCTCACAAGATATTACTCTCTGCACATGCATGGGGAACCATGTAATGTGACACAGTGTCACCAGCCTACTTTGATTTCTGATCATTTGACAGCTCATCACTTCTAGCACTGGGTGCAAAACTCATGAGTCACTCACACAAAACACTTCAACACTACACAGGACAGACAAAATCACACTTACTGGATACATCTGGGTCCTCAAATCTTGCCACTTCACCTATGGTGTAGAGTGGCAGTCCACCTGAAATATAAGGATGGGAAACCATGGTTAGTATCACATCACTGTCACTACTAATGGACAACATATGGCAGTATGTACTATTTCAGAAGAGTGAGGTAATTGTCCAGGTTGTGGACAGTGCAACAGACACACTACTGCAAACTCACAATGAGACTGCCACTCTGGTGACTAAGTGCATAAATCTGCACTCTTACTCTGCGCCATGTAGTACTACACCCTGCAACAACCATGTGTGGCAAATCTTTAGAAGATGGAACTTCATGGAATGCGATGGAAATGGTTGACAGATAAATGACACGACCCTTGTGCTCTGCAAGACAACTGATTCAGGTATTCTGGCTTGTCCTGCAAGGCACACAGAGGCACTTTGTGTAGGACAAGCAGCCAAATAGTTAGTCTGCAGTTTCCATGCATTGAGTAATCCATGACTGATAAGTCACAGTTGGGTGATGGCATCAAATGGCTAACTGCCAGTGCCCCCTAAGGCGGTTATACCCCCTTTGTAAACATGATGGCAGGGATGACATATGTGAAAGTCTGACATTATTGCACCATACATGGATTGTTGTACTTTGTTGTCACAATCCACTTACAAATGGTATGCTGGCAGTGTCTTGGCTTATCATCCATGACACAATGCTGGGGCACAGATGTTGGCATGGCCCCTGAAATGTGTGACTTAGTGATGGATGTGCATGACTCTCCTAACATCTGACTTGCATTGGTAAAATGGTAGGCTATGTGAAGCCCATGCCCATACTGGCACAGTGACACTTCATTATGGTTGCATGCAGCCTGTCCACAAGCATTGCATGCAGCACACCAACACATCTGCTTCTGTCATTCAAGTGCAGTGAACAGTAATTAGTTAGTCAATGGGGTAGTCACCAACAGGCCCATCAATCACCACACCAAGATAGTCCAGAAGATCCTGCTCCCTGGCCACAAGATCAGCCCAGCGATGCTTCAGCTGATGGCCGTTGCGACTGCTGTGGTACACCATCTTCAGGCATTGGAGCACCTTGTCCCACCGCAGCCACCTTGCCTCCATACGTTAGCCCTGGATCACACGGCCACCCATCTCTAGCATCAATGGGAGGTAGTGGGCTACCAGCCAAACAAAGCCTCCCAGCTCCTCCTCCCCCTGCCAGACATTGCACTGGGGTACAGGTTGAAAAAATGTAAAATGTAGTTTTAAGAAACAGAAATAATGAAAGGAAACTTAACACCCGAAAATTCACTAACCCAACCAACCCACCTATTGAACTAACCCAGACAGACACCACACAGCACAGGTACAAGGTAAAATACACTAGACACACACATTCACAGACACTGGGACTAATAACACTCAAATACAACAGAAAACACAACAGGAGGGACAACACAAGATACAATAAAGACCAAGAAGACACCACCAACTCCAAAACACAATCACACAGTCAAAAGAGGCACAGACTGTATAGAGAAAGTGAAAGTACACCTACTGTACCATGGCTGTAACCAGGATTTCCTATTACATCACTTCCTTTGCCCTTGTGTCACGTTTTCTGTTATGCGTTTATTTGTTTGATGCATCTGATATTTGTGTGAGTATTTCTGACGTGCGTCTATTTATATTGACGCATTACCCCTATGCGTCAAATCAATAGTAAATCAGTATTGCGATGAGTGCAAAGGTGGAAAATACGCTAAGGGCCCATGGGTCATTTAATTTGCGTTTGCGGATATTTTCTACGTATTTGCGTAATTTATTTTTACTCTATTCTTGATTGCATGTTTTTGACATTTGTTAGTGTTTGCACCCTTTGTCAACATACATATTGTATGTGCTAGGCTGCAGTATGGCATTTTGTGTATGGCCACATGTGGTAGTCCATTGTACAATGTGATTTGTGTGTGATTGGTGTGTTACACCAATATGTGTGTTACAGAATCAACAGCATGCAAATATATAAACATCATGCATATTTCTTTATGTGTGACAACAGTGTATCCACATACGTATGGCAGTCACTACTATACAAGAGTCATGGTATGTGATTGAGAATTGTGGTCAATTATGTGCTGTGTGTAGTTGTCTTACAGAGCATCACATTTCATACAACATTCACAGCTCAGGCATTGTTGATGATGGCTGATGAATGTAATATGGCAAATGTTACCCGACAAATGTCTCTATATGTTTATCTTGTGTATATGGATGACTTGTGTGTGGCGTAAACATATGTCTGACATGTGTACATTTTTGCTACATACTGTGAATGACACACTCAGCCTACATTCCAACCATATCATGTATTGAACACAATAGACAGTTGAAAATCATAACATTTTGCTTTGTAATTACAATTACTTTGTGGTGGACCTGCAGCCCTAGCTGCATATGTTCTCATCCATTCTGATGCGCATTCTATAGACCTGTCCATGCAAAGTTAGAGGTGATGTGTACCCTGCAACAAGATTGGGCTCCATGGCAGTGGCAGGAGTGATTTCCAGGGATGTACTGTGCATGCTCCATATCTCCCATTGCTTGTCATACCTGTGCTAATCATGTTGACCATTGTCACCAATGACGGCCCTACCTTGCCACACATGCTCCATGCAGCCATTGCAACTCTCACACTGAGTTGTGCTAGTGGTCTGTTCAAACATTACAGTCTCACCATATTTTGACATCCATTGCCTCACGTGTGGGCCCCTTATTCAGCTCATTTTTAGACATGTTGTTGTTGTGTGTGATGAGTTATTGTCATACAAGTTGGCAACGTGGGTGTAATTAATATGTTGTGGTCCATAAACTGTGTCCTTCAGTTGTCACATTCAAGTTATGTGGCTAATTGTGATGTGTGTGATGGTAACAGTTCACTCTTATGCTTCACATGTTATGTTGCTACAGTACTCATCAGATTTGTATTTGTGACATGCTCCGTGAGGTTAGACTAATAATCCTAAAGTATACGTCTAAGAGATTGAAGACACCAAAGCCGGATTATGTGAATGAGTGAGATGTTTATTGACAAAATGTACAAGGTGAGTTACATGATGATTATGTGAAGAAGTTCTGTACAATGTGCAGTCTGTGGTGTATCCCAGCAGCTGTGTTGTGGTCTTCTCCCTCATTTCCTTCTCCACCATCCTCCTCCTCCTCCTCCTCAGGCAGGTCATCAACCTGCTCATATAATGGTACGTTCATCTTTACAAATATGTTGTGCGGGATAGCACAAGTGAATATGATCTTGCAGACCATTTGTGGGGTATATAGGAGCCTGCCTCCTGTGATGTCCAGGCACCGGAATCTGGACCTCAGGATGACAAATGTCCTACCAACAATGGTCCATGTCCTCCGATGTCCCTACCTATATATGCACGCTCTGCTGCTATGCTTGGGTTGTGAAATGGGGTCATTATCCATGGCTGTATGCCATAACGCAGATCCTCTGCAAACGATTACAGGAGTAATTAGTTGTTAGGGCTTGCAACAGGTAAGTCATGTAGCATGGCAGTTGATATTAGGAGCTGGTTGTGGCTCATATGTATTTGTGTTTTTGTGTGAGTTCCTATCCTTGTGTGATCTTTCCTCAGCACTAAGTTGTTGGACATGACAATCTTGTGTTTGGGTCAAGGACCTGGAACATTTGATTTGAATTCCACACTGATATTCATTATGTATGTACCATGCGTTGTGTAGTGCACCTTTGTATCAGTGTTCTGTCACTAGAGGGGACATGACACATCCTAACAACACAATGGGGTCAGATGTAGTGGCAACATGGTAGCACTACAGTGCCTGGACAACCCATCCCTTTTGACATGTGTCATTGCAGATGAGGTGTGACACTTTGGGCCTATGAAATTGGTTAGTGTAAATGCACTACGTCTCCTAAATTGGCTGCTGTATCCTGCAACATTTCATGCAAGAATGCCTCATGTGTGACATGTTCCTTGGCAATCCTTTGTTGTCCCCTGCGCCAGTTACTCATGTGTAGCCATGCACCAATGCTACCCACACTACACCAGGGTACTTGGCTATCTGCCTTGTGAAGGTGGATGTATCTGTGCAGGGCGGTACACTGTCCTGGACATATGCTTTTTTGATGGCCTAATGGCTCTTTCTGTGTGTGCAGCCATGTGCAGCATGCATTTGTGCCACATTCATCTGAGTTCGTAGCACAGTCTACTTTCTTTTTACAACCTGCATACTGCACCCCTGGGGTGGTAGTTGTTCTTGGCACTTCCTCAGGTTGTAGGGGACAGCTACATGTGAGTCTGCACCATCATGCGATGTATCTTGTGGTGACAGACCTGCAGAGAGAAACATTGCATACCCCTTCCACTCCACGCTACATACAGCATGGGAAGGTGGCCAATTTACAATGTGGCTTCAAGTAATGATGAAATGGTCATCTGCCAAGATGTACATACAGTGCATGCCATGACTATGGAACTGTGGGCTATTACATTGTTCCCTTGGTGTTTCTGAGTGGCAGCTACTGTTTGTGTCAGCCATGAGGTGTCCAAGGGTGTGTTTCCCATTGTCGCAGGATGATCACCATAACTAGCAGTGTCTCTCCTATCTTCCAAAACATTAATGTGTATTTCTACTGTCGATACACATGCACAGTGCAGGCTATGGGGTGTAGTTGAGCTACTTAGCAAATGTGTCCCTTGGAAAGTGGATGTAAGGTCAGTGATGTCCTGTTGTCTCCTACTGGGTCCCACTATGACATCCATGATCTGCATTGTCTGACTGTGTCTCTGCCTTCAGTTAGGCCATTTATTATATCTGGTACAGAAATGATGGTGTTGTGAGTCAGTGAGTGTTGCATGTGAGGTTGCGCTACAGTAACTGTGGTTCCACTTTTCACACATCTGGCACATTGTATGTGATGGGCATTGGTCTTGTATTCCTATGTGTGTGAGCCAATGCGTCAGGCAGATATCTGTGCACACTACAGGTAAGTTAGGTATATGTTGATGAGATGCAGTTGATGTACGCGCAAGATGTGTGGTGTTTGATCTTTGTTCTGGCAGTGATTTGCTCGGCATGACTTGAGACATCTGTGCTTATTTGGAAGTTACATGACATGGGCATGGTGTATGCCTTTGACATGTCTGTGCTATTGTTTGTTTGGTGTAGTGTGTGTGATGTGTACGTAGTAGGCAACCTGAGGGAACTTGTGGTGGTCTGTGAAGTTCTGCTGTTTTCAAAGGGTACATGTCTGCACCTGTCCTTCCTGTGGTGTGCTTGTCAAGTTGTGGGTGTGTTACGTACATGTGGGTGTATTTATTAGTGTTTTGCACTGAATGTGCTGTACTTCAGCATGGTGCATATGTGTTATCACCTGCACATGTGGTTAAACCCTGGTCATATGTTACTGTAGTGGTGAATGTCTTGTATGTCCGAAAGGGTTGGGGTGTTGTGTTTACATTACTAGATTTGTAGACTTACCCACAAGTAGGCCATTTCCAAATTGTCCATCCTGGAATTGTTCATTGATCGTACTTTGCTGGAATATGTAGGCATCGTGGACAATCCCAGAATACTTGGCCAACATGTTTATGAATAATAGCGGTGGTTCACTATGGCCTGCACTGGAATGCGTGTGCTTGCGATTCCGGTATAGGTGCTCTGTTGCTGCAGGTGGCACGAGCCAGACATGGGTGCAGTCAGTTGTACCTAGCACATGCGAGAAGCCATGGATTTGATAGAACCCCTGTTTGTTCTCCCGCTGCTTTTGCTGGGTGTTGGGGAATTTGATGTGGCAGGGTGTCAGGGAGATGATGGTGTCTAACACATTTGGCAGGAATGCAGAGAACGATGGCTGTGAAACACCACCAACCAGTGCACCCGTTGTTTGGAATGAACCACTTGCCAGCATGTGCAGGACATCGAGCAGCTTTGTAATAGGTGGTATGTTGTGTGAGGTCTGCAGGCTGGCTACAATTTGTGGCTCAATGTGGTGCAGCAGGTGTAGTATGGCTTGCCGGTTGAGTCAATAAGTCTGAATTATGTCCAGATACCTGAGGCCAAGGAGGGTTGTCCTGGTTCTGAAGACCCTCTCCTACCTTCTGCGTTGCCTTTGTGCGCTGTGTTGTCGTGCTGGTGATTGCTGGAGTTGTTGTTTTCCTCTGCGCCATCTTGCAAGATGTATCAGTATCACCTGCATCTTCTCTTGTGGGTTGTAATGTTGCTTCTGTATGTTTTCCTTACGTAGTGGTGTGTTTGCCTCATTTTAACACCTGCCCTGACCCAGGTGTTAAATTTTGATGCAAGTTGGTATTAACATAATTTTTGGGGTCCGCCAGGAGGTGGGAACCTTTGCGTCTTTTTTGCCCAGGTGGTTAAATATGGCGCTAGGGTGTTTGAGTCATTTTTTTGGACGGGAACACCTACCCTGCATCTCATTGAAGCAAAGAGGTTTCACGCATCCAGAAAATGCTGTTAACACCAATCATTTGATGCTAGATGGGTCTAGCATCAAAATATAAATATGGCGTTGGATTTGCACTGAATGAACGTAAAAAAATTACACTAATTCAGCGCAAACAGGGTATAAATATGCCCCACGCGCAGCTGATTGACCAAACAGACATCCTCCCAAAGCTAATTTCTGAACACTCATCCATTACCATATCTCTAAATAGGCACCGATGTGAGACCATCTTGTAAAATTTGGAGGTTCAATGATGAGTCAGGTAGATGTGGCATCCAAAGACACCATTGAAAATATCATACTAAACCACATCAAAGACAACTCGGCCTTAGATACTTCACCCTCTACCTATTGATAAACAATTTTTTATTATTTTAAAGGTGCAGGTGCAAAACATGTGATACAGGACATTCTGTAAGTTCCCAGTCCATAGCATCATTAAGCACCGACAACAGGGCATTTCAATAAATACAGAATATGCGTAACAGGACTACCCTGCCACCACCTAACCCATTACCTCCAGCCATGGCTTCCACACCCTATCATGTTTTCGAGCGCAACCCGAGCTTCATACACCAGTTTTTCTTGCCCAGCACACCAGTTCACACCTCTTCTCCACTGTTGCAGCGACGGGCCCCTAGAGGAGTTCCAAGTAGCCGCGATATCCCTCTTGGCTACGAGCAGGGCAGTACCCGCAAGAGCGCGTTTCTCTCGTGTTCCACCCATGTCATCCATCACCCCCAACAAAATCAGTTTTGCGGACATCTGCATCTCTAACCCCAGTATGCCACTGAGTTCTCGAACCACCTTTCCCCATAACAGTCTGCAAGAACTTGAAAAATAGATCAAATCCCTAAAGGCTTCTCATAGTCTATTCCAGATACACAAACCCTTTCCACCCTAACCCATAAAAAATAAGAATACAATAGTATCCTGAGTGAGAAAGTTGGGGTCTGGATTAACAAATACAAAAGCCTAAAAATTTGTGAAGCAAACAAGGCTGGTAAAATGCTGGCATCATATTTGAAACATAAACAGCCCCACAAGGGCATTAGTGCACTCAAAGATAAATTGAATGTAACCCATACGAGCCCTCAAAAAATCATGGCCATCTTCAGAGACGTTTATAAATCTCTTTATGATGATGACTCAAACTCTTCTACTGAGAAATGTAGGGATTACCGAAATATCATACAATTACCCGCTATCCCTGACCTAGAGAAGAGGACGCTTAGCTCACCACTCACACTAGAAGAAATTACAGAGGCTATCAAATCTCTTAAACCACACATAGCCTCGGGACCTAATGGATTTCCTACTAACTTTTATAAAACATTTGCCTCTACCCTTATCCCTACACTTCTTGATGTCTTCCATCACTTTTCAAGTTTAGGCACCATTGTAGGCACAGCCAGGCACAGCCAGTGAGGCTACCATTGTAGTGATCCCAAAAGAGGGTATGGATTCGACCCAAGCCAAAAACGACAGGCCAATTTCCTTAATTAATCTGGATGCAAAAATATACACCAAAATCCTATGCAAAAAACTAGAACCTCTTTTGCCACATCTGATTAACCATATACAGGTGGGTTTCATGAAGAACCAACTATCTAGTGACAACACTAGGCTCCTATGCCATATTATTGATAAAGCCAAATGTACAAACTTGGATACCATGGCAATAACCCTAGATGCCGAAAAGGCATTCAAGAGAGTCTCCTGGACATTCCTACATGAAACTCTTCTAAAGTGTAATGTGGGCGAAGCCTTTACTAAGATGATCATTGCCCTTTTCTGCCAAAGTGAGAACTGACAGCACACTTTCCCCTGCCTTTAACTTAGAAAGAGGTACTAGACAAGGCTGTCCCCTATCCCCATCTCTATTCATTTTGACTCTTGAGCCCTTACTCCATAGCATTCAGATTAGCACTTCCTTCTCCAATCTTACCTTTGATGAAACTACGGCGAAGGTGTCAGCTTATACCGGCGACATTTTGATCATGAGCGTGAATGCCACTCACTCAATTCCTTCATTATTGCAGACGTCAAATATGCCCTGGTTGCAGGCTATAAACTCAACTGGAACAAATCTGAAGTTAAGAGTTTAAACAATATCTGCACTAGTGACCTCCTACATTCTACAGGGCTATTCTGGCAACCCCTATTCATAAAATATCTGGGTCTAGAATTTGACTGGGACCTGTTAGAAACCCTTCAACAAAAAGAAAAATTGACTTTAAAGAAAATAAAAAATGTATTAGATGGATAGAACCCTATATTTATCACTTGGTGGGACTGCATAGAGACTATCAAGATGATGGTGACCCCGATAGTCAATTACTTTATAAGCATGTTGCCTCTAGTAGTAGCTAATGATTTTGAACCAAAAACTTGACAAGTTGTTAACAAAATTTATATGGTAGAACAAACGCCCTAGAATTTTCATCAAAAAACTTTGCCTCCCTACAAATCTAGGAGGAGCTAACCTGGCCAATTTGATGAATTACCAAACTTCTTTCTTAGCCAGACAAGGTTGTTAATGGCTTTCCCAATCTCTGGATTTGTATTGCTGTGTATTGTTGCTGTGTTACTAGAATCTGTTTAAGTAATTTGTATTGCCGTGTATTGTTGCCGTGTTGCTAGAATCTGTTTAAGTAATTTAGCATTGTCTTGTATTGTTGCTGTGTTGCTAGAATCTGTTAGATATTTGTACTGCCGTCTACTCTTGTTGCATTTTTCTGTGCGTCTCTGACCTCCTGGCCCGTATATCTTTCGCTTTTGCCAGCTCTCACTGTCTGTTTCATGCTACCAGCTCCGGTCAGTCTCTGCTCCCCATGCCGCAGCCTCCCCCGCGGCCCGCCCCCCTTGCACACCCATTGGCCCTCCCTCCCACCTCCCAGCTGCTCCACCCTCCCACCTCACCCTCTTAATGGTGGCCGCTGAGCAGAGCCCCGTGTAAACTCCCTGACCAGGTTCTGGCCAGGAGTTTCACTTGGCTCCACCAACCTTGCCCCCGTGCCCCTGTGACTGTCGACTGCCGCCTGGACAGCAGTTCGAGGCCCTCCTCCACCCGCAGGCACCCACCTGCGCCTCATCCCTGGTGCCTAGTGGTAGGCTTTCCCTGCTTTCGTCGCGTGAGTAATCCTCTCTGTGTTTGCTATAATCTGTTTAAGTAATTTGTATTGCCATGTATTGTTGGCGTGTTACTAGAATCTGTTTAAGTAATTTGTATTGCCGTGTATTGTTGCCGTGTTGCTAGAATCTGTTTAAGTAATTTTGTATTGCCATGTATAGTTGCCGTGCTGCTAGAATCTGTTAGATATTTGTACTGCTGTCTACTCTTGCTGCGTTTTTCTGCGCGTTTCTGACCCCCTGCCCCCGTATATCTTTTGTTTTTGCCGGCTCTCACCGCCCGTTTCTTGCTACCGGCTCCGGACGGTCTCTGCTCCCCCTGCCGCTGCCTCCCCCGCGGCCCGCCCCCTCGCACACCCACTGGCCCTCCCTTCCACCTCCCAGCTGCCAGCCCCTCTGGCCCCCCTGACCCAGCCCCCCCAGACAACGCTACTCAACTCCCACACTCCACTCCTTCAACCCAGGAATACTCCCCGCCTGCACCCAAGCCAACCCCAAACACATGCAGGGACCTTTCACCTGCAACACCAGATACACCCACACGCCCCACCCCAACCCCAACGCTCCCCACAACAAACACCACAACTCCGATGCAGAAGACTCTCATACGCCCTACCCCAACCCCAACGCTTCCCACAACAAACACCACAACTCCGACCCAGAAAACTCTCACACAGTCCCCACCCACCCCAACAGGCCCTATCCCTACACCAACAAGCCCCACAGCCCGAACACACTCCACAACAACACCACCACAACCCACAGCAACACCAAACCCCCCACACCAACATCATCGTGCACAACAATAACAGCCCCCACAACCACCTCAACTGCATACTCCTAAACACCCATTCCTTACACAAGCATGCCATCGAACTCTGGAACCTTGTCACATCACACTCACCAGACATTGTCTTCCTCATGGAAACTTGGATGAACCACTCATCTGAGCCAGACATAGCCACAGCCACCCCAGATGGATACAAACTCCATCGCCGAGACCGCCTAAACAAACCAGGAGGCGGCATCGCCATAAAACACAAAAACTCCATTAAGGTCACCACCAACACACATGACACCCTAGACAGCGCAGAACACATGCATTTCCTAATTCACATAAACAACAACACCACCCTCAGAGGAACTCTCATCTACAGACCACCAGGGCCTCGCCTCCCCTTCTGTGATGCCATCGCTGACACCATCAGCCCTCACGCCCTCACCTCCACAGACTACATCCTCCTCGGTGACTTTAACATTCACCTAGAAAACCCCCATGACCACAACTCCTCATCCCTTCTAGATAACCTCACGATCCTCGGACTCAAACAGCTGGTCACAGCACCCAGCCACTCAGCAGGACACATTCTAGATGCAATCTTCACCTCGAGCAACCACATAACCTACACTCACACCACCAAACTCCACTGGACTGACCACCACTGCGTCCACTTCTCCTTCTCCAAACCCCCCACACACCACCACCAACACATCACACCTTAACGAATGTGGGACAAGATCCCCACAGAGCACCTGAACTCCCAACTCGCACAGAATCCCCCCACACCTATGACCCCAACATTGCTGCCCATAACCTCACACAATGGATCACAACCTGCGGAGACTCACTTGCCCCCCTCAGAAGAAACATCACCACCCGCAACATCAAGAAAGCCCCCTGGTTCACCACTGAACTCCAAGCCTCCAAACGTGAATGCTGCAAAATGGAGAAAGCTTGGCGACAGGAACCCTGAACCACCAACTACTCCACCCTCAAAACCACCATTTGCAAACACCACCAACTCATACGCACCACCAAAAGAGCATACTACAAGGAACGCATCTCACAACAGCAAGGAACTCTTTACCATCATCAAAGAGCTCTCCAAACCCAAAGCCAGCAACATTGACCCCACACACACACAACTCCTCTGGGACTCCCTCTCCAACCACTTCCACTTCAAAATCTTAGACATACACAACAGTTTCACACCTCACGCACCCGCCACACACACCACCGACTCGATCAGCAAAGACCCACCACCCCCCCCAACCTACTACTCACCTGGGCCTCTACTAACGACGAAGAAACTGAAATAACAATGAATTCCATCCACTCAGGCTCCCCCTCGGACCCTTGCCCCCACTGCATTTACAACAAAGCCAGCCCAACCATCGCTCCCAAGCTTCGCAACATAATCAACAGCACTTTCAACGCCGCCACCTTCCCAGACCCCTGGAAGCACACAGAAATCACCGCTCTCCTGAAAAAGCCCAAAGCAGACCCTGATGACCTCACCAACTACTGCCCAATTTCACTCCCCCCTACCCCACCAAGGTCGCTGAGAAACTAGTGAACACCCGCCTGTCCCACTTCCTAGAGGAAAACAACACACTCAACGCCTCCCAGTCTGGGTTCCGCAAGAACCACAGCACGGAAACCGCCCTCATCGCATGCACTGACGACATCAGAACCAAAGTCGACAAAGGCGAGACCGTCGCACTCATCCTCCTGGACCTCTCCGCTGCCTTCGACACTGTCTGCCATCAAACACTCCGCACACGCCTCCACAACGCAGGTATTTGACACAAGGCCCTAGACTGGCTGACCTCCTTCCTCACCGAAAGAACCCATAAAGTCCGCCTCCTTCCCTTCCACTCCACAGCCTCCAAAATCATCTGCGGAGTCCCCCAAGGGTCCTCCCTCAGCCCCACCCTTTTCAACATTTACATGATCCCGCTCGCCAACATTCTCCGACCAAACGGAATCACCATCATATTCTACGCGGACGACACCCAGCTCATCATCTCCCTCATCCGAAACCCTAACCGCCAAAACCAACCTCCACGCTAGACTCCTTGACACCGCAACATGGATGACAGCTAACCACCTCAAGCTCAACTCCAACAAAACCAAAGTCATCATTTTCGGCCCCAACAAAACCATATGGGACTACTCCTGGTGGCCCAGCGCCCTAGGCCCCCCACCAACACCCTCAAACCACGCACGTAACCTCGGCATCATCCTGGACCCCTCCCTCTCCATGACCCAGCAAATCAACACCATCACCTCCTCCTGCTTCAACACACTCCGCATACTGCAAAAAACCTTCAAATGGATACCCATAGAGACCAGAAAGACCGTCACCCATGCACCAATCAGCAGCAGGCTAGACTACAGTAACGCCCTCTACGCCAGTACCACACTCAAACTCAAACGCAAACTCCAGAGGATCCAGAACGCAGCCGCCCGCCTCATCCTGGACCTCCCACGCCATGAACACATCTCCCCACACCTCAGGTCCCTTCACTGGTTTCTGATTGACAAGAGGATCACCTTCAAAATCCTCATCCACGGACACAAATCGCTCCACAACGCAGGATCAACCTACCTCAACGAAAGAGTGAACTTCCACACTCCCACTTGCCACCTCCGCTCTGCCGACCTCGCTCTCGCCACAGTCCCCCGCATCCAACACGCCACCACCGGAGGCAGATCCTTCTCCTACCTCACCCCCAAGGCCTGGAACTCCCTCCCCACCAACCTCCGCAAGACTCAGAACCTCCTGCTCTTCAGAAAGAACCTCAAGAAGTGGCTGTTCGAACAGTAATCAACCCCCCCCCCCCCCCCCCACCAGCGCCCTGAGACCCTCACGGGTGAGTAGCGCGCTCTATACATTTCTTTGATTGATTGATTGATTGATAATGCTTCTATCTATCACAACCAAATCCTCCCTTCCAACCAAGTATATCTTTAATAATACAAAAAGGGCTCTTTTGAAGCTTGATAGACTTTTGGAAACCCCAGTTGCCCATTCAAACCTAACCTCACTCTGGTATATTCCTAAAATCATAATTCAGGCTGTGTCCATATTGGTGCTCATGGGCATCTAAAGGCATCCATTTTTTTAAAACAGAGAACTACAACAACTATATAATCTATTAGATTTACACTTTTGTGGCTTCCTTAAGCTCAAAGCTGGTCTATCTGAAACTAAATGCCTCAATATGGACCCTTGTCTTTTCACGATCAACTCCTTCTTTAATAAATCCAGCCACCATTCCTCCAAATTTGACCACCTCTTAAAACCTAAAACTACACATCTGACCTCAAAATTAATGAAGAAATGGCATACACTAGAGTCTATCTCTCCAGATGATTGGGGCCAGATTTTGAAATTTGTAGTCTCTCACAAAATCACTCACTCTTTATCTCAAACAAAATACTGGCTCCTGCAACAACACTCTGGGCTCGCTCTTGCCTTCATGAGATGTCTCTTAGAGCGGACTCAACATGTTGGAACTGTAATAAAGCCACTGGTGATCTTTCACATTTAATTTTTACCTGAAGCACTGTTTCCTATTTCTGGGACTGCATATTCAATTTTATCCAAACCCTATCTTGGATCCATATGAAACAGGATTTTTTCTCATCCAAGGTTTCCTTGACCCACAGCTCAAGACACATAACAATAGTCTTCTGGTATACATATTACAGTCTGTGGCCTGTAAGCCAGTCCTCACTAACTGGAAAAACACTGCTACCACCTCTTTCAAGTCCTGGTTGAACTGGGTCTCTTCATTAAGGGATGCCAATAACACGACTCTCCAAAACTCCCCCTGGAGACCACAGTCCAGATCTGTATGAAAGACACTAGATAACTATTTCGCCAATACCAAACCTCCATGAGTCCCTTAGCGCACCATGAAATGGTTGCATAGTCCTGACTTACCACGAAATCCTTTCTTGTATGACACCAGACTGGTACCGTTTTGAAAATGTATTTGTTGTCACTTCTAACTATAGGATTGTCATGCCTACTGCCGTAATCTCTTGACTCACTTTTTACTTTTATGTTTTATTTCACATTCAGAACTTGGTTTAGTTTTTGTTTTATTTTCCCTTGTTTCCCATTCATTGTGTTAATCTTTTTTTGTAAAAGAGAATAGTACACCTTACTTGCCTTTTCCATTATGTGTTTTGCATTGATGTATCATGGAAACTATTAATTTTTGTCTTTTTGCATAAAATCCAATAAAGTAATTTGAAATTTAAAAAAATACTTTATTTGGGTTCTGCTTCCTAAAACATACCATCTTATCATGCCTCTGCTTTTATTAAGTAACATACAATATAGTGCCCTAATAGAATATGCCCAGGTAGCTAAAGGCCAGATGTACCAAAGGGTTTTTCCTATTCTGCGTCAATGGGGAAATGTGTTCGTACATATGGCCCTAAAAGAGGTAAAACAGGTAACAAGTGTAAATATTTTCTGATATCACTGGTTCACTGTCGGTCATCAAAAAACAAAATTGGTTTTGTTTCTGATGGAATATATCGTATCCATGCAACAGTGAAGAGAATTCTCTTGTTTAGATGTGATGGTAGACAGTATGTATTCTATTAACAAGTAGTAGAAGTTGCCCCTGTAAGAATTTGCATTATTGTTTGGGGTGGGTGACTACCATCTCAAGAAATAATCACACCCTGTATCAGGGTGAACCCTCAAAATCAATAAATTAACCTGTGCTCAAACTCCTGGTAGCTCTGGCACAATGCAGACAAGCTTTATTTAGGGAAACGTATGAACTACTTATGCAGTATCAAAACAGTAATAAAGTTGAAATGTAATAAAATTTGAAACCAAATTAGAAAAATAGATTAACCTTTCACAAAAATGACACAAATCCACTAAGAGGAACCGGAGATATATGTTTTTAAAGTATTAATGAACATAATATATGACACATCAACATATAAAAGCCAACATAATACCAACCTGTGCTCGACCATACTTGGAATTCTGAACAGTAAACAATCATTATCACCCTGCATCATTAATGTGTGCCATCATAGCATCTTTAGAATCTATACATGTTGATAGCTCCCTCCAATCATGGTGGGAGATAGAAGGGATCAACGGGGGGTAAAAACAACTTTACTAGTGTCTAGTCTGGCGGGGTAAGAGATGGTAAGAGTACCACCTGTTCATAAGGGGGTTCAGCACAGTGGGAGCAACACAATAGAGGCAGGAGGATAGAGAAGGCCCCTGCCATGCGCCAGGCCTGTGGTATCATTATTTTAGGGTTATGGGAAGAATCATGTCTTAGGTTGAGGTTCATAAGGAAGAGTCTTTTCGAGGCCCTTAACAGGGCAATGTTAGTGTTTAGGGCGAGGGCAGCGCTGCAGCTACTAGGGATATGTTCTGGGTTCCAGCCTCAGCAGTCGATTGTGAAGCTTGTATTTCTGCTAATTTGAGTAGGTAAGTGTCCCATAATGCGGCCACTCCATTCCCGCCCCGGGGTCTGTGATCTGGCGCCATTGCATTGGCTTCTGCCGTGGCCCATTGCGAGGTTGTATGTATCCAATGATCAATATTGGGGGGGTTGTGCTGCCTTCCATGACATGGCAATCAGCCTCTTAAACAGTATTAACGCTAAGTCTACAAATTTTAAATAATGTTTAGTCGTCTTAGTTCTTTTTGTGAGCCATAGAAGACAAAGGAGTGAGTCTATTGTGAGCGGCGTATCTATGATCTTTCACACATATAGTAGGACTCGGGACCACACAGGGCGTAATGTAGGACACTCCCATGTCATGTGTGAAAAAGTGGCATCATTGTGCCCATATCTTGGGCAGTGGGATGAGGTGCCCGGAAATATTTTATGTAGGTGATGCAGTGTTAGGTATGTTTGGTGTAAATAGTTGAACTGTGTATACTTCAATGTACTGTTACATGAAACATACTTCAACCGTTCAAATGCCATTTCCCATTGTTCGTTAGTTAAGTTCATGCCTAAGCGATCTTCCCATTTGGCTTTACTTCGTGGGTGACGGACAGTTTGAGGTTCACGCAGTTCTAAATATAGTGCCGAGATTGCTTTGCGGTTTTGTCCCTGAGATGGCATACAGTGTAGTCCGCTATGGGTTGGAGGTTCAGCTTGTCCCAACTGCCATGTTTTGCCTACCATCGTACTCACCACATTGTGAGCAAGGAATTGCCCTGGGCCCAGGCCATGTGTTTCCATAAGGTCCAGGAAGGGTAACAGCAAACCTTCACCATACAAATCCCCTAAACATCGTACCTCGCCGACTTCCCAGGGGGCAAAATTGTACAGTCACTGAAGGCGTCTCAATCAAGGTATTTCCCACAACGTGAGCTGTGAGGAGTACGGCATCAACTCCTTCAATGGTTGGATGTATCACTTCCACACTAACTGTGCTGTCCGCATAAGCAGACCGGGATCAGGGCATCGCGACCCAGTGTCTAGCAGCCATTCAAGCACCCCTCCCTCGCCTAGTGTGGCCCGTACTATGTCCCCTTCCATCGTCTGGTCACCGGCTATCCAACGCATGGGCCATTGCAAAGTAGCGTTCCATGTCAGGGACTGCCATTCCTCTTTCACCCATTGGTTCCTGGTTCCGACCATGTCCCCATATAAGGACTGTTAATAATCTTCTTAAAGTTCGAAAAAAGAATTTGATAGGGGCTACCGGCAGTGTTGCGAAAAAAATATAAAAGTCAGGGCAGCACCAGCATCTTAGCTATAGATGCCCTTCCCATAGGAGACATGGGAAGTTGTGTCCAGAAGGGCAGGGAGTGGCGTATTGACATCAGAGCCCTACCATGATTGCCTTCAAGTAGATCAGCCTCAGTATGATATATATGCAGCCCTAGGTATCGGAAGGTCTCCTGTGTTCAAGGAAGTCGCCCTTGGACACAGGGGACCTTGTGTGTGGATTGTGGGTTATACGTAGCATGCAGCGGGAAAACACAGGATTTCCCCCAGTTCACCCTTAAGCCTGATGCCTCAGTAAACCCATCCAACAGGTCAAAAAGAGTCTGGAGCACGCCCACTGTGCTTCTCAAATATATCAGAACATCGTCTGCATACAGTGAGGTTATGTGCCACTGTCGTCCCACCTGAATTCCCCAACCACGTCTCCTATTGCCATATATTGGCAAGGGTTCCATTGCTAGTGCAAATGACACCGGTGAGAGGGAACAGCCCTGGTGTGTACCCCTTTGTATAAGAAAGGAGAGAGAGATATGGGTGCCGGTTCGCACCCGCGCTTGTGGGACGGTGTATAATAGTGTCAGCCAGTGCAAAATTTGGAACCCAGCCCAAAGTGCCAGAGGGCCTGCGTTAAATTTAGCCAACCCAAGGTATCAAATGCCTTTTCGAAGTCTAGAGAGATGGCCACTGGGTGCCCAGTCTCCTTCGACACTGCTTCCATAATATGGCACAATCATCTAATGTTATGATGCGTGGCCCTGCGCAGTACAAACCCACATTGGTCAGGGTATATCAGGTGGTGAGTTAACGGTATCAATCTATTTGCAAGGATTTTACTCAGAATTTTGTGGTCAATGTTTAACATTGACAATAGGCGGTATGAGCTCACCTCAAGGGGATCCCTGCACGGTTTAGGTAGCACTATTATAAGTGCCTCACGAAGTGAGTCTGGTAGTCCCCTTGTTGGTGGGCGACTTCATACATGTCCAATATTCGCGGTGTAAGGATGTCCCTGAAGGTGGCATAGTATTCAACTGGGAACCCATCCGTACCTGGTGTCTTCCCCCTAGTCATTTGTTGGATTGCTAAATGAATCTCATCTATTTCTTGGGGTTTTTCCAACTCACTCACCTGGGGCTGCATTAAAAGAGGTATGGTGAGATCCTGCAAAAACAATTGGGTGTGATAGGGGGCAGAGCAAGCTGGTGAAGAGTAGAGTTGCTCATAATAAAGGGCAAAGGTTTCATTGATCGCCTCTTGCGTGTGCACCACCTGGCCTCTACAGTCACGGATCGCTCCCAGAATAGTGTGGGGGTCTCAAACCGCAACAGACATGCCAATGTGCATCGAGGCTTATCGCCTTCCGTGTGTTGTCGAATTAAATATGACTTATAATCTATGTTGCAAAGGCACTGCAGCTCCTCACGGTATACACCCCGTTTAGCTGTCAAGAGAGGACATGCGGGGTGGATCGCCTCCTTTTCAAGCTTACGAATGCTATCTTCTATGTCTGCCACTGTGTGTAAGAGGGAAGACCTTGATCCCCAGGAAGTTACTATACAATGGCCTCGTAATCCCACCTTCAGGGCATCCCACTCCACCCTTGAGTCATATAGTGAACCTGAATAGATAGTGAAGAAATTTGTGATACAATTCTTCATCGTTTCCCTGTATGCAGTATCACACAGGGCCTCCACTCTCATTCTCCACGTGTGGATGGGCGGCCTGATTCTTCCCCACTGAAATGTGAGTTTAAGGGGGTTGTGATCTGATAACGCCCTGCCCAAATACTCAGAGTCTCGCATCATAGCCCAATCCTCAGAACTACAGAAAAAATAGATAGTCTAGTCGGGTATGAATCTGATGTCCTGGTTCGTAGTAGGAGTATTCCCTGTTGCTGGGGTGATGGAGGCGCCAGACATCGTGTAAACTTAGAGAGAAGACCACTGCCGGAAGTGTCTGCTGATCTATATACCTGGGGTGTTCGGGAGGGGAGGTATTGACCGATCTAATTCTGTATCATGTATGCAATTGAAGTCCCCTCCCCACAGTCCCGGTGCTCCAGGGTTCTGCAGGAGGGCTGGAGAGAGCATATTTAAGAAGGCGCCTTGTGCTGTATTGGGGGCATAGATTGACGCTAGCATAATAGAATGCCCATCTAATGTGCCTTCTATAAGGACATAACGGCCTTCTGTATCTACATGTATCGTCAGTTTAACAAAGGGAACCTCTGGGGCTATCCAAATAAGAGCTCTTCTAGCATAGGCAGAGTATACTGTACCATATATCTGCCCTCTCCACCTTCGACTAAGTTTAAGCAGTTTGCCATGTGTCAGATGTGTCTCTTGTAGGCATGCAAAATGTACCTGCCTGTGCCTGAGATAGGCGTACGCCCTGTGACTCTTAGCCGGAGTTCCCATCCCAGAACATTCCATGTTAATGCAGCGTAATCAGAACCCATAATAGCGGTATATAATGTCCAATGCAATCCCCTATCCCTTCCCCCCACTCCCATCATGCTCCACAGGTGTCAATGGCTTCCCGGTCAACCAGACACATCTGAACTATAAAAACCTTTTGAACAACTCCTTGATCCCAGGTGTGAACCACAACAAGCAGCATGCCAAAACTTCCTAAACTGTGCATCCAATGCAAAACGGTGATTATCAAACACTGTTAGTCTATGCGATGGGGACAGCGGCCCACACACTATTCCACACCTTCTTGGTGTCACAGAGGATGTACTATCAAGGAAAATCCGCAGGGACGGGCTCCCAGAAGAAGAGCACTGAGGCAGCCTGTGCCCGCATGGGGAAATACAGGCAACCAGGAGGTGTGCCTGCCATAAGATAGGCACCTTTCTGGTAGGCAGTCCATGGGGCCCAACACGGATCATTGTTCCTGTCTCTATAGGTCATCAGCTGTAGAAGGACTAAGCACCGGCCTGTCTTCCTTGGAGGTCTGTCAGGAAGCCGGAGTGTCTATCCTGGAGACCGGGTCTCCCGCTGGTCAGTCATCCAGGACATGGAAAGGGTTAAGTGACAGTTGCGAGGCCTCCAGTACTGCCTCTGCTCTCTCTTTAGCTGCCTGTGCTCGAGTCAGTTTGATTCTAGGTGGTCTGCGAGGTCTTCATTTAACCTGGGGAGTCAGCCAGGTCGTTACATCCTTTTCTTCCTCTGGAATGCGTACCAAACCCTTGGCGTGTAACCATGTCCAAACATCCATCCTCAGGGGCAGAGAACATCCGAATAGCCTCGCCATCTACTACCCTTATTTTGGATGGGAATAAGAGCGTATATTTGAGGTTTAGCTCCCTTAGGCGTTGCTTCACCTTGCCATAAGAGCTACTTTGCCATTGTACCTCCATGGTGAACTCAGGATAGACTGTTATCTCTGCGGTCTCATGTTGCCATGGACCGTTTGTTCGGGACAGCTGGAGAATCAATTCACGGTCTCTGAAATTAAGGAGACGAGCTATGATGGGCCGTGGTGGGGATCTGGGCTTGGGAGGCCTCCCAGGTATCCTATGAGCCCTCTCCATTGAGAAGAACCGGGAAGGAGTACCTCCTAGGACATTGTCAATCAGCCATTGTTACACAAACAACTCCATGCTGGGGCCCTCAGTCCATTCAGGAAAGCCCAGCAGTCTGATATTGTTGCGCTGAGACCTCCCCTCAGCGTTCTCCGCTCACTTATGTAGAGCGCCGGCCCCTGCCTGAAGGTGTATCATTTGGATTTGAAGTTCCATGACTGTAGGCCGCAGAGAGGTAAACGTGGACTCTGTCTCCACAACCCGCTCTGCCAGATTGCGATGATCCACCCTGATCAGATTCACATCTATGAAGATTGCATCAATCCTTGACTCCAGGGAGGTCTTTGTATCCAGGATAGCTTGGAGTACTTTATCAAACTGAGCAGAGTGCATCTTTAGACTAGTTTCCAGTTGTGTGAAGGCTGCAATCATAGATTCTTGGGGGCTCATTGTTTCGGGACCCTGCATGGGGGTTTTACTGCCCCTGGGTTTCCCCATCATGACCGCAGAGCAAACCCAGCACCTTCCCCACAACGGGTGAGCGTGGCCATCTAGTTGTGATCGAATTCTCAGTGGGCAGAAAAGTTGTCCCCTGGAGGGCCAGAGCGCAACTGCAGGTATCCGTCAGTCCTCTCATATCAGAGCATGATAAAAGGGGGGATCCCCCGGTCCCTTCGCCTCCGAGCGATACACCCCACTGTTCTGCTCATAAAGAAGTGCCACCCAGTCACTGCTCAGCCCCGTCTTTCAGTTTGAGTCACTTCCTCGGGGAGGGCCACAGTTCAGGTCAAATGAGATAGTCGTAAGGAGCTAATCTCCATCGAGGGAGCCCGTAGCTTCTACAACTTGGTGAGGGTGGGGGGGGCTCACCAAAGAGGTCCCCCTGGTTCGGAGATCAGGACCGTCCGCTCGCTCCTGCCCACGATCAGCAGGAGAGGGACCAGTCAGGCAGTGGCAGGCAGGCACGGGAGCCAGGGGTGCTAGCACTCCACAGCCCCCGCTCCCATCACCATCATCTGGTCGGAAGGTCAGCGCCCCGCAGCAGCCAGTCCGCATGCCCACCTCTGCTGGTCGCGGTCCCGGATTTCACCATGTGGCACTTGGGCACCGGGTTGGGTCACCTTGCTGCAGCCGTTCTGTCCTCCGTACCTGTGTGGTGTGGATCGTCTACACAGTCGGCGTCCCCCCGCACCTCACCGTCAAAGCTCACTGTATCGGTGAAGGTGAAGGACCAGCCGTCATCTACGCACCGCTCTGCAGCGTTTCAGGGTCCCATCTGCTCCGCCTTACGGCCGCGCAACCTTCCAGTCTGCCATGCCTGAAGGCCACGTTCCTCACGGGGACTCACTCGCGCTCCTTTCGGGGGTCACCGCCTCATCGCCTGGCGCCCCAAGCCCCCCCTCCTCGTGCGGTCCCGTCGGCACCGGCTATCAATTGATTTCAGGATTATTAGCAGGGGCCTGCGCGGAGCTCTGGTTTATGCAACTGCACTGGTCGCCATCTTGGTTTTGCCCCCTTAAATGGGTCTGTCATGTTGATGGAGTCGTACAGCAAACTTTAGAAAGCAGTGACAGGAACCACCATGATAGTGGCTCTTGCCAGTGCTTTTGAAATGACCAACAGTTTAGAGGTAATTTCTAAATTTGGTTGGTGGAGTACCCTCGGTCTGGCAGATGCTAAGTCCTCCGCCAGGACAGCAGAGAACACTTTACCAAAACTTAAATTGGAGCCTAACTCTTTTAAGACCCAATTCACGACAGGAGTAGACCTCTAATGCCCTCCAGGACCTCAGGGAGGCACTTGTAGACCCATAGGGTATCTGACAGAGACCAAGATCAGGGTCCAGTCCAGGTTGAGTTAGCACTGGTCCGCTGGATACTTTTAATGTGCAGGAAAGAAACATAGATTCGATTTTAAACCAATCACATTCTGGATCCAGAACTATCTTCTTAGCCTCAAAATCAATGCAGAAAGCAACTTTTGGATGGTCCATTATGGTTATTTCCTTAGCTGTAGAGAACCAGCAATATTTACTGTTGCCAACATGATAATGATGTAGTTCCAGTTAGAATGATTGTTAGCTGGTAGGTTGAGGTGCTTTACCTAAGAGATGAAGAGTTCTTCTAGTGTGGTAATTGAGAGTATTTTAAGAAAATGTGCCCTTTTTTTTTGCAATGCAGGCTTTGATGGTGGAAACGGATGTTGAATAGGTATCTGAAATAGGGTGAGGGAAATGGTCAAAGTAGTCTGAATGGGTCAAAAACATGTGATGAGCATGTGGTCAATATAAATTAGGTTAAATATGTTTCCTTTGTTCTTTGCAGAATGAATAAAGTGTTAGAAGAGTGTGTGCTAGTTTTTCTAGAGAGGTGAAATATTTGATTTAGGGTTGCCACAGGCTGAACTGAAAGATTCTATTGGTAAACATCATGAGGAAACGTATTGTGAAATTGGTGAATGAATTGTGCTTTTAGCTTTGGTAGATGGTTATCTATGTGGTGGTATAATGTGTTGGTTGATGATAATGTCAGGGATAATTTTAAACAATTAAAGGAGTTGGGAGTAGACTACAGATTAAAACTGCAGAGGAGTAGATTGTGTTGTCTGTCAACACAAGTGACATCAGGAGACAAGAGCCATCTGCAGGGCTGGCTACGGGGCTTCCTGGACTTCAAGGCCCACCGTCTTTGGCCTACTGAAGGGGCATGGGACTACGAGACTGCGAAAAAATGTGCCATACTGAGCCCTGTAGTATGGAACATGTGCAGGACCCACCCAGGTGCTGCCAGGTCTAAAATAGGGCCAGGACCCGGCACATCTGTACCCATTAGAGCCCAGAGGAGGCTGGGATGGGCTCTCCCTCTTAGACCCTAAAAGCAGGAATATTGGATTACTTGTTGAAATACCTTGCCACTGAACTTAACTCTCGGGCAAGAGACAAGCCACCTCATTAAAAGGTGGAAAGAATAATGTAGACTCAACCATTGCTTCAATAACAAACTATTTTACCACTGTAATGGGGCAATTAATAATGAACAGGGTGAGTAGAACTCTTTAAATGAAAGTGAATGAGCAAGGAATACCTAAGCCACTAGCACTCCACACAGACAATCCAATACTATGAGAGCTATGTATTCAAGGCCAGAAATGACTAGGATCTCCCAATAAATTAGAATTATTTGCAACTGTCTTTAAGTGAGATTAATACAATCTCTGCCACAAGGGAACATGACAACTTAATACCCTGTGCCCAATCAAAATCATATGGAACAACAACTATACAGGAATTAACACATATCTTGAATGGCCCCTGACTGCAGTCCATGTGCATTGTGTTGGAGGATCTTCCTGTGCTTGCTTCATCTACGAGAGAGAAATGGTTTGTCCTCAAAACTAAAGTGGCTGATTGGCTGATAAACAATTGCGATGGCCACAGGACTTGTTTAGGGAAATTCTTTTGGTGAGAAGGATTGGGAGGACTAGCAAAGGATGAAACAACTTTGGGCAAATGTGTGGTGAATAATTTTAAAAGATTAATAGTAGTATAAACTACTACAGCACCTGTAACATCTGGTTGATTTACCTGTCGAAATTCAGGCCACCCCTTACGTTATTATTATAGGTCAATTGATGAGCCTATTTGATTGTGTTCCAAACCCTACTCAGGAGGAAAATTACAGAGCCCCCTAGAGCGACAAGACAAGGAACTCTTATAAATGTTTTGGTTCACTTGGAATAAGTTGACTGACTTTTTAATACAGCCATTTTAAAACCTGTTTATCAGAGGGCAATTCAAAGAGCATTAGAGAAAGAGATGTGAGACAAAGGGAAGATAGCTTTCTGATAAAATCAGTGGTTGAATCTTTCTTCCAACGAATCCTAACAGACAGAGATTAGATGAGTTACCCTTCAGCTGAAGGTGGCAGGGATTTAGCATACTGGGTAGCATTAAGAACAGACTTGATTAGATGTGGAGTGGGGGTAATGGGAAGGGGTAAATTGTATAGGATCATCTTCTAAGGAGATACACCATAAATAATCCTTGACAAACCACAGTGTCATAATGTAAATAATTTGTGAAATTCTTTGTTGCAGAGTAACATGGATGATCTTGAGAGTGTTCCTAAGACAGGTGCTGTTGTTCTAAAAACTTAAAGAGAGGTGTAATGTTAGGTTGCCACAACCAACTCTCTAACTGTCCGCATTTTAAGCAAGCTTCAACACATTAGACAGTCAATGTTATATTCAAATTTAGGTGTGGTCTATACTTTGGGTCAGATGTACAGTTGGGACCTTAAGAGAACTCCAAGATGACTGGCAAACATATATTCAGTTAGGGCTGAACTATAACTACTTAATGATGAGTTTTAACACAAAGCTGGAAAGGTTGTTTTTGATACGTTGTCAGCTTTCATTCCTCAGCATGGAAGTCTGAATTCTACTGATCTGGGGCAAGTTTGAAGTCAAAACAAACCTCAATCCAGCACAAACTTTAGTGCATAGAATCCAAACCACATGATTCTGGTGGCAAGGTTTGGCCAATAGCATCACTTCGACCATAGATGAAAGCAACATTGGGGATCCCTAAAACCACTGTTCATGATGAAAAGTAGCATTCAATCAGAATCGCAAAACTACATGAGGGGATGTTGATTAGTGGAGCCACTGCTGACATAAATGGTTGAGGTCATCTAATGCAGCTGGGTTAGAAGCTGATAACAGGATAAGAGCCTGCGTACACATGCATGGAAGGGTGGGTGGTGTTTGATAACAGTTACATGATTGATGGAATCTATGTATAAGCATGTGCAATTTGATTGCAGATTCATAAAGTAAGTGTACTGTTTAGAAGTTGTTTTGAGGTCCATGGGCCTAGTGTAAAGTAATAGAAGAGAAGTGATCATGGTCAACCTAGAGAGGATACTGCTGCAAGCTACTTTAGTGGGTGGCACAATCATTGCTGCAGCCCACTAGTAGCATTTAATTTTCAGCCCTTGGGTACATATAAACCATTTATTGGGGACTTATTAAATGTACTAATCAGAGGTATACCAATGTTACCATGTTTTCTTGGGAAAGAACGATCACTTTACCACTGTTTAGAAGGAGTAAAGTGCACAGAGTCCTAAAAGCCACCAAAAATAGGGTCAGCAAAAGAAGGCAACTATCTGGGGTGATCCTGCAGAAAGGACCCTGTCCAATAACGTTCATTGGCTACTATGTTTCTACAGGCTTTTGTAATCAAAACAGCTTCTTCCATCTTTTTTATGGTTTCAGTGGATTTGCAGAGTGTTCAACTGTATTTCAGCACAACTTCTTACCAAGGACGTCATGTTTGAACTTCATCCTAGCTCACTCAGAACATTGGTTGTATTTTTAAGTATTTAGGCAGCTGAATAACCATGTTGACAGCCTCAAAGGCCAACTCTCTTCTTCTTGCCTCTCAACCTGTGGAAAGTGGTTATCTTTGTTACAGCAGTGGTATATCCTACATGAACTGCAGTTGGAATCCTTATTTTTGATTCTCTAGTTTTGAAGATCTTATGCCTGGCTCTGACTCTACTCTGGTTCAGTTCAGGGTAGGTTGGTGCATTCAATGCCATCCCTTGTATCTTCCATCATCTGCAATTCAGAATCACCAAGATCGCCAAGGAAGTTATGTGCTTGTATCATTTTTTGGTCCTAACTGGCACCCCGGATACCCCCAATGGCTAGGCCACACAGGGAGCTGGAAATCACACATCTTTATTCCTCTGCATGTCCCTCTGAACTCCAAAATTCTAAACCAAGTTTTCAGTACATTCTATTCTAGCAATTATGTCACATTGATAAGGAGTCCACTGGGAATCTGAAAGGTTCAGTTCTAATTCATGCACGATACTACAGTGACCTCTTAAGGAGACTCTTACACCTTTCACATATATATCTAAGTCAGCCTGGCACAGTGGCAGCTGATAGGAGTCACCCTTTCTTTGGATAATAAAGAAGTAAAACTTATGAGACCTCAGCAATGTCCAGTCCTTGATAAGGGCATGGCCATGTGTACTTCTCAATCAAAGTGCCTCATCCTGACTTGAAGCATTTGTCATGTTTTAGGAATTTAGAGGCCAATTTAGAGTTTGATAGATGGGATAGTGTCTCACAAACGTGATAGCCATCCCATCCACTGTATTAGAAGGCATATATATCTAGGCTCCTGATGTTATGGTCTTTATTTTATTGACAAGTCCTTTTCTATTTATCCATATTTATTTTTTGCTAATTTTATCTGTATTTATCCGTGAAAAAATGAAGCTGAAATTAGTATATTTCCACATTTATTTAATGGATTATTTAAATGTCCGACAGGTTTCAATGATATGAAGACCCACAGATGATAAATCAATACACATATGAAAATATGAAAATTTTTACTATCAAGCTTATGCATATACACAGCTGTTAAATCCTCATTAAAATATATTTGTTTTATGACCCCCTTACCTGTCAATCCGCACAGATAATGGCCTGGCAGTCATGATTGGCAGTATTTATAATTACACAAACAAAAGCCTAACCATTTTTATCCACAAAAATAAATAAATAAAGTCATTAAAATACATGATTTCTGTCTTCTATATTTACTGGTAAAAAAAAATCAGTAAAAATGGAAACTGGGGGCCCTAATTATATCCATTAGCACTTTTAATAGATACAGCGGACGAGATATCCATCCTGTTTGAGATGGAGAATCCCATTTGCCAAACTCTAAATCAGGCCATATTGCTCAAACAATGGACAGTCGTCAAGATGACCTGTTTCGGCCTCTGAATCTGTCAACAAGAGGTTTCACAGCTGCTGCTTTCACTTTATGTTTCTGTGGCTCCACTTTTACGTTACCAGTATTGTGGCCAGACTAGGAGATGGGTTTTGTGTTTGTATCAAGACGCACAAAACACAAGCCTCATTTCGCTCAATTGTTTAAACTTTGTCTGTGAAATCAGCAAGTAAGACATGACTGGATGAATTGTACAATATGCACAGAAATAACTGAATGAATATGTATTGAAAATATTACAAATACTCACATAGCAATACAACAGTTTGAAGTATCACACTGTATGTATCCATTCACTTTTATGATTACATAAACTTTCAATATAACAAGCCCAAACAGTGGATAATATATATCTACCTTAAGATAGGTTCAACGAATAGTGATCATAAATACTTAAATAAATACTGTACCTCAGGCCAATAATTTGTCCAGTTACAAGTCCTCCAGTCAGAAATACCGAGGTCCCTAAGGCCATGGAACCCCTGAGGTGTTTCGGGGCAATTTCACCCAGGTATAAAGCTTGTACTACAATACCGAGGCCTACAAACAAAAACATGAAAATAAGGTAGTTAAGCCTGCACATAAGTTAAAAAGTTAGAGACGTAAAATGTTGTGCAAATCTATATGTTGCCGAATAAGAAAATACATGTATTAGTTCACACCCCAATAACATTGCTCTATAAAAGCAATTCGAAAAAAACGTTTCACTGATCATATAAAAAGTGACTACTTTTCCGCAAAACTTTGGAATGGACGGGTGTGAATGCGTATAATAAAGCCACAAGCCACTTTCACATCGATTCTCCAGACCATAGCACTATACGTCATTATCAGAAGGAGGCATCACATGCATTATTCCATTTAGCTGTGATAGACATTAACAGAATGTGTAGCAGAAACAAAGAGACTTTCCCCACGTTATACTTATGTTTAATTTAGGAAAACATTCTTGTTGACATAATGTTAGGCGTTAAACTGTGTAATGTTGACGCCGGAAACCGTCAACAACATGGAGAGAGACCCGGAAGGGGGGAACGAGGAGTTACCCCTCCACAGAAGGTGCAAGATTGATTGCACCATGACACCGGTGGGGCGGGGGGGGGGGGGGGTTATATAAAAGGGAACTAGGCGGGAAAGTGTACTGGAGGAGCGGAGTTTTAAAGTAAAGAGTTTGTCCATGCCAAGCCGGCTCCTGGTCATTATTTCAGGCTGCGCATGCATGCCGCGCGACTTAACAAACTGGAGCTTGGCCTCGGGCTACCATGTGTGTCCTTTTTATTTGGTACGGAGTCTATGAACTAATTTCTGCGAAGTTTCCGTAGTCTGGTGCCTTATAGGTAGGAGGGGTAGGGGCTAACGCTAATATTTCCTCAATGTGGTATTGTAGGTCCATTTCAAAACCATATCGAGGAAGCCATTTGCAAATATTTTCTTTTCCGACAATTACAACGCCACCTGTAGAAAGCCTGTGCCTATGTTCAATTGCAAATATTTCTTCCCCCATCCCCCAGTAGAAAACCCCCTCTAGAAAAGCTGGGACTATGTTCAATTGCAAATATTTTCTTTTCCTCCCAGGACAAAGCCCCCTGCAGAAAACCTGTGCCTATTTTCAATTGCAAATATTTTTCTTTTCCTACCTTGAGAAATCCCCTCACATACACCCATCACGTTTGGAAGTGATTAGTTACCATTCTCAGTCTGCAAAGGAATCTCCTCCGTCCTTTTGCAGATAACTTCGACCATTTCCAGGGTGGGAAATGGTCATGGTAGTTTATAAATGATCTGGATGCTGGCACTCTGATGCACCAGTCCTGCGCTGGTGCAAAATGGAACCTCCATGTTGTTCTATATATTAAATAGATTATGAATATTGATAATTGTTCTGTATATACTCCAAACTGAAGGCTTTAACAGGGCTTACGGGGTATGGGAATACAGTAAAATGGCTCCAGCAATGCAAATGATCTCCACAGGTTTGTGACTGCTTCATGTATTAGCAGTTTTATACAGCATAGAGAAGATCTAATGGGTGACAGAACTCTCTTCATAAAGGTGGTTTTACAAGTGAGGTTAAAGACAGTGACATTTAAATATAGGCATAGGTTTGAACAGCTAATGGTAAAATACACAATGATAATATATCATTTAAAGGATAAGAAAGACATGGAAACAATAGTCACAGAATTAAATATCTACATGCATACAAGCAGCATTAATGTGCATATAATTGAAAGTTAACAGTGAATTAACACCAAAATAGTTGAATATGTTAAATACCATGGGGTGGGAGATGCGAAACAAGACGTACTAGAAAATAAACTATATTTACGTAAATGCAAGCTCCAGCTCACAAGGAGTAGAAAACAGTTTTAATCTGCACTTTCTACTGTCCAAAGTCATTCATTTGTGAGACTCGCACTGCAACAAGAGGCTCTTCTATTCCCTTTTGATCATTTCAAATGATGAGATGTCTAGAAGGTCAGTGGAATGGAATGCCACACACAGGAAGCACTTCTCGAGAAGGTGTTTGGACAAGTGTTTTGGCTTCCTAAAGGCTTTCCAGGAGAATGCGTTGGAGCTCTGAAGCAGATGTTGGCCATCTTGGATGACCAGATTTGGGTCAAATTTTTCAGTGACTCAAAGTGTGGTGCTGGTATGATGACTTCTGGTTTGAAGATACTCCTTGCCAGGTCAATGAGATAAGAACTGTCCAGAGATGAGTAAACTTTTTCCAGGTCAGGACCAAGAGGTCAACTGCATGAAGCGCTGCTTTGGGAAGCGAAAAAGGAATGTTTGGAATTCATAATAGTTATGAGTTACTAGAGTCTAACTTCAAGAGCACATGGGAATGAACTACTTCTCTGAAAAGCAGATCTGTTTTATAAGGTTTACTTGTACACAGGAGTTTGAGATGAAACTGCATAACTTCTTCCAGAAGTTAGTGGGTGGATGAATGAAATTTAGGGGCTCATTAAGGGAAGGGCAATGTGTAGAAGCCACAAGTAAATCAACACTATAAAAGAGTACAGTCTGATTTAACGCTATATAAACACTAAACTTCTGGTCGAGTCTTCTTCACCATTTCTTCTGGAACCCTTTTGAAAATTGGTTCATGTGCATCAGAACCCGCTTCATCACTATTCCAATAAGTGTGCTACTTATAACTGAATGTTCTTATGTTGGATGCATAGACCCTTTATTTTTTTAGGACCGTGTTCTGCATTAGAAGATATGGGAGCTTTGATGACTTGAATTTTAGCACTAATAAACCCTGAAGGAACAATAACTCTATTAAAAATATCGTTGGAATCTACTGATCAAGGACATGTTATGAGACATAAAGTAGGGAGGGCCCTTTTAACAAATACATTTAAGTAAAAAAACAACATATGTATTTTCTACGCATAGGTGCATATATAAGCAAGCACTGGATAAATGCAAACAACTTTTGCATATTTAACTGTTCTTGTACTAACTTAATTTTAAGAAATCACATACCTGCATTTATGCCAATAAGGAATCTACCAATGATCAGAAATTCAAACATTCCAGTCGGATAAGCTATTCCCATGAAAGCCATAGCAAGCAATGCTATTGAATTGTTCGTCAAAAGTGCTCCCTTTCTATAATAAAATAAATCAGGGTTGATGAATTTACCAAGGTGTAATACATTTTTACGAAATGGCAGCAATATTTGTAAGTCCTTTGACTGATTGCAACTGACGAATGAGTAAAATACATCTTAGAACATGTATGAGAACACAGCTAATGCTTTTTTCCTTTTTACTTAGTCATATATACATTTCAACAGACTGATGGATACGTGAAGAACTCAAAATTATAAGTGAGATATAGGTGTTTCATGGCTGATGGTTCCCATTTCAGATGCCGTGTAAATACCACATGGCCTTATTGTGGTCAGTCATGCATCCATTCATCAAGATCCTCCTGTCAAATAATACCAGAAAGAGTGACAGTAGTGTATCTCTTAGCACTGCCCCAGGCAGTCATGATAGTCCAATCTGTTATTTGATGTGTTTTAGTGCAGTTTAGGTTGATTCAATATAAGAGGGATGGGAGAGGAAGGAGAAAGAGGAGAGGTAGTGGAAAGAGATTCTGAGAAGTGTGGAGAGTTACAGGTATGAAGAATGTGTTCTGTGGGAAAAAACAGTTCATGTTTTGAATGTGAGAGCCTAATACAATAGTGCCATGATCTTGGTACAAGCACTAACAAATCTGACACAATTTTGTATTACTGAGTTTGGTTCACCGTGATCATTGACAACATTCTTTATGTCCTAGTAGCTACCACCTCAGTTGATAGGTTATTACTAAATAAATAGCATTTACATGCATACATACATACAATAGGAGCTGCTGTAATCCATATGCTTTTTGTGGCCCTTTATAGCCTATCAAAAATGGTGACCAGATTATTCAAAAACATTCCAAGAGCCAAACTTGATGCTAACTGCCATCCCGGGCAGAAATATCAGATTTTAGCACAAGCATTGTCACCTTGCTAAAATCCCTTAGCCATACCCTCCAGATGGCAACATACATCCACACCTCAATCAGGTTCTGATCCATGAAGGCTAAACCTTCTGCACCTTGCTACACCAGAGAGCTTGTTGACAGTAAATGAGCAATCAAACGGGAAAATGTAGAAGTGAATGCCACATAAAGTCAGCTTGTTAGAGACGTGAAGGCAACCTACTACAAGGCCATTGTCAGCAACATCTCTAACGAAAACAGGGTGCTGTTCAAGGTATGTAAGCACTGTGAGAACGGCTAGCCAGATCCACCACCCACCTATTAAGAGGACAAGAGCACAGCCATCAACAACGTCTGGGACAAGATAATCTTAATCTAAAAGCACATCAATAACACTACTGTACCCAACATCACAGTGACAATCCCATGCCACACCACACAAAAATGTACCACCCTCAATCATCTCCCCACTGAGCCTGAAGGCTCCACCATACAAAGATATAATTATATAATCAACAACAGTGAAAGAGATCCTGACACCCCTGTGGATATCAACACATCCCTTCTTATTGGTGCCTTCCTGTGCACCCCCGAGACTGAAAAGATCCTGTTCATACCCCTGAAGCCTAACATCGACCATAATGACCTTACATGCTTCTGGACGATAAGTAACATGCCATTCCCTGGGAAGGATCATTGACAAGGCTGTAGCCAAACGTATGTTTGATAGGATCAAGAGCAAGGTATTCTTTGAAACTCTTGGACCACAATGCATTCCTAAGATGACTACCATCCAAGTAGATGACGACTCTCTTTTAGGCTTTGTGTTTACACATTAGAGCACTTTCATTCCAAAGACCTCAATCTGTTAAAGTATAAACTAAAGCTCCCGAAGTATGTGCGCTCCTGCACCAAAAAACACTCAGTCCAATACACCAATTTTAAAACCTTTTGCAGTACTCATATGGGTTTGTGATTCACAGTGAATTGTCAGTCCAAAATCTACTGTACTCAGTATCTTGATTATTGGGTAAGTGGGTGAAATTGTGTCAAAAACTTGATCGATACGATTTATCACAACATATAACCATTTCGAAAATCTGACTTTATCAGAGAGGAAACAGAATATTTTTTAGTGAAGCAAGTTCTGGAATTCTTACCGGCCCAGTTTTCCTGCCAGAGATCCTCCAATATTAGACCCAATGAGGCCACCAAGCGTAAATATGGAAACAATTACCGACCATATAAGAGTCAGTGTATTTTCATCCAACTCGTTTTGGTAGCGGTCTGCCCATGTTTCATTTATAAATGTCTGGATGTACTAAACAAGAAAAGAACAAAGTTTATTATTTCATATTGAGTTGATGCCCTCACATATAAATGAGACGATAAACCACAATGAAAGTGCTCCGCATAAACTCTTCAGTGTATAAGTCACTGCAGGCCTTGATTAAATAGTATCCATTTTTGCTTTGGACTTTACTTAGGATCAGTGGAATTAATGTAGAATACACCAGATGCGCACATCATAACGATATCGGGAAGGTTGTCTCATCAGAATGTTATCCTAAGTATAGGTTTATATACGGTTGTTCCAGATAATGATGTCATGTTTCCTTTTTTATTGTTCTTCATTTCTTTCTAAGATAATGGCTATTGCCATTCACCTGTACAAACCATTTCACATGATGTAATACTTGCCATGGTACTTATGATAGTCTCAATGTATCCATGTACTAATAAAGATTAATAACAAAAATAAAAAAGAAGGATGAAATACACAGGCATAATGGAATAGCTTACATGTTCTGTTGAGTGGGAATCTTCTTTAAAAATAAATGTAGATATCTGTACATATTCACTTAAAACAAAAGAGCGGGAAACCTATTACATCTAAAGCAACTACAGTAATTGTTAAACCCAGCACGATTAGGATTTTTTCGGGACCTAGAGAAGAAATATTCTCTAGATGTTTTGAGTGGAAATCTTTCCTGCATTTGCTAGCAACTGCCACTCTCAAGGCCTGTCTCTCAAACTGCACTCTGTAGTACTTTTTGTGGTACTACAAAACGTACTACAGAGTGCAATTCACAAACTACATCAGGAGTTTTACAACTCTACACCGCCTATACTTACATGTGTGAACTTCTCCGAGGCCAACTACAGATTGTCCGCACATGTAAATATACATTTTAGTAGTAAATGTGGGAGGAATTGGAAGAAGTGGGTGGGAAAAGGGGTAGACTTGATACCAACAGGGATGGGATTAGGTAGGAATAAAAGGGGGTTAGGGAGGTTCAGGGATGGGCTTAAGGAGGGACATTACCCACCCACCCACACAAAATTAATCCAATTGCAATGCTCTAAGGGCAGTGGGATAACAAAATTGCCTCCCTGCAAAGAACATGGAGGGGGCCCCCGTCCAGGCTCGGCCAGGTGCTGTGGTGAGGGGGGCCTCTGGAGCTCAGGCCCCTCCCCTCCCACACTGTGGGGGCTGCGGGGGCCTTTGTTACACCAGTGTCTGAGGGTGGAGACCAGTGCTTAATTTGTGCTTGTTGTTTCCGGTGCTGAGCACTGGCACTTATTTTTGAGGGCCGGCGCTTATTCTTCTGCCTCAAGCATTTGCTGAGAGCAAAAGACACATATGGGACAGACGGAGGGAGGGAAAATCGAAAAAGCGTCACAAAGGGAGAAAGTAGAAAGCTATGAGAGTGAGCTGAAGGGGCGGGGAGTGGCTTTATATGTACTGAAGAGGCCCGAGATGGCTTCAGGATTACGCCGCCTTGGTATTCCGTGTTCAAACATTTAATTGCTGCAGCCGTGAATTTAAGAGGAGGACTTTGGGCATTGGCACCTTTTTACTTACAAATTAAGCACTGGTGGAGACGTGTAACCTGTACTTTCGTAGTAAGTTTACACGCAAAGTTTGTGAATACTGAAAGTAGCAACATTACTACAAACAGTAAGCATACACAAAATTGTAACTTACCCTTGTGAACTTGACCCTAAGTGTCTAGCTAGCAAGTCGGACTTTAAGATTCTTTCGTATTTGGAATTCAGAATTGGAAAGTAACCTTAAGATTCTATTTGGTTCATGAAAGGTAATCATTTTATATATATAGGCTGCTTTTAGAGGTTCAGTCAGATTGTGCACAACACATGATTGTATTTGGAGATCCCCAATAAGTCAGCATGGTACTTTCAATCAAGTTAACTGACGTGCAAGATATATCAAGCATCTGATTGCAAACTAGACACTGTTTTTGCGCAACACTGTAATGTGACCAACTTCTTTTTTGAGCAGCATCTGATGCATTAACCAGGGAAGAGATAAAAAAATAACTTTCAGAAACGTTTGCATTAATATTAATGAGGCAGAATTACCCCTGAAAATTCATGTAACTGACTGCAAATGAAAGAATTGTTGCCTATGAGGAAGAGCAGAAATCCATTTCTACATCTGCATTTGGGAAATGCATCATTGCAGCTTCTGTCTCCTTAAGAAGGGACATTAAGGAAAGCATGCAGCAGGTGGTATTCACATATTCGAAGGGGTCATTCCTAGATAGATTCCACTTTACAAACTGTTACCACCCTTTTAAATTGCTAGTATTAAATCAAGTGTTTGTGAAGTCAGAGAAGCAGAACACTTCGCACCAATCCAATACAGCTCAGAAGCACAATGTTGTTGGACCTCATCGAGTTCACAAGAGTACCCCACAACACCCAAATCTCCACGAACAACGTCACTCACAAGAACACAGAGCACACTTAGACAACACAAATCCAGCACCCCAGTTTCTGTGTTTGAAAGGGTACTATGGAACATATTAAGACAATACTATCAATTGAGACAAAGAGTTCGAGACAGACAATGCTCACACCTATTTTCTCATGTGGCATGTACCACAAATGGTAAGATCCTTGGACTGCACATAGCAGTCACTACTAACTACTATAAAAAAAAAACAAGCAAATGTGCAAGTAAAAGTAGCATGTTATCTAGGGGTGGGTGAAGAAGTCCGCTCTGCTGGTGAAGTTTGCAGAGTTTTCCCTACTCCACGTGGAGTGTGGAGCTCCGAAAAACTCTGCGAAGTGACGCGGAGCGGAGTTTTTTTCTCTCTCTTGTCAATGTTAAGTTGGTGAGCACGAATTAGAGAAATCGCTAAGTTGGCAAGCGTGAACAAGATTTCTGAACACGAGCGGTAGGCCTTGAGCGCTCCTGATGAGAACGCTGCTGCTCACGTTGAGGAAGCTGCCACTCGAGTAGAAAATCTGCTTGAGCGGCAGAAAGAAGTTAGGGCTCTCTGGCGCTCCACATGATGCAGTTCACATTGATTTTACAGCAGGCAGAGACTCCCACGCTGGAAATCAGTGTGAACAGCGTGACTTACCCAAAATTTGCTGCTTGCAGAACTCCATGTAGCTCAGCAGTGTGTTTTTGGCACTTTGTGGAGTTCCGTGTAGCAGAATTCTGTGAACTCCGCCTAGGCACACCCTCACTACTGGCTATTGGAGTCAAACAACCAGAAATCATATTACAGTCTGTGGTGGAATGCTTGAAACTAGGTAACAAAGGTACCCAAAGTCTGTCAGCACTGAGAGGCCATCTTATTGGCAGAATGCAGATTTCACAAATCTCTTCAATTCTTTCATGTTTTTCATTGGAGATTTTGGTCTTTGATCCGCTCACTTTTTTCTTTATTTACCTATATTTCACTAAAGGCAGTTCTTAATTGTGACAATAGTAGATCCTCATTAACGTTGCACATTAAACTATTTGCAACTATTAATACCTAGCTTTTCAGTATACAGCATAGAAATGTTATAGGAGACCTGGCTCAGTATTAAAGAAACAAAACTGAATATGTTCACCGTTTGTCTTGCTCATACAAAAGGGAGTGGAGCAAATGGAAGGCAGCCCAGGAGAAAGCGTATTTCACAGAATATTGACATATTTGCATAGTAAAACTAACAAATAACTTGTATCCACTTTTCAAACATGAAAGCTAGGACAAAGTAGGAGGTAAAATCAAATCGTCACTTGTTTGGTCATAAAAGATTAAGGATGAGCTAGAATTTCTTGCTAGTTAGAAAGTTTAAAATATTTCTTAGCAATAGATCTTATTCATCTTTAATGGTTACACAGTGGTTTCATCCATTTGTCCTTAGCGTAAAAATCTTTCAAATCTGCTCACTCCACCCTGTACTACACAAGTAGCAAAATGGTACAAAGGGAATACTTGTTTTTTGCCTTTGTGCACAATTTCTATACTTGCCTTTGCTTGTGCACTTTGTTTCTTTAGTTTCTTTCTAATGGTAATTTTATCTGCAACCATTTGATAGATGGAAGCTAGATACAATGTAGTCATTAACATTCTTAGTAAATGTGTTTGATTCTGCAGACTGCAGGGTGGTAGCCACCCTGTAGTTATAATTAGAGTGCCAGAGATAGTGTTTTTTTATTTTTGTCCCTTTGTATTAACTTTGTACTTATTTTCCGAAGGTGTGTGAAACTTTGCAGGCCTTCTGCCCCTGTTTCATTTGGGGTGGACAGAAAGTTTTGCAGCGTTGTTCAAGAGGTGCAAAGTTAACAAGCATTGGCAAAACCAACAGATCTTACCCATGGGCGAGTTATTAGCTTTGGCAATCGGGTGGGGTTGGCTAACGAGGGCGGTGAATAACAGGATTATTTTAAAGAGCTCTCTAAAGTGACCAGCGCTGGCCACTTCATAGCAGTTTGTAGTTAGATGTTGCAGATACTGGGGCTGGTGGGAAAAATTAGAAGAACGAGGGCTTGATGAGAAGAAACGGAGAGGGGGTCGGCATAAGTTAAAAACAAAAATGTGGGGGCGTTAGAGGTGAGAGAAGAAATTGTGATGGGAAGGAAAGGAGAAGAAACAAGGGGTTGGGGGATAAGTTAAAAAAGTGAAGAAAAAATCATTAAAAAAGCTTTGACGCGGCCAGGATTGATTGCATCATAGCATTAGTAATTCAATATCACTTACTACAGCTGATGAGGCATTAAAGCGCTTTACGGCGAGGAGCACATTACTCCAGTTACTTCATGACAGATCATATAATACAAGTTAGGTGTGATCATTAGTGGGGACTATGCGTACATTAAGAATCCAGCCCCTGCTAGCCCCACAGGATCGGGCAGCTGAGTGAAAGGTTATACCTATGTGTTCTTATTTTTTTGACACTATGTGACTTGAAAAGAAGGATGACTTTTTCTGAGGTGAGGTAGATGGGTCCCAGCAGCAAGATTTGCCTGTTCCGAGAAGTAATGCCCTGGGACCTTCTCAAAGCTGACTAATGGAGTCATGGACAGATGGCACATGACAAGGGAAAGAAGAACTGAAGAGCCGAGAGTCTATCACTTCATCTCTGGGTGCTACATGCACAGAATACGCAGCAGCATGCACGTCTTCTGTGAAAACTGATTATTTTACCAAAGAACTGTCTGTCCATGTACTCCCTGCTCTTTACACTGTTGTCAATTTTCCTCTGTGTTATTTAAAATCGTGGTGCTGTGGTGCCAAGCTTTTGTATAGCTTAAGCAAAAGGTAAAGGACTGTAGAAGGTTACAGGCAAAAATACAGACTAAAGTGCTTGGCTAGCGTCTGAGAGAAGATAACTTACTGTGTCATAGTGTAGCATTCTACAAATGTATAAATAAAGATATTTTTCTGGGTCCTGGGTCCATAGTTAGCCTGAACCTTTTTTATGTTTCTTCTGTATGGTGTATAGTGTTATAAAAAGCTGCAAAGCAAACAAGTACTGAAAACAGTTAAGAGCCAATGGAAGGACACAATCCTTAAGAGGAGGTTGGCAGCAGGTGAGTTCTAACATGTTGTGGTAAGCCTTATTGAAGAGGTGTACCTTCAGTTTCCTTTTGAATTACATTACGGGCACAAAGATAAGAAACTGCAACTGTTAAGAATAAGTTGAGAAGGGATCAAATCCCGAACAAACACCACAAAAAGTACTCCACGCCAATTTAGAAAAATAGATAATATTTATCTGAATAAAGTAAGACTGAAACAGTAAAAATTCAACATTCACAAGAGAAGATACAAATTTGTAGAGATTAAATGTAGTATAGCACTTAGAAACACAGTAGCTCCAACCGGGGCTACCACAATCTTATGACGGAGTTGCTTCCAACAGTCCAGCATCACTCGCGGGGGAGTGCAGGATGTTTACAGAGTCGCACAGACCCTGAGTACAGTACCTTGGAAACGATGAGCAATCAAAGACGTTGCACGGAGTCAGGGAGGTGAGGCGACGCTGGAGCCAGTACGGCGGCGGTCCCTTATTGCTACTGGGGAGGCGAGGTGCCAATTCCTTACTGCTAGGCAGAGGAGTTGATACAGCGTCGGTTACAAGGCACTGGTTCCTCATGACACAGCAGGACAAGATGTGAGGTGCCACATTCGCCACAGGTGCTGTGGCGAAGTCACAGTCGGATGCCATGGACGTTGGTGACAAAGTGCTCTGTACTCACACTGTGGCGGGACTTCGGACATATTCTGTGAGGAACACGGTTTTGGTGTGGCCGGCGGTTCGGCGTCAGAATGTGGCGCCAGACCTAAAGTCATTCTGGGCATCGGTACACTGGTTTCTTTTTGTTTCACCAGAACTAACTTCCAAGGGCCCAGGAATTGGGTTTCGCACCACATGGCAAGTTAGGACTCTCAGCAACAGAGCCCAGATGCTGGCAGATGAAGTCTTTGGTGTCCCTGAGACTTCTCAACAGGAGGTAAGCTCAGTCCAAGTCCTTGGAGATCACTTGTGGGGGAAGGTAAAGTCCTTCCATAAGATTCAGGGAGCAGCAGGCAGCAGGACAACAAGCAGAAGAGCAGTCCTTCCAGAAAGAAAGTCCAGTTTAGCCCTTTTAGCAGCACTGCAGTCCTTCTGACAGAGTCCTGTTGCAGGTCCAGAAGTGTCTGATTTTAGGGGTTCACAGACCCAATATATGTATTCCCAAATGTGCCTTTGAAGTGGAGGAGACTTTAAAGAGTGGTATTGCAGTGCACCACTTCCCCTTTCAAACCAGTCCTGTCTGCCAGGATACCTGTGGGGGGTTATCAGTCCTTTGTGTGAGGTCAGGCCACTAGCCTTTGAAGTGTAAGTGAGAGCCCCTCCACCCTTCTGCCCAGGAAGACCCATCAGTACGCAGGTGAAGCTGAGTGTCCTGTGTTTATGGTTGTCTGGGTGGAATACACTAGGGGAGCTGTCAGTCAGCACAGACCAGACATGGTTTGGAGATAGACTGTAAGGCACAGAGAGCCTCAAGTGCAGAGAAATGTCTACTTTCTAAAAGTTGCTTTTCTAAAATAGTAATGTTAAATCCAACTTCACCAGTAAGCAGGATTTCTCTCTACCATTCCAACCATACCAAACATTGCATTGCATTGCCACTCCTTTCAGATCAGAAATTACCACTCAAAAGTATGTAAGGGAATTTCCAACGCTGGCCAATGAAAGGAGCAGGCCTCACAATAGTGAAAACGGCTATGGTAGTTTTTCACTACCAGGACATGTAAAACCGATAAGTACATGTCTTGCCTTTTAGTTACATTGCACCCTGCCCTATGGGATAACTAGGGCCTACCTTAAGAATGACATATGTTGTAAAAGGGGAGTTTAGTTTTAAATGGCAAGTCGAAGTGGCAGTGAAACTGCACACACAGGCCTTGCATTGGCAGGCCTGAAACTTGGTTAAGGGGCTACAATTAGTGCTGCAGGCCCACTAGTAGGATTTAATTGACAGGCTCTGGGCCCATATAGTGCACTTTACTAGGGACTTATAGGTATATTAAATATGCCACTTGTGTATGAGCCAAAGTTATCATGTTTAGGGGAGAGAGCACAAGCACTTTAGCACTTGTTAGCAGCAAAACAAAATCAGAAAAAGGGAGAGAGGCAGGCAAAACGTTGGGGAAGTGCACCCGAAGGCTGTCAGTCTAGCAGAACCGATATGCAAACACATAACTAATAGAATACATCTTAATATGCATTTTCTTTGCATGCTATCTGGATGACAAAATAAAACTGGTCCAAAAAGCCAAGCAAAAACTACCTTCCTTATGTATTCCTGTGAAACAAAATGGAAAAGTGTACTAGCAGTGAGCTACACAAACTACTATGAGGAGGAATTGATAACTGGCCATTAGGAGCAAAATAATAATCTTAATTTATATAACAACAATTGGCTTTCATTCACTTTGGGCTTGATATGTAGCACTTACTAAAAGTAACAAGGAAACCCAATCACTGAACTAGGCTGTATATGTAAAGTTTCAGAATTACTAAATGATCAACAAAAAGACACATTTATGGTCACATGATTGTGTAAACCAACAAACAAATACATAACAAATACAATAGCTAAACAGAAAGAAATAACATTCAATCGGATTGCCAATTTCTAGTTATAGATAGTTTTCACTAAGATAGAAATTCCTTGCATATCACCTCCATAATAACTTTCCACCCTTTTGACAAATCACTACAAGACTTGCCAGACCTATAGCATTTCCTACATTGTGAGATGATATAAATTTTTATGGTGAATTGTTAAGGAGTAGCAGAGATAAAAGGGGGTCCTAAAATGAGTATTTCCACCAATGCATTTTCCATAGACTAATGTACTTGACATAACACTAAAGGAGCTGGATTAATTTACATGAAATATATTTGGTGCATAGATGATGCTTTTTGGGTATTATTTTTTAAGTTATAAGGTATTTAAACTTAGTGACATCTGTCACTGCAGTACTTTCGCAGAATGTCACAAAAGTTTGTGAAACTACCCCAGTACTTAGCCGTAAATGTATTTAAAAATATATTTTTAAAAAATAAATAGATTTCCCTACTTATTACCATTTTAATTAACTGGTAATATGTAGGGCCCTTCTACTTGCCAATATTTAAGGCCCTAACACTGAACATAGCCAAAGTGTACTAAAAACAAGACCTCTGCCTTTCCATTCTCAAAACACAGCCATTACTCAATGATATAGTGGCTTGTCATCACCATGTACCTCGGTATACTGCAAATTCATAAACTGGCTTACCGTGTTGTACAGTAAAGTGTAGTGGGATGTTCTACAGTATTAGAAAGTGATGTGGACTACAGTAGAGTGGCATACAGTCTAGGTGATTTTTGTAGAGTAGTGTGTGTATATACGCATGCACATACTCCAAGAATTTGTTTGGTTTAATTTGTTGTTGTCAGCCTCTTCTTTTTTTAACTCATTTAGCTAATGCTTTTAACACAGTCAAGCACTTTTATCTTCCACTTGCATCAAGCTAGAGTTCAAGATTTTACTAGTGCAATAAATGGTAAGGCAAAACAGATGTGACAAAAAATCCCAATGAAACAAACCACAGCTAAAGTAAAGGTGCACTCCATTATCAAAATCTAAAACCCCATTAAATTGGCCAGTTAGGATTTGCTGCAGAAACCTTAACCTGCGCCCACGCTATCAAAAACATGAAACTCCTGCATTGTTTTAACTAAAAACAAAACTTGAACACATAAAAACACATATATAAGGAAATGATACTGTATCCATATCAAAGGTAAGTTATGTAATGTCACATCATCTGTGGAGCAATGCCCAGACCATTTTGAGGACATTGTGAGGGTGAGATAATATTTTGATGGCGGTTTTGATGGAGGACTTGTGAGTTATGGTTTGTGTAGCAGATGATAACTGGAGAATTCCATAGAGTTTTAGATATTGGTGAACTATGACACCCCTTTATCTGTGTTTTTCAATGAACATAAAGATATGAATATTTACATTAGATACACACAGGTAAAGTGAAGTTGTGGTTGCTAAAGGAAAACTTGCAAAAATGGGGGTACATCATAATGTACATCCCCATGCAAACAAACTCCACTCCAAATGCACTGCTTGTGGCCTCACAATCTTTATTCTACTAAATAACGTGACTTAAAATCATAATATCATTAAATAATAACCCATTTCCAAACAAAAAAAATATATTGTATCAGTAGTAATGTCATCGATAATGTAAACAATAAGGAGATAAGTAATGTTACCAGCGATGTCATCTATGAAATTGTTTTGTCATCTGAAACATTATAGTGCAGTCAAGAACATTAGGTTTGGTGCAAATATGAACGAAGAAGCACTTTTAAAAGGCAGTCTCATTAGAGTAATATTTCATTTAAATAATGTTACATGGATAAAGCACACATATTCATAGATGTAGCTATCAATCTATAGATCTCCAGAATTTCTGGTTTACTAGTAAGAAAATATGTGGGAGACACCAACAAAACCAAATAAAAAAGCTTTTGAATTTATTCAAAACTGAAAAACAGAAAAAAATCAACACAATTTATTTTAATTTTCCACTTACCACAGTAGGCGCGTTGATAACTGAAACATTGTACCCATATTGAAAGCTACCTCCGATGCCCACTGCCAAGGCAGCTAAAAATAGGTTTCTGGTCGGAACCTATGGAAATACATGAAAACATATGGCATTTTTACTTAAGAGGAACAACAGGATTTCAAAAATGCTTACCGCATTTTTTGCCAAATTACATAAACTTTTCATGGGACACTTTTGAAAAAGACAGTCATTGTAGGATGATATGTGCCTACTTCGAGACTGCCCTGTTTTTATGGAAAGCCTGATTCTCAGGCATTCACTGGTGCAACCACACCTCTACATGCACCAGTCCACTTTTGTGGGCCACACGGTCTCTGTGTTGTCATAAGGCTCGGCGTGGGTAATATAAAAATGCACGAATGTCAGAGTAGCAGAGAACAATGGCAAAAGATTAGAGTACCCAAGTGCAGAAAACTTGGGGAAAAGGCTCCTTTAAATCATTCCAGAAAGGCTCACTGCATTAGGACACAGGATATAAAAACTACACTGCAACTGGACTTAAAAGTGGAAGCTGACACATGTAGTGTTGCGTGTCATGGCCCACCCCATGTGCACACAGATGGGGGGATTGTCAGCTGCCACTTGCATGCACTAATTTAATGGTATTGCCAGATGTGCAGGTTTTACAAGGAAATAAAAGGGGCCCAGTCAGCTTCTGATGTCTCTGTGTGTCATCTGTCCTAGGCCAATCTCTACACTGGCGATAAGTGGCGATAAGTGGGGCCTGACCCTGCATCGCTGCTCGCCACCACAGCCTCACTCACTGCAGCCTGATCTACACACTGGACCTGCGCGTTCCCTTCTCAGCGGCCCCACCCGAAATGACGCATGCCCGTACACCCGGATTTTCCAGTGCCCTGCTCATGTAGGTGGGTGGTTCCTTTTGCATCCACTCCCAGTGAGACTATTGTTCCCCGCAGGAGGCTGCCTCCTTTAACCAGCAGTCTTGCTCTAAGGAACCCTCCACACTTACCAGCCCTCTCTTGGGACCTCGTGGCCTCAGGCCTGGCAACATCCGGGCCATCATCCTTATCAGCCAGGGCCATTGAGGCCCCTCCCACACAGGCCAGGCCCACAGGTGTTGGAGACATGGTTATCTCTGTCACATGTTACTGTAGCCCCAGCAGATCGTTTCTGAGGACAAATGTGGATTAGTGGTGTCCAGATTGCCAGGTAACCCCACCCAGGCGCTGGATCCAAACGTCTGAAGGTACTGATGCCAACCAAAGGGCCTGCTGCCATCATACCTTTCTAATGCTTCGCCCCCACCCTGTGCAGCTTACGACAAGGACTACAGAGCTCATACCACCACAATGGCTTTCATCTTGGCCCTAGAGCCCTTTGTGGTCATAGGACCCCCTCCCACTCAAGCTGCCCACTAGAAACACTTGGTTGAACAGCTGGAGAACTACTTTGCTGCAATGGACACTGTTGAAGAATGGAAAAGGCCAATGCTCCTTCACCTAGCTGGAGCAGACATATCTAAGACTGTAAAAAACATTCTCAAAGCTGGTCCTTCCGACACGTACACCAACTGTGAGAGATGCCTTCATCGCCTACTTCAAACCTTTTGCAAACCCAGACTACGAGTGGTTCCTTCTGCGTCAAGCCCACCGGAACCCAGGTGAGTCCATAGATGCTTTCTTCATGCACCTTAAAGACCCTGTCAGTACCTGCACACTTAACTAAGATGAGGATGAAATATTTTTTCCGGTTGCCAGGTGTTTACCAGGTATGCAACGTAGATCAGAAGAGCAACTAGTTGAGGGTGTCTATGCTCTCCTTTGGTTGTCATCACTCCCAATCCCCAATCCCTAATCTTCTGAGGAATGCCACAAGCCAATATGCCCAACAACGCTGGCAGATGAGAGTGGCTGGAGATATGACTAACTGTCTCACTGTGTATTTTTTTCTTTTTTGCTTTGAGTATCTAGAGTAACTGTGTGCTCTCTTAGTTGTTTGTGTTCTTTATCTCTGTCTTCTTTTGGGCCACCTACATTTTCACTAAATGCTTTATTCTTGCTCCTGTATCACAATGGTGTTTTGATGGCAGTTGCTTTGGTTTTGGTTTTGGGTCAACCTGGTGGTTGGTGCGTACTTGGTGTTAGTCTGTTAGGGTGGGCATGTGGGGGAAGGAGGAGACAAGTTAAGGGGGTGGCAAGGTAAGGGAGGGTCGGTTTACTAGTAAGGACATAAAAACATTAAGGGTAAGACATGGAGGGTGGGGATTCTTGATATATATATATATATATATATATATATATATATATATATATATATATATATATATATATATATATATATAGTGGAAGGTGTGTGCGTCATCAGTTCTGGTTTAGATAAGGATGATGAGTGAAAGGGAGACTTGTCGTGGCCAGCAATTATATATTGCTACCTGGAATATTAATGGAATGAAAGCCATTAATAAGCATAAACTGATAAAAGAGGATTTCTTAAGCCACATACAGTCTGTATTCAGGAAACGCACCTATCTGGGAACCAAACCCCCTTGCTGGATGAGCTTATATATAGGGCTCTGGATGTGTCTTGTTTTAATTCGAACAGTAGGGGGGAAGGCTATCATATTCAGTGACTTCAAAGGGTCTGTTGTAAAAACTAAGGCTGGCATAGGGGCTCGATGGTTGATTACAGTAGTTGAGAGGGGAGACTTGCAATTCGCTGTTTGTGTAGTCTATGGCTCTAACGACCATGATCCCTCCGTCTTTGACAATCTGTTGGCTGATCTGCATAAATGGCCTGAGCCTTTAGCACTATGCAGTGATTTTAAAGTTGTCCTTGCCCCAGGCGTGTATACTCGACGTGCAGGGAGCTTATTAATGCAACGATTGGCAGAGGGGGTCAGAAACACCTTAGAAGTGCTTTCTGGCAGATTATCTGTTCCTATGTCTTGGTGGATGTCTGTCGAATGCAGGCAACATTACCATTGTGGAAAGAGTTCAGGGGAGACTGACAATTCAGGTTGTGAGGTTGCTTACATCAATAAGATGCTGAACAGGGATTGGTTGGAGGACACTGGGAGCAGTGCTGTGACTGGTTGACGTCTGACTGAAATGTGCTGGTACTGGTGGACAAACAGTGAGCTTGGTGTGAAAGAGAAAATGTGTGTGAAGTTGAAGCAAAGGGCCGATTGTTGACATATTTTCAAAAACAAAGAAAAGGACGAGAAATTCCTGTCTGAGGGTACACCAGCAAGGGCAATGGTTACAAAGAAGGGGTTAAACACATCTATTTGGCTAAAAAATGGCACAAATGTACTGTGAAGGATTGGGGATTATGGCTTCCATCAAGTGGCACATTCCACATACCTAGAATGAAGAACCTGAGAAGGAGGATGCGTGATTTAAGGCCCCAGCCGAGGCCCTAAATGTTTGAGAACAGGTTGCAAACTAAAAGAATATGAAGAAATTCGAGCTGAAATACCTCAATAAGTCTTACTCTTGGATAAGCGCACAGGACAATGCGAGATAGAGAGATGGCTAGAGGACGTGATCAAGACAGTAGGAGCTTACCCATTACCAGATATCGATGCCATAGAGCAGGAGAATCCCACTCCCAAGAAGAAACCCAGAGAAGACACTGAGGCAGAGTCTGATGAGGAGGATGCCTTCAAAGAAAGACTCAGAAGAGTAAGACCACCACATATCATGTAGCACTTGCAGCAGGTGCCACAGCCAAATACCAGCAGAAGATAAATCTGTTCTCCCAAGGCAAGTGCACCCCCAAGTAACACTGAGACTGATGTCACACCTATCACCCCCGACTCTGGCACCTGTTACTCTGACCAAGTCCCAAAACTCTGACTAGTATGAGCATTTCTTCTACTCCAGTGATCACTAGCACACCCCCAGCTCACCAATCCTTGAGGAGCCCCCTAATAGTGGATGATGCATGTGGTATATAAGATGCCAGAACTCAGCAAGGAGGAAATCCAGGAACACCCACAATGGGCGGGACCATAGCATTTATTGTTTCTAGAAACACCTCACAGCCAAGTGGATCGACCCCACAAAGGCTTAATATAGCCCAATTAAAAATTTAGTTTTATGAGATGGTCCCAAACTTAAGCAAAAATCCTGACAAATGGTATGCTCAAATAGATCAGATAGTGAAAAGTTCGAAGGTCTTATGGGAAGATCTGGGCTTGCTCTTTGGGGTGACAGTCCTGAAGATTGGCAGACTCAAAAACCTTTGGAGTAGAAAACATTACTGTCTTGTCACCATTGCTAAAGACCACGAATGATGCAGTCATGGCCCACCACAAACCCAAGCTCCCCTAGAAGGCAATTAATTGGCCCACAATTTTCTAAATGTCACAGGAGCCCAAGAAGTCAGCACATACTTATTTTGAGAAAGTAATACAGGTGTACAGGGAGCACAGTGGCATGAGCAATCCCTTTGGGGATAACATGGCAGGATTTCTTGTTTCTTTTTGTATATGAGCTGCCTGTAGATGAGATACTGCAGTATGCAAAATATTGCAACAACACATTAGATGCCAAGAGAAGTGGACTGAAGGGGAAATTCCAGGTCACCCAGATGAAGCTAGCGCAGAATGGAGGTGTGAGGGGAATGAATATGCTTGGTCCACAGTTAGACTTTGATGCAAATATTTGCTTGAACATTCAGGGAGTCTCAATGTCCTAGGGAAGGAATACAGAAAGGATGGGAGAGGACAAGGCGGTGTACATTGGACAAATATTGGTTACTCGTTGTCACAATATCAACATGGCCGGTCACTGGGAACAGGAGAGCCGATACATCACCCACCCAGTGATGGTCAGTGTTCAAGTACCTAACCCCACAATGCAAGTGGAATTCACTTATTGCCAAGACCCCTCTATAATGAACCCAAAAATCCAAAGGCGAGGGCAACCGGAAAATGCCCTAGTGCCCACGCAGATACAAAATAGAGACCCTCACTTGCAACCTAATTTTAGAATCCAATAGCGCCAGTTCATGACTGAGGCCTCCCCAGTTCCTTTCTTAAGAGCTTACTGGGATCCGAACAAGTCCAATGATGGTTCCTGAGGTTGGAGGAGGAGTGCATACTTGGTGCAGTCCTGGAAGGGGGACCAGAGTGGCCATTATTAAGAAGCAGAGGTTAATGGACATCACGTATCTTTCCTTCTAGTGACAGGAGCCACCTATTCAACTGTTAGAATGGTTGAGGTCCCGAACCTACCCCTCTCTGCAAAGTAGATTTGAGGCATTGGCATCACAAATCAATAGCATACCAATCAGGTTTCAGCAGTAGTTCCAGTATAAATGGGGAATATCAGAAATTTATTATATGTGATTCAAGCCCCAGCGATCGTGTGAGAAAGGACCTTTTCTTTTAACCTAATTGTTTGATATATTACACCCCAGACTGAAACAAATTGGATATTCAGGTGGTAGATGTTGAGTTTAAGTTGCAGGCACAAGAACCTTTCATGAAATTGTACCCTGTTTTTCCCACACAAGGATTATTTCTGTATTTATAGGAACCAGAGAAAATGTTTGGGATTTCATGGGAATAGAGATTGGCCTGATTAAGGGTGCTAAACCCCTAAGGATAACCCTCAGGCCCAATGCAGGTTTCCCCCAAACTCATCATTACAAATTGACCCCAGAAGCCATTGTAGGTCTATCATCGAACATATGACAGAACAAGGCATTTGAAAGGAGGTCATCTGGAGTCTAAGTAATTCTCTGATTATGGACTTGCAAATAAAAAATAGCGGGCAGTGCAGAGTCTCCAAAAAATGAATCAAAGTAATTCCATGCAATTCCATGGTACACAACCCTGCAATAATCCTATTCCACTTTTCCCCAGACATGTAGTGGTTCACAGTCATTGACTTGTGTCAGGCATTCTTTTCTATTTTTCTTCATGAAGAGAGGCAACATCTCTTTGCATTCAGATTCCAAGAGAAAGCTTTTGTGTGGTGTCACATTCCTCAGGAGTATAAAGTGAGCCCCCCACACTTCAATCAGATATTAAAGAAGAATCTAGAGACCCTACAGCTACTATTCAGTTTTACTCTAGTGCAGTGCATCCATGACTTGCTTGTGGCATCAATGACAAACTATGCTTGTAGGGAAGACACTATCACCCTGCTCAACGATCATGCTGAAAATGGGCACAAGGTCTCCCTCAAAAAGCTGCAGTACTGTGAAAAAGAAGTTATGTACTGGGGACATCAAACATCAAATCGAGAAGGATCACAGAAGAGGGTCCGGTGAGCGTATTGAGACCGTTCTCATTATCATTATCATCAGTATTTCCAACTACACAAAGAGAAGTGTGAATGCTCTTGGGCATGCTTGGCTAACGCTGACAATGGATCCCATATTTTCCCCTTGTAGTGGAGCCTTTACTGATGCTGACGAATACAGATGTCAGTGACCTAGTACCAAGGAATGATGGGAGCATTACAGGGCTCAAAAATGTACTCTTCAGTACACCCACACTTGGAATATGAGACTACATCAGAGTTAATTCTCTTCTGCCATGAGCGTGATGGGTGCACTTTATCTGTGTTGACACAGACCCATGAAGATGCAAAATGCCCTGTCACCTATTTGATCCTGTAGCCACAGCATTACGTTGTTGTCTTAAAGAAGTTGCATTGCTTAATCCAAACATTCTGCAGACCAAGGAAAGTGCGAGGGGTCACCCGCTCATTGTCACTGTGCCCCATTCTGTTGAATTCTTATGACCTGCATACAGCATTTGACCAATGGCCACCTGAACTGCGATGAGAGAACTATTCTTGCTGCAGGCAATGTCTGTTTGAAGAGGTGTAATGTTTTGCACCCTGCCCCTCTTATGCCCACCCCTGACATGACGTTACTGAGCTGTGCATAAAACCAAGACCAGAAATAATGGATGTAACCCTTCTTGAATCAGACCACACTATGGGGGTTATTACAACTTTGGAGGAGGTGGTAATCCGTCCCAAAAGTGACGGTAAAGTGACGGATATACCACCAGCCGTATTACGAGTTCCATAGGATATAATGGACTCGTAATACGGCTGGTGGTATATCCGTCACTTTACCGTCACTTTTGGGACGGATTACCACCTCCTCCAAAGTTGTAATAACCCCCTATGTTTGTTGATAGCTCTTGCCTGAGAGACCGATGTGGCATTTGAAGAACTTCATATGCTGTCTGCACCCTGAGAGGAGTTGTAGACGCATCCTACCTGTGCAGTGTAACCGCCACACAAGTAGCCATACTGATTGCTCCTACTAGAGCCTGGTCTCCTTCTGAGGGCTCTTGGGACATCAGATATACTGACAGTCAGTATGGCTTCAGCGTTGTGCACAATTTTGGCCAAGTTTTAACACAAAAAGGATGCTTAAACTCAGCTGGCTCACCTTTCAAGAATAGTCTGTATGGCATTAATCTGCTGAATGTTCTTTAACTAACCAAAGAAATAGCAGTGATGAAGTGTGCTGCACACAAGAGCAGTAAGGACTTTGATGCAAGAGGCAATAGCTATGCAGATGAGACTGCTCACTACTGGCTCTTCAATCCAGGACATTCCACCAGAACAAGCCATGTAATGCTGAGGGAGAGACAGTTTCAAACAAGGTCTTGAACAATGTGCAAACAGTTAATGAGGTGAATGAGTTGCAGCATGACGCTCCAGAGATCGAAAAAGTGAAGAGGGAAAAACCAGACGCTAGTGACATCTGGGTATCTAGTGATGTGAAACCTGTTTTGCCTGACTCTATGTTACCTGCCATGGTTAGGCATATGCATGGCTTAACACGTGGCACGGGACGCTATGGTGATGACCTTTAGGCTGTATTGGTATAATACTAATTTCCGTGCAATGGCCAACAACCTTTGCAAGCGCTGTATGACTTGTCAAATACAATGTGGGCAAGAAGTCTGTGTTGGCTTTAAGTCACACAGGGAGTCAAACCCTCTTCAGGTCTGTTAGACCTGACAGCCTTAGGGTGGTCACCCCTAACTTTTTGCCTGCCTCCCTCCACTTTTTGGACACTGTTTTGCTGGTTTTAGGACTCTGCGCACTTTACCACTGCTAACCAGTGCTAAAGGGCATATGCTCGCTCCCTTAAAATACGGTGACATTGGCTCATACCCAATTGACTTATTTAATTTACTTATAAGTCCCTAGTAAAGTGCACTACATGTGCCCGTGGCCTGTAGATTAAATGCTACTGGTGGGCCTGCAGCTCTGGTTGTGCCACCCACATAAGTAGCCCCTTAACCATGTCTCAGGCCTGCCATTGCAAGGCCTGTGTGTGCAGTTTCACTGCCAATTTGACTTGGCATTTAAAAGTACTTGCCATGCCTTAAACACCCCTTTTCCTACATATGTCACCCCTAAGGTAGGCCCTAGGTAACCCATAGGGCAGGCTGCTGTGTAGGTAAAAGGCAGGACATGTACCTGTGTAGTTTATATGTCCTGGCAGAGTAAAACCCCTAAATTCGTGTTACACTGCTGTGAGGCCTGCTCCTTTCATGGGCTAACAGTAGGGCTAACCTCATATACTGTTTGAATGGTAGATTCTGATCTGAAGGGAGTAACAAGATCATATTTAGTATGGCTTGAATGGTAATACAAAATCCTACTGCCTGGTGATGTTGGATTTAATATTACTATTTTAGAAATGCCACTTTTAGAAAGTGAGCATTTCTCTGCACTTAAATCCTTCTGTGCATTACAATCCACTTCTGGCTGGGTTAGTTGACAGCTCCCTTGTGCATTTCACTCAGACAACCACAAACACAGGATGCCAAGTCACACCTGCACACATCTGCATACTGAATGGGTTTTCCTGTGCTGAGAGGGTGGAGGGCCTGACACTTAAATTTCAAAGGACAGTGGCCTGCCCTCACACAATGGACTGCCAAGCACCCTACTGGGACCCTGGCAGACAGGATGGAACTGAAAGGGGACCTTGTTCACTTCTAAGCCACTCTTTGAAGTCTTCCCCACTTCAAAGGCACATTTCGGTAACTAAACAGGGCCTCTGACCCTACCAACTCAGACACTTCTGGACAAGATACCACTGGGGAAGAAACTCTAAACCAGAACCTGCAATCTGCCAAGAGAAGCTGCCTGGCTGCTGAAAGGACTCACCTGACTGCTTTGCGGAAAAGGACTGCTGGCTTGCTGTTGCCCTACTGCCTTGCTGCCCTCTGGCTCTGCTGAGAAGTGCTCTCCAAGTGCTTGGATTGAGCTTGCCTCCTGTCTCCTGAAGTCTCAGGGCCAAAAAGACTTCAAAGAGCTCTTTGGGCGGCAAAATTTCAACTCACAGTCGGCCTGAAATGATGCACAGCCTGCATCGCGGTGAGAAAATCACTGCATGCTGAACTGGAATGATGCGGCCCGGCTCCCCGAGTGGAGATCAACACAACACCTGCATTGTGACCCGAACTTTGACACATGGCCCACTGGATCAGCACATAGCCAAGCCGGAACAACGCAGCCCGACTTCCTGCTAGAAGAATCAACACATCGCCTGCTGTGCGCCAGAAGTTTCCCTGCATCGCCCACTGGATCGACACAGCTCCTGTGACTTCGTCCTGCATGCCCATGATTTCTCTGCATCACCCTCAGGGGAGTCCAAGTACCCCGCAACCCGAGGAGGATCCGAGTCCATGCGCCAAAAATCGATGCAAGGCCCTGGCTGCGTGAAAAATATTGACGCATCATCTGAGAAACCAATGCATACCTCACTGTTTTCCATGCATCTCCTCCCCTGCGGTCCCTTGCAGATCTTGACCGTTTTGACCTTATTTTATGCAGATAAAATATTCTATATTTTTCTAAACCTGTGTTGTGTAGTTATGTGGTGTTTATACTGCGGTATTGCATGATTTATTGCACAAATACTTTACACATTGCCTTCTACGTTAAGCCTGACTGCTCAGTGCCAAGCTACCAGAGAGTGGGCACAGGATATTTTGGATTGTGGGTGACTTACACTGACTAGAGAGAGGGTCCTTGCATGGACAGGAGGTAACCTGACTGCCAACCAAAGACCCCATTTCTAACAGGATTGACTTCTTGGAAATGTCCTTATGTAACCAATTGAGGTACATATTTGTCATTGTATGCTTGCTCTCCTGTTGGGTTGAGGCATATCCCATTAGGAGATGTGGCAGTCTGACAATTTCCAGATACTACTGCGGGAATTGATTCTTCAATTTGGGATGGCAGTCCACCTTGAATCAGATTAACAGAGTCACTTTAAAAACAAAGCAACACAGTTGTTATGCATGACATTAGGGATTGACCAAATATTTCACTGCTGTTACAGCCTAAAATTATCCAGCATGGTAAAGAGGGTAAATGGGACAGTCATAACAAAACTGACCAACGCCTCTGCCTCTATTTCTCTCAAAGGGCCAGATGCACTACCCTTGGTATTGATGAGAATTTGAAGCACTCCATGCAAGAGGACGGGATTGTCCCTTCATGAGGTACTGATGGGGAGAGCCATGAGAATCCATTCTGTCCTGGCTGCTGCTTTTGAGAATATCACAAGAATATCACAGAGGACCTGGTTCTCAAGTGCGGCATGGGACTGGCTGATGTGGTTCATTCTATCTCTCACCAGGTCGACCTTGGAACCCTATTTGTGCAAAGAGCTCCAGACCATGACTTGTGGCCTGACGACTGGGTTCATGTGAAGTAATGCCTGCAAGAACACTGGACAGGCCCTTACCAAGTGATCCTGGCCACAAATACTGCTGTCAAGTGTGCCGGATTGCCAAATTGGATTCATGCTTCCTATACAAAGAGGGTGAGATGAGCAGAGGAAGAACTGTAGCCATCATCCACTAACTCCTTGAGTCCACCCACGTTTAAGGTTTCCAAGGCATCCAAAGAGGAAGAAGAGGGACAGTCCGAGACTTTACAGCCCTCCATATCAGTGCATCAACAACAGCAAGGGCTGAACTGCAGTACAGATTCCTCAGCCGTAACAGATACTCGAGACTCCAGACTGAGAATAGACATCCGCAGAGAAAGCAAGAACTCATGGAAAGCAGAGACTGATCTGCCAAGGACAAGTACCTCAACAACAGAAAGCAAAGTTGATATAGTAAAATGTCTTACATTGGAAAACAAATCAATTTCCACTGAGTTCGAAATCACAAATACCTTGAGGGAACAAATACCACCGGAAGACAAATGGCCAAAGATGTTGAAGTAGATGAAGTAGATGACATAAACTGTTGACAAGAGATAGGAGATCAGCGAAGATTAAGAGAGTAAGGGCCAGATGTATCAAAGCTTTTTGCATTCGCAAACGGTGCGAATGCCCGTTTGCGAATGCAAAAAGCCCTTTCAAAATGTATCAAAGGCATTCTGAATGCAATTTTAAGGAATCGCTAAAATAACGATTCCTTAAAATTGCGACCCTGTTTAGAGAGTCGCAAATTGCAACTCTCTAAATAAGAAATCGCAAATAAGGAATCCTTATTTGCGATTTCTAATGCACATGTATGAAGCAATTCCTCAATGCGAATTGGACATTAAGGAATTGCTATTACCACCAAGTTGAACTTGGTGGTAACCATGTGCAAATTTTAAAAATGCATTTAAAATGCATTTTTAAAATGTACATGTAAAGCACACATGCCCTTTTGGCATGTGTGCACCTTACATGTGTATGTTTTGGGGTGCAGCAGAGGGGGCCTTAGGCTCCCAGCACCCTGGACTTTGCATTTCCCTAAATTGCGAATTCCAGTTAGGAATTCGCAATTTGGGACATGCAAAATATTGGTAAATATGGGCCAACAGGCCCATAGATGCGAATGGGGGTTGTATTGCAATTTGCGATTCGATAATAGCATTTACGATTTTTAAGAAATCGCCATTACCGATTCGCAAATGTGATACATTGCATTTTGCAAATCAGAAATAGCGATTTCTTAAAAATCGCTATTTCCGATTCGCAAAATGCATTCTTGATACATCTGGCCCTAAGATAGTTAAAGAAACAAGAATGCCAAGAACAGTAAGATGCAGCGATGAGGACTTAGACTTTGTTGTTTCTAAGAGGCCCTTAAGAGAGAGAAAGCCAAATCACAAGTATTCAGTGGACATATTTGCCAAGGATTGACAAAGAATCTGATGACTGTCTGACGGACATTGATGAACCTCCATGAGCTGAAATAACAGATGAAAGGGTTCATCTCATGCAGACATGGTTGACAAAAGTTGAAGAGACAGAAAGAGATGACAATGACCAGAGGACCATAGGGTCAATCATGGGAACAAGTTACTCGAATATAAAAGCAACATGTATTTTGTATGATATATATAGTGCTTAATTTGAACCAGTGGTTGCAGGTGGGGAACACCAGCACGGCATTTTTATATTTCCTCCACAAACTTTGACCCAGCACAAGAGAGAGATATAGACAAAAGAAGGAAGAGAAGGGGCAAATATAGTCACAAAGGGCGAAAGGGGGGATGAAAAAGAAGCTGCCAGAGTGAGAAAAAGACTCGGAGAGTGTCTGGTGGTTGATTAAGTAGGCATCAGGTTGAATAAAAAGTATGAGGACTTGGTATTCGGCACGGCCGTCATTCAAAAGTGCCAGCTGTGAGATTCTGAACATATCTTTGGGTCCCCGGCACTTATTCTTCTACAAATAACTGCTGATAGTTTTATGGAAAAAGCACATTTTTTACACATATACATATGTGAATGTTGACCCTCCTGCCAACCCACATTCTTTCTCCCCCATGCATTATTCCTTGCTTCTACACCATTCGGATATTCCACACAGACAGATGCCACCCACCGTGTGATGTTCATGTGCTTATAGAGACGAGTGAGTAATACAAGCCAATGACCTGTGAAAATCTGGCCAATCTCCTGACAACACAGAAAAATGTAAAATTACCACGTCATATACATTCACTAAAGTTGCAAACAAAAAAATAAAATGACGGTGAGAAGCAAATGGCTGCATGTTTAACATACAGGGCATTGCTTTTACTGTATGGACTCCCATGGCTATAGCTCCTCTGTGGCCAGGCAAATACTGTAATGCCTCTGGATAGCAAATGCCTGCCCTAGTTTTAAGTGCATCATGTACTTTGGCTTTTGTTCAAATTATGTACACTGTGTCCAGTGAAGCCAACACTCCCTTAAGTGGACGGCGCACGACGTAAGAGACCACAAGGCTCAGAAGCTGACGTCATACCAAAGTCACCTTCTGAACAATTAATGAAAGCCTGTGTCCAATGTGCTTACATTCCATTGCTTTTAAATGATAAATGTGGTCGGGCTGATATCAAAGGAATCGGATTGCTAAGTGACAAAACGTTATGAGTGGCCAAGGATTTTCAGTACTGATAGTTCCCTTGGAATATGCATGTATGTATATATGTATGCATGTATGTATGCATCTCTGCATGTATTTATTTATTGTTTTATATAGCATGGACTAGGGCATAAGGTTGAACGAGAGCTTTACATAGTACAATTAGTTATAGTAAGATAAGCCATAAGTACAGTTTCCATGGAAAACATTATTTACATGAAACACTTGGTGAATTCGGAGTGAGAGCTGGGTGGAGGGAGAAGTTGAAGTCTTACGAATATTACAATGAGATGAAGGATAGGCGTGAAGTATAATTTCCCTGAAAACACAGTTGACAAGAAGAACTTAGCAGAAAAGGATGGACACTCCTTAGTTTTCAAGGTGCTAACGAAACAGGGCCTTCTCATTTTTGAAGCCCATAAAAGGGATTCATTCTCATAGCGGAAGGGTCTTCCATGATGAGGTGCAACTTGAAAAAGACTGTCAGATTGTGCTTTACCTTTTAAAGAGAGAAAGTCCAAGCATGAGGGTGTCCAAGATCCGTACTCACAGGCACACACTGCTGGAGGTGGTCAGTTTTGTTCTAGGCAGTTCGGTATGCCAGTATGTATGGTTGTGTGGGTGGTGCAAGGAAACGTGAGTGGGCACATGTGGCCTGTGCTGGGTGACTTCTATAGGTTTCAATTATGCAGCAAAACAAAGATCTGACATAGGGCATTATTAGCACTAAGCCTTTAGAACAATATCTTTACTCACCATGTTTCGGTTTTTTCTTTATATCCCATATTGTTGTCTTTCTAAATGCCCCCCTACCCCATTTTTTTCAGCCATTTACATGTTTTCCTTGCATGAGCTTATACTGGGGTTACTATTCCTTTAATTAACAGTACCAAAAAAGATTAAATGTATACATATATTCACAGCAGGCACCAGAATATCGCAGCAGGACTGCCATATGTTTGGTGGGCAGTACCACCAATATTTAGCAGGCCTTCTTCACTTTTATTGGGGCCGTTCCAGATGTTCTGTACCTGTTGTTCTTTGTGGTAGTGACATGCTTTCAATGGGACTGTAAAGGGAGAGTTCTAACAACCCTCTGTAGGTGTGACATCTTCTAAATTGCTGTTACATCACTTTCTTGCAGGACTGCCATGCTTCAAATACCAGCATCTCTCTTGGGCAGTTATTCAATGACACTGTAATTAACCTGTTAAACAAATACAGAGCGAGCAAAGTTGAAGACATGTAGGTGCTTACCCTGAATCAGGTGGGCCTAATTTGGGGATAAACCAACAAATGTTTGGTTGGGAGAATTGTGTTTATTTACACAAAAAGAAAGCTTGTGTTTAAAAGAAAATTAAGTGTATTTTTATAAATTGACAAGCTAACGTTTATGGACAAAATTATCTCTTTCGAAACATAATATATAGAGACGAGTGAGTAATAGCAGGTATTAGGGTGTACATTGATACTGGGTTTGAGACACATTGTTGATTGAGGTCATTGGTAGCAGAGGTCAATCATACGGCAAGGTTTCTTCATCTGTAAGAAAGCTTTGAATGGTGTTATAGTGCTGCCTGGGGCACGGATGTGTAAGAGTGGTGTAACCTACCGGTTGTCTAAAACTGTGATGTCTATGTGGAAGAACTGCTGCGAAAGTCTGTACAATCTGTCTAGATCTACTGGTCATAACCTGTAATTTAAGTACCTTTTTATAGCTTTTTATTATTCGACATAGGCCTTCTCTTGATCCCTAGTCCATCCCAGGCCCCAAGAGGGATCTAGGGCCAGATGTAGGAAGCCATTTGCGCCTCGCAAACAGCGAAAAACGCAGTTTGCGAGGCGCAAAAGGCTGAACGCAATGCATTATCACATTTTGCGAATCAGTACCGACTCGCAAAATGTGATTCCGACTCACAAATAGGAAGGGGTGTTCCCTTCCTATTTGCGACCGCATCGCGATGTAGAGTTGCTTTGTGACCGCGAAAGCGGTCGCAAACCAACTCTCAGTTACCATCCACTTGAAGTGGATGGTAACTCATTCGCAAAAGGGAAGGGGTCCCCATGGGACCCCTTCCCCTTTGTGATTGTCCACAAAAATATTTTTTCAGAGCAGGCAGTGGTCCATAGGACCACTGCCTACTCTGAAAAAACCGAAACCAAATGGTTTCGGAATTTTTTCTTTTTGCAGCTCGTTTTCCTTTAAGGAAAACGGGCTGCAAAGAGAAAAAAAAAACTGCGACCCACCTCATGAATATTCATGAGGTGGGTCTTTGCGACCCCATAGCGAGTCGCAGAAGGTGTCTGAGACACCTTTCTGCATCTCGGATTGCGAGTTGCAATTTGCGAGTCGCTATGACTCGCAAATTGCAAGTCGCAATTTGTAACTTACCTACATCTGGCCCCTCGTTAGGCAGACAGGGAACAAAAGAAAGTGAGCTGCTGTGCAGCAGGCGTTGATAGCACACGCAGAGTTACGTTAGTACACATGCTAGAGGACACCTTCTTTCCGCCGAAAGACCTACATTGGACTGAGATATGTTTAAAAGGGACACAAGTAAAACACTGTTAACAAACACCCACGTTTTTGTTGCTGAAACATGAGTGATCCTCCCGCATAAATACATAGAGATCTCAGTTATTGCTCTAACTGCACCTCCAAGTTACTCTCATCCCTCCTGTAGCTTAAGTGCTGAAGCATTCTGCAGGGCACTGCTCTTGCTGTCCTGGGGCTTGGTCCACGCCTATAGAAACCCAACGGTCTCTAATTTACCCTAAGGCAAACCTTGAAGCCTTGCGTGTACTACACCCACTTTCTCTCAGATCAGAATTGCAATGTACTTACCTTAGTGCCTCCAGGACAAATTCGGGAAAAACGCTGTGCAGATGACTGACCAGGAGCAGCTGGTGTCAGGAAAAAGTAGTGGGGCAGCATGGGGGGCCAATAATAAAACAAAAAAAGAAACAACAACAAAAATAACTTACCTGCTGCTCCTCGCCCTTTTGCTGTGCACATGCTGAGGTTCCCAGACTCACCTATGGCCAATCCAGATACTGCTCCCACGCTAGTAATACCCATGACAGCAGCGTCATGATTGGGTAGAGCGGGATGGTTTTGTGCTCCATCGGAGACTGGAAACCTGTGCCGTTGATGTTCTCAACCCAGCAACGCAGCTGGGTTGGAGAGATGTCAGTTTGGTCGTCCTAAGACTGCCAGCCAAACTGACATGTGCACTGACTGCAGTGCCCACCACTCTTCACCATTCTTCATATGGCCCGGCCCTCAAGACTCTTTACGAAAAATAAAATTATAATAAAACTGTTCTTATCATTTTATTTTTCGTTTGCCTCTGCTGGCAGGGGGGCGACACTCCAGCACCATAACAGAGGAGCTTTGGCCACTTTGACTGACACAGGTCCAGTGTAGTTGCAGCCATGGATCACACAAGTGCAGAAATCTCATGCTCATCTGTCCTTTCTAATGTGAAGGGGATGGTAATGTATTAGCCAGATTTTAATCAGTGTAATTAGTAACCTACTGTCCCAGCAAACTAACATATATTCACGGCACTGTTCCTATACGACAAACCTACATTCAATATAACACAGAACGTCTAACACACATTCAAACCAGCACAGATATGTCATACTGCGATAATCACCTTGCTCTCAACAGCATATCCATAAGGAGTCTTTAAACCCTTTGATTAGCTGTATTTCACACAATAGATGATCACAATATTAAAGGTGGATACCAAAAGACAATACCTGAAACAGAATATGATACAATGACATTGGCCAGCTAGCAAACCTCAGAACTATGAGTACTCACACATCTCAGGATCAAACAGTACTACAATGAAATATTCATGGCAGATGTGATTAGTTATTAAAGTTAATGTATTGTTGTAATACAACTTCAGGCCATATGCCTAACCAAATCCCTGTCTGGTTAGGGATGGACAAATGCCTAGGCATGTATGTCACATTATTGACAAACATATTTTCAGGAGATACATAGTATAAATAGTATAGCTTTACTATTCATAACTCACACCTTCTCCATGCGCTGCTCATACACTTTTATATTACTTATAATATCTACAATTATAGCATTAACACTTTTAACATCACAAAAACATGTTTTGTGAGAACACAGTGCATTTTAGAGTGGCAAAGTTAATGTAGTGTGGCTACCAAATTGAATACACTGTATGGGGTGCGCAAGTTATAATAACTGAAAGGTGTTGCGAAAACTATAAATTAAAGGTATAAATATAAGTTTACAGATTTAAATTTTTGTGTAGGTTAAGTATGGCTTAAATTCAGGATTAAATAAAGTTATCTAGAATAAAAGGTGGTGCATAATGTATACATGTAAGGTATACCTATAACTTCAGAATTTGTAATGTTTGGGTATTTTAAGTTTGGTGTGTATAACTATAACAAAGGTTTAACCTTTGGCATTTTCATTGAATTTCATTTTTTTTCTTTTAATGTTCAAATCATAGAGTTTACTGTTTTTGAGTGGAGTGTCAATAAGCAGACTGTGGTAAAGTAGAGTGGAGGAGAGTGCCGTACAGTGTACTGACATAGAGTGTAGTGTGGTAGAGTGGAGTAGAATGAAGTGGAACACTATGGATTGTGGACAGTGAAGTGATGTACAGTGGAATAGCATACAGTGGAGTGGTATAAAGCGGAGTGTGATGTGAGGTAGATAGAAGTGGTGTGGTGTAGAAAAGAGTGGTATAGGGTAGAGTGAAGTGTCATAGAGTTCAGTAAAGTAGAGTGCTTTAAGTGGAGTTGAGTAGTGTACAGTGGAGTAATTTATTATACAGTGCAGAGGCAAGTTGTATAGTGCAGTGGCATGGAGTGAACTAGAGTGGATAGGCGTAGTGTAGAGTTAAGTGTTATAAATTGGTGTGGTGTTTTGTACAGGACAATGGAATGGTGTATGGTTAAGTGTTTCACATAGAGAGGAATGAAGGATTGTACAGTGTAGTGTAGGGCATAGAGTGGAGTACAGTGTTGTGTACTGGCACAGAGTGTAGTAGAGTCTGGCAGAGTGGAGTTGCATAGAGTGAAGTCGTGTGTTAGAGGTGGAGTGTGTAGAGTGGAGTGTTGTACAGTGCCACAGAGTGGAGTCAAGTGTTATGCAGTGAAGCATAGTGGAGTGGAGTCCAGTAGAGTAGCATAGCATAGAGTGGAGTAGCATGCTAGAGTAGAGTGACATTAAGGGGGTTATTCTAACTTTGGAGGAGTGTTAATCCGTCCCAAAAGTGACGGTAAAGTGACGGATATACCACCAGCCGTATTACGAGTTCCATAGGATATAATGGACTCGTAATACGGCTGGTGGTAAATCCGTCACTTTTCCGTCACTTTTGGGACGGATTAACACCTCCTCCAAAGTTAGAATAACCCCCTAAGTGTAGTAGACTGGAGTGGCGTAGTATACAGTGGAGTAGAGTGTTGGAGAGTGGAGTGGTGTGTGGTGCAGTGCAGTGGGCTGTTGTGTTGTAGAGTGTCAGAAAGTGTCGTAAAGTGGGGTAGAGAAGAGTAGAGAGTCACGGGTCACGGAGTGAATGTAAGTGTTATACAGTGAAGTGACATGGAGTAGAATAGAGTACAGTACAATATGTTAGAGTAGCGTGGAATAGACTGGCGTGCAAATGAGTGCCATAGAGTAGCGTTCAGGTGAGTGATTTAGAGTGCAGTAGTGGAGTGCAAAGAAATGCCGCTTTTTGCATGTTCGCCACCAAGTTTTAGGACTAATGCTGCTGTTTTTTCACTCCGAGAGTGCATTGAGGCCTGCTAACCAGAACTCAGTGCCTGGGTTCTTACCCTATAAAAATTGCATGTTGAATTGGATACACCCAATTGGCAAGGAGTGACTTACTTATAAGGACTTAGGGGGTCATTCTGACCTCGGCGGTAAAAGCCGCTTACCGCCGGTCAGAAGGCCGCCACAATACCGCCGCGGCCACGGTCAGCCACCACGGACATTCTGACCCACAACTGCAAAACCTCCAAAAATCCGCCCTCCACTGCAGTCCGCCACATCAGCGGCCAGCGGTAAACTGGAGAAGACCAAACCTCCACCGCCACGCCAACAGAAATACGCCCATCCCATTATGACCCGCAAATCCACGCGGCGGTCATTCAACCGCGGTATTCCATTGGCGGTACACACCGCCGCGGTCAAAATACACACACCTTTACAAACCCCTACCACATTGGACAATTTGAAAGGCACACACCTGAAACACATACACACACCACTCCCACACATTCAATACCATATAAAACACACACCCACATCACCCACAAACCCCTACCAACAAATACCAGAGACGAAGGAGAGAGAGACACATCAGAGAATAGATAGCCAGACACACAGAGGCACACCACAACATCACACACACCACATAGAAGCACAAAGCACCACACACCAACACACACATCATCACATACACCACCCCACACCTCATACACACCACCCCATGGCACCACAAAGGCACCCACGCTTTTCGGACCAAGAACTCCGGGTCATGGTGGAGGAAATCATAAGAGTGGAACCCCAGCTCTTCGGCTCACAGGTTCAGCACACCACCATAGCAAGGAAGGCGGAGCTCTGGCAGCGGATCGTGGACAGGGTCAACGCGGTGGGACAGCATCCCAGAAATAGGGACGACATCCGCAAACGATGGAACGACCTACGGGGGAAGGTGCGATCGATGGTCTCGCGACACAACATCGCAGTGCAGAAGACTGGCGGGGGACCCCCACCCACTCCACCCGAATTCACAGCATGGGAGCAAGAGGTACTAAACATCCTGCATCCTGATGGCCTCGCTGGAGTACACGGAGGAATGGACTCTGGTAAGTAGAAGGCCAACCACTTCACCCCCCCCCCCCCAGCATGCTAACCCCCACCCTCACCCCCAACCCCCCAGCACACATCCTCCCTGAGAATGTCTCTCCAGCACAACCCACCCAACACCAACCCCTGCATGCCATCCCCAAACTATGGACACCCATCACCTAAGCATGACCACTGCACATACCCATCCCCCCCCCCACAAAACACCCCCACAACACCTCCCCCAAGGGAATGCCAGCACTGGGGGACAAGGGCACCCATAAAACGTAAGCTAATGCACACACAGAAACAATAACCATACCCTCTTACCCCATGCAGGACCCGAACGACAACACACCGGTCAGGAGGGACCAGAAATGTCCATCCCACCCCCGGAACAGGCCCCTAGTGATGATAGCAGCTCTGTCGACCTGGACCCTGATGACCAGCCCGGACCATCGGGGACCTCTGGGCAGTCGGTTCCCCTCACCCAGACACAGGCCACTGCAGACCCAACCCCCTCTGGGAACAACAGCACAGCTCCCACCCAGCGGGCCCATGCCTCTGTCTCTAGGACAGGTCAAGCAGCGGTGTGTCTACCACTACAGGGCCCCCAGGGTAACCCACCAACCCAACAACAACAGGGACCTGGGGGCAGTGGGAGTGGGCACACCATCCAGGGGACAGAGGCCCAGGGAAACAGGGCAACTCGGAGGGCTGCTGTGCGACAGGGGGGGGAGGAGAGGCCCAGGGAACCCACTCTCCAAGAGGCCCTCACCACCATCATGGCAGCCTACCACCACTCACAAGAGACGATGGCGACGGTACTGGCCAGGTTCCAGGAGATCCAGGCACAGCAGGAGCAACGCTACATGGGGTTCAGCGACCAACTCACCAACATCTCAACCGCTATGGGGAGCATAGTCCAGGCCCTGAACCGTGTAGAGGACACGTTTCGGGACCATGTGGCATCACACAGGGCCCCTGTCACTAGCCAGGAACAGGAACAGCCTACCACCTCCGCCTGCGCTAGTGGACAGGAGGCCCCACCACGACAGCCCACCAGAACCCCACCTCCTGCTGAACAACAACCACCCCGCAAAAGGAGCCTGAGATCAAAAAAACCGACAGAGTAGGATGTCAAGACCCCCGCCAGCATCACATACCTCCTGAAGTCCTCCCACTGTTCAACATTGCCACCCTGTCAAACCTTGAACTGCCCCTGCTCCATCCTGCCACAGGAATATGGACAATGCACCTGTGAGACTGAGAACTGGACTCTGCCATGGACATTACTCCACCCCCACCCATCACTGTTTCACTATCATGTACCAATATCTATGCACTAATAATAAATCACACATTGCACTGAAATCAATCAGGACTCAGCCTGTCTTATTTACAAATGTATGACACATTACATATCAATTACGTATTTTTAACATTGTGAATTACACATACCGAGGTAACTTAGCATTAGTCCATGGGCCAACCAAGCCGAGGTCACGCAGTGGCTCATACAGCACAGAAAAGGGAAGGGAAAATCAAACATCATGTTTATAGTTCTGGGGGAAAATCGACAAAGTTGAGATGCAGGAGGCTTTCAGGAAATGTAAAATGGCATGGGTGATTATTACCTGTGTGCTACTGGAAATACTGTTCTATTACTCTGTCCCTGTTGTCTGTGTCGTCCTCTGAGTCTTCCTCCTCTTCACTCTCCGCAGGCTCCACAGCTGCTTCAACACCACCATCTGCACCATCCTCCTGCAGGAAAGGAACCTGACGTCGCAATGCCAGATTGTGAAGCATACAGCAGGCCACGATGATATGGCACACCTTCTTTGGTGAGTACATCAGGGATCCCCCTGTCATATGCAGGCACCTAAACCTGGCCTTCAGGAGGCCAAAGGTCCTTTCGATGATCCTCCTAGTTCGCCCATGGGCCTCATTGTACCGTTCCTCTGCCCTGGTCCGGGGATTCCTCACTGGGGTCAGTAGCCAAGGCAGGTTGGGGTAACCAGAGTCACCAATTAGCCACACACGTTGTCTCTGTAGCTGCTCCATCACATAGGGGATGCTGCTATTTCGCATAACATACGCGTCATGCACTGACCCTGGGAACTTGGCATTTACATGGGAGATGTACTGGTCAGCCAAACAGACCACCTGGACATTCATCGAATGATAACTTTTTCTGTTTCTGTACACCTGCTCATCGTCTTTTGGGGGTACCAAAGCCACATGGGTCCCATCAATGGCACCAATGATGTTGGGGATATGTCCAAGGGCATAGAAATCACCCTTCACTGTAGGCAAGTCACCCTCCTCTGGGAAAATGATGTAGCTCTGCATGTGTTTCATCAGGGCAGACAACACTCTGCTCAAAATCTTTGAAAACATAGGCTGAGACATTCCAGATGACATGGCCACTGTTGTCTGGAATGACCCACTTGCCAAAAAATGGAGGACTGACAAAACCTGCACCAGAGGGGGAATCCCTGTGGGTTGGCGGATGGGGGACATCAGGGCTGGCTCCAGCTGGGCACACAGTTCATGGATAGTGGCACGGTCAAGTCTGTATCGAAGTATTATATGGCGTTCTTCCATTGTCGACAGGTCCACCAGCGGTCGGTACACGCGAGGATTCGTCCTTCTCCTCGCAAGTCCCAACGGACGGTGCCTAGAAAGGACAACATGGAGCACAGAGTCAGGCAAACCACAGGTACGTACAGACAGCTTGCACAGTTAAAGAATGGCAATGGGTTGAAAGGCGTGTATGTGTGGCAATGCAAGGCCTAGGCCTGTGTGTCGCAGTCAAAATTAAGCCATGTAGGCCCTTGAAATGGCGGCTGCCTGACCTGTGAAGTGGGACAATGGGATGTGAGGTCAATGCGCTGAACATTGAACCCTATGGGTTTCAGGAGCCAATGACGATGTGCGCCGGCGGTCGCGGTACGCACCGCCGCGGTACGCACCGCCGCGGGCGTGACCGCTATTTCCTAGCTGATTGATCACTCGAGACCTGATCATCCACAGGAGAGGACCTATACTGCAAGTGCTGCTGTGACCTCGGTCTGGAAGTGACAATGGCTGCTGCGACTGGGGAAAGGGCCCCTGCCTTCACGTCTGAAGAGTTGGAGAAGCTCGTGGATGGGGTCCTCCCCCAGTATGCGCTACTCTATGGTCCTCCAGACCAACAAGTGAGTACACCGGGTGCACATGGAATGGGCTATGCCTGTGTGGATTGGGGTGGATGTAAGTTGGTGGGGTGGGGGGCGAATGAGGAGTGCAACGCACGACAGATGAGAGCATGTGCCATATGGCAAAGTTGGTGGGGGGGGGGGCAATCACATCTAACATGCAGGTCATTGATGATTTCCTCCTTTCCACCCTGTACATGTCAAATAGGTCAGCGCCCATCAGAAGATCGAGATTTGGCGTGCCATCGCCAAGGAAGTCCGGAACTTGGGGGTCCACAACAGACGGGGCACCCACTGCCGCAAGAGGTGGGAGGACATCCGCCGCGGAACAAGGAAGACCGCAGAAACACTGCTGGGGATGGCCTCCCAACCTAGGAGCGGTGCCAGTCGCACCATGACCCCCCTGATGTTCCGGATCCTGGCGGTGGCCTACCCTGAATTGGATGGGCGCTTTAAGACATCACAGCAGACACAAGGGGGTGAGTATCAGCACATTCTCCTATCTTTCTGCGCAGTGGAGGCGTCTGGGTGGGGGAGGAGGGCTGTGGGTGACATTAGGCCAGGGCGCTTTCTGTAGTGTAGTCCTCTCCCTTAGGCATGGCCCTGTGCCCCCGGCCCCCACCTCTGTAGGGTGACAAGTACAGCCATTGATGGTCCAGCATCACCCATGTGCGCGTTTGACGTCTCTTGGCCTGTTGTCCTAGTCAGTAGTACTGAGTAGTGTACCCCGAATGCGCGGCTTAGTGCATGAGGCTCCTGTGTCTGTTGACATTGCATGCACTCAACCTGGTCTTCTTTTTTCTCCCCCCACCCTTTCTCTTCATCTTCTTGTGCATGTGTGCATTAGCATCATCAGGCGGAGGAGATTTGGCATCGGAGCACGAGGGAGCTGCAGGACACAAGGCCCCGGTGGGCCCAGGAACAGACACCGAGGGCACCAGTGATCCGGAGGGCGAGGTGAGCACCACAACGGGGACCGGTGGTGACACCAGCGACTCAGACACGTCCTCGGATGGGAGCTCCCTAGCGCACCAGCACCACCCTCCCAGCAGCCCCTCAGCCTACGCTCCGTGCCCGCTCGCCCAGGAAGGCGCGCGTCTCCTTCGCCCCAGGCACCTCAGCCCCTGCCCCTGTTGCCCATGCTGCCCTCAGTGCGGAGCTCATTGACCTGGTGAGGACGCTCATTGTTGGGCAGATGACCCTTTTGAATGCCATCCAGGGTGTGCAAAGGGAGGTGCAACAGAGCAATGCGTACCTGGAGGGCATTCATTCGGGTCAGGCTGCCCATCAACGAGCGTTCACTGCTCTGGCCTCAGCACTGACAGCAGCCATTGTCCCTGTTTCCAGCCTCCCTCTTCTTACTGCCTCCAGCCTGTCTCTGTCTCCTGTTCCTCAGCCTATCCCATCCACACCATCAGACCAGCCTGCACACACCTCAACACCCAAGAGCAGCTCATCCAGACACAAGCACCACAGATCCCACAAACACTCACCCAAGCAACACACAGATGCAGACATTCCAGCAGTCACAACCACCTCTGTGTCCCCCTCCTCCTCGTCTCCCTCCTCCCTCCCTGTGACGTCTACACTCACACCTGCATGCACCCCAACATCAGCCAGTGCTTCCATCACCACCTCACCCTCCAGTACAGTCCACACTCGTGCAGTCACCACCCCCACTGCCATTTACACGTCCCCTGTGTCCTCTCCCACTGTGTCTGTCACCCCCTCTTCCAAGACACACAAACGCAGGCAGACACCCACCCAACAGCCATCCACCTCACGTCAGCCTACAGCACCAGCACCTTCACCCAATGACAGCACACCTGACTCTCCTACAACCACATCCTCTTCCTCCACTCCCATCACCACTTCTCCTACCCTTTACCTTGGACCTAAAAAGCTTTTCCTGGCTAATCTTAACCTCTTTCCCTCCGATGAGCTCCCCCCTCCATCTGCAAAGAGTCCCAAGAGCACCGCAGCCACCACCAGCCCAGCTTCGAGTGTCACTGTTGTGCATGGGTTCTGGAGTCCACCCTTTGCCAGCAGTGACACATCGATCAGCAGCAAGGACACGTCCAGCCCCCCCCCCGGCAAGAGGACCCGCAAAAACAAGGGCCGCCGTGCGAGGACTGACAGGGCTGCCCCCAAGGAGCAATGTGCGGCCACTTCACCAGCCACACCATCTAGGGGAGGCAAGGGCCCGAGAGCCCCATCAAAGGAGCGGAAGGGCAGCAGGAGCGCGGAGAAGGTGGACCCCACATGTCACATCCCAGCTGGGAAGGAGGACACTAAAGAGGCCAGGAGTCTGTCCCCGAAGGGTCCAGAAACGTCACGGTCCGAGGGCGACTGAGCAGGGAGTGCAGCACAGGTCTGGCTCCCTTGACCTGCTGGATGAGCACCGCTGAAGAGGGCCCGCGGTGCAGAAGAGCACCGCTGAAGAGGGACCCGCCGTGCAGTAGAGCACCGCTGAACAGGGCCCCGCGGTGCAGAAGAGCACCGCTGAACAGGGGCCGCGGTGCAGAAGAGCACCGCTGAAGAGGGCCCCGCCGTGCAGTAGAGCACCGCTGAAGAGGGCCCGCCGTGCAGAAGAGCACCGCTGAACAGGGCCCGCGGTGCAGAAGAGCACCGCTGAACAGGGCCCGCGGTGCAGAAGAGCACCGCTGAACAGGGCCCCGCCGTGAAGATAGGCACTGCTGAACAGGGCCCGCCGTGCAGAAGAGCACCGCTGAACAGGGCCCGCCGTGCAGAAGAGCACCGCTGAACAGGGCCCCGCCGTGAAGATAGGCACCGCTGAACAGGGCCCGCCGTGCAGAAGAGCACCGCTGAACAGGGCCCGCCGTGCAGAAGAGCACCGCTGAACAGGGCCCCGCCGTGAAGATAGGCACCGCTGAAGAGGGCCCCGCCATCTCAAGGACCGCTCCGCTGGGCCCTTCTTCTCAAGCACCGCTCCGCTGGGCACCGCCATCTCAAGCACCGCTCCGCTGGGCACCGCCGTCTCAAGCACCGCTCCGCTGGGCCCTTCTTCTCAAGCACCGCTCCGCTGGGCACCGCCATCTCAAGCACCGCTCCGCTGGGCACCGCCGTCTCAAGCACCGTTCCGCTGGGCCCTTCATCTCAAGCACCGCTCCGCTGGGCACCGCCGTCTCAAGCACCGCTCCGCTGGGCCCTTCATCTCAAGCACCGCTCCGCTGGGCACCGCCGTCTCAAGCACCGCTCCGCTGGGCCCTTCATCTCAAGCACCGCTCCGCTGGGCCCTTCATCTCAAGCAACGCTCCGCTGGGCACCGCCGTCTCAAGCACCGCTCCGCTGGGCCCTTCATCTCAAGCACCGCTCCGCTGGGCACCGCCGTCTCAAGCACCGCTCCGCTGGGCCCTTCATCTCAAGCACCGCTCCGCTGGGCACCGCCGTCTCAAGCACCGCTCCGCTGGGCCCTTCATCTCAAGCACCGCTCCGCTGGGCCCTTCTTCTCAAGCACCGCTCCGCTGGGCACCGCCATCTCAAGCACCGCTCCGCTGGGCACCGCCGTCTCAAGCACCGCTCCGCTGGGCCCTTCATCTCAAGCACCGCTCCGCTGGGCACCGCCGTCTCAAGCACCGCTCCGCTGGGCCCTTCATCTCAAGCACCGCTCCGCTGGGCACCGCCGTCTCAAGCACCGCTCCGCTGGGCCCTTCATCTCAAGCACCGCTCCGCTGGGCCCTTCTTCTCAAGCACCGCTCCGCTGGGCCCTTCATCTCAAGCACCGCTCCGCTGGGCACCGCCGTCTCAAGCACCGCTCCGCTGGGCCCTTCATCTCAAGCACCGCTCCGCTGGGCACCGCCGTCTCAAGCACCGCTCCGCTGGGCCCTTCATCTCAAGCACCGCTCCGCTGGGCCCTTCTTCTCAAGCACCGCTCCGCTGGGCACCGCCATCTCAAGCACCGCTCCGCTGGGCACCGCCGTCTCAAGCACCGCTCCGCTGGGCCCTTCATCTCAAGCACCGCTCCGCTGGGCACCGCCGTCTCAAGCACCGCTCCGCTGGGCCCTTCATCTCAAGCACCGCTCCGCTGGGCACCGCCGTCTCAAGCACGCTCCGCTGGGCCCTTCATCTCAAGCACCGCTCCGCTGGGCCCTTCTTCTCAAGCACCGCTCCGCTGGGCCCTTCATCTCAAGCACCGCTCCGCTGGGCACCGCCGTCTCAAGCACCGCTCCGCTGGGCCCTTCATCTCAAGCACCGCTCCGCTGGGCACCGCCGTCTCAAGCACCGCTCCGCTGGGCCCTTCATCTCAAGCACCGCTCCGCTGGGCACCGCCGTCTCAAGCACCGCTCCGCTGGGCCGTTCATCTCAAGCACCGCTCCGCTGGGCCCTTCTTCTCAAGCACCGCTCCGCTGGGCACCGCCATCTCAAGCACCGCTCCGCTGGGCACCGCCGTCTCAAGCACCGCTCCGCTGGGCCCTTCATCTCAAGCACCGCTCCGCTGGGCACCGCCGTCTCAAGCACCGCTCCGCTGGGCCCTTCATCTCAAGCACCGCTCCGCTGGGCACCGCCGTCTCAAGCACTGTTTATGGTTCACTGTGCCCACCATGCCTCCTCCTTGACCAGTGGAGACTGTCATCCACCTGATGGACTGTGGCTTTGCACTCCCCAGGATGGTACAGTGGGCAGCCCACCCACTGTAGAGACATTGAGAGACTGTAGCTTGGCACTCCCCAGGATGGTACAGTGGGCAGCCCACCCACTGTAGAGACATTGAGAGACTGTGGCTTGGCACTCCCCAGGATGGTACAGTGGGCAGCCCACCCACTGTAGAGACATTGAGAAACTAGGCTCCTCGTGGTTCTGGCGTCGTGGACTCATGTGGCTGTGGTGCCCCCCCCTTCCCTTCCCCCTGAGGTGCCTGTAGTTTTTACATCTGATGCCCCTGCAGTGTTCTCTCCAAAGGACTCAGGTCTCCTGTGTGGGCTTTGCCCTTGTTTCTCAAAACTTTGGCCCACGGACATGATGAATTCGTAGGATGTGCAGGACTTGTTACTTCAGTTATACACTGATGTGTATATCATTTGTTCTCTTGTAAATATCTTTCATGGTTGTACGATAATTTTCAGGAGCTTTTTGGTACATAAATATTTATTCCAAATTTGATTATGTCATAGCATTTTTCAGGGGTGTTTGGGTGGTGTCACTGTGACTTGTTGCTCTGCATTGGTGTGTACATAGTTGGGGGGGGGGGTCGCATATGTGTGTGGCCGTAACCTTTCGTCCTCCCCCTCCCATGTGTCGTAGGTGCAGTACTCACCGTTGTCGTCTGCGCCGGACTTCGTACTCGTGGTAGATGAGAAGGTAGACGAGAGCAGGTAGGATGTTTAATTCGGGTTCCATGCTGTCCTCCTTCCTCCTGGAGTGCGTAGTGGTGTGCGTTTTCCCGTTCGTAGTCTGTTTCCGCCGTGTTTTTATCGGCGGTGCTCCCGCCCCGGAAAAGGTGGCGGATTGGTGAGTTGTGATAGTGTGGGCGGTACATTGTCTGCCGCCTGGCTGTTGGCGGTGACCGCCGCGCTGTTTGTTTGTACCGCCGTGGCGGTCGGAGTGTTAAAGTGGCTGTCTGTGTTGGCGGTTCCCGCCAGGGTCAGAATTCCATTTTTTTTACCGCCAGCCTGTTGGCGGGTTGGCCGCCGCTTTAACACCGACCGCCAGGGTTAGAATCACCCCCTTAGTATTTGGTACCCAGGGCATTTAAGGCAGAATGTCCACTAAGGGCTGCAGAATTGTTTGTGCCACCCTGTGTGTGAAAAAGTACAAAATGACCCCCAGCTTGCCTCTACAGACTGGAAGGACAGTGTTTTCACTACCAGTTTGACACACCAATGGCAAACCCATCCTATTCCTTAACACTTTGGCCCTCATTATGTAATGTGGCGGTATTACTGATGACAGACTGGCGGTACATACTGCCACATTATGAGATTGGCGGGTTGGCTGCAGCTAAGCTGCTAATTTACCACTCATACCACCATGGCGGTATGAGCCGCTGGGCCAGAGAAGTCCATCTCCAGCCCGGCGGCCAGCAGAGTACCGCCTCTGGTATTATGAGCCAGCCTACCACCATGGTTTCTGTGGCGTTAGCAACGCCACAAAAACCATGGCGGTAGGCCCTACGGGTGGAGGGGAATTCCTTCCCTGTCACAGGTAGGTGGCTTCCCCACCCCCCAAACACTCACTGACATCCCCCACCCCCCTCCATCCACACTCAGTCTCCCACCCACCCCAATACACACACTAACCCCCACCCCTCAATCCAAACTCACCCCCACCCCCCTCCATCCAAACACACCCCCATATACACACTAACCCCTCCATCCAAACTCACTCCCATACACACACTAACCCCCACCCCCTCCATCTAAAGCCCCCTCACCCCCCATACACACACTAACCCCCCACCCCCTCCATCCAAACTCACCCACCCACCTCCGATACACTCACACACCTGCAGATACGTACACACCACACAACTGCTCCATCCCCCACAGTCACACAAACACACACACAGACACCCACATGCACCATGCATACACCCATTCACTAACACTGCCATACACGCCATTCAAAAATGCATACTTCCAGACATACTCAAATACATTCACACTGACATGCAGACACGTACTCACTTTATCCTTCTTACACACATTTACTTGTAGCCATAAAGCCACGCAAACATCACAACACACACAGACGCATTCACACATGCACTCAGACACACACACACAACACCCCCACCCTCCCACCCCCCTCCACTGTCGATCACCCTTGTCCAGCGAGGAGGTCGTCTGGCAGGGAACAGGAAGGGCCACTGCTACTGCCAGCAGCACCCCACCAGAAGAACACAGCCAGGCTGTGTTTATGTTCATAATACGGTTGGCAGCGTTCTACTGTTGGGGCGGTGCAGGTGGTAGCTGCGCCACCTTACCACCGTCCACCAGCATGAGCACTGCCTGATTTCTGCCCTTTTTGTGGCAGAAGTCAGGCAGTGCTTAAAATATGGCGGACGGATGGTAGCCCCAGTGGCGGTATGTTGGTGGCCGTCACCGCGGCAGTAGGCAGTATTTACTGCCAAAGTTAAAATGAGGGCCTATATGTGAGCCTCCCCTAAGGAAGGCTTATAGAGCTCTATGGCAGGGAGGTGTATGTTATCAAGTAACAAATATAGGCCCTCATTATGACAATGGCGGTAAAAACTGCCTACCGCTGCGGCGACGGCCGCCAAAAGACCGTCGCCGCAGCTACTATCCATCCGCCATAATATGACCACAGCCGGATTTCCACCTACACATACTACAGGATGGCGCTGCTACCACCAGCAGTGCCATGCCAGTAGACCGCCGCCAGCCGTATTATGAAAAATAATACTGCCTGACAGTGTTCTGTTGGCAGGTGCTGCTGGCGGTAGCAGTGCCCCGTCCTGTCCCCTGCCGGAAGACCCCCTGGATCCAGGTAAGTTGGGTCTCCGACAGGGGAGGGGGTGTGAAGGGGTGTTGTGTGTGTGTGTGGGGGTGTGTGCATGTATGTGTGTGTGAATGCAAGTGTGTGTTTAGTGTTGTTTGCTTGCGTGCTTGTATGAATGTATGTGAGTGCGTGTATGAATGTGTGTGAGTGCGTGTATGTATGGAATTGTGAATGCGTGTCTACGTGTATGTTTTGATGTGTGTGCAGATGTGTGCATAAATGGATGAATGCATGCGTGTATGTATGTGTGGATGAGTGTGTGTCTGCGTGAAGCTTACTCTAACTCTAAAACAGCATTAACAATTATCTTTGAACTCCTTCCCATATAGGGATACTTGCGTGACAGCAGAATCTTCAAGGGAATACTGAAAAAACACGATCACCTCAGGATGCAGCAGAGTTGGTAAGTATTTTTACTCAATCTTCTTTTCTGATTCAAATGGCACTGCACTCACGGAAATGGACAGGAGCAATATACCAAGAAAAGGGGAAATGCACTCTATGGAGACACCTCCCTCAGAGGGGAGAAATTACATCAACACTAACCTTTGGCTCAGGGATGCCGAAACTTGAGACACTACTCAGCGTTGATGCCCATCAAAATATCTGAGCCTGTGTGGCTCCAAAACACTGCCCCAACTAAGCTGATGAAGAGTGGATGCTCTAGGTACTAAAACAGTGGCGGAATCCTAAATCTGCCTGAGGTAAAAAAAAATGCATGAAAGGCACAGAGATCTAGTATGGGGTAAAACTTCATTGAAGTGCTCTTTTTAGAATGCTGCCCACACCTAAGCCAACTTGAGATTTCTAAAATATATAGATAGCAACTAGAACGCTCAGAGAGTGACCAGCGTCTGCCATCTTGAGGTTCCTCTTGAGGTTGCGCTTCTGGATCATCGAAGCCCATTGTGAGGTAGTAGCACAGAATGCGCATGATGTAGTTTTCTGTTGCAAGTTCTGTGGCTCCTGACAAAGATCTTCTTGAACATCTTGGGTGTGTGGAAGCAGGAGACAGAGACTGCATTCACTTGACTGGTCATGGTGAGTTGATTGTGGACTACTATTCTGAGATTCTTTGCATGGGTTGCCAGGAAGGGTGTGGGTCTGACTTAAGCAGGTCACCATGTGGAGTCCTAGAGTGAGGTGTTTTTGCTGAAGATTGCTATTTCCATCATGTCTATGTTGAGTCAGAGGCAATAGGTTTTCATCCATCTGGTGACTTCAGTCCTGCAGGCAAAAAAATTGGTTTCTTGTTGGAGAGAGAGTATGAGCTGGGTGTCATCAGCATAAGTTTATGATGTTGATTCCATGAGAGCTGATAATGCTAGCGAGTGGGGTTATGTATGCATTGAACAGTGTGGATTGCTCCCGTTAGAGGTCACAAAGGGCTTTGCATGAGGAGGTGTTGGCCTTCCCTTGATAAGATGGCCATCGGGCTGCGCCTAAGGACTAGTTACACTTTTTTCTGTTTTTATTTTATTTTTATTGAGCTTGTACGAATACAGAATACAAAATTCATCCATTTCATAATCAGCTGAACGGAAACTGGATACAGGGAAGATAAAGGAACATGTACTTACAGTAATCTCAATAAAGTGAAAACAATCTCAGAAGAAAAGATACGCTGCCATACCAAATACTTGTTAAAATACTTGTGATAAAGTGTTGTGTGCCATGTCCAGAAAGAACAACCTATGAGTGAGCAGGATAAAGTGCTATGTATATTCAACAAAAAGAAAAGTAATACATCCAGTCTGACAGAGCTGGAACCTACTTAAGCGTTACTGACAATCTTATGAACTGGGTATCTTATAACCAGCAGAGGAAAAACTGTAAACAGAAGAGATAAAACGATTGTATACTTACAATATTCCCAATAAAGTGCTGACAGTCACAATAATTAAAGATACCGCTGTCGTACCCAATACTCACTAAAGTGCTTCTAATAAAATGTCATGTGTCATGTGCAAAAAAACAACCTATGATCAAACCAGTAAAGTGCTATATGCCACAAAGTCTCCGCAATGCTGTTATGGTAAAAACTGAAACAAAGAGCATTGATCAAGTTCAGGTACAATAGGCAGTATACTGCAAAGAACAGTTAGAGTTACATTTCAGAACACTTAGGAGAAACTTGTAATAAGGCAAAATTACCCTGTATTATATTAAAAGGAAAAAGCACTCCACAGAGATTGCTAAAGGGCATCACCCAGGCCCGAAACAAATTCTGGGGGTTCGAAATAAGACCAGATTGCTGCAAATCTGTTACAACTCCCAACACATTTTGCATAGGCTTCTTTGAATTTTTTGTCCTGGACATTTTCTCCACCATCTCTGCAATGTAGGGAGCTGGCTAGTCATCCAGTTTAAGGGTTGGGCTACTATTAGTGTGACTGAAATATAGTGTTGTCCTGCCTTATTGATTCTCTGACTTTCCTTGAACACCTAGAATAGCGCTAGGCTGGTTTCAGGGACAACAGTGATTTTAACTCCCTTTCTTATAACAGAGATCAGCCCCTCCCAAAAGTAGCTCAATTTTGGGTTCTTTGAAAATACATGCAGCCAGTCCCTCATATCATTCCAATGAGAACGGAAACGTTGGTCGTCGACATCAGAATACATCCTATGCAAGACATTACGGGCCATATTTGTACTCTGCGTCGGATTTGCGTAATTTTTTGTTTACGCAAATTCGGCACAAACTTAGTTTGGAGTTTGAGTCATTTTTTGTAAGTGAAAACCTACCTTGCGCTAATGACATGCAAGGTAGGCGTTCCCGTGCAAAAATGACTCTAAGGCATGTGCGCCTTATTTATCCTCCCGTGTCATTTTGACGCACAGGAGGAGGCGGGCCTTAAAAAATGGAGCCCAGCCGGATTTGCGCCATTTTTTAACGCCTGGGTCAGGGCAGCTGTTAAGGGACCTGTGGGCTCATTTCCATGGTCTCTGACAGGTGCCCTTCCCTGCCCCCCAGTCCCCAGGTGCCACCCTCGCCCACCCCTGGAGGACACCCATGGATGGAGAGACCCATCTACGGTAAGTAGAGGTAAGTAATATATATATTTTTTAGGTGGCATAGGGGGCCTAACTTGGCCCCCCTACATGCCACTGTGCCCAATGGCCATGCCCAGGGGACTGAGGTCCCCTGGGCATGGCCATTGGGCAGGGGGTTTTGCGTAAAAAAAATGACGCTAGTCAGGTTAGAGTAATTTTTGTTTTCTAACCTGACTTGCACCATTCTTTGACGCACAACCGCCAGTCTTCCCTACGCCTCCGCTGCCCGGTTAGAGTCATTTATTTTGACGCTAATCAGGCCGCAGCTCAGACTACTGCCATTCCTTAAATATGATGCCCGGCTGTCGCGTTGGAATGGCAGTAGCCGGCGTTAAACTTTTTGACGCAAACCTGCTGTAAATTTACTGTATCAGGCTTGAGGTACAAGACCACATTGTCAGCAAAAACTTTCAATTAGACATCCCTTTCAATTATGCTTTTATCTCAGATGCGCTACTTATTTTGAGTACTAGCAGCTCAATAAGAAAAGCAAATAGTATGTGGGATTGGGACATCCCTGCTGGGTACCCCTATAATGGACGCCTCCCTACCACGCTAGAACTCACTATTACCTTGGCCTGCATTCCTTGATGTTGGACTTTTTCCTTATGCAGGGTCATTTTTCTGACCTGTTGCTGTTGGCTTTAGAACTCTGAGCACTTTACCACTGCTGACCAGTGCTAAAATGCATACGTTCTCTGTGTAAATTGTATTGTTGATTGTCTCTCCATGATTGGCATATTTGATTTACTAGTAATTCCCTAATAAAGTGCACTAGAGGTGCCCAGGGCCTGTAAATCAAATGCTACTAGTGGGCCTGCAGCACTGGTTGTGCCACCCACACTAGTAGCCCTGAAATCATGTCTCAGACCTGCCACTGCAGTGTCTGTGTGTGCAGTTTTAAACTGTAATTCGACTTGGCAAGTGTACCCACTTGCTAGGCCTAAACCTTCCCTTTTCCTACATGTAAGGCACCCCTAAGGTAGTCCCTAGGTAGCCCCAAGGGCAGGGTGCAGTGTATGGTTAAGATAGGACATCTAGTAATGTGTTTTATATGTACTGACAGTAAAATACTTCTAAATTTGTTTTTCACTGTTGCAAGGCATGTCCCTCTCATAGGTTAACATGGGGGCTACCTTTAAATATGAATAAAATGTAGATTCCCTTTGGGAGCTGATAGACATGTGGAGTTTGGGGTCTCTGAGCTCCCAATTTAAAAATGCATATTTTAGTAAAGTTCATTTTAAGATTGTGTGTTTGAAAATGCCACTTTAAGAAAGTGAAAATTTCTTTCATAAACCATTTCTGTGACTCTGCCCATTCGTGGAATCCCTGTCTGAGTCAGTTTGACAGTTGGGCTGGTTGCACCTGTCACTAGACAGTGACACAAAAGGAGCTGGGGTGTAGTCTGCATTTCCTGATAAGCCAACTGTGCTAGAGGGAAGGGGACGAGTGGTCACTTACACCTGAAAGGGCTGTGCCTGCCCTCACACAATGCAGTCTCCAACCCCCTGGTGTGTGTCTGGGGCCTGGGCAGGGCAGGATTTCACAAACAAGAGAGACTTTCCTTTGAAGTAAGCCTACTTCAAAGGGCAAAATGTGTATAAGAAGGGCACCCAAAACCACACACTTTAGAACACTTCTGGAAACCAATAGGAACCTCTGCCTGGAGAAGAGCTGAAGAGCTGAGGAAGAAGAGCTGCCCTGCCTGTGACTGTGCTTTGTGGAGCTATCCTGCAGTTGCTACGTCTGCCTGTGCAAGAGGACAAAGATTGGACTTTGTGTTGCCTTCCTTCTGGTGAAGATCTCCAAGGGCTTGATTTAGAGATTGCCTCCTGTTGGTTGAAGTCCCAGGGACAGCAAAGACTTCTCTCTGCCAGCACCTGGAGTCTCTACAGAGACTCCTACTCTGCCAAGTGGTGCCCATCCAGTTCCTGGGACCCTGAGAAGAGAACCTGGCAGCCCAAGAGTGAGAAATCCACGCACAGACCGCCGTGCGGAGAAAAGATCAACGAGCCTGGAAGATCGACGCCCGCGGCTGGAGAAACGACGCGCAGCATCGCTGATGGAGACCGGTGAGATCGCAACCCATGCTGCATGGTTTTCGGACCATGCTGCAGCTGAATTTCTGACGCAAACACCACTGGGTTTGTAAAAACTACGAAAGGCCTGCCCGGCCTTGAGAGTGCTGACCGGATCAACGCATCCCTCTCCTGTGGAGAGAAGATACAATGTACGCCGACTGGACTGAAGGAGAAACGACATAAGGTCTCACTCGTGAGTGAAATCGACGCATCGCAAGCCCTTTTTTGACACACACTCGCCCGTGCGGAGTTATTTTTGATGCACCCAAGGTACATTTTCACGCTAACAGCGTTAGCGTTGTGTTTCAAATTACATAAGGACTCTTTTTGAATTCTTAGTGATATCTCGACTTGTGTATTAGGGATTTTTGTCATTTTGGTCTTGTCTTGGTTAGATAAATATTTTCTATTTCTCTAAACCTGTGTTGTGTCATTTTGTAGTGTTTTCATTAAGTTACTGTGTGCGTTGGTACAAATAATTTACACCTAGCACTCTGAAGTTAAGCCTACTGCTCGTGCCACGCTACCAAGGGGGTAAGAGGGGTTAACTGGGGTAATTCTCTTTTACCCTGACTAGAGTGAGGGTCCTTGCTTGGACAGGAGGTAACCTGACTGCCAACCAAAGACCCCATTTCTAACACCTTCTCTGTATCAACCTTAATTGCCGCTGCAGGCATTTGGTTACATAAAAAAAAATCTATAGCATAAATCAAAAAATTCATATTTGCAGCCATGAGGCAATTGGAAACAAAGCTTCTCTGATCCTCATGGATCAACGCTTAGCCCGCTGGAGTGATATGTGTGACCCAAATTTGAGTCAAAAGCTTATAATCTGCATTAAGCCGACTAATGGGCCTATAAGAATTAACATTTGATGGAGATTTGCCCTTTTCCACAAAACTGACTGTAATAGATTAGTTGAAGGAGAGAGGAATTAACCCACCCTCCTTTATGTAGTTAGGTAGCTCAGTTAAAAACAGCATCAGTTGCAGCAACTGGAGCATCGCACCCCTGCCAGCAGCTTTAAAACTTTAAAAATAAAACAATAATAGACCATGGCCCATATTTAAGGAAAGTTAGGGCCACCTTAGAGTCATTTATTTTAACGCTATATCGGCACTAACTTAACTCCATATTTATATTTTGACGCTAGACCCATCTAGCTTCAAAATATTGGCGTTAGTGCCATTTATAGCAAGAGCCAACCCACCTTGCATCAATGAGATGCATGGTAGGCGTCCCCTTCCTAAAAATGACGCTAGCCCCCCCAGCGCCATATTTAACTCCAGATGCTGAAATGAGGTGCAACTAAGAGGCCGACCTAAATAATCGCGGTAAGCACGATTAGTGTCATTATTTGAACGCCTTGTCAGACCAGGCGTTAAAGTGCTGGTAGGCCCATTTCCATGGGCAAACACCATGGAATGTCACATAGATGCCTACCCCAAACCCCAGCATCACCACCACCCACACCACAGGAACACTACTGCAGGGGGGATACCATCACAGGTAAGAGGATGTGTATGTATGTGGTGTGCCACTGGGGATCCCTTGCATGAGGCCCCCTGCCTGGAACTGGGTATGTTGGGTTTGCCCTGGGGACACTGGTCCCCTGTGGTGGGCATTGGGGTTGTTGTAATGACTCCTGTCTATACTTAGACAGGAGTCAGGTTTTGGCTGCTTGTGCGTCACAAAATGACACTAAGCTGACTAGCGGCAGATACTTTGCCACTAATCGGCCTACCATAATTTCTTACCCACTAGTGCCATATTCCCTAACACCATCTGTCACTGACTAGTGTCTTTTTTGAGACGCTAGCCATTCTTTAGCTTAATTTCTTAATTATGCCACACAGATGGTGTTAGGGAATGGCGTTAGCTCGCATTAGGAAATATGACGCACAACTGCGCTAGGGAAGTGGTGTGTCATTTTTCATAAAGATGGGCCCATATTTATTATCGTTTACATTTTTTAGGGGGCGGGCCACTGGCGATGAGGAGTGGTGGCAATGCTGTCTGTGGTTTGGCCAGCCATATCAGGGCGGCTAAACCCATATGCGCACTGAGCTCTGTCCAATCTGAGCTGCATAGCTGGGTTGGAGACAGAAGGGAAAGGCTCCCAGTCAGTCTGGGAGCACAAAGTGAGAGCAGCATTAGGCTTCGCCGCAGGATTGTCTGGGAGCCTGTGCCTGGTGGAGCCAAAAGAGCAGCGATGTGGATGTGGCGGGAATTCAGGTAAGTTTATTTATTTATTTTTTTGTTTGTTTTGTTCACCCCCGCACTTGCCCGCCACTTTACCCAGCCGCCAGCTGCAACTGACCAGTTGTTGTGCAAATATATTATAAAATGCAGAAGGAAAACCATCATTGCTACAAGCTTTCACATTGGGCATTTTTGCTAAGACTTCAAAAATCTCAGACTCTGTTATTTTCCCCATCACTGCCTTAGTCAATAAGTCAGAAAATTGTGACAGTGTTAACAAACTAAAATACTGTGCTACACAAGAGGAGGGTACTAGATATGTAGTTTCGTTAATTTGTCTAAAATGGTACAAATCAAAACGCTAGAGTCGCCATCTTTCTTAGATACCATGCTATGTGTGACCGGATCTTCAATTTTCCTAATTGATGAGTTTTCCTGTTTAACACGGGTAGACCAATCTAGGAATTTTCCAATTGCTGGCTCTCTTCATAAAATTGTTGCTGATAGGGTTTGACGCTATTGATTTCCTTTAGTATATAAAAATCCCTTACTTTTTGTTTGGCCTTCTCCAAATCCTTTATTAAAGACTCCTGACCTAATAAATTTATAAGAGCCCTCATTGCAACATCAAGCATTGATTGTAACTCCAGCACTAGCCTGATGCGCTCTTTATTCAAATTGGCTTTATAAGTGATGATTCACCCGTGTACCGTGGTCTTAAAAGCTACCCAAAAACAGAAAAAAGCGAGGCTGTATTTTTGTTAGATGCAAAAAAGTCAGTTATAAATGCCCACATTTCTTGCAACCACTACTCATTAGTTAGTAGGCCCCTGTCGAGCTGCCACCTAAGCCTTATTCCTGAAGGGGCAGTTAGTTCTACTGAGATGGAGACCACCAAGTGGTCTGAAAAAGCATTCAACCAGATATCCGATCCTACTATCTTGAGTAAGTGAGAGGCCAAGAAAAAATCAAGACGGGGAGTGGTTTGAAAGTGCTGCGAAAAGCGAGTATAATGTACCTTGGCAGGATACACCAGCTGCCAAGTACCTACAAGCCTAAAATATTGCTTTATGACAGAAATCCCTTGCTTAGTCTTAGGCTTCAGCTTCTTTTCCCCCTTATTAGATGTATCTAATAATAGATCTTGTATGAAATTAAAATCTCCTCCAAAATCAATTGGCTATAGCGACGTTATAGATGGATACTAAGGGGTCGGACTCCTCACTAATAGGGCCGTATTAGTTCATCAAATTGAGGGGGGACCATGAGCCAAAACCTTCAGCCAGAGCCCACTGCCACTGGGATCCCTATTAACCTCCCTTACTTCCCAATCAATACCATTACCCGAGTATATTGCCACACCTCTAGCTGTCACCCCAGCTGAGGCGAAGTGCACATGAGGAAACTTTCTAGGAATAAAGATTTTGGGAGATTTGCACTTCAAATGGGTTTGTTGTATAATAATTACCTCCGAAGAAAGTGACATTAGCCATCTTATAAGGCCCCATATTTGCACTTATTAAGAATGCCATTTGCATTACAATAAATGACTAAAGTTTTGCATTGCTCTCTTTCCTTAGTCTACTGCTTCTGTCCCTGTTCAGACTCGAAATAGCCACTTTCATAGAGCTCAATTTCTCTTTTCCTTCACACCACAGGGGCCCAATCCCACCCAAACCTTGCCCACACCAATTGCCCCACGCCACACTGCCCTTCCACCCTTGGAGGGGGAATTGCCCACACAACCCCACTCCCCACCCAAACAAACAATAGTGCCATGACACTGCACCCCACTGCACTCAGACCCCAAAAATAAAGGGGGAATTCCCTCTTAAATCCCCAGATGCACATCACTCTTGGAAATAAGCCACCCCACAGCACATAACACATTATGTGGGCTGATATTTTTCAAGTTAGTCTGTACACAAAAATGCTAGTTACATAACTTCTGGAAAATCTCTTGCGTCTCCCAATAGTGGAGAGCAGATAAAATTGTCCTTTCGCCAAAACCTTGAGCTTCGACTGTAGATGCCTAAGCCCCCTGAGATTTAAACAAATCTATCATTTTAATAAAGTCTTTATGTCACTCTGTTGCTAATGTGGACATATCAGAAAATATCTGAAATTGAGGTGCCTCCATGGTTGAGAATTTTTTCTTTTCAATGGCCTAGGACAGGATGCTCCCCTTCAGGCAAAAATCTGCTCAATTTACTAATATTGTGCGGGGGTACTTAGCACTGGGTGGTCATTGAACAGGTACCCTGTGAGCCCTCATAATAGTCAGAACCCCTTCCAATTCTGGCAGACCTTTTTTAAGCAAAGAGTCCACCCACTGTATTGTCTGCTGAATTTGGACCTGTCCAGGACTCCTACAATTCAGAGGTTAGAGCGCCTTATAGTTATCTAAATAATCCACTTTGCATTACAAATAGTTTTTATTCTTTTCCAGCTGAAGGAGTTCTTGGATTGATGACACTTTATCCTCCAAATTAGAAATTCAGATTTTGGCCTCTTTAATCACCATGGAAGTTGCATCATGCCCTCTTCAATCTTTACCAGCCTTTCGTGAAGGGTGGCAATTTAATTCGCTTGCGAGGTCCTTCATTCCCTTATTTCCAGTAGGATGACGTTGGGTAAACTTTTGATGGTCTGATCTTGACCTGCACCCCTGCCCAACGTTCCTGTTGGTCGCTATGCCTTCTCATAGTATCTCCATGTTCTGGTGAAGCCTGCGGAGTATGTGCTGCACCGGCCATCTTACTCATGCCTGGAGTCGCTTTTAGGCCCTCCTACTACTGCAGCATCAAGACTTTTTGGAGCCTAGCCTTGTCGAAAGACAGCGGAGACTCTGACAAGCTTGTTAACACAGTCACGGCTTGGTGCTCCTGTCCGATTAACTTTTGAGGATGTTAAGAAACCAAACATATCGTTTAGATCTAACTGGGATTGAGGCTATTGCCGTACTGTTATCAGCTACCACCTCAATATTGCCACTTGTGTGCTTGAGCATGAAGGGAGGTGATTCTGAGTCCTCCAGCTGAGAATCTAGTGACCCCCATTCCTCTGTTTTAGACATTTTCTCAGCCCCTCCACCTTGACTGCTTGTCCCTTCCAGCCTCTCAGTGTCCAGCAGTTCCCTGGTCTTAGTCTTCTTCCCTGATGAAGTATTGCGGCTCCACCAGGCTGCCGCTACTTTAGCTGGGACCCCCAAGGTCTCAGCCTCTGGGCTGGAGTGGAATGTGAATTTACAGTACCAGGGGCGTTCCCTGATTTAAGATGGTGCTTTCGCATAATGCACAATACTTCTGGTGTAGACAATGTTGGAAGACTGCTTGCAACTGTGCACTTTCTGGCCCCACCTGACCTTTTCCAAATGTCCAAATATCCTTTTATGCAACCGGCCTTCCCTCTGTGAAGACTGTTTTACCAGTCACCTGGTTGCAGATAGTTCTAAGTTCAGAATCTGCTAAGCTGCCTCCTTGCTATGTAGTCCTCACTGGCCCCTTAATCTATTGAAGGCACAGCTATTAGAACACCCTGGTACAGCCTGAGGCTCTCAGTTCCCCCAGCAGTCCTCCCGGCAGTAAGCCCTGGCTTGCCCCGACTCCTCGTGGCCAGCCACACTCACTTTTGCCTGCATGGGATTGTAGAAGCCAGTGTCCACCTTGCCATCACTAGGTAAGTCCAGCACTTTGAGTTCAGGAAGTGGGATCATCAACTTGCCAATCTCTCAGCTTTACTGCTTCAGCCTGTGTGTGCTGATTCTGGCTGCTGCATGCCTGGAAGCAATCCCTACCACCACTTGTCTGGAGAAGGGTGATCCTCTGTTCTCTGATCCCTTCACATGACTGTGCTGGCCACCATTCTGCTCCCTCTGCGCGTCTGTGACCCTGCCGCAGCTGCTTGTGCTTCCAGGGGAGGGGCGAGAGGCTGAGTGCTCAGTGGCAGAGCATGCAGGCTATGTCTGGCACTTCTTCCTTCCTGACCGGGACTAGTTACACGTCTAAGTAGCCTACCCTGTCACAAGCAGATTAACCTGACACCAGGCCTTCCCCCGTCCTTTGTCCCACTAGTCAGCTTGACTCCAACAGCATACGGAGGGTGAGCTGTCCCAGAACTACCATGGAGTGACCACAAGGGAGGATTTTTGCGTTATCATAGCCACACCTCTGCATGTGCCCTGGGAGCTCTGACTGAGAGAAATAAGACCATTCCATATTGGAATTCATTATAGAGGAGCAATGTGATATAGTGTATAATAGAATGCACAGAAAGTGCTGTTAAGTGTATAGGGTCACCCCTGGGAACTCTAATTGGCTAGGGTAAGATGAGTGGCTGCCCTCTGAGACTGGCACTGGGCATAAATGTGGCATCCCCATTACCATCCTCAGAACACTTCTGGACCTGTGAAGACTCGACGGCAAGCATTGATGACAACAACCTTCATCAAAGGTTTTATTGGATTTGATACTAAGCAGCACTCGATCGATGGCTTCACTGGACCTGAAGTCAAGCAGCATGCTACCAACAGTGACAACAATCATCAACAACTTTAACAGGACAAATGCCCAGCAGCCGCTAACTGACTCAGAGACCTTGCTCAGCGGCGCCACTTTGTTGTTAAGCCCTTCATTGAATCCAGTTAGCTGCATGGCCCCGTTGAAGACTTTCTACCTCCATAAAAGTTTCTAAGTGCGAGGGTAACTTTGCGACCGTGACAAACCTGGTCCTTCTGGCTGACCTTAAAGTTTACCCTTGCCATGGGGGACCAGGTGCAGAGAGACCAGTTAACTAAGGTAAACGACTAGTGCTATTGGTGCTGTTTTTCAGTACAAACCTTACAAATTCATAACTCCAGTTACCCTAATTAGATTTTATCATGTTGATGTCATTCTACTTATTAAAATACTCTCTATTTTTCAAAATTGGATTGAGATTTGTCTTGAGTCGTATTTTCACTTTATTACCGTTTGAGTACTGCATAAAACCTTACACATTGCCTCTACGTTAAGCCTCTTTTATTATGTCCTACTACCAGTGGTTTAAGCACAGGTATACTTAGTGCCTTTTATGATTTATCCTGACAAGGAGTGGGATTATTATTTTAGGTGAGTTCTCACCTTCCTACTAATGCCGCAATTTCTTACACAACACTCACAAGGGTGTTGGCTATGAAATCAGAACTGGATGAAGGTATCACCTATCACATGGGGTCACTTGGAAACTATGTCTGTTTTCAGCTTCAGAGGACAATACTGTTTAACCAACCACTCAAACTGGGTCCTTTGCCCTGCACTACTCACCAAAGATGTCAAGACTCCAAATCACCAGGGATATCAGCAGTGAAATGACAAGCTTTATGAATGCCTCCATTGAGCTCCCATGGTGTGACAATGGATGACTTTTGGCATCTCTGATGTCAAGGAAAGCATTTTCTATGGATGTTCCCCATCATGGCATCTCACAATATTATGTAGAAGGCAAATCATAAAATTTCAGTGTTCCTTTTACTAAAACATTGAAGAAGATATATACTCAAAGACACAATGTTGATATTCCCATATTTACCCACATGTTTATGAGTGAATTGATACTCTAGAAGATGTGTCCTTGAAAAGTCATTAATTGTTTATGTTTAGTCCAGAAACTGCTTCAGCTGCATCACCAGACTCCAGTTTTCCACAAAAATGTACAACTTTGCAGAGCTTTACTTTTTGCAGGATGAATAGGGTATGCCACTAGAGGCCAGATGTACTAACAATACGAATTACAATTTTTGAATTGCAATTCTTACTGAATCACAATTTGGAAATTGCAATTCCCACTGTACTAAAGAATTATTTTTAAAATAGCTATTGCTAGTGGGGGCACAAAAAGACCGACCTCATGAATAATAATAACAAGGTAGGTCAAAATTTGTGACCCACTAAGAAACACAGTAATCACAGGAATGGTGCCCTGCTGGGGCCAGCAGACCACCAAGTCTGTCATAGCTTTATAGTTCGGCAAACCTTTTTTAAATGCTTCCAGGCGTTGATGCGTTTAAAACAATGAATAATTTAAGTTTCATTTTTTAAGCATAGGCAGTGGTCTCTGGGACAACTTCCAGAACTTAGAATTTTTGTTTATTAAGATTGGGAAAGAGGAAAGAGCCCCTTGGGAATTCCTCCCTATATGCACATGAGTTACTACCTCCTTTCAGGTGTCAGTAAAATATTAATGTTTTGTGACCTGAATTTGGTTGTAAAACATTAATACATACCAATTTGAATCTCTGTTTGGAAGGGACACCGTAAACATGCCAAATTCTAAATCGCAAAACTAAGTTACGATTTGGTAACGACTTACTGATTCTCAGTTTGGCTTTTGGATATCAAAAAAGCATTTTTGTGGCCACAAACTGCCCGATTCTTCAAATCGGTCCATTTTAAATTTAAAAAAAGCTTCATACATATGGCCCTAGGCTATCTAAATTATGTGACACATTGTCTGCCAATCTTATTTTTATCCCATTCAGCTAGAAACTATGGGGGTCATTACAACCCTGGTGGTCAAAGACCGCCAGGGCTGTTTTGACGGAAGCACCGCCAACAAGCTGGCGGTGCTTCCCATGGCATTACAACCGCAGCTCCATTTGGAGCCGGCCCCTGTGTTGCGGCCGAGATCCCCGCTGGGCCGGAGGGCGGAAACTAGGTTTCCGCCCGCCGGCCCAGCGGGGATCTCCAAATGGCCGCGGCTGGGGTGCGGCCGCATTGGCGGGCCGCCCGCCAAGGTTGTAATGAGGGCCTTTGTTTTTTTTTGTTTTTTTAAATCAGCAAATATGGTAAATTTGTAATTATCTGCTCATCGTTTGCAACACTTTAAAAAAAAAAAACTAAGTTTAAAAACGAATTACACTAAAACAAACATGTAATATAAAAATGCATAAAGACTAACCATGTAACATGGTTACCCTTTATTTATCCTGTATATACATACTCACACACACACCTTTAATAGATAGTAAAATATATCGTTTAACTCTTTTCCTTAATTGTTTCTAAAATGATCTATTGTTAGCCAGTGTATTTAGTTTAACATTTAGCAGATGATTTCCTATCACAATTCCATAAGACAAAGAGGAAATGCAGTATAACAAATGCCACCTGTCTAAAAGTTTATTATTGCTTACATTAAACATGTGATTGCCAGTGTACTTTGATGCATAGAGGCACATAAACAAGGAATCAAAGCAAATGGAGCTGCAAAGATTAACAAACGTTAGATAAGTCAGCAGGTATGGCCTTGACAAGCCTGTGGTGTTAATTTAGTTGTTTGGCAAACGTGCAATAACTATTAAAACTTTGAAAGTATTAAGAAGTAGAAATAATGCCATCTAAAGGTGATGCTGTATAACGAACAAGGGCCACCCAGTACAAACCTGGGACATGGGTAAATTTAAACAATAACGTTCTAACGTACAGCTGTTCAGAGGGCTGTGGATTGGATCCGAGTGGCTATAAAAAGAACAAGCATTTTCAATGCAGTGCGTCTCGTGTTTGCTCGAGTTAGAGCTATTAGCGTTGTAAACTAGAGGACGCGTAGCAATGCATATGTGCAGCAGCGGCTGCCGCAAATCTTAAGGGGAGGGCGGGGTGTGGATTAGGACAGAGGAAATTTACAAAAAAATATTTTTAAAACATCGAGCGCGATCACGCTGTGTAAAACCCTGCGAGATTGTAATTTTTAAAAGGCAAGCCCACAAACCAATGAAAGTGATGGGCGTGACACGGGCATTGTTAAAAGCCCACAGAGAGATTACAAAAGGCCATAGTGCTTGCGCTCTCGACCCTGAAAATACAAGGTATTAGGGGCACATTTTCTGTGTGTAAAAGATTGAGCAGCAACTTTTGCACTGCTTAGTTAGCAACATATATGTCTGCAATGTATGTTTTGTTCGAGTTACACATGAAGAATGCTGATGGGACAAAGCGACAGGATCCAACTGAACGGCACACAGTATTTTTTTTATTACTAAAATGCATTGTGCTTGGGGGCTAATTGCCTAGTGAGAATGAAATAAATTAAATAAAACAGTAAAACTTGGTTTCTGTGTATCCCAATTGGCTGCGTGTGGTTGACTGATTTGTGTTATGCTTCTGAATTATGAAATCTAGTTAATTTCTAGGGCACCATTAAGGTGAACTATGAGTGCTAAAATCACTAAATAAATAAGAAAATGTGTATTAAACACGAATATAAATGCTGGGATTATATAGTTTGTAAAAACAAAAACAGATCAGGACAGTGTTCAACTATTTTATTCAGAAGGTTCTTATTTTAAACAGTTATGCTGCATTACAATAACATTTGTCTAGAGCAGGGATACTCAAAGTACGGCCCGGGGGCCACATGCGGCCCTCCTGACCTTTAATTGTGGCCCCTCGTGAACAGCAGCCGTTCACTTGACAAAGCAGAAAAATTCAGAAAGCTGTGAAACTTTATTTACACATTAAGTGGCCTAGACAACTTATCTTTAGGAACACATTTAGTTTTAAAGATATCTTGCACTAGACATGTAATTACACGATAAACTGTCAGCAAACTTCAAAAAAGTGTTTAAATGCATGAGCGTTTTACCTTACTTTGTGCCCCCCCCTTTGTGCCCACCTTCCATCACCCCCCTACTCTCGGCCTACTGGCATCAGTGCGGCCCTCGGGCATGCCACAGACACTGTTTTGTGCCCCTGGGGAAATGTTTGCGAGTACCCATGGTCTAGAGAGTTTAGGATCTGGAGTTGCTGTCTGCAAAGTTCATCAAACATTAGACCCTGCTTGCAAGAATAATGTTCGGATTTTTGTTTGCCTTTTATGTAGAATTCTTTGATTACACTAACAATAATGCTGAAGCTGTAGGAGGTTATGATTCTTTCATTTGCTAAATACAGTGGCCTGCTTAAGTACTAATTAGATAGCGAAAAGCTGTTACATGCAATAAGTGAGGCAGTAGAAAGTGTTTTCCTCGTGTCATTCTGCTGTATTGTGGTAGTAAACTCGAATTTGACTTGTGCACTACAGTAAAAAACGTGTGAATGCATACTTATTCTCTTATTTTCTGGGTCATATTTATAGAATTATTTCTCTGGCATGATTTATATATATATATATATATGTTTATATATATATAAAACACTTTACATTTTGTTTTCATATTGTAAAGCTCCGTGTCCCTGCTTGGCTCTTGGAGTAGGGCATGAAGGGTCAACATCTATTTGACTGTAGTTGGAAATGCTTTCCGCGTGTTTAAAAAATGCAGTTATATGCTGATCGTCTCCGCTGGGTCAGGGAAAGGTTGGAAAACCAGTTTCTAAGCTCTGGTTTCCCACTGTGGGGGCAACAACTGGAAATGCTGTCACATCTCAATGGCGCTTATGTGCAACCAGAAAGATGTGTCTTTGTGCTGAAAGCGGAGGATTGAATATCAACCAAATTTATAGGAGGTTCGCCCTCGGAGCTTTCCTTCCAGGGCAGGGAGGATACATTTTGGAGAGGCTACACGTCGGTGGGTTTGCCTTTGTTCAAATACTCCGATTGAACAGGTGCGTTTACACAATTACTTATTTTATGACTTGTTAAGGAAACCCACACAATACTTCAAGCTAGTGTTTTTAGAAGGGATTTGCATAATTCCTTCCGTGGACCAATTCAAGTTAACACTAACTTGTGCACTGCAGCAAAAGCTGCATAACAATAGCAAATCCTGCCCAAATTTGTGAATAATAAGACTACTTTGAATTGGGTCCCAGTGAACAATTGGAAGTTCGTCTGCCATGGATAGGGAATTGTGTGTGTGGCAGACAGCGGTGTCCTGGGGAGGCCCCATGAGTAATTAGGGGTTGAAACATCAACAGAATCCCCCACATGGTTAAGGATATTTTGTTTGCGAGAGGAGCATCTCTGACATACGGGCACCCCATTATTAGGACTTAAGTGACTCCCCTTTGGGCAGATACAGTGTATTGTTTGTCTTACAAGTTTGTATTGGTGTAACTGTATGTGAGCACTGCACCCTCTACACTTTGTGATTCACTTTATTCACACATTCAATTTATGGATTGTTTTAAATTACGATTGGTGATAACTTAAATAGATTAATATAAATATGATGAATCCCTTTGATGTGTCCAGCACATGCATTGTAACTAACAATATTGATTTGAGATGAAGCGCTATTGGAGATTAGAATTGATTTGTATTGAATGCTGAATTTGAACAAGTCAAATAACATTTAGAGCTTAAAGAATGTATAGCTGGTTGCCCTATGAAATAAGTCCCACGTGACAATTGTGTGATGTTGTTTGTATCTAAAGGTGATGTGCATTAGGGCTGGACTTGGAACCTAGAGCAGCCCTGGCAAATTTTGTCAGACCAGCCCCCGTAGGGTGTATAGCGAGCTAGCCTGCTCAATACAATGGGGCTTGAAGGGTTCTCCCCCAATGACAACTTGGGGAAAAATGGCAAAAACAATGCATTCTACTACATTTTTCAATATATATTCAATTGTATTCGTTTTTAAAGTGCAGTAAATGGTAACTTTACAGTGCACCAGAACACAGTAATCTTTATTGGGGCTCTTCAATGATTCCCCCACCATTATCCTCTAACAGTGCCTCTTGTCTCTTCGTAGACCCTCTCTCACATGTACTTCATTTGTTTTATAGTGCCTCTTTGCAGGCGTAGGGTGTTAGAGCACTTTACATCACACACACACACACACAGACAATTAATCATACTTGTGTTAATCAGTGTATAGTAAATGTAACATACGCCAAAGGGGACAACAAGGTATAGGTATCTACAAGCCTCTAATTCATGATTTTCAAGTTTGAATATACTGCCATATATGCCTTTAAAGTCCAAAAGCCAAAGATTTCTCTTACACTTTTCAATTTGTTTACTCTCACTTTCATAAACATTAATAGGATCAGAATTCGGAAGAAAATATTGAGTTACAGCAAACCCAGGATGCCAACAGGGAGGCTGTGGTTGTACGCAGGAGCTCATTGGTAGCAATTGACATCTCTGGTGTCTCCAAATTGGTGGCCGTACCTACTCAATTTGAGCCCCGAACCCTAAATCAATAATGGCAACTAAAAAAATTCTAGTTGCTCAAGAGACATGCATTATAATCATAAAACTATTGGGTATTCGAGAACGTTGTTGCTACTCAGCATTTTCTAACGTTTGCCTACGGATCCCTACATTCACCTAATTTTGTAAACTAACTTCCCCTACGATACAACAATTGCCAAATTATGCTTCTTAACTGATGCACAATCTCAAAAGGACGATCATGTCACCCTTGGTCTCAAATCTCTCAAATGGCTCTCTCTGCAGAAAAGGATGAATTTCAAGTCACTGTGTTTGGAGCCCAAATGACATCTTCGTTTTTTTTTCCTTATCAACCTATCTGGAGCCTCAGCTGTGCCAACAAATGACTGTGGACAACACACTAGTTCATCTATAAAAATAATGTGGCAGCGGACCCTTCTCACTCTACTTCACTCCATCTGGAACTCCTTGCTTACTACCTCAGATTAGAACAGGATCACACCAAATTCAGAAAAGACCCACCTTTTCACCACAGCAATGAGATTGTTATGCTCCATGTGACAGCAAACCCACCCTGTTCTCTAGTCCACTATTCAGACACTTAAGACTGGTGCACACTTATACCTGGGCTTCGTACTTTCCTGAAGACATTATCACCTTTAGATGCTTTGTGAGCCTAACTTTTGCTTCGATTTATAGTCCCTTTTCTGCTCTGGGCCTCTTCCCAGCTGCACATCGCTTCACTTTTTGTGGTGCACTAAATCTAACAATCACAAAAATAATACCAAATAAATGATTTAATTGCTGTATAAAATGCTTTCTGATTCTCACAACCAAAGTTACCAGCTAGCCCCAAACGATCAGGGAAACTATATTCCACTTGAGCCTTTACGTCTACATAGAATCTAGTTTAAATTGTGGTGAACAGACACTAGACCTCCTAGAATGCACTGAAGCCTAGGACTGGCACGTGGTGTTCCTGATGGTGCTGGGTCAGCTGTTAACCTCTTCCAAAATGGAATGATCAACACTGGGATGAGCATAAAAAGGTTACATGCCACATAACAAGGGAGATCCTTTTCTCACGTCACCGTAGCAAGTTGCTTCAGATAATGGTATAATGGTACCATTGATACTCCTCGCCATGTGATTGTATTCTTACTCAAACATTGAAGGATGGAGTCTGAAATCGCACGCATGCCCTCAGGCACAACCAGGGATTTTACAGTAATCCTATTTTCCACTAAATCTGAAGCTGTTTAACTGATTATCTATAGTCTGAGCATGACCAAAGTGTGAATTCAAATGTACAAAGCTGTCGCCTCCTTATCGAAGCATGCAAGATCAATCTTCAGTTATTTAGGAAAGCTTTACAGCACTTTGGATTCACGTAATGATCCATTACAAATCTGATTCCAAGTTATAAATGGAGCTGGAAAAGATTAAGATGCAGTGCTTTATGGAATGTATTGCCGCAATTCTCCCTGGGTAGTCACTTTCCTGTCATCTGCTCTGTCAACTTCCACTTCCACACTGTTCCCATACCCCCTTGCTCATGGTGTTATTGTCGCCAGCTCCACTGGGATGCTCTCTGTAGGAGACTGGCTCTCTATACAGTGTACATAAATGATGTGCACTATGCAGAGGGGCCAAGCAACCCCACTTTGGTTTAGCGAGGTAAAAACTAGACCACCTAATTTTTTCGCTCTAATTTTTATGGTAGCTTAGTCGAGCAGTTAGGCCAATCTTGGAGAAGTGCTAAGCATCTGTTGTACTCACAGTATCAATAAATGTGGACACACTCAAAATAGTAACTCGAGACCAATTTACAAAAATACTTCACATTTTTATAAAAATTTTAAGACCAAGATCATCAAAATAGGGTAAGTTCTTTTTAAGTTAGGATTTTTCAAAGTTTAGCAAAAATTGTCTTTTTGTGCGTATTTACGCATCATAGGAATCAATGGGAGAAAAGTTTTAAAATGCATATGAAATGAAGCAATTTGTTTACCAATGTATCCTTATGTTTTTTGGTCTAGGTCATTAAGATGTCCTGTGGAACGGCCGGAGAAGTTTGGATGGCTCCCGGTTGTGGCTGGAGCAGCTGCTAAAAAGTCCTTGGAGCCGGTCCAAGACCACTGAGGGGGACCACTGGGAAAAACAATGCACAGCAGACTTTAAGGAGAGTCCAGTGGGTCCCCTTGGAGTGTAGAGGTTGCAAGGGCTGGGGGACCCTTAGAGCACAGCTGGTTCTCCGGTGCAATGCCCAGGGAGACCGGGTGCAGAGCAGATAGGTGAGCCAGGAGCTGTGCGCAAAGGTGCCCTTGGAAGTAGGAGGAAGATAACTTTGAGGATGGATTGCAGGTCAGCAGAGCCACTCTGCAGCATGGTTTTTATGTGTCCTAAAGTCCCTTGACTGGAGTTTGCTCCTGGCCCTTTGTGAGTCCGGAGTGGACTTTTCTTCTGTGTGAACGACACTGGAAGTCCAGTAACCCGTGCTATTGCACGATTCAGCTACTGGACCCCCCCAGTGTCAGACTCTCACCCCAGGGCTCCAGAATCTTGTCTGATGGTGGCAGGCTGGTTGTGACCGGCCAGCAACCATGCCAAGGTTAGTTGGCTTTTGAAGGGGGCACCTCCAAGGTGGCCTCTGGGTACATTTGGCAATAAACACAATACTGGTACCAGTTTGGATATCTTGTTCTGAGTTGTTGGATACCAAAAAAATCCAGGGCCATCATGTAGCTGTGAAACTCGCACTCACCAGTGTCCAGCACAGGCATATGAAACAGTTGCTCTGCTCACTTAATATGTCCCAGGTGTATAAGCTTCCCTGCCTCTCTCTACTGCTCTTCAGTTGGAAACTGGCCTAAAATAGAGGTAGTGGATGATTTATCATAGACATCAGGACAGCAGCATCAAAGTGCTTCCCCCAAGGTTCTGCCCACTGGGTCTCTGGGCAACTGTTTGAAAAAATCATGGTGCAGATTAAATAAAAGTCATTCTACTAACACAAAGGAGACGACCTAGGCAGATAAATCTGTGACATTAAACGTAGAGATGCAATAGCCTCAACAAGTGAGACAGCCTTATTACCCTCTGGTAAACATAGGCCCTCATTTTGACTTTGGCGGTCTATTCGGTAGACTGACAAAGCCAAACCCGCTACTAGCCCGCCCAGTACAACTGCTGGCAGCTGTCCACCATACTTGAGGTGAAAAGTCACCTGCAGTCGTGCTGGGGGTCGGCGGTGCAGAGGCAGTTCCATCGCCAGCACCGCCACACCAACAGGACTCTGCCCGCCATATCACATTCTGTGGAACGGCCTTGTGGTGTCCTGAGGGCAGGGTGCTGCCGGTGGTGGAAGCGCCGGACCACGTTCCCTCCCGGACAACCCCCTCGACGGACAAGTTAAGTGGATCATCGGGGAGTGGAGCTGTGTCTGTGGTGCCTGAGTAGGTGTATGCGATTGTTGTGAATGTGGGGGTTGAGTTTGTGGGTGTTGCGTGGGGAGGGGGGTGAGGGTGTGTATGCGGTGTTGAGGGAGTGGGGTGAGTGCATGTATGCAGTTTTGGGGGAGGGGTGAGTACGTGTATGCGGTGTTGGGGGGAGGTGGGTGTGCGTGCATGCAGTGTTGGGGGAGGGAGAGTGTGTATATGCAGTGTTGGGGGAGAGGGGTGAATGCGTGTTTGCAGTGTTGGGGGTTATGTATGCATGCATGGGGGAATGGAGGGAGAAGTCGAGGCATGCATGTATGTGGATGTGTGACCATGAATGGGTGTGAATGAAGGGGGATGGGGCGCGTGCATGTGTGCGGAGGGATGCATGGAGGTGTGTGGATGTTGGGGGGTGCATGTGCCAGCAACAGGGATGGAGATTCCTGTCGCTGGGTGCTTGACTGCCAGGCTTTTCATGGCAGTCCGACTGCCATGAAAAGCCTGGCAGTGCGCCGCCTCGTAATGTGTCCGGCGTCATAAGGGCTTCCGCTGGCCTGGAGGAGCTCACCGCTGGCCGCGATGGTGCGACCTCACCGGCGGGCCAGGCGGTATTGGGCAGTCAACTTGAAATGTGGGGATCTTTACCACTTACTTTGCGGCAGTTGCCGCAAGGCTTGCTGTCTATTGACCGCCAGCCTTGTAATGAGGGCCATAGTTTGTAAATAAAATACAAAGATGTGGTATGTGGACAGACTGTGTACAAGAAGGGTAGTAGCAATATTACTGGCACCATATAGTTTTGTTCAGAACACATCATCTTACTGTGCCTGAAGCTTCAAATAAGTGTAATGCAGGGAACAATAAGTGTAATGTGGCTATTTACGCGTCATCAAGGGTTTGCATACATACACCTGCTACTATAAAAATGTTCGCTGTACAGTGCTCCGCTACTCCATAGAGTTAAGTCTGAATTTTCTAAAAAGCACTATATAAAATAATAAAATATACGTGAGTAGTGTGAGAAGTTAACAGTACTTCTCATCAGGGTTGCTATGCTTACGGTGAGGCAATAACAGCACTCCTCATGCAGGATGTTATCATTTTTACTACAGTCCAAATCCTCGTCAACAATGGTGCCATGTTCATAATTGAGAAGTACCTGCACTTTTCAGCATACTTTTAATTGCACAGTATGCACCATTTTCTGAAGAGCTGCAGTTCTTACTTGTAGAGGGAGCAGCACTTACCTGCTATTTTAGCACAGAAACACACAGACGCCCATACCCATTTTGTGAGCAGATTGATTTGCATACATTTAATGAGACAAGGTTAGCACTTTTAAGCATGAGAGCCAAACTTCTAATGGGACGGTATCCACATCTGTTAGCACACCAGCTGTAGTTTTACTGACAATGTTGGCAACTGCATTTTTTTAGTCAGGACTGCAATATTAATAACAGAACAGCAGCAGTTCTCATGAAGGCAACTGGATGAAGTGCACTAGGCTCCCCATCTTTGGGGAAGCTGCACATATGGCAGGTCACAATGGGCCAGGTGCCTGGGTGGGGGCGGAGGCGAAATGCACCTCTGACTCCACAGCAACCGGGCCAGCTATTGATGTTTGCACCAGCAAGACGCGGGAAGCACTTGCATTTCCTGCCCATAAAAGGTGCCTCTGGGAAAGCAGTGAGGGGGTCTTTTCACTCCTGCATGCTGACCCACAGAGGATACTGCAGTCCCTGACGTGCGCCCCATAAATTGAATTTGTTCTTATTTGTTTTTCTCTCACAGGCATGCTCTGTTTCATGCTCTGCCCTTTGAATAAGCATCAGCAGCCCAGCTGTCCCCTGCCTGGAGCCCTACAGGTTGGAGCATTTCTGTTCACCTTACCCAAGTTTACTCGGTGGCAGCTCCAGTGGGGGCCCTTGTACTGCAGGTGAGAGGGCACTGGTTGTGGGGAGGGCCGCTAATTGCTGGGCACCAGTGGCTTTGTTTTGGTTTATCCTGTGAAGCAGGTTGGGGGGTCCCCTTGCACCGAACAAACCAAACACCTACCGCATCTGGGACCTTGTTAACTTGCTGTGCGCCCAGGGGAGCTGCAGCAACAATGATGTCTTCCCCCACTCAGGAAACAGCAACTTCAGGTATTGGGCCCTCTTTACTGCCTATGGGTTCGGGTGATATTCACTCAGAGTATGAGCAGCTGAACTTGCAGGTGTCAACAGAGGATAAGAAGAGGATATGGAAGTGTGCATGTTAGACTTGACAGCCTTAGGATAGTCATTCTCCAACTTTTTGCCTGCCTCCCTCTATTTTCTGACACTGTTTTTGCAGGTTTTAGGACTCTGCACACTTTACCACTGCTATCCTGTGCTAAAGTGCATATGCTCTCTCACTTAATCATGGTAGCATTGGTTCATTCCAAGTTGGCATGTTTGATTCACATATAAGTCCACAGTAAAGTGCACTACATATGCCTAGGGCCTGTAAATCAAATGCTACTAGTGTGCCTACAGCACTGATTGTACCACCCACATAAGTAGCTCCTTAACCACGTCTCAGGCCTGCCATTGCAAGGCGTGTGTGTGCAGTTTCACTGCCACTTCGACTTGGCATTTAAAAGTACTTGTCAAGCCTTCCACTCCCCTTTTCCTACACAAAAGTAACCCTAAGGTAGGCCCCAGGTAACCCATAGGGCAGGGTGCTATGTGTTTTATATGGCCTAGTAGTGAAAAACTGCTAAATTCGTTTTTCACTACTGTGAGACCTGGTCCTTTCATAGACTAGCATTAGGACTGCCCTCATATACTTTTTGAGTGGTAGATTCTGATCTGAATGGGGTAATCAGGTCATACTTAGTATGGCCAGAATAGTAATAGAAAATCCTGCTTATTGTCTTATTGGACAATGCGGCCGCACTCACGCGGCCCCCGTTATGACATTCCCGCTGGGCCGGCGGGCGCAAACCAGGTTTGCGCCCGCCGGCCCAGCGGGAATGAGGCCACAACATAGGAGCCGGCTCCTAATGGAGCCGGCGGTGTTGCGGCCGTGCGACGGGTGCAGTTGCACCCGTCGCACTTTTCACTGTCTGCTATGCAGATAGTTAAAAGCTGGCCGGGGCCCTGTTAGGGGGCCCCTGCACTGCCCATGCCAGTGGCATGGTCAGTGCAGGGGCCCCCAGGGGCCCCAGGACACCCCTTACCGCTAGCCTCTTCCTGGTGGTGCAAACCGCCAGAAACAGGCTGGCGGTAGGGGGGTCGTAATCTCCAGGGCAGCGCTGCAAGCAGCGCTGCCCTGGTGGATTACATCCGCCGGGGCCATTGTGGCGGTTGCACCGCCGGCCCCAGCGGTGCAACCGCGGCGCTACCGTTTTGGCCCTGCGGTTATAATACCGCCAGGGTCATAATGACCACCTATGTCATATGCATAGAGCTCTGCATAAGTGAGGCCCGGAAATGCTAAGGTCATTAGCTTCTTTCTATATCCCAAGCAGATCACTTAGATCAGCATACCTGGTAACTGTTCCCAAAGTAAAGAAGGCCAGATGGGGAGGTAGTTCTCTGGCGTACAAAGGACTAGAGCTGTGGAACTCGTTACCGATAGGCATAAGAGCAATGAACCTTGAATTACCCTTTCGTAAGGCCTTAAAGACCTGGCTTTTTAGGATTTAATCTTCAATTAGTGCTCAAGCTGGATGTTTTTGTTTCAGGTTTTTGCAAGCGCTGTGAGGCCTCCGGGTAGTTCAAGCACTATACAAATCCAAATAACATAACATAAAATAACATAACTACTATTTTAGAAATGCCACTTTTAGAAAGTGAGCATGTCTCTTTACTTAAAACCATCTGTGCCTCACAGCCTGTCTCCAATCAACATCTGGTCTATGCTGGTTGACAGCTCCTTTGTGCATTTCACTCAGACAACCACAAACACAGGACACTCAGTCACATCTGCATTCATCTGCATATTAAATGGGTCTTCCTGGGCTGGAAGGGTGGAGGGACTGACACATCTCAAAGGCCAGTGGCCTGCCCTCATACAGTGGACTGAAAAAAAAACCACTGGTGCCTTGGCAGACAAGACTGGGCTGAAAGGGGAACATATGTACTTCAAAACCATTCTTTGAAGTCTCCCCCCACTTCAAAAGCATTTTTGGGTATATAAATTGGGTCCTTGACCCCACCAACTCAAACACTTCTGGACTTACACCTACACCCTGTCAGAGGAGCTGCCTGGTTGCCCAAAGGACTCATCTGGACTGCTTTGCTGAGAAGGACTGCTGCCCTGCTGTTGCCCTGCTGGCATCTAACTTTGCTGGAAGGACTCTGCCTTCCCCAAAGGTTCTCTCCAGGGGTTTGGATTGAGCTTGCCTCCTGTTTTTGAAGTCTTAGGGCCAACAAAGACTTCATCTCCTCAAGAAACTCCTTGTGCGTCGAAAATCGATGCACCACCTGCAGAAATTGACACAAAGCCTGCATTGCGGCCGAAAAATCACTGCACAGCCGATCAGAACAATGCAGCCCTGACTTCCCAACTGGAAATATGACGCAGCTCCTACCTTGCAACGGAAAATGTGACTCATCACCTACCAGGTCAACGCAGTGCCTGTGACGTATTCCAGCGCGCCAAGGACTTTCAATGCATCGTCTGTGGGCATCAAAATATCCCCACATCGCAGTGAGGAACCAAGACAAGGCCGGAAAATGACGCAAACTCCTTGCAACATGGAAAAAAATGACACATGCGTCAGAAAATTCAACACAGCACCTTATTTTTTCACGCATCTTCTCCGCTGTGGTCTCCGTGCGTCGTTATTTTTGACTCATACCAGGTACTGAGTGTAACAAAGAGACAAGTGTTTATTTCCATGGATTGAGACTCTTTTAAATCTTTTAGTGATGTTTCAACTTGTGCTTACTGGATCTTTGTCATTTTTACCTTATTTTATTCAGATAAATATTATTATTTTTTTCCACACCTGTGTGGTGTATTTTTGTGGTGTTTTCACTGTGTTAGTTTATGATTTATTGCACAAATACTTTACACATTGCCTTCTAAGTTAAGCCTAACTGCTCAGTGCCAAGCTACCAGAGGATGGGCACAAGATCATTTGGATTTTGTTGTGACATACCCTGACTAGGGTTGTGGTCCCTACTTGGACAAGGGTGTATACCGCTGCCAACTAGAGACCCAATTTCTAACAGTGCGTATATCAAAATGTCTGACTTACTGGTTAAGAAAGAGGAGGACAAGCGTTGTAAAAAATGTTCACACTCTAGGGACTGTGGCCATTGGACATACAAGAAAAACGGTGAAGAAACCCTGGTGAATTTGGTTAGAGGTTTCTCAACTTGTCAGGCCATAATACAGAATGTTTCAATGATCTGGGGGCTCAGATGGCCTGTTATCAAAATAGGATTGTAAGTGAGTATGATGAGTATGGTGGGTCAGCCTGGAAAGACTATGATAGAGAATTCAGGAAGATTAAAGCCAACAGGCCCACCCTGGGATGGGATCAGATTGATATCATCACTTGGCTGCATTATATGGAGCAGCCAGATGCTGGCAGTAACCAGCCCTTTCGGGAGGAGACAGGGTCCACTAGTGGCCCGGCTGGGAGGGCAGAAGGAGGCTTGCTGGGATTTCAACTGACGCACCTGTACCCAACTCCCAGGAAGCTGTTGATTCAAAGATTGTTTTAGTTCAGTGGTTTGGCATCCCACCCAGAATCCTAGTGTTACAAAAATTCCAAAAAGAAGGGCACCAGAAAGCAAGAATGATCAGCTTGAATTTTGCAATGCTCTCTCACCAGTTAACTTGACAGCAATGGTCCCTTGGCCCAATACTTACACTAACCATTCAGCGGTACAGGCATTGTATGAGGGTTTTAAGGAAGGCTTCAGGATTCCAGCAGAAGGTTATGTGGGCTACCACTACTGTAAAAATAAGCAGTCTCTCCGATCCAACAAAAGGGCAAAGATTCAAATAGAGCTGAGTCTTAGTCAGGTGGAGGGTCCCTTTGACCTAGTCCCACTTGATGACTTTGTTTGTTCCCTTCTGGTGGTGGTTCCCAAAACATATGCTAGATGTATTCATAACCTGTCAGCTCCCAAGGGTCACTCAATGAATGAGGCTATTGTTGGGGCTTTATGGTTGGTTAAGTACGCTTCCCTTGATCAGGATATCCAGATGCTCTGTTGGCAAAGTCTGGTATTGAGTCTGCTTTACGCTTTCTCCCTGTTCATCCTCAGGTTTTCCATCTCCTAGGTTAACAATTTGAGGGAGCCTTTTATTTTGATAAGTGTATGCCTATGGATTGCACCATGTCCTGTTCCTACTTCAAGAAGTTTAGCACATTTCTCAGATGGGGTTTTAGGCGTAAGTGGGGACACCAATGGGGGTTGCACTACCCGGATGATTTTCTCTTCCTGGGCCCACCCGGCTCTGAGCGATGTGCGGAGGTCTTGGTTTTTTTCAGGAATTGATGGGGGAGTTTAGGGTCCCACTTGTGCAGGGCAAGACACTGAAGCCACTATAGAGTTTTTGGGAATCAAACTGGATTCTGTGGCAGGAATGTCCAGCTTTCTGCTAGGAAAGTTAACACTTTTATTCCAAGCCTTTCAGGCATGCCTGGGAGCTAAGACGGTCACATTACACTAGTTTCAGGTTTTGGTTGGGCAGCTCAATTTGTGCATCATTCCTATGGGGTGCCCCTTCTCCCAATCCATTACCCAGGCCATGTTGGGGCTGAAGGTAAAGTATGACCACACCAGGCTGTCCAGCAAGGTCAGGCAGGACATGAGAATTTGGGAGTCATTCCCGTATGACTTTAATGGAACGGTCATGTGGCACGGACATCCCAGGACCAATGAGGAACTTGGTCTCTTAACGGATGTGGCAGGTAGTGGAGAGTTTGGTGTCATCTTTGGAGCAGCCTGGTATGCACAGCGGTGGCCTAAGGAATGGGTGCAGTCTGGGTTGGTTGCTAACATTGGTTTCCTGGAGCTGTTTCCAATCCTCGTGGCGTTGTTGGTTTGCCCTGTGCAATTCCTCAATCATTCCATGGTGTTCTGGTCTGGTAATATGATAGTGCTGGATTGCATCAGCCAGCCAGCTGCAAAATGCAAAATGACTGTGAGGGTTCTGAAAGAGATTGTGCTCCTGTGTTTGAAACTGGATGTACTCATCAGAACCAAGCATGTGCCTGGTGTATTGGAAAATGCTGCTGGTGCCTAGTCTTGTTTTAAGATGCAAGTTTTCAGGGTCCATCAACCAGGAGCAGCAGAGTTCCTAACGCCTTTCCTCGATCATCTGTTGCGGAATGGTGCCCAAGACTACCAGACCTTGTGATAGCGACTTTAGCTCCCAGGCCCAAGTGGGCCGACGTGGGGGTGTTTAGCGCTTATTTTGAATTTTTGGGGCTAACAGGGACCACTGATTGGTTTGCCCCATCCTCACTTATGAAATTCCTGGGGGTGCTTAGGGAGGCGGGTGGTCAGTGGCTTGCACCAGGTGCCACACTGCTGTGGTATCTGTCTTTGCACAAACACTCAGGCACAAGTATGAGACTAAGGGCCTAATTATGACCCTGGCGGTCACCTGATTGCCAGGGTCAAGGTCAGACCACCACCAAAGCAGTAGTCTGGCCTCTACATTACGACCACGGCTAAAGCACCACGACTGGACTGCTGGCACTGGCAGGTTGTAATCCACCAGGGCAGCGCTGTCCTGGGGATTATGAGTCCCATTTTCTCCAGCCTTTGCATAGCGGTAGCCCCGCTATGCAAAGGCTGGTGGAAAGAGGGTGATGGGGGCCCCATGGGAACACTTTTGCACTTTTGACTGCCTGAACTACGGGCAGTGGAAAGCGCGACAGGTGCTGCTGCACCGCCACTCAGCCACATTAGCTCCGGCTCGATTACAAGCAGGCGTCAGTGTTAAGGCCCTATTCACCGCAGGGCCGGTGGGTGGAAACACTGTTTCCGCCCACCGGCCCTGTGGTGAACTCTGAATAGGGCTGGGGTGTTCAGGCCGCACAGGTGGCCTGATGGCAGTACGAGTTTGGCGGGCAGCCTCCGCCCACCCGCCAAACTCGTAATAGGGACCTAAGTCTTTCTAAGTGAGAAGAGCCTTGAAGGGTTGGCAGCGGCTGGAAGGTAATATATTGGACTCTAGGTGCCCAATTGGCACACTCAATTTGGTGCAATTCTGGAGTCTCTGAGATGCATCTGTAGCTTGCTGAGGGAGATCAGCATATTTAGGGCAGCATTTACCCTTGCCTTCTATGGAGTTCTCAAGCTTAGTGAGTTGGTGGCCAAAAACAAGGACTGTGGGAGTGGGGGCTCCGCTGGTGGATATGCATTGGCTGGATGGAGCTCAGTCTTTGACGATTAACATCCCCCGTTCCAGGGGGGACCAGGATGGTAGGGGTGACTACATCCTATTGCATAGGGCCCTTGGTAACAAGTGCTGCCCAGTTTGTAACTTAGAGGTTTTCATGACTTAACAGCCTCAGGGTGTTCGGGTTCCCGTACTGGTACACGTTGATAGCACTCCTCTGACCAGGTACCAGTTCTCCAGGGCACCGAAGGGGGCTCTGCAGGTGGCAGAGTATGAATCATCAGAATTTGGAAATCACCTCTTTATAATTGGGGCGGCCACTGCTGGGGTAGCAATGGGGCTCTCTGGCAAAGCACTAAAAAGCATCGGCAGGTAGTCCTCTGATTGTTACAAGCACTATGTTGGATTGCATATGTTGTAAGTGCTCTGCCTGATCCCTGTTTCTTCTCCTGCTCTTCGCTTTCTCCTAATGCAGGTGCCATGCGTGGAAAGCTGAATGGTGGGTTGGATGTCCTGGCGACTCCGGTTCACATGGGGGGAATGGGATCAGAGATTATTAGAAATGGGGTCTCTAGCTGGCAGTCAGTTTGAACCCTGTCCAAGTAGGGAGCCTCACTCTGGTGCGGATAAGGGAGATACCCGCTCAGATAACCCCTGCTCACCCCCTTGGTAGCTTGGCATGAGCAGTCAGGCTTATCCCAGAAGCAATGTGAAAAGCATTTGCACATAACACACAGTAAACCAGTGAAAACACTTCCAAAGGACACCACACCAGTTTCAGACCATGCCAATATTTATCAGTGTAAAACAATACCAAAACAAGACAAATCCAACAAACCATGCTAAAGATATGAATTTTGTAAGGTTTAACTAAAAAATACAGTTCCTTGAAGTTGATAGCACCCCCTGGGGCTATCACAGCGTCGTGATCAACAAAACCAACAATTCAAACCGGCTGTGGCATTGCAGGTCAGCAACGTTGTCTGGGAGACCCACAAACAGTACCTTGGATTTGCAGGGAGATGTGATCTCCGCAATGAGCTCCAGAGAGTGGTGTCGCTGGCGTCGCAGTGTCGGTTCCGGAGTCGGTGCGGGAGTCATTGGGCCCTTGAAGTCACACGAGTTGCAGATCGAACTTAAAGTTGATGGAGTCAGGAGCGCTGGCGTGGATGGGGTCGGGGCAGCAGTGCGAAGCAGGACGATGCGATGTGCGGTGTCCACAGGTCACAGTGCAGGCAGCGGCTCGGTGACGGCATCCAGCGGTGTCGTGAGACCAGGGCTGTGGTGTGAAGCGGGGCTGTGCGACTTAGTGATGTCCACAGGTCAGGGTGCAGGCAGCAGCGTCATCGTTGCTGAAGTGCTGTTGTCGGTAAGCCCAAGCCAGTGGTGCAGGACGGTGCTTTATGACCCTCACAACCGGTGTCCACAAGCCATGGTGCAGACAGGGATTCCTGGTGACAACACTGAGTCAATGGTGCTAGCATTGGTGGACCGGGGCTGCGGTGCGGAATGGGATGGCGCTTCGTGTTCCTCATGAGCGGTGTCCACAGGCCACGGTGCAGGCAGCAGCGTCAGCATCAGCAGGAGAGGTGTCATCGGGGATACCCAGGCTGCGGTGTGAACAGGCAATGCCGGAGTGTGGGGCCCGCAGGTCACGGTGCGAGCAGTGGCTCAATGAAGTCATCCGATGACGGCATAGGTGAGACCAGGGTCACGGTGCGAAGTGGGACAATGTGACTCCGTGCAGCGTCAGCAGGTCACGGTGCAGGCCAGCAGCATCATTGGCGGCATTGCAGTGGTTTTTCTTCTGTTGTAGCACAAAATACACAGTTCCCAGTGCTGCAGGCAGATAAAACTGAAGTCTTTGTTATCCCTGAGACTTCCAACAGGATGCAAGCTCTACTCCAAGCCACTGGAGAACTTTCTCAAGCAGGATACAGAGCAAAGTTTACCTTTGCACTTTTTTGAGGCAGAAGCAGCAACTGCAGGCCAGTCCAGCAAAGCAACACAGCAAAGGGACAGTACTCCTCCTCCAGCTCTTCAGCTCTTCTCCTTGCAGAGGCTTCTCTTGATTTCTGAAAGATACTAAAAGTCTAGGCTTTTGGGTCTTCGTCTCACACCCCTTTCTACCTTTGAAGTTGGCAAACTTCAAAGCAAAGTCTCAAGTGTTTGTGAGATCCTTCCTTGTCCAAGCCAGGCCCCAGACACACTCCAGGGTTTTGGAGACTCCATTGTGTTAGGGCAGGCACAGTCCTTTCAGGTGTGTACGACCGCTCCTCCCTCCCCTCTAGCTCAGATGGCTCATCAGGATATGCAGGCTACAACCCGCCCCCTTTGAGTCACTGTCTAGGGAGAGGTGCAAAACATCCCAACTGCCAAACTGACCCAGACAAACAATCCACAAACAGGCAGAGTCACAGAATGGTTTAAGCAAGAAAATGCCTACTTTCTAAAAGTGGCATTTTCAAACGGCCAATGTAAAAACCAACTTCACTAAAAGATGCATTTTTAAATTGTGAATTCAGAGACCCTAAACTCAACTTTTGTATCTGCTCTCAGGATAATAAAAGGATATTTAAAGGCAGCCCCCATGTTAACCTATGAGAGAGATAGGCTTTGCACAGTGAAAACCGAATTTGGCAGTATTTCACTGTTAGGACATATAAAGCGCACGTATATATGACCTACCTTAAACATACACTGCACCCTGCCCATGGGGCTACCTAGGGCCTACCTTAGGGGTGCCTTACATGTAGTAAAAGGGAAGGTGTAGGTCTGGCAAGTGGGTACACTTACCAAGTAGAACTGGCAGTTTAAAACTGCACACAAAGACACTGCAGTGGCAGGTTTGAGCCATGTTTACAGGGCTACTAATGTGGGTGGCACAACCAGCGCTGCAAGCCCACTAGTAGCATTTGTTTTACAGGCCCTGGGCACCTCTAGTGCACTTTACTAGGGACTTACTAGTAAATCAAATATGCCAATCATAGAAAAGCCAATCACCAATACACTTTCCACAGAGAGTGTATGCACTTTAGCACTGGTTAGCAGTGGTAAAGTGCCCAGAGTCCTAAAGAAAAATTAGGAGGAAGGAGGCAAAAAGATTGGGGTTGACCCTGCAGAAAGGAACAGGTGCAACAGAGATGTTTGGGTAATCGGCCATTCTTATGTGCGACAGGCATGGGAGCTGTATTCGAGAGGAGTTTTCCCATCCTGGGTGCAGGCCACGGGGAGTAACGCCTCACCTTCTACCGTCATGGAGGTTTGCAACTCGCACAACTGAGGTCTCTGATGGATACAATGCTGCCTAGGGGTTGCTCGCCCCCGGCGTCATCATTTTTCATCTATGTGGCAATGACTTGGTTCATATTTTTGCCATTAGCTACTATTTCATTTGTGATCTCTGAGATCAGTTGTTTAGCTAAGCGTTTTCCTCTGGTGGTGCTACCTTGGTCGAGTATCATCCCCAGGTTGTAATAGGGGGGTGGGGAATCAGTCACAGCTCAGAAAGAGTCGGTGGAGCAGATAAACAATAAGATTGCCAGGCTGTTCATACCAACCAGGCTGGCAACTATACACCCCTGATACATAAAGGGTAAGCATTTCTTTTTATGGGATTGTGTGCACCTAGTGAGGATTGGCAATGAGATGTTCTTGGAGAACGTATTGAATGGGTATAGTTGCAACTTCCCTCACTCTCCTAAGCAGGTATAAGGCAAACTGGTAGGCAGTGTGAGGCTTTTACCATAGTACAGAAATTCCGGCGACAGTGCTTACATTTAATTACATTTCATGCAGTCACCCAATGCCCTAAACAACCATTGGAGTTTCCTAGTTGTCATGCCATATTCAAATATTACCTTGTGTAGCCAGAGTCAGACTGAGTCAAACAACAGGCCCAGGTCCAAAAATGAAAGTGGATCCCATTAGTGAATCAGATACCTAAAAAACAGCCAACATTTGCTAATCGTGGCAGTATTGAACTTGTAACACAATGTAGGTATTTTGCAGTTTACAGGAAACCATGCATTTGTGGTTGCTGCAGGTAGTGCATGTGGTAATGAGGTAATCAGCAGTAGAAACTGGCCTATCAGACAATAAAACAGGCCCACACATAGCCAATACAGCCTATGCACTGATTTGTCAGACCAGTCCTTTCGGCACTGCCAGATTACCCTCTAGAGGGACCCTGTACAGCACAAGGAACCTCATTAAAATCTGCTCTCCAACACCAGTGGTCTCAAAAGGATCAAATCTTAAGAATTACAGGATTCCAGCCCAAGCAATGATGATATTGCAGAGCAATAAAACATTATTTGAATAAACACCTGACATACCATAATGTTCGTATTGACTGTACATCATATAATATGTAAACACTGATGGATAAATTGCCAATGTCTTCCTGAGAAACCAGCTGATCTAGTTGTCTTTCTCCATGTCATACTGAATCAGTGTCTGTGCTGAGCCAGTGGTTTATGTCCAAAGCAGAGTAGTTCTGGGGACACTTATCCATCGAATTTTTCATGCAGTGGTAGGTTAAAAGAGTCAGGCAAGGCTGATTGTGTTGTTTATCAAGGAAAACGCCCAACTGTGAGAGGTAAACCTATAATATATTATATTGTGTTTGCCTCTGTAAGGTGCCGTATTGTGTATAAGAGAATTAGTGGAATGACAGCATCCTACCCAGTTTACTCCCTGCTCTTAACATCCTTCCTCCAATAGCAATGAACAATCATGACTGGCCACAGCTGATAGTGTCTCAGCAGAAATCTGTGTGCCACCATTGGCTCCTTGGGCCTTTCTGCACCCTCCACAGTATATTCATATACTGCTGGGAGAGTTCAACTTCCATTCAATAAATGTCACCATGTCAGAGTCATGTATTAGGTCTTGTGTTCACTACCCCCAATCCTATATGTCAGCCATGCCTTTACCTCTAACATTACTGTCATCTAATGGTGAGGAACAGGTGTGCACAGATGAAGGGAATATTCACTGAAACTATCAGTTAAAAAACTTTGACTAATTCATAGCTTGTCACAGCAAATTACTTTGATATTCATTCTTAAATTGAACCTATTTCGAGAAATTTGTGAAACAGTACAATCTTGGACATTAACAACAGTGATCTTTTAACTTTGCCAGAGTGCTTTGGAAATCAACTTCACTTTTCTCGCACAGTTCAGAATTTCTGAGTAGAAAGGCCATACCCCATGGAGCCAGAAAAACCGCCAGACGAAGCACCAAGCTCGATAATAAGCAGTCCCCCTTTCCGCATTAATCAAATGATGGACAAAGTACCTAAATTTACTGTCTCTGTTGCTACATGTAAATGGATTTGTTATCTCATCATTTTTACCAGTGGTTCCCAACCTTTTGCCTTCTGTGGACCCCACTTTATCATTACTGGAACCTGGGGGCCCCCACTAAATGAATTTGTTATCTCATCATCTATACCAGTGGTTCCCAACCTTTTGCCTTCTGTGGACCCCCACTTTATCATTACTGGAACCTGGGGGCCCCACTAAATAATTATTGGAATCTGGGGACCCCCGCACCTAGTCATTACTGAAAGCTGGGAGCCTAATCTGTTAATAATATTAAAAAAAATAATTTAAAGCTTTAAACCACTGATCTATACATTCAGTTTAAAATATTGCCTGCTTTACCTGGAATGGAAAACTTCTTTACCTACTGCTCTCATTAGTTTTCACTTATGCTACAGCTATTCGTTTTTATTTAAGAGGAAAAAACAAACCAGTAAACTCAACTAAATTTATACTGCTAAGGCCTTAGAAAACGTGACTCAGTTTCTCCTCACATTTGTGTTTTGTCTTGGCTTCTGTCCAGCAGAATCTAACTTTCAGGTTCTTGAAACTGTGCACTGTTTGCCCCTTTTCTTCTGGGAAATTCGGCAGCCATCTGTGAGCTCTTCGTTATTTCTCCTCTTTTCTAGTAAGAGTGTTTGGGTCCCACGCTTTAAGCTTGAAATAGTTGGTTTGTGTTCACTTTCTGTTCTGGCCCTGACAATCTGGAATTAAACTTCCCCTCTCCCCTTCATAAAGAAAGCTTCAGGGGGAAAATGAAAACATCTCTTTTCAGCATATGACATTTATTCTAGACTATTTTACTGTATCTTACACCAAGGAACTTTAGGGAGCTCAAATGCTTTAGAACAGTGGTTCCCAACCTTGTGGCTTCTGTGGACCCCCACTTTATCATTGCTTAATCCCAGGGACCCCCACTGAATCAGTACTGAAAGCTGGGGACCTAATCTGTTAGTATTATTTAATTTTCTAAGCAGTTGCAGACCCCCAGGGGTCCCCTGACCACAGGTTGGGTATAAAACAGTTATATACAAGGTGAACCAGAGGAAGCAGAATGATAAGCAGCAAAGATGGAATATCTGGCAGCCAGGTACCTGGCCGCTACCTGAAAGAAATTTAAATGTGTTCAATTGGTTAATCAGCAGATCTTAAAGCTGCTTGGAAGCCAGTACAGGGTTTTATTGTTAGAATCTTTTGAAGCGTTATGGTGACAAAGTGTTATTGTTTTTGGAAGATTATTGTAAAGCTATTCAGTTATCCGAATTCAGTTATCTGATTAGGGGACATTGGGTGTCTCATATCTTACAGATATCCATTGGCCATAGACTGAATGGGATCCCCTTGAAGTGTTTAGGGGTTCCCTTGAACTGTTGGGTCCTACCTGGGCCGTATTATGGCCTTGGGTTATTACACGTTTTGAAATGTGTCCTTCACGTACAAACCTACAAGCAGTGTCAATGGAATTATTAGATTTTATGGCAACATTTGCCACATACTCCATTATCTGCAGTATAGTCTGTAGATTTGAACAAAAATATTTGTTTCTAGCTCGAATAGATCAAAAGGTACTAAAAATGCAGCAACATGTCGTTACATAGCCCAGCTCTCGACCACTCGCATTGGGAGTCCTATTTAATCAGGTCGAGCTATTTTTAATACTTACTCATCCCTTCTGGCGAGTTGACACTGAACAGGTGTTCTGTTCAGTTGAAAAATGGAGGAGCAATAAAAGATGCCTTTAAATCTTGTTCTTATGTCACATTTGCTCTGTGTTCACAAACAGAGGTCAAAAGTCATTTTTCTTACAATGAATTTTCCTTCTGACTGCAGAGGGTCCTGCTTCGCCATGCAGTGGCGGCCAGACCACCGACAGGGTGGCAGTGCAGGACTGCCAAATTATGACAATAGAAGTGAACTGGCTGTATTGCAGCCAGTTCACCACCTGTATCGCCAGGGAAGTAGGACCTCCTGCCCGAAGGTTGACCACCTTTGACCCGCTGGTCCACCTAACACCGCCAGCGGTATTTTGAGCATCCTTACTGCAAGGGATTCCGTGGCGGTAGCCCCGCCACATAATCCCTGGCAGTAACGATACTGGCAACAGGAATGCTCATTCCTGTCGCCGCTCCAGGACTCCCATTCCCCCTTCCATGCAAGACCCTCCCCCCACCCCTGACCCCATCAGAAGCCCCCCACTCCCTCAAGCAGTGACACCCCCTTCCCCCGATCGCCATTCTGAACCCCCTTTCCCCGATCCCTATTCTGAACCCCCCAATCCCCATTCTGAACCCACCTCCCCCATCCCCATTCTGAAACACCCCGCACATCCACACAAGCACACATCACACATACATACAAACATGCACACATACACACACACTCATTCACACACACATGCACACAGGGCCACGATACCCCCCACCCCTGCATACACTCATTCACACATGCACACTTACATTTGCATACACAGGCACATAAACACACAGGACACCCCATCGATTCACACAAACACCCCCCCCCCCCCGCTTGCTCCGCTGCCAGCACCCCGCCAACACAACACCGCCACGCCTATTAATAAGTCGTAATAGACGTGACAGTGTTATGGTGACGTGGCGGTGCCAGTGGAGCAACCTCTACTGCACCACCAATCGCCAGTGTAGCTACTGGCGGCTCTCCACCCAATTTATGATGGAGAGCCACCAGCAGTCATAATATGGCGGTCTAATGACCTCCATCACTGGCGGTCTTGTGGCTGGCGGGACTTCCCAGTCTATGTTGTAGACCGCCAAATTCATAATGAGGGCCTAAGTCAACTGTGCAAACATTTTAAAAATATATTTCAGTAGTTGTGAACGCCCTTTTTTATATTTCTGTGTGATGAAAAAATATTTTAACAGGGTGAGAACAAATCAGAATACTTTACATGTTGATTTGCAAAGGACATGTTTTCTGAAACCCAATTTTCACAGATTGTTAATACACTATATAGTTTTATCAGTAAAGCTGCAAGTTAGTGGAGAGGTTTTTGGACATTTCTTGGAAAGTTACTGTGTGTACATGGCAATATGTTACCACATCATGGTTTAGTAATATATTTACTAAAATTGAGTGTTTAAACAAACTATGAAACACTACTGCCCTGATGGCAATGTTGTTATGAAACTAAAAGAACTCCTAGATTATGTGGGCTAGACCTCACTAGTATGTGGGCTAGATTATTGTGATACATGCAGCAAACTTTCCTCTATTTCATCAAACAAAAGAGTTTTTTTTGTACTGCAGAAATGCTGAGTTCACATATTTGAAGGTGCAATCATATGTGAGAATTAAGAAAAAGGTGACTTTGTAACCTATTTACCTAGGATCACACAATTTGAGACCCAGTTAGGTCGAGTCGATTATTTAAGTTACTCGGCCTCTAGTAACATTTTTATGATTTTTCGAGCCCTGAATAGCAAAAAGGCTTTTTGCAATGGTTGAGTGTTCACCTTTCTACAGCTTATTTATTTCTAAATTTGAGTGGTAAACTTGTACTAATGAAGTGAAATCTATGTCCATACAGTGTTAAATGTAAAAATGACAAAATAAAGAAGTAATATGATCACCGAATGTGCATTACTCTACGTGATTTGCATTTTCTTGCCACATAATTTAGTCATAACCGCTGCATAATTTGGTACTCCCCTGCAGAAGTATCCCAGTGGCCCTGTCTACAAGAAAGGTTTGCACATTTTGCGGCGGTCAATCTTATCTACGTGTAATACATTTTTAAACTAACGACTTATATAGTCAGAGTACTTTTTTTCACAGGAAGGGACTTCATAGTCCTATATACCAGGTACCTCAGAGCTCTCAATTACTAGGACCCTAGGCCATCTCCTTTAAGCAAAATGGTGTTATGAAGGTTGTCGTTATGCTCCAAAAATACAGATGAACTCTGTCTAGTATCCAGTTCCTCAGAAATTTTAAACAGGTGCAGGTTTAATTGGTTAAAATGAACGGTGTCCAAACAGGGTGCCTGCATGTCGGATTTGGTGCCTTGCTGAAGGATAAATGAAAAGCCATCGCCTGTTCGGATCACGTTTCAGCCTCTCGCACAAACGCGAGCTCCACGGGGCACTCACCGATGACAACTCCACATTAAAAGCATCAGAAGAAGCATTCCTTGATAACTGCCCTCCGTGACTTGAAACTCTTGGGAACAAAAATTACTTTAAGCAGGAAGTGCCCCCAGTTCAGGGCAGGACTGGAGGTTTTATATTTTTGTCGTTTTGAGTACTTCCTCCTTAACCTCCTCAATCCTCTTTTTATTAAAAACTAAAAAAACTATTGTGGGTTTATTTTGTACTGACATATTTTTTCCTTCATCTTTTTAAATAATCTATTTCAACACCTTATCTGTTTAGTCTAATGATGTAAAAACAGAAGAAATTTGTTCGGTGATTCAAGATGTTAATTTGTTATCGTACAGACTGGAACGAGCAGTGGTGTAACCAAGAAACAGGTGTTGGCTGTCTAAATGCTGTTTGTATTGGGAACAATGGACTTTGGCAATACTTTAGCTTAAAGAGTCATGTGGAATTCTAAATACCATTGTGATTTTCCATAAAACGTTGATTTGGATTGTTACTCATGAAGTGTGTTGTTAATCATCAAGAGTGGCTCTACAGCCTAAATTATGAATTTCATGAAAGTAAACATTTGAATATTATTAAATATTGTTTAAAACCGATTGGCAAATAAATGTTTTTTTATGTTTTAAGGGTAGAGTTGGCAGTGGTGTGAAACACGACTTTATGCCCCATACTTTATTATTTAATGTTGGAAACGGTTCGAGCCATCAGGGAAGGTGTTTTATGGGTGTAGTGTGCAAGGCCTAATGTTCTGTTGTCCTCATAATTGGTGACGTATGTGCTAACAGGTTGGGCCATAAATTAACGAGTTTTAGTGAGTCACATGTTAATGAGGTAGGTTGCAAACCGTCACCCACTACGATTCACTGCCATCACAGGGATGGTGGCCAGCTGAGGTCAGCCGACAACCACGCCTCTGATGCTTTTAAATAAAGCAATCTTTTTTTAATGCAACCTTTTTCCTGAAAGGCAAATTGGATACTTTAGAAAAAAAGAAATGTTTCCTAGCATGTTTTAAGAGTAGGCAGTTGTCCTTAGCACCACTGGCTTCTCCTAAAAAATGTTGCCAACATTCACAGGAAAGAAGGGTTCACTGGGGTTAGGCCTAACACTATTCACTCATATTTATGCCACATTTCCCAGCTACCTAAGACCAGTGTTTAATTTGTAAGTAAAACATCTTATGATAGGTGCGGGGGCAATGTTTCTCTAGGGAATCCACTGTCGAGTACCAAAGCTGTCGAGGCTTGATTCAACCTGATGCCTCTTTTCACCAACCTACACTCTCTTTATCTCACTATTGCTGGTTGTTTTTCATTCCCTTTTTCCTCTATCACCTGCACAAATGATGCCATGCTGATAGTGGCTCTCCTTCTGACTCACCGCCTAAGGAAAATAAAAGGATTTACAAAAGTTTGTGTTTGCTGCTAATTATTATTCGACTACATTTTTTACTTGTTCTTTAGTCTTGGAAGGATCACGTTATTTTGTAAATCTAATTAAAATTGAAAAACAAATAATGGTATCTTCTTTTTTCAGTTCTTTAAAGCCCAAAATTAATTTCCATAATTGTGGAGAAATAGTGATACTTTTGAAGTTCCCTTAGCCCAAAAGAATTGTTCAAAGGGTAAATGTAATCTTGTGGGTTCTCAAACATTTAAATTAGGCCAGGTATGCGGAAGCAATCTATCCCATGATCACGTTATTGCGAACCAGAAGCTATTTTATCCACAAAATAATGAGCTGTCTCCGAACCTTTCAGATTATGGGCATTAAGACGTTACATACAACTTCTCTGAGTATTTATTAAAATAGTTCGGTGTGTAAGCATAAGACACACACAAACTGTACAACTGTCCCCGTGTTGCCATGTGGAAGTTATATACTTTGCTGAAAGGTTCAGTTGCCCTCATCCTATAGAAAACCAACTCAAATCTCAGCTCGTCAGTTCTTGTGTGGACAGAAGGCGTCTTTATTTTGTTAATGGCTCATCATGTACAGAACGAGGTTTACATTTCAGGTACCGTTCTTAAGAATAGCTTGGTATTAAAGGTTTCCAGATGACATACTTTCTTCAGGGATGCAATGTCATTGCGCTGAGTTCCTATTTGTACAAAGCATTGTTTTCAGCTGCATTAGGTCATTTGGTTCGACTGAAGTGAACCAGAGCTACTTCAACCAGGATTCATTGTATTCTTGAATGCAAACAGAGGATACTACCACTCACATGACAATTAAGTGGTAGCAACAGGTATTGCCTGTTACTCCAGCAGCTCTGCTTTTCAGTAATCCTAGCACTGTCCTTTAAACTCCTGAACTGAGGGGCCACAAATTTGGTGGCAGGAACAGACAGTAAGGAGGACTGTCAGAGCCATCTTCACTTTCTGCGGTTTCTACAGCTTGTCCATCAACTAACCCCTACATTGCAAATAAGAGGAATTGTTGGGCTAAAGGTGCAACAGGGGTTAAACACTGCCAGGGACCTATTCACAAAGGCATTTTAGTGTTCGTACATTATAAACTACCTTTTTTACATTAAAAAACAAGCATTTGCAATGCAATCAGTCTCGCATTTGTGAACATTAGAGCTCTTGGAGTTAAAAACGACAATGTTTTTTACTGTGTTTTTTTGCATACAGTGAAGTGGTGATATTTGCATAGCACTATTGCCATTCATATGAACTTGTGGTGCTAGAGAATCAGAAAATTGGAAATAGGTTATGAGGGAGGGGAGACAAGAGTATTATGCTTGCTAAAAAAAGTAACAACATCCTGGAAAATGGAAACACTCATAAGGAATACAAGATTAAGTAAACCATGTGAAATGTAAGCAGGAACAACATGATTATCTTAACGCTATTACACTTAAAATTCAGAATTCAATGAGTGTTTTTGCCTGAAAATTTAGTGACATGACTACAGGGCCGGTAAGGGACCCACTTCAATGTCCATTGCTTATATCCTTACAAAACGTAAGTAGTATGGTTTGAAAAAAACACATCACTGAACACAGAACCGTGGTACACACTTTATAAACTAAAACAAAGAAAACAGCTGATAAGGATAATTTCAATCCTTTTCCACTCTATGCATCAATCAGGTATTGCAGTACCTCAAGGAATGGTGCACTTCCCCACCCGGGGAAATCAATGGGGATAGTTACAAACCCCTTGCGCAACCGGTGCTTCTTTTTTAATAAGGGAAAAAGTGACGTACTGGTGGCACAAGAGGCTTGTAAATAAGCCCCAATGTTGTTCAAAGAAAGAGGAGAAAACTAATGTACAGCTTCATCGGCAAACTATGTAAAGTGGTGCTAAAGTGTGTAGTTGTGAATAAAACCAATATGCCCACCTTGCAACCACTCTGCCTTGCTTTGTTAATTTTTTTTCCTCCGTATTTGCACTTTGGAATAGAAAAATGTAAAAAATGTCAGAAAAAGATGGCATTTGCAGCAAAGTGTTTCTTTCTTTTTGGATCCATTTCACAGGGGAACAAATAAAGGAAAAGAGAGGAAGAAGAGGGTAAGAGCCATTTGCTAAACTCGTGGTTTTCAGCAAATGAGTAGGAGTAAGACAGAGACATAAAGAGAGGGACTAAGAGGAAGAGGAAGAAAGAGGGGGGCAGCTGTCAGTGGCAGACTAGAAGTGAACACTTTAGGGAGGTGGGTGGTATGAGACAAGTGTGGTGAGGGGGAGTTGGGTGGCGTTCATCATATTCAGAAGGGGGCCCATACACCATGGTGAGGCAGATAAATTCATGAGATCAGTTGGTTTTATTGCGAGTGGACCAAAGACAAGCTGAGGAGGAAACTTAAATGAATTAAACGTTTTCCACTGTACGCATCAACCAGGAATTACAGTACCTCCAGGAATATTACACTTCACAATCCTGGGAAAATATTGTTGTTCAAAGAAATACAAGAAAACAAAAGTAGCACTTCACTGGCAAACTCTGTAAAGTGGCGCTAATGTGTGTGGTTGTGAATAAAACGAATCTGGTGATTGTGCGACCACTCTGTCTTACTTTATTTAGTGTTTTATTTTTCGTATTTGTAACATTTTTTTTCTCTCTGCCCCGAGGCTACACTTTGGAATAGAAAAATGTCAGAAAAAGACAACATTTGCAGCCAAAATGTTGTTTTTGTTGGTAGCCGGCTCATCGCAGGTGGCGAGGAGGAAGGGCCGGGAGGGTCTACCATGCTGTTTTGACGCTCCAGTGACTCCTCGTGCCAGGCCCGGGCCCCTGACACCAGCACAGCAGTACTCACCTAAGGACAGCAGACTTCACATGAGCTACAGGTAGCAAAAACAAATGGAAACATGAAGCCCAGCGTCTGTGGAGTGGGTGCAATGCTCATAAAATAAAAGCATTCTACAATGCAAATGCCATTGGAATCATGAAGCGTAGCGTCAATGACGAAGGCACCATGCTCATAAAACAAAAGCATTTGGTTTCTGCGAGCTCATAGAACAAAAGTAGTCTATAATGCAAATGCCCTCGGAAATATGACATGCGGCGTCCGTGAAGCGGATGCCGTGCTGATATACCAGTCGAGGCAAGCTAAACAAATAGTGCACACAAAGGAACCTAGTTAAAAAGAGAGAGACCACATGTAACAGGTACAGTTCTCATGGGAGATTACAAAACTGCAAAAGGAGAGAGTAGTAAGCATTTGCACCAATCAAAAGCAAGTATTTAGGAAAGACAGTAAAACGACCCAAAAAAAGATGGGTGGTACTTAAAGCCTATATTCTAGATACATCATGTCTCAAAGAGACAGCGCATGCGCTGCCTAGGCAAGACCTGAAAAAGAAAAATGGCCTTTGTTGAAATTTCTGTGCATTTAGTCATAAAGCGTATTAAAGTGAATCTGTTTGCATGCCAAAGGCAGATGGTTTAATCAATATCCACCACAATGAAGACAATTCAAATTGCATTCAGAACAGACTCCTAATGAGGGTGTGCACATTTTGTTCACCAGCAAACTTCTCTGAAGATATCAATTTCTGCCCTTCATGAACTTTCTTATTTTTCTCTATCTTTACCAAGTGAAAACATTTTTTATGCCCATGGAAATCAGCAAGGCCATTTTCATGCTAATTGAAACTAACCGAAGCCCCAAAGACCCACGGAGCATGATGCACACCACCTGCAAACTTGTCTCATGATTTTGCACCAGAAAATGTATGCACAATTATTTCACAAAGAATGTATGATTAGCAAAGCTTTCCTTTGTGCTATGGTGTTGCAGAGAAGATTGTTGTTTCCTGTTAATTTTGTTTGCAGTGGGGCCATTCATTTATGGCTTAGTGATATAAAATGAATACATTATCATAGAATTAAATATGTTCAAGCAGTAACCTTTGCAGACTTTGTAAAGTTTTCCAAAGACCTTTGTGAATTTTGCAAAAGAAAAGGAACCTTGCAACTTTGCACACCCCTTTTGCTCCTATCATTAACTGATTTGTTGGTATCTAAAGTTGTTCACTAATTTCAAATGGTATTTTGCTTTAAGTAATGTAATCTCTTTGACATATGGAGTTCAGAATAGATGTATATTTCACTAGAGTGTTGCTATCAATTTGCTGCCTCAAACCTACACCCCAATTAGGAGTAGTCAGGAGTGGCAGCTGCCATTTCTTACTACACCCAGGACTGCTTTTCCTCGTTAACCCTGATCCCTGGGTCACAAGGCTGCAACAACAACCAAAAGTAAGCAGGGCTTGAATAGCTACGTGAGAAGCGAGTCCATCATCCGTGGTAGCCGGATCCGTACTAGTTTCAGCATTTATACACAGAAAATTTTTTATGTTCAATTATTTTAAATGGCAATCATTTACATCACCAACGTTTGTCCCAAACATTAGTGAACGTTTGAGGTTTCAGATAGAGACGGTGACACCAATTATTTTTGTAATTATTAGAGAAGTAATTATCCTTGTCTTTTTATTATTTTGTATATTGTTCCTCTCATTACCTCCTCAGTTCCATGCAAGGCACAAGTCCTAAAAAAGAAGTTAATAGACTAACAAAGTTAGGCAGTATGCAAGTGACATCATGGTGCATGACATCACATGTGGTATCACAAGAAGTGATCTCAGAAGAAGTGACATTAGATATTAAGACTTCACACATATGTTTAGCAGGTCTATCATGAGTAAATGAAAGTGCATTTAAAATTTAACAAATGTGATTTTGCATCCGGGTTCTGCCCCAAAATTGGAGCAACCCGGACGCAAACTCTAAGCCTCAACTAATAAACGTATTATTTTTAAAACTCTGCCACAAAGGAATTGGAAACAAAAAGAAGCTTGGTAGTAGATATGTTTGGCTTAATTTGTTGCAAAGGTTGCATTTTCAAATATCTGCTGGGGCTAAGGCACCTGCTGCAGAGATCTTTGTGTGACCGGTACATCTCAGAGAATAATAAAAATGGTAAAATAACTCTGTAAATTAATGCCTTTGTTGGAGAAATCTGTGTTTTGCCTAGCCTTAGATTTGTTTCAGCTTAATATGGAAGGTTAATGTGTTTTTGGCAAAGCACATCATGTAACATGCAGATTACATTTTTTTAAATTTTATGTAGATAGGTAAGTGGGTTGTTGCTTTTAACACAGAGATAATTTTGTTTCTTGCAGTTCGTTAATTGTAATCCTTCTAATATAGCATAGTGGGCTATGAAGAACACATGACTACTACACCTTGTAAGCCTCACTGCCTTATGTAACACGTGCTAAAAATTGATTTACACATTTACTTGTTATAGTGTCAATGTATAATTTAAATATTATACAAAGAGCATTAATACGCTGCATTGGGACCATTACACCAGGACAAGTTCATCATATTTTAGTGGGTTTCAACTTCTTGACAGGGTAAACGTTGGTTACTCTGTGAAAATAGTGGGTGGACACCGTCTACCCGCATCTACCCCAATTTGTACCGTGGTTGTATGCTGTATCCAGAAAACCTGACATGATTTTGGTCCTCATAAATCAGAGCTGGGAACCCCTGCAGTTGTCACTGGGTCACAGTGGGACCTGTTTTTGCTGGGGCACCTGCGTTTTTGGTTCTGGGCGCAGCAGTCATTTAAGGAAATGTTAGAAATGGGGTTTCTAGTTGGCAGTCAGTTTGCACCCTGTCAAAGTAGGGACACTCACTCTAGTCAGGATAAGGGAGATACCCGCTCAGATAATCCCTGCTTACCCCCTTGATAGCTTGGCACGAGCAGTCAGGCTTATCTCAGAAGCGATGTGTAAAGCATTTGCACATTACATACAGTTGTTAGAAATGGGGTCTTTGGTTGGCAGTCAGGTTACCACCTGTCCAAGCAAGGATCCTCACTCTAGTCAGGGTAAAAGAGAATCAACCTCAGCTAACCCCTGCTTACCCCCTTGGTAGCTTGGCATGAGCAGTTGGCTTAACTTCAGAGTGCTAAGTGTAAGGTATTCGTACCAACACACACAATAACTTAATGAAAACACTACAAAATGACACAACATAGGTTTAGAAAATTGGAAATATTTATCTAAACAAAACAAGACCAAAATGACAAAAATCCACAATACACAAGTCAAGTTATCAATTAAAAAGAAAAAAGAGTCTTATGTAGTTTTAAACACACACTAACACCGTTAGCGTGAAAATGTACCTTGTGTGCATCAAAAATAACACCGCACAGAAGTGTGCGTCAAAAAGGGCTTGTGATGCATTGATTTCACTCACGAGACCTTGCGTTGTTTCTCCTTTTGTCGGGTTGGGCGCCTCGTTTCTTCTCTCCACAGGAGAGCGATGAATTGATCCGGTCAGCACTCTCAGGTACGGGCAGGCCTTGAGTTGTTTTTACACGCCCAGAAGTACTTGCGTCGGAAATCCAGCTGCACAATGATCCGAAAACCACGCAGCTGGGTTGCGATCTCCCAGCCTCCGTCAGTGATGCTGCACGTCATTTTTCCAGCTCCGAGCGTCGCTTCATAGGTCGCCTTGCAGGCGAGCGTTGATTTTCTAGCCGCAGATAGGAGTTGTGTCAATCTTTTCCCCGCACAGCTTTCTGTAGGTGGATTTCTTCCTCTTAGGCTGCTAGCTTCTCCTTTCAGAATCCCAGGAACTGGATGGGCACCACTTGGCAGAGTAGGAGTCTCTCCAGAGACTCCAGGTGCTGGCAAAGAGAAGTATTTGCTGTCCCTGAGACTTCAAACAACAGGAGGCAAGCTCTAAATCAAGCCCTTGGAGATGTTCACAAGATGGAAGGCACACAAAGTCCAGTCTTTGCCCTCTTACTCTGGCAGAAGCAGCAACTGCAGGATAGCCCCGCAAGGCACAGGCAGGGCAGCTCTTCTTCCTCAGTTCTTCAGCTCTTCTCCAGGCAGAGGTTCCTCTTGGTTTCCAGAAGTGTTCTAAAGTCTGTGGTTTTGTTTTCCCTTCTTATCCCAATTTCTCCTTTGAAGTAGGCCTACTTCAAAGCAAAGTCTCTCTTGAATGTGAAATCATGCCTTGCCCAGACCAGGCCCTAGACACTCACCAGGGGGATGGAGACTGCATTGTGTGAGGGCAGACATAGCCTTTTCAAGTATGAGTGACCACTCCTCCTCTCTCTCCTAGCACAGATGGCTCATCAGGAAATGCAGACTACACCCCAGCTCCCTTTGTGTCACTGTCTAGTTTGAGGTGCAACCAGCCCAACTGTCAAACTGACCCAGATAGGGAATCCACAAACAGGCAGAGCCACAGAAATGGTATAAGCAAGAAAATGCTCACTTTCTAAAAGTGGCATTTTCAAACACACAATCTTAAAATCAACTTTACTAAAAGAGGTATTTTTAAATTGTTAGCTCAGAGACCCCAAACTCCACAGGGAATCTACACTTTAATCAGATTGAAAGATAGCCCCCATGTTAACCTATGGGAGGGACAGGTCTTGCAACACTGAAAACCAAATTTAGTAATATTTCACTGTCAGGACATATAAAACACATTACTAATTGTCCTACCTTACCCATACACTGCACCCTGCCCTAGGGGGTACCTATGGCCTACCTTAGGGGTGTCTTACATGTAGGAAAAGGGATGGTTTAGGCCTGGCAAGTGGGTACACTTGCCAAGTCGAATTTACAGTTAAAACTGCTCACACAGACACTGCAGTGGCAGGTCTGAGACATGATTACAGAGCTACTTACGTGGGTGGCACACTAGTGGCATTTGATTTACAGGCCCTGGGCACCTATAGTGCACTGTACTAGGGACTTACTAATAAATCAAATATGCCAATCATGGATAAACCAATTACATACACATTTTGTAAAGGAGCACTTGCACTTTAGCACTGGTTAGCAGTGGTAAAGTACCCAGAGTAACAAAAACAGCAAAATCAGACTCCAGCACACATTAACAACCTGGAAAACAGAGACAAAAAGTTAAGGGAGACCACGCCAAGGATGAAAAGTCTAACATCAGTAATAAGTGAAAACACTACAAAAGGACACCACACCAATTTTAGAAAAATAGCCAATATTTATCTGTGTAAAACAAGACCAAAACGTGAAAAATCCAACATACTGTGCTAAAGATAGGAATTTTGTAAAGTTTAACTTAAAAATACAGTTACTTGAAGTCAATAGCTCCACCTGGGGCTATCACGGCATTGTGATCAACAAAACCAACAGTTCAGGCCAGCCGCTGCGTTGCGGGCAAGCTAAGGTGTCAGGAAGACCCGCAAAACAGTACCTTTGGAATTGCAGGGCGTTGGGATCCTCACGGTGAGCTCCGGAGAGCGGTGTCACTGATGTCGCGCTGTCAGTTCCGGTGCAGGGGTCATTGGGGCCCTTGAAGTCACATGCGTTGCAGATCAAACTCTGGGCTGATGAAGTCAGGAGCAGTCGCGTGGATGGCATCAGGGCTGCGGTACGAAGCGGTGCGATGTGCAATGTCCACAGGTCACGGTGCAGGCAGCAGTGTCGCCGTTGCTGAAGTGTTGGCATCGGTAGGTTGAAGCCAGCAGTGCGGTATGGTGCTTCATGACCTTCATGAGCGGTGTCTACAGGCCTCAGTGAGGCAGGATGCCTGGTGATGACACGGGAGTCGATGATTCTGGTGTCGGTTGACCGGGGCTGCGGCGCGGGACAGTGCTTCATGCACCTCACGAGCATTGTCCACAGGCCATGGTGCAGGCAGCGGCGTGGTGGCAGCAGGTCGTCGTCGTCGGGGATGCCCAGGCTGCAGTGTGAGCAGGCGATGCTGAAGTGCGGGCTCACAGGTCGCAGTGTGAGCAGCATCTCGATGAAGTCATCCAATGACGACGTTGAGACCCGGCTCGCAGTGCGGAGTGGGGCAGTGAGGCTCCATGCAGCGTCAGCAGGTCACAGTGCAGGCCAGAGGCTTCATTTGCGGTGATGCAGTGGTTTGTCCTCTTAAACATCACAAAACACACAGTTCCCAGTGCTGCAGGTCGAGGAAACTGAAGTCTTTGGTGTCCCTGAGACTTCCAACAGGTGGCAAGCTCTACTCCAAGCCCTTGGAGAACTTTCTCAGGCAGGACACACAGCAAAGTTCCCCGTTTGCACTTTTTCAGGCAGAAGCAGCAACTGCAGGCCAGTCCAGCAAAGCAACACAGCAAAGGGACATTACTCCTCCTCCAGCTCTTCAGCTGTTCTCCTTGGCAGAGTTTCCTCTTGATTCCAGAAAGATTCTAAAGGTCTGGGGTTTTGAGTCTTCTTCCTATACCCTGTTCTGCCTTTGAAGTTAGCAAACTTCAAAGCAAAGTCTCAAGTGTTTGCAAGATCCTTCTTTGTCCAGGCCAGGCCCCAGATACACACCAGGGGGTCGGAGACTGCATTGTGTGAAGGAAGGCACAGTCCTTTCAGGTGTGAGTGACCACTCCTCCCATCCCTTCCAGCACAGATAGCTCATCAGGATATGCAGGCTACAACTCAGCCTCCTTTGTGTCACTGTCTAGAGGAGAAGTGTGAACAGCCCAACTGTCAAACTGGCCCAGACGGAGAATCCACAAACAGGCAGAGACACAGAATGTATTAAGCAAGAAAATGCCTACTTTCTAAAAGTGGCTTTTTCAAACTAACAATCTAAAAACCAACTTCTCTAAAAGATGTATTTTTAAATTGTGAGTTCAGAGTCCCTAAACTCCACATTTTTATCTGCACAAGGTATCTGCGCTTTAGGAATATTTAAAGGTAGCCCCAGGTTAACCAATGAGTGAGATAGGCCTTGCACAGTGAAAACCAAATTTGGCAGTATTTCACTGTTAGGACATATAAAACACACTAGTATATGTCCTAACTTAAACATACACTGCACCCTGCCCATGGAGCTACCTAGGGTTTAACTTAGGGGTGCCTTAAATGTAGTAAAAGGCAAGGATTAGGCCTGGCAAATGGGTACACTTGCCAAGTCGAATTGTCAGTTTAAAACTGCACTTGCAGACACTGTAGTGGCAGGTCTGAGCCATGTTTATAGGGCTACTAATGTGGGTGGCACAACCAGTGCTGCAGGACCACTAGTAGCATTTGATTCACAGGCCCTGGGCACCTTTAGGGCACTTTACTAGGGACTTATTAGTAAATCAACTATGGATAAACCAAACCACAGTACAATTTATATGGGGAGCACTTTTACTTTAGCACTGATTAACAGTGGTAAAGTGCACAGAGACAATAAACCAGCAAAAATAGAGTCCAAAACCAGGAGGTCAGAAGGCAAAAAGACAGGGTACACACACCAAAAAGCTGCCAGGTCTAACAGGAAACCTACCAAACCCAAACATTTCTGAAAACTAGACACCCGAGGGAGTTCAGGGAGGTGTGACTTGCGTGGATCCCCCAGTGTTTTCTTACCCAGAATCCTCAGAAAACCTCAAATTTAGCTCAAATAAAATTTTCCCACATTTCTGTCTGGGATCACCGCACCGGCACAAATTTCCTACCACCCAATGTTCCCCTTAGCCTCCTGGTAAAAATTATACCTCACTTGTGTAGGTGGGCCAAGTGCATGTGACAGGGAAGAGCCAAAAACATGTTGAAAATGAGGGGGAACCAAAGCAGGTCCAAAAGGGCAGTTTGGAAAAGAATGTGTTTAAGCTGACAAGAGTGGCAGAGTTTTTATCGGTATAGATGTCGCAATGCTGGGTGGTTGGAATTTTGTGGATTCCTGAAGATTCTGGAGGGTTCCATCACAAAAATGTAGGAAAAATGTGCGATTCCAAGCAAAGTTGGAGGCTTGAAGGGCATTGTGGGTAAGAAAATGGTGCGACGTGCATGTGAAGCACACCACCCTGGACTCACCCAGATGCTTAGTTTTCAGATGTGTCTAGGTCTCATAGATTTTTCTACATGGCAGCATCCCAATATCCAAAAAGTGCAACCCTCACCATTCCAAGTGGGATGATTTTGAGAGTTAGACAAGCTCTCATGGCCCAAATGTAAAACCAAAACCCCAAAAATTCAAATGTCCTCTTGCTTGCCATGAGATAAGATGTTTTAGTGTGCTGAAGGAGAGCTAAAAGACTGTTACCCCCTTCAGTTGGGGTGGGGGGCATAACCGTGCCCATACTGGTTGGTAGCCACCACCCCACTATTTTTTTTTATTCCCCGGCATCTAGTAGGCTTTCTGCCCCCCCGGGGAGAGGATTGGGGGTAATTGCCCCATCTGTCCACCAGTGGGCAGAACAACTTTGTCCCCATTTATTTGGGGTGGGGGATATGGCCATAACCCCACCCTCTTTTTTAAAAAAAATCTTCCCTCGTTTCTGGTGGGCTTTGTGCCTAGGTGGTTTCTGTCCCCCCGGCAAAGATCGGACTAATAGAAATAGTCTGATATGGCCTAAAATAAATTTCCCCCCTAGGGGGGGACGCTACCGCTTTTTCTGAGGACCCATACCAGAATGAGATGGTTACGTCCCTGGCGAATGAGCGCCATGGGCGAGGACGAGACCACCTCGTCCTGGGCACCCAACAGGTTAATACATGTGGTAGATAATGGTTAGTATGAATTTCACAGATACATGATGACTACTCAGAACCCTGGGTAGTTTGGTATCAAACAACTCAGAATGATAAATCCAAGCTGGAACCACCATTGGATTTATCCCAAAATTTACCCAGTGGTCATCTTGAATGTGCCCCTACAAAAAAGCTAATTACCCTGGCATGGGTGCTGGCCAGTCACCACCAGCCTGCCACCACCAGACAAGATTCTGGAACCCTGGGGTGAGAGATCCTGTTCTCTGGATCCCAGAACAAGGCCCTTCCTGGGTGGAGGTGCAAACACCCCTTCCCTCAGGTATGTACACTGCCCTGCTAACTAGCTTCAAAGGGCTTACTGCCCTTGAAACGTGACCCCCATGCCTTCTGCTAGCAGCAGATGGCTGCCCTCATTGCAAAGCCCCACTTTTGGTGGGAGCAATGGTGGGAAACCACACAAAGGACAGGACGACTGGTCATCCCAGTTTACACCACCCCAACGTTGTTTCATGCAAGGTGACCTCTCCATTTAATTTTCCTACATCTTGCTTGGAAGGAAAATAGCTAATCAGGTGTAGGGAAGTGGCCTCTGCCCACAGGAAGTGGTCATTTTGTGGGAGTAGCCACCTTAAGGTAGATGGCCCATTGGTCAAAACTAGATACTCCGGCAAACACCCCTTAAATACAGTATTTAGTGGGCTTCTTAAGACCAAGAAATTAGATTTCAAGGACAAAGGAAGACCAGCAACAAAGAAGTCCTAAGGCTCGAGAACTGAAGTCCTGCTGCACCAAGAAAAGGCACCAAACCTTGCCTGCTGCACCCAGTACTCGACAATCGCAGTTGAGGGGTTGCCTGGATACTGGACATACTCTGCAAACCCTCAGAGGACCTCCACTCTTTGAAAATCGCCAAAGATCTCCCTCCAGAGGGACGGCATCACTCTCCTGCAACCCAAGACCAAAGACCCAGTGAAGGCCACTTCACCGACTGGCTGCTAACCAAGAAACCAGATGTTGCAGCCAGACCAAACTCCACCTGACAGACCGTGAAGACAAACCCTGCAGGTGTACCAAGATTGGTGGTACAGCGCTTTCCAGTGGCCTAATCGTACAACAGCCCTAGGTACTGGTCACCTCATGTCAGACACCAAGAAGGACAGTCCATTCTGGACTGTAAAAGGACCCAGAGGAAGCCCCTGTTGAGAGACTTCAGAAACCCTCAGGACCCCCCACCAGAGTGCCCTTGCTGACCTGCATGCAACCCTCAAAGAGACCTTCCTTTCACACAGCTCCTGACTCATTGATTCACTCTGTACCTGGCCACCCTGTGCCCTGCACCAAAGGTCCAGCTATCCCCTAAGGCCCCCACCCATTGTGACCTTGACACTCCAAGAGGACCCACCGGACTTACCTTTAAGTTCACCTGTGCAGTGCTTTTCTAAATGGTCCACCGCAGTGGCCTGGCACCAGCTCCAATTACTCTCTAAAGCTGGTCCCCCCAAAACCGGGAGCTGCCCATACTTCTTCAGCTGGTCCACAGTGCCCACTGATGACCTTGACATACCTGCAAAAGTTGACATTGGTAAACGCATTACCTGATTTTATATACATTTCCAAAATATTTTCTCCATTGATTCCTATGGTGTGCAAATATGCACAAAAATATTATTTTTATTAAAATCTCAAAAATTCATAACTAAATTAGTACTTACCCAATTTTGATGATCTTGGTCTTAAAAATGTTATAAACGTCTGAAGTATTTTTGTAAATTGGTCTTGAGTTATTCTTTTGAGTGTTTGGTCTCATTTATTGATACTGTGTGTGTTGCACTTCTCCAAGATTAGCCTAACTGCTCGACGAAGCTATCATAAATAAGAGCATTAGGTGGTCTAGTTTTTACCTCTGAAAACGAATGTGTGGTTGCCAGGACCCCATGCACAGTGTGCCTAGCTTTGCACACTACAGAGAGGGCCAGCCTCTTACAGCGGGGCAGTTGGTTTTCTTGATAATCCTAGTGCACTGATAAAATGGATGGTGTCTGGACCTGTAATTGCCAGCTTTCTAAGACAATTTGATGAAGAAATTGGATTCAGTGAAAACAAAAATAACTGAGATCACCACATGTAGACAATGTCTCTTGCACCACTCGATTTTGTAAGTCATGTTAAGGAACTTGCAAAAGTGTTTTCGCATGATACCAGAAGTCCTTATGCCTGTGGTATTGGTGAAAATCTTATGAATATTGCACCCAAGTTAATCATGAGTGATAATGCATATAAATCTGTGTTCATTGCTGATAACATAACATGGGGAGAACTCAGTACGTAACGTTTGTTCAAGAACGCCTGGTATGCTGTGAAAAATCTATTTTGAACCTATTCCTAGAAACAAACTCTGTTTATTTCATAAGGTAATCCCAAAATCAGTGAACCACAAAGTATCCATCTTAAAAGGCATCTGCTCACTTTTCACTAGACTGTATATCGCTTGCCAAGATAGAGAAGGAGATTTAAAATAATTATTTGCCCAAATTGTAACCTTTAAAAAAACTGTTGACTAAAATAACAATAAACATTAGTAACAATATCATTTCTTCACTCTTTTTCAATAAAAAAATGTTTTAATGTTTAAATGTTACAAAATCTGTTTTTATATTATAACAAACAAATGTAGCAAAACTATGCAGGGAGACATTTAAAATTTTGCAATAGACTCTTGGTACACCCTCTCTATGGGGCCCAAGTGCCCCTAAAATAGTATCAACATAAACTAGACATTTTTTGATGAACGTGAATTTTGTTTGAAATTTCTATCTTTAATCGTTCAAAAGTTAAGGGGGTGAGCAAGTTATGTGGAACACCCTAAATATGTACCATATATATACATAGTTATCATAGAGTACTATGAGTCAATTAAATTGCAACATTTTTTTTAATCCTTGGCTAAAAAAACATTACAATTATGTGCTGGAAGACTAATATTACATTTATGATAGTTTACTGGCCTTTAGGGCGGCCATTTTGTATTATGACACCACACGCCTAAAATGGGAGGTCAGATTTTTGGGGTCTATATCAAAAATCAATGTTCATATGACTACCTAACAGTGTGCCAAGTGCCATATTAGTATCACATCTCACAAGATTCTTGTGGTTTTTGACTCTAAGGGCCAGATGTAGGAAGCCGTTTGCATGGGGCAAACTGCGAAAATCGTAGTTTGCGCCATGCAAACAGCCTTATGCGATGCTCATTCACAATTTGCGAGTCGGTACCGACTCGCAAATTGTGAATGCGATTCGCAAATAGGAAGGGGTGTTCCCTTCCTCTTTGCAACTCGTCTTGCAATTCGCAGTTACCACCAATGTCACACTGGTGGTAACTCATTTGCAAAAGGGAAGGGGTGCCCATGGGACCCCTTCTCCTTTGTGAATGTGGGCAAAAAGGTTTTTTCAGAGCAGGCAGTGGTGCAACGGACCACTGCCTACACTGAAAAAACGAAACCAAATGGTTTCGGTATTTATTTATTTTTGCAACTCGTTTTCCTTTAAGGAAAACGGGCTGCAAAATAAAAAAATAAACTGCTTTATTTAAAAAGCAGTCACAGACATGGAGGTCTGCTGACTTCAGCAGGCCACCATCCCTGTGAGTGCAGGGTCTCGCTATGGGGTTGCAAAATGCGACCCACCTCATGAATATTAATGAGGTGGTTCTTTGCGACCCCATAGCGAGTCGCAGACGGTGTCTGAGACACCGTTCTGCATCCGAATTTGCGATTCGGAAATTGCGAGTCGCACCGACTCGCAATTTCCAAATCGCAAATTCGGACCTTACTACATCTGGCCCCTAAGTTACCTCACTAAAAGGGACCACTCGCGCATTTATTACTTGCTCTTAGTGTTCCCAGAGGTGGGTAACTCCTGAGACTTTGCCCATTCAAACGATGTTAGCAATTTTTTTTATCATTAAATCTACATTTGAGCAGGAACGCATTCCTGCATAAAAAGTTCCTAGAGGAATTCTCCAGCGACATAAAATTACTTTTAAATCAAAGACTGTCACTCGGCGTGAAGCAGAAAGCTGGGCTTCTCGCAGCTTTGCATGCGATGTTATAATCTGACCCACCCATACTTTTATCCGAGCAGGTACCGAGAGGAATTGCGGCTAGTTCTCATTCACCTGCTAACACTTACTCGTCTCGGGCACCAGTCCGATTCCAGTCCATTGTGGGGTTTAAGGTCCCGATCCCACTGAACTGTTCCCACTCCAGCTGCTGGCGCGTCTGCCATCCCTCGTACTTCAAGCAGTGAAAGACCTCGCTTAACTAAGAGGGTTATTTGGTCAGCCTTGCAGCAGCCCAAATACCCCAGAGGCCAGGACATGTCGACGTCGTCACTAAACAAAGAAAGGTGCACTGTATAAACCGACTAAAGCTCCACCTATGCGCTCTTTTGGTTTCGCTGCCAATCCTTATATTATGGAGAAGTGAAGCTCCATCTTCATCCCCCTCTCCCTTAGGCAAATCACGAGGAGTTAAATCACTCAAATGGAGGCAATCTGTTCCTCCAGGAGTAATAATGAAACAGGTTCTTCAGCTCTGCCCTCTACAGTTTCCTGCCAAAGAGAATAGGAGCGCAGGCCAGAAAAGGATCGTAGGGATTGAGGCTCACCGAGGAAAGGGGTTATTTATTAATAATTTATCTTTGCAATTTTATATAGCGCGGGCATGGCCCGAAACCATCAGAGCACTTTGCAACACACCAAATACAGGGTTACAACGGGTTACAATAATATTCTTTGAACTCTGGCGTTCACATCAGTGTATGCATGCCCTGTAGCATTCTGTGCGTGAACTTTCGCGAATTCCGCCTCTTATTTCCGGCAGAGTGAAAATAACCTGCTTTTACCAGCCATCTATACCGCACATTTGCTGTTTCTAAGCCCTGTGACTAATCATTTTCAATTATATGGGTTGTCCAGTTCAGATAACGTATTCCTCACCTGAGGGTCTTGAACTACGTAGAAAAGTATGTTCTCAAGTTATTTCTTTCTCCTATATAACAACTTAAATACACGGAGAATGGGTACCAGATTAGAGATATCATGAATGTAAAACATAAAAGTACATTGCATAATCTCGGCATCTACTCACACACTCAGTTTATTTATGATATGTTACAGTGTATTATGAGCCAATAATGCCAGGGAGTAGTTCCGGTGAAATGATAATAAACTAGAAGACAAAAGACGAAGTCATTGCAAATTTCACCACTAATTGACCATGTTGTAACCTCACTGGTCATTTGTCACATCTCATGTCTGACTTGGCTCAGATTTCATGAAAAAAATTCACAACATCAAAATACTTTATTAAAAAACTGTAATAGTGTTATACTATTTAGTTGTCTCATAAAACAGAAAATGTGCTAATTGATGTTAATCAGAAGGTAATGTTCAAGCGGAGATAATTTCCGATCCTTTAAGATGCACACGTTTCTGTAGAAACCAAGGCCTTGCACTGCTTTCTACAGTCTTCTCATAACCATGCATTACACTTTTATGTCAGCTGTACACCATCTACAGTTATTTGGCCTGGTGCGGTAACATTAAATGGTGCAGAGTACACACACAACACTTAAGAACAGCATCAGTTTTGGGTGGGTACACATGAAGTTATTGATGACTTAGGCGATCATTATGAACTTGGCGGTTTGGCCCGCCATGCCGGCTTTGGCGGGTGAAACCGCCAGCCGGCATGGCGGGCCAAACCGCCACATTATGAACCCAGTGAGGGCTGCCATCGGCAGCCCTCACTCACCGCCAAGCTTCCTCTGTCAGGCAGCCTGGCGGCAGAAGGAAACATTATCCGACAGGGCAGCAGTGGTACCGCTCGGATAATGTTTCCTCAGCCTCCAGCCTTTCCCACCAGGGAAAGGCTGGCAGAAGAGGTGCACCGGGGCACCCCTGGGGGCCCCTGCACTGCCCATGCACTTTGCATGGGCAGTGCAGGGGCCCCGGTGCAGTGCCCCATTGCACAGATCACTGCCCGATTTTCGGGCAGTGATCTGCACGACGGGTGCAGCTGCACCCGCCGCACAGAGGCATTGGCGGCGGCTCCATGTGGAGCCGCCGTCAATGTCCAGGCCTGGCCTTCAATGGGGGCTGGCGGGCGGAAACAATGTTTCCGCCCGCCGGCCCACAGAAAGGTTCTTTATGCAGCCGGCAGGGATCCGGGGACGATGGCGGTCACTGTTTTGACCGCCAGTATGAACACGGCAGTTGTTACCGCCGTGTTCATAATGAGGGCCTTAATCATGCCTGGATAATCTGAAGCTGGCAATGCCTTAATGCCTTTGTTAACAATAGTAGTTCTTGCTTGCAGAACATTTATATTTTGTTTTTTAAGGCGAGAATGCTCTTTTTCGATGGGTGCTAGCCTCCTGCATTTTGTGTTTCAAAAAGCATTTCCTAATGTTACTACTAAGACTATTTTCTTTAGTTGTACACCATGAGTTCCAGGTCAATGGGTAATATACAAAAAATGCTTGTGTCTCGAATGGCATTTGCAAGGTTAGGAATTTGAACACCTCTGTCATATCTGCATGCAAAAAGAGGGGGCAGAGACAACCCTGGAGGCAGGTGCAATGAGTGACTGCACCTGCATGCAGGCGGGTGACTAGGGAAGGGGTCCCTGGAGTGTCCTCTCCGCTCCTATGACGTGCACATTGAGGAATGGCACAGAATGTACATCACCTCTATGTGACACACATTCAGGGAGCCTCACACAGCATTTTTGAAGTTTGTAACTAGGCCTGGTTCTAGCTGATGGAAGGTGGTAGGTGGGTAAGGCCCCTCCAAGGAAGCTTACTGGCCCTCCGAAGACCCATCCACAAGCATGAGTGTTTCTTTTTTAATGTTCGATGTGAACTGCAGCCTGTCCTCCGGTCCTAGTGTATCACTTTTATGAGTGAAAGCTCTTTGGTTGTGCCACAAAAAGCTCTTGGTTGAAAGCTCTTTGGTGGTGCCACAGATTCATGGCTTTCTTTAGTTGATCACAAGGAGCAAGGATGGGGCATTCTCAATGTCAGTGGGGGGCAGATTTTTCCATGTGAAGACTTTATTCTGTAAACTATTAATTGAAAGGGTTGCCTCTTTTTCCTAAAAAGTGACAGGACTTTCTTCCCTTAAGGAGAGTCTCTTGAAGGAGCCTAAGCTAGTGCCTACATATAATGTGTAAAATCATCTGCATTCTTTTTTAATCTTGCAATTCTTCCCTGCTGGGTTTAAAGAGTGCTTAGGAATACTATAGACAACTGTAAGCACTTTTGAATTGATTTGTTCATGTGTGGACTGTTCTAACTTCATATAATTAAATAGAAAAAATACAGGCTGTTTTCATTTCGACATTTGCTTGCCTAGACATTAAAATGCATGCCAGGCCGGGAAAATACTGGCAAGATCGCAACCTACCCATTGATAGTTAATGATGAAATAGTTAATGTTTATGAAAGGTTGATATGCCTGGGTCAGAGAAAATCACTCATCAGGGAATACGTAATCATATTGTTGCTTGGCATATGACATAATCTGTCCCAGTTTTGGCAGCAACTTGTTATAAGCATCTCAATGTCAAAGCACATTTTCAAATCATTTCCTTTTGTCTCTTTTTCTAAACCCCTATTATTCTCAGATCACCACTGCTATTGCCTCAAGTGTTCTAAACGCACCTTGGCCTTCGTGTACTTAATTCTTTGAGAGAGACTACAAATTTCATGTAAAACGGTGTTTAGTTCCTATTGTTTTAGGCTTTGTTCAGTGCTCAATTTGAGCCGATGGTTCCCGGTGGTGGGCGCCGGCACTAATTTTTGAGGCACTTAGTTTTCTGCAGCAGGCATTTAATGCGAGCAAAAGACACATATGGGAAAGACAGAGGAAGAGAAAAACGAAAAAGCGTAACAAAGGGAGAAAGCAGAAAGCTGCAGGAGTGAGCTGGATGGGCAGGGAATGGCTGTAAATAGATTAAAGCGGCCCAAAATGGCTTTAGGATTACGCTGCCTCAGTATTCTGTGCTCGCACATTTAAATGTAGCAGCTGCATGTTTCAAAGGAGAGCTTTGGGCACCGGCACATTTTTATTTCCAAATTAAGCACTGGCTATGATACTGGCTCAGTATGCATTACAGGTCACCATTCACTGGTTTTCCCTAATTTTCTTGAAGGGACTATCTCTCACTCCTAATTATAAATGATCTTCTGTTCTTATCAATGTTACTTTCCCACACTATATTAAAAAGCTGAATTGTTTGGCCTCCATAAAACCACAAAAAGTGAGAAATTGATCTGTCTGATGGCTGGATTTATGAACTCTGATATAACAAGTCAAGAACACCAGATTTTAGGAAAAGTTAGAGTGAACCCTTAAAGTCACTAAATTAAAATGAGCTCAACACTTGATAGCTTTGGCTCAGAGGAGGCAGGCTTGACTTATGACAAAGTGTAAAGCATTTATTCAGTATCAAAATAGTTATAAAGTCAAAACATCAAGCAATAAAAATCCCAAACTGAATTAGAAAAAATAGATTGCATTTTAATAAATAAAATGACACCAGAAAAACAAAAATCAAATAATGGTAACAGATTTAGGCCTTGATTTATACTTTTTTTGCGCTGCATTAGCGTCATGTTTTGATACAAAAGCAATGTAACTTACAGAATACAATTGTATTCTGTAAGTTTGTGCCGCTTTTGCGTCAAAACATGACGTTAATGCGGTGCAAAAAAATATAAATCAGGGCCTTAATTTCTTAAACATTTAGCACCAAAGAAATTGCAAAGTGTCCATAGTATTCAATGGTCGCGGTACACCGGGACCCAGGTGTGAATTCAGGCCAACCGCAATGGATGTGGGTCCTATACAACAAACTAGTTTGACGTGCTCTGAAGTTTTACTTTGGAACTTAGGGGTAGATGTACGAAGGTATTTAGCAGACACAAAGAGTCCAATTTGCAGAATAGGGTCGTTGCAACCACTAAAAAGCCTTTTTTTGTACTAAACCTATTTCATGAGTCCGCAACCTATCACCGTATCACAAAATAAGGTTTGTAATTTGGTATTAGGAAGGGGCATGTTAAGGGCATCCCTTCCTAATAGCGACTCGCAGTGACATGTTTGAATGTTTTGCAACCAAAATGAGGTAGCAAAACATTTGCAGTTTGCCACCATCTTTAGTTTGGTGGTAAACCATTCTCAAATGGGAAGGGGACCCCAAGGGACGTGGGCGCAAATATTTTTCAAGATCAGGCAGTGGTCCCACGGACTACCACCTACTCTTAAAAAAGGAAAAGAAAACTTTTCATTTTTGTTTTTGAAATGCATCCCTTTAAGGAAAACCGGCTGCATTTAAAAATATGCTTTATTGAAAAAGCACTCACAGACATAGTGGTCTGCTGACCCCAGCCGGCCACCATCCCTGTGACTTTTGGCCATTCTCAATGGGTCGCAAATTGCGACCTGCCTCAATAAAATTCAGGAAGCAGGTCTATTGGCGACCCACTCAGAATCGCAAAGATTATCAAACACACTGTAGTACATCATTGTTTGCGATTTCCTAAGAGCAAATCACTAAAATTTGCTACTAGGAAATCACAAACACACGATTTCATACATTTGGCCCTTAGTCTTAGAAAAGGAAAATTCTAAATTCATGCTCAGGGAAGTTCTCTTGCTGGATAAATACTTTTGACACCTTTGCCCAGTCAAGATTTCTAGCTTTGGACATAGGGCCTGATTAGAGTTTGGTGGATGGGGTTAATCTGTCACAAACGTGACAGATGTCCCGTCTTCCGTATTATGATTCCACTATATTCTATGTACTTGTAATACTGTAGATGGGATATCCATCATGTTTTTAATGGAGTAACCCTATCCATCAAACTCTAAATCAGGCCCTGTGTCTGTTTTACAGAGCTCAGTATCGCCCAGCAGGGCAACGCAGCAGGTTCAATCCAGGGACAAACTGAAAGGAGGCTGGTGGGGGGGGTTGCAATTCCTGGACTTTAGGCACAAAGCCCTTGCCTTCTTTCACCGCCCCTTAAACCAACGTGCCCAGAGGTGCTTTATTTAATTGAAGGCAGCACCTACTGCGCAGGGTCAAACTGAAAGGAGGCTGCTGGGAGGGCCGTGCAATTCCTTGCCATCTTTCTCCGCCCCTTACACCAACACAACCGGAGGTGCTTTATTTAATTGAAGGCAGCACCCACTGTGGGGGGAAAACAGAAAGGAGGCTGCTGGAGGGCCCATGTGATTCCCGGACTTCAGGCACCAGAAGCCCTTGCCATCTTATACCGCCCCTTAAACCAACGCAATCAAAGGCATTCTATTTAATTGAAGGCAGCCCCCGCTGCATGAGATGCACGTGGAATGCACCCGGTCAAAGACTAGCCCAAGAGCAGGCCCGTCTGTGCCCGACTGCGACTGGACGAGGCTGGGCCGGGCCCTTCTCTTTCACCTCTGTCAGAGGGAAGGGGAGTGAGTGAACTTTGCCTATTACCTTCCCGTAGCCCCCTCTCAATTCTGTCTGTGTTGGGTAGCACGAAAGAAAGTAATTGATATGTAACTTCCACAAATTTTGAGGGGCCTTACAGTGTTTAGTTCGCCCCTACCTGTTGCTCCTGGAAGGGAGGGCAGAGCAAGAGTAATTCGGAAGGGCAAATGCCCAGGAAGGGCCAATTCACTGCAACTGTTATCTAAACCAACTTCTATTGTTATGATGTTAAGGAGGGCCATTGGGGTGGTAGCCTCAGAAACTGAACTAACAGTAGGTGACTTTCACTGAGCCATGAAACATGTACTATGCCATTGGGCAATCTCCTGCCCCTAGCTGTTTGGACCCACCTGAGAATGGGTCTACCTTGGCAGGTGCTCAAGATGGGGTCGATGATCTGAGGCTGGACTTTGATAAGAACTATTCCAAAACCTTGGTCCCTAGCTCTGACCCTACCCCAGTGGTTAAGAGGAAGAGCAAGAGTCCACATATTGATTAGGCCACTACAGGGGGTGGAGTTGGGGAGGTGATACCTAGCACTGTGAATTTCAACACCGTCGACGATGAGGGAACTTTCAGGAGAACTTTCTGCCTTGCTGGGCATCAGTTCTGATGAAGAATATCTTGGTTCAAGTTAAAGCTGTTGTATTAGCAGAGCTTTTGCCACTGGTAGATCGGTTGACCAAACTGGAAGTCATATGCAGGGCCGCACTAAGCACTGTCCCCATAAGGGCAGGGGGAGGAAAGGAAACAGGAACTCAGACAGCCTGTGCCTCCCTAAACAATAAACCTGGGGCTAACTCCCATAACTCAAAGGAGCAGGGAAGTTGGGAGGGTCCGGTTTGTAGTTTTTCAGTTTCAAGCAGCCAGGCTGAGGGGAGTCTGGCTGATACACAGGGAAACACCTATCCTGCATCCAGGCAAATGGAAGCCCATATGGATTCTGATAATTATGATCTTATAAATACTTAAATTATTAATCTCTCCCCTGCATCCTGTCCCTATGTTGTAATCCTTGCAGGTGTACCTAAATTGATTATTGGTCAAAGGGAGACACAGCAAGACCTAACCAATAAATGTCTGCATTACCCAATATGGCACCAGAATTTTCCCCTTGCACTGGCCAGCAACATCCTTATGACCCACAGAGTCAGCTGGATAGGTCAGGGAGATATTGATTTACCTGGTGACTGTGTCATCATTAACTTTAGAAATCCTCAGCTGGCCCAAAGTCTTTTGCCTGGTGAACCATGACCCCAGGTTCATCTATAACTATTTTACAGTTGGCGTATTTTTATAAGCCTTCTCTCATATTCAAGTTATGCACCCGGTTATTAATGATCGGACAGGTGCTTCTAGGTCCAAACATCATTTCTGCCAAGGCTCTACGAATTTGAAATACAAGATACCTGCTCATAATAGATGTGAGGCATTGGAGGAGGTGGATTGACTTAAAGATACCAGGTTCCCTTCAGCCAATAGCCTAGTCACAGGTAATTCAGATTCTGTAGTAAAAGAGGGAATTGAGCAGCAGTCCACATTGAAGTACCATGGAGAGTTGGGTCCTCCCATTATGAGCGGGGTATATAATCATCCCAGAGATTAGATGTTAGTTCCCCAAGTAGTTGTTCCTGAGCCAGTCCTGTGCTATGATTTGACTAATGACATTTTTAACCAAAATAGAAAGCATTTTCAAAGAGGAGGGGGCATACTGGAGGTTGAGATTCAGCGTTCCTCTGGTGCAAGTAATAATTGTATTAGGGTGCCTGAGACAGGGGGGCAACCATGGAGGCCACAGTCCAACAAATGATCTGGAGCCTAAGGACTTTGATAATATTGCAAAGATAATCAAAGTGGTGTCATAGAATGTTGCTGGCCTAAAAAGCAAGTTGGAGCATCCTGATTGGAGTTCTTTTGAAGACCAATATGATATTTGTTTCTTTCAAGAAACCTGGATGATCCAGGATTTCCAGCACCCTAGCATTGCAGTTTTTTTGTGAAGTAGCGGTTGGGGGTAAGAGGGGAAGGATGTCAGGAGGGCTATCAATCTGGTTGCATCAGATCTTGGATGGGACATCTTATACCTCCAACTTACTTTCCCCCCAAGTGTAGATCTTTATTTGGTTAATGTCTACTCCAGGCCTGTTGCTGTGAGCCATAAGTCTAATGTGGTGGAGTAGTTAGCTGCACTTTTATCTTCACTTCGGAGAGTGCTTATAAGGTGTTGAGTGTCAATTTTAATTGCCAATTTGAGCCTCCTGGGGGTAGACCATGATGGATTGCTTGGCACTGAAGATAGGATCTGGGCCATCCTTGGGTTGGTCATGCCTCCAATTAAAAAGTGGTCTACACTGGCTCTCCAACTGAATGCGCCCACCCTAAATTTCTCTTTGCATGTATGTAACGGACTTACCAAGTCCGACAAGCAGGGGACCCATACATTTAATAGTAGGGACCTACATCACTGATAGACTATATTTTAGCAGATGTAAGATTATGGCCTTTGGTAGTAGACAAGGAGGTCTTCCCCAGACTTGACAGTAATCACAATGCCCTCTCCCTGGAGTTAAGGCTCCCAATCATAAGGGCTACTGATACACAACCAGATCAGCTGGATGGCTGTCTCACTCTAACATTTAATTTATGTAGTATCAAATGGAGTGAGTTTGAACAGTCTCCTGTCTCAAAGTATTGTATGGGGCAGTAGGAGTTTCAGTTGAAGAACTGAGCCAGGTTATTAGCACCGAGGGCAACCTCAGCCACTGGGCAAAAGTGGCAGAAATTCACCAGGAGCTCTGTGGCACTCTCAAAAATCTATTTTTTGTGGAGGCTTGCCCTAAGGCTAGTAAGAGAAGATTCCCGTCTTTGTTTCATAGGCAGTGTCAAGCAGCCAGGCAATCCCTCTTAAGGGCTCTAGAGCCCAAGGACAGGAGCCAGACCCACATTGCTAGATTTAAACATAAAAGGACCACCAATTCTGCTAACAAAGAGTGGGAACACAGCACATAGGAGTCCCTGCATAGTGCCATTAGGAATAAATATTATAAAGCTTTTTAGAATATAGTAGAGACAGGGAGTTCTGAGACTAGCACCACTATTGAGAACAACATATCCACTGACGTGGAATGAGCATTTTGAGTCCCTATATGGTGGGAGGAAGGAGTGGGGAGCATTTGCAGATAGAGTAAGTGCCCTGGATAGGTAAAGTGGGGAGTCCCCCAATACTAGCTGGAGGGACTACCATAAAATGACTCTTGAGGAAATTGTGACAGCTATCAACACGCTCACCCCCAGGAATGCACCAAGGATTGATTAGATTCCAGGGGACCTTTTCCACTCAGTTCTGGATGTTTAGGGTCCTTACCCAGGTGTAGTTTTCAATGCTATTATGGAGGAAATGACAATCCCAACACCTGGGAAAGGACGGAGATCACTCCCATTTACAAGAAAAGTTCCCATTTGTTGCCTAGTAACTACAGGCCTATATGCCTGATTGATGTGATGCAAAAACTATTCTCCATGGTGATCTTAGAAAGGCTCCAGGAATGGATGGAGGACAAGCAAGTTCTTAGCCCCTTTCAAGCAGGCTTTCGCCAGTGTACCTAAGGTACCAGCACTGATGTTTGCAGATGACACCCTTCTTCTTTCGAAGTCTTTTATGGGTATCCAAAGGGTCATGGATAGTTTAATTATTTTTGTATGGAGAGGGTCTTAGATCCTTAAACCTCAGAAAACGACTTGTCCTAACCCCACTTTAAATGAGGTCCCGCTAGAGAGGGTTACAACATTTGACTATTAAGGGATCAAGCTTAGTGAATGTGTGGACTGGTTTTCACACGTGGCTAGGCTAAGCCTTAGGCTGGGCCAGTACATCAGTGGGCTCTCCAGGGTGTACAGGGTGTCCTCTTTTAAGCTAGTTAGTCCCTCTATTCAGATCTATAAAATGCAAGCGCTGGGGATGGATATGTATGAGGCTGAGCTTTGGGGCCACAGGCCGCTAGCCAAGTTCATGCTCATTGAGAACTGCTTTATAAGGCAGCTGCTGAATCTTCCATCTTGTACCCCTTTAGTCCCTCTCAGACTGGATCTGAGCATGAGGCAGATATCAGAGGCTATCGGCCTTAGGCCTCTACTCTATTTGGAGGAGAATTTGGGTTACCCCTGAACTGATTTCCTATAGATCTGCCCTGGAGGAGGTAGTAAGGATATCAGGGGCAGCTAGACTCCTGTGGCTTTGCTATGTAAAGGATAATCTGAAAAGAATGGGCAAATTTCATCTGTGGGACAACCCTGCTGAGGCCTGCCAGGATCTTTCCAGAGCAGAACTCATTAAGTGTTATAGGGATCATATGTTTTCCTCTTTATTAATGGATTCCTCATTAGGTGACGTGACTCTAAGGTTTGTAGGCTTTAAAGATTTCTATAGTTTGGAATGTTTCCTTGATTAAATCCACCAACCCTAGCTAAGAAGTTATATTTACAGTTTAGGCATGGCTTCCTACCACTGCACTCATTTACCATTAGGAGTAGCAACAGGGACCAGACTATGGGTAAGGTCTGTCCCTCTTGTGGCCAAGCCGAGGAAATAGAGGCCCAAGTTCTCTTTTTCTGTTTCGCTTATAGGACGCCCAGATTACTATGTATAGCTCCAGTCTGTCGAAATATTATGCTATTATGCCATGTTGAAGCATTAAGAATATTGAAGACAGACACTCAAAAAGTAATTGTTTATGCTGTGTCCAGATATATAGATTCAGGATTTGGTGCTTGAGGAAACAGTCTTTGTGATATATTGTATAATCTTTTTATTTTTGTTCTGATTTAAACATTTTAATTTTAATCATGATGTTTTTGAATGGTTGATGGGTGTATACTAAGTTTTTAGAGACTGGTTCTGTAAATGTGTATTGGTTCATGAACTTTGCAAGTGTTTACATTTTGTGTGCTTTTATGGCCATGTGTGCCGCTATAAAGTTTTATCGTATCGTAGCCAATGGTGGATTTCATGAGGCCAGATACCTTCTCACCGAGGGCACGTTGAATCGGTTTTGTTTCTACGGAGAAACTCTGAGTGGGAGTTTTAGCCCAGCAAGGTCATGCCTTGGTCAGATAGGCTGCCCTGGTCATCTGGAGGTCTTAAAGTCCAAATAAATTCTAAGACCCAGATTTTCAGGGGTGTTAGGAGATGTCCAGGAAGATACAATTAAGGGTCAAGACGCACTCCGCAAAGGTCACCATCAGGGTTCAGGTAAGATTGATCATCCTGCCCATTCAGGAGAAAAAGGCCTCTTGCAGTGTGTGTATCCCTGTAGCCCCACAGGAGTCCACTTCTTTGTCCTGAGTGCAAGAGGAAGCAGGTTCAGTCTTTCATGGCTCCTCTAAAGTCACATACCCTTCTGTTCTTCTACAGCTCCAGAAAGTAAGTGCCTAGGGGTACAACATATATGACTGGCACTAGCTAGTGGGTTGGGATGATTACTGGTCCCTCCCTAAACAATGGGGTAAAAATTCCCAGGGGTAGCCCTACCCACCTTTGCAGCAGTTTCTGTTTGCTTTACTACAAACAATAAAAAAGTCTGCCTCACTCTTAAAATCCAAAAAGGGAAACCCTTTTCCCCTTCTTTATAGGCTGTGTGTCCACCCAGAGGTGTGGCCAGGGTAATGAACAATCCTCTCCTTTGTCGTCACTTTTACCCATTTATGGAGTCAGCGTGCCCCCGACTGGGTCTGGTGTCTGCCTGACTGGAAGGACAGCCTTTCCAAGTGTTACCTAACATGTGCTTGTGACAGGGAAGACCCCTTTGAAGTAGATTAAGATCCTGGGCCCACATCAACTGGTCTTCCTGCTAGAGGAACAAAACCACCTCCCCACACCCAAACCTTTGTCTCTGCTCTGGAAGAAATGTTCACAACTCATTCGGGCTAATTACTCTCCAGGTTACTGCTGGAGCGTTAATACAAATTAGCTTCTAAGAGTTTCAGGCAAGGAAAAGGTAGCTTTCTAAAACGTACATTCCTTAATATTTATTACAAATTAAAAATTGAGCTTTACTATTGAATTGGGCTTCTAAAAAATAGTAAGTACAGATGTTAAATCATTTTTCTAGCTAGTCCCTACCTGGAGATAGCAACATTATTATGTAATATCGCTTTCCAGTGTTTCACACAAAACCAATTGTAGTGAAGGGTCTTGTCCACCTAAGCAAGGCACAGTCTGGTATGCCAGGTCTAGTGAAGGGAGATTTTATATACCTTCTTCATACGTTTATTTAGCTTGGGGAAACAATACCTTACATGTAATGGAAACTCTTTGATGTTACGCTATAATCTACAGCAACTTGCCAGGTTTGGGTTTATGTACACTTCAAATTGTTCCTCCAGTGAGAAAAGTCCAAATCTTAAAAATAAAAGATAAAAGCAGGTCTAACAGATATCTCTGCAGCTTACGGCAGGAGTAGGTGGTGAGCCCGAGCTCAGCAATTTTTTCTTTGAGTTTGTTGTTTTGTCAGTATCTTTTTAAATACATCAAGGGCCTATCTAATTTGGTACAACTCCTGAATAGCCTGTGATTTTTGTATGTGAGTATGAATGTATACCATAAGGATATGGGGGAAGCACTTAGGCCAAACAACTCCAACAAAAGCTGTGATTTCAATATGGCTATCTGAATTTCTGCTTTAGTGCCAAATGAGGGCAACACAAGCTTTATTCCCATGATGTACTTGGATAGTCTAAAATCCAGTCCTCTTTGCTCTTATAAGGTGGAATTAGGTAACCGGAATACTATTTTGATCAAGCTACATAGTTCAGTGCCCAAACTCTTTCAAAGTTTCCCTTAATGTGCCTCTGCAGCACAGGCCAATGTGGACAGAATATGGCCCTTGCTGCATCTAGGGTTGGCTTTGACACTCTTTGGGCCTCCAAGGTGAGTAAATAATGTGTGCAACGCATATATTTAAGAAGTAGATTTCAGGTTTTGCAATGTTCATTGAACAAGAAGACTGCCCTTTTCACTGAACCAGACCAAGGTATCTGTAGACTGGTAATTTGGCAACTGCTTGACCATTCATCTACTACCACCCTTCTTTCTAGACCTTTCTCCCAAATGCTAAAACATTTGTGTTTGTTGTTTTTCCTGCCGTCTGGTTGTTTTTGCTGTACATATGAAGGACACTTAATTGATGTTGCACATCAATGCTAACTCCGTTCCATGTGATTGTGTCAGTTGCCTATTGTAATTTTGGTGTCAAGTTTAACACCTGTTTTGGGGATCAACATCTATGATTGGCCAAATCAGCCCCTAAGTCTGCTACGTAGAAGCTGACCAACAGAAGGGTGAGCACACAGCCTTATTTCAACCCCTTATTAATTTCGATTCTAAGCTGAGAAGCTGCTAAGATTTATTTTAACTGAGATTCTACTGTTTAGTTGCTGGATAGCTAGTAGCAGTATGGAATTTTTCCAGCTAATACATTTATTCCAAAATAAGTTCCTATCACTCGAAAAAATGTTGTATTAATGTCCATCAAGGAAGAATACAGTAGCTACCTAGCATTAAAATATCTGCAACCATAGACAGTGCTAAAAGATTGTCTGATGAACCATTCAAGGAAGCCTGTTCAAGAAATGGCTGAAGATTTTGGTGTGCAACCCAAGTTTCTAGTTTGAGTAATAACTTCAACATCATGTAGTACAATTAGTCAGTAGTTTGATGGGTCTGTGCAGCAGGATGTTTTTTATAGCCGTTGCAGCAATGACCCCCGTCCATGTATCTGGTAAAGCTTTATTGATTTTACCTTCTTTCCCGTGCATCATCATGGTCCACCCAGCTGTTTTTAAGGCCCGCCCTGATTGAGAATTCTGTAGCCAGGCCTATTTGTAACCATGTCTGTAATACAGCATAGGCATAGAGGCAAATGTTTCCTCATTTGAATGGAGGCTACAACCCATGCAAATGACGGAATGCCTATGTGTTTGCTGCGCGTCACCCATATTATAGAAGGAGCCACATACGCATCTGCCACCCTATCTAAAATACTGAAATCCCTCAGGGCATAAGAAGAGGGTCAAAGATCAGTTGTGCCACACAGCACTTACCGTAATACTGCCCATGAAATCTAGTCCCTAAAGTGGTCATTCTGAGTTTCGTAATCATGATTTGGGCAGACAAAGGAATATCCACCTTAAATTGATTACATGTTGTGCAGGAAACCCTGTGCATTGGTTTTACCTCCTTTTTCACATTTCACCAGCAAAAAAACGGAAGAAATTGAATTGAGGAGAACTCAGTGGAAGCAGAAACATGCAGAATTGGATGTGCAAAACAAAGATTCAGCATGTTATGCCTCATCCTGAAGGAAAAAGTAATAATGATGCCCAGCATTTGCCACCCCCCTACAGTGTCAGTATTTACAAGATGCAGTGCTACTTCATACTGCAAAATTTTGCCCGTCTATGACCAGTGACAGATGCTTATTTTATAGCTTCTCATTTCTATGCAAACAATTTGTTTGGGACAGATAATGGTGGCAGAAATTGTTGGGCACAGGAGCACAACACAACATTGCAGAGAGCTCTACAAAATGTAACGAATGCCATCGAAGATTATCACAGCCCAGGGTGTAGCTCAACAACAATGAATGTGCCAAACAACCTTGAATTCAGAAACTCTTTGGGTGGTATGACATGGCACCAGTGTCCGTGGACCTGATGAAGAGTTGCCTAATGGAAGTCCCTTTAGGTAGGGGTCACCCACAACTGTACCACAGATGCAATAGAAGAATATTACACACTTATATATATACAGGCGAAGAAGAAAGAATGAATGTTAATTACAAAAGCAGGATATGTGCTAGAAATCAAGGGACTTTGTGAGAGAGAAGAGTCAAAGTATGAGAGATAGCAAAAGATGCAACTGAAGGATGGCTTGGGAAAACATGGATCCCAATACAAATGTACATTAAAAATAAGCATTACAAGATACCCACCTGAACAAACATATTAATTGGCCTATCCATAAACAAGAGTCACCTGATACCTACGTCTCTGCACAACACTGACATCTTGCAGCAATCAATACAGTGGAATTCCAACCAGAATGCTAACACTGACAAGGAGCACAAGAACAGGATAAACCAGCAGTTCAACAAAATCAACCCTGCGAAAGCAGAAAACTAAAGATAAACCCACCAAACATTGAGCCAAAACAGCTGATAGCGAGTAACATAACAAGTGCAGAGATTAAATATGAAGATATGAATTAGGAAACCACAGTCATAGAAAGACAACCAGGGACAACAAAGTCACAAAGACAGAAACATCACATACAAGGAGAACTTAAGGGAATCGTAAGGCTTACCACCAGCAACAAACCACAAGTACAACTGTGCCACCAATATTGAATCTATTTCAATACCATGGGAATGCAGCCTGGGCAATTGAAAGAGTTTGAGACAATGGAAAAGCATTTCACTTCTCACCTTTGTGTTTTCCTTAGTGTGATGCCCCAAGTGCAACAGGCATTCCTAGACAGGAGTCTTGTGATCAGTAGATCCCAGGATGCAAGATATAACTCATTGATGAGGTCTAACCAACCAAAAACTGGTTTGGGGTTGCTTGTGTTCCAGTTTTGAGGTAACCTTGCCTTGCTGTTGTGGATGGGTTAACGATATTAGAGCAGACCAAATGTTATCTTGCACATGTCTAGTCTTTTAAGTGGCATGGAACATGAAAAACAATGAACTGTAACGCAGCCCAAGCGATCACCAATGGCTGAGAAATGTTGGAAGCATTTCACCCAGTACCTTTGCTTTTAGCAATTCCTATAGCCATACTTTACATAGCAGAAGAAAATAACAGACCTATTCAGTGCTTTATATATGCTATGTATTGTACTTATAAAGGCCTACATGATGGTGTTTATTTATGGTAAGCAGTGGCTGGAACTAGTGCTTTATCACTTGTGATGATGCTCTGGGCCCTTGCTCTTACTTCCCATCTTCCGATGGACCTTTTTAGGATGCTTAAACGGTAAAGGAGAGATAAAATAAACCTTTCAGTTCAATTAACAGTGTAACCTATTTGGTCACAAATTAAATCCATGAAACAGAGGATAAAGTTAAACGTTTATTACAAAATGGAGCCAAACTGATGTAAATTAATCTAAAAACATGCTATATAAGTACAAAATCACCAAGGTGAGGTAAAATATCAAATGAAGTTAAATCGTATAAGCATAAGGCATATGAGAATTTCAATTGAGGCAATACAAAAAATGAGAGACAGAATCTGATGATCAGTATATAAATGTGGTCTTCTTGTCTAATCATTGAAGAAACTAAATTGATCTAAATCTCCAAAACTGAACTAAAGGGAAATCTTAATGAAGTCTCAGGAAATATAGGACAGTGGCAGAATAACAGAAACCTCAGTAGAAGTTCTGATACAGAGGTGCTGCATAGCATAAAGCCACAAAAAGGAATAGAAAGAAGAAAGGTCTGTACCCCTCCAAGTCTCATGGGAATCTGTCCTCTTCTAACTAGGTGAATACAAGAAAGCCACGTCATTAGTTTTCCATCTTCCTTGCACAGTAGAAATTGGCGACTCCCTTTAAGTTCTTATCCCACGAATTGAATATCTCTTGGTGCGTGGTACACAAATGAGTCTTTTCTTCTCAGTTTGTTAGCATTCCTTGTTCTTGCCAAAGTATCCTCCTGCCCCACACTATCTCTAGTACACAATATGCCTTTCATTAACTGTAGACTTGCACAAACGCACCTGCAAAGAAAGAATATTGCAACTCAAACAAAACTCCACGTAGGGGTCAAACACAAGAGACCAAGGGGCATATTTAAGAGCCCCTACTGCCATTCCGACGCCACATTAGCGTCATTATGATGACGCTAATGTGGCGTTAGAAGGCCAAAAACGCTGCACCTTATTTACAAAGTGGCGCAATGCTTGCATTGCGCCACTTTGTAACCCCTTGCGCAACATTATGCCAGGCATAATGTATGCAAAGGGGGTGTTCCCCCATTAGGGGACCCAAAAATGGTGCAAGGAAATCTCAGAGATGTCTTTGCGCCATTCTTTGGCACTTTTAACACCTGTGTGCAGCACCACTTTTCTTAAATATGCCCCCAAATGTTTCAGGCCTGTGGTTATGCTAACTTAATGAAACATTCGATGCACATTCGAAATACATGACTATAAGTGCATCTTGCAATTATAAATGAAAAAAGAAATTGCGTTTTCAACATAAAACTAAAATCAGAATACATGAATAAAAATATGCATGAGTACTACAATTCACGATGTTAAAATCAAACATTAAAAAACACATATACATGAACTAATAATTTACTACTGTAAATGTATTGTCGATTACATCATTATGTGACTCCTAAAACAAATGATGGTACAACCAAAATTATGCGTCATCTCTTGTGTCTTCAACCATAGCTTCATAAAGCCAAGGAACATAGAAATACTATTTGCATAGAAAAGTGGGAGGCACCTCAAAGGGGCTACCAAAATGGGCTATTGTTACTGTGGGTTCCAATGTCTCGGGCTTCTCATCATTGCTGTGCTCCTCAGAATGGGAAGGACGAGCTGAGGAAAAGATCAGTGACAAGGCCTGCTAGTTATGAATCGTGTGCCCTGCTGCAAGTGAATATATGCCATTCCGATTTTTGTATGTGTGCAGCGACTCAGTAAAAGTTATCATGTAAAGTGTTACTGTAAGTACCCTCATGATGCCTTGATCAAGTAACTTGCTCTTTGGACTTGGACTCCCCTTCTAGAGATTACTTCCTCTTACCTTGTACTCCTGCTCAGCTTCCTCCTTCTGGCTTATACAATGCTCACTATGTGTCTGGACTCTCTGCAGCTCATACACAGTAGTCCCACGGGGAGAAGCTGTAGCTTCTCCCTGTCCTCCTCGCACATACCTCCTAGCACTATTTTCGGTACTCTCAGAATCTCTACCATGTTTGCTAATCTCTTACCAGGCTTCTATTATTTTCCTCGGTCTAAACCCTACTTGCATTGTTGGTAGGATATCTCACAGCTTCTACACTCTTATACGTCTTCATATGTGGAAGGCTTGAGGCATGCCAACAGTCTAGGGTCACCGGAGCAGTGTAAATCCTAGTGCTTTAAACGGAAATGCACACATGCAGAAACCCTTTAAACTACCTGTTTGCTCCTGTAAAGTGCTGATACTCTCCCATTAAATGGATTGCAGCAGTGCTGAGAAGTATAGGTTCTCCCCCATTAAAGAATTGCAAGTACTAAGTGGTAGACAGAATCTGCCTATTTGAACCACTGATAAAGCACATGCAGATGGAGCAAGTGGCTTTTTCTTGGAGTGTCGCTGCTGGGCCTTCAGATCCTCATGAACTGTGCCGACCCCTTTCAATGAAGAGGTTCTGTTATAAATATCATAGAGTGGTGTGCATGATGAAAGAGCCTGACTGGTTAAGCAAAAGCAGCCCTGGTTAAAGTGATCAAATCAGCCCCGCTCTCTTCATCTCCTCACTCTAGCTTTCTCCATCCATCAATCCATCCTCTCTCTTTCTCATGGCTTTATGTGGGATGACAAAAGTGGGGGCCTATAAAATAGTCATGGCCTATGAAGTGTATCTAAGAGGAGGCATGGCCTATGTAATTAAGGGTGTGGCCACAGAGCATGTAAATTAAGATCCTGTGCTTTCATAGTATACCATTCTATGAGCTTTTTGTTTTTCATCCAGACATATCATGCAATAATAGAAGTGCACCTAAAATAAGCCAAGCCTATTGGTTTTGCCAATACTAGTTAGCCAATTCAGACAAACGAATAACAGTGATTTTGTTGTAGATAATTTGCACCGAAAATGTTCGAATTCTATGAATTTCAGACTGGGAATTAAACATTACTGGAGTCTGTGGAAAGGACAGTGATCTTCTAAATGTCACAATTACTCATGTTCTCTTCTTTACACCACTTTCCCCAGTCAACTCTCTGTGTGGCATACCCTTTGCTTCTCACATCTTTCTGAAATACTTCATTTGCATATTTCAAACCTCATCTCTTTCCTCTTCTGCACCCTCGTTTCACTCTCTCTTGCATGCACGTCCTTGCACCTCCTTAACTTCACCACCCCCCTAAACAGACACTAGTCCTCCACTCACTCGTAAGCACGGCATTCATTTACCTTTGCACTGTAAATAATTTGGCAGCTCTGTGCTGCTTTCCTCCACTGGTATCTAGAATCCTAATTACAATTGGTATTCGTGACCATTGCTCTGGGCGATCCGCAGAGAGGCCAAGGACTGGATGAGCATGTATTCTGAACACCTTTAAGCCCCACTGATAGGCACAGTGAGAAACTCGCACTGCCTTTAACTCAACTTCAGAGCTCTGAAATATTAGCAGAGTGTGTAGAGTCAGCAGAAAAACGGCCCTTTGTTGTTTGTGAATATTTTGGCAATTGGTTAACAGTTCACAGAAAACTAGAACGGTTTATAGAAAAATGTTACCGTCGGGCATGAAGTAAAATCTCGGTGAAGGATAGACATGAATTCAATGCACCATAAAATCAGCAAACCATAAAATCAGTAAAGTGATTCAAAAGCTACCTTGCTGAAAAAGGTCTCAACGGTTTGTACAGCCATTGGTCAGAAATCGAGCAATGTTTTTCCCTGCAAATTTAGGACAGAATCTAAGGCCAGATAGAGACCCGCTTCAACACCAGCTTTCAACCACTGCCAGGCCTGGCATCCGAAGGGGCCTACCCCACGTAAACTCTTGCTCTCTCCCATTCTCTCCTCTCTCTCTTCTCCCTCTCTGATCTCTTTCACTCCACCTCCCTATCTCTCTTTCTCCATCACCAGTGCTTGCTGCCATTAACCTCAGGGAGCTGGGAGAAGTGACCGAGGCATCAGTACTGCCCATGGGCTTTAAAAACGGCCTCCAATAGCTCCAGGCCACTGGGCAAATGCCCGGTGCGTTAAAAGGAGAGTCTGCAGCCAATGATAGGTACCAGGCTGTCTGATCATAGAGATCTGGGGTGGATCAGTAGTGTAACACAATCTCACATTCAGACAAACACATAAGAATATCTGTGAGATATAGGAGTCTAAATTGCCCATCTTCACATCTTCCGTGGGGAGAGGGGCAACATTTTTTGCGATTTCCACTTACTGAGCCCCTATCCAAGTTTTACCGCTTTTTCATAAATATAATTGTAAGTGAAATAGCAGGTATTACAGCTGAAGACTTGTGGGAGATCCAAGTTGGCCACGTGCTGTACTCTTTGTTTCAAATTTTCAAGTATCTGCTCTTAGATCACTACTGAATGCACGGCACCACGCCCATGCTCCGCACTGAAATTCGTGTTCCTCGTTTCCCAGACTCTGCCCACTTAGATCAGTACTGAATGAAAACAGCAAGCTCAACTTCCTTCTTTTAGTTTCCCAGAATATGTTCCCAGAGATCAGTACAAGATGTACAGTACCAAAATCATAAGTACTCCTAATATCCTTACTCTTGGTGGCCCAGGCTCTGCTCTCTGAGATCAGGACAGCACCAAGCTTATGGACAGCTGTGCAAGTCTGGCCTTAAGCTTCATGGATCTTGTTCACAAGCTCCCCAGACTCCGGCTCCACTTTCTCTGGACTCTGCTCTGAGAGGTTAGCACTGGGAGTGCAAGGGCCTGGGGGGCCAAAGGTTATCTAATTCATTTTCCATTCTTTATCCCATTTTAGGTCTTCAAGTTACAGCAATAATAACAATAGGAAAACACAATAGTACCCTTTCTTTTCGCCAATAACTTATTTTCCTATAATGTGTAGTAAGAAAATGGGGTTCTGTGCTTGTTCTGCGTACCGTACTCCTGCCTGCTAGGAAGCACCCACCATTGTTCGATTAACATTATATTCAATGATCATTTTTTCGTTTGTTTGACTACGTTATGTGGGATAAAAAATCCAATTATGCAGCATGATACATTCTATTCTGTGGCAGTGTTATTTCTCCACTCAGAAATTTTAACACCAGTTAATATTTCCTGAGCAAATGTTTAACCTCCTAAATGCAAGTATAACACTGGAATACAGCAATCACCTGAAAGGTAACCAATTAACTTTTGTAAGGGGGCACCATTTGTTTCAGTTTTTTGTAATGCATTGTGATTAATTTGAGCTACAAACAGTTTTTTTGAAATCTGCAAATTAAGCAGCAGATTATGGATTATGAGACAAATACAGTAAAACCAAATTGCGCAGAAAGAACAGTGGAAACAGAATGGCATAATTCCAGTGGCCCTATCTGTAAAGCTATAGTATAACTACTATCACCAATAATTATATCCATTATCTAGCTCACCATCCAAATTGCCTTTTAATACAGTAGAGGACTTGCTGCCTTTATAAATGGCTGATTACGTAACTGACGTTTATAACCATTTATAACATCGAAACATCTATTGTCAGTTACTCCGTGGCCCTACAAACACATATTTGAAAGAACTAAAATAACTTTTAGAACCTTGGTGCGAATTGCAAGTCCTAATTGAAGATATTTTTTTAGTTAATACAAAACTTAGAATAGCAACATTTTACACAATGTATAAAATCCTACGAACTAGCAAAGGGCCCTACAGGCAGACCCACTGTTGTTGATATTTGAAATGTTGTTGCTTTTTAAAAGGGCCGATGAGAAGGATAAGAGCCCTGTGAGTACCAAAGGATGGGGGCACTAGAACAAATAAAGAAAATCTTCACAGGTCAATATTCAAAGTCCAAAAACGTAAACCATAAACGTTTATTCAAAATCAAAAATCATAACGGAAGGTAAAAAGTAGTTAGTTAGATTGAAATCAAAATCAATAATACATAAAAACAAAGCCAATTGCGAGACATCATAACATAAAGGAATTAGCCAACCACATATAGTTCACTAATGAATTAGCATAAATCTACTCAGTTTGTAAGTCAAGTTAAGTAAAAAGGCAGGGAAAGTCTAAATGTAAAGGCATATAACACTCTTACATTGGGACTGCTCAGCACAGGAAAGCAAAGTCTTTTTTTTCCAATAAGTTGACTGCTAATGTTTCATTGATATTTTTATTGGTGTTAAAAAAGTGTTGTGATATCTGGGGTAATTAGCAGTGCATGGCGAGGGTGGGAGTGATAGTTACTGTAGGGCAAGAGTTATAGTTACTAGAAATAAATCTAACTATAACTGCTGAATTTCTAAGGTTTTGTGCCTGTAAATTCAGACCCTAACTATAACGCCCCTGTAACCTTTGGTTTTCTTAAGTTAATTTCTATGTTTTTTTTTTTTTAATTCTATTTCCTAACAATAACGCTCCTGTAACCTTCATTTATTTCAGTGAATTTCTTTGGGGTTTTTTTTTCACGGAAAGTAATTTTAATTACCATACATTAACCCAAACACTGCTGCACACGGCTTCTGGACGTCAACGCCAATGCCTATTACCACTCAACCACGCAATTAGCACAGCCTTTGGCCATGCGTACCAGGAGTTGGCCGTAGCGACTGTCTGGGTGTGAGAATAGATGTGAAAGGATGTCTCTGGGTGTGAGTGGGTGTCACACTGTTTGTCTGGGTGTGAGAGTAGGTCTAAGAGGGAGTCTCTGCGTGTGAGAAAGGGTGTGAGTGTCTATGAGTGTGTGTGTGAGTGTCTGTGTGGGTCTGTGAGTTGGTGTGTATGAGTGTGAGTGGGTCTGTGAGTGTGTGTGTGAATGTCTGAGTGGCTCTGTGAGTAGGTGAATGGGTCTCTTAGTGGGTCTGTGAGTAGGTGCATGAATCTTTGAATGGGACCGTGAGTGGACGTGGGAGCCTGAGTGGATCTGTGAATGGGTGCATGAATATCTGGGAGAGTCAGTGAGTGGATGGTTGAATGTCTGAGTGGATCTGTGAATGGGTGTATGAGTGTCTAAGTGGGTCTGTGAGGGGGCACACAAGTGTCTGAGTGGGTCTGTGAATGGGTTCATGAGTGGCTAAGTGGGTCTGTGAGTGATTGTGTGAGTCTCTGAGTGGGTCTGTTAGTGGATGCATGAGTGTCTGAATGGTCTGTGAGTGGGTGCATGAGTCTCTGAGTGGGTGTGTGAGTGTGTGTGAGCCTCTGAGTGGGTCTGTGAGTGGGTGCATGAGTCTCTGAGTGGGTCTGTGAGTGTGTGAATCTCTGAGTGGGTCTGTGAGTCAGTGCATGAATGTTTGAGAGGGTCTGTGAGTGGGTGTGTGTAAATGTCTGAGTTGATCTGTGAGTGGGTGTATGAGTGTCTAAGTGGATCTGTGAGTGGGTGTGTGAGTGGGTGCATGAGTGTCTGAGTGAGTGTTTGAGTGTGTCTGTGAGTGGGTATGTGAGTGTCTGTGTGGGTGTGTCAGTAGCTGTGTGAGTGACTTGGCCACAAAGGAACCTCACCTGACCTTTTTATCTAACAAGAGTCCACAGCTTTGCACAAAATACCTACCCAAGTGGAGTTTCTGTCTGCCTTCTTGGGTAAATGTCCATGCATTTTCCAGTACAGCTGTGTAATGCTACAGCTGTGTAATGTAGCACAAGGAAACATTACCAGTGACCTTGCATGCGGTTTGGCAACATGCTTGTTCCTGTTGCTTCTTTCTCTAGAATTCCATGATAACATGAATCCTCCTATAGAGAGGGCAACAAGACTACAAAGACATAAATCTCCACCAAACCAGGGTCCTTCCTTTTAACTGTATGACGTAAGTGCTTCTTTGTTTTGTGCAGAAGTCCTCATATTTCTTGCCATCAAGAACTCGCCACCAAAATCAGCAAGAAATGCACTGGAGGGCCGCTTGGTAAGCTGTGCATCATCCTGCCAAAAGGCATGAAGCCACTTACATACTAGTAAAGTGGCGCAGCTTCCAAGGTGATTTGCACATTTGCATACTCATATCAGTTTAAAGGGAGAACCATGGACTTTAGGGGAGAGGGCTGCGTCAGCTGATTTTGGCCAGAGAACCCCATCCTCCAGGGTCTGGACAGAAATGGAGGAGGGGGCCGCGCAGCCCCCTTCCTCGGTTGATTTCATCCCCAGCGACCCCATCCCTCAGTGGCCCAACTATGTCCACTGGGTGCTCCCCAGGGCACTCAGTGTGCAATGGGACTGCAGGGGGAGCTTCAAGGCCCCAGCAGTCCCAGCTGGCTCCCCGCTTTCTGCGGGAGCTGGCATTTCTGTTGTACTCAGGGATCTGCTAAACATGCAGCTCTCTGTGTGCAAGAGCAATAGTTTAATCTCTTTCCCTGCCTGCATGTGAGCAGGCAAGCGAAGAGATGAAACCTCTGCTTCCAGTGGGCAAGAGCACTTTAACAGCTCTAGTCCGCTGGAAGCAGAGTGTTTGCTCTGGCTGGGCAGGAGCTGTCAAAGTTCTGTGGAAGAGGATCTAGCTTCTAAGTGTAATTTCGTTCAGTGGTTTGGGCTGTAGATGTGTCTACAGCCCTTACGGACAAATGAATGGGGAAAATGCATTTTGGAACCCCCCTTTTTCTCAGCCCCCGCTTGACAGATCACCCCAAAACTTTCAAGACAGCAACTGAACCCGCTGAAGTATACGTTTTGAATATTTCCTGAAGATTCATCAAGTGATGCCAAAGGTATTGGCAAAACAAAAAACGTGCTTCCTAGGGAAACTAAGTCCTAACTATAACTACATACAGGTGACCGCCAGTAGGTAATATATATATATACATATATATATATATATATATATATTTGTCGCTTTGAATGTGGCTGTAGTCTGTCGAGCACCAAGTCGAAGGAAATACCCAGCTCCATGCCTCGGGCCTACATCCCTGCAGTTTGGTTAAGACCATACCTTATGGGGAAAGTTTAAGAGTCAAGCATAATTGTAGTGAGAGTGTAGAGGAAGATAAGGCATTGCAGCTCCTGTCCAGGAGATTCAGGGAAAGAGGATACTCCAAGGAGAGTATTGAGAGTGCCAGGAGAAAAGTGTAGCATATCCTCAGAGAACTCCTTTCATTTGGGAATGGGAGGACACAACAAGAAGATATCAAATTGTGTAGCTCTAAAGTAGGCCCCCATTGCAGATTAATTACAGCATATAACAATCAAGAGGGAAAGATTAGATCCATCTTACAGAAGCACTGGCACATAGTAAGAAGTGATGCAGTATTGGGGAGAGTAGCCACCCATCGGCCGGGAATAGCATTCACCGAGGCACGATCGATGAAGCAGGCCCTGGTCAGGAGTAGTCCTGAGATCATTCCCCGCAGCCAAAGCAACATGGCTGGACAAGAGACAAGGATTTTACAAATGTAAGAGATGTAAAGCGTGCCAGCATAGGGTGAACACTAAAGAGTATAAGACACCTTTTACTAGATATTACTGTAGAACAGACTATGCTGTGTATGTTCTCCAGTGCCCATGCAGACTTGTGTACATAGGGAGTACTATACTCCCGGTACATAAGAGAGTGTTGCAACATTTGAGGGTGATCAGACATAAAGATAAGACATGGACTCTGGCTACACATTTCACTGAGGAACATCAATTTGATATAAGTGGTCTGAAACATTTTGTAATAGATGCTATCCCAGTGAACTCCAGAGGAGGTGACAGAAATAAGGCACTCAGGCAGTAGGAGTCAAAATACGTATTGCACTTGTACTCTGAGACGCCATATGGGACGAATATGGAGGAGGATCTCCACACCCATCTATAGACCTCCTCTCTCCAAAATGAACAAGAGGCAGCAGTCGAATAAAGTTTTACTCACTGGTGATGGGTTATCACAAACATTATAGTTGTCCAGAAAGGGAGAATTACAATGTAGGAAACATAACTAGCTGATGAGAACTATGAGTTGCCCATTATGGGCTGTATGTTAAAAGAGTCATTGCCTGAGTGGCTGCATAGGGGTCTGAGTGGGGGGGTGAGAGAAAGAGATTGAAAGAGAGAGACAGAAAGAGAGTGACAAGGAGAGAGATAGAGAGTTTTGTAGGCTTTGATGGATTATATATTTAGAATGAGATATTTCTGCACAAAGTAAAAAGAAAAATGTATTTGTCAATTAAAAAGAGTAAGATCACCTTCCATTATGATCCTTAAACATTTGAATACAAAAAAATAATAAAGGAGGAAAATGGCCAGGGACACACCTAGAATCGAACCCTCAATACTCAGTGAGCGATTTAGTTTTTTTTCTCATTTCTTTTAACCCTTTATGTGCTATCTGGGACCAGAGGAAAAGCCTCAAGGCCTTCCCCATTTGTCCTATTGCTCCAGCAAGCAGACAGCTGTTTTAAGTAGAAGCTCCGTGCTTGCTGGAGCAAAGATTTCATATCTGTTCCCTGCACCCATATCTGTGTGCAGGGAAGAGAGATGAAAACTCCACTTTTGAGAGCAGGACCTACTTGACAGGTCCCGCTGTCAAAAAGCAGAGTGTTTGCTGTGACGTAGCTGCAGCTGTCAAAGCTGCAGTCAAGCCACAGCAAACAGCTATGTGCCTGGAGTGGGCACCCCGGGACATAGCAGGTGCTGGCCTGGGGGGGTGGCGGTCCCCAGGGCTATCAGTAGCTCCTCAAGGGGGGCTGCACAGCCCCCCTCTAACATGTACAGGGAGTGCAGAATTATTAGGCAAGTTGTATTTTTGAGGATTAATTTTATTATTGAACAGTGGCAGTGGTCCCAAGTACTAACTGGGGTCCGAAATGGACACCCTTTACTTATTCTACTATTTGCCCCGGAAGGTGGTGGTCACTGGGCTGCAGGGGGCCCGCACAAATCACCACACCCAATTCCTGTAATGCCCTGGGGTGTGGTGGTCCCTGGGGCAGGCTGTGCCCTGCAGCCCCCGCACCTTATTGGTTAACTGACCCTGGGAGGTGTGGTGTTCCCCGTGGCTGCAGGGGACTCGCACACATCCCCGCATCCAATTTCTGTAATGCCCTGGGAGGTGGTCTCTGGGGCACGGGGTGCGGTGTGGCCCCCACACATATGTGAATATTTCACCCCGGGGAGGTGTTGGTCCCCAGGGCTGAGGGAGAGGCTATCAGGCCTCCGCCACATTATAAAAGCATTTTGTCCCAGGGAGGTGGTGGTCCTTGGGGTGTGGGGGGGCAGGAGGCCCACCCGATTAAAAACAAATCACTGCCCCCGGGACCTGGCCCACCCAGGGGATTATTTAAAAACAAGGGCAGGGGCCTGTGCTTCTTTTTTTTAAAAACATTTTACCGCAGATGTGCCACCTCATTGTGAATTTGTGATAAAAAGTTTTTTAAAAATGCTTTTTAGCTCTGGGGGTGGGGTGGGGGGGCCCTTTGGTGCCCCAGCACCAGAGCTGAGGGGTCATGGTGTTCATACCCTCGTCTCTTTTTTTTGTTTTTTTCTGGGACTTGGCTGAAGCCAAGTCCCAACATGGCTGCCAACACTTCCTTGTTGAAGTGTTGGCAGCCAATCAGATCTCAGCATGAGATTGGGAGGGGTCGCGGGTCCTTTGCATCCCTATATACACAAATTTGGATTTTCTTAAATTTCTCAAAAACTACTGAACGGATTTACACCAAATATCAAAAAGGGCTCTTTCTGCGCCAGGAGCTACCTTTCTGCCAAATTTGGTGTAATTCCGTCCAGTGGTTTTGGCGCTATTGCTGTTCAATTTTTCTTATGGTAATTAACATTGGAAACACTCTAAATTTCACCCCACCTTTATCTCAGCCCCCACTTGACAGATCACCCCAAAACTTTCCAGACAGCAACTCATGTGACTATCTATTTTGGGGGGAAATTGTTGTGAAGATTAGATATAGGCAAGTAAAAACAGCTGTTTCTATAGAAACTAGGGTGAGGTCATTATGAGTTTGGCGGATGAAAACATCAGTGCACTTAACTCCCGACAAGGAGACCACCACAGTGCTGGCAATCTCCCCACCTGTCCCCTTACAACTTTCTCACAAGGTTTCCACCAGTCAGCCCAGTGGGAAAGGTGCGACAGCAATGTTCCCAGCTCATAATTGCGCCGGCGGCAATGCTGCTGCACACTGGGTGCACCAGCACCCTTGAAATGCACAATGTCTGCACAGCGTACTGTGCTGGGCAGGGGGACCCCTGCACTGCCCTTGCAATGGGCAGTGCAGGGGCCCCTCTGAGGCCGCCTGCGGTTGTCCTCCGCCTGCCTTTTCATGGTGGAGAACAACATTGTAATCAATAGGGCTGCCCTGGCTGATTACAACTAGGACCACCATCAGCCCGGTGGATCCTGGTGGGGATGTCGATAGGTAGGCAGGTCTGCCCGTTAACCACGTAATGTGGAGGTTAGACCGCCATGGCTGAGGCGGTCTGATCACCAATGCAAGTCTGGTGGTCCTGTGAAATATATATCTCCGGTTTTGACCTTTAAAAAACTCACCTAATTTAAAACATAATCCACAGCTGTTACTTTTCATATCCAAACTAAAACAGGGGGAATGAGGATGCCTCCTTTACAATGTTTTTTATGCATAAGTATTGTCTTGTGTGCAAATAGCACGCAGTTCAATCAAAATGCTCAATAATAGATATCATAATTTTAAAATTTATGATGTTTGTTTCTTTTTTTAATTGTTTACCTACGTTTGTGGTTTAGATTTTAGAATGCCCATTTGATTAAAAAAATATATTGAAATTCCAAAAAGCAGTTTAAAGCACATAGTTCTGAAGATGAATAGGCAATTAGGCGCCGATATATACTATGCCACTGAACACTTTCATTAAGCGCACAATGAAAAAAGTGGACGACTGAGATTTTGTACCATGGTTGGAATTGTGTCCCATATAAAATGCGGTTAAAGGGAAATACAACAGCCGCCTAACGAATCCAAACTGATTTATGGTTGAATCTGAAATCTAACAAAAATTGAACAAAGCCTTTGGATTCTGTATTTTTGCAATAACAAAATAATTTAAATTTCTGTTGTAGATCTTTGAATAACATTCTCTACACGTGATTACATTAAAAAAAGCGGCATGCAAAAACAGATTTTTTTTTATTTATAGTCAGAAGAGGGCACTCTCATTACACTGAATCAAGACTGAAATGGACTGCCTTTTTTAGAGCAATCCAGGTTTCGTTTTGTTACAGGTTAATTACTTTGTTGTTTAATGATATTTCATTTAAGGTGCTGGTGTAGCGAATGTTGGGCGGTAAAGTTCCATTTATCTATTTAAAACTTAGAATGGTGAACAATGTTTGGAAACTCAGTAATGCATATAATTCATGTTTGTTAATTCGATTAAGTTGTGGGCATTGCTTAATTTCCAAATATAAACGTGTCAGTGCCCAAAGCTCTCTTTTGAAACAAGCAGCTGTTGCAATTAAATGAGCAAGCACAGAATACTAAGCCAGTGGAACTCTTTAATCCATTTACAGTCACTCCTCGCCCCTTCGGCTCACTCTTGCAGCTTCCTCCCTTTGTGGCGCTTTTTAGGTCAAGCGCTAGCGTTCAAACTGGTGTATACTTAAGTATACTTATACTGTGGGTTAAAGCAACTTCATTTGTTGGTTGCCCTGTCCTTTAAAAATTCTTGCTCGCTAGTGGTGAGCTCTGCCTTCTTCTCCCTCCTTTTTCTGTTTCAGAGCAGTGACCAAGGGCCATATTTATACTTTTTGACGCAAAACTGCGCTATCGCAGTTTTGCGTCAAAAAAATTTGCGCCGTCTAACGCCATTTGGATGCGCCATTCGGGCGTCAAATTTATACTTTGACGTACGGCGGCGCAACCAACAGGTGGGAGTCATTATTTCGTGACGCACACAGCGTCGGTCTGTCGTAAGGGAAACCCACGTAAAAGTGACGCAAATCACTGTGGGTCGATTTACGACAGCGAAATCGTGAAAACGCCGGTTTTTTTCACACTATTGCGTGACATTTTTGCGCGAAAACTGCACTTACAGGAGAGGAGACCCAAAATGGATCCTAGATGCCCCAACAGACCCCAGGAGGATGAGAGCAGACCAGGAACCATCCAGGAGGAAGCATACAGGAACCAGGACATGTTAAAGAAAAAAAGAAAGTGTCGCTTCAGTGCAGAGGAGCAGGAAATCCTGGTGAAAGAGGTGACGGAACACCAGCACCAACTTTTCATATCCTCAAAATTGCCACTCAGTAGGAGAGAGGCCATCTGGAAAGAAATTGTGGACAAGATAAACAGTGTGGCTGAAGAACGCCGGACAGTCACCGAGTGTAAGAAACGCTGGCATGACTGTAAACGTAGGACCAAAGAGAAAATGGCCAGGAACAGGAAGGCAGCAATGCAGACTGGAGGGGGGAGTCCAGCACAACAGGAGGCCCTGGACCACATGGAGGAGATGGTCGCAGCCGTCATCCCGGAGGAGATCGTCACAGGGATACAAGGACTGGACAGCGCAGACTACCACGACACTACGCACATGCAGGGTAAGTCGCATGGGGAATTACAATGCAATAATGGGGACTGTAAGCAGGGGGGGGATACCTACTACACAATGCATGTAACTTAGCACATATATGAAGTGGCATGGGGAAAGGGGCACGGCAGGGGGGAATGCCCAGTACTGACCATAGCCGGGGCACGACAAAATACTGCCACCACTACAGTCCCACGGGGACATCCTGTAATTACAACAAGAGAGCCAAGGGAAACCAGTGACAGGTGGGAAGGACACTACCCTGAATCCACATCCAGGCACTTGTTTTGCACAAACTATTCCCCATCAACTAGGTCCCTACCTGTAATGCAGTAGCAAATACAACAACTGCAACTTAACTGCCACCACAGTTGACAATAACACCTCTCATCTCTGGGCAGCTATAGTACCAAATGGCAGGAACCCCACCCTGGAACATACATACCTAAATTAGGGGGTGAGGATGACATCTGCAACTACTCCTAGAAATAAGACAAAGGTACCAGTACACTTAAATGCCGAATGTCCATAACTGACACATACATAAGCCTAAGTAAACAGCAATAGGAGTCACACAGCACTAACGACACACACATGCTGCATACGTCAGGGTCCCTCACGTGCCTGCCTAACAATGCTACATCACAAATGTCATACTGCTCAGACAACAACATTGACGAGGGGACACAGGCAACTGGTCAATGAAACACATCTGCACAGTCTAACCAAAAAATAGGACATTCATACGATAAACAGGCCAATCCAGTAAGACACACATGAGACCCCATCAGATACAAACATCAACAATGTTTACATCCATACCACATCCTAACATTGACATACATAGGTCATGCCACCTAACATGTACAGATCAAGCAATGTGAATAAAAAGTGTGTGGTGCAGGGCCTGTGAGGCAAGTGTGCTGGCAGGGCAGTCACAACACCCACAGTCAGTCAAAGTGTAGCGTGGCAAGTGAAACGTATACTTTGCGCAATAGCCTCAGGCTGGAGGCCTTTGTGCATCTTACCCTGAATGTACTTATACTCATTTGCTCACATCTAAGTGCCTCAGAGCACTTTGCACTAAATGAATCTCATTGCCCTTCCTATCAGTTAATGTAGCAAATAGTCAGTCCTAAGGTGTTGGCAATTAGTCAAATCACCCTGTTTTGCCTACTTCTGCACTGGAGTTTGCCAGAACATATTCACTCTGTGCCCCAGTCAAGGATACCGTCTGGTTCGTTGATGATAGATGTGGTAGGGGTTAAGGTTTGCCATTCCTGCGTAGGGAAACTTTGTCATCACAATGACATATGTCTTTTAAATTCACTTCCTCGTCCCAAGACACGCATGGGGGAGTTTACAAACAGAAAATCACATCTAGATGCTGCCTGCCTTGCTGCTGATGCACAACCAGATCCCAGCCCATTCCTCTGATATGAGGGATGATGTCTCCCCTGTGATTCAGACAGCCAAGCTCCAAACTTAACATGCTGTGCTATATATAGAACAAGCAGAGGGAGAGTAGAAACTGTTAGGCACCATGATAGCTGTGTACCAATGTATTACTCTCCTGCGGACTATTTCAGTTCTAACTGTGTGTATTGTTTTGGTTATTGGGGCTCACACCTAAATTCCTACAAGTCAGTTGTACAATGAAACTTCATATCAAACAAATACTGTCTGTGTCATTTGTGTATGGGAACATACCGGAAAAGATAGAAATGTGTAGGACCTGAGTGACCACCACTTCCCTGAGAAGTCCCAAAGATGTCATGGGCTTGGACTTCTAAACATTCCTCTGTTGTGGGAGACCAGAGGCACTGCTAGTCTGTCTGAGCTAAATAGAATATCTGGGTGACAGAGTTATTTACAAGTGGGTCAAACTTAGTCCCCCACACCATTAGCTATCCTGCTGCCTAGAAAGCCAAGAATCACATGTAGGATAATGAGAGCCCACCCAAACAAATGTCCCTCCATAACAATAGTGAAACACCGAGGGAGGAGTAGGACAAAAAAATGCATATTCCGAAATAATTACAAATCAACACCTAGAGATGACCTGGCAGGCATGTCTGATAGCTCCATATCATACATGTGACACACAGGTGGGCCATAGGCCTACAACAATGCCCTATGACGGACAGCAGATACCAAGACAAAATCAGAGTACAAAGTTAAGGCATCCAAAGGCTTGTATCTTAGTGCAAAATGATCTCAACACAGACACACTAATTGTACCCTGTTTCTTTGCAGAGGAACACGGATCTCCTGCCGATATGCCTGTCCATGAGTTCCCTGATGACATGGATGACGAGACCATCAACCTCACACAAGAGACCATTGACATGGTCCTCGAAAGCCTCCAAACCCCCCCTTCAGTAACAAGGAGGAGCCAAGAAGAAGCAGCCACCACAGTAGAACCACCCGCCACCCCAATTGTAAGACCTGCCAGCTCCAACACAGCTGAGGACTCTGACGACACTGGCACCAGCTTCGAAAGAACAGTCGTTGGGGTCCAGCGGGAGCTGGCCAAGGAGGTGCGGGTGGGGATGCAAACTATGGCAGCCAGCCTTGAGGGGGTGCGTTCGTGCATGCTGTCAACTGCTGATCAGGCAGCTGCAATGCAAGCCAGAACATCGCTGTTGGAGGAACTTTTAGTAACACAGAAGGCAATCTGCACAGCTGTCATCCAGTTGACCAAACAACTCCAACAGCAAGCCAGTCAGCGTGTGCACGAATGCAACATCGAACCCCTCAGGGCCGACCTGGCTGCCTACCATCGGGATGTGGCTGCCATTCTGAAAAACCAGCACGCCCTCCTTGCTGCAGTACTGCCCTTCATAACTGGACAGGGATCAGCCCCCGGGATGTCTGCCTCCATGTCTTCTGACACTGAGGTGTGTGTTGCCCCTTCACAACCAACAACAACAAGGACACACCAGGCAACACACACATCAGAAGAAGAAGACATGGAACAGATAACATTCACTCGCAAGAGTACCCGGAAGCCCTAGTCCCTGCACCATGCCCTACTCTGACCAAGGTCCTACGTTTTGACACATGCCAGCCTCACTCCAACTACCCTCAATGACTGTTCGGCAATCCACTGTTTAACTTGTCCACATTGGCTGTAAATGTTTCTCTCCTACCATTTGGCAATTCCTGTTCCTCTGCACCGTCTGTGACATCACCCCAGCATGTCAGGAGCATCATCCACACCCTGTAAATAGGATCACCATTTAAGAATGCACCAGAACGGACTCACCTAACATTGTTAATGGACTTTTTGCACTACTCCACCTAAAAATAAATATCACTTGCACACCTATTGTGTCTCTGTGTCATTTCACACTTCAACTGTGCAGTACATAACTCCAAAGTGGCTGTGTGGCAACCATGTCGATTCTCTATACTACTGTCCTGATTTCATGTATACTGAAACATCTGTGCAGTGGCCAGGATTGCATCATAGCTTTACTAGACTGAGGAAAATAACTGATGTAGGGACTAAGCACACACAATCATGCTGTGTTGGACAGAATGAGGCCCCATCCATAGCTATTCTAGACAACTAATGGTGGCTGAGAAATGTAGGCACCTTGCAATACTAAAACAAGAAATTATGCTGTAAAATGAAAGGAATGATAACCAAATTACACTGCATCAATCACCCTTACAGCGTATACTACCATGAAGGAAAGTCATGCTCAAGCAGTACACACATGATGTAGGTCAGCAATGACAGCAACAAGACAAGAGTGTGAACAAATACTCATCTACAAAGCTCTCCCTGAACTTCACAATGCTGTCCGACCTATCTATTTACCTACAAAATCAACTCTGGAAGCACTCTTTGTGAAGTAGGATACATACCAACCCCAAATCTTGATGATCTATGCACACTACCAATGGTGGCTCTCCCACATGGTGGATACTTACCAAGTTAGCACACGGGTAGCTGGCATGTTAAACCTCAATAGCCTGGGGATAGCGAGCATAGGACACAAATGTCATACTAAAACTTTCTGCTACACTGATGTCAAGGCCATGAAAAGGTAGCACCTAACGCATCAGGTAAAGGGTTAACAAAAATTTTATTTCCAATAAGTAATAAAAGAGGCAACTAAGGGAAAGATAAACCTACACTAATCTAACCTGACTACTACTAACCCACAACTGTCCCTAACTAACCTAAGCTAAACTTACTCTACACATGTAACGAAACGATCTAAACATCAACCCCCCACCCACCATTATGAGACAAGACACATGCAGGACAACACTTACTAACCTACACACATACTACACTATCCTAAACAAACATATATATTTTTTAATTTTTGTTTTATAGATTTTTTTATTATTTTTTATTTTTTTTAAACAGGAATCCCAACATTGCCCCCCACCCACCCACCCACACAAAAAGATAAGATATAAAGAAGAAGGACCCCCCACCCTCTTACCTAACACTAACTAAGCTAATTTCCTACACTTATCCTATAACTAACCCCCCAAACCCAACTAACAGTATGAAATAGGAAAGAGGTGAGAGGGGAGGGGTAAAAGTTCTGGAGGGCAAAATGTCTACTGATTTGGCCTCCGTAGTGTTCGCCGGATGGAGCGCACCTTCTTCTTCACCTCAGCCATGTCCTCCGTCAGGGTGTCAACTTTTCCAATCAACCTGTCCAATTTCCTTGACAATGCGTGGAAGTCCGCTGGGTTGATCGGAGGGTCAGTGCAGGTCTGGGTGCCGGTGGAGGTGGATTGTGTTGGTGGAGTGGTGTGGGCACGGGACTGCCCTGCTCCCACCACACGGCTGGGTCCAGGTCTGGATGAGGATGCCTGGTCCGTTGCTGGGTCCACTTGGCCAGACCTGGTGGATGTAGTGGCGGGGGTTGTTGGGGGCACCGTTGGGGGAGCCTGTGGTGTGGCATACCATGCCCCGGAGGCCCGTTCCGAATTGTATCTGCGGGCCATCCTCCGATACCCACACTGCACCTGCAGGATGTGGCTGTACCTCATTGCCCGGCGCTCAAACTGGTTGCGAGCTGCGGCACTCAGGTTTGCAGCTGTGAAGAGAAAAGGCAAATATTGAGCATAGAATTTACAGTGGGTTGAATACCACAATGGGTAATTTGTCCATTACTAGCAATGTATTGGTTGCAGCAATTGTTACAACATAGTTCACGGGAAGGCTCAGAGGAAGTACATGTGAGTCATGCATACTGAAGGGCATATGACATATAGCATATCCATGTCTCTACATGATGGATGACATCACCCTAAACTACTCATACAATTCATACCTAAGGCATTATACATTATGGCACCAGCTCGTCCGCATACTGACTTCTCTACATATGTCATTCTATGTGATAAGAATCACACTCCTCACTCAAATAGTTGTGTGCTAAGATTGAACCCCTGGCCATGAATCATATGTCGACACTATGGGCCAGATGTAGGAATTGATGGGAAATCAACTAGCAAATTGCAAAGCTGAACGGTGTCGCTGACACCGTCTGCGAGTCACTATAGGGTCCCTAAATCCCACCTCATGAACATCAATGATGTGGGTTCCAACTTGCACCACCTTAGCAACTATGGGCACTCACGGGGATGGAGGCCTGCTGGGAACAGCAGAACTCCATACACGTGACTGCTTTTAAATGAAGCAAGTTATTTTTCACCAAGTGTAGGCACTTTATCTGAAAGGAAAATGAGCTGCGATTTGTTTAAATTCACAACAATTGATTTTTCTTAATTTACACAATAATTATTGCTCCCCTAGACCACTGGCTGTTTTGTGCAGGAGTATTTTGGTCCACTCACAAAGGTGAAGGTTCACAATGAGGACCCCTTCCAGTCAGCAAGTTGGTTAGCATCCACTTCAAGTGGATGATAACAGCTACTCACTTTGCAACCACGTACTCGTTAGCAAATGGGATTGCCTACCACTGTGATTTGCAAGTAGGGCTGGTAAACTCCTTTATTTTTTTCATTTAGAAAAGCATTTTGCTAATATGTACATGACCACCAAAAACATTTCGGATTAGGAAACAGACGTTTGCAACTCACTAACATCAAATTATGCTATTTGCAATGTGTAGACATTTTGCTACATCTGGACCTAGGTACAAACTCAAGTCACAAAAGGTGTTAAGTACGTGTAACATACTGGTTGCTACAGTCCTAGGTACCCTGTTTCACAGTAACATCCCAGTCTTTGTGGGTGGTGTGGGAAGAACAAACAACAATCCCATGATCAATGCACAACCAGGAGTGTACAGAATGTTCAACAAGCATGTGCCTTCACACACAACACCTATGAAGGGCTAGCAACACGTTGGAGTCAGCCCAACCTTGTCACATCCCAGGTCCACACATGTCAAAATGATATGACTTAGCCCAACATAACATACTATTAGTGAGGCATGTTTTACAACACACACAGAGGAGGTAGAACACCCATTCACATGATTCAACAGAACACCTAGGCCATTGCACTCAAGTCACACACACTTCGAGGTCACCTTGTGGAAGTACATGCCCCCGGAAGATCCGACCTACAGTGTACACAGTCCATCCTCAACTAGGAAGAAGCACTTGTCATCGAAGCCATGTGCCTAAGCTATCTGGGAGACTGTCAGTCTGATATGCTGACTCAGTTAATGGCAAGTTCCTGACCAAGTCTAACATTGACCAGTGTATTCAAAATGAGTCATGCCATTCCCAATTGTCGCACTAATTGAATGACCTACAGCCCCTCAATCTGAGAGATGACTAGGTATTGCTTTACAGAAACATTATTCCAATTTGATATCACACCAAAACAACAAAGCCAATGAACGGCCAGCACATCAAATCATGAATTATCCTGAACACACAGTAATCCATCATGCTTCATTTCCAAACAATGTCAATAGCACTTAGGCAACACTCACTGTAGGTATCGGGGTCGTCAAAATGGGCCACCTCACCAACGGTGTACGGGGCTGGTCCACCTGTAAAGCATGAAAGGAAGATTATACTCAGACTGGGTGAACAGACAAATAATTTCTGTTACAATGACAGTGTGTGAATATTACATGGTAATGATACACTTTCACACATGCTCATCCTGCCTGGCTGACTTTGTATTCTAGATTATCATTGGATGAGTCTCCTGCTCCAGTGACACACCCTACTACACTCATGCAGTGGCCAGGACAGTCATGTGTCGTCCAAGTTAATCCTCCATTAGTAGGCCCCAACAATCATGTGATCCATACATCTCAGCATGTGCATCCCAGAGAGAAACATTCCACAACTGGTTCCATGAGGACTGCATGACCACTCACAATCAAACAGGCTATGTGGACAGGTTCAACACACAGCAACCAGACACACATGTGACATATGTGTGGACAACATGACTAACTTCATGTGACGTGAAGGCAACACACATGTGTAGCATCATCATGTGTTTGCAATTTTCGGTCTAGCTATGGCGTCTACATATGTAGGTATGTTGTTTCTACATGACGTACTCACTGGCCATTATGACCAGTAGAGTACAAATAGAGCAGTTCACGTGTTGCTTTTCAGACACAAATGCAACAGTACATTCCATGCAGCTACAGCCATCTGGTATGTGTTGCAAAAATGAGGCATCGGCCTGGTAGCATAGGTCTTCATACACATCCTGCAACAAATACACATTTGGACACATATGTATACCTTTGTAGCGCAGCATTTGCATCATTTTGTGACGCAGAGAGGGGGCTACTTAGCAAAATACAAATAGATGTTGCATATTACTGCTGTTATTGGGTGTACATGTGCAGCAAAAATGGGGATTTATGTGTATACCCATGGGCCTAGGTTTCCCTAGCATAACACGCAGTCAGCTACTTATTTTGCAGATTGGCTACCAATCATCACATGTTCACGCACACATTCCTATTATTCCCATGTAATTGATTAGTACTCACCAACATAGCCACCAATCCGGAGTCCCAGGTGGTCCAGCAGGTCCTGTTCCCTGCTGATCAGATCTGCCCAGCGGTGCTTGAGTTGATGTATATTCCTCAGACTCCCGTAGACCCGGACCAGGTGATGGCGCACCTTCTCCCAACGGATTTTCCTCGCCTCCGTGTGATACCCCTGTATCACACGGCCCCCAGCCTCCAGCATCAGTGGGAGGAAATGGCTTACGAGCCATATGAAGCCCCCCAATTCGTCCTCACCCATCCTGGACAGGCGAGGCCTACCTGACATGATGAGAGGTGTAAAAAAGTACAAAAGAAAAATGAAAGAAAAAGTGGGAAATGGGGAAAGGTAGAGGTGTGAAAGAAAAAGAAGAAGGAGAAAAATAGCCCAACTAACCCCCCAAACTATGCTACCCACAACAGACTCCCACAGACAATACAAACAATCACAGGTATAGCCAAAATAACACTAAACAGACTGAGACAATGTTAGACAACAATAAAAGATTGACACAAAGACAAAATACAAGGCACACAGGACACTAAAGCAGTAAAACACAGGACAACACATTTCACACAACCACACAGTCTAGATAACTCTGAGACTGCAAAGTGAAAGTGAAAGTCAACTCCCAGTACAGATTTGGTAAACAGGATATCCTATTACATCACTTCCTGCATAAAATGGCCGCCGTTTTTATTTTCGCGTAATGCGTCATATTTTCACGCATACACAGATGTGCGTCATATTTTTTTGACGCATTACAGTGCACAATTGTACATGAGATGACCAACATATTGTCCATGTAGCGTCATTTTTACCACGCATACATCATGGGCGTCATTTTTTTTACACGTACAGTAGTGCACATGATGCGGAGTGAAAAAAAATGATATGAATATTAATATTTCAAATTGTACATGAGATGACCAACATATTGTCCATGTAGCGTCATTTTTACCACGCATACATCATGGGCGTCATTTTTTTTACACGTACAGTGGTGCACATGATGCGGAGTGAAAAAATATGATATGAATATTAATAATTAATACTGTACATGAAATGACCAATATATTGTGCATGTAGCGTCAATTTCACCACGCATACATCATGGGCGTTGTTTTTTTTACACGTACAGTGGTGCACATGATGCGGAGTGAAAAAATATGATATGAATATTAATAATTAATAATGTACATGAAATGACCAACATATTGTGCATGTAGCGTCAATTTCACCACGCATACATCATGGGCGTCATTTTTTTTACACGTACAGTAGTGCACATGATGCGGAGTGAAAAAAAATGATATGAATATTAATATTTCAAATTGTACATGAGATGACCAACATATTGTCCATGTAGCGTCATTTTTACCACGCATACATCATGGGCGTAATTTTTTTTACACGTACAGTGGTGCACATGATGCGGAGTGAAAAAATATGATATGAATATTAATAATTAATACTGTACATGAAATGACCAATATATTGTGCATGTAGCGTCAATTTCACCACGCATACATCATGGGCGTCGTTTTTTTTACACGTACAGTGGTGCACATGATGCGGAGTGAAAAAATATGATATGAATATTAATAATTAATACTGTACATGAAATGACCAACATATTGTGCATGTAGCGTCAATTTCACCACGCATACATCATGGGCGTAGTTTTTTTTACACGTACAGTGGTGCACATGATGCGGAGTGAAAAAATATGATATGAATATTAATAATTAATACTGTACATGAAATGACCAACATATTGTGCATGTAGCGTCAATTTCACGACGCATACATCATGGGCGTGATTTTTTTTACACGTACAGTAGTGCACATGATGCAGTCTCAAAAATATTGTGGATGTAAATAATAATTTGAAGGTGAAATATCAAGACACTTTTGGATACATTTGTATCTGACTCTGCATTGTGTGCACTCATGTACGTGAACAAATTATGACGGCCATGCTGTATGCGTAGAATATGGAGCAAATTTATCCAAATGTCTTCATGTGTTTAGCTTTGGAAAGGTGATTTGTCATGGTAAAACGGTGCGATGTGAGACACATTTGTGTTTGTATATGACAAATGTCCGTACTTTTATGTATAGACGGCCTTCACACTGTGATGTTTGGGATACGTTAACTAATGTATTGACCATATTTGACAACATATTTGGTGTAATTGCTGATGGCTATTTTGAATGATGTTTTTGATACCATTATGTATTCCGTCTCCAAAATGTCCCCACCTTTATGATGGGGATGCTTTTATCTGTAGTCCTAACAGGGAGTGGGAGAGTCACTTTCAGTTTTTATGGGGCTGACCATGTCCCATTATGATTTTGTGTTTCATATTTGTGTAGGACTTGTGACATGGAGGCCACACATGTGCCTTATGCATGTGTTTAGTTCACAAGTACATGATTCTTGCATGTTTTGGGGGTGGTAGAGGTGGAGTTAGGCCCCCAGCACCCTAGGATTTGACCATCCAGAATAGCTACTGTATCCATGGAGTATTTTTATCATATCCTGGCAAACCTGCAGCAGCGGGCGAATGTAAGGCCATATGGTATGAATGACTGTTGACCATTCATTCATCTCCTTAGCCCATTTGACGTTTGCAGTAATGATGATTTGGAGCTAAGTTGCATACCATTTTCATAAGACTAAGGGGGTCATTCTGACCGCGGCGGTCGGCGGTCGCCGCCCGCCAAGCGGTTCCCGCCGAAAGACGGCGGCGGTCATTCTGGCTTTCCCACTGGGCTGGCGGGCGACCGCCAAAAGTCCGCCCGCCAGCCCAGCGGGAAACACCCTTCCCACGAGGACGCCGGCTCAGAATGGAGCCGGCGGAGTGGGAAGGTGCGACGGGTGCAGTTGCACCCGTCGCAAATTTCAGTGTCTGCAAAGCAGACACTGAAATTCTTTGTGGGGCCCTCTTACGGGGGCCCCGCGGCACCCCCTACCGCCATCCTGTTCCTGGCGGGAGACCCGCCAGGAACAGGATGGCGGTAGGGGGTGTCAGAATCCCCATGGCGGCAGAGCGCGCTCCGCCGCCATGGCGGATTTTCAAGGGCAGCGGGAAGTCGGCGGTACACCGCCGACTTCCCGTTTCTGGCCGCGGCTGAACCGCCGCGGTCAGAATGCCCATCGGTGCACCGCCAGCCTGTTGGCGGTGCTACCGCCGACCTCCGCCATGGCGGTAATTACCGCCAGGGTCAGAATGACCCCCTAAGTTTGCAAGACTCTCAGCGTTCACGATGTGATAATGCGAAGATTGTTTTGCTTGTCTGTGTCCCTTTCTGCATAAACTGGTTTAGTGTCATGTTACAATCTTCCTGCTAGGTTCAAACTGGGACACAACTGTGATGGTCTACTTTCAAATATTAGGTTGGTTGTATGACATATGTGTACATGTGTGTGGGAATGTGGATCCAGTATGACCTGTCTGTGTGTATGTTGTCACTGTAACTTCAAGGTCTCCTCCTGAGTTAGTGGCAGCTGATGTTGTTGCAATTGTGTATTGCTCACATCATACACTTGAGAGAAGCCATTGATGACATGTTCACGTACACATGGATGGTCCCACCCTGTCTCTGAACACGTGTGATGTGACTTTCGAATGATCTCCAATTTTGGGCTGGATGAGAGACTGTTTCAGTTGTTTGGATCCGGCATGTGTAATTGTCACATTTGTACTCTTGTTGGGCTCTGTGTATGGTAATGTAACATGTCACATCCTACCCTCTGTGCATACAGTTGTGATGTTTATTTTTGGTGTGATGAATTTTAATAGCATTCTTGATCAATGAGACGACATTCATCTTCAGCTATTTCAAACTAAAGGTGGTCAGAAATGAATAGGCCAAAGCATGATGTGGTGTTTGTTATCTGTGTTTATTTACAAGTGTGGAATACAAGTGATTATAATAACTTAAGTAAAAAAAATGTTCACAAGCTGTTGGCGCCTACGCACTCCTGCTGCGGTGTTAGGTTGTTCCCCCTCCTGTTGCAGGCCAGCATCCTCCTCATCATCATCCTCAGGCATGTCTGGGTCCGGTTCAAGGAGGGGAATGTTCCTTTGTACACAAATATTGTGTAATATGGCACAAGTGAGTATGATTTTGCAGACCATCTCTGGGGAGTATAGTAGGCTTCCGCCAGTGATGTCAAGGCAGTGGAACCTTGACTTTAGGATCCCAAAGGTCCTCTCCACAATGCTGCGGGTCCTCTTGTGGGCGTCATTATATGCCCGCTCAGCAGCAGTATTTGGGTTCCCATATGGTGTCATTAGCCAAGGCTGGATGCCATACCCCTGATCAGCTGAAAGAGAAACACAGAATGGTATCAATTAGATGTAGGAGGCACTGTTGTACGTATCTTTGATGGCAGTAGTTGTGTTGTGTTGTCTGTGACTATTTTGTGTACTAATGTGACAACCTATGGTTGTTGGTGGAAACTTTGGCATTGTTTTTTTTCCTTGGCTGAGCAAGTGTTTGTTGTCTAACTGTTTGTCAGCAGGATGTATTGGTTTCTCAAGTACAGTGTGCCCTCCCTTGCATTGTGACTTGTGACACAGGTGTCCGTGTGTCCTCACTGGGGGTGTGATGATAGTTCCATGCAGAGTTGAAACATGAAAGGGTATTAGAAACGTTCATATGAACATAGCCAGGCCATCCCATCCCTTAAAAGTTATGCATTGTATTAGTGTACAGGTTATTGTGAGACTTCCAATTTGCAAGGTGACATTTAGGCAACCACAGTCATGAATGTCTTCACACTAAGCTGTGGAGTAAATTCAAATGTGTGAGAGGTTCAATGGTGACTTGTGACACATGGCTAGTGATGTGAGTACCTCAGTGTGTTCCTGTCTAGGTGTTGCTATTGTGGTGTATGGGTTGTTTATCCTAGAGGGTTTCTGTGCAGTGACTATATAAGTAGATTTTTGTCCTTACCAACAAGTAGTCCATTGCCATACCGTCCATCCTGGAAGTGTTGGTTGATGGTGCAGTGACGGAAGATGAATGCGTCATGTACACTCCCAGGATATTTAGCCACAATGTTGCTGATCAGTCCTTGGTGATCGACTATGGCCTGCACGTTGATGGAATGTGTGTGCTTCCTGTTGCGGTAGAGGTGTTCACTCGCAGCAGGTGGCACAAGGCGTACGTGTGTGCAGTCGATTGCACCAAGGACGTGCGGAAAGCCACTGATGGCGTAGAACCCCTGTTTTGTTTCCTGCTGCTTCTGCACTGTGTTAGGGAAGCAGATGTGGCGGGGTGTCAGTCCAATGATGGCATCCAGTACTTTAGGCAGGAATGCGGAGAAAGATGGTTGTGAGATTCCACCAACCAGGGCACCAGTTGTCTGAAACGAGCCACTTGCCAGCAGGTGAAGTACGGCAAGCAGCTTTGTTTCGGTTGGGATAGTGCGTGGAGTCACTAAAGTGGGGGCCAATTGCTGTTCAATATTTGTCAGCAGCTGCTGAATGGCCTGCCAGTTCAACCGGTACCTCTGGATGATATCTCGTTCCCTGAGGCCATGCAGAGTTGTTCGTGGGCGGAATATCCTCTCCTGCCTTCTGCGCTGTCTTTGGGGTCCCTGCTGTTGTTGTTGTGGCTGCTGTTGTTGCTGCAGGGCTCTGCGTCTACGTGCACGTTGAAGAAAAAGCACCTCCATGTCTCCCTGTTGCTGCTCTGCTGCTCTGCTGCTCTGTTGTTTGTTCTGTGTGTTCTGATTAAGTACAGGTGTGTTTGCCCCATTTTAACGCCTGCCCTGACCCAGGCGTTAAAATTTCACGCTATTCGTGCTTTGCGCCATTTTTTTGCGCCGCCTGCCGCGCGGGAGTGATTTTTGCCCTGGAGCATAAATACCACGCACCGCTATGTGCGTCTGTTTTTGGACGGGAACGCCTACCCTGCATGTCATTAACGCAGGGCGGGGTGCCGCTTCCAAAAACTGGCGCACATAGCGCCATTTTCCTGGTGCGCCGGATCGGGCATCAGGGTTTAAATATGGGGCAACGTTTGCGCTGAAAGTGCGTCAACATTTTTGACGCACATTCGGCGCAAACGGAGTATAAATATGCCCCCAAGTATTTTATTGTTCCACTTTTATTTCTTTTGACATTTCTTTTGTGCTCCCTTTGAGGCTCGTAGCTGTCTGTGTTTTATTGCAGCATTCCATATATCCCACCTCCTCCCATGTAGCTGATAATTGTTTTGGCATTACCCAGTGCTGGTCTCTACCCTGCTCCTAAAAAAAAGTAATTTTACTAATAAACTTATTTTGCTAAATAGAGGACTCCTAAAATAAGCTTATTTTACTAAATAAAAATACCTTATGCCCTCGCATCGCGGTGAGTCTCTCTCTCTCTCTCTCTTGCTCTCTCTCCAGGGCCCATCCCTGCCAGCACTCACGACATCGCACACATGCCAGTGCTTATCTTTGTTGGGGGCGACAAATCTTCTCAGGCTGCATGCTAACTTCCTTAGAGCTTTTTGTTTTTGCTCGTGGGCACTTTTATCAAAAGATGACTACTTGTTTGAAATGTGCGAAACCTATTGCATTGCAAATGCTTGTTTTCTACTTGCTCGTACGGCTTTACCATTTTGTGCAGTTCTTTTCCGCTCTGATTTATACGGAGCCAGGACTACATGAATAAAAAATTGCCATGCCTAACAATTACCTATTTGAACATTTTAAATCCTGTGTCTGGCTTCAAACTTGCTAAAAGTCCCATCCGTCGAGAGTAGATTTTTTTATTTATTTCTTTCTAATTCACAAATTAGACAATTTGATCTTTGTTGGGGGGTCTTGATTGAGGGTGGGGTTAGCCAGATAAGGGGGCCTGCACTGTGCAGACAGAGTAATGGGTGCAGCCTGGCGACAGTTGTGACTGCAGCTTCACACTCACCACGAGTCTGGTGGCTACAAAGTTCAAAGAGAGTCCTGTTATTAAAACTAGAGAATGCATTGGATTGTGAAATATGTGAGCTGTCATTTGTTTCACCCACGATGCTCTTGTTTAAGCAGCTATGATACTTTATTGGTTAAACTGTATATTGATGTGTAGACTTTGCTTATTATGTATGTACAGCAACTAGCCAGAGATTACGTTTGCGGAAAATTGCATGCTAGAGAACATACATGTACACCGAAAGCCCTTTAACTTTTGGATGTAGTTATTACCTCTAATTTTTGTGAGATATGTTGATAAAATTAGAGAAAATGAAGTAAGTGTATTAGAAATATGTTGTATGGCTGTGAAGCCCTCCAGAAGAATGCTGTTAGCGAGGACACGTCAGTGTCACAGGTCAGTATCATCAGAGAGTTAATGCGGCTGCTATAGAGCTATGTGAGAGTCAAGGGTTTGTAATTTATGTAAGATAGCTCAGTGGGTTCACAAGCTTTTGTTACAGAGATCTGCGTGTTACTGGCAGGGTCGTAAGTTATGAGCCATGTAAAATGGTGGAGTTAGTAAGGTCTCGGTTTCAAAAAAGAAATCTCCATTTATGCTAAGCGGTATGAATTTAAAAGGCAGGAGTTTTTTTAACTCCAACTTTCATTACTATAAAGTTGATAAAGTGGTTTCTAAAGGATAGTACTAATCACTTATTATGTGGTTACGAAGTCAATGCAGTGTGTATCATATTCTATATAACTGATTATCATTAGTGTACATTGCATACAGAGGTCCACATATCAGATTTCGACCCAGATCCTGAGAAACTTCTAGCAAGATTACATGGAAGTCGTTTTATTGTTTCACTGCATGAACAGCTCGGTGTAGAGGCCAAGTTAGAGGTCCAGGCTGTGCTGCATTTGCCCTCCAAATGTTCTCTGCTATCTAATTACTTCCACAAAAGGAATTTACATGATCCTTGATGTGAGGCATTTTGTGGTGGAAAAAGCCCTCTGGTAAGCTTGCTCTTCACATCGTAGCATACTGACTGACTGTGCATTGCCACGGCAATGGGTGTCAATTCATCAACTTAATAGGGGCAGCGGAAGTGACATCACATGCTGTTTGATCACCTAGGTGACATCACAGGAAGGGACTCTGTAAGACCTCTGATTTAGTGACATCCCAGGAAGAGAGATTATACAACCTTTGACCCCACCGGAAGTGACATCACATGGACTTTGGTCTAGAGTAATCACAGAAAGCAAGGCATGTGAGCTTTGGCAAGTTACATCTTACAAAGGTTTTTGGAAAATCACAACCAGATACAAATTAAATACTCTATAAAAATCATGTGATAATCCTATTGAAAATTTTGCCACATAGATTGTCGATCTCAGACAGTATCTTCATATGCAGGGTTGAGATAATGTTGCATCCATTAAGAAACTTTTAGTGTACAACAATGAAGAATATACTGACGAAGGAAATTAAAAAAAAAAAATCTTAGTTTTTCACTCTTTTCTTTTGCTATTTTTTATATATCTACCCTTTCCAATTCCTACACTGCTGAATATTCTTATCTACCCTCACCAACGTTTAATCCCTCACATCTAACCTTTACTATGACTCTATTACCATCTCTTCAATCCTCCCAGTTGATTCTTACACCTTTTTAATATACTGACTACTTTAAGCTTTCTCCACCCATCACTCTTTTCATCTTTCCCTCTGTGTTGTTCTTTCCTTGGCACACCACTGTCCAGGCCAACCTTTCTCCTTTCTCTCCCCACCCCTCCAGTAATGCTCAGTAATTTCGCCTTTCGTAAACGTCCATCTCTGCCCCCACTTTCTCGTCTTCAACTTCCTCCATCGCCAAATGATCCCAACGTTAGCTTTCCTTCCACCCACACTCCTTTTTTTGTGACCAAACTACACTTCTCTCTTACTTACCCTTTGACAAATCCCCAGTGATCCAGAACCACCCACCTTAAAAACTCCAAAACAGCTGTTCTAACCTCTTCTCCTGTCACTGGTCTCGCATTACCTTTCCCTGCCATCCCCTCTCACACCTTCCATTGCCACTTCCACTTTTCTGCAATTCCGCACCCACCAGTTAATTTGCTGAGCAGTGCGATGGGTTGATGAATTGGTAGATAAGACTCCTAAACCGTCCCCACTAACAAAACGCTTAAAAAAAGCTAGAAAGTGCAGAACAAACAAGAAAAGAAGAGCAGAGGACATGCCATTTCAAAGATTTAAGGTACATGGAGCTTCATGTGGTGTCACAATGCCAGGCCAACAAGGCCAGCAATGAACACTGACACAAAACTGGATTTAGAAGGAATTAGTCAAAAAGAGTAAACACTATCTCATGGCCATAAAACAATGATTTCCATTCCAGTCTACCTTCCAGATTAGTTTTCAGACGGAATGGCCTTTTAGTTAGAAATAACAAGCACAATTTGAGGAAATGAGGAACCAGTTAGATTTGGTGGCCCCTAAAGGCCTTTGCAGGTGGGGTTATGTGCACTTCGAGTGGCTCTGAGAGATTAGAGCTCACAGGGTTCAAGCTTACAGTTTGGCAGTTGCTCTGCTGCAAGGCGCGCCAAAATACCAAATGAGTTAATTAGGGTTACCACATGCTGTAGACCAAAACACAAAAACAACCATGAGACTTAAGCATCCTAATAAGCACTAGGGATCAAATATAGGGAAAGAGGGACTACATATGGAAGACAAAAAGTTGCATCTGCCCAGTAAGACACGAATACTGGCAAAAGATGAATAGGCTATGTGTGGGTTGGAGTCTTTAAAGAATGCATCTTTGGCATTTAAAGATTAAATGTACTTCTTCACACACTGCATCAAATAAGGAAAACAAGCAAAGGCCCTGAGTTATACTTTTTGGTGCAAAACTGCACTAACACAAGTTTGCACCAAAAGGTTTAGCAGAGGCTTGCACCATTTCTGTGCACCAGCCGGGCACCATATTTATGGAATGGTGCAAGCTGGCGCAAACGGTAGGCTAGCGTAAAAAAAATGACGTTAGTCGGGTAGGGCTGGTGGTATGGAAGAAGGGAGTTCTGCACCAACAAATGACGTCAGGCAGGTTAGAGTAAAATAAAAATGACTCTAACTTGCCTAGAGTCATTTTCTGACGCAAAACCATCCATACCACATGACTCCTGTCATGCCCACCAACCCAATCGCCAGCACAAGGGACCAGGGTCCCATGGGCATGGCCACTGCACCCAGAGCCATGTGGGGGGGGCATTTCAGGGCCCCCAATGGCACTTTAAAAAATAAAATAAAATACTTACCTGTACTTACCTATACTTACCTGGGATGGGGTCCCAGCGGTCCTTCTGGTGTGGGTGGGGGTCTCCCTGGGGCCTGGGGAGGGCACCTGTGGGCTTATTCCATGTTCTTCCACCATGGAAATAGGCCCACAAGTCCCCTAATGTCTGCCCTGAACCAGGAGTTAAAAAATGGTGCAAAGCTAGCTTTGCACCATTTTTTGACCCCTCCTCCCTCCTGTGCATGATTTTAGCAGGGGGGGGGATATAATTATGGTGCTAAGTCCATAGAGTCATTTTTTGAACAGGAACACCTTCTTTGCATCTCATTGACACAAAGTAGGTTTCCACGTCCAAACAAATGACTTTAAGTCCATAAATTTGGAGCTAGACGGGTCTAGCGCCTTAGTATAAATATGGAGTTAGTTTTGCACTGAATTTGGGTTAAAAAACTGACGCAAATTCGGCAAAAAACAAGTATAAATATGCCCCAAAATGTCTCTTCTGAGGCTCTCCATTGAAAATCACAAACTTCCAAAAATGAATAAAATTATGAACATTCCTAATGCAAATATACCTCAGTAAAAACTGAAAATGTAGAAAAGGCTGCAAAATACCAAGGTACATATGATGAGAGTATGATAATGGAAAAACTGCAGCTATGTAGGAAGACCATATTTCAAAGCCTTTATTAGTTATCAGAGCCGCATACAATAGGGCAGGGGGTCTTCAAACTGGGGGGCAGGCCCCCCTAATGGGGCCTCAAGTGATCCCAGGGCGGGTGCCAGGCTATGGCCAAAAGAGGCATTACACAGACAATAGTGTTTTGTTTTAAGCAGAAACATGTTATTGCATTTTTAAAAAGGTAACAGTACTTAACTGCAATGTTTAAATACATCTAGACATATTTAAACATTGCCATCTTTATAAAATATTTGTGAAAAATTCTGAGGGGGGGCAATGATTTTTATTTTTCAACTGGGGGGTCGTAGCATTAAAACGTTTGGAGACCACTGCATAGGGACAAGTACTAGGGCATGAGCATGTTTGCACTCATTACCTAAATGATCAGTTTGTGTATAGTGGCAAACACTCTGGGGAGCCTGATTCTGTGCAGTGTCGGGAGGCATCACAACTTGCCGGGGGCCACCCCCTTGGTAAAGAAGGGAAGCTAGGTTTAGCACTCAGCTCTCCTTGTTTAAATCAACTGCCTGATCTCAAGACCAAACCACTTCTCTTAACTGAATATCTATAATACAAGGGTTCCAGTCATTCACCTGCCAGCCAAATAGTAAACAATCTGTGCTGTTTTGCGTAAATTTACAGCAATGAGGCTGAATGAATGTCCTACCATGGTTTCTTCTCCCCAATCCAACTTCCAAACTCGGGGAGTCTGTTTACCAAGTCATAGGGTTTACTTTCACAGGCTGACCCTCAGGACTTATGTGACTCTGAACAAGTAAGCAATGACCTACTGGTCCAAGCGTTTTGTCCAGTCTCCGAATGGACAGAATAGTGGCATCTTACCCTTTCCCTGCCTCTTTTTGATTGGGCCTCTCTCAGTGCTTCAAAGATGCCTGGTACCTTTTACTGCCCTGCACTCCACCGTCATAGAGGAAGAGAAGACAGCTCTGCCTCTGATGTCTTTGCCTGGGATGATTCATATGTGAAAGAAAGGACTGACTGTTGCAGGAAAGCCGAGTTCTACTTTCCATTTTCTCTTCCCTCCTCTACAACACTGTTTAACTGGTTTTCTCCCTGTTGCACCTCTAGTGACAATCTGTATCATGACTCCTTTCCGCAGGTATGTCCGGGACTGAGTACCCGCACCTCTTCCAGGTGAAGGGGAGAGTACCAGCACTTCTCAGGATCAAACAGGTACTCTAGACAGTGAGTATCAGCAATTCTATATTATGGAGTCATTGATGATATTATATTGAAAGCCTTGGAGGAAATGCAAATTAAGTTATCACACACATTTTATGCTAGGCTAGAAGCAAGAGGTCACAAGCAAAGTGCCAGGTGTTGCAACTGATTGCCTAGGGGTTGCAGTTGCCACCCATTCCCACCATCAATTGATGACCATGGGCAGTATCTTGGTATCTGCAGTGCAGACCAGTGGAACAATTCACCCAGGCTGGCCATTTCCCCAAGAAAGCTGATGTAACCCGAACTCCCCTGGTTCCCCCTCTATTCCAGCAATTAAACACCCTTCCCAGCCAGAAAAATATGATTGAATTTTAACAGGTGGATGATCTATAAAACAGTGAATGCACATACCTAATGATGCACTCATAGCTCTCACCCTTCAAAAGAGCTAAATGCCTACAGTAGACCCCAGATGGAATCACCTGCTCTCAAAACCTTCCTGGCCTATAAAATGTTTAATCTCCACTGATTTCAAACTTACGTTCCACAATTATTCAATCACTCCACCCTTGGAGGCTCAAATGTTTGAGAGGTATATATGTCTGCAAAAGAGAAAATGGGCAGGTGTTGCACCTTGTACAAATCACTGCAACTAAATGGTAAGCAAAAGATTCCCAGAGTCATACTGACACCACAGAGAAGTGAAAGAGATTCACCTTAAAATATCGAACACGTGACACTTCACACGAAATTATTCACAAGAGGCCCGTGTTTCTAAGGGCCACTGTGCATGGCAGGGAGGGAGCCAATCACACCCTCCAGTTTAGAAACTAAGCAGCCACCAGCTCACAAGCTTTCATGTCACGTGACTGTGAAAACCACATGGACATAAGGTTGCAACTTAGGTAGCATTTTACAAGGTTAGTCCGTATTTTTGTGTCATACCAGTTAAAAAGTGAAAAACTGTAAAATCCGATGTATTTTCCACTTTGAAATATAAACCTAAAACAACTAATACATGAAGAAATCTTTACAAGTATTCGAGAGAGGTCTAAATCATTTGTTAATGGTTGTTAATGCAAACAGACGCATAATTGGCATGCTATTAAAGAATACTGAAAATTGTACTCAAATTCTTATTCACGTATCAGTTTTTGTCTCTTTCAGAAGAACATAACGTAAACAAATGTCCGGTATTTTTTCTGGGAAAGGTGGCAATCCTACATGGATCTGTAGGCCCTGGAAGGCACACAGTTTGTTTGCTTACCGAGCAGCAAGTTGCAAGAACTCAAATTGGTCCTTGTCAAATGTGAAACTGCTTCGTCACTCATCCTCATCCCAGTTAATACACATGAGGAGATTCCACCTCATGATATGCTGAAAATGAAAGCCCGCCCACCCGGCTGGGCACCAAAAGGAAACTTACATTATCAGCATCCTCCTGGATTTTCACAGTCTCCTACTGAGAAGAAAACTTCAAGAGCAGCTGAGGGTCTTGGATCAGGTCTTTATTATTAGGTCGAGCGCGCAAACGCTCTGGCCTGTTGTAATCTATCTGTGGGCTTTTAGCCACGCCCACCGCACGTCCATCACTATCACTCGTTTGCGGGCTTGCCTTTAAAAAATCCTTTGTTATCATTGGTAAATGCTTTATGTTTATCCCTCCTTGGGGCAGTTTTGTTACTGCCTTGGCCATCGACTCTGTTACATTGGTAACACAATTGTCGATACATTTGACTGCGAGTGAACATCTTTTTCCTTTTGTGTCTCTCCTTTGCGCTCATGACGACCGTGGCGCTTTGAATCGGCTTGCTTATGTCAACTGTTTTACTTTTAATTTTCAATTTATGTGCAAGAAAAGTCCAGGTTGAAATTTACAATGCTAATAGCTCTAACTCGAGCAAACGCGAAAACCATTGCATTGCAAATGCTTGTTTGTTTTTCTCTTCCTCCGTCGTTCTCATATGTGTCTTTTGCTTGCAGTAAATGCCTGATTCAGAAAAATAAGTGCCGGCCCTCAAAAACAAGTGCCAGTGCCCCTCCCCCAGAAACCAATGGCTGAAAATAAGCACTAATTGTGGGTGGGATGAGAGAACTATTAAAATGGTTCAGAAACGCATTCACCCTTTTGACCATTTAGCTGTGAACCCATGAGACCCTAAGCAAGGACACTCTTGCATTGAAGCACATGTTTGAAGGGAGGGCAATGAACGTTCTGAAAAGCGTCTGCAAGTTTTTGAAGGATGCATAACCAAAGAAGTCAATTTTAGCACTTCCTCCATTTGAAGCTCATGTGCGGTGTCAGCCTTTGAGTTGCACAGAACTATTTCCAAAAAGGTATTTTGAAATTTAACGCAGTGGTCCATACCTGCACCTGCACACCTGTACTGCGAATTAAACAAGCCTTATCATATGACCTTTCGAAGGTGCAGAAAATTGACAAAAGGATATAGAAAATGGTTTGGTGCCCATCTCAAATTGTGTTCATGTATGTCCGCAATAAAAACACGTCCATGGGTCGACCCCGCAAGCAACTTCTCCTGTTCCTCCAATGGTTCTAGTTTCATACCCTCTCCCCCTCGTTCAGATAAGGGTTGGATAAATGAGGTGGAAGCCTGCAAATGAGAGGGTCGACCACACTTTCCCCGGTATGATAACAGGCACACAACTCCTAACTTTACAGACCATAAAGCCACATAAAGAGTTTTATAGTCAACAGAGAGTTTGAAACTCCACCTCGAATATAAAACTGACATTTTCTTGTTTCCATCATCAATAAGGTGTGTAGATTTTTTTTTCAAGAATTGAAGCACAGCTGGATCTAATTCCTAAAGATGACTTGAAAATATGGTATTTTTTTTTAGCAAAGGTCCTTCTTAAGACTTGCGCTTTCATGCTTCTAGATGGGAAACTTCAAGACCCGCAGGTTTAGTGTTCTCTCGCTGAATACCCCCTTTCAGCACCTCTTCCCCCATGATATGGGGCCATAGACAGTCAGGAGAAAATTACAGTTTATCTTTTTCAAAATATCGTGTCACTCCTGATACTGTCATGTGCCCATCATTACTGCTTTGTTTATGTGGTGGCCACCTACACAATGAGTTGTCACGGTTAGTGGAAAAGTCAAGCCCCTAGAAGGTGAGAGGAGCGCTCTGCATTTAGTAGTCAGAGATGCGGAGGCTTGCTGACAGAGCACAGTGCTACGTCTCCACAGCACTATAACTCTGATCTTTTCTGGATACGTCTTCTGTAGATGTTTTAGCCATTTGTATTTGCTCCATTTCGATTGCATGATTCATTCTTTCCATCGTGCACACTGGCAAGATGTGGATATTACCCTGCAGCACCTAGAGGATAGCTATGGCAAGAACTGGTTGGCTTTGTCCTGAAGAAGACCCAAGTGATGTCATGATTCAGGGTTTAAAACCCCATCAACAAATTCAACAAATGGGCAGTACTACTGTAATCATCACTTGGTATTGGACAGGTACCCTTGCCTATCCTCCATGCCCTGTATCCCTACACTCATTCATATATTGCATTTAATATATCTGTTTTATCTGCCTTATCGCATGCTTTCATTTGATCACTGCACCATCACCATTAACCTACACATTGCAGATGCAGTGTTCAAACATACGTTGTATTTATCAATATTGAAACATACAGTTTGTCTACTTTTTCTGTGGTTTTCATTTCAACATCGGCATTATTGAAAAAAAGCATTTCTTGTTGGCATTTCTATATCTGAAAGTGAAACTAAGCATTCTGTTTAAAGACTTCTTAAATAACTTGGTATTGTTTACAATGAATTTAGTATGTGTTAAGAATATTATCCTTCAGGACCATTAGTTTATATATATACGAGAGCAAAATCATTCATGTGGACACACGCCAAACGAGTTTCTGCATCTTTGCATCCACTGGAAGTGCCCTTCGCAAGCAGTGGGCAGCTGAAAATAAAACTGTAACAGCATTCATCTCCACTGAGGCACAAGAGACTGTAAAATGCACCATCTTGGTCTCCATTTAAAAAAAGTCTTGAAAATGAATGGGCTCTGGGAGAACACCCAAACCCCCCTTTTGAAAGAGTTGAGCTTGCGTTGTTTGTGGAGCTGACACACCACCAAGTTCATTTCACCAGTTGAAAGTAGTTTTCAAAAAATATTTTTGGAAGAGACAGAATGTGCATCATTTTCGCTAAGCATGCATAGCTTCCAAAATTAGACAAATTACAAGCACAAGCAATACCTTAAGTTTTTCCCATTTCCCATTCTCTCTTTTGGAATGTCTGTCTAGCCAGAGAAGAAAATGTATATGAGGAGGAGAGGACGAACAAGGTTTGGGAAGATAATTAAGGCACCCAATGAATAGTGAAAATCGTGAAAACAGGGGTTTGACTTTCAGTGCTACAACAAAAATGACCATTGTAAAGGGTGGTTTGATTGTAACTGGGAATGTGCGCTTTTCCTTCCCTCCTTGTCTGTTAGTCATGTGCCTAAAGCTGGCTGCGCAGGAAGAACTGTTACATCTGTCATGCGGAAGACCACTAAATGCTCCAGACTTCTTCCTCATTCCCTCTGTAATGCCTGTTAATTTGTTCTCTTGGCCTCTCTTTTCTATCTCTAATGTCCCTTTTACCTGTTCTCAGTGCTTAAAGGTGACCCTATTGTTGCTTAAATAGCTATACAAATAAGCAACTTAACATAGCTGAAAACGGCTGCAGCCAACAACCATGTATTGATTCTCTCTTATTCTCCACCTTGGCCTCTCACTTTCGGTTTTGAAATGTCTCTTTGGATCTTTCTCTCTGGGTCTCTCAGGCCGTCTCTCTGTACTCTCTGTAGGCTTCCATCTTGATCTCTCATCCACTCCTTGGTGGCCTGTACACAACAGCAGACTGGACAACAAAGATTCGATTTGTAGAAGATACCAAGAAGGAACATATAATCTCCACCAAAGCCTTTGATTCCCCCTCATTCTCTTTTCACACATTCTCATTCCCACATTTCTCATAACCTCATTCTTTCTTCATCATATCTAAAACACAGTGCATCATCCCCTTTTCCTTCTCTGCTCAATCTTGCCTCCTCTGCTCTTCATCCTTCTCCAAGTCCTTCTTCTGCCCTACATCCTACATCCATGTAAAGAATCTATACCGTCATCCATCTCCCTTAGCCATTCCTCTCCATATTTGTGTCTATTCCGGCATCCTGCCCCCAAAATCTACCACCACAAAGGCCACTTTCTTCCTCAGCCCTTTTTTGCTCTCATATGCCTCACTCCAATGTTCCTTCACCCTTCCGTCAGCACCTCTTCTCCTCATCTCACATCTTATGCCTTTCAATTTTCCTTTAATCTCTGCCACATTACCTCGCATCCTAAAATTACTGTCATGCCACCCTACACTCATTCTTCATAAGCAACCATCACCCAGGACACTGACGTTTCTGGATCATTTGCAATTTATTTCTTCAAATGTTTCTGGGAGAGCAGATCTTTCAAGGGAACTGTAAGTGCTTTTTTCATTTGACATACCCACTGTTCTTCTGCTGCTTTCTTCTTTTACATGTTAAAATAGATGAGACAGATACTGAAGAGTGCACATTTACCTCTAATAGGTCACCTGGTGCTGCTGACAGACACAGGTGGCAATTGTTACCCACCTCAATGGTGCTCATTGTATTAACCTCTGAAGAATGAAAGGCTGAGTGGGCCCAACATAATTAGAACTTACCACCATAGCACTAAACACAGATCTCTGGGGGGCAAATATTAACCCACAGAGCAACGAGAACCAGCTATTTTGGCCACTACCTGTTGTAATTTTCTGTTTTATTGCCCTGGGGTTAGTGCATTCAACTGGAATATGGAGCAGCTGCTTCAAAGCCAGCCACTTTGTGTTTCCCATTGCAGGTGGCATGCCGCGTGCACTTTGAAGAGGGGAGAGATCACCTTGCAGGTGGGTGCAGGGAGGGACTGCACCCACCTGCTGGGGAATGACTGGCAGGGGAGTTCATGGATGCCTTTGTCCCTCCAGAGAGCTGCCTTTAGGAGGGACACTGAAAATGCCCCACTTTTTTGTGGCGCACTTTCAGTGTGCCTCCTAAGGGCATTTTTCTATTTGCACCTGCCTCCCTAATACGGCGCGGGTACCGAGGCAAAGTCATTACATCATTTGAATGGGGCCTTGTCTCCATGCACATGGTGGAACACCCTCTCATGATAGTGCTGTTGCTACATGTGCGCCAGACCTCTCAGTATTACAGAAGGGGTGCACGAGTGTCTGTGGTCCCTTCTGTAATACCATTGTGCAGTGGGGACACACAAAGTGGGTGCACATGCCTGTTGTACATCTGGGGCAAAATGCATAATATGGCCCCGGTCGGTATCCCCAGACCAGCGCAGGGCAGCTGAAAGCCCCTACTACCACATGGTCTTCTCACCCCTTCACAGGACACGTCAAAATGTGCTTCCACTAGCCAGCCGAATGTCATTTGGTGCATGACAATGCACGAGACGTGATGTGTAAGAGGCACGCACTTTACCATCTTGTTAGTCTTTCTTGTCAAAGTACTCACATAATAAAGCGAGCCCTGACCCAGGAGACAATCAACCCACTTGCTCCATCAGAAAAAGAAAAACAAATAATGTCCAAAAAAAGATTTTTGGATTTCTGGCTCCCTCTCTTCGTATACACCCAGGAGTCATCAGACATCCTGATCAGTAGCCAATCTGGGAGAGGCCGAAATTGACCCTTGTGCAAGGGAAGGAATCCAAGAACTGTGACAGGGAATAGATGGACTCAGAGTAATTAAGATTACTGGTAAGAAATTAGGACATTTCTAAGGCTGCAGCCTTAGTTTATGTAAAACTGTTGTATCGCTATGCACTCCTAGCAGAAGAGATGATGTACGAAACAAAACACAGCCCACAGATGGGCATCAGGCACTGGCTTGTTGCCCAGTGCGTGAATATCTGCTCTGACAATCCGACCCGGAATACTACTGACAAATGTAACTGAAATCTAGAGAAAATCACTTGCACAACGCAGCCGCAGATCTTTCTTTCCTGCCATTTTTACAACTCAGAAATGTACTTTATGTGATGCAAACTTCAAACATGAATAAGTGTGCAGCACATCTGCTAAGTTTCCCAGGTCCATGCATGACTAGTTTATCTAGTTTAATTTTTCTCTTAAAAATCTGGGAGTATAATTTCAGAGGTCGCATTTAAGATTCTCCTGAAGACACTTCTCACTAAAGAGATTTAATTTGGGCTTGCTTTGTACAGTCTGAGGTTTCTCTTCTCATGCTTCTTGCTTCAGCTTAGTGCTGGGACTCTCCTGCTGAAGCAGCGTTTTCCCTCAATACATTTTAATCATTCATTCATTCATCATTCACTTGTAGTTTTATTTAATCCAGTATAAAACCAGCGCTACAAGGATTTAAGAAAACAGGACGTGATAGCTAGTCATGCGTGGACCTAGGAATCTTGGCAGGTAGGGTCTGGGACAAACAAGTTATTAAGTGGGAAAGTAAATCTTTGTGCAACATAGTATTCTCAATTACATAAAACACATACAGAGCTTCCTGAAACTCCCCCATCACATTTGGAGCTGAGTCAATAGTACAAGTTTTGCACAAAAAAAGTATCTTCAGGATTTTTTCCAGGGACGTTTTGCGAGTAAATGCAGGTTGTATTTATCCAGGTAAAAATTTTCGAATTTGGGAAAACATGTGGAAATGGGTGAACCAATACCGATTTCTAGAGTTATTGCATATATGGCGAGTCCTCAATGTTAATGGTGTAGTAATACCGCACACTGTAATTATCAAACTCCGGAGAATCGGTAATTAGATGCAGAATGATGTCCTCGGTTTTAACTTAAAATGTATAATAATTAAGGTTCCCAGTTTCCCATTTTTACTACAGACCGCAAACAATGTGTTTCCTGTCTGTATTTATTTTTTACAGCAGAAAAATACTGAAAATTGTGCTTTTTGTGAAAGACTCTCCATGCTGTCTTTCATGAATTTGACACAAAAACTGAGCAGCTATACAGGGAGTTACAAAACAACATCAGATTGCCTTAAATACAGGCATATGTTAACATATATTTGTAGTATAAAGCTAATATGCACCAATGGGTGTTTTGCTTTGGTGCATGTGGCTACTTAATTTGCTAAAACGTGACAGGCTTCCATTAATGAGTGTATGTCTAAGAGTTAAATAAATGTGGAAATATACCATTTTACAATGCCATTTATTCTCAAAACACAAAATAAATATGGATAAATACCAATAAGATGTCCAAAAAATCCAGACAGAAGTGTTAAAACAATAAATACCATAAAACCAGAAGCCCTAATAATAATTCAAAGCCCTCATGTTGCACAGGTCCATGTGTCAACAGTTCCGGTACCTGTGGTCCTGTTTGGTGCATGATAAGTGCTAAACTCCAAGTATCAGAATGCAAAGACAAAAATCTATCCGGATCAGGTACTCAAGCATGGACCAGGAACATTTGAGAGCTCTGGCAAAATTAAGGGGCATATTTAAGAAAAGTGGCATAGCACACAGTGCCCTGCCACTTTTCTTGCACCCCTTAGCGCTCCCCTAACCCTACCATGTGTGCACCGTCTTTAAAATACGGCGCACCATGGTGCTAGTTAAGGGAATAGTGTCAAAAAATGTTATGCTAGTCCGGAGCTTTGCAGGATTTTGACACTAGTCCGGAGCTTTGCAGTATTAGCAACAAAAATGTTGACACTAATCCTGGAAAGCTCATTGAGACCCATTGAAATCAATGGGTCGCCTCCTTTTAACGCCTGGTCTGAGCAGGGTTTAAAAGTGCTGATAAAAATGATGCAAAGAAATCTACTAGATTTCTTTGCACCATTTTTTTAGCCCCCCTATCAGCGCAAGCATAATGTAGCGTAAAGGGTTACAAAGTGGCGTAATACATGCATTGCACCACTTTGTATATATGGCGCGGGGATTTTGGCCTCATTCTACCACATTAGTGTAACAAAAATGACGCTAATGTGGCGCAAGGAGGCACTAGGGGCTCTTAAATATACCCCTAAATCTAGTCAAATTTCCTAAACAAATGTATATAAGAAAAATGCCACACTCCACAACTACATCATTCCTGAAGACTGATGCTTTAATAAGGTGTAGTTTTGTTTTTAGCTTCAAAGACTTTATTAGGTTGGACTTACCCTGCTCCGCTTCTCCGGCGTCTTCAGCAGCGGCTGTTTCTCCATTTCGCTCTCAGGCTCGTGCAGGGCTGCTCTCTGTAAGCGGTCGTGGATGTCCGGGTACACCATGGACTGCAGACCGTGAGACATCCCCGTGCCATCCCTTGCTTTTAAAACTCGAGCAGAGCTACAGTGAAGACAATGTACATCATTATGGGGCCTGCCACTTCCCTGCGGGTCGTCATATGAGGCCACGCGTTTTACAACACATTTAGCACGCTCTGTTTTCTCGGTTCAGAACAAAGCAGAACTCTGCGTTCGTCATGGGGCTTGAGCAAATGAATGTTGCAGTTCCTCGAAGAATCGGGACCTGGGGTTAGTCAGCTGTTCACCGGGATCTGATTTTAATAGAATCATACAACGAAGTAGAGGGGCTTCATAAATTATTTTTTGTATAAGTGGGAAGAGCAGGCACTGTTGACCTCCTTAGCGCTTTTGTTTTGTATATATTACGGGTACTGAATCTGATAGTACTGGAATGATTAGTTGAACATCAGTTACATTACACAAGGACACATTGTTTTTATTTTTTAGGCAAGGGAACGAGTAAATGATTTGCTCAGAATCACAGGATGGTGAGCCAACGCTGAGTCTCGAACTTGGTTTCCCCGCGAGTCGTTAGCTCCGGGCCTTAAACCACATTCTCTTCGCAACAGCCAGGTAAGGTGCTCAACGAGGCATCGGACCTGTGTGCGTTTTGTAGTTGTATCGCTCGACTTTTGCCCAAGCTCATTAAAGAGCCAGATTAGTTTACAGAGTTCAGGTTAAGGCACGAAGAGTTTGAGTGATTTGCTCAAACCGGCACTGGAACTTCGCGCCCCAGTGCCAAAGTTGGCAGCCCTGGCCTTTAAGCCAAATCTCCTTGCAGGGCATTTCTCAGTGGTCTGCCCTGCAAGTCAAGCCATCTCCAAGCTATAGATTCCAAAATGTATTACTGATCACATGAGACCCGTTTTTTTTCCCTTTCCATGCAGGGATTTTGCAGCAGCTGCTTTTTTTGGGGGTGGGGGAGGGAGGGTTAGGCTCTCTCCATATCAGAGGGAGCTGCCGCTGCCTCTTCAGTTTATCCCCAACACATGCTTCTCGCTCCTCTTATCACATTCCTGTGGACATATGTCCTTCTTTCTCCTTTCATGAACTACACTTGTGCGCATGATCTGTAATCCCCTATCTGTTGCACCTCATCTCTTTTCTGTATGTCTCCTTGTCCCCTTCTAGTCCACTTCACCTCATTTCTCCTCCTGTATCACAGCTTTCACCCCCCCGTGATCCCAACAGCAGCTACACAGTATCCACTTCCCCCTAGCATTGATTCACCCACTATCCTTGATTCTCTTAACCTCTTTTTAGGTGCCCTCTGGCTCCAGCCATGGTACCTTTCTCGTTTTATGTCTCCTAGCCTTCCCTGGAATCTTTGCTTAGCTCAGACGTTCTTTCCCAAACATCTGGGGGCATATTTATTAAACTTTCACGCAACGCAGGGCAGTAAGCAAAGATGGTGCACCATGTTGCATGAAAGGGAGAGCAGAAATGGTTCATATTTACAAAGATGTGCAGCATTTGTGCTCTCTCCTTGCACTGGCACACTGTGTGCAGCTTAACACCAACGCAGGCACCCTTGCACAACAGCGACACTTTGGTTAATGTTGTGATTGCAAATTTACTCATTGTCTAGAGCCTATTCCAAATTTGGCTTTACACCTTTTTATTGTTTAGATTAAAATTAGCTCCTGACGATTGTCAGAAACAGTCCCTCTTGTTAAGCATTTCAATATCGCCAAGGCAATTTAAGGATTTACTGCTTTGCTCATATGTATGCGCTAGATGAGTTTCAAATTTTTTCTCTTGCAAAGCACTTTGATGCCCTTGGGCTATGTATGTGCTATATAAAATCATGATTTTTTTTCTAAATAAAGTTAGTAATTTATACATTAATTAGAATTTGTTATTCACATTGCGTACACATGGGGGACGTAATATAGAATTTCAAGTCATTATAGTAATTCATAAGCAATATTCCTGATTCCCACTGTTTGAAAACACAAGAAAGACCTCCTGGGAATACTGCCTCATTATTAGGATTTTGATAGAAAGCATAGAGAGGGAAGCAAATTATGGGGCAGGTTTACTCAATTTTGATCTAGTAAAGCAGTCAAATTTGCTGTGCTGTGTTGCACAAGAGGGAAAACACAGCACATAGTCATATCCATTAAGAGTGGCCTGCTGCAGTCTCATATCCAGGTGTCAAATGGGCCATGGGGTGGGGGGGCAGCAGATCTGCATGCCAATGGCTGTGGGCTTCTTTGAACCCCCTGCTTTGGAATGCAGGTTGGGTGGGGTGTGTAAGCACCTCTCCCAGGGAAGGCTTTGTAGTTGCCAGTCTGAGACCAAAGGCTCTCATCCTAGGAGATCAAACTCTTGTCTGATGATGGCAAGCTGGCTAAAACTAGTCAGTCCCCATACAGGTAGTTGGTAGGTTTTCAGGCAGCACCTTTAAAGTGCCCTCTAGGTGCATGTGTTAATAAATCCACCACTGGCATCAGTGAGGGTTTATTAATATGATATATTTGATACCAAACATCGCTATATTCAGTGAAGCCATCATTTAGCTGGGGAACTCGAATTGACCATTGTCCAGCACATGTACTTAAAATGGCATCCCTGCTCACTCACTATGTCCAAGAATCGAGAAAGACATAGCAGGGGGTATCTGTTTTTGCAGATATGCCCTCATATGTAATATAATGCACCCCGCCTTAGGGATGTAAGGCCTGTGGTAGGGGTGACTCATATTGCACACAGCATAAGGGACAGGGCACACAGGCTGGGTGCCATGTTGTGTTTTCACTTGTAGCAGCACCAAGACACGCAGCCTGCAATGGCTGTCTGTGTGTGCTAGGTGAGGAATCCCTGAGGGTGGTACAATACTTGTTGCAACCCTTGGGGACCCTCTTTGGTACCCAGGCCTTAGGTACCTGGGATACCATTTACTAGGGACTTATGGGGGGTTAAAGTTATTGTAAATAGAAAAACAATTGCACAGTTTTGAGGGAAGAGATCAGACACTGGGGTCCTGGTTAGCAGGAACCCAGAGCAATTTCAGTCAAAATTTCATTGAATACCAGGCAAAACGTGGGGGTGACCATGTCAAAAAGGGACACTTTCCTACAACATCAAACACACAAAAGGTGATGGGAGGAATGCTTGCAATTTGTCTAACCACTCTGTATACTTCACTGCTGATGCTGCCTTCCCCTCTGTTACAGGCTTAAAAGGCTGCCTTATTTGATGCACAACCTTGCAGTGGAGAGTTGTGCACTGTCAGCATAGGATTCGTACTGTAAGCGTATGTTTCCAGCACAAATTCACATGTCTAGGCAAACATAGAAGGATCCCACTGATGGCGCTGCAAACTTCAGCACACGTGCAATGCATGGTTATTTTGAGAAATTAAAGCATTTCTTCTGGTTAACACCTGCTTCAAGATGCTAGTTGTTTCCTGAAAGCTGATCTGGTTATCTTAGTAGAGCAGGCTTTGAGTCAATACGTTTTTGCACTGTAATGCCCCAGTAATATTCCTGTGATGCAAAGCAGTTCAAAGTGTTTTAGGAGCAGAACACGGGCACCTTCCCAATGTAAAATACTCTTTGCACTGAAGAATAATTACCAACTCATTGCTTTGCGTGACTATGAGACATTGCACAGTGTTAATAAATCTGAGCCTATGTCTCTGGCCACACCTGTGCTATTCAAGCCAAAGATGAAGGGGATAACACTATTTTGAACAAATTGTTTTTGATTATCATTTTCACAGACAGTAGACTGTCTCTGTCTTTGCATTAATCAAATTGTGACTGCATTTATGACCTCCCCAATGTTGTTATCTCCATCCCACATCCTTGTTTGCAGAAAGTCTATCCTTTTGTGGATTGTTGTAGAGCCATTTTAGTGATGTCTCTGGGCACGTTATTTTGGCACCTACTTTTGCTGCTTGTGTCTTTTAGCCTAGTAAAGTTTTATTTTATTTATTTTATTCTTTTACAACCGTCCACGTTCTTTCTGGTGTTTTATTTTCTTTATCTTGTTGTCCTTTCGCCTAGGAAAGCATTATGTTTCTTAGTATGACATTCTTTCACTCTGTGCTTTCTTCAAGGCCGTAGCGAGATAGAATTGTCGGCACAAGCGATACACTGTGTCTCTACCATTCACAGAAATATACATATTTGTAAATGGGGACTCTTTCTCAGAACATCAGTTGTTTTATCATAAAAACATTCCCTGTCCTATGCACGTTAGAAGGCGGTTCCAGCCAGGTGATCACCGCTATATGCTGTTTGACTCCGTTACAGCTGCTTTCTGAGACCACCGGTCCCCTCGCCCACATGGGGATGATGTCTCTATAGATTACAAGCTTCTCCACTACTGTCATACTCGGGAATGGGGGATAATGTTTTTCCAGAAGAAACTGCTGCACTGCTGTGCTCTAACATAGCTTAGGTAGGAATTGCATATATTGTGCATAGTGACAGTATGGGGGGAATTTTCTTGCATTTCACTTTCCTTGTCACTTTCTAGTATGTTTCATCATTCTCATTATTGCATGTCATGCCATCTTATCCAAGACGCAGCTGATTCAATACATCTTATTGAACCTTTACTGCCTCTGTTTGTCTTTGCTTGTGTGATACTAATGTAACTGAGAGAAAAGGATGAGATCCTCTGTACCATGATTTCCATGAGAAGTCATAATGTCAAGCGCCTGGTTGCCACAAATCGTCCCTGCTCTTGGGCAGAGATGAGGTGCTGCTAGCTGTCCGGAAATGGATTAGGCCGTCAGTTGTCACATGGTGTGGGATTGGACTCAGCTCCCCACAAATCAGGTGATGCTGCTGCCCAAAATCCAGCAGCTTTATTGGTACAATGAGAGCCAACGCGACAAGGCACCGCCAACGTTTGTCAGGCACTGATTTTTTTATCCTCCTGAGTATCTCTGCCTCACTGCACGCTAAAGGCACCTCAATACTTTATACAGGGATGTCTGTGGTATTAAGGATTTCCACATCAGCTAGGTAAATAGTACCTATTCAATGCTTATCTCTTAACAGGTATATCTACCATGGCGAACCCGCAACAGGTTGTAATTGCAGTAAACATGCATCCTCCCCTTACTGCTCATTTGCTATCTATTGGCCTTACAACCCAGGGAGGTCCTGTAACATTTGTAGTTGAGGCTCATCAAGCCTATAGAAAAGAAACATTCTATTCTTTGGTCAACTTTCCAGCAGTTGATGGGAACAATAATACATTTCATCATTACACACCTACTAATACATCTGCACAATAGAGAGCATACGCATACTTAGAGATACCTCTATCATTTCAAAACCATAATAACTTGCTTGATGGCCCCCTATCCAACACAATACTACACGTTAGGTTAGGTCCTCTGAGAAATGATGGTCCTACCTGGCCTTTATTGGCCATATATATACCACATCCTGATGCAGGCACCTTGGCAGTAGCTGAGGTTCGCCGCTTATACGTTCAACTTACAGCGATATATAGTCTCTTAGTACAGTTGTAATGCAAACATTAAACTAACCCAGTATGAGCTGCCCCAGTGCAACCACATGCAGTCACACCAGGCATTAACCAGCGTTAAATTGCAACTTTGTAAGGTGGGATAAAGAGTCTCCCTACAATATCACACCAATTAGATCCCAACTACAACACCAATATGATAATAAATCATGAAGCTAGAGCACCCATGAGGGAAATTCTCACACAGCTAGAGTCCCAGAGCGTAACTGAACCCCGTGACTCACCAATGAATAACCCGTTGTTACCCATAGTTAAACCAGACCATTAATATTGAATAGTCTTAGACTACAGACATTTAAATAGTCACTCATGCACATTTACCATTCAAAATGCACACAGTACAGCACTTATTAATAATATAGTGCACAAAAAATACAAAACAACTGTGTATATATCCAATGTTTTTTTCTGCCAAAATATTGAGCCTGAAAGTAGTGATTTAACACGTTTTAGTGCTTTAGACTGACAGGAAAAAAATTGCCAACTCCCACAAGGGTATAAAGACAGTCCTGGATTGTTTTCAGCTTGTGTTATTTCAATTTTACACAACCTTGACCCTAAGGCATTGTCCTGTGTAGACGATATCTACCTCAAGGATGATTATATTGTTCAACATATAAGACGGGTGAGCCGCATTGTTGTAGGATATGCTGAATTAGGCTACAAATTTAAGTTCAGAAAAACAAAAATAGCCTCCCCTAGTGTCCTATCTTTGGGATAGGAATTATCAGATGATGGCAAGATCCTAGCACCCCAATTTTTAGAAAAAATTACATAATTGCAACCACCAAACATCATCAAAAAGCGTCAGTCATTATTGGGCTTTTTAAATTGGCAGAACATACATTCCAGATTATACACAATGCATTAAACAACTATACAACTTAATACGTCCTGACTTTTCAAGTAAATATTGGACAGAGGGGCACACATTCTCAGAGCACTGCAACAAGACATGCTTCCAGCCAAACACTTCCACACAAGAGACAGCAAAACACATTTGGTCATCAGAGTAATTGCTGGGGCCATTGGTTTCACCTCTGTACCATTCAATGAGGGTGATACCGTTACAATCACATATAAATCACATCTGTATTCCACAGCTGAACAACGCTTTGCTCCCACAGAAACAATTCTGACTGCCATTCAGATGGCTGTCATTAAAGAGAGACATCTGGCCCAGTGGAAACGCATAATTGCTGTATTTACAATCCCAGCTCTTGAGGCTGTCACAAAAGCCAGCATCCCTAACGCTAAAGAACTACATCCACGCTGAATTCAATGGGTACTGACACCCACTAATGTTGATTATGTTTTTGACCCAAAATTACAAGCTCAAGAATTTTTCCAACATTAACTAGAATACCCATTTCCAGCAAACACTTTGCCTATTGAACAATATCAAATAATTATGTACACTGATGGCCCAGCCCAAGCAGCAGTAGGCACGAAACATCAATACTCCGCCGCCTGTGCGGTTGTGAGTGGTTACATGAAGGATGGTGAATTCCATCCACAGTACACCTACATGCAGACTTTATGGGACTGAACTGCACAACTAGCAGAGCTCAAGGCACTGTTGATTGCACTGGAACACACAGATCCAGGACAGTTAACACTAATTGTCTGTGATCCGTACTACTGTGTCCAGTCCTTCAATGAATAGTACCTGCATCGCTGGTGCCAGAATGGGTTCAGAGATTCAAAAGGCAACACCATCAAAAACAGACCACTGAGAGGGAAAGTAGTGGATCTGAAAGAAACGCTACCAAATGTCCATGTAGTTTATACATTGGGACGCCAATGTGTTGGAATACACGTTACAGGCAATACCTTGGTTGATGAAGTGGCCAAGGTGGCTGTAGCTACAGCTTCTGTTGCTTCAATAACTCATTCACGGACGAGGTTGGATGATGAAATATTGGCAGCTGTGAAAGCAAGCCCATGACAAAGGCATATCCTTTCAAATATTCCTACTCCATATCTAGCTTAGATACTGCCTTCGCAGCAATACCAGGAGTGAGTGATCTTGAGATCCTCAACAAAGATCAAAGACATGAGTTGAATGAAGCAGTGCATGAGAGAGTTGCTTTTGCCCACACTCGTGTGGCAGCTACTATTTCACTATTACAATAATGTTATTGGTGGCCAGGTCTATACAAACAGACCAAACAGTATGTCCTTTGCTGTGTCATCTGTCAGCAAATAAAAGGGTCCACCATCAAAAGCCCACCGCAGACACCCCTCCAAATTTCTAATAAACCTCTACAATGTGTGTACCTGGACCATTGTGGCCCCTTGACACCTAATGGTGCATACAAATAAATCATAGTCACTGTTGACTCATGCTCCAGAGTTCTATAGGTATGGCCACAATGCTCAGCTGACGCTCAAACTGTTATTAAAGATTTGCAAGTCTTTATCAGCACATATGCAATTGAAGCTTTCCACTTGGACCAGGGGCCTGCTTTCACCTCAAGGGCATTCAGGGAAACAGTGTTGTGGAGTAAAGAAACAGGACTTGAAGCAATACTTAACAGTTAGAGTATTAGGCACGGGTCGTAGTTGGCTTAATCACCTGTATTGAGTCCAGAGAGGACTTAATAGTCTGCCCAAAAGGTCCCTGCGAGGGCCCTTTATGACTGCCTATTTGGAACACAAATGTATGTTCCGGATCTTGATGATCCTGGCACAGAGGAGGCAGATACATCTTTTGACATAAATGAATGTGACACTGTCTTGCAGGACTTACAACAGTTCCATGCCGACAACGCATCTGCCTGTGAGGCGTCCTTAGGAATAAGGGATGCACCAATAACATCTATCACCTGGATTGCAAAAGTTGGGGATCTAGTGCATGATAAGATTGCTGTGGATAAGGAGTTTGGTCCTTCTTATGGTGCACTTAATGCATCTAGTACTACTGGGATTGTACATTTCTTTAAGGCTGTTGGTTCTGGTTTTGTTAACACTTCCCCTCTATGTTTGGCTTAATACCTTCAGCCATACACTCAATATTCTGAGGGGATTTCCAATTACTGTGACTATAATAGGTGGCTGTTGCTCTTTATTTGCAATGGCTGTCCCATCACAACAAGGGGACTGATGGCACTTCCACTGGTGCAACTGTGTCATGAACGCATGATGCAGTGTTTCGGAGTACCACTCCCGGAAGAACTGGAGTACAACTGGTCTCTCTTATTCAGACCGGTTTTGGATTGTCTGCCGCCCAAGTTTTGATGCCTTTGGTGCCTCCTCGAGTGTGCACTGAAAGTGTGTCTTTCTTCATGGTGCTTACTTTCATTGGATGCTGATCTGTCACTGAGGGCTCATTACTAGACATGCACGTTGAGGGTGCATTTGCTACTAGAAGTCATGTATGAGCTGCCCATCGCCGATTATGCAACTCTCGACTCAACACCGGGCACAACAAAGAATGCTGCTGCCTCAGCTGGAGCTCAGGCTTTAGATCATGAGTGCTCTTTGGTTTTCCTTGGCACCAACTTGGTCCCATTACCATCTGCGGAAGTGTAACATTTCTTGCTTAAATTATCCAGGCTGTCATTGGAGATTTTCGAAATTACACTGATTTTTAAATTTGGTTTAATTGGTGCCACTGCTAAGTTTCAAAATTGACCTCTTCCTTCATATTCACATGCTCAAGTGTGTCACAATATATAGATATATAGATATATATATATGTGTGTGTGTGTGTGTGTGTGTGTGTTTTGAAGCACTGCATTTTAGTTGCCTTTTAACTTAGGAACTGGGTTGCTTTGCCACTTTTGAACCGACAAGGGGAAGGTGTTGTAGAGCCATTTTAGTGACGACTCTGGGCATGTTATTTTAGCACCTAGGCCTGTTGCTTGTGCCCTTTAGCCTAGTAATGTTGTATTTTATTTTATTTCATTTTATTCTTTTAGAATCTGACACATTCGTGGTGGTGTTTTATTTTCTTTATCTTGTTTTCCTTTTGCCTAGGAAAGCATTTCATTTCTTAGTACCACATTCTTTCACTCTGTGCTTTCCTCAAGACTGCAGCGTGATAGGGTTGTCGGCACAAGTGGTACACTGCATCGCTAACATTCACAGAAACACATGACATTTTTATGTGGGGACACTTTCTCAGAACCTCAGTTGCTTTATTATAAACACATTGCCATGTCCAAGGCATGTTAGAGGGCGTCAACCAGCAACTCACCAAATTCCATGAGACACACCAGATCCTAGACCCATACCAATCCAGATTTAGGAGCAACCACAGTACTAAAACAACACCCCTAGCAGCCATCGATGACATATGCGCCATACTAGACCATGGAGACACAGCCGCACTCATCCTCCACAACCTTTCCGCTGCATTTGACACCATCTCCCAATCCACCCTCTGTGACAGACTACACAATGCCGGCATCTGCGGTGAACCACTGGAATGGTTCAGATCCTTCCTAATTGAAATAACACAAAGTGTCAGACTACCACCGTTCACATCTGAACCCAAAGAAACATGCTGCGAAGTACCCCAAGGATCCTCACTCAGTCCGACACTCTTCAACATTTACATGGCCCCACTCGCCAAAATCATCAGACAACACAATCTAAACATTGTCTCCTATGCTGACGATACCCAACTGATCCTCTCCCTGACCGACGACCCACCAAAGGCCAAGCGAAATTTCCAAGGAATCGCCACCTGGATGGAAGCCTGCTGCTCAAACTCAACTCAGACAAGACAGAGATCCTCGTAATCGGCTCCAACCCCCTCCACCTGGAATGACTCATGGTGGCCTACCGCACTGGGAATCGCCTCCAACTCCCACCGACCATGCACGCAATCTGGTCATCATCCTGGGCTCCTCTCTGTCCATGACTCGCCAAGTCAATGGCGTCTCATCGTCATGCTTCCACTCCCTTTTACTTCTTCAAACAATCTTCAAGTGGATCCCCCCAGAGATGAGGAGGACAGTCTCCCAACACTTGTCAGTAGCAAATTAGAAAACAACAATGCACTCTATGCCGGCACTACCAAGAAACTGCAATCAAGACTACAAATAATCCAGAATGCAGAAGCCCAGCTTATCCTGGACATCCTCCAACACAGCCACATCTCCTCCCACCTCAAAGACCTACACTGGCTCCCAGTCAACAAACGCATCACCTACAAACTTCTGATACACACCTACAAGGTACTACACAACATAGGACCGGCCTACCTCAACCACCGCCTCACCTTCTATGCACCCAAAAGACAACTCTGTTCTTCCCAGCTTGCTCTTGCAGCCATTCCCAAGATCTGAAAAAAGCACAGCAGTAGGAAGATTCTTCTCCTACCTCGCAGCTCGAATATGGAACACCCTACCTTTCAAATTCAGACAGACCGCATCAATGAAGCAGTTCAGAAAGGACCTCAAGACCTGGCTATTCGATTGAGCAGCATGCCCGCAAACAGCACCTTGAGACCCCACAGGTGATTAGCTGTGCTATAGAAGTACTGATTGAGGGATCTGGCTGCCTTACCATAAAGCTCAACATTAGACAAGCATATTTCAATCACAGAAATACTGATGCAGGCCTTCAGGTACCATTACCGAGGAGCAGCCTGGTGTACTAAACAATGCATCAGATGCTTTATCTCATTTTGAGATGCTGGTCTTCAGGCACCATTACCCAGGAGCAGCGAAGTTCCCTATGCTATTCCAGGAGAAACTGTGGCGGCTTAGTGTCCCTGTTCAGCAGACCTCATCACAGCCAATTTAGCACCCAGGACGAGGTGTGCTTTTTTGGGGAGGAGGGCATTTTGCACATACTACAAGTTTCTGCGGCGTACTAGGGTAGGGGACTGGTTCGCACCCGAGTCAGTTATAGTATTTCTGGGATCCCAAATGGAAGAAGGGTGAACAGTTTCATACTCCAAGTGGCACATTGCTGGTATCTCATTCTTTGCAAAGATGCTGGGGCTCACGGATGGGACAAAAGCTTTCCTGGTCCAAAGGGAATTGAAGGGTTGGCAGCATTTGGAGGAGACCAAGTTGGACTCTCGGTGCCCCATTGACACGGTTAAGCTAGTAGCTTCATGTCCACCTTGGGGATCATTTTCAGATCGCAGAATTAGGTCCGTCTCTTCAGAGCAGCTTTTGCCCTTGCATTTTATGGGGCACTGAGGGTAGAGGAGCTAGTGGCCAAAAACAACAGGGATACAAATGGAGGTTTGAAGTGTGCTGATTCAATGGCCAAATGGCACCCTGGAAATCACTATGACCTGTTCAAAGACTGACCAGATGGGTAGGGGCAATCACATTCTATTGCATAGGGCTCCACGAAATGAGTGCTGTTCCCTGGGGATTTTGAAGGCATTTTTGGCCCACTGATCTCAGGGGTTTGTTGGTCCGCTGTTGGGTCATGAAGATGGGACACCTTTCACTAGGTTTCAGTTCTGCAGAGTGCTTAACAGTGCTCTGAGTGCATCAGGTTTGGACCCTACTGAGTATGGATTGTGTTCCTTTAGTATTGGGGCCTCCTCTGCTCTCGCAAGGATGGGGCTAGTGGGGCCGGTTGTACAAAGGATTGGCAGGTGGAGGTTTGGCTGCTACAAGTACTATGTGAGATTGGACCTGTTGTAGACATCTGCCTCTAATTCCTCTTCTTCTTTTGTATTCTCCTGTTAACACAGGTGGACGTTGTGAGGATTTGAGACAGCCATTGGATATCTCAGCACTTCTTGTCAACACTGGAACCAGAGGGGTTATAGAGGCGCTGGTGTTGGGCCACTCATACGTTATGCATTTAAAGGTTTTGGTGGCTATGCGGCCAAGGCAAAGGAAGCTGGATATCAACTGACTTTCTGTGGTGAAGGAGGGCTGCACTTTGCCCATTCAAGAACTGCATTGGACAAACTCTTTCCCTGGATATTATTGTTCATCTTCGCGGTAATTACTTAATGGTGATCTAAAGGAAGGACTTGTTTGAATTGGTTAGCTCAGAGATTGGTTGGCTCACAAAGAAGTTTCCTGAGACTGTGCTAGCATGGCCAAACATCATTCCCAGGTTGAATTGGAGAGGTGGTAAGTTGGTCAAGCTCTCAATGACTCTGTGAAATGAGCGAGCGAACAATAAGATTGGTAAGTAACATTTTTTCTAGCAGGATGGGGTCCTCATGTTAAGAAAGATAACAAAATGTTTCTAGAGAATTTGTTGGCATGGTTAGTTCATCGCTGCGCTATTGTGTGGGGGGGGGGCAGATAGTAGGTGAACTATGCTGGCCTGCGGTAGGTGAGGTTGTGATTGGTTCAGGTCCATGTAAGACATCCTTTAAGACCAAAAATAACTACAGTATCACAGGTCTACATGGGGTGCTGGCAGCAAGTCAAAAGGAGGTTGCAGGGGTTGGGGCGGTCACTAAAATGCAGTCCTTGCCTGCCAACCACCTGCACAGGAACAGTGGACGCAGGGTAGCACAGGCCCATGGGGGGAGGAATATGGGTGTAGGAGGTACCCGAGGTAGGTATCCTAGAGGGCAGAATGGCCCCTTTCACAGGAACATCCCCTAAGGAATGACCAATCCATGTCCATTTTAATGTACAAGAAGTTTTAAGAGGAAGATACACTGGAATCAGTTATGATCTCACTTGTGAAAGTATGTTTTGAAGGATGCACAAAAACAATTTTAGATATGGTTAGGTAACTACCAGGTACTAGTGTCTCAGTTAAGGCTAGGTTCTCAGGTTGGTAAGCAAAAATGTACAATTGGGGGTTACTTTGCATGAAGCGATAAAATGTGTTTTGTAATATGTGTAAATAAATATAGCTGTATAAAAGTATATATTTATGTAAACACTCACGGACATGTGTGTGTGGAAATTTAGATAGCCATGCATATATATATATATATATATATATATATATATATAAAGAAACAATAATATTAAAAATGTAAGCAATATAATTTAAAATGTATCTGTTACATTATCTTACATTTTAAAAATAATTTTAAATGTACTGTTATAAAACATATATAATATATGAATATCCATATAAAATACATATATATATACACACACATATATATGTCAGAAAGCAAACAAATTGCCAACATTAAACAACAAATTATAAATTATAATTAAAAACCTTTTACAAATATATATATATATCTACATATATATATGAAAAGTAAGCAAATAACAATTGAAAGAGATCTTTAAACAATATTCAGAAAAGTCTAGCAATAATAGATGAGATGTACTATTCCCACTCCACCCTGTGCAACATTAGGGCAAGCATTGGACTTCGGAGGGGTAACATTTACTATTCCCATTCCAGTCTGTGCAGCAGTAGGAAAAGCCTTGGACTTCGGGTTGGGTAAAATGAGCTATTCCCACTCCAGTCTGTGAAACAGTAGGGAAGGCACTGGACTTCGGAGGGGCATGGTTTATTATTCCCACTCCAGTCTCTGCATCATTAGGGAATGTGCTGGACTTCCAAAAAGTAAAATGTACTAGTTCCACTTTAGTCTATGAAACAATAGGAAAAGTATTTCACTTAAAACACAAATATACCTCAATAACCCTATTAATTTACAACAAATATAAAACTCTTAATAAGAAAATTAGGAAATAACTAATATATATATAATCATGAAACAATTGAATAATTAATTAACAAGTAATAACATATTTTTTACTAAATTACCTTCCCACACTACACCCCTACAAACCTATCAGCCCCACTTAAAATATAACTATAATAAATAAGTATAACAAAATTAACATAATTATAATAGTAAACACCCTATATTATCGAACATCCCACCCAATGCTCCTACTAACCCAGCAGCCTGCACCCAATATATAACTCAAATAGCATAAATATTACACAATATACGTAATTAATATTTAATGAAAGTATTATAAATATATTCCTATTGAATCATTAATTAATTATTACTTAATAAACTTCCCACCTTAAGCCCCTACAAACCCAGTAGTCTGCATCCAATATATACATTTTAAATATAATTATTACACAATTTACATAATTAATAATCAATTAAATATTTCAAAATAAATTAACAATTAATTGTCAATTCATCATGCCTTAACTTTCCAACCTATACCGCTACAAACCCGGCAACCCGCAACTAATATATAACTTCAAAAGTATAATTATTACACAATTAGCATCCTTAATAATCATTTAAATATTTATTAATACATTAATTGGTAATTAAATACTAATTAACTAACTTTCCACCCTCTACACCTACAAACCCACCAACCCACCACAACAATATAAGTTACTATTGGCAATTAAATAACAAATTATAAATAACTTAAAATCACAACCTATATTAACAAATATTATTTTATATAACAACTGTACAAACAATAATAACAGAAAATGTAAAGTAAAACACATAAACATAATTTAAAAACCTATATTTTGACAACTATATTATTGAAACTGATATTAACAACAAAGATATTCTTGAAAATATTACTGACCAAAAAAAAATCGATATTCTTAGCAACAATATTTCTGCATCACAATATTTGTGTATCATAAAATAAATTTCTGATATTTTTGCAACCCAATATTTAAAACTCAATATTTTGTTTAAATAATATATTCTTGACGGTTCTGATTGCAGGGTCAGACAACAACTTTGCAACAGCAGTAAATGCACACAAGAGAAACTGATTTTGAGCAGTTCCTTCAAGCCCCAAAAGAACATGGCAAAATAATTAATCAATCAATCAAACATTTAAAGAGTGTGGCAAATCACCCATGAGGGTCTTGAGGTGCTGGAGCTGTATGCTGCTGCGTGGAGGTATGATAATTTGAACATCAAGTTCTTTAGTTCTCTTCTGAATGGCTGGAGCAACTGTGCAGACCTGAGGTGCAGGGGGAAGCTGTTCCAAGCCTTGGCTGCCAGGTGCAAGAAGGAGCACCCCCGGCTGCAAGATTTAATTGATCGGTGGGGCATCTGTGAGGGAGAGGGAATCTGATTGGAGGTGTCGGGTAAGTTGGTGGAAGATCAGGCATTTGCTGGTCCTTTGTTTTGCAGGGCCTTGTAGGTATGGGTCCGCATCTTAAACTGGCATCTTTTCTGGATCAGAAGCCAGTGTAGTTTCTTGAGATGGATTCTGATGTGGGTCCTTCTGGGGAGGTCGAGTATGAGTCTTGCCACGGAGTTCTGTATTGTCTGGAATCTCTCCAGGAGGCATGCAGTGATTCCTACATGAAGCGTTTTTCTGTAGTCCAGTCTGCTGGTGATAAGGGCCTGCGTCACGGTCCTTAAGGTGTTTGCTGGGAGCCACCTGAAGATCTTGCAGAGCATGCGACGGGTAAGGAAGCAGGCAGATGAGCCTGCATTGAATTGTTTTTTCTTGGATAGCTTGCTATCCAGGATGATCCTGAGGTTGCAGATGTGGTCTGTTGGGGCAGGGGTGTGCTGCGTCCTGGGGACCACCATGTGTTGGTTCATGGGACAAGATGGCCACAGCACACATAATGTATTGTCCAACAGTGTGGCAAGGATAAATATCCCTGATGGTGTGTTGTAGGTTGGAGGAAGTATGAGGTTGAAAAAAGTCCTAAGTCTTGTTTGTAGATGGTGTCTTTATTTGTAGGTGCTAGAGATCATTGTGCCATCATCAAGATACAGCCAACACATGTTTTGTCACACAGGTGACTTCATCAAGGCTGCAAAACAGTAATGAAAGCAAGAATTGGCATATATACGTGTTTGGAATCGATTGTGGACTCGTCGGTGACATGTAGAAAAGATTCCAAATCCAGAAACCAGTGACCAGTGATCAGTGTAAGAGCTTGAGTATGTGAGTATTGAGTAAACATGGCAAGCCACATAGTTGATTGGGACCCAAACTATAAAGCATGAAAGACAAAGTGAGAATAGGTATACAGAGACTGTACAGTGAGGTGTGATAAGTAGGAGAGTAGAGCAGGACTGAGAGAGACCAGACAGATGGGTGAGTAAGAACACAACAAGGGAGATACAGAGCTACACATAGTGAAGTAACGGACAAACAGCAAGAGGGGGCCCTAGGGGGCCAAAGTAGTAACTCATACCTGGGCCGTCCAGCCAGAATGGTAGGTAATGAAGGTAGGTAGCGAGGGTGCCCTATGATCCGCTAAGTGGGCTATAGAAAGTGAAAATGATCTGGGAAGAGAAAAAAGGGGATATAATTGGTTGTGAGTGGCCAATAGTAACACAAGAATAGAGAGTAGTCGAAGGAACATGGAAGAAAAGGTGGTCTGGAGGAGAAGTTATCCGAACAGAAAAAATGACTGATGAGAGAAATGGGTCACTGTGTACGTACCTTTTTAGATTAGTAGACCTGTAAGTAGTATGGCTGCCCACGCAGCAGCAGGTGAGTAAGGTGTTGAACACGTATGGTATAGAAGACCCTGATAAGCCTGGAGTCAAAACCTACGAAAGTATCAGACAAGAATGGGAAAAGGAAAGAAACATGAGTAGATTTAACCTGGCTAAAGGGAACAAAGGAATGTGGTTATGAATGGGCAAGACCCAAGCTATGGGGAATGTGACTATAGTAATGTGATTGGAGGCCGAAAATGAGTCTAGTCCTGTAAGACGGCAAGGTGATCCTGACGTGATGAGACGTGGCCAAAAACAAAAAGGAAGACGAGCCAGGCAAGTCAGGTAATGCGTCACCAAATAATGAAATGGTAACACTGGTGGAAGTAAAACAAAACGCTAACGTGAAAGCCCATGAAAATTCGAAGGTTACAGAGTTAACAACCAAAAGCTACCGCGTCACAGTGCCAGTGAAAACAAATCCATGCGACAAAAAACTTGTGTTGTCAGACCTTGCTGTGAGGCGAGTGGATTGCAACTGCTCAGAAGCATTTCTAGAGAGAAAGAGCAGAGGCGTGCGGCTAGTCTATAGAGCAGCATGCGCCTTTAACGATAGTTTTAATCATGAGTGAAAACACCGCGAGCGTAAGGGAAGGCTTCAGCAAATATTATTAGATAAGCCATATACTGAACGAACTGAGTAACCTTAGTCGTTAACGGCCAATAAAGATTCGAAGGTAACAGAATTAACAATCAAAAGCTACTGCAGTCGCAGTGCCAGTAAAAACAAAACCATGCGGCAAAAAACTTGTGTAGTCAGACCTTGCTGTGAGGCGAGTGGACTGCAACTGCTCCGAAGCATTACTAGAGAGAAAGAGCAGAGGCGTGCGGCTAGTCTGTAAAGCAGCACGCGCCTCTAATGGAAGTTTTAACCATGAGTAAAAACAACGCGAACGTGAGCGTAAGAGAAGACTTCAGCAAATATTAATAGTTAAGCTATATACTGAACGAACTGAGTAACCTTAGTCGTTAACGGTAAGAGAGTAGACTGCATAAACGGAGTTGAAAACATACCTGAAAGAGCAGAGTAGAGAAGCGTGGCACGCAGTCTTAGGAGCGTATGATGGTCGGTGAGGACCTGTGCTCGCGTGGTGAAATAGAAACTGGGAGTGCGATGGAAATCAAAGAGGGACTAAGAAAAACAGGTATAATGGGCATTGCGGCGGCCATCTTGAGTATATAAAGGAGAAGTCAGTAAAACAGGAATCGGACGAGATCAAAATCAGACGATGAGTCAGAAAGGATGCGGCCATCTTGTATTGATGCAGGGCACAGGGTTAATGCCTAGAATTAGGTAAACAAAAAGAGCCGCATGTAGAGGAAAAGAAAGGAAAAGAAAAGAGTGGAAAAAACAAAGGAAACACAAAGGAAACACAAAGAAAAAACTGCCGGTTGGTTCATGGCATGGTGCTGTTCCCAAAGATGAGGACTTCCGCTTTTTTGGCATTGAGTTTGAGTCAGTTGTCCTTCATTCAGTCCACAACATTCATTATGCATCTGTGGAAGTTAGCTTTTTTGGTGGAAGGATCTTTGGACAGTGAGAGGATGAGCTTTGTGTCATCAGCACAGGAGATGATATTGAGTCCATGTGATCTGAGGGTGTTTCTTGAATCCAGATGTGGTGGAGTCTGTTGGTCAGGATGTGGTTGGAGATGGTGTCAACCATGGTGGAGAGTTCCACGAAGATGAGGGCTGCTGTTTCCCCACAGTCCAGGAGGGCTCTGGTGTCATCTGTGGCAGAGATCACGGCAGTCTCTGTGCTATGATTAGCTTGAAATCCAATTGGGAGGGGTTCCGGAGGTTGTGGTCTTTTAGGTGTTGGGTGAGTTGCTGGTTGATCGCTTTCTCAAGGACTTTCACTGGATAGGGGAGCTGAGAGATGAGCCGGTAGTTCTCCAATTCAGCTGGGTCAGCAGATTTTGTTTCAGAAGGGACTTCACTTCAGCGTGTTTCCCCTCAGGGAAGGAGGCCACGGTGATGGAGGTCTTCAGGACCTTCCTGAGCTCCTCGCTGATTATCTTGCTTACAAGGTTGAAGACATGGTGGGGGCAAGGGTCCGTGGGTGTTTCTGAGTGCATGGAGTTCATGATGGAGATAGTGTCTTGCTAGTTCCCAGTGGGTGAGAAGGTGTTTGGAGTTTGTGTTCATGTGTGTGAGCTGGTTGATACTGTCTGCGGTGGAGGGTTGGTATTCAAAGTTTGCATAGATGGTTGAGATCTTGTTGCGGAAGAAGTCAGCGAGGTTGTCACATAGTTCCTGGGAAGGAGTGAAGTCATTCTCGGTGGCTGCTGGATTGGTGAACTCTTTCACGAGGCAAAGAGTTCTTTGCTGTGGTTTGTGCTGGCTTTGATGCGGTCTGCTAGTGTTTTCTTCTTGGAACAATTACTTAATGAAACAATTCTTAGTGGAACAATAATAAATATATTGAGCATGTGTAAGTTTGGAAACCTCAATGAAGAGTTGAGAGCTCCCTTTATAAAAGCCTGTAGACCATTAAAACTATGATGACCACCAGACTACAGGTCAGTGCAACAAATCTTGAACTTCTTAACTGCAAATCATTCATTTCAGGTGTGTTGGTTTAATCCATGTAAGAAAAATATTATTACAACAGTAAGTAACATAAGGCTACAATATAATGTCCAAGACTGAAAACAGTGTTTGTGATGACCTGGAGGAAGACAGTCAACCTAGTTTAAGCTTCAACCTACTGTATCACAGGAAGCGCATGTAAGTAAGGTATGGAGCATGGCAAATATTAGTCCAAGCAAATTGCCTGGAGGAAGATTTTGCAGACACAGTAGTAAGGAGGTGCCCATTGGGCAGGTCAATCAGATAAGAGTGAGTGAAAATGAAACCCTGCACCAAAAGAGAATATCAAGCCGAACCCTACATTTACTGTGGTAGGAAGAATCATTCCATGAATAAAATGCTTGGCACAGTGAGACCAATGCCCCACCTGTACAAAACTGAATCACTTTGCAAAGGAAGACCCATCAATCAATAAGAACCAGAGGCATGGAAGTATAGCCAAGTGAGGTGTTGCAATCTAGAATCTATAAAAACTGGAGGAAGACCATTGGCCGGCCCTTTCTAATGAATCGAAGAAGAATAAGTGTTTGTTATTCCACTGCTGTACAGAGCAGGCAACCGTGCCACAAGTGCTGGGATAAGATACAGAGTCATTTGCGGGTGAAAAATGGTAAAAAAAACTGCTATTGTGTGGAGCTCTCAGTGTCAAAGTCATGCTCTAGGTTTGAAACCAGGAAGTTGCACCTGAATCCAGAGACTTTCCTATCTTTTAGCCTACAAGGGAAATGCAGAAGAGGTATAAAGGTGCGTCATTGTGACATCCCTAATAGTGCACTAATCCAGCCATTGGCATTCATCACACCGGTGGAGTGCTTCCGCATGTCCTGTGTCTATACACGCCAGATATTGTGAAAAGCTTGTGTTTTGATCCACAACATAGTAATTGGTAATGTCTGTTTTCTTCTCTGGGGCATTTCTCGTATTGATCAATATTTTGCACTGTTCATGATTACAGTTGTGTCACAAGACACTGAGAAGATCAGAAAAGGAACAGGCTCATGAATTTACCACACTATTCCCTATGTGTTGGGTCATTGATTCCTGCTATTTGAGTATGATTTTGCTTTCTTTCCTAATGATGTCAATATACACTTTTTAATTTTTTGACCTCAAAATATCTGCCCCATGAACAAAGGCTTTCTGGACAGAATTTTTACAAATATACAGGGCCTGAGTCACGAAAGGCATAATGTTTCATATATGAGGAACAAATCAATTTTACAATTTACACAGTTTAAATTTGCACTAAACTTACTCACAATGTAACATCAGCATACTGTAAAATTATGTGAAAACAAATATGCTCCAAGGGCAGCTGTGAGTGATTCAGCAATGTAAAGGAAATGTGGCAAATTTCAACAAACCTGCAATGTTATGCATATTCACAAATTATCCACTGCCTGCCTGTACCCTGTATTTGGTCAGGACATTTCCTCCTTTTAAGGGCAAGACATAGGGCCTCATTACGAGTTTGGTGGTCAGTCTGCCGGACGACATGATGGTGGTCCTAAAAAGACAGCCATGTTGGGGGTCTTTCAGACCGTCCTATTACGAGTCGTACTGGCAGGACCGTCAACCAAAATGGCCAGATTGGCAGCAGCGCGGAGGTCTAGAAATAGACGGTCTGACCTCCAGCCACGACAGCACCGCAACCAACAACTGACTGTATTACAAGCCCAAAGTCACAGTGGCGGGCACCCATGGTGGTCTGCGGTCACCAAAATAATACACAATGGCACACTGGATGGATTTGAAAACAACACAGCTGACACACTGGACACACCTGCAAGGAACACTATAAACCACACCCCTTCACGCACCACAATCTTCTGTGTCAGCACAGATACTAGGCACCACTTCATTTCACCATCCCTTTTCACACCCAGCACACACTTTTGTCCATTCACACCCTTTTGCACTACCCCTTTTTAGTAAGTCACAAGCACATTTTAATCCCACCATATCAGGTTCTAACAATCCGCATTTTTCTGAGGATGAGTTGAGGGTTATGGTGGATGAAATCATAAGGGTAGAGCCACAATTGTTTGGAACACAAGTTCAGCACACTCTCCTCAGTAGGAAAGTGTAAGTGTGGGCCAGGATAGTTGACAGAGTCCATGCTATAGGTGTGGGAAACTGGCCCCTTGTTGCAGTACACCCCCCACACACCTCTTGCCTGGTGTCTGACTGCAACTTGGACCGTAGTGCATTAGGTGCCTGCTAACTAGGTCCTCAGTGCCAGTGTTCTTCCCCTAAAATGGATAAAACTATTTTCAGAATTAGCAACACCATTAGCTGCCACTATAAGTCCTTGGTAAATGGTAATAATGTACCCAGGGCATGAGGTACTAAGGGTAGGCTCCGGAGGGCAGCAGCACAGATTGTGCCACCACGAGGGACCATGCATCCAAGTGCACCCAGCACTGCCATTGCAGGCTGAGTGTCCTGGTGCAATCCTAAAATGCAAAACTGACATGGCACACAGCCTGTGTGTCCTGTCCACGACACACTCCATGCAATATAGGTAAGTCACCCCTCTGGCAGGCCTTCCAGCCCTAAGGCAGGGTGCACTATACTGCATGTGTGGGCATAGATGGATGAGAAATATGCCCCTATTGTGTCCCTGCCAAACCTAGGACATAGTAAGTGAACAGAGCAACCATTTGATATGCATGTGCTTGACATTGGTCAGTACACGTTTCACATCTACATCATAGCCAGTCTGCACCCTATGTTGTTTGGTATCAAACAACCCAGAATGCTAAATCCAAAATGGTACCTGTATAGGATTTATTGCAAAAAGTTCCCAGGGTCCACCTTAGAGGTGCCACCTGCAAAATCTAAGTACCCTGGCATGGTTGGTTGTAAGTCACAATCAGCCTGCCACCACCAGACAGGATTCTGGAACCCTGTGCTCCTGGGCAGAGGTGACCAGTCCTGCCTAAGAGCTTTGAAGGGCTTACCACCTTTGAAACATGACCCCCAGCCCTGCTGCTAGAGGCAGATGGCCACCCCCATTGCAAACCCCCACATATGGTGGGAGCAACGATGGGAAAATGCACAAATGACAGGAGGAGTGACCACCCCCAGCTTGCACAACCCCTAAGGTGTTGCATGCAAAGTGACCCTTCCATTTAATTTTCCTCCATCTTGCATTCTAGGAAAATAGCCAATCAGGGATAGAGAAGTGACCTCTGGCCACAGGAAGTGGTCACATAGTGGATGTAGCCACCCTAAGGTAGATGACTCTTTAGTCACTGGTAGGGACTCCCCTAAACATTCACTATATGCAGTATTTAGGGGGCACCCCTACACCTGTTTATCAGATTCCAAGGACACAAGAAGACCAGAGAAAAACAAGACCCAAGGCTCAAGAACTGCATTCCAGCTGCACAAAGAAGAAATCGCCAAACCCTTCCTGCTGTACCCAGGACTCGACAATCACCACTGAGGGGGTGCTCAGACATTGGACAGACCCTAAACATCCCCAGAGGACCGCCACTCTTCTGAAAATCACTGAAGATCTCCCTCCAGTGTGAAGGCATCACTGTTTTGCAACAAAGACCCAAAGACCAACAATTTCCAGTTCACTGACCAAGAAACCGGATTCCACAGCCACACCAAATTTCACCCACCAGACCCGGAGGACAAAGTCTGCCAAGTTTTGTGGCTCTGTGACCTCCAGTGGCTGAACCATATAATAGCCTGGGGTACTGGTCACTCAACATTGGACACCAAGAAGAAAGGTCCACACTGGACTCCCAAAGGATCAGGAGGAACCTCCAGATGAGGGATTTCAGAAACCACCAGAACCACCCACCAGCTTGGCCCTGCTGACCTGCAGCAGCCCTCAAAGTGACCTCCCTCCTGCTTCCAAGGGTACTTTTGCGCACAGCTCTTGGCTCATCTATCTGCTCTGCACCCAGTCTCCCTTGGCCAGGCACCGGAGAAGTAGCTGTTCTTTAAGAGTCCCCAATCCCTTGCAACCTCTACACTCCAAGGGGACCCACTGGACTCACCTTGAACTCCACCTGTGCATTGCGTTTCCAAGTGGTCCCCTGCAGTGGTCCTGCACCCGCTTCAAGGGCTTTTTAGCAGCTCTTCCCAGCAAAACCGGGAACAACCTGAACTCCTCCAGCTGACCCACAGGTCTTCTGGAGGACCTCAACCTAAGAGCAAAAGGAGACATTTATAAACGCATTGTCGTATTTTATATGCATTTTTAACGTTTTCTCCCATTGATTCCTATGGTAAATAATTACGCACAAAAACACGTTTTTTGCTATATTTTGAAAAATAACTTAAAAAGTACTTACCCGATTTTAATGATTGTGGTATTGAAAATTTTATAAAAATCTGAAGTACTTTTGTAAATTGGTCTTGAATTATTCCTTTGATTGTGTGTCTTACTTTATTGATACTGTGAGTACAACAAATGCTTTGTATTTCTCCAAGATGGGCCTAACTGCTCGACAAAGCTACCATAACATTTAGAGCATTAGGTGGTCTAGTTTTTACCTCTTAAAACCAATGTGTGGTTGCCCGGACTCGCTGCACAGTGTGTCTGGTTTTGCACACTACATAGAGAGCCATCCTCCTACAGAAGGCACCACCCTGCATACAAGGGAGGACATCAGGAAGCGGTAGAGCAACCTTAGGAGCTAGTTCCATTCCCTGGTCTCCAGGCACCAGCTGCAGGCCAAGAAGGCTGGTGGTGGCCCTCCCACTCCCCCATTACAATTCTATCCCTGGGAGGAGAAGGTCTTACCCATCCTGCATCCTGAGGGGTTGACTGGAATACCTGGGAGAGTGGAGTCTGGTAAGTCGCAGAACAAAAATGCCACCAAAATGCTGTCATACATGCTCACTTCTCATCTTTTGCCACCTTAACTGTCACTCCACTCACCAGCCCAATGTTCACTTGTCCAAAGATCCCTGTTTGGCAACTCACAAGGAAGTGTACTGGCCTGGGGGTAGAACATTTGTGTATACTGTGTGTACTACAGGAAGTTACATGACTACAACTCCCAGCAGGCACTGCTCTACAACTACAAATACCAGCCTGATGTTCCCTTCTCCAAATACCCTTGTTTGGTAACTCCCCATTCAGTGCACTCACTTGGGAGGATAACATTTGTATAGTGTGTGTAGTACAGGGACTGACATGACTGCAACTCCCGGTAGACACTGTTACTGCAACCTAAACCACCAGCACAGTGCTTCCTTCTCTAAATGCAATTGTTTGTTAACTCCTAATTGAAGTGTTCTCACCTTGGAGGATAACATTTGTATAGGGTGTGTAATACAGGACCTGACATGACTGTGACTCACAGGAGGCCCTGCATCTGCAACTCAAAATACCAGCACAGGATTTCCTTCTCCAAATACCCGTGTTTGTTAACTCCCAATTGTAGTATAATCACCTGGGAAGATAATATTTGTATAGTGTGTGTAGTACAGGGACTGATGTGACTGCAACTCCCAGCAGGCACTGTTACTGAAACCACCAGCACAGTGTTTCCTTCTCCAAATACCCTTGTTTGTCAACTCCCAAATGAAGTGTACTCACCTGGGATGATATCATTTTTATAGTGTGTGTACTAGAGAGAGTTACATGATTGTGAGCCACACAGGAGGCCCCGTATCTGTAACTCCAAACACCAGCACAGTGCTCACTTGCCGATATACCCCTATGTGTCAACTCACAAATGAAGTATTCTCACCCGGGTGGAGAACATTTGTATAGTGTGACTGCTAAGGCCAGGAGGCACTGTTACTGTTACTCCACTCAGCCAGCCCTGTGTCCTCCTCTCCAAATACCCTTGTGTGGTACCTCACACATGAAGTGTACCTACCTGGGGGGATAATATTTGTATAGTGTAGGTACATGACTGCAACTCACAGGAGGCTCTGTTACTGTCACTCCAAACACCAGTCCAGTGTTCTCTTCTCCAAATACCCTTTAGTAAATCACAAATGAAGTTTTCTCACCTGGGGGTAACATTTATCAAATGTGTGAAGTAGAGGGGGACTGCTAAGGTCAGGAGGCCCTGTTTCAGTAATTTCAAACACCAGCATAGTGTTCCCTTGTCCAAAGACCCATGTTTGTCAACTCACAAATGAAGTTCACTCAAATGGGGGGGATAACATTTGTCTGTTATTGTGGAGTGGTGAGAGTGATCTGACTGCAACTCCCAGAGGGCACTATTTCACTAACTCCAAACGACAGTCCAATGTTCAATTCTCCAAATACCCTTATTTATGAACTCACTAATGAAGTGTATTCACCTGTGAGAAAGACAGTTACAAAGTATATGAAGTAGAGGGAGTGACATGACTACTAAGGCCAGGAGGCTCTGTCTCTCCAACTCAAAACGCAAGCCCAGAGTTCTCATGCAAAAAATAATCCTGTGTCTTAACTCTTATATGAAGTTTACTCATCTGGGTGGATAACATTTGCTTGGTGGGGGAACTAAATAGAGTGGCCGGAATGCAAACCCCAATAGGCCCTATGTCCCTAACTCCAATCAAAACAACTATGTTCACTTGCCAAAATCCATCTATTTATGAAATCTCAATCGAAGTTCACTCACCTGGGAGAATGCCATCTGGCAAGTGTGTGTAGTATGGAGAGTGACATGACGACAACTCCCAGGAAGCACTGTTTCAGTAACTACAAACACCAGAACAGTGGTCACTTGTCCAAATACCCTTGCCTGCTGACTCCCAGTTGACATTTACTCACCTATGAAGGACCAAGATACAGATCATGCTCAACTCTGAGATGTGTCCAGCTACCTAGCTCCATTGCGACCTGCTAACCCAAGATAAAACTATTGAGGACAGAAATGACCCCTCACCCAACGTGCAAAACAAGGATCCCAAAGGCCTCAAGATGCATCACCAAATGGTATTGGCAGAAGACACATTCACAATGTACTGACCACATGATGATGCCAATCACATATACAACAAAGTCCAGGGTATGCCTGCATAACAATAAACTAGGTCTCAAAATGGCCTAAGACACATCTTGCCTAGCCACTGTTTTTCCTGCACTGGTGGCAAGATGGCATGCTCAGACCATCCTCCCAAGGGCTAATGATCTGGACATTTCAGCAGCTGCTTGATTTAAATGGAATTAGTATGCTTCACAAATGTCAGGTCAATACAACCAATACCATGGGTACCTGCCACAATAGGATAACCTGCAAATCAACTATGTACAAGGCATTTGCTAAATGTCACTGTACACTTTTGGAGGTAGATGTCACAATACAACCACCAACATTGTTCATGTCACATCAACAGGTCGAGCTGCCACTGGCCACACAGACGCCACAAAAGAGACTGCCACTACCCCCATGGATAAAGTCCTCAGTGACGATGATACCTCTGGACGTCTGGATGTGGAGGATGGTTCTGGACCATCTTGGCAACCTGGTTAAACACCAACAGTTAGTCTCATTGTGGCCACTACATCACCTCCCAACCCGGTCGCCTCCACATCACAGGCAGCTCTTCGCCCCCCCAACCTGTGTCCCTAGGACAGTGGCAACCGTCAGGTGCCCCCAAATCCAAGATCCCATGTCACAGCACATGAACCTCTGACAATTATGGTCCTGGAACCAGTGGGAAGGGACACCCTGTGGCAAGTGCACAGGGCTGTGGGATTAGGGTGTGTGGGCGATGCTGTCAGTCATCGGGGTGAGGCCACTGGGGGTCCTCCTTGCCATGACACCATCAGCCACATCTTGGGGGTCTATCAGGAGTCCCAAAGTGCGATGGGCCAGGTACTTTCTGAATGCCAGGAAATGAAGTGGCTTCAGAGGGAGTTTCATCGTAAAATGCATGAACAGTGGGAGGCTCACAATACCAACATGGCCTCTCTAACAGGGGTGCTGAGAGACATTACCACCACCCTGAGCAGGGATCGACAACAACACACTACCCCTTCCTTTGGTGCATCTACACGAGGCACTTCATCATTGCCAGCCACTGGAAGGGAGGTACTGACAGGAGAAGAACCCGTTCCAGACACCCCTGCCTCTGTAGCAGCAGACCCCCCCACCACGCAAGCGGGGCACCCAGCAAAGAATCCAGGCAGTGCAGATGGCAAGACACCTACCACTACCAGCAAGTGACCTCTTCCAAAATGACCTCCTTTGTGAGCCACACATTCACTCTGTTGACTGTCCTACAACCACCTTGCATTTCCAATGGGAGGAGTACCCTGGACTTTGGACTTCCAATTGTGTGGCATCTACTCCAATGATTTCATCCACCATGACTGAACACTTTACTTTTCTTTTCCATCATGCACCAATTTTATTTTATGCACAAAGTTTCAATAAATCCACTTATTGCAAAGTCATTGTCTGCTTGCTTCTGTTCCAAATTTTGCTATGTAGAGATGTAAGACCATGCGAAGCAAGTGAAGAAGGATCATGATACTAATGCAAGGAGGGATATGTTACATGTACAGTGTCCTGCTAAGGATTACCACCAACACACACACACACACATTGCAACAGTGTCCGGTTACACCAAGCATTTCATTGCACTGCACAGCACATATGCTGTTAAAATGCCTGGACTGTCATAGCCAAGAATGGCTGACTCATATTGAATCAAGGTACACATACTCCAGGCCACAGAAGGAAGAACTCTGTCAGACGTTGTCCTGTAGAATAGGCAAACAGACAAGTGGATGGTGTCACCATACAACTTTTCCTGACCACAAGCCAATCATTATCCAATGACCATGCATCTGGTGGTATGACACAAACATATGTCAGTGTTGTGGCACACGCACTGTGGCCTGCTATAACGAAACACATCTACAATACATACGGGTCATACAAGAAGAGTGTTCAGTCAATGTGAAGGGTGAATGCTTTGCTCTCAATTGATGACTACAGATTTCATGGCCACATGCTGGCACATATAATGCAATTAGCTCAACACAGCACACTAAAAAAGTACAATGTGCACTTCAGACCTTCCACCCAAACACTGTTCAAGCTGCCTTGGCACACGTCATATACATCCCAAATCTGTGACCTACATTACCTGGAACAATCCATGTCCACTTCCTATGTCACAACAGCATCAGATACCTGCCAATGTCTCAACTCCGAAATGCCCACATGAGGATGTCATGGTGAAGGTACCTGTCCAAAGACAAAACAAGGAGTATGGACTTGAAAACATACCTATTACACAAATCACATTGCAAGCATCTGGAAATGGAATAACATTGCAATGAGACCATCACAAACAAAGCAGCATCATCAAGGTGGGGATAGGTCGAAGGGTAACTCATCAAGCACCCTTTGGCTGTATATTGCACAGTATCAGCTCTCTAGTTGTTGCCAAAACACTTAACTACACGTGTAGCCACAGTACATTGTACAGTCACAGTCATGACATCACATGACATACTTACACTCATGAAAAGTAGCTGTTGGTGAGACCTTCCCGCAAGTCAGCTCCTTCCTCTTTACCGCTGTCTTCCTCAGTTGGCCTTTCAGGAGTCTCACCCGGTGGCACTGTAGGCTGCCCCTCCTTTGGGATGTATGGGATATTCCTCCACAGGACAATGTTGTGGAGCACGCAGCATGCCACAGTGATCTGACACACTTTTCCAGGTGAGTAGAGGAGGGATGCACCAGTCCGTTCAAGAGCTCCACCAGTCCGTTCAAGACAGTGGAATCTGTCTTTCAAGAGCCCAAAAGACGGCTCCACTACCGGCCTTGTTCTTCCCTGGGCTTTATTGAAGCGACTTCCCCTGGTGTAGTTGGATTCCTTTTGGTGTCAACAACCAAGGATGGTTTGGAAATGCAGAGTCTCCTGTTAAGAAGTGAGACATATGTGCAACGAGTCACTCACTTCACAATTGTAGCACCAGATATTGAACACACGCACTCAGAACACATGTGACTTACCAACCAGCCTGGACCTCTCTGGGTACAGTTGTGACATCAGCTGTGGTAGGGCGCTGTTCTGCATTATGAAGGTATCATGGGCTGAGCCAGGATAACAGGTACAAACCTGTAAAATGCAGAGATCCCCCAAACATACAATTTGTACACTGATGGAATGGAAGTCTTTTTGTTGCATTATACTTGTTCACAGGCCTGCGGTGGAATTAAGCCAACATGTGTGCCAACAATGGCTCCCACCACATGTGGAATGTGTGAAAAACCATAAAACTTGGCCTTCACATGTGCTAAGTCCTCATGTCAGGGAAACTGGATATAACTGTCCAGGTGTTTCAACATTGCTGAGAAGACATCCTTCAACGCCAGACTGAACATAGGTTGAGCCATGCCAGCTGATAGGGCCACTGTATGTTGGAAGGACCGTGTGGCCAGTAAGAGCAATACTGACATGACTTACACAATGGGAGGTATGCTAGTTGGATAACTAATAGCTGGCATCAGATCTGGCTCCAACTGACGACATAAGTCCACTATTGTTTGCATATTCAGATGGTAAAGAAGGATAATGTGGCATTATTCCAAGGCCTGAAGGTCTGGCGGTGGACGGTAGACAGGAGTTGTTGCTTCCTCCCTCTCTCTGGGTACCTATGTATGATTTATAACATTAGTCAGTGTGTCCACAGCAACATACATTAGGCATGGCAATGATATCATGTAACAAGGCATTTCTGATTGGATAGACAGCGTAACCAGTACACATCACAGCTGCAAATAACACAATGGTCACATGTGACCCCCATGGTTTTCCACACATGTTTCCACAAAGTGTACCTGGACCAAACTCAAACATGTGCAACACAATTGCCCCTAGAAATGTGACCCGACATCCCTACTGCCAAAATGACCATCGGCGGTGGTGGACTGTTCCCCACTGTTAAATGTCATCTGTGCCCTGCAACATACTACAATGGTTTTTGAGTAATAGGACCTACATGAAAAGACAGGAAAAGCATGTCTGTTTGGTCAAAAATACATTTCGGAAGTGTGACACAGTTTATAAAGCACAATACAGCATTTCAGCCCATCAAAATGGTGGCTGCCTGAACTACTCCACTGGACATGAGGAACTGCTGGCGACCGAGTGCCATTAGGATCTGTATGCTCAGCCTACAGAGACCAGGGCCTGTCACATGAATATCCCAGTATGGGACCTAGTCTAGGCTGTGGTAGAGTTGCTGTGGCTATGCAACTGTGACACTGTGCCCACTCCCTGTACCCCATCAGATCCTGTCAGGTGGCAAACATGAGGCTCTGGTGGCAAATCCTGCCCAGAAGGCTTCATTCCTTTGAGTATATTAGGAATGTGTACAGTGGTAGTCATGAATCCAAGCCATACATGCACTTAGCATCATTGTCAATCTGTGTCTCTGACTCTTGACAGGTCCCTTACTCCCACAGCTCTGTTCCCATAGGTCATATTTGTCCTGTACAGGCTTATTGCACAAATGACAGTCCAACGGTGCAGATAGTGTGTTGATTCCTTGGAGACCATGATATGTGACTCAGTAGCTTGGTCTCATAGTAGTAACTGTACGACGCATGGCTTTGTTTGTTGGATGCCATTGCTGAAGGATGGACAAATATGTCCAAAGTAGTGTTCTGTGGTACAGGTAGTGGCATGAGTCCACCTGAAGTGGCAGGAGTCTGCATTTGTTATTCCACATGTCCACACATTCACAGGGAAGACACTTTTTGTACCCAACATACCTATCCCTTCATTGTTAATCATGTCTAATGTTTGAGTTTGTACTCTGGCAGTTGCCTGTAGGGACTGTATTGAGTGAGTCATTCTCACAGAGTGTGAATGTGTTGGTCCATTCATGCCTAAGGAGTTCACACTTCAGAAGCCACACATATGCGATTTGTTTCATTGTGGCTCACATCACAGTATAGGTTGCTAGAGCATAGCTACCTGATGTCAGTAAGCTTGCTTAGTCATTGTAGGCCCTGAGAAGGGTAGTGAGTTAGTCTGCAGATGGAAAATGTATGTTTGTAGTCATGTCCCTGCACTTATTGGCTTTTCTGTGTCACACTTGGGGAGTATTGACAAATAGGAAATTCCTAGCTTGATGTTACTGACATGTATGTGACTCAATCATTTGTGATGAAACTTGTGATCATGATCTCTTGATTTGTCTTTTGCCACCATGCAGGTCAATGCCCACCAAAAGAAGGGATTGTGGAGAGCCATCACCAAGTGCAGACCCTGGGAGTCCATAGCTAGCAGAGTGCCCACTGCAGGAAATGGTGGGAGGACCTGAGATGCTGGGCATAGAAAATCACAGAGGCTCAGCGGGGGATGTCCTGTCAACGTGGGTGGGGTGCTCGTCAGACCATGACCCCCTAATGTCCCGCCTTCTGGTGGTGGCCTATCCAGAGCTTGATGGGCGTTTCAGGGCATCCCCCTCCACCTCCCTTTTCGCACTCCAAATCCCTCCTTACCCTACCTACCCAAAACACACAGACAGATCTACATGCATCCACATCAACACACAAGAGCAGCACACACAGACACAAGCACCACAAAACACTGGTACGCATGCAAACAACAAACACCCACAGACACAACAACAGTCACCACTTCCCCAGACACCCCCAGCATTACACACACAATATCAAACATACCTACAGGCACCACCACAACAGTCAGTGACATTCCACCACACCCAGCATACCCACGGACACCACCCCAACAGACACCAGACATCCACCACAAGCACGATACCCGCAGCCACCATGCAAACAGACACACATATATCCACCACATCCAGCATTCCCACAATCACCACCCCAACAGACACACACACATCCACATCTCCAGCACCTCCACTTCCCAAAACCACAAGACACACAAACACACTCACTCACCCACCCAACATACACCTACCAAACACAAGCATACCTCCCAGACGTACACACCTGTGACATCCACACCTACTCAGCAGACAACCATTCCCTCGACATCCAAATCCCCACCCTCTTCTGCTGATGTCCCTGTGTCCCTAAGAAAGTTTTTATGTTTGACCTTAACCTTTGCCCTGTTCCCTCCACCCGGTCCCCAACCCAAGAGGCCTCCACCCACCTCCCAGCCCCTCCCTTTCACCTCCAAGGCCACCCCAGCCCCCCTGCAAACACCCATACCTTCCCCTCAAGAAGAAGCCCACCACTCCCAAAAAGAAGACCACCCCTCCCAAACCCAAGACCAATCCCCCCTCCCTAATCAGACCTCTCCTCCCAAGGATGATCCCTGAGGTGCCTGCCTGTCCACTTGATGTCCCTTCCTGTGGAGGTTCCCTGGCAGTTATGAGTCAAGTGAGGGCACAATGATGTGCCTGTGCACCCAACTATGGACTGGCCTATGGGCTTGGACTTTGAAAATGTTCAATTTAATAAACCCAAAGAACTGCTTTTTTGGGTATACATTTGTCCTGTAATGTATTTTCTACGTTTATGTTGTTCCTGAGTGGCTAGTGTTGTGTGCCTACAGTAGTGTGTGTTTCAGCCTGCTTGCTGATTCATTTGCTGTTGTTTGCAGTATCCGACTTTGTGGGCAGTGCTGGTGTCCCCCAAGACAAGGGTATATGTTGAGTGCATGGATATGTGGGTGTAAATGCATTGGTGGTGTCATGGCATTGTGTACTGTTTGGTATGGTATTTCATCTTATGTTGCCAATGTGAGTATGTTTGGTGTTCGATTTGTCACCCTGATATGGATTGCGTATTAATCCAAAATGTATCAGCTTGACTTTTGTTAGTGCAAACATGGAGCATGTTGAATTGTGCTACCTTTGTTTGCATTTGCCTGAGCATGTGTCCATTTAGGTGTGTGTACCTTGCAGCTAGTTCATGTATATATATGTCCCATGCAGCTGGAGTGCTTTGTATGTGCTTTGTTGACTTGCACTCCCACATTGTGCAGATAAGCATGTCATTTGGGTCTAATATTGTTTGTCCAGAGATACCTGAAGGGCCAGTTCCTGTGCACTAGTTGTTTTATGGGCAGTTGCAGGGTGATATGTGTCCCAGTGTAGATTCCTTCCCTTGGGGTTCCTGCTGACCCCATCCCTAATGTGCAGGTATTGTTTGAATAGTGATCTTTGTACATTTGTGTCTCTGACTATTGGGCATCCCATTGTCCTTCGATTGTGTTGCAATGTGTGTGATGGGTGTGCCTATTGCAGGTCTGTTTAATGATAGTGGTGTTTGTGTTCCATGCCACATCCATAGATATGTGTGTTGAATGTGATGACTGTCCATGGCATGTTTGCGATGAAAGTGTGTGAGTTGTATTTGTAGCTGTGATGTTGGTGTGTTGTTGGTGTTGTGTGAGACAATGTTGTGGACTTCACTGTCCCTGTGCCTGAGATGAGTAGACATGTGTTTTTCTGCAGTGTTGCATTGCAGTGTGGTGGCCTGCCCAAAGGGGGCATATTGTGACTGTGAATGTGTCATTCTTTGTGTACAATTCCGACCCGGGACACAATGAGACATGTGCTTGGTGCCCGTTGAGTGACCACCATCTCAAGTGGATGACGGCGCAATGATCTGTTGGTGCAGTTAATATCACAGGTGGGTGTGTGTGTACTTATGGTCGGTTGCACCCATGGCGGCGTTGATTTTGTGCACCTTTCATGATCATCATCAGCAGCAGGACATGTGTGATGGGCTCCATAGCGGCACCGGATGTTTAAGGCTGCCTGCAGGTGAGTGTCTCCCTTTGTAGTCCTCGTTTCTGCCTTCTGAGACGTGGTGGTTGGACCGCCACGGTCACATTGGTGGTGTGCAACCTCATAATGTGTCCAGCAGGAACACTGTCTCTGCCGGCCTCTTTGTGCTGCCTCCTGACTGTGGCAGTCTATGCTGCCTGGTGGTGCCGGCGGGACCACTGCGGTCTTTGTGTTCCATTGGCCAGCATGACTCATAACCTGGCAGTCCGACCGCCAACCCAACAGCGGTCAGGCTGCAAATGCGACTATGGCAATCCACGGACAGACAATAAATCCCTATTCATGGAGGGAACGGTGAAGGTGCATCCTAAAACTGGTACGTGAGTAAAGGAAGAACTTTCTGTGGGGAACAATATATCCCAAAACAAAATAAAATGATGGACGGAGTGTTAAAACTTTGCAAACACTCACCCCAAGTCACAGATCTGGGATTAATCCATCGTTATTTTGCTTGCCACGTCACCCCAATTTGGACCCAGCCATATGCAAATCAGTCTTGACTATTTCCCATGGGAACAGTAAAGGCCGAACTGTCAGGCCTGGTTCTCCCTGGACAGGAAACAAGCATCCTAGGACTGGTTTCAGGGTATCACCCTTCATCAGCCAGGCTAGCTTGAATCCAGTGGCACAGCGAGCAAGGGACACACATCTGGGCATACCCTAGCCACTTAGGGCGCACAAGGCAACTTCACAAAACAAAAATAAATGATGGATGGAGTGTTGACATTTTTCAAACACTCACCCCCAGTCACAAATCTGGGTTTAACCCATCGTTATTTTGCTTGCCACTGGATTCAAGCTAGCGCGGCTGATAACCCTATTCCAATAGGGAACAGGGTCAAGACTGATTTGCATATGGCTGGGTCCAAACTGGGGTGGCGAGCGAAATACCAATGGATTAAACCCAGACTTGTGACTGGGAATGAGTGTTTGAAAAGTTTCAACATTCCATCCATCAGTTTATTTTGTTTTGTGAATATATCTCTCCTAGAGCAAAAAAAGTTAGCAATGCCAAATTCACTTCATGCACAGATGCACACGATTAACAATTGGGTAGCATAACATTTTACACACAACAGTACTCCTGGAAAGCTCTGACTGTCACATCTACACAGAAGTATTTTTGGCATTCTTTGAGAATTATACAGATTTGCAACCCTACACCAAAAAGCACATGTAAATTTCCATATGTGATACACATTTTTGTAACTCTGGCCTGCAGTGGGCATGTGCACAGTGCAGGTACATTTGAGCCCAAACCCTAGGTGTTATCCTTGTCTGATCACTGCAGCAGAATTTCCATAGTAGTGCTACTTTATCAAAACATAAACGTAACGTGGTTTTCTTGTATCTTTTTCTCCATAAAGTACAGGATTAAGCAAACCATTTTCCCAAGTACACAAAGTATGGACCCTCAGGAAAAAGTGGTATGCCTCGAATTGTGCACTGTGTAGTTTTGTGGGAAAGTGTATTTTTCATTAGCTGTTACACAAGCAGACACACATGCATTCACGTGCCCGCACATACACACAGACAGCCACACATACGCATGCAAGCACAGCCACACATACACATGTGCACGCACGCACACACACACAGGGGATACTAATCAGTATGTAACGTACACTACAGTCTGGATCTCTGGTTTCCTGAGACCAAACTGACCTGACATTACTGTAAAATAGGGATTAAAGATTAAAAGATTAAACAATTTTGTATCCAGAGTTATGAGTTTGATTTGAATTGCTTTAATTTATATTCTGCTGACTCAGTCTCAACAGCCTGAAGTTGGACAGGGCAATTTATTTGAAAAGGGTTGTATTTTAGCTGATAGCCCAGGCACAGTAGTAACAGGACAGACATAAAAGCTAGTAATGTAATTTAACTTATTTTTTGAGTGGCATCTGATCACCAATTACTTTGTGGATAGAGCCTTGGTGCAGAGGTTGTCTATGATTCTGTCAGGACTGGAGGCTTTGATTGCGCTTCTCTTTCTTTACTGGCAAAACCACAACAGCCAATCAAAACATGTATAAAGTAGTTTACAAATCCCTATGAGTATCAAAACACTACCTCTTTAAACACGTCCTCCCCAGTCCACCAGTCATAGCCTCTCGGTGTCCCCAAAAGCAAGACACACCATCTTGCTGCCTTTGCTTGCTGCATTTCTTTGCTTCTCGGAAGTCAAGTTAAGTACCTCTTGATTTTGTACCTATCACTCTGGCGGTATTGTTTGTTTGTTTGTTAATTTATGCATTAACTCATGAAATGCTTTATTGAGGATTTGCTTTATGAAGTACTTTCACTGCTTCTATTTTAATTGTTGCTGGGATTATTGAGCATCCTGTGTCTTCCACGTGGAATCCGTGCGGTGTCCTCTCTCTCCTCATCACCCCCTTTTGCTACACAGACTCCTCTGATGTCTACCGCGAGCTTGCTTTGGGCGGCTGGCTCAGTTTGGAATTTCCCCCTTTGGGCTCGAGGCCTGCACGCGTGTAGCCGATTGGGCTCAACACGCAGTACTGTTATGCTTTTAATTTTCACCTGCTCCTCTCTCGAGATTCCACAGCAGTTGAGAGTGGCGGCAATTGCCAACTCGAAGCTGTAACAACAGGAGGTCCGCCTTCCCCCACATCATCTGGGATTTTCTTACTCCACACTCCTGCCACATTCTCCCTTCCCTACTCCTGGAATAACTTTGAGCCTTTAGTTGCAGTTGCAATAATTTTAAGGACCTGTGGCTAAGCCAGTCACTTATGCCCCTCCCTGCAAGGCCTTTGGGGCTGCTATAATTCTGGTACAAGCTGTGCCTGAGGAACTATCCCTACTTCTAAATGTTGTTGGGGGTTAGTTGACCCCTCTTGGTTCTTCCAGTGTCTGCAGCTGGGGAATTATCCATTATGCCTGACTGTGAGCCCTGTGACTACGAACACTTTTGAAGGGGAATATTATTTTAATGATGGTCTTGTGGAGACTATTGACTTATTTGTTCACAGTTCCGTCAATAAGGCGATGACTTCGGCTCTTCGTCTCATTACTGATCAATTGGAGGATTTGGCCAAAAAGAAGAAGAAAGTGACATCGAGCCCCTCCACTGCCACTCTGGGGAGTTCATCTACTCCCTAAGAAAATCCTGCCAAACTGCAGAACTGGCCTCCAGCGGATGTTCTGGTTCAACTCTACAAGGACTGGCAGGATGATCATCTATCTATACAGTGTCTGTCAGCCTTCCCAGCCCCCTCCCCAGAAACATGCCCAGGGTAATTCGTACCTCCTCTCACTCTGATCCCCTTGAACATCCTAAGAAGAAGAAAATGACATTCTGTGACCTTCCCAAAGTGCAACCCAGGGCCCTGTGGCTCTAACCCTTTCCTGTTTGCACACAAAGCTATTGTCCACCCAAGGTCCTCTGACTATTCTCATGCCCCGGCTGTGGTGGAGTACATTCCCCATTTTCTTGGACAACGTTTTGACAAAGAGTTGTGTAATAGGTTGTGTGCCGAATGCCCCAGATCTAATCTCCCAGGCAAGACGGCCTGTATCTATGACAAAGACTCCAGCATGCTAACTTTTTTGAAGCAATATGCCAGGGACCCCAAAAAGGTCATTGGCAGGGCATGGAAAGTGTGCTAGAAGAAACTTCAAGACCTCTCTGGTCCCTTGGCAAAAAGTTTAGAGGAGGCTCTTGTGGTGCAGGAAACTGACTCCGTGATAGATCAGGAGGTTCTGGCAGGCTGGCCACAAAGGGAGGTATGCCTCCTTGAAAAAGTCAACAGAGCGATCTCTTCGGAATGCAGAAAATTCCCGATTATGCGCATCGACCCGAAATTGGTAGACTTGGCCACATCTGATGCTGGTCCAAATGCCAAATGCCTCCTCTTTGGGGAGCAGGTTGTCAAGGACATTGGCAGGTTTATTAACATCAAAGAAAACGAACAGTGGCTGTGTAAAAGTGGTGCGCACTTCCAAAGTGTACGCTAAGTATTATGTACAAGAACAATATAGGAGTGTCCAAAGTAATAATCATTAACACCTTCATGGCCCTTGACAAAGCTCATGTGTCTGTCAAGAAAGTCTACCAAGCAAACCTTTTAGCCAGGGCTGGGTGAAGCAGGGGCCATTTGCCAGGCCAAGGATCAGTTCATGGCTCTCTTCAGGAATAAGGTTTTCCCAGGAGAGGAGGCTGGCAGGACAGTACCAGAGGAGCAGAGCAGATCCTACAGAAGGTCCTTCCAGACTCCCCCATCTTCTTATTTCTCCTGTAAGCATTAATCCTTTATCTCATGTGTGCTTAGGCAGCAGGACTCAACTGTTTGTTCATAAGTGGTGGCAAATCACCCACGACCATTGTGTTCCAGAGACGGTTATGGAGTTTCATTTAGAGCTTGTAGGTCCCCCCACAACAGGCCCCCTTAACATCTCCTTTTTTCCCAACAAGAAATTACCTACGTAGATTCAAAGATTCATGAACTTCTTCACAAAGGAGCAATTTTCCATTCTTTTATTATTCAAAAACTCTCTCCTCAGAGGAACAATTGTTGCATCTTGCTGTGGATGGACAGGTCTCGACATTCAGGTATATCAACAAATTTGGGGGCATCAAGTCCAAGTTGTTGGCGGAAATCGCCAAGGATTTTTAGCTCTTCTGTCTGAAACATCGGATTTCAGTTATTTTAGGGTAGAACAAAATAGTCACGGACTGGAACTCCAGGTTCTTGACCGATGTGAGTGACTGGAGGTTGAATCCTCATACGTTTCAGCAGATTAAGACTCTTCCCAGTCCTTGTGTGATTGACCTGTTTGCACCCTGAGTGAATTACCAACTTCCAGTATTCTTCAGTTAAAGGCCAGATCCCTTGGCAAGAGCCACACATGTATCTCCAAAGGACTGGTGCAAGGAGCTGCTTTACGCCTTTCCCTCTTTTGTCATGATTGAGAGAGTGGTGGTGCAAGTGAAGGGGTGGGGAGCAACAGTAGTCTTGATAACCACGATTTGGAAGTACCAACAATGTTTCTCAGTTCTTCTTTAGATATCAGTAGCTCTCCTGTTGCTCTTCCTAAGTTTCCGGAAATCCTGCAGTATCCATAGAGAGACCTTCATCCTCTGGCATTCCAGCACCGTCTATCAATCATGTCGTGGAAGGATTCTGGCAAAGTTGCTTTGTATCAGGAATGTCAAGACAGACTAGTACTTACTTCCAACAAGTCTAGGCCCCCTCCACTCACAAGCAATACAAGGCCACTTGGAGGAACTGCTTTGGTTGGTTGTAGAATGGGATTTGGATCCCATCATGAATATTATGGCTGAGCGAGCTGGGGGTGGCTTGTGTTACAGGTCAGTAAACAATTTTCAATCAGGTATCTCAGTATTCCCAAATTGGTGATAAACCAGTTGAGGCTCATCCAATTGTCTGCAAATTGCTCAAAGGTAGTAGAGTTTCTAATCCTCACAAGCCCCGTTATGAGCATTTATGGGATGTCAGTTTGGTGCTAAGGTTGTTTCAGAGGTGGCCTGACGATTAGGTTTTGTCTATGAAGCAACTGTCGTCTAAGCTTGCTATGTTGCTTTGTCTGGTTTATTGTCAGCGAGGTTCGGACATCTGTGCACTGGACTTAGCAGGTAGAGTATTCTCTCTGAAGGGAATTTCTTTTGCTATATCTAGATGTACAAAACAATTTTCAAAGTCCATTGATTATCCAGCTTTTCCTCATGATAAAAAGTTATGTGTGGTAAGATGTTTACAAACTTATGAGAACTATACTAGATCCTCACGTGCTAATCAGATTGGTCAACATTTGATTGTTTTACAAAAGCATTTTAAACCTGTCGCAACCACAATTTTGGCGCGGTGGGTCAGATGGATTCTGGCCAAGGCAGATAATAATGTTAGCAGGGTTGGTGCACATTCTGCTGGGGAGTCATGGCCTCTAAGCCTCTCTATTTGGGTTCCACATTGGAAGACATTCTGAGGGCAGCTGACTAGTCCTCAAATTCAATGTTTATGCAATTCTATTATAAGCAAGTTGTTCATATGTCAAATTTGGTTGTTGGTCAGTTGTAAACTACCATAATCAGAGCCTCTGGTCCTGACACAGAATAAAAATGTTCTAGCTTTTGCGACAAGAATTTTCCATTAAATTAAGGACACAGAGGTGAGTGTTATCCCAACCTTTGATGATGGTGGATAGCATACTATAGTATTGTATTGATGGCTTGTTTACACGTACTGTTAGTATTTGTGTACTGTTTGAACTTTCCCACCCTGATTGTCAGCATACTGTAGGCTTTGGTTTACTTTTTTTCTTGTTGCAGGTTTGAAGCAGAAGCAGGAGTTAACCCTTTTGGTGTCCTACCGCTTGAGATGCAATGTGGAAGGAGGAGTGAACCTTGTTAGTCTCCTGCCACTTGAGGTCTGTGGCCGATATTGGAATTGCTGTTTGCCTTCATCCTTGCTGGTGGCTGGACTTGCCTCACAAATTAAGAGGGTGGCTGGAGGGGCCTCACAAAGAAAGAGGCAGCAAGATGGTGTTTTCTCAGTTTTGAGGAAATGGAGAGGCTATGATTGGTAGACAGGGGAGAACATTTTGAAAGGAGGGTTGTTTTGATACTCATGGTGTTAGAAAAGGGGTCTTTGGTTGGCAGTGAGGTTACCCCTTGTCCAAGCAAGTACCCTCACTCTAGTCAGGGTAAGTCACACATAATCCAAATTATCCTGTGCCCACCCTCTGGTAGCTTGGCACTGAGCAGTCAGGCTTAACGTAGAAGGCAATGTGTAAAGTATTTGTGCAGTAAATCATGCAAGAACACAGTATAGCACCACAAAAACACCCCACACAGTGTTTAGAAAAATATATAATATTTATCTGATTAAATGCAGGTCAAAACGATTAAGATGCAATAAGTATATGTTGAGATATCACTGTAAAAGTGATATAAAGTGTCTTTTAGTCTTTTAAAGGCAAAAAAATGTCTCTTTCAAGCACAGAGTACCTGGTTTGCGTTCAAAATCCCTGCAGAGAACCGCAGAGGAGGAGATGCATGGAAAACAAGGAGGTGTGCGTCAATTTCTCGGACCGCACACGTCAATACATCATTTAGTTTTACCACAGGGACGGCTGTGCATCGATTTCCAGCGCTCAGTCATGGACCATCTTCAGGTTGCAGGGTTATCGGACCCCCAGAGATGATGCGTGGATTTCCGGTGCTGACAGGATGAAGTCACAGGGGCTGCGTTGATCCGGTGGGCGTTGCGTGGAAATTTCTACTGCACGGCTGGCGCTGCGTCAATTCTTCTCTGCGTCGATTCTTCTCTGCGTCGTTCCTGCTTGGCTGTGCGTCGATCCAGTGGGCAGTGCATCAAATTTGAGGGTGCTATGCTGGCGTTGTGTCAATCTTCTTATTGCGAAATCGGGCTGCGTCATTCCAGTTTGGCATGCAGTGAATTTTTCACTGCTTTGCGGGTTGTGCGTCGTTTGTGGCAGGCTGTGTGTCGATTTTCGCTGCACAAGGAGTCCTTCTTACAAAGATGAAGTATTTTTGATCCTGAGACTTCAGGGAACAGGAGGCATGCTCTATCCAAGCCCTTGGAGAGCACTTCTCAGCACAGCCTGAGAGCAGCGAGGCAGCAGGGCAACAGCAAGGCAGCAGTCCTTCACAGAAAGCAGTCAGGTGAGTCCTTTGGGCAGCCAGGCAGTTCTTCTGGGCAGGCTGCAGGTTCTAATCAGGTTCTCGTCTCCAGGAAGTGTCTTGTCAGGTAGAGTGTATACCTCAGAAGTGTCTAAGTTGGTAGGGTCAGAGACCCTGCTTAAATACCCAAATGTGCCTTTGAAGTGGGGGAGACTTCAAAGAGTGGCTTAGAAGTGCACAAGGTCCCCTTTTAGTTCCATCCTGTCTGCCAGGGTCCCGGTAGGGGGTGTGGCAGTCCTTTGTGTGAGGGCAAGCTACTGTCCTTTGACATGTAAGTGTCAAGCCATCCACCCTCCCAGCCCAAGAAGACCCATTCAAAATCCAGATGAATGCAAGTGAGGCTGAGTATCCTGTGTTTGGGGCGTGTCTGAGTGAATGCACAAGGGAGCTGTCAACTAAACCTAGCCAGACGTGGATTGGAAGGCACAGAAGGATTTAAGTATAGAGAAATGCTCACTTTCTAAAAGTAACATTTCTAAAATAGTAATATAAAATCCAGCTTCACCATTAAGCAGGATTTTGTATCACCATTCTGGCCATACTACATATGACCTGGCTACTCTTTTCAGGTCAGGATCTACCACTCAAATAGTAGATGAGGGTAGCCCTAAGGCTATCCTATGAAAGGAGCAGGCCTCAAAACAGTGTAAAAATGAACACACATGTTCATGTCCTGCCTTTTACCTACATAGCACCCTGCCCTATGGGCTACCTAGGGCCTACCTTATGGGTGATTTATATGTAGAAAAAGGGGAGTTTAAGGCTTGGCAAGTACTTTTAAATGCCAAGTCAAAGTGGCAGCGAAACTGCACACACGGGCACTGCAGAGGCAGGCCTGTGACATGATTGGGGGCTACTTATGTGGGTTGCACAACCAGTGCTGCAGCCCACTAGTAGCATTTTATTTACAGGCCCTTGGCACATGTAGTGCACTTGGCTAGGGACGTACAAGTAAATTAAATAAGCCAAATGGGTATGAGCCAATGTCACAATGTTTTAAGGAGAGAGCATATGCACTTTAGCACTGATTAGCAGTGGTAAAATGTGCAGAGTCCTAAAGCCAGCAAAAATGAGGTCAGAAAAAGAGAAGGAGGAAGGCAAAAAGTCTGGGGGTGACCCTGCAGAACGCCATTTCTAACACATAGGAATTACATTTTATGTTTATAAATGTTTTGATTCGCTGCTTTGGTTTTGGCAGTAAAGAAAGAGAAGTGCAATCAAAGTCTCCGGTCCTCACACCAAGACGCTATCCACAAAATAATTGGTGATCATGTGCCATTCAAAAAATGCGTTACATTACATTAATAGTTTTTATGTCCATCCTGTTACTATTGTGCCTAGGATAGCAGCTAAAATGTAACTCTTTTAAAATAAATTGTTCCGTCCAACTTCTGGCTGCTGAGACCGAGTTAGCAAAATATGTATTATGCTGTGGTTTTGGCAGTAATGGCAGATAAGCTTAATCCTCACATTCATGCCCTTAATAGAATCGAAAATGTTTGTGAAAGCTAGAAAAAATGTTATTATGGGTTTAGCACACTGGAGCATAGGAGGCGGGATGGGGAGGAGGTCAGTAACATGGGAATCTACAATACAGGAGACAAAGACGGGAGAGGTGGTTTGATATAACTGTATTAGGAAATGCTCAGTCAGAGAAGTGCAAGTTGTTAGGCAGTGAAGTGTGTAAAAATGCATGTGTCTCGTGTTCCAGCTGACTCTTTAGTCTCAGCAGGGTGACGAACTCTCGGCTGAGTTGAAGCCAATGTACCTTTGTTGACCTTTAATGAGTTACAGATAATAAACCAAGCAGAAAAACCAAGTTGGAAGAAACGTTCAAAACCACAGTGCATGACAATATCTATATGCTTAAATTCCAACTCTAGGGTTGCAAGAAGGGATTTACACTGGCTTCAAGTCCTGACTTTAAATGGGATACAATATACAAGAAGCATTAGCAAAGCCAGGAGGTCTGGCTAGGATTAGCAAACAATTTGGCTTTGTCAAGGCTTGTTTATTTTTGTCATTGTTTTTACAAAACTTTATTGTTAGGGCCCTAAATAATTCAAAAATAAAAACATTGGCTAAAAGCAAAAATATGTTTTTTTGCCTCAGGAAGCACACATTCACATACTAGGCCTTGTCACTGAAGGGAACTACTTTGTGTGTGGATGTGTCCCCTATGAAAGGGCTGAATGCCATCACTCACAGTGAAGATAGCAATGGCTAACGTGGGAAACTCACTGTCACCTGCTCTACGGTGCAGTGAGTGGAAGCAAAATGAGAAGGACACACTAATAAACCAATAGGTGAAGAAGGATGGCTGAAGGCCCCTATAAGAATGTATACATACAAATAATTCTAGAGAAAATAAAAAGGTCTTCTCTAATGCCACTTTTAACGATGGTTGCTAGGCAGTGAGTTCCCGGTGGTTAAATCTGGATAATATGCCTTGTAATACTGCTGTAGCTTGGGTGCATGGCTTTCACACAGCTGTGTCTGGAGTCACTCAGATAAATTATTTATTCCATAGCAGGCCCAGCCATAGCCACAGCAGCATAAACTCAAACCTTCAAGTGTAATTTACTGCAAGGATAGTCCCAGCCACACCCCACAATATTCCATCATCGGCACATTCCCTGAGCATCCACACTCACCAGTCTGCAACATGTCCACTCAGTTCAAGCCTTCACAGACACACCAAGACAAACCATCCACTTTCCTTATACACAGTCATACTAAATCACATCAAATTACTGGCAATCCCTCCAAACGGACGTAAATAATGTGTAAATAACGCGTCTATACATAGTCAAATAAAAATGTGACAGTACCCCCATAACTTTATTGTTGCCATCAGGAATGGGACCAGTAGTGAGATCAGTGATCATGTATGAAACACGACCACAAATCTGTATTCACAGGTGTAATTATTCAGTTGCATATGTTTCAGGCAGTATGAAAAACTTGATATCAATATTGAAAACCATCATTGGGTTCCAGTTGTGCTATGACTCTGTACTACAATCAACAAGGCTTCTGTCCTTGAAACGATTGCAGCTTCATTTCACCACCATGATTTCAGTGTCTCTGTTGATCTCCGAGTTTGGGTGGGTCTGGACTGCTCACAAGTCTCTAATATGTGTGGGCCTTGTGAGTCAAATAAACCATTTTGTATGTCCCTGTGTTCCTGCGAGAGCTAGTGTAAGGGCATTAGCCATTAGGTCATTAGCCATTAGGGCATACTTGCTACTTAGAGTTGAAAGCCTCAGTAAAGGTACAAGAATTTTCGAATTTTCAGGTATAATGTCATTTTCCTTTTAGAGCGCTCCCCATGCCTTAATACAAAAGCTATTTCTCTTTATTTTCCCACTAATGTGTTGCTTTCGCGTAGAGGCACTTTAACTGCTGTACTTTATCTTATATGCGTGCAATAACAACACAAGCAAAAGGTAAAGAGCACAGTGCACTTTAATCTTTTTAATCCTCAACAAGTCATGTCTCCACACAGAAATCATCTAACTGGTCTTTCCAACTGCCAAAATCCCCCAACATTCTACAGCACTACGCAGTCGCAGGAGGAAGGGAGGACAAAGGAGAGGAATACAACCACAAGGAGGTAAACACAACAAACTGCATATATCACGTAAATATGACAACATGTTACTTCACAACACATCTTTGTCCTCTTCTCGGAGAATGTCAGTCTAACAAGTAGTCCTTGACTAACTTTAAAGACCTTTCCATATTACACAGATGTGGTGCAACTGACCCACTGGGGTTTGCACAAGGGTACTAGGAGAACGACTCGTACAATCACGAGATTGTGTCACACCTGGCATTAATAGGGTGGTAGTCTCTGAATTAGGATGTGATGAATCTAAAGTAGAACGTTCACAATCCTAAGAAGGATAGCAGGTTATCCTTATTCGTTGGTTGTGGTAATTGAACAATAAGATAAGCTAGGCCTATTTTGGGTACAACCCATCAGCACTTATGACATGACCCAAGTACTCCACCTCGTCCTTGAAAACTTTGCATTTATCCTTCTTCAGTGTTAAGCCACTTGCTTGGATGCATTTGAAAACTTCTTGTAACATGTCTAGATTGCTGTCCTGATCCTTGGAAAACACAAGCCTGTACTCCTTTCATTCCATGCAAACGTGTATTCATTATTTTCTGGACAATAGCAGAGGCAGAATTGAGGCCAATGGGCATAAGACAAAATCTATATACATTGCTGGGTTAGATAATAGAAGTGAGATTTCCAGAATCCTTGTGTTGTACAACTTGATGGTAAGCAGTGTTGAAGTCCAGTGTCAAAAATACCTTATCATTGCCTAAGAAAGCCACCATTTCATGTAAGTGAGGTAAAGGATGATTCTCAACCACCCTTGTTGGTTCAATTGCCGTTACCAGGTGCTGTATTATCAAATAACCATCTGCTTCAGCACCCAAGCAACTATTTAACAAAGCCTGTTTTATGCTGGGGACTACAATGCGTTCCATCAATGGCCACCAAAATGCATCTCAAAGCTCTTAATCCACTGACTCCAATGCTCCTTGGGTTGCCCAGGTAGTTCCATGAAGATAGCTGGCATAGACACATCATTCATGATACCAGCTGTATGCATAATAATTGAAGGATGAGGAGAGGCACTAGCGCTGATGCAGTAAAATTAGTGTTGATTTTAAAAATGAAAGCCGCCAATAGTATGTAGAGAAATAAAATTCATGAAGAGTGGAAAAACACAACATACAGCATTGATCAACTAGAAGGAGTTTTCATGTAAAACTACTGACAGCTGAAGGTACCCCATATTCCAGGAGGTGGTATGGAAACGCAGAGTGCCTGCAAATGCAGAAGAATAGTGTCTAGCACGGGCAGGAGAAACTTTCCCACCCTGAGGCATGGCGAGATGGTGGTAAGAGGCATCACTGGGAAAGAGTTCTGTCCAGGGCATGACAAAGCGAAGAGAAAGTGGAGCCTTCTGGAAGAGTCTTGTGGTGAAGCACAGGGCCTCTGGAGATACCGTACAACAAGCACTCCTCTGTGCTCTTTGGTTCCCCTAGGTGGTGGAGAGAGCCGTAGCGGTGGACTAGCAATAATACACTGGGGGCAGGGAAACAGAATGAGGGAAGTCCATTGATGATACAGCAGGGCAGCCCTGGGCCCAAAGTAACTCCCCATGCAAGCAGAACAGACACTGTTGGCCAATCCCCTGCTTGTTGCCAAAAGATGCCTACATTAACAACACAAGCTGAAGGTAAGGAGCACAACACACTTTAGTCTTCACCAAGACTCATCCCCACAGTGAACGCCTCTAACCGTTCTTCATAACTGCCAAAAACCTCAACACTCTAAGGTATGGCCACAGGAAGAAGGATTGACAAGGAAGACAGAAAGACCCCAACGAAATAAATACAGCAAACTGCATATATCATATAAATGAACCAACAGCATGTTAATTAACAATACCCAGTGTCAACATTACAAAGTGCCTGCTCTGCAAGGCCTTGCGCCATGCCTTTGGATCAGTTGCTACTTATTCAGCAGTTTTGGAGAAGCCCAGATATGTAGGATCAGAATAACATGGGGGATAGCGCCATCATGTACCCAGGTCTAGTGTGCATAGACCTACACCATTGGCGCTTCGTCAATAAACTTGTGGAGTTGAAAAATGGATACCTTTCTAAAACCCATTTGCTTCAATGGAAAGAAAGGAAGTAACTACAACCTCAAATTACTGACTACTGTATACAGAGATTGTAGCAGTACCCACTGACCTGGGGAAGATGAAGGCATCAGTACAAGTAGCTCTTTTTTAGGCCTGGACACAATTTTAATTACTCAATTTAATTATTCAAACTGAAGTAATTTTGGTTACTTTGTGTTACTCTTGTGATTTGCGATGCCTGAATATTGTGCCCGTTTCATAACTTGGAATAATATGGGGCAAAATGACTTAGCAACAGCACAAAGAGAGAACACAAGTGTCTGCTGCAGTCCCTTTTCTGATGCTTTTAGCGCTATTTTCTAAGCGCAAAATACATCCTTGGATTAATTTTGGAAGCAATGCTGCATTTTGAGCTAAGAAAATAATGCTAATCCACGTTTGTGTTCCTCGTGTAGTTCCACTTAATTTTGTGGAATTTTGCATTAATTTTATGTAATTGCGCTTCATCATATTACGACCACCCCTACTCTTTAATCCATTCTTCAACATTAGTCATAATTGTATGAATTTACAATTTTATGATATGATTTTAGATTGCTCCTCAGGTGCCTTTCATAGGGATAGATTGATCTGTGCATTGTCTTCTCACACTGTAATGCAGAGGCCATATTGCTCACAAAGGCTGATTAGTTTCTGAAAGGGTAAAGCAGGTTCATGGGATTCAGAAGGTAACACCACAGAAGCAGAAGTAGATGCTGACCAACTGGTCATTGAAGCACAATGGTGGTCATGTGATTGCATGGACATGAGGTGACTGTAAGCACAGGCAGGGAGGCAGAAAAAGCACGCGGAAGGAAACCTACAATGTAACAAGGCGTGCCGGACAAAGGGATGAGCCGATTTATGATAAGGGGTCCACCACTAGATAACGAAATCCCCTTGGGGATGATGCCCACAGATTATTTGTAACAATAAGCCATACATCAGATCTGTGACTTACACGTGCATTTAAGATACTGTCAGACTTGGCAGAGTAGATATTGGCCAACGAACAGGACTGGGAATATAGGGCAATTGTGATCGCACATGTACTCGGTTTTGAAATAATCGGATAAGAATAATGTAATTAAAAAGCAACAAGCAGAAATATTGGGTGCACACTGCCCAGCAAAGGGATAACCGGTTACCCAAATGATTTACGATCAGGAGCATTATAATGACTCTCGTTCCAAAGGTATAGAAGAGCAAGTGCTTGCTTAGGTGCCTAAAAAACTATCAATAACAAATTCCTCATCACATACAAAGTCCAAATGGCCAGATTTACAATAAACTGGAGCAGCGCGGTGCTGCGCCAAAATTAGCAGTGCCGCGCTGCACTAGTTTGGAAACGCAGGTATATGCCGTATTAACAAGAATATGGTGCACCCCGGTATTATCCCCTGCTCCGGCACTAAATGCGCTACCGAGCACCAACACAGCAACCCTGGTGCAAGGATGGCTGCTTTGCGGGGGAGATTGTTTTTTGTGCAAGAAGGGACACCTTCCTACACAAAAACTATCTTCAGTGGCGATTTGCTGTTTCTATGTGCACTGCAGAAACGGCAAAAAACAAGGAGAAATGAAACCATTTCTCCTCATTGAGCCATGCTAACGCCACCCCTGGGTGGCCTTAGTTTTTGGTGCTGCCTCAGGTTTATGAAATCTCATAAATCTGGGGCACTGTCAAAACGCAGTGGGTGTTGCTCTGTAACGCCCACAGCAACACCTATTGCACGCCCCTTCCACGCAAAGTGCTGTGTGTGACAGGGCCATATTTACAAGGTAGTGTTAAGCCACAAAAAGTGGCTTAACGCTGACTTGTAAATATGATGCAGTGCACAGCGCCACGGGAGCATCACAAAACGTGACGCTCCGGTGGCACCATAGGCTTGTAAATATGCCCCAAAGTCTTCACATGGACGTATTCGTGATACTCCTGCCAACACGTTTCGTCTAACAGGCAATCTGCCTTACGAGTCCCCAAAGGCTTAGAGTAGTGTTTAAGAACTGTGGAACAAATCTATTACTCTTTAATGACTGACTCACTTGTATAGTCCACTTCTTAGTCTGTATTGGGAAAGTGTAAATTACAGACATCTAAAGGCAGGAACCGATTCAATGTTCTCACTCATGTGGCTGCAACTTCGGCCGTTGGACAAAACACGTGTAGAACATGTAGACACTGGTGCAATTTCTACTAGTCCATCAATACACATGAGTTCATGGGTGGAGCGCATGTCGAAGTAAGCCCTAGAACTTTCCGGATCAGCTGCCCAGAGTAAATACCCATACTGTACGCTCTGTTCTCACTGATATAACTGCAGAAGAAACCAATCCTTTGCACATGTTAGTCACTGTGGCCTGTGAGATGGCACAAGGTGTTTGTAGCTCATTAAAGAACATGCAAGTTAAGGGAAACATCAGGAGACCTTAGCAACAATCCCGATCAATCTTCACTCTATGAATTACTCATTTGGTAAGAGCAATTATTTGTAACCTTTTTTGTTTAATGAATGGTCGCTCATTAACCCCTTTGCTGACGACTTCTTTCCTCTTCATTAGAGAGGTATCGCTTTTTGTTTGCATGACTGTATATCAAAATATCGAGTAAGAAATATTAAGGGGGCAAAATATCGATGTGTGAATACAGAGTACAGATTTATAGTGAAGGTAAGTAAATGTAAGTAGCTATAGATTTACGATTCTTCTTCACACCTATGTACAATGAAGCTATTTTTGTTGTCAACATGCATATATGTGGAGTTAAATATAGCAAACCCATACTTACCTTTATATACTTACCTTGTCAATATTTTGGTTGTCGATATCTTCGCCATGACATTTTGGCTCCACAATATTTCCTTGATATTCTGGTGAAAAACACTTGCACTCTTGAGCCAGGGTAAGTGGCATCTGAAACAATCCACCGCTTATGCTACCAAACCCTCCCACCTTTCTGAGTCTTACAGAAGGGGCTGGCTTTAGGGCAGTGCGTGCAGCTGCACCTTTGCTGACAGTGGGGGCATGGTATTTAGAAATAACCTATAGATTTAAAAGCATCTGTAGCTTTAACAGCATCTGCTGCAGAGTTCCTTGTTCAGGCAACAATAAAAATGTCAAGACAATGCTGGTGATTAAATTCCTGCTGGAGAGAAGTAGTTTTGTCTATTGGCAGTTTTGACATCATAAAGTAGTGCAGAGGGTTAATATGCGTGCTGCAAAGAACATGTACTATGCAGATCACAGACCGAATTTGTTTGTGGATAGCTCAGTGGGTTACTACTTTTGTCACAGAAATTATTTTGTAACTTGCAGTTGCAAGCTGCAATCCTAATATAGCACAATGACCTCATCAAAGAACTGCATGCACACTGCATACTATAGGTTAAAACAGTATTTTTTCCTCCAGTTTTTCATTATGCAACTGTTGCTAAAAAGTGTTGTTTTGGGTAGAAATACATTCCCAATAGTTAAGCTAACCCCAACCACTGTGGTACGTTTTAAATCCAGAGTTTGTGCCTCTCCAGACCAAACACTCTTAAAATATTTTGCCTGATAGTATAGCTGATATGTGATTCCTACAACTTGTAAGCCTTATTGTCTTATGTGCCATTTCCTACATACTGATTTACACATGTAGGATTCATTGTCTGTCTTTAATTTGTGTGTGATGTAAAGTGCTCTGACACCCTACACAGGTACAGGCAGCCCTGCCAAGTTCCCAAAGGTCCATGCATGATGTGCTGCTCTAGTTCAGTTTTTTCTTTGAATTCTGGGAATTGTAGGCTTGTTTTTGTCATTATAAAACCTGAGTAGAAGTCCCAGAATTCAAGGCAAATAAAGCGTACTGGAGAAGCACATCACGCATGGTCCTGGGAAACGTAGCAACTATGTACGAGTACGCTATAAACAAATGAAATACATGTGAGAGAGGGACTATAGAGAGATGAGGGGCACTGCTGGAGTGTAGTAGTGAGGGAATTCATGCTGAAGGAGGTCATGTGGGGGTGCCAAAAAAGACTGACGCCAGGCGCCACCAGCGCTAAAGTTGGCCTCTCTACAGCTCTAAACAGGTACATTTGTATGTTTAGCACACTTTCGGCATCACAATTATCATGTAAAAATACAAAACAAATATAAAACAAAATACATGAATAATATCAGCTTATGAAAGCTAAAGTAAACCTAGATATCTATTTCAACATGGTTGCATTTCAGGAAAAACTAAAAACATCCCCAAAAATACTAAAACTCTACTAAAAATCTGAGAAGTTCCTCAGCACTAGAAACAATATTGACACTACCAGTAAAGGGTGCTAGTCGTGTTTTGGTCATCATGGAGGACAAAGATGTATTGAAAAGCGATTCTAAAAGTCAAGTCTAGAAGGCATTAGAGACTCTTATTCTTGAAATGAGTAGCAATTCAAAAAAGAAGGTAAGTGTCATATCGACCACTGCATCCAGTGTGGAATATATTTCGAGAAGCTTGATGATCCACCTATCAACTGTCTCTCCATGACTGATGACAATATTGTGTGTTAGGTGATTTTCATACATGGGGAGAAAATAACAATAAATCACCGGATTTACAATTTTTTAAATGCAACGAATAATGTCGGACTGGTTACCAACTCAGTTGTTGGACTTGATATTTGCAAGTTAATTATTGTCAGTGCAACACACATCATGATGGTTACCTGGGCAGACCATTTAGGTATCTAGCTGATCCAGTATATTTTGGCAAATGTAGCTTGGCTCAGTGAGAAAATACTTTTTCTAACTGGAAGTCAGCTTCGGCCACCAAACCTAAATAGGGAGACCTAGCAAAAGGAAATGAACGTACGCTTATTGAACACAAATGCGCTTATGGTGGGAAGTGGAAATTCAGCTTATCTAATTATATACACTGCTGGAAACAGTTTTAGACGAGATAGCTCTTGTGGAGACAAATGTTCAGATCAAACATCTCCCAAGTGTAGATGGTTTACGGGACAGCTGTAAAAAAATGCGACTTACTAAACCTAAAACTACATAGCCTTAGGGGACAAGGCCTTGATAAAGGTATAATGAACAGTTCAGGAAATATAATGACCTAATCGGAATTGCATAGAAAAAACTTCACTACCAGAAAATCTTAGCTGTGAAGAATAACCTGAAATACCCAGTCCTGGCACTGAATTCTTCAGCATATTCTGGAGCCACCTGTAAAATAATGACTACTTCCTGGTCTGCGATTGATCCACTATGTAGGAGAAGGTGGGTAGTATAAGGAAAGAGTTAGTGAATTCACCTGATAATCTTAATGTAGACATGACAATACCTGACTGGGCTATTTTTTTTAAGCTTCTTAACTGATTAGATTGCCTAGGACTTTGAAAGAATTAAAAATAAACCTTTGGCTTTTCATTAGTTATTCAGCACTGCTTCATCCTCAAAACTATAAAAGAGGAAGTTGCATCCCTGAATATAGTGAGGACCTCTCTGAGCTCTGTGATTGGTCGTCCTCTTCTAAATTCTTCTTCTCTTAATGTTAATGGCCCAATGAACTTCCATCCCTTACCTTGCTAAAGTGCCACCACAGGATGTAACTCTGTACTCCACCAGCTATGGGCAACGACCTTGTTGTTCGGCCAGTAGTGAATGATCTATGTGTAATTATGGGTAGCAGTAGTGTCAGTGTAATCATTGGGTTGAGCCTAATAGACAACCCATTCTGTCTGGTTGCAAAAGATTTATTGTAAGCTTACAGTGGGCTTACAACATGATTATTGCTTAAAAGTTGATGGCTTTATTTGCCCTCTCATTTGCTTGCTTCCTATTTGATGACCTGCCTTCCTCTCTTTGGACCTGATGTAAGTCTTGGCGAGGGAAATACTCCATCACAAACGTGAGGGATATCCCGTCAGCCTTATTATGATCCCATGATATCCTATAGAGATCGCAATAAGGTGGACGGGTATTCCCTTCGCCATTACCTAAATCAGGCCGTTTGCGTTTTCCATCCTCTGCAGCATAGCCTCTTCATGATCCTTTTGATTGGTTGACTTCTGTCCACCACTGCTCACTTTTAAGGTACTACTTTTTTATTTTTCATTCAACACTCCAAGAGAGTAGGTGTTTGCTAGCTGCCGCCCTGTTAGGTTGCTTCGCCCCTCAAATATTATCACTCATCTGTACTGTGTTGCACCAAACTTCTCTCGGTTTGTCTGTAAAATTACAGCAAAAAGAATACTTTTACTGGGCTATAGCTGAAAGGAAGACTTCAAGGTTTTGTTTTTAATCTAATGCATTACACAAAGCACAAGCTTTGGTACACAAAGACCTGCTGGGTGAGGTGCCATCTTCTATACTCAGTTGGTGTTTGAGGCAGCATGACACTTCCTCTGGAGGCTCATAAATCTGCTCCCTAGGATAGTACAGAGAAGCAAGTGTCTGAGTGCCATGGAAAGTAAATTAGGCCTTGGCAAGCTTTTCCCTTTTTACCAGACACATCCTTATTCTTTTTTAATTCTGTTTAGAGTTTGCTGAGTGAAAAGTATTTGAAAAATAACCATGCCATTTATAAAAGTTTAAAACAATGAATTCACTGTGCAGTTTTGAGTTGTCATATGATTTGTGTTTACTTTTCTTCCAAAATTTAGAATTTTTTTTTTAGCTTTTTTTAGACAATACTGACAATACTTTACAGACAAACATTGACAAAGTCAACAGATCGGGCACACACATTATGGAGACATGCCTTACTGGCTTTGCCAATGCTTGTTTGTGTTAGACTTCTCAGCCTATGCTATTCCTTTCTATGGGGTTCTAGATTCTGGCTTGAGTCTCTTAGCTTGTGGAAAATATTGCTAGTAGACAGAAATATTGGAATTTTGGTTGTTAGTTGACTTTTTCAACTACCAGATAGGAGTGTCTGAAACAAAATCCTATGACGAAGGGCAGATTGAGAGCAATTTAGTGACACCAACACATGATGTCCTTAGATGCCCCTGACATGTCCTCTATCCTCAGATGATTTAAGTGGTAATATTCTTTGCAGGTTCTGCCCTGCAAGCTAGGTTGCAGATTCTTCTAGGTCTGATAGGAAAACACCTTAGTAACAATGGTTCAGTTTCCCACAAGTTCCTTGACGACATAGGCATGGGATGTTGGGGTGGCCTAAAGTCAGTAATAGGGTCGGGTTCCCTTCACTGCCTTCTGATATAGCTCTTTAAATTTATGGGTTTTTCGAGGGTGGATATTTGTATTGTACTACATCCAGAAGCCATAGAATCACAGGCATGTTTGGAGCCACCCCAAGATGATACACCCATGAAGAGTTTAGTTAACAGGACCTCTGAGGTTAGTAAGGTGGCTTTTAATGGAGAGCACAGAATGTCGACATCTGGTAAGGAAGCTGAGATCCCCGAAAGAGGTCCCATTTCCTGCCATACCCGGGTATACGGAGGAGAGAGATCAAATTAGGTATGTATTGACAAGGCATCCCATACTTTGGAAACCTTACGAGAGTGCAGTTAGTTTGCCTACTGAGGCCCTGATTAAGAGTATAAGTGATAATTATCACACATGATAAGTAATGATATCACATGAGGTATGTTATTTACAGAGTGCGATAAATACCACCTATTATGAGTTATTGTGGGATAGCATGCGGATTTTGGTGTATAACGCACCAAAGTCGGCATGATACGGTAAATGCAGTATGGCTTTCTCGTATTAAATTTTGGCAGGTTTAACCTGCAGAAACTTAATGAAGGTTGACGTATTTAATGCATTTAGTCATTATCAGATGCTTTAATATACCTAACAACTCATAATTCCAACCAGTGCATAAAAAGGGGTTTACGCATTGGTCGGAATTAACCGCTCCACTCATAATCAGGCACTTACCTTCAGGGAAAATACAAAGACAGGTGGACTCCATGAGAAAGAGACAAAGAGCACCACGCTCAAACAGAAGAATGCCAGAAATGCCATAGAAAGGCTAAAATGGAAGCTAGGGGGACCAAGGGCTTTGTAAGGGGAGTAGCACCTGGTGTCTGGGACCAGTAGCAGAAGGGACAAGGAGACACGGAGAGAGTAAAGAAAAATGAAAGGGAGCCGGAGGTGCTTGTCCCTATGAAAGCCAGGTTCTGTCCAGTTGTGATGGGTATATGGCGGGAGACAGGACCATTCTTGATGCAAGACCGTGTTCTTTGCAGAGGGATGGACTCAAGCCCTGCCTTGGTAGCATTTCAGGGCCAAAAAGAGGAGAAAGGGGACATGTGCCACATCTGGGAAGACTGATACTAGAATGTGAATTGAGATCAAAAAACCCTGCGAGGCAGGAAAACCAAGATTTCTGGAAGGATTATGAAGAGTATAACAAGGGCTGTGCCAATTAACAGTTGTTAAAAATGAAACAAATGAAACAAAATAACAGATTGTAATAATGGATTTGTGTTATGAATGAATTACATATCTGCATCACAATTAATTAAACCTTTGCATACCATTCGAACAGATTCAATCTCAGTGTCAACCATCCCAAAAGGCGTATTGGCAGACTTCTTTTTTCTACAGAGGCCTGTTCTTTTTCTCTGCTCTCTCAAGTTCCCTCTCCTCTCCTTCACTTTCCTTGCACTACAGCTGGAGTTTTTGTAACAAAGCTTTTAGGCCTTGTCTTCATCCCTGGACTAACCCTAGCTCTCAGCTTAAGATGCTTAAAACTAGTATCTGGTGTGGACTAGATAGTGGATAGTGAGAGTAGGGGATATATGTCATTTGAATGTAATAATATCAAGAGTCATTAGATAAGGCCATTTCATCATCAGTCACTTCATCAAGAGTACCATTACTTTGCAACATTGCTGGTAAGTTAAACAAGCATTGGCAAAGCCAACATGTCTCGCCTATACAAGAGGTATTGGCTTTGGCAATATGTTTTGCCATGTTGCACACCCGTGTGGCTGCTGCTCAGCATAGTTACAAGTTAGTGGCGTGGAGTCTCAGAGTGGAGTGGGAAAGTAGAGTGTCATAGAGTGGATTTGTGTGAATGTCAGAATGGAGTAGAAGGAGTTGAGTGTGGTAGAGTTGAGTAGAGGGGAGTAGAGTTTGGTGGTTTAGTGGCAGAGAGTGCCATAGAGTGGAGTGGGGTGAAATAGGGTGGAGTGGGTTGGAGTTGATTGAGGTAGTGGGGTGGTTTGGATTGGAGTAGAGTGGGATAGATTGGATTGGGGTAGTGTGGGGGATTTAAATGGGGTGAGGCAGATGGGATTGGGTTGGATTTGAGTTAGGTGGATTCGATTGGATTGGGGTGGGTTGTTTTGGATTGGCATGATAGGGCTCGGGCGGGGTAGATTGGAGTGGGGTGAGGTGATTATATTAGACTGGATTGGGGGTGGATTAAACCGGACTGGAGTGAAGTGGGGTGGATTGGACTGGAGTGGGGTGGATTAAACTGGAGTGGGGTGGGGTGGATTGAATTGGATTGAACTAGAGTGGGGTGGATTGGAGTGGGACGAGGTTTATTGGATTGGGTGGGCCGAATGGATTTGAGTGGGGAAGGCTGGGTGGATTGGAGTGGGGTGGGGTGGGCTGAACTGGGATGGGTTGGGGAAGACTGAATTGGAGTAGAGAGGGTGGATTGGAGTAGAGTGTGGTGGATTGGAGTGAGTGAAGTGGATAGAAATGTGGTGAGGTGGGTTGGATTGGGGTGTGGTAGACCGCAGTGGGATGAATTAAATTGGATTGGAGTGGGGTGAGGTGGATTGGATTTGGGGTGAATTGAGCTGAGGTGGATTGGAGTGGGGTTGATTGCATTGAGGTGGGTGGATTGGAGTGCAGTGAAGTGAATGGATTGAATTGGAGTTGGGTGGACTGTGGTGGGGTGATTGGATTGGGCCCAGGCAGATTGCAGTGGAGTGGAGTGGAGTTGGGTGGATTGGAGTGGAGTGCGGTGGAGTGCGGTGGATTGGAGTAGGATAGGCTGGCCGGATTGCATTGGAGTGCTGTGGACTGAACTGGGATGGGGTGGGGTGGATTGGGGTAAGGTGAGGAGGATTGGAGTGGAGTGGGTGGATGGGGATGGGGTGCTGTGGATTGAAATGGGGTGGGATGGGTTGGAGTGGATTGGGGTGGATTGGATTGGGGTGGGATGGGTTCGATTGCTTTGCGGCAGATTGGAGCCGGGTGGATTTGACTTGGGTGTATTGCATTGAGGTGTAATGGATTAGATTGGTGTGGGGTGAATTGGACTTGAGTGGGGTGGACTGAAGTGGGATGGACTGGAGTGGGGGTGATCAATTGGGTAGGCTGGAGTGGGGTGGATTTGATTGGGGTGTATCTGATTGGGTGGGATGGAGTGTAGTGGATTGGAGTGGGGTGTAATGGATTGAGTGGGGTGGATTGGATTGAGCAGGGTGGATAAGATTAAGTGTGGTGGATTGGACTGGGTTGGATTGGATGGGGTGGGTGGGTTGGATTGGATAGGGTTGGGGTAGATTGGAGTGGGTGGGGTGGATTGGAGTGGAGTGGATTGTGGTGGATTAGACTGGGGTGGGGTGGATTGGATTGGAGTGGGTTGGATTGGATTGGAGTGGGCTGAGGTGGATTGGATTGGAGTGAGGTGGATTGAATTGGATTAGATTGGAGTAGATGGATTGATTGGAGAGGGGTGTACTGGACTGAAGAAGATTGCGTAGATTAAGGGGTTTAGAGTGAGGTGTGAGTGAGGTGAGGTGAATTGGACTGGAGTAGGGTGGATTAATGTGGACTGGATTGGACTGGAGTCGGGTGGATACAAGTGGATTGTATTGGAGTAGGGTGGATTGGATTGGAGTGAGGTGGATTCGGTAGCGATGGACTTGATTGGAGTGGGGTGGATTGGAGTGGAGAAGGGTTGGTTGGAGTGGATTGGAGCAGGGTCAGTTGGATTGGAATGGGGAGGGAAGGATTGGATTAGAGTGGGGTGGGATGGATTGGAGTGGGGTGGGGTGGAATGGATTGGAATGAGGTGTGATGGAGTGGGGTGGGTTGGATTGTAGTAGGGTGGATCGGACTGGTGTGGGGTGGATTGGACTGCAGTGGAGAGGGGTAGATTAGACTGGAGTGGATTAGGGTGAGGTGCATTGGATTGGAGTGGGGTAAATTGGACTGGGCTGAATTGGGGTTAATTGGATTGGTGTGGGGTCGACTGTATTGTAGTGGGGAGGATTGGATGGTAGTGGGATGGACTTGAGTGGAGTGGGATGAATTGGGATGCAGTAGGGCGGACTGGATTGGGGTGGATTGTATTGGAGAGTATTGTTTTGCATTAGAGTGGGGCAGATTGGAGTTGGACAGACTGTAGGAAAGTACCCTCTTTTTGGCATGGTTTCCCCCACTTTTTGCCTGCTGTCAGTGTGCTTTGACTGTTTTTACTGGGATCCTTCTAACCAGGACCCCAGTGATTGTGCTCTCTCCCTCTAAATTTGGTTGCTCAGGATTTTGCACACCCCACAATTGGCATACTGGTGCCCCCATATAAGTTCCTAGTGTATGGTACTTAGGTATACAGGGCATTGGGGTACCAGGGGTTCCCCATGGGCTACAGCAGGTGTTGTGCCACCCATGGAAGTCCATGCAAAATGTGTCTGCAGGACTTCCTTTGCAGCTTGCATGAAAAGGTGCATGCACCCTTTCCTAAAGGTCACTGCACCTGGTCACTGTAAGTCACCCTTATGGTATGCCCTCCTAGCCCAGAGGGTAGAGTGCAGGTACCTCTGTGTGAGGGCACCTCTCCAGGAGTAGAGGTGCCCCTACAAATTCCAGCTACATTACATTAGACTTCTTAAGTGCAGGGAAGCCATTTTACCCATGTACCAGACACAGGTCACTACCTGTGTCCAGCTACATAATGGTAACTCTGATCCTGGGCATGTTTGGTATCAAACATGTTGCAATCATACCCCAATACTGTTGCCAGTATTGGTTGTATGATTCCATGCACTCTGGGGGGTCCTTAGAGGACGAACTCTGCTCCAGAACGAACTCTGTTCGAGAGGGAACAACGCTGAATTAATGGGTCGGCAACCCACAAGCTAGGGCTTATTGATGAACAAATGACTGCTCATTTTTCATGAACTAATCAACTCGACATGATGACACACCCAGGGTGCCCCAACATGACAGTTTATCAAACTTAAGTTAGGCATGTTATGTATAGTGTCCGTTCCTTACATCATCTACTTGCGGATAACACTGACAACGACTTTTTTCATTTTTGTAACAATGTCCGTTTATCCAGGTCAGAGTATTTCTCAATCAATATGCTTATCCGTCCTGGCACTCCCACTCACAAATAACAACTTATACTTTCAACACTCTTCCTACATTCTCCTCATGAGATATGCGTGAGGACCAGTTGATATACAAAAAAACCTTAGTTTTTTATGATTACCAGTACTTGTATGGACTACATACACAGACTTAATAAATGTAGCATATTGTATTGAGCAAAGGCAGCTGGCGGTCCAACAGTGGAACCGCTTTTCACGTGTAACAATGAGAAAGCCGTCTAACAATGGGCTGTTTTCGACATATGACAATGTAGTGCGGGTGGGTACCTAGCCCATATTAGTAATGATGAAAGGTCACAACAACGCACATGGGTACTTGTAATTTATCTGTTACTGTCAGGAAACACAGTCCCCTGTCTGCTCCCAGCAGAGCTACGGAGTGGGCGGCAGAGCGAGGTGGGTCGGGGCGGGTTGCGGCTGCCGGGTGGGAGGTCAAGCCATAGCTAATTTTATATGTATAGTCTTGTAAATGTGTGTGTGTGTGTGTGTGTTTATAGATATATATATATATATATATATATATATATATATATATATATATATATATATATATATATATATAAATACACACACATATATAGGCACACATTCACAAAGCTATGCAAAAAAACGGGACAGGCCAGATATAAAAGTGAGTGTAAAGTCGTTAGTCCTTCTTTTATGTCTGACCTGTCCCGGTTTTTGCTCCTCAAAATCTTGTCACCCTATAATGATGGGTCCTCCAACAGCATGCAGCGATTTCAGGGACCAATTGGGTTTTAAATGGGTGCCTATCCTTGACGAAGTAATTGGGATTACAGAAGAGGGGAATACTTAACATGGGGGCAATGATCGTTGGAGAAAACACAGATTTCTCCCCAACCCGTTTTTTCTCATAACATGAGCATGACAATAGAGTAAGCAAGCAACTAATCCTCTGTGGAGCAATTATTAAACCCCACAAAAAGTAGGATATGCTATGACTTGTATTACGTGTGAATACTTTATACTACAAACAATAAATATTAAAAGTAAGAGTACGAGGGATGTTGACAAGAAGCCCGCGTAACACATACGTCATAAATAGTGCATGAGAGTTTGTGAAACCACACTCATAGATGATGGAGGGCAATGATCAGTGCGTGCCACTCCAGCACAAGTAAAATAATTGTAATTTTAATTTTGTACTATTTAATTGCCAGAATTTTACCTGTCTTCTTTGCCTCTCTCCTGCTCTTATCATCATATAAAACTGAATAATTGAATTTGGTATGCATGCTTATGTAAGTGAAAATCACTGAAGCAGAAATACAGTAGTTAGTGCAGCATTAACCACATACTTAATAGAGAGGGATCAATGGGCATGTTCCTGACGAAAGCCAATTGACCTCTTTTGCATGGCTGGTTGAAACAGGTAGATCTACCAGTAGTGTAGCAAGGAGGCCATGGTCCCTGATTAAACCCAGATCTTTGTGACTGGGGGTAAATGTTTGCATTGTTCAGCATCCGTCCATCATCTGTTCTTTTGCCTTTGTCGCCCTAAGTGGGAAAGGTACGCCCAGGTGAGGGAGCCCTACTCACTGTCCCCCTAGATTCAAGTTAGCCTGGCTGTTGAAGGGTGATACCCTGAAACCGGTCCCAGGATGCTTTTTCCGGTCCAGGGAGGACCTGGCTTGGCAGTTTGGGCTGGACTTTTCCCTTGGGGAACAGGGTCAAGACTGATTTGCATATTGCTGGGTCCAAGCTGGGGTGGTAAAATAAATGATGGATTAAGCACAGATCTTTGTGACTGGGAGTGAATGTTTGCATTGTTCTGCATTCTGTCAATCATCTGTACTTTTTTCCTTTGTCACCCTAAGTGGGAAGGGTATGCCCTGACGTCGGTCCCGTGCTCACTGCACCACTGGATTCAAGCTAGCCAGGCTGATTAAGGGTTATACCCTGCAACTGGCCCCAAGATGCTCGTTTCCAGTCCAGGAAAGACCTACCATGGCAGATCGGGCTGGACTGTTCCATTGGGAAACAGGGTCAAGACTGATTTGCATATGGTTGGGTCCAAACTGGGGTGGTCAAAAAAATGATGGATTTAACACAGATCTTTGTGACTGGGAGTGAATGTTTGCATTGTTCAGCATTCCCTCAATCATCTGTACATTTTGCCATGGTCCCTGGTGCAAGCAGGGAAAATGACTGTTTATGCTGCTGTTGGAGTGGTAAAATACAGGAATCATCAGGGCACAATAGGCCACTCAGGGCTCTTGCCCTAGTGCACTGCATCTGCTGCACCACTGGTAGCTACACCTGTGAAACATAGATGTTTGAGTACAAAAAAAAAAAACAGTGACATTTAACATTGCTTAAAGATCAGGGAATAAAACAGATTTGTGTGGATACATGCAGGCAATTTTAATCATATAGGGTCTGAGAGACAACTAGCCATATAGTTTGTTGCATTTTCTCTTCGCGTGTTTTATGTATCAAAATATTGGAAGTGGAATGGAGAAAAGCCACTTTAAAAACCTTTGAACCAGCTTTGTATAGTTGGATGGAACATTACACAAGGTGGTGTAATAGCATATTTTTTGCCATTCTCTCGTAAAAACAAGAAGTGCTGGAATTATATGAGGTTACACAGCCGTAACAAAAATGTTGTCCAGATCTACAATGCACCCAATATCCTTTTCATTGTTAACCCCTTGGTCGCCACGGACGTAACGGTTACGTCCTTGGCTGCAGCACTCAGGCGCCAAGGACATAACCGTTACGTCCTGAGACCAGCTCATAGGGGAGCAATAGAGCCAGCCCCCCCACCCCACCAGGGCAAGGATGGAAGGAGAATTGCTTCCCCTTCCACCCCGACCCTCCTCATCTAATGACGTCAGCACGCGATTGTGCGCTGACATCATAATAGGGTACCGGTCGCGCTGGAAGCCATTTGCTCCCAGCACAACGAGGGAGAAGGAGGTGAGTTTCTTCTCCGGCTGTGGGAGGGATTGCTATAAAAGAGGCATCAGGAGAAAGGAAAGGGTTTTCCTTTCCCTCAATGTCTCTTTTAGCACTCCTGCTGCCCGATCGCAGCAACCTATGTGAAGAGTTTTACATTAACGTATTGACAGAGAAAGCATGGACCTGACGAAGGGTCTTTGTCAGCTGGCCCATCAGGTCCATGTACCAAATCTGATTAGCACATTTCATAGTGTTTACCTCGATAATCGAGGTCCTTGAAGTGGGTGGTCAGAGAGATGCACTGTGATGCCCTATAGAGTAGATATATAGGTGCAATATCTATATTTGCATGGGTACATTTGTCTTTTTTGAGAGAGCTGTCCAGCATAAGACAAGGATCTGTGTTTCCCTCAGAAGGAAGTTACAGAATAGATAGGGATATGATTCAGCATCCCTCACCGTGGATGGGGAACCCTGGTGATAAAAAGAGTTTTATATCTTCCAGGCTTTTGAGTGGGAGAAATGTGGGGGACAAAGATTTCTTTTTTGTATTTGGATGTTTGGTAAAAACAACATACAAGACCTAAGTCTTGGCACAATCATGATAATGTTTCATATCAAACTTGTTACACTAATATTACTCATTTTTAAGGGTACTCAAACTATCGACCATGGAAGAATGTAAGACTGAGGGCCATATTTATACTTTTTGACGCAAAACTGCGCTAACGCAGTTTTGCGTCAAAAGAATTAGCGCCGGCTAACGCCATTATGAAGCGCCATGCGGGCGCCATATTTATTCAATGACGTTAGCCCGAGTTAGCCTCCGGCGCTGCCTGGTGTGCGTGAAAAAAAATTACATACACCAGGCAGCGCCGGCTTAGGGGGATATGGAGCTTGGGCGCCAATAAAAATGGGGCAAGTCAGGCTGAGGCAAATTTTTCGCCTCAACCCGATTTGCGCCATTTTTTTCGACTCCCAACCCCCATTGAAATGACTCCTGTCTTAGCAAAGACAGAAGTCATGCCCCCTTGCCCAATGGCCATGCCCAGGGGACTTTTGTCCCCTGGGCATGGTCATTGGGCATAGTGGCATGTAGGGGGGCACAAATCAGGCCCCCCTATGCCACAAAAATCTTTAAAAAAAATACTTACCTGAACTTACCTTAATGTCCCTGGGATGGGTCCCTCCAGCCTTGGGTGTCCTCCTGGGGTGGGCAAGGGTGACAGGGGGGGGTCCCTGGGGGCATGGGAGGGCACCTCTGGGCTCCTTCCGAGCCCACAGGTCCCTTAACGCCTGCCCTGACCAGGCGCTAAAAAACAGCGCAAAAGCGGCTGGATGTCATTTTTTTTGACCCGCCGACTCCCGGGAGTGAATTTTGCCCGGGAGTGTAAATACGGCGCACATGCCTCGGAGTCAATTTTTTAGACGGGAACGCCTACCTTGCATATCATTAACGCAAAGTAGGTGTGCACGCTAAAAAATGACGCAAACTCCATGGACTTTGGTGCTAGACGCGTCTAACGTCAAAGTATAAATATAAGGAGTTAGTTTTGCGTCGGAATTGCGTCAAAAAAAACGACGCAATTCCGGCGCAAACAGAGTATAAATATGCCCCTGAGTGTTCTTGCCACGATTCATAATTATGAATTCCAGGACACTGCACTGGTCAGCAGCGAGAGTTCAGCTACTGAGCCATTCTAGAAGTCATTCTACCAGCTAACTATGCCATGTGTGTCCCATGTTTCTGGAAAGTGCCCCAGGGTGTATGCTAAATCTTTGGAGTGCATCATCCAGGCACGGGCTCGTGACTGAGCATGGATGGCATTTCAGCCAGTGTATCGGAATATATTTGCATGATAATGCATTTCACAGTTTGATAAACGGAACAGTGTATATTCACTTGATCGAATTAAAAACTATACGAGTAGTGTTTCAACCTCTCTTTCCACAGTTCCACCGACATGGCTGAATAGAGCTAGGTTTCTTTTCAGTGAATACACTCTAGAAAACATTGGGAACAAGATATTAAAGGGAGATTGTGGCACTCAAACAAAGAAGTACCTTGTTTAATTAGTAGAGCATAAAGTACCCGGAAATCCAAATGCAGTTTAAAAATCATGTGCACTTACAGCCCAGAGTTGCATTTTCTATCCAATTACAAAGTAAATATGGTACGAGGCCATAAACATAGAAACAGCTCAAATAAGATTATTATTTGGTTATGAAATAGGCAAACTGTTTAGAAGATATTTTCAAAATCTGCCAGTTTAAAATTATTTGGAGTTTTACAGAATTTAGACAACAACAGGGAAGCACTAAAAAAAACAAAAGAAAAAAAAAGTTTCGACCCCAGTGTGAAAGTTTGTGAGTTCGCATAACTAAATAACTAGCAGTGTCACCGGAAGGACATATGAGCTATCAGCTAAGTTGTAAACTTAAGGAGAAGTACGCTGAGATCCTGGTTTCCCCATTTTAACAATTTGTGCGATTTGGGCAAACGACTTTGTGGCTGTGTCTATATTATGTTATCTCATGATTCCTTGCCATCCATTATGCATAAATTACACATATTCTGGTGGTGAACTGAACAAAGGTGCAAGCAACACTGTGGTCAGTATTGTGGGAAGTGCACATATGTTGAATTTGCTATAAAGAAAATGCAATATTGTAATGAAAACTGCCAGTTGTGTACAAATGTGTGCATAGTTTGAAACAATCTGAAGGTGAAAATCTGTTGACTTTTTCGGCTGGCTGGTCAAGAATCGGAAGGGTCATCACAAGGATACGAAGAGGAAATTATAGTAAGTTGCCAAAATTCTAGTTCGCAAATATCAAAAGGCATGCTTCTAGGATTGCATAAAGTAAAGAATTGGACAGAATCAACACTGCAAGGAAGCAGGCGTGTACGCCCAGTGTTAAGGGATGCCTGCAGGATGTGACAAGTCACCCAATGTGATCAAGTACATGACTATTCAAAAAGGAAGCAGAACAAATCTCCTCAATGATGGCCTTCATAGTCAATTATGAATGTTTGGCAAACTAAAGATATGCATCCAGAAGCATTTAAAGGAGCAATCTGAAGTACATTGCACTTGCAATATGTATTTGTCAACCAGCTTGTGATGAAGGCGAACAATGATAATAAGAGGATGGGGAAAAAGTGTGCAAGTATCCTGAGGATGGGGTATTTATTCTCATAGCCCCTTACAGAAAATACCAAAATGTATCAAAAACACTCCCACTTGGAAAGAGCTGCGAGAGGCCAAATATGGAGCAGCAGTGACAAAGCCAATCATCCTGGCTTGCATTTTCAGGCTTGACCAAAAAAAATTAAAATTGACACTGCCCAACCTGTCTTATTAATGATTGTGTTGTTACCAGCAATGAATGTTGTGCTTTTGAAAGTAAGTGCTGGATATATAAACCAAGTCATGGAAGGATTTAAAGACCATTTTATCAGTGGTGTGGTTGTTCTCGCAAAGGAATTTATGAGACAGTTCCTGCCAAATAGGGCATTTTAAAGCTAAAAGGACAGTAACGATGGTCAACCGATTAAGATTTAGAATTATACCCCTTTGATTTTTCAGAAAGATAGAGCTAAACAGTGTATTTTCAAACATTTGCAGTCAGTGGCACAGCCCAGACTTTGATAATTTTAGAAAAGCAAATTAAATTTACAGATAATGTCATAAGGTAATTGGCCATTCTTTCCATTTCCCATATAAGTCTGATAGTCTAATTTTCTGAATCCAAACGCTTAGAATGGACAGTCTCACAGCTCATTAAATATTGGCCTATTTCATTCGTTTTGATTCAGAGCTACCTGCAAAATATTTGGACTTAAGTCCAAATGTTTGGAACATAGGGCCAGATTTACAAGGCCCTCGAGCCACTGGAGCATCACTTTTGTGGACGCTCTGGTGGCGCTGTGCAGTGAACCACATTTACAAAGCAGCACTAAGCTACTTTTTGTGGCTTAACGTCACATTGTAAATATGGGCCCCTCCGATGCAGTTTTCTGCAGCAGAGGGGCGTGCAATCGGTATGGCTGTGGGCATTCAACCGCAACACCCATTGCTTTTGACGTTCCCCCAGATTTACACGAAAGTGTAAATCTGTGGCAGCGCCAACAACTAACACCACCTGAGGGGTGGCGTTAGCATGGCACAACAAGGAGGAATAATATTATTCCTCCTTGTTTTTGCTTTTTCCATGTGTGCTGCACTCTGCATCACACATGGAAAAAGCAAAAGGCCATGAATGATTGTTTATGTGCAGCAAGGTGTCCCTTAGTAAATACGGCGCAACCCTGCATTTCTAAAGTGACGCAGCCCAGCGCTGCCAATTTTGGCACAGCACCGCGCTTCACCACTTTTTAGTAAATCTGGCCCATTGTGTTTAAAATGCATTGCTTTACACGAATATTTCATTAAAGAGCGTTAGTGAGGGGGATCAAACACTCCTGCATCCCTTGTTTGGAGGGACAGGCTTGCTCACTATAATGGTCAGAAAGTACAGTTTTGAGTTAGGGTTTTCACCTTGCTCTGTGCTGTCAGGAGATCAAGTCTCCACTCCTTGCCTTTACTTTTTTACAAATCACTGATATCCAGTGCATAAGTCCAATTGAGGTGCATAAAAGAAAAGCAAGACTACAACTCCCAGAACACATGAGGTTGCCAAATGAAAGGGCAGGATTAGAAACACAGTGATCTGATAATGCAGTGCAAAATGGCAACCCCTTTTTGAAGATGGTATGATTCACTTTAGTCAGGTTGTGACTTGGTGCTCTGACCCACCATGGCAGTTTTCCATTATGATGATAGTATTATTTGCCTGTGTTAATGTTGGTGTTGTGACCACCACAGTATATGTTATTTTCAGCCTGCCCAAATGAGAAGCCAAAGTGTACAACAGAGGTCTATCAGTGGAGGGTAGGTTCCTTCAACACAAACAAGCAGTACATTTCTAGCAGAAGACAAACTGCAGGTGCATTGCCTTTACTGAAGTACACTACTTAGCATATGATAACTTGTTTATCATAGTGTTTCATTCCACACTTTTGATGTTTCTAAGTACTGGCAATAACAGACATGCTTATTGCTTAAATTACTAATGCTTATCTTGTAGGCCTTTGAAGCACTGGCTCTGATATAGTTTGAATTTGTGACTGGCACGTCACATTAGATGTCAGCAGCAAGCACATCACTAGCTCAGTCATCCTCTGTTGCTCTTCCACCCTCAAGAGTATTTACTTATTTTTTAATCTTTATTTTGAGGGACCAGCAGCCTTAATTTGCTGTTGGGTGTTCTATTTCCAATAAATGTGCTTTTGTGCACCTAAAATATGTTTTAATTGACCAGTCTAAGTCACAGCAACCATCTTAGAGAGGTCAATTAAAAAATGGTGTCTGCATCATTCCACAGGTGTTCGCATGCGTATGATTTATGCATGTGCCTACGGAATGATGTGACTGAAAACAGAGAGCGTTTAATTGCACTTTTTTTTTCTTATCTTTTACGATAATAAACAGTATTTGAAAATAGCACTGTGCTTGTTAGCAATGCTACTCAGCGTCACCAAAAAGAATTGCAAAACCAATCTATCCCAACGGCAAGACCTATTGGCTCTGCCAGTACTTGCTTTTAATAATATTATTTCATTTTCTGTTTTTATTTTTTAATAATAAATTAAAATGTCAAAGCAAACAATACAGGGCAGTTCCTTGTATCTGTGCTGTCTAGGAGCTCATCTGGGGCCACATGTACAAGGGTAATAGTTTGTGATTACCAAATAGCGAATTTTTGCTATTTGCTATTTGGTAATCGCAAACACCAATGTACAAATAAATGTGTCTTAGACACATTTTGTGATTCCCAGTGAATCGCAAATAGACCTACCTCATGAATACTAATGAGGTAGGTATCAGTTTGCAACCCATTGGAAATCGCTAAAATCGCAGGGATGCTGGCCTGCTGGGGTCAGCAGACCACCACGTTTGCAGCTATGTTTAAATGAAGCAATTTTTTTTTTTTTTAAATACAGCCCATTTTCCTTAAAGGAAAACAAAATGGGTTTAAAAAAAATGAAAAGTTTTATATTTTTTTATTGAGAATAGGCAGTGTTCCTTGCGAATGGGTTATCACCTACTTGAAGGAGGCGGCAAAATGCAAATGTTTAGCAACTGCACTTCAGTTGCAAAACATTCACACATACCACTGCAATTCGGCACTAGGAAGGGAAGACCTAAACACACACCCTCCTAATACTGAATCGCATAGGGCTTTGTACATTTAAAAAAAATACGTTTTGGGTTCGCAAATGGTCCGATTCTGCGAATTGGCCCGTTTGGGACCACAAAACCGCTTTGTTAATGTGGTCCCTAATCTTTATCACAGTCCCCTGTGGACACAAGAGAAATTTGGGCACCAATTTAGGCGAAATAATTTTCAGGCTGTATCTTTTCGTATAATTAATGATCTCTTCTCATAATTGTCTGAATTTGCTTTATCAAAGCTATGTATGAGTTACTTTGTTTGCAGTGCCCATGACAACATCCAGTCCCACACCAGGTTCAGAAAGCTGCTGAAGCATTTCATCCTCTCTTCGAGGCACAGTCAGTGACACAGTTTTACATGGTGTAAAAGGCCATTATTTAGAACAGGATTAGATCTTGTACATGATGTTTAACATGATTAACTTTTCAAACCCCACCCCTTTTGAAGCTTCTCCCCAGTCTTCCTTTTCACTCATTCCCCCACTTTTCCTATGTTCACCCATATTCCACTTTTATGCACCCACACCTCCCCCTTTTCCTTCTGTCCCCTGCCTGCTTCGAGCATCCTCCACACTGTCATCCTTCACCTGCTTATCCACCCCCCTCGGAAGGGTGGCCAGGCCCGCATCTGACTCTCCACCCTCCCCCATCTACTGCTTCCGAACCTCACTAGCAACTTGCCCTAACTGGAGTTCTCTCCTTCCACATTCGCTCTAACAACACCACTACTCACCTACCCCTTCCTACTTTCCTTCTGATGTAGTGCGGGTGGGTAGTCAAACTTCCGAGCGTGCGATGGGCTGGCGCGGAAGAGGCCGGTCCCTCCCTTAATCCCCTTTATATATCCTCCCCTAATCCATCCCCGCGTATCTCCCTACCAATCCCTGCCTACCTGTCTTCACTTCCCCTCCCAAAAGCACCCGTGGAAAGACTAGACTGTGTCTGTTCTCCATAGGGCCCTCCATCAGGACACAGTCAGTGACACTGTTTTACGTAGTGTAAAAGGCTATTTATTTAGGACAGAATTGCATCTTGTATATACCATTTAGCATGATCAAAATCAACTCTAACTTTTCAAACACCCCTTTTGAAACTTCCCCCAGGCTTCCTTTTCACTCATTCCATCACTTTTCCTCCATTTACCAATCTTCCACTTCCATCCCCCTTTTCCTTTCAGCCCCTGTCTGCTTCGGGCATCCCCCACATTGTCATCCTTCACCTGCATCTTTTTTACCTCTGGAAGGGTGGCTAGGCCTTCATTTGAATCTTCACCCTCCCCCATCTACTGCCACCCAACACAAACCAATTTGCCACCCATTGTGGCTGGCGACAAAGCTTTTTGTATCAGGAACAATACAAAATGCCACACACATGACTCAAGTGTGCCACTATCCTGTACCCAAAATTCCCCTTCAAAACTTTCAAAATTCTGAAACTCCGACCATGCAAGGCGATAACTCTTCCGAGTGGATTCCACTAATGACATCTCCACCAGTCTAATTATCATCACGCCCCCCACTCCCAAATGTCTGCTGGGACCGCTGTCTTGTGCCACCCCACTCCTGGGTTCAAACTGCGAAACCGTTGCCACTGTGAACAAGACAGGGAATCTGCAATAGCATTCTTTGGCCCTGGAATGTGTGCTGCTTTAAATATAATATTGAAAGATAAACATTGAAGCATAAAACACCTCAGTAGCCACAATGCCCTAAGATCCTTTGTCCTCTGTCTGTTCACCAGTTCCACCACTGTCATGTTATCCACATGAAATACCACGGTCCTGTTGGCCAGTTTGTCCCCCCACACTGTCAAAGCCACCAGCAGTGGAACTTTTTTGAAAAAAACAATGCTCCTGCCCTGTGTTAACCACTGTTCAGGCCATGCCTCTGCACACCACAACCATCCCAAAAAAGCCCGAAACCAGAGGCCCCTGCTGCATCAGAGAATATCTGAACTTGACATATCGTGTCTTTGTCCCGAAAAACCATTGAGACCCCATTGAACTTTGTTAGGAATGTCTCCCTCACCTGATGTCCTCCCTCATGCACTCTGACATGCGAATCCTGTGATGCAGGAGGGATGCACCTGACATAGCTAGTCCCATGCACCTGCAAAGTGTTCTGCGTCTTGGACTACCCTGCATGCAAAATTGAGAAACCCCAGGAGCTGTTGTGCCATGCGCAATTCGATTTTATGCAAGGACCTGATGTGTCTCAGGAACTCCAGAATCTCTTCCACCTTACCTGCCGGAAATCTCGCCACTCAGTCCTCTGTGTCCAGTTCTATCCCTAAGAATGTCAGCACACAACTTGGGCCCTTGGTTTTTTCAGGAGCCAAAGGAACCCCAACCTCCAGAGCCAGCTGTTCAAACCCCTCCAAAGCCTTATTACAGTAATCGGATCCTGACTCACCCACAAACAGAAAGTCATCCAAGTAATGTGTCACCTCCCGCTGCCCACTCGCCTTCATGAAAACCTATTGTATGAAAGTACTAAAAGCCTCAAACAGCGCACATGATATGGCTCAACCCATCAGTAGTACTCTGTCCACATATATCGTCTCGTCCAGGTGCATCCCCAGCAGTGCAAAGTCCTCAGGGTGGATAGGCAGAAGCCGAAAAGCCGCTTTAATGTCACACTTGGCCAGCTCTGATCCCTTACCACACCTGCAGATGAGCCAAATGGCATCGTCCACTGATGCGTACACCACCCACGTGTCTTCTGGCACGATGAAGTCATTCATTGATGCCCCTTCCGGCCATGACAAATGGTGTATGAGGCAGGACTCCTCCCTAATCTTTTTTGGGACCACACCTAAAGGTGAAATCATCAAGTTCTCCATAGGCCATCTGTAAAACGGACCCACAATTCTGCCTTCTGACACTTCTTTAGCCACCTTAGCTGCCACCACCTGTGGCATTTCTTTGGCAGACCACAAATTGTCCATCCACCTCTTCACTCTCGGCCCATGGTAACCTATCCGAAACCCTTCTTTAAACCCCATTCCAATTTGTGCTCTATGTCCGCATCCGGGTACATGCGCAACCACAGCAGCAATCCCTCCAGCTTAATTGGCATAGGAGCCCTTTGGTGCAGGAGCGCCCTGCATCCCTCTACCTTTGCCCGTTCTCCACTGCTCTGCCGGGCTTGCAAGCAAAAAGCATTAAATAACTGGGTGTCTTCCCCCACACTTTGAACACTCATGCTTGAATTTACATGGTTGTCTCGAGTAGAAGCCCTTGCTAAAATTCCAACAAGCCCCTGAGTTAGGTGTCTGGGGCTGCTGTAAATTACCTGCCCCCCTTGGGCAGAACGTGACTGAAAAGTCTTACATACCGCCGGCAGACCGCTAGCGGTATGCATCGATGGATGACGTGGAGTGTGAGGATGCCATCCACTGCATCCACAATTCGGGATCCACGATCCTCCAAGGCTTGTCTGGATTCGCACTCACTCTCGCCCTGAACTCCTCAGCATAGATTAGCCACGCAAAACCCCCAAATTGAATTTGGGCCTTGCCTTTAATGTCCATATACTTAAACATTGCGATGGCCCTGTCTGGATATTTTTCACAATAAATACTGGTATACATCAGAAAATCTGAGGTCCAGTTGTCCATATTTATTGGTACCCTGGGCCTCTGTGCCAATTCCCATTCTTCTTCCTTGTATCCCTCATTTGCCTGTATGTCCCTATGCAGGAGTTTGAACACATCCACATATTCGTGTCACCAGATCTTTGCCTTCATCTTTCCTGCCACATGGGATCCTAAAGGCATCGCTAGGCCCATGTATGGGAGTCACTTCTTATGCCCCCGGCTTCTTTGTCTTCTACCTCCGTCTCTTCTTCTGGTGCCTTTTCCCCAACCCCACCTGCAGTTGTTGCCCCTTTGTCAGTCTTCTTTTTATTGTCCCCCTCCTGTGCCACACTTGACCCAGGTGCCTCGTGTACAGATTGATCTCCCACCCCTATCGACTTGTAGTTTTGAGCCATTAAATTGCCTTGTACTTCTCCCCACACAGACCACCATTCTCCCTTACCTTTTAAATGTGATTCCAAGGACAACGATTCTTTCCGTGTCCTGCGAACACGCTCTTCCTTGTGCGACACCTCCTGTGTCCTCATACAAGTCTTATGCTCCTGCAAAACAGAAAGCGTAGGGTTACGCCGTGCCTGCGCTCTTTCATCCTCCCTTTTACCCCGCTCACCTCACTTTCACGAATCTCCCCGTCCTCCCATCTCATCCTCATGGTCAAGTTCCACCACCTCATCTTCGTCCATCTCACACTCGTCCTAATCCCCCTAGCCGCCATTACATCACTCCACTCCTCCCGTGCCTATCCCCTATGGCATATGCCATACTTGCGATTGCCACAGTCCTGCGCTGTAGAGAAGGCCACCAAAGACAACCTCTATTGCTTTGGAGCAACGTCCTAGAGCCGTGTTGTGCCCCGTTGGCGTCACCGTCTTTCTGACAGCCTCCGTCACTGACTTTGACTCTCTGCGCCTCTCATGGGCGTATGCGCAAGTTGTCCCCAGGTGCTGCCCGACCCCCGGCCATACAAGCCTCCTGACTCTTTCTTCTCTCCCTGTTTGGAACCGATACCATGTCCTGCCTGGGGGCCAACGGGCCCCAAGGTCCCCCTCCACCTCACTTTCTTTTAGTCTGTCTCTCTCTCCCCAATGACACCTTCCTGTTTCTGCATAGCTGAGCCCACCTCTCCTATGTTTCCACTGACCCTCTCCTTTGCTCCCCGATCCTGCCCGCTATATCAACCGCAGACTATTCATTCACCCCAATCTGCCCTGCTTTGCTTCCCATGTGTCCCCCCAATGTGGCCTGCCATGACCCTAGCTGGCCCCTTCTGCACCTCTCACTCCTTGCTGACATCTGTGTTGTCTGCAGCCTGTGGCCTTGGCTGCCCCAGCCCCATGTCCTGTTTGCCCATTCCCTTGCCCTTCTTTTGCCCAGGGTCCCACCTCCACTTTGATGAGTTTATTCCTGCCTGCAGAGAGGTCCAGAGGCAAAACATCCTCTCTGATGGGCCGAGCCTCTTCCCTCTGCTCCTGCATCAGCTGCCCCACCAACTCCTCACTTCTGTCTGTCCCCCTGGGTTCTCGGGCTAAATCTTCACCTCTGGGCGCCACCCCCGCCTCTCTCCCATTGGCCTCCACCATGTGAGCCACAAAAGGGCCCAGTTTAGAATCCAGGGGGGTGGACGCGCTGCACCCCTTCCTCACGCTGAATTCCTCCTTTTTGCCCTCTCAGGTGCACGCACGGAGCAACCGCTGCCGCCACGCCACTCGCCGCAGCGCAAGTAGGGCCCGCCCTGCCGACCCAGGCCTGGTCTAGCACACTAGGCTTGAGTAGGTTGGCGTGGCCGTGCTTTGCCAAGAACACAAAGCACGGCCTGCACCGCCTCAGCGTTGTGGCGTAAAGCCATGCCGCTGACACGTAAACCTTCCCCCTAACTACCTTACCGAGACCAACCAAACTTACGACTGCACGATGGGCTGGCACAGAAGAGTCTGGTCCCTCCCCTAATACCCTTTATTTTCCCTCCCCCTAATCCCTGACCACGTCTCTCCCCACCAATCCCTGCCTACCTGTCCTCACTTCCCCTCCCGAAAGCTCCTGTGGGCAGACTAGGCTGCGTCTGCTTTCCACGGGGCCCTCCATTCCTTCACAACCCTAAACTCCAGAATCATCTTTTGTATTGCTATCGCTTCTGAGATGTAATGTTCTTCCAATCAGCGGTCGACCAAGAGTAAGGGGCTGTTATTCCCCATGCTTTGTAAATGAAACACTACATTCGCCAAGAGCACACAGAACAAGGAGTTTAGTTTTTTCCTGGATCTTAAACTGCTTGCATCACCCACGAGCCCCTGAACACACCGACTCCTTCCTATTTGGGTGACAGATAGCTGGCAAAGAAAGGAACTTATAGAATGCTGAATCCCTTCTCCTCCATCCTCCATCATTTTGAAGCAGCCCTTCTCTGGCAGCGTCACAAGAATTTACCACTCCACTTCCTGTCTCAAGTATGAAGGGGGAGCCGAACGTCTACTCATGCCAAAGATACTTTGATATTGAGAACGGTGTCCACTCCTATTTCATCTAATGTCCATCTAATATGTAATTGTGTTCAGCATTTGCTAGTTCGTTGTTGCTAATTTGGAAAGCGCTCTAATGCTCGTGAGCCATGTATAGGAGACTGATTAAAAATATACATACATACATAAACAAACAAACTGCTAGGCTGTCATACCGAGGACTTGCGGTTATGCAACCATTGTTATTGCACGTAAACTAAAACAGTAATGTAATACACAATAACTTCATGTATCCACTAGGTGGCAATATTTTCTTCGCATTTGAGAGATTTCAAGCTTTTAGACCGCTTTGTGAAACTGAATGAAGACTAGGGCCATTTCCTACTGCAAAAATACTTTTACAAATGTACAGCGCACAAATTGCAATTTGGTAACATGTTACCAAATATCAATTTGTGTTTAGTGATGGCAGTGCTTTGTATGAATGTGACCAACAAACGTAAAACATTAAATTTTTTACCGATACTTCAAGTGTGGCCGTACCATTTGCAAATGAGGAGGTGTCCACATGGAACTCCTTCCATTTTGTGAATGTTGGATCAAATCTTTTTTTAAAGAAAATTAAACTTCGATGTTGCATTAATTTTTTTAAACGCTTCCCGTTTTCCTTTAAGGAAAACGTGCTGCATTAAAAAAAATGTTTTACTAATAAGAAATCACAGACATCGGGACATACATACGTGACACTCTTGTTGGTGTAAAAGGTCATTTATTAGAACAGGATTTAACACAACAATACTTCAAAACATTACTGTATATCTTTTAAAGCAAACTTTAACTTTTAGACTCCCTCTCCTTCATTTTCTCCACAAATGTCTCCCTTCAATTTTCCTGCCGTATATGCTCCCCTATTCCGCCCATGCCTTCCTTGCCTGTAGCCTACCCCTCCCTGCTCGGATGCTTCACCTCCTTGTTTTCCCCCTGGAAGGGTGGACAAACCCGCACCTGGCTCTCCACCCTCCCCCATCTCCTGCTACCTCTTCACAAATCACCTGTCCTAAATGACTGTTGACCCCAAACCTACCTGACCTATCTACCCTACCTGAATAAAACCTTTTCTCCCCCTGTCTTCCTGAGCTGGGTGGGTGGGTGGTCATTAAATAAATCCTTCCCTCTCCTAAGTCGGCGCACAAAGAGGCCCGACCCCACCCTCCACCCCCCTTATAAACCTACTCTAACCCCCACCCCCACTTACCCCTATCCAATCAGGCGCCTAGTGCGCCACTTCCCCCGTCCCGAATCCCCCCGCGGAGAGACTAGACTGCGTCTCTCTCTCCGCGGGTCCCTTCATCGGGACATACATACGTGACACTCTTGTTGGTGTAAAAGGTCATTTATTAGAACAGGATTTAACACAACAATATTTCAAAACATTACTGTATATCTTTTAAAGCAAACTTTAACTTTTAGACTCCCTCTCCTTCATTTTCTCCACAAATGTCTCCCTTCAATTTTCCTGCCGTATATGCTCCCCTATTCCGCCCATGCCTTCCTTGCCTGTAGCCTACCCCTCCCTGCTCGGATGCTTCACCTCCTTGTTTTCCCCCTGGAAGGGTGGACAAACCCGCACCTGGCTCTCCACCCTCCCCCATCTCCTGCCACCCAGGGAAACCCGTGAGGCGTTTCGCTGCCCCACCCCTTTCATTTTCGGGTACACAAGTTCGTACCCCATATGCTTTCCAGCATTAGTCTCAGTTCTGTGATATAGAAAGCGTTACCTATCTGTGACAGATGCACCCCGTCATCACGGAATAAAGCTTGCTCTTGCTCTTTTATGTCCCCGTGCCTTAAAACCTTGATCCCTTGAGCCCAACAAAACACTCTCATGGCTCTGTTCAATTTCTTTCTAGCCCGCTCAATGGCTCCATGGTTGATCGCCCCTCTCCAAGCCCTTCTTGGCACAAATTCTGTCCAAACCAAACTTGTCCCGCATAGCTTCCGTTTCAGGAGCTCCAGATCCCTCTGCATAAAATTGTATCAGAGTGAGCCCCGATAGCTTCACTAAGTCATTCTCTCCCAAGTGAATCAATAAAAGATCTGGGCATCCCCATTGCGGCAAGTTACCCGTGATAAAAGGGAGCAGGCTCCCCCACCTCATACCACTCTTGCCCCACCAACGCACTTCATGGCTTCTGCTGGGCAGTCCCAACGATCTGCCGTAAATTTGCTTCTCCGCAAATTTCGCCGCCCAATGGACGAACGAATGGCCGACCAACCACGTCGTCATCTTTTCCTTCTCTGGCCCGGCCACACAGCCTGCAAAGAAAAAACATTGTAACCTCTGCCTTGATAAACGCACTGCCACGCACCCCCCCCCCCATTGTTCTGCCTTTATCAAGGCCTGACATAACGCTCACAGCATCTAGACTTCCATCTCCCTATGGATTTGATCTTAGCCCAATCCCAACCGATATGTGCTGCCTCCGTCGCTGCGCCAATTCTGAATGAGTGCGTTCCATAATCTCCTGCGCGCCGCCCTATCCTTATAAGAGTCATCCTCATCACTTGCAGCAACTGGTAACTAGTTAACTTTTTTCCCGACGCATGCATAAAAACCCCTGATTCGCCTGCTCCTGGCCACCTCGCCTTGAAACTGACCCATTCCTTTACCGGGCAAGCCTCTTCAACACCCCCTTTCTCTAGCCATATCCATTTTCCCTTACCCAGTTGATCCGTTTTGGACCGTCTTAACCATATCCCCAACCTTTCTTTGTGTATGCACACCTCTTTTCTCCTTACCCCGATCTCTTTACCTACTCCCAACAACTCTGAAACTCTAAACGCCCCAAAAAACATCCACAGCATGCATAAACGAAATAAACCCACCTCATCTGTATCCCTACAACAACTTGGTAACACCTGTGTCATCTCAACTAGCATTTCGAATGTAATGGGCTCTCTTGCTGGTCTATCCCCACTTGCTCTAACCCTGCTCCATCCCTTCAGCATTTTTCCCAATAAATCACTATGCGCTGGGTCATAACCGAAAAACAGCTTTCCGTAAAAAGACACTCCAGCCAGCTTTCCACCAATTGTCGCTGGAGATAAACCCTCCCTGATCAAAAACAGCACGAAACGTCTGGTCCGTGCCTCCAGTACCGGCAAGCTTTGTTCCCAAAAATTGCCCCAAAACTGGTCGAAAGATTGAAACTCCAACCATGCCAGTCTGTAATTACGCCGCGTGGATACTGCTAATGACATCTCCACCAGCCCTGTGATCGTCATGCCCCCCATTCCCAGATGTCTGCCGGGACCACAGTCTTGTTCTGATCTGCTCCTGGGGCCAATTCGCGGAAACGCTGCCACTGTGAACGAGATAGGGAGTCTGCAATCTCGTTGTAAATCCCTGGTATATGTGTAGCTTTAAATATGACATTCAAAGATAAGCATAAAAGCATAAACTGCCGCAACAAGCGCAAAACTCTGATGTCCTTTGCTCTCTGTCTATTCACCAACTCCACCACCGCCATGTTGTCTATTTGAAAAATCACTGTCCTATTGGCTAATTCCTGTCCCCACACTGCTAGTGCCACTAAAAGGGGAAAAAACTCCAAGAACGCTATGCTTCTCCCTTGCTGCCTCCAGGATGTTGGCCAAGGCTCCGCACACCACCTCCCATCCCAGTATAGACCAAACCCTGACGCTCCTGCCGCGTCCGAGAAAATTTGTACTTGCCATATTGTGTCTGACTCGCCAAAAGACATCGGTACTCCGTTGAACCTTCTCAGAAAAATCTCCCATATTCTAATGTCTTCTCGTAATGTCAATGACACTCGTATCTTGTGGTGCGGAAGTACGGCACCTGACATGGAAAGTCCTAAACGCCTGCAAAAAGTCCTGCCTCCCCTAACTACCCTGCAAGCAAAATTGAGGTAACCTAACAGCTTTTGCGCTGTCCGCAACTCCATCTTGCGCATAGTGCGCACCACTGCTAAGAAATCCAGTATCTCCCTCACTTTTGTCGCTGGCAACCTAGCGACCAACATCCTCGTGTCTAGCTCAATGCCTAGAAAGGTTAGGATCGTCGCGGGGCCTTCTGTTTTCTCTGGGGCCAGAGGCACACCTGCCTGTTGTGCAAGCTTCTGAAACGTGTCCAGGGCCCGCCCACAAACCCCAGCTGCCGCCGGTCCTACGAATAAAAAGTCATCCAAGTAATGTGTCACCCACCTATGCCCGCTTGTCTTCACAAAAACCCACTGCAAAAAGGTGCTGAATGTCTCAAACAGTGCGCATGAGATCGAGCAACCCATGGGCAAAACTCTATCCACGTAGATGTTGCCATCTAGCTGCATGCCCAAGAGGTCAAAATCTGCTGGATGGATAGGAAGCAATCTAAAGGCTGATTGAATATCACATTTTGCCATTTCCGCCATCCTCCCGCACTTTAAAACCAGCCTTATCGCATCGTCAACTGACGAGTAAACTACCTTAGAGTCCTCTTGGGCAATGAAATCGTTCACTGACGTCCCTTCAGGCCATGACAGATGGTGAATCAAACGAAATTCTCCCTGCGCTTTCTTGGGTACCACTCCCAATGGTGATATCATTAGCGCGTCACTTGGCCACCTGTAAAATGGGCCTGCTATTCTGCCTAAACCTACCTCCTTTGCTATTTTGTCGCGCACAATCTGCGGGTGTTCTTTGGCTGACCGCAAATTGTCAGCCCATCTCCTTTGCCGTGGGCCTTGGTAACCTAATCTAAAACCTTCTCTAAAGCCCCATTCCAATAGTCGTGCCTTATCCATGTCTGGGTATAGGTGCAACCATGGCCGCAGAAATTCCAACCTAACTGGTGTAGGCCCCTTTTGGCGCAGGAGCGCCATGTGCCCCTCTCCCTCTAGAGGCCCTCCACTGTTCCGCTGGGCTGGATAATGAGAAACATTGTGTGACTGGGTGACGACCCCCGCACTTGGAGCAGTCATGCTTGAACTTACATTGTGCTCTGGAACAAAAACCTTTGTTAAAGTTCCAGCAAGCCCCCGCGGTTGCCCCCGCTGTCTTAGTTGAATTGCCCGCCCCCCCATGGGCGGGTCGCGCTTGAAAGGGCTTGTATGTCACTGGCAGTCCGCTCGCTGTGTGAGTGGATGCCGCCGTCTGTGCCGATGCCATCCATTGCATCCACAGTTCGGAGTCTACATCACCCCATGGTTTCTCCGGGTTAACACTTACCCGGGCCCTGAACTCTTCATCGTAACTGAGCCAAGCGAAACCCCCAAAATGCATTTGAGCCTTCCTAATTATATCCATGTATTTAAAAAGGGCGATAGCCCTGTCTGGATATTTTTCACAGTATATGCTTGCGAATATCAAGAAGGCTGACGTCCAGTTATCCATTGTTATGGGTACCCGGGGCCTGCGTGCCAACTCCCATTCTTCCTCCTTGGACCCTTCTTTCGCCTGTATGTCCCTATGTAATAGTTTAAACACGTCTACGTATTCGTGCTTCCATATCTTGCTCTTTGTCTTTTCAGCCACATGTGACCCCAGTGGCATGGCTAAACCCATGTACGGCAACCTCTTCTTGTGACTTCCCCCTCCTTATCTTCTACCACTTTTTCCCCTTTATCCTCCTTCCCTGCCGTGGAGGTATCTATCGTGGCGGGACCCTCTTTCTCTTTGTTCTCGCCTTCCTTTTGCGTAACGCCATTACCTGCTGTCTCCAACACTGACCCGTCACCTATTCCGATGGACCTACTCGTGCTAGCCTCCCTTATTGTCCCCCCCCCTTCGCCCCACACTGACCACCATTTCTTACCTCCAGCGGTGTCCCCCAGGTTCTTTGGCACTCCTTTCCAGCTCCTGCCACGCTGCATGACTTGTCTACTCCCAGTGGGCCCTTCCGAAGGAGCTGTAGCCTGTAAAACAGAGCACGAAGAAGAGGTTGCGCCGCTCTTGCGCCCTCGCCCGCCACCCTTTTTCGTGGCGCTCACCTCCCAATCGCGTATTTCTCCATCCTCCCATTCGTCCCCTTCCTCCTCATAATCCAATTCCAACTCATCATCTCTTTCCAACTGGCCTTTGTGTTGGCCCACATCTCTCACATTGGTTGATGTACTCTCATTTGCATCCCTGCCCGCATAAGGCGGGTCATCGCGACGGCGTCCTTGGTCCCTCGGTGTGGAGAGGGCCGCCATTGACCCCTCCAGTGCTTCGTGCCAACGTGTTTGGGCCGTCTTGCGCCCAGTCGGCGTGAACCGCCTCTTGCCAACCTCTGGTGTTGACATTGTTGCCCTGTTGTCCCCATGACCGTCTGCGTCACTGGGTCTCCCTGCACCGACCAACCCTTCGGCCGCTCCAGCCTCTTGCCCCTGTTCTCCTCTTACCTGTGGTACCCATACCCAGGTTCCGCCCTCCTGCCCTGGCTGTTGCATCCTTGATTGCCCTCTGGCCTCTCTGTTTTTGGGAGTTGTCTCACTGTGGGCGCTCGCCTCTTCCCTGTCTTTGCACAGCTGTGCCCACCTGGCCCCCGTCTCTAAAACTACCCTGCGCTGCTCCTTGATTCTAGCTCGTCCCTTCCCTTGGTTCCTGTGGTGTCTTGACTTTCCCCCCCCTGGCCTGGCGGGGCGCCGTCTTGGCCCTCCCCGTCCCCCCCCTGTTTTTCCCGGCGTACTTGCCTCTTTTCTTCAGTGGTGCCCCAAACCAACCTGTGTTGGGGGCTTCCCCTCTGTGATATGACAAATCTAGGGGGGCGCAAACCCCGCTGGTCCCCGCTATGTGCTGCTCTGCTTCCTTGCCTAGTCCTTCAACCCCGGCCCCACCTGTCGCCTGTCCTCCCGGGCCTGTGGGGTCGAAACCCGCCTGTGCGCTGTCTGTGCCCATGGCCTGGGAGGCTTGTGTCTCCTCGCCGAACATCAGCGGGCTCTGAGCCCCATGCAGTAATTTAGCTGCAGTGCCTTGACCGGGGGGGATGGGCCCTTCATCCTTCTCCCCGTCTGACTCCTGCGACTCACAGGCCGCTACTGCGGCCGCGACCCTGCCGGATGCCGCCCTGGTGGGGCGTGCCATGCCGACCCAAGCCTGATCCAGGACCCCTGGCCTGAGCAGATCTGCCCTGCCTGCTTCACCCAGAACGCGTAGCGCGGCCCTCACCGCTTCTGCGTCGTGACCTGAGGCCATACCGACAGCCGGCACAGTCAGGTGCTGATCCGGTGTAAACCTGTTCTCTTGGCTTTGCGTGCGTATATTATTTTTTATTTTTTATTTATTTATTTTTTTTTTTTTTTTTTTGGGGGGCCTGTCCTGCCCTGGCTCTCGAGTTCGGCGTTACCCCAGTGGCCTGCCTGTTTGTGGGGTGGCAAGAGGTCAAGGCCGAGAATCTATTATATATATATTTTTTTTTTATACCGGGGGCCCTTCGCCGGCCTGTGCGCACTGCCGCGTGCTCTGGGTGCCCCCCGCGGGGGTGTGGTGACGCCGCTTGCCCACTGGGCCAGCCGTATCCGGGCCTCAATATGCGGCCTCTCGATGTGGCCCGCGGGCCGGCCTCCTGCTGTCGAGCGACGCTCTTCGCTTGCCTGCGGGGCCGGCTCCTTCGAACCGCGGCGTTGTCCTAAAGGGCTTCCCCCGCCTCCCGGCCCTGTGCGCCTGGAAAAAGGGAAACGCCCCCGCGGCCTCTCGTTGCGGCCCACTGGGCCGCCTCCTGCTGCCGCGAGCGCTTTCCGCGCGTTGTGGTTACTCCCTTGCCCGCGGGGCCGCCCCCCCTTACTCCGATGCCCCCCGTCCCTGCCGACCGTGTCCCGGTGCTTTAGCAGCCGCGTAACTCACGCAGCTGAAAATTGCCTAGCTGGCCTAAAACTTCAGACTCCTTACCTCCTCATTAAATAAATCCTTCCCTCTCCTAAGTCGGCGCACAAAGAGGCCCGACCCCACCCTCCACCCCCCTTATAAACCTATTCTAACCCCCACTTACCCCTATCCAATCAGGCGCCTAGTGCGCCACTTCCCCCGTCCCGAATCCCCCCGCGGAGAGACTAGACTGCGTCTCTCTCTCCGCGGGTCCCTTCATGGTGGTCTGCTAACTCAGTGTTGTCCAACCTTTTTATCGCCGCGGACCGGTAAATGTTTGATCATTTTTCCGTGGCCCGCTTGTCCCATTGTGTGACAAGCAGGCCACGGAAACATTATCAAACATTTACCGCCCGCCACAGTGGGGCGGCCCGGTGCCGATTGATCCACGGACCGGCACCGGTCCGCGGCCCCGGGTTGGGGAACACTGTGCTAACTAACCAAACCCTCCTAAGCACATCTGGGATAATATTAGACCGTTTCTATCTTGCTTCTCCTATGGTGAAACGCTGCTTCTTAAAAGGTTCAGTCGCTCTGAAGGTCCTACCAGTCCCTTTTACCTTAAGTTCTGAGTCCTGAGGTCTTTTTTCCCCCACCCTCATTAGTTATCCATGGCCATATCGACGAACTTTGATGGGATTTAGTACACCAGGGGGTTAGCAAAGTTGTAAATCTTTTCTCTAACAAGCTTTCAATAATTCTTGCGAATTACTACGATTACTAACTATAGCTCGCAAACATTTCTGCATGTGTTTTTTATGTTAAAAGTGAGTGTTTTGTGGTTTGTTTAAGTTGTTGCAAGAAAAAGTTCGCTAACACCCGTCTTAACTGCAAGAAACAGTGTTGCAGCTGACTCAAGGAAAAAAGCAGATCCATCTCAGCGACTCAAAAAAAACATTGCCAAACTATATGAGAAGCCGTTCACATCAATACTATGTAATTGGAAATGTGGGAAACTCCATAAACTACAAGCAGGCTAATAATCTGGTACAATGCAAGACTACGATCATGCACTAAAACAGTGCACACACCTAGCACTAACAAGAAATTCCCACCCACCTCTGTTGGAGACAATAGAAAGCCTGCAGGGGTTATATGACCTGCAGAAAATGACTGTGCCTCCAATGGGTGCTTTCCTGACGCTCCAACTGACAATAAAGGTAGGTCGGTTTACTGAGACCAGATCATAATGGACGTTCAAAGCAAAGACGATGGGGCCACTTTAAAGAATAACCAGGTATAAAACAATTCATCAACAAAAGCACAAATGAAGGTTCTCCACAGGTAATCAGGCCGGACTGGGAACCAACATCAGAACCGGCAAAAGAGTTTTAGCCGGCCCCACATTGCACTACCCGAGCTACTGAGTCAGATCTTTTCCAGAGAGTTTGGAAAGGTCTCCACTCAAATTGTTTTTTAAAATGAAATAGTCTCAAATGGCACAATCATGGCATCACTGTTTTCTAAAATACGTGTAAGGAGACATAGGATGGATAGGAAGTTCTAAAGAGAAATTAAAGAAAAAATCCCAAACTTAAGGTATACCTACATCACTGTTGGATGCAAGCTAAAAGTTCATAAAAATAGTGTGCATAAAAATAGTTCACAAAAATATTGTGCTGCTAATACTATGATACTAAGAGCCAGATTTACAAGGTCCTACCACCACCGGAGCGTCGCTTTTTGTGACGCTCTAGTGGCACTGTGCACCGTGCCGTATTTACAAGGTGGTGTTCAGCCACTTTTCTGTGGCTGAACTCCACCTTATAAATATGGCCCCTTCACACGCAGTACTTTGCGTGTAAGGGGCGTACAATGGGTGTTGCTGTGAGCATTCCACAGTCCTAACTATAACTACCTAGTATATAAAAAGTGTTTTTTTACTTGCCTATATCTTCTGCGCCGCTTGATGAATCTTCACAAAACTTTCCAAATGAATTTGCCAGTCACCTCAGCTGCAGTCTGGAAAGTTTCAGGGTGATCTGTCTGGGGGAGGCCGAGAGACCGAGAAAAACTGGATATTCCTAAAACACGTTTTCCCCACTCATTTTTCCACAGGGATTTTCAACAGTGATAGCGCCGAAACTATTGGATGGCATTACACCAAATTTGGCAGAAAGGTAGGTCCTATCCAGAAAGCAACCTTTTTTGTTTTGTTGTCAATCTGTTCAGTAGTTTTTGAGAAATTTAGCGGAAAAGATTGCATATATAGGGACATGAAGGATTCAAGACCCCTCCAGATCTCATGCGGAGATCTGATTGGCTGTTAACACTCCAACCAGGAAGAGTTGGCAGCCATCTTGGGACTCCGTTGCCTAGTCCCAGAAAAAATGTTATAAAAAAAAAAAGAAAAGGGACCAAGGCACAGACATTCTAACCTCTTAGCTCTGGTGGTGGGGTCCCAGATTTGTTTTTTTAATTCTTGTCCGGATACGTGGCGGATCCGCAGATCCGCCAAAAATTCAAAACAAATTGAAATGCGGGCTCCCATGCTTCGTGTTTATTAAGCCCTCGGGTGGGCCAAGTCCCTGGGGTAATCTTTTTTTGAAGTGCGGGGGACCACTACCTCAAGGGGGCAAAATTATTTTTAGACGTGGGGGAGGCCCATCATGCCTCCCCCTTGTGCCCTAAGGTAACTATAACTCATGTCTTCACCGTGCACAGCTATTTACTCCACATATTATATCATTGATGAGATCTTGTATGGAATCCTTGATATCATCACTGCAACATTTGCAATAAAATTATTGATAAAAAAAACTGTGCATGGCAAGGGCACGAGTTATAGTTACCTTAGGGCGCAAGGTATAGTTACTTAAAAGAACTTTAATTATAACTGCTGAATTTCTATAGTTTTGTATGAGTAAATTCAGAACCAAACTAGAACGTCCCTGTAACCAAACAACAAAAATGGGCACATTCTGGACCAAGAGCTATCTTTCTGCCAAATTTGGTGTAAATCCACCAAGTGGTTCAGGGTGTACTCATGTCTAAAATCTCTATGGGAATTAACATGGGAAATGCACTTTTTTGACCCTCCTTTTTCTCCGGCCCCACTTAACGGATCACCCCGAAACTCTTTATGCACAACAAGACCTAACGAAACTTTTTCTGGAAACTTTCATGAAGATTAATCAAACGGCACCCAAAATTTAGCCATATCAAAAAACGCTTTTCCTATCAATCAATCAATCAATCAATCAAAAGATTTATAAAGCACGCTATGTACCCGTTAGGGTTTCGAGGCGCTGGTGGGGGGGGTGCTGCTAACGTTAGAAGAGCCATGTCTTGAGGAGTCTCCTGAAGGTGAGGAGGTCCTGGGTCTGGCGAAGAGAGGTGGGGAGAGAGTTCCAGGTCTTGGCGGCGAGGTAGGAGAAGGATCTGCCGCGAGAGGTCTTGCGCTGGATTCGGGGGACGATGGCGAGGGCGAGGTTGGCAGAGCGTAGTTGGCGTGAGGGAACGTAGAAGTTGAGTCTGGAGTTCAGGTAGGTGGAAACTATGGAAACTAGTTACGAACTATAACTACCTAACTACCTAGTGGCGACTCCTAGTAGGTTTATATATATATAAAACCTTGTTTTTTCAGTGAATTCTAGGATTTTTTTATATTTCATTACCATACACTAATCCAATTGCCGCCGCACTAAGGGCGGGCCAGGCCCTGCGCCCAACCCCCTGCATGTGCCCAGCTCCATACTGTGTCCAACATTCAGACATGCATGGCAGGGGTTTGGCCCCGCATGCAGCCAACCCCATGCTGTGGGTCTGTGAGAGGGTGTATGAGTGGCTGTATTGGCGTGTGACTGTGTGTGTGGTTGTGTGGGTATGTAAGAGGTGTGTGTCTGTTTGAGTGGCTGTGTGAGTGGCTGTGTGGGTCTGTGAGTGGCTGTATAGGTGTGTTTGTTGAGTGGTTGTGTGGGTGTATAAATGGGTGTATGAGTGGGTGTATGAGTGGCTGTGTAGGTCTGTGGGTGGATGTCTGACTGGTTTTGTGAGTCTCTGAGTAGGTTTGTGGGTGGCTTTATGGGTGTGTGAGTGGGTGTGCAGGTGTGTAATTGGGTATGTGAGTGTGTGTGTGAGTTGATATGTGTATGGCTGTGTGGGTCTGTAACTGAGTGTGGTTTTTTGGGTCTGTGAGTGGGTGTGTGCATGTGAGTGGGTGTATGATTGGCTCTGTGAGTGGGTGTTTTTTGAGTGGGTGTGTGAGTGGCTTTATGGGTGTGTGATTGGGAGTGTGTGAGGAGTTGTATGGGTGTGTAAGTGGGTGTATAAGTGGGTGTGTGAGTGGGTATGTGAGTGGGTGTCTGGGTGGCTGTGTAAGCCTGTGACTGGGTGTGTTAGTGATTTTGTGGGTCTATGCCTGAGTTTTTGAGTGTGTGATTGGTTGTCTGAGTGAGTGTGAGTGGGTAACTGTCAACTTAGAGAGCACCTTGCACTGAACTATAAACCCTAAAATTACCTTTTTATATGTAGCAGGGATATTTAGTGTTTCTTTACTCCTGCTGCACCCAATATTTAGGGATAAGGTAGCCTCTAATTGCAGCTAGTAGGGTCAGTGTTTCCAGTTGTGTTTTATTTCTGGTAAGTACTCATTGTGGGATGTAGCCATATGCTGGATAGTTATATGCATGATGTAGAAATGTAAAGTGTGTTAGCGTATGTACAAAATAGAGATGAGTTTTTTGTCATTTTAAATGGCCCTGCTATCCTGAACCTGAATTAAAAAAGACCAGAAAAACCTCACTGGTCAGTATTTTCAAGGGTACATTACATTCATTTTAGGGAGGAAACACACACTATCACCAAACTGGGAATCAAATTCTCAAGATCAGTTTATCAAAAACCAATTTCTTTAACATAACTTTTTTGATAAAATAGAATGATATTATCATACTACAAAATTTATATCATAGTTAACTTTATGGCATATTATTCCAATATCACATGAGACAGTCTTTGTGGCTCGATGTTAGCAGTCAACATGTTTTGCATGTGTCCTCACTTCTTCAGAGATACAATATGATGAATAACAGTCTGTTAGACAAACAAGCATACATTTATCATATCAGATGATGTATATCTACTACTCTGAACCTACAAAGGTCTGTGTGAACCTTTTAGCTCTGCCAATACTTGTTCTCTTCATTCGATGATATGAACAGTGTGAAAGGACTCCATCCCTGACTCAGCACAACATAAAGTTTGAGAGATATCTAGCTGTTCAGAGGTAAAGACTGTTGCAGTAGTCGATCTTAGAAGTGATCAAGGCACAAGCTACTGTTTGCCTAGCTTCAAGAGGGAGAAATAAAAAAAAACACCTTCTTAATGCCTTGATCATTGAAAAACATGTTCCTGCAGCAGCGACAACTTAGTGGGGAAAGGATAGGTCAGTACAGATTTAAACTCCCAGATTTCTGGCCATGTGAGAGGAAAGGCTTAGTTAGACCTTCAAGCCACCAGTTAAATGCAGAATACTGTTCTTTCTGGAACAGAGGATTTCAGTCTTCTTTATATTGCATTTAAAATCGTCCATTTTATGACTCCAATTGACTTGGCAAAAACAGCTTTCAAAGTTCATTTTGGCACTCAAAGGGTGGGTTGGGGTACAGGCAAGCAACAACAGCAAGAGGTTGGGGATTGGGGACAGAAACACAGAAAAAGAGTGTGTTGGTGGGGAAAAAGAAATACAGAAAAGGGGATGGTAGGAGGAGAAAGAAGCAATGTGGTGAAGAAGAAATAGTACCACAATCACAGAGCGAGCAGCGTATGGACAGTAATCAAGAGGAATCAATCTGTGCTTGGTCCATGCTCCAGAGAAAGAAAGAAAAATGAATCCCAGTACATGCTGGCCAAATAGGAGACAACAAAGAAGAGTGACAATGAAGCCAATGAATAGTAAGCAGTGGGCGGGATCAAGTGCTTTATTGTAAACAATATTTCTCACAGCAATGACAACGCATGCGCTATCAGCAGGTGAAATCTAAATAGTAATGGGCAAAGGAAGCACCACTGTCCAGCCCCTCTATGAATGTCCATAGGATACGAAATTAGTTCAATAATTCACACTCTTGTCTTGGGGCTTGCGTACAGTAGTGTACGTTGTTTCTGCATATAGGTTGCCAAACCAAGGGCTTCATTACGCGTTTGGTGGTCATAGCGCCAGACACAGCAGGATTGACAAAAGCCAGCCAAAAAATCTACACCACCAGTACTTTGGAGGGCAGGAAATAGGCGGTCTGACCACCAGCATGACAGATGCCAACCAACCACTGAACCAATTACAAGTACAAAGCCACAGTGGCGGTCAACTGTGGAGGTTCGCCAATGGCGGTCCGAGCCACGGTGGTTCGCAGTCAACTAAGTAATACATAACACCAAATTGGATGGATTTGAAAACAACACAGCTGACACACGTTGCCACACCCAACATGACTGCAATGCACCGAATAAAACACAGCCCTTCACACACAACAATCCTTTGCATCTACAACGCAACACACTGTAGCCAGAGCGCATTGTCAAAAAAGATAAAACTTTAGAATAGGCACCCCTCCAACTTTCACTAAGCAAATATCCCACACCCTCAACGCACTCCTATTACATCCATTTGCACATTTCCACTCCATTTACTCCCCATCACCTGTTTATTTCTGACCACCTATCAATCTTTTGATCATCACCACCATGTCACCGCAGAAAAATCCAAGTTTCACTGAAGATGAGTTAAAAGTCATGGTGGATGAAATCATTAGAGTAGAGCCACATCTATTTGGAGCCCAGGTACAGCACACTACTATTGCCAGGAAAATGGAAATGTGGCAAAGGATAGTCAACAGAGTGAATGCTGTAGGCCCCATCCCACACACAAGGGGTGACATCAGGAAGAGATGGAACGACCTCAAGGGTAAGGTCTGTTCCATGGCATCCAGGCACCAGCCGCAGGTCCAGAAGGCTGGCAGTGGTCACCCACCTCCTCCTTTACAACTCACATCATGGGAGGAAAAGGTCTTGGCCAACCTGCATCCTGAGGGCTTGACAGGAATACCTGGGGAAGTGGAGTGTGGTAAGTCACAACACAAAAATATCACCAAAATGTATTTTCATGCATGCTCACTTTTCACATTTTGCCAACTTCACAGTCACTCCACTCAACAGCCCAGTATCCACCTGACCATAGACCCCTCTCTGGCCTCCAACATGTGAACTAGACTCACCTGGGGGAACACAATCTCTGTATAGTGTGTGTAGTACAGGGACTGAGAGCACTGCAATTTCCAGCAGGCACTGTTCCACTATTACAAAAACCAGAACAGTGTATCCTACTCAAAATGACCTTGTTTTTCAACTCCCAATTGGAATGTACACATCTGAGAGGATGACATCAGTATAGTCTGTGAATAGGACAGGCACTGACAGGAATGCTAAGGCAAGGAGGCACTGGTACTGTCACTACCCTCAGCCACAACAGTGTCCACTGTTACAATGACCCTGTACTCACATGAGAAGATGACATCTGTGTAGTGTGTGGATAGGGCAGGCACTGGCAGGAATGCTAAGTCAAGGGGGCACTGGTACTGTCACTACACTCAGTCACAACAGTGTCCTCTGCCCAACTGACCCTTCTCACTCTACTCAGCCATTGAACTGTACCTATCTGAGAGGATGACATCTGTATACTGTGTGTAGTACGTGAAATAACATGACTGTAGATCCCAGGAGGGCCAGTCACTGCGACTCCAATAACCAGGCCAGTGTCCATATTACATTGTGCATCTCTCTGTGAACTCACAAATGAAGTTTACCCACCTGGAAGGGACCAAGATACAGATAATGGTACACTCTGTGATGTGGTTACCACCAAATCCATCTGGAGTAGCCATGCCAAGATGAAAATATTGTGGACAGGAAAGACAGCTCAGCCAGTGTGCAAAAGAAATTTGATACAGATCAAAGGCCCCAAGATGCATCACATGAATGGTATTGGCAGCAGACACATTCACAATGCACTAACCACATGATGACAACTATCACATATAGAACAAGGTCAACTGTTTAGCCTGCACTGCTGGCAATAAATAAGTATATGACCATCTTTCCACGTGCTAGTAAACTCAGACATTCTGAAGCTAGTTGATTGAAATGGAATTGGTATGTGACTTGTCAGGTCAATACAACTGATAGCATGTGTACCTGCCACATAAGGAAAACTGCAAATACAATGTGTACATGGCCTTAGCCAAATGACGCTGTCAGCTATTGGCGGTAGATGTCACAATACAACCTTTAACACTGTACCTCTCACATCAACAGGTCTAGCTGCCACTGTGAAAACCAAGACCACTGAAGAGACTGCCACTACCCCCATGGATGAACACCTCAGTGTGGACACCATTCCTGGATGTGTGGACGTTGAGGACGGTTCTGGCCTATCCATGCAACCGGGTCAGACGATACCAGTGAGCCTCACCATGACACATCGACTTCTCCCAACCCATTGCTTCAATACCTCACACAGCCAGTCGCCCCCAAACTTGTGTACCGGGGACAGTTTCAAACATCTTGTGCCCCCAGTCCAGGATCCTGAGTCACAGCAAAACACTTCAGATAATGATGGTGAACCACTGGTAGGGGGGGCAAGCTGTGCTAAGGGTGTAGGCACTTGGGGGCAGAGTGCGTGGGAAGGATGGTGTGGGCCTGCGGCATGAGGCTGCTGGGGATAGTCCTGGCCAGGACACCATCATCCAGGTCTTAGGAACCTACCAACAATCCAAAGGCATGAGGGCGAGGTACTTGCCGGATCCGGGAGATAAAGCAGCTGCAGAGGGACTTCCATCGGGAAGCCATGGAAAAGTGTGAGGCCTCCAACACCATCATGGCCTTCCTAACAGGGGTGTTCAGGGAGATCAATAGTACCCTGATCAGGGACCGTGAGCAAGACCACACCCCTTCCTTTGGCCAAGCAATACTATCCCCTTCAACATCTTTGGAAGCCACTGGAAGGGAGGACCTGTCCGGGGAAGGACCCGCCTCAGACACACCTGCCTTTTTAGCAGCAGATCCCCTCCCCAACAAACATGGACGTCCACCCAAGCAACCACGAGGTGCGGATGGCAAGATATCAACCACTGCCAGCAGATGAGCTGTTCCAGAAGGGACTCCTTTGAAACCACAGATTCACTCTGTTGACTGTTCTTTAACCACTTTCAATTTTCTATGGAAGTAGTACACTGGACCTTGGATTTCAAATGTTGTGGCATTTACTCATTTGATTTCATCCACCATGACTGATCCTTCACTTTACTTTTTTGTTCAGTTTCATAATTATTTCCTATAACATATGTAAATAAACAAACCTATCATAAAAACACTGCCTACCACAATGTTTTCCACATTTTGAGATGTTGAATTGTAAACCCATGTGATGCACATGAGGAAGACATAAGATGGTCATGGAGGGATATGTCTCAGATAATGTAATGCTGACGATAATTAGCAACACAATGACACAAGTGTCTGGTCACACCAAACATTTTATTGCACACCACATAGGCTGATAGAATGTCTGTACTGTCATAGCCAAGAATGTCAGAACCATATAGAGGCTTTGTCAGATCTTGTCCTGTAGAATAGGCTAACAGGTTAGTGGATATTGTTACTAGCTTGACCCTTATCACATACCAAAACCATGTCTGCCAACTTAACATATGTCATGGCACAGACAGAGGGCAGTACAACAGTCCCTGATCATAGTTCTATCCTATTACAACGGGCAAGCATCTGGTGGCATGATACAAACCTATGTCTGTGTTGTGGCACAGGGACTGCGGCCTGCAATTAGGTAACACATTGACAGCTACAGAAAAGGTCATATAGGATCATTGTCAACACAATGGGAATGAAATGAATAGATTGCACTGGGTGATATGTTTCAAGGCCACATGAGCACACTCATGAGACAATTGTCCCAGCACACCACATCAAACAAGTGTACCGTGCAGTTCAGTTCAGAATTCCATCCACCCACTGTCCAAGCTGCTTTGGCACAGGACTCATACACCTCATATCTGTGACCAACATTTCCTGGATCAATACATGTCCACTTAATATGTCTGAACAGCAACAGCTACCTGCCAATGTCACAACTCTGCAATGCCCACATGAGGATGGCATGGTAAAGAGACCTGGAGAAAAAAACAATACAAAGATTTTAGGCAGGAAAAATTATACATATGACCCAAGCCTCATAACAAACTTCTGTAAATCCATTCACATTGTAATGAGACTGACAAAAACAAAGCAGATCAAGGTAGTAACAGTTACAAGTCGGACTTAGCAATCAACCTTGGCTGTATACTACCTAGCATGAGATCCCCTGTCTATTGTAAAACAAAATACCCTACTCAACACATCCTGACCCTTACAGTTCCCCATACAGTCACATAAATCACATGACATACTTTCACTCAAGTAGAGTAGTGATTGATGAAATCTGCCTGCAAGTCTTCACCTTTCTCTTCATCACTGTCATCGTCACTTGGCATTTCAGTATTCTCACCCAGTGGCAAAGGTAGGTCCCCCTCAGCTGGAGTGCATGGGATAGTTCTCCTCAGGACAATGTGGAGCATGCAGCAGGCAACAATATCTTAAGTAGAGGGGGGTTCCACCTGTCTTGTCCAGACACCTAAAAGTGGCTTTAAGGAGCCCAAAAGCCCGCTCCACAACATGCAGTGTTCTTCCATGGGCATCGATGAAGTGGACTTCCCCTGGCGTAGTTGGTTTCCTCACCCGTGTCAACAACCATGGACTGTTTGGATATGCAGAGTACCCTGTAGTGGAATAAGACATTTGTGCAACTATGAGTCCCTCTCATCAGAAGTTTTGCAGCAGACATTGCATATAAACAAACATGACATATGTGACTTACCAACCAGCCAAGCCCTCTCTGGGTACAGTTGTGACATCACCTGTGGAATTGTGCTGTTCCGCATGATGAATTCATTATGGACTGAACCCGGATAATGGCCACAGACCTGTGAAATGTAGAGGTCCGCCAAACAACTTGGACATTGATGGAATGGAAGTTCTTCCTGTTCCAATAGACTTGTTCATTGCCATGCGGTGGAACCAAGGCAACATGTGTACCATCATTGGCTCCCACAACATGTGGAATGTGTGCCAAACCATGAAAGTCAGCCTTCACATGGGCAAAATCCTCACGTTGAGGAAACCAGATGTAGCTGTCCAGGTGTTTTAACATTGCTGAGAGTACATCCTTCAAAAAAAGACTGAACATAGGCTGGGGCATCCCAGCAGATTGGGCCACTGTATTTTGGAAGGACCCTGTGGCCAGGAAGTACAACACTGCCATGACTTGTGTAATGGGTGTCATGCTATTTGTATGACGAATGACAGGCATCAGATCTGGCTCCAACTGATGACAGAGATCCACAATTGTTTGCCTATTCAGAGAGTAGATCTGGATAATGTGTCTTTCTACTATGGCCTGAAGGTCTCGCCGTGGACGGTAGACAGGAGGATGTCCGATCCTTCCGCTCCCTGTGTACCTATGTAGGACAAGTAATGAGTTTAGCCATCATTCTATGTGTCCCTTGCAACATACATAAGTCATGTTGATGACAAACTGTGACAAATCATGTCATAAGTTGAGGACATGATACATAGTACACATCACCACTATAAATTACACAAAATTAACATGTTTCCCCTTTGCTTTGCTATAAATGTATACACATCATCTATCTGGACAGCAACAATTTCTGCATGAAACCTGCCACTCGGACTGTGACTTGATGTACCAAGACTTAAAATGATGTTTGTTGGGGAGGCTGTGCCCCAAAGCAAGTTGCCCTATGTGCCTAGCATGTACAAAAATGGTGACCAAGTCGAAGGACCTCCATGACAGGACAAGACAAGCTCTTATCAATGGTATAAACAACATTTTCGGAGTTGTGATGCATTTTTGTCAGTCACATTCCACAAATTATGCCTCTAAAATGGCGGGTGCCTAGCCTACGCCACTGGATATTAGGAACCACCAACGACCGCCGGCAGAAGTCGTCATGGCGGTAGGCGGTTGCAACCACGGCAGACACAGTCATAGGCTAACATTGTTGCCAGTGGTGGTCACATCCCCACACATCACTTGATACATGGATGTTGTCAATGTGAGACCACATATATTTGCATGACAGCATGAGTTGTGTTTTCATGTTGTATGTGTCAGGTGTGTGTAAAGTGAACTATGTGTATGTTGCCACTGAGATTTCAAACCACATCTGGCCTTACTAAACAGGTTTTCAGAAGGCATATCCTGACTTACTCTGCCCTTCAGGTTGCCACATAAATACCACATGCCAAATTTATGTTGGCTACATGATGTACTGTCATGCATTGAAGTGATGGGAATGGAGTTTCATGTAGGTTCTGTCTGCTCAGCCTGCAGAGACAAGAGCCTATCAAATGTATCTCCCAGTATGGGTCCAAGTCTAGGCTGGTGTTGAGTCATTTTGACTATGCAACTGTGACACTGTGCCCACTCCATGTATCCCAGTATTTTCTGTCATGTAAACCAATCTAGGCTCTATGCTAAAATGCAGCTTATTGAGTTGTTTTCCCTGATGTGTATGTAAATGGTTTTAGTAAAGAGTCAATGATCTCTGATTAACGTGCACTTGGCATCACTGTCAATGTGTGTTTCTGACCCCTGACAGGTCCCTTACTCCCACAAGCTTGTTGCCACCATCACACAGGTCAAATCTGTCCTGTGCAGGCTTACTGCATACATGATGGTCCCACAGTGCAGACAGTGTGCTGAATCCTGGGAACCAATAATATATGACTCATTTGTTTGGTCACATTGAAGAAACTGTACAGTGCATTCCTTTGCTTATTGGATGCCATCTCTGTAGGATGAACACATATGTCCAGAAGCATGTTCTGCGGCACAGGTACATGATACAGAACCCCACCCACTGAGGTGGCATTGGGATGCATTTGTTAGTCCATATTTCCACACATGGACATGTTAGACACCTCTGTACCCACCATGCCAACCCCTTCATTGTTGCCCACGTGTGGTGTCTGATTTTATGCCCTGGCAGTAGTCTGTAGTAAATGTTGCAGAGAACCATCCTCACAGCGTGTGAGTGATTTGATACATTAATGCCTTTGGAGTCTACTTTTCAGAAGCCACAGAGCTATGATGTGTCCCATAGTTCTTGAGATCTCAGTCAGATTGCTAGAGCATGCCCCGCAAAATGTCAGTTGCCCTACCTAGTCAGTGGGGGGCCTGAGCAGGGTGGTGGGTTGGTCTGCAGATTGGGAAGTTTTTGTAGTCATGTCCCAGTGGCTGGTATGTGGTGTATTTGGGCAGTTTGGGCAAAAAAGAATGTCCATTGCTTTGCGTACTGGCATGTATGTGACTCAGCCATTTTGAATAGGACTTGTGGACATAATTTCCTGTCTTGACTTTTACATCCATGCAGGTCAACACCCATAAGAAGAAAGTGATGCGAAGAGGCATCGCCAAGAAAGTGCGGACCCTAGGGCTTCACAGCCGGTGGAGCACCCAGTGCAGAAAGAGGCGGGAGGACCTGAGACGCTGGGCCTGGAAGATCGAGGAGGCCCAGCTGGGGTTGTCCTCCCAATGTGGATGGGGTGCCTGTTAGACCATGACCCCCACCATAAAGGCCTGCATTCTGGAGGTGACCTACCCAGAGCTGGATGGGCACTTGAGGAAAGCACAGCAGCCACAAGGGGGTAAGAAGACAGCAATTTCCTGCCTGTCCCATTGCCAGGTGATCGAGTGGGGTACTGACCGCTCCCCCGACAATTAAGGATGACTAATGTGTCATACAGTAGATGGGAGATTGCTTGTGTTGACATGTCATGTGTATCAAACTGGTGCACCTTGCCTTCTGAACCAGGAACCTGGTACAACCTGGGGGAATCCTCAAACAACTTTCTCTGCAGGGACCACAAATGACTGTGTACAGTGATCAATCACATACTTTTTGTTGTTGTAGTGGGTGTCATTTCTGACCCACAGATAACTTCCCATAAAAGTCACAGACAAAAGGTGAGTGGGTTATGGATCACTGTCCTCTGCCATGTGTCTGGGCATATGTGTATATAGACATCTGACATCCAGAAGCAAGTTATCTTCAGTGTATGGTGGGTGCTTGTTCCTCACTGTAATCTGTGATGTGTTTGTGTCCAGCATAGATGTGACATGGCTTACATGGCTAATGGTTTGCAGATGTAGCAAACTACGTTCCCTTGGTAGGTGGGGAATGTCCATTGAGTAGAATTATGTCCCATGACTGTAGCCAACATTCCTTGTGCCTATATGTCACCATGTTTCCTTTTATCTTTAGGAAACATCCTTAATCTGCAATTTAATGCGTTCGTTCGTCAGCTTTATTTCGGTAAAAGTAAATACCATAAAAGCACACCACAATTCACAGTTTTACAAAGCAGCAAGTTATAAACAGAAGATTTGGAACATAAGAAGTTGAACTACATAAAAAGATGTTAATCATGGGAGTTTTCCTTCTGGAAGTTCGAGCCATATTATAAAATCATGTGATGGTGCAAAGATTTGCATGTTGGGCATCAAGATTCAAATACAAGCCTAACCGAACATGTCACAAAAGGAAACATTTCTATTTAAGAATATAAGAATATCCATACATTAAAAATGTTTTTAAATATTAAAAGTGTATATATTAACCATAAAAATTCTTCCTTTAAAAATGTCAAACCATATTAAAAGATCATGTAGGAATACAAAAAGTTTGCATGATAAATATTGAAAATCAGATACAGGCTTGGCCGGTCATATTAAATATAAGAAGACATTTCTGCTTAAAAGAAAAAAAATATATATATATATATAAAAAAAAGTCTAGGCATAAAAATACTTTAAGCAGTAAAAGGTAAAAGGTGCCTGCATTAAAATTCACTAATGAGTTCATCAACAACCGCTCCCCACATCTATGGTCGAGTTTACCTCTATTTTTTTAAGCATGTTCAATCTACAGTGCCAGATGGAATCTAAGTATTTTGCCAGGCAACAAACCACTAGAACGGATAGATCAGATTGAAAAATTCTCACGGCCAGTGGACAGTTCTTAAAACCCATTTTCCTACACAAGGGGATAATCCAACGAGCTCTCTGGTTTTGGTATGCAGGACATTGAAAGAGAATGTGGGTAAAAGATTCTTCCCTGGCACAACCCATTGGGCACATCTTCGAAGTGCAGCTAGTGTTGGCCCATTTATGTGTTAAGATGCGCAAAGGGAGAGAACCTACCCTAAATCTAATGTACAATGCTCGTGCACGTGGAGAGAGAACTATGTCCATGTATTGCGCAGATTCATAATGGCATTTTATTTGTAAGAAACTGCCCGTCATGGATGATGGTGAGACAGCAGACAGTTGTGAAAGATGCACATGGAGCCAAAACGCATCCTTCAGTGTCTGTGTTGCGTTTTTTGGAATGGATAGCGGATCCTTCCAGTAAGACCCCAAGCCAAGTAGTGTGAAAATCCCTTCTACATACACACACCACTTGATTTTTGGACTAGTATTATTGGCCATCAGGTTGACTAGCCCACATCTATAGGGAATAAGAGAGTATAATGACCATAGACGGATCCAATACAACAAGGGCCTAAGCGCAGCAATCTGGCAAATGGGAGGCAAGTTTAGGTCCATTCAAATGGGGAGCATTGGGGTGCTAGAAGGAACTCTTAGCAGGGACCTTAAAAAAGAGTTTTCCACTTTTATCAGATCATCTAGATTACAGTGGCCCCACAGCTCGGCTCCATAAAGGGCTCCCCCCCTTGCTTGTGATTTGTAAATTTCAATTGCGGGTGTCACGGCAAAGCTGGGAGATCTAGCTGCTAAATCTTAGGACACCGCTCGTCCGTTGTTTCAAGCGGACATTTGCTTTCTGAAGATGAGAATGCCATTTGTGCGAGTCTTCTAGTTTCAGGCCTAGATATTCAAAATCGCCAACTCTTTCCAATGCGGCGCCCTCTAAATAAATGGGGCGCCGCATCCTACCTTTTTTATCCCCAAACACCATACACTTAGTTTTTGATCGGTTGATTTCCAAGCCGTGGTCATTACAAAAGGTAATAAATCTTGAAAGCAGGATTGTGAGACCTGTGGCTGTTTGGGATATCAACAAGGTGTCATCAGCAAATAGGAGGCAGGGGATCTTCTGCCCTCCTATGTTGGGGGCGTCATTGGAGCACTCCATAAGATACGGAATGCATGCGTTTATGAAAAGGAGGAATAAGGTAGGGGCGAGTACACAACCTTGCCTCACACCACGAACAGTGGGAAATTTTTCAGTTAGTTCGCCATGCTGGCCCCATCTGATTCTACCATAATTTCCAGTATAGAGATCTCTAATGATATTTAAAATAGGGCAAGGGACTCCCATTTTAGACAAGACCTCCCATAGTTTATTGCGAGGTACCAAATCGAAAGCTGATTTTAAGTCAACAAAAGCTACAAATAGGTGGCCTGAATTCACATCGACAACTTTCCATTTAATAGAGATAAAGCGAAATATCTGGTCTATTGTGCTGATTTTTTCTCTGAAGCCCGCTTGGAGGTGATTTAAAATTTGGTTATCCACTATCCATTTACTCAGCCTGCTCAACAATTGGTGGCAAAATATTTTTTGGAGATTGTCAAGGAGGCTGATGGGTCTGTAGTTTCCCGGGGAATTCCTCTCTCCTTTCTTATAGATAGGCACGATAATAGCCTCTTTCCATGAGTCAGGGTAGGATCTTTTAATCAAAATGGCATTAGAAAGCCTATTAATATACGGGCTCCAGGTGTTCAGGTCCGCTTTAAACATATCAAAAGGAATCCCATCCGACCCAGGGGCCTTTGCTGCTTTTTGGGCTGTGATGGCCAGGGCGGTTTCGTTCAGTGTAAAGAGGGGCAAAGAGGACGCGGGTGAATAAGATGTTGTCAGCTGTCCAAGATTTGGGGCATCAAGGGCCAATGGAGAGCCGTACAGTTCTTTAAAATGGGAAAGCCAGGCATCAGGAGTAATATGAGACTCCAAATAAGGGGTTCGGTTCTGATCACTACGAGATACCAAAATCCAAAATTGTTTGGAGTCATGAGCTCTAGCTGCCTCAAGTAGGTCACTCCAGAGCTCCTCTTCATGCTCATGTTTGCTCTTATTGCATATAAAAGCATAATTACGTCTAGCATTGATGATACCTAGTCTGTCCTTTGTCCTTAAGACGCTAACCAGGGTATTTTTAGCCTCTCTACACCTCTTCTTGAACCATTTGGAGCAGGGTTGGGGGCAGGAGTTAGTCAGCGGCCTTGGGCGTCTAGAAAACAGCTCTTTCAGGGTAGTAAAAAGGTCCAAATGAAGGGACGTAACTTCAATTGGAGAAAAAGTAAGACTATGGTCAAATAACTGGTGGGAAGAAATTAGATCACACAGTTTTTCTCGGAGCTTGTTCGATTTCTCAAAGGAGTCCCATCTTACTGTGCGCCTATTGCTAGACAACTCCATAACAGCAGGTAAAACAGAAGGAAATACAGCTCCTGCTAGAAGAGGTCTCTTGTACGTAATCTGTAGAGGGGCATGATCGCTAGTGTATGGATTGCCCACTTCCACATCTAGTATGTAGTGACAAACTCTTAAATCAAAAAAAATGTAATCTAGTTTACTACTATAGGAACCCCTGAAAAAGGTTGGTCTTGCTGGGGTGTCAGCTGGGAAACGGCCATTGCCAAGACGGAGACCATGTGATATCATAAGATCTATTACCTGCATTGCCCTAGCGCAAGGTTTGTATGAGTTTTGCTGAGTGGAATAGGGAGGAATGTTCCAAACACTATCTTCAGGTTGCATGACCTCTATAAGATCTAAATTGATTTCAAGCTGAACATTAAAATCCCCTGCTATTATAATATGATATTTAAGACGAAAGTCTGAAATAAGAGTATTTAAAAGCTCAATGATAGTAGAGCAATTATTGGAGGGTCTCGGCCTGCTATAAATATTTATACAGAGAACGGGGGAGCCTGAGATTGGTTGGATAGCAATAGCCAAAATGTCATGGGAGTCCACGTATATCTCCTTTATTCCTCCCACCTCTGTCGATTTTACCCAAGTACATAAGCCCCCTACTGCCCTACCTGCTAAAGACGGCATAGCCGGTTTAAAAAAGGAACTAAACCCCTGTCTATATGTGCAGTTTTTGGCCCATGTTTCCTGGAACATACATACATTAAAATTTTCAACAAATACCCCCCACTCAATGTCTGCAAGTTTGCCATTGATGCCAGCCACATTCCAGGACAAAAGTTTTGCTGGTGTCTGGGCAATAGAGCAGCTTGGTTTCACGAGAGTGTCGTCTGGAAGGTTGCTGTCAATAAACTTCTTCATACGCGGACTTGTAAATTGATTGATATTAACGAGTCGTGAACCCAGAGGGGAAGCAACACCTGGGCTAAGTGGATAGGGTGAAGAACCTGTAGCCCGTCGGTCTAAGCTAGGAATGGGGATGCAGGAATTAGTACAGTATAGTCAATCGATGTCGGAGATGGCCCCCTGGAGATCGAAATCAGGTGCTAATTGGCCACTAGAAGTAGGGCCGGAGCTGGTGTTTGGGACAGGGTCAGATGGTACACCTTTTGGGGCCTGATGGCCTAATGGCCTGAAATCTCGATGGTCTATAGAACGGCTCGAGACCCAGCTGGCTGTTCTAGGGAGGAGGTTCGGCTTCATATAACCATCGGTGGGTCGATTGGCACTGAGAGAAATAGCAGATGGCTTCCTATTTATATTGCGTGCTTCCATATCTAGAAGACCTTTTACCAGATGGGAGTTTTTGAAATTGAGTTTTATGAAGTCTCGACAACCTGGAAGGCCATTCGCTCGTTCGGCAGATAAAATGTCGTCGTGGATGACTGAGCCACAGCCTCTAACGTGTCTCAGCCAGTGCGTGGCCTTATTGGCTAGTGAGGCTTTGTCTTCTCGTGTATTTGGGGGCAGAGGTGGAACATTACACATATATATATAATTATTCTTCGTTGGGTCAAAGTTTTGACGGGAAGCTTTAGTAGTGTCCCATTTGAGAGGGACATTAAAGGAAGGAGGAGTGTTGCGTTCAAAAGAGGACATATTCTGGCTGTAAGACTGCTGCCCTTCCATAAAGGCTGCTGTGCTTGATGGCGGTGGCAGGGACTCAGTTGAAGAAACAATTTTTACGTGTGAGTGGTTGGATGTTGTAGAGTTTGGTTTGGGCTCACCAATAGGGAGAAGAATTTTACCTTTGAGAAGAGTAGTAATTTCAAACAGTAAGGATTTCAGCTCGCCTATTTCGCTCTTAAGACTAACCACTAATGCTGGCAAGTCATTTAGTGAAGGAACACTCTCCGTATATGGCAAGGTCGTAGAGGTTGACATAGGATTTTCCAGAACTTGGGGGGTCAGAGAGAAAAAACGGTTAAAACAAGGAATTGAGAAATGTGTAATATTGTCTGGTACTTCAGGATCGAGATGAATTGCAGATGGGGAAGAAGAACTACCAATATTAGTAGGGCCTTGGGAGGCTGATGCCTGATGAAGTGACGTAACAGTTTGTGGTTTGGGGGCAATATGCGAACTTGGAGTCAAGAACGGGATGAGAGTACCAGATTTCGACTCCTTTCGCCTGATCCTCTCCTTATTGTTTAAAATCTGTTCAACTTCTTCAATCAAGTCATCTATTTCCTTGGCAACACAGTTAGTATGTGGTAACGTGACTTTATTGGTTTTAAGTATCTTAGATTTTGCAGAGCCCAGTGCAGGGCTACCTTTCGCCTTACGCTTCCCCATTGAGGATTAAAGTTACAGAAGCAGGGCAAAACGGAGTTTTAAAGTTGCTTCCCAGCACTATATGAACTAGTAGCGTACCTTAGGGCCCAGAGGGGGGGCCCAGCCCGGCCTCCTTCGGTCTCTGACGGGCGCGGACGGGCCCGCCCTAGGCCCGGGCTTTGCCCAGGCGCGTCCCGCGCAGCGGTGTTGCACAGTGCACTTTATAGCGCCCGCGATCAGCAGCAAGTAGCCCCAGGTGGAGAGGAGCAGGCAGAGGCAAAGAGGAGCCTGGGACTTGGAGTCCCACCAGGCTCTATGTGGCAGCAACCAAGAGGAGTGTTGCGCGGTGCGCTTTATAGCGCCCGCGATCAGCAGCAAGTAGCCCCAGGTGGAGAGGAGCAGGCAGAGGCAAAGAGGAGCCTGGGACTTGGAGTCCCACCAGGCTCTATGTGGCAGCAACCAAGAGGAGTGTTGCGCGGTGCGCTTTATAGCACCCGCGATCAGCAGCAAGTAGCCCCAGGTGGAGAGGAGCAGGCAGAGGCAAAGAGGAGCCTGGGACTTGGAGTCCCACCAGGCTCCATGTGGCAGCAATTTAATGCATTATACCCGTGTTGATGGGATGATGTCTGTATTTCCTCACATATGTGCATGGAAAACTGTTAGTGGAATATCACATTTACAATGGTGGTCCATTTCATGTTGTGCCACAGACAGGAGTGTGTCAGCATTGTTTATTGTCTGACAGATATCTTCATGCGTCATAGTATGTCATTTGGCAGCAGCATGAGATTGTGGAACCAATCTATGTTTATCTCTGCCCTTGATGTGGAAACGTGCACTGCACATGTTCAATTATTGAGGATTGTTCCCTGACTGTTGTCATGTATCATGGAGTGACTGGCAGTGATGTTGACATCACATATGTTTGGGTTCAGGCATTCATCCACTGACAGATACCAGGGTTGGCATGCCTAAAATATAGATAGTGATGTTGCGTCTTATTAGACAACAGGTTGGGGTCCTTCTAGTAGTCCTTACAAGTTCTGTGTCTCTCCAACATGCATGATACAGATGTTTACTACAGACACACTCATATGATGACATTGTAATGGATGTCAGACATTAGTGGTGACTATCCTGAGGCTTATTGATTCATTGTTGTATGTATTCCGGAGGCATCGCTCCCTGACATATTGGACCTGACATCAATGTTGTTCCCTTCAATGACACACGTTAGGCCTATCCGAGTAACATTGTTACTACCTCCTTGACTCTTTTCGGAGATGCGTCACTTGAGCTGTACATTGTTTAAATGTGTCCATTGTGACATGGATATTTCCATGTCAACTAATCCAGGATATTGCACTATGTATCTGAGAAAGCTGGATTTCATTGGCAATCTCAAATTGTTGGTACATCATGTAAGTGCAAAATAGTTGTGCGCATCAACTTGTGTGTAAAATATGGGAAGATACTTTACAAGTTCTACTATTTTTGCCTACAAGTTAACTGGGGTCTGCTGCATGTGGCACAGCTGAGGATGGAAAGGTCACCTACTTGTTGTATGGTTATTGTATTTGCAAGCCTTAAGCCATGCAATTGTAGTTGTCTGGGATCCCGCTTAGCCTGTGGGTAACTTTGGTAAGTCCAGATGGCAAGCATGCATATGTTATGGCACATGAAAGTGCCACTTAGGTGAATGTTTTTGATGGAACCTACTTGACATGATGGTATTTTTTGTCAATCAGAGTTGTGATTGAAGTGTTATCATGTGCATGTTATGACCCTATTTCTCATTCGTTTTGCAGCATCGGCACAGGCAGGAGAAGGAGATGGGGCACAGCTGAATGGGGAAGCATCTGGCCACTGGACCTCGGGTCAAGATACCACACAGATCCTCATGCATCCACCTCAATAGACAAATGTAGAGCACACAAACACAAGCACCACAAGACACAACGGCACGCACACAAACAACATCCACCCACAGACACAGCAACAGTCACAATTTGCCCTGATACCCCCACCATCCCTAGCATCACATACACAAAATCAAGCATACCTACAGACACCACACAACAGCCACTGATACAGCTAAAACACCTATCCAACCTGCAGACACACTCCAGCAGACCCTCAGACATCCACCCCAAGAACCACACCCCCAGACACCACAACTACAGACACACCTACATCCACCACATCCACCATACCTGCAGTGACCACCCCAATAGACACTCACCCACCACAGCATCCCCCAGCACCTCCACCCCCACTAAGCCCAAGACACATACATTATCTCACTCACCCACCCGACAAACACCCACCACACACCACACACAAGGATACCTCCCATAAGCATGCACCCAAGACATCTACACCTATATAGCCTACAACCACTCCTTCAACCTCCAAATCCTATCCCCCTTCTTATGACCGTCCCAGTGTATCCAAAAAAACATTTCTTACTTGGCCTTAACTTTTGCCCTGTTTGCCACACCCCAATCCCAGACCCAGAAGCACTCCACCCATCTCCCAGTCCATCCCTTCCACCTCCAAGGCCTACCCTGCTCCCCCTGCAAGTAGTCATTCCTCTTCCCCTGAAGAAGCCCACCCCTCCCAAGAAGAAGAATACTCCTCCCAAGCCCAAACCCCACCTCCCAAATCTGATCCCCCCAAGGAAAATCCCTGAGGTGCCTGCTTGCCCCTTGATGCCCCTTTCTGTGGAGGTTACATGGCAGGAGACAAGTTTAGGCACATCAGTGTGCCATTGTTAGACTTTTTCATGACTGTCCAATGACCTTTGGACATTCATAGTTGTTCAGTTAATAAACCCCAACAGTTGTTTTGTTTTGGGTACACCTTTGTCCTGCAATTCATTTTCTAGCTTTCTGTTGTTCCTGAGTGAATTTGGTTGTGTGTCTCCAGTTGTGTGTGGTTGAGCCTGCTTGCTGCACCAGTTGCTGTGGTTAGCAGTGTGTGAGTTTGTGTGCAGTGCTGATGTATCCCAAGAAAAAGGTATATGTTGTGTGTGGAGGAATGTGTGTGTGTAAACACAATGGTGGTCTCATGGCACTGTGCACTGTCTGGCATGGTAAGTATTTCTTTTTGTGATGTCTAGTGTGAGCATGTATGGTGTTGCGCTTGTACCCCTGATCTGGCTTATGTATACCTGTGGTGTATGTCAGCTTGAAATTTGTATGTGGCGACATGGAGTATGTTGAGTTGTGCTACCTTTGTCTTTGCATTTCCCTGTGCATGTGTCCATTTAGGTGTGTGTCCCTTGCAGATAGAGCTTTATGTGCTTTGTTGACTTTCCCTTCCCCATTGTTTAGATATGCTTGACAATTGGTTTTGGCATTGTTTTGTCTCTGAGACCCAAGTAGGGCCATTTCCTGTGGACATGTTGTTTGAGAGTCCTGTTCAAAGTGTTAGATGTCCCAGTGCAGTCTCCTTCCCTGTGCGTCTCAGATGGCCCCATCCAAATTGTGCAGATATAGTTGTTATGTTGTTCTTGGTGTACTTGTCTCTCAGTGTTTTGTGCATGCATTCTGCTTCCATTGTGCTGTGATGTGTATGATGTGTGTGTCCATTGCAGGGCTGTTTACTGGTGGTGTTGTTTGTGTTCCATGCCACATCGATAGATATGTGTGTTGTGTGTGTGGAAAGTCCCTGGCCGGTGTGGAATGTAGTGTTTCAGCTATATTTGTATATGTGCTGTAGGTGTGTTGTTGTTGCTGAATGTGACAATATTGTGTAGCCTTCAGTTTCCCTGTGCCTGAGTTGTATAGCTGTGTGTATTTGTTTAGTGTTGCAATGCAGTGTGAGTGTGCTGACCAAAGTGTGCGTATTGTGTGTGTATGTGTCCTTGCTGATGTATGTCAGTGAGTGCATATGAAAGTGTACCTGCTGCCCATGGCGTACCACCCATGAAGTGTTTGCCAGAGCTACAAGCTGTTTTTCAATGTTAATGATACAGGTAGGTGTGTGTACATATGGTTCATGGCATCCATGTTGATTTCGTTGTCTTTCGAAGAGCTGCAGCATTGGCATGATGTTTGTGAATGGCTCCATGGTGCCCCCGGACATGTAAGGCTGCCTGCAGGTGAGTGGCTCCCTTTATACTGTCCGTTTCCACCAGCTTGTACATGATAGTTGGACCACCACGGTCACATTGACGGTGTGCAACCTCGTAATGGGTCGGGCAGAAACTCTGTCTCTGTCGGCCTGTTTGTACTTCCTTGTGACTGTGGCGGTCTGTGCTGCCTTGCGGTGCAGGCGGACCGCTTGTGATCTTCTGTTTGTACAACTGCCAAACTCGTAAAATGACTGTCCCCTCCACCAGACCATTGGAGGTCAGACCGCATTGCCAACATGGTGGTCATGGGACCGCCAAACTTGTAATCAGGCCCCAAATCTGCATAGCAGAGCCTCCGTAAAGGGCCAACCTAGGAAATCGAAAGTTTTCTCTACATCCAATAATATTGAGACCAACTCAACCGTCTGCTTCAGTTTATGTAGCATCGGGAAGAGTGTGGAATTTTTTTTTGCTCAATAGGCCTGACAGAAGTCTGTTGTTGGAATATATATCCCTGGTCTTTATCTCTATTAATGAGATGGGCTTGAATAAAACTTGCCTGTGTGAACCCTCTAGGCATACCAGGGCCACCCCATCTATATATCGTTCACTACCCATGTCAGATAGCATCTGTCTAGAAGCATACAATTATGCATAATTTGTACAGCGTATCACAGATATGCACTGACTATCCGTGTCCTGTGTCCTATTTGTGTTTTTCATTCCTGTTAGTATTTTCTGGCCCTGTCTCTGCTCAATATCCATTCAGGTTTGTGGCCAGTCTTTCGCCTTCTCCAAGCTACGGGCCAGCACAGATTTGATCAGATAAGCTGTTTCTTTATCTAGCACCTCTTGATAGCTTTATAATAATATATTGATTATGAGTGGGAAATTTGTGCAATGAGCCTTTACATACTTATGCAAAATTCCACAAAATGAGACAAAATTATGAGAAATGCAACACTGGCATCTAACACTGTATTTTAGCGTGAAATGTGTCCTCCTTGCATTTATTTAGGCTCGCATTCTGGTTGTTTGCATTGTTCTTGACCTCACGCGCTAAACTTTTGCCATGAATGTGGCATAATTAAAGTAGGTGGCTTAATGGCATAATTTCTGGAATTTGACATAACAAGTGAAACATGAAATTTGCAAAATTATGTGAGATATAGTGCCAGATGTAGCAAAATTCTGGATTGCGACTCGCAATCCAGAATGTAGGATGGTGTCCCTGACACCATCTGCGACTCGCAAGGGGGTCGCAAAGGCCCACCTCATTAATATTAATGAGGTGGGTCGCAATTTGCGACCCCCTTGCGAGTGGCGGCACACACAGTGATGGTGGTCTGCTGGAGACAGCAGACCACCATGTCTGTGACTGCTTTTAAATAAATAACTTTTTTTTTTTGTAATGCAGCCTGTTTTCCTTAAAGGAAAACGAGATACATTACAAAACAAAAAAATGAAACTTTTTCGTTTCATTTTTTCAGAGCAGGCAGTGGTCCATAGGACCACTGCCTGCTCTGAAATAATGTTACCCTTGCCATTCACAAAGGGGAAAGGGTCCCATGGGGACCCCTTCCCTTTTGCGAATGGGTTACCACCAGTGTGACACTGGTGGTAACTGCGATTGCTTTGCGACCGCGTTCGCGGTCACAAAGCAATACAGCATTGCGCTGCGAATCGCAATTAGGAAGGGGAACACCCCTTCCTAATTGCGACTCGCAGTCCCGTTTTGCGAGTGGGTAACCAGGTTACCCACTCGCAAAATGGGGATTGGGCATCGCGATGTGCTTTTTTGCACGTCGCAAACAGCGAAATTCACTGTTTGCGACGTGCAAAAAAGATTGTACATCTGGCCCTAAGACACTTAGGCCCTCATTCTGACCCTGGCGGTCGGCGGAGAGGCGGCGGTCGGACCGCGAACAGACCGGCGGTATTAAAAATGGCATTCTGACCCTGGCGGGAACCGCCAACACAGCCCGCCAACTTAACACTCCGACCGCCACAGCGGTACAAACAAACAGCGCGGCGGTTCCCGCCAACAGCCCGGCGGCAGACAAAGTACCGCCCACCCTATTACGACCCACCAATCTGCCACCTTTTCCGGGGCGGGAGCACCGCCGATAAGAACACGGCGGAAACAGACTACGAACGGGAAAACGCTCACCTCTACGCACTCCACAGGAGATTCCGGCAGTATGGAGCCAGAGTTGCAGGTCATCCCCGCACTCCTATTCCTCCTCATATACCAGGAGCACGCCCGGCGGCGCGGAAGACATCGGTGAGTACTGCACCTACGACACAGGGGAGGGAAAAGATTACCGGCACACACCCACCCACCCACACCCACTACAACACACACATCAATGCATTCCCACAGATCACTGTCACAACCCACAAACCACCCCCCTCCGAAATAATGCAAAGACCAAAAGAAGAGATCATAAACGGCCAGATATATTGAAATAAACTATGTACAAAATATATACAGCTACTAAATGTAGTCCAACCACTGTCCGTGGATCACAGGGGTCCTGTGCAAAGGGGCAAGGCCCAGTCCCACGACAAGAACTCCACGGAGAGAACACTGCAGGGGCATCAGAAAGAAAATAGGACAGGCACCTCAGGGGGAAGGGAAGGGGGGGCACCTCAGCCACTTGAGTACACGACGCCAGATCCACGAGGGGACTCCATGACCACTGGCCCATCCTGGGGAGAGCAAAGCCACAGTCCATACAGTCCATACAGTGGGTGGCCTGCCCACTGGGCCATCCTGGGGAGAGCAAAGCCACAGTCCATACAGTCCATACAGTGTGTGGCCTGCCCACTGGGCCATCCTGGGGAGAGCAAAGCCACAGTCCAAACAGTCCATACAGTGGGTGGCCTGCCCACTGGGCCATCCTGGGGAGAGCAAAGCCACAGTCCATACAGTCCATACAGTGGGTGGCCTGCCCACTGGGCCATCCTGGGGAGAGCAAAGCCACAGTCCATACATTCCATACAGTGGGTGGCCTGCCCACTGGGCCATCCTGGGGAGAGCAAAGCCACAGTCCAAACAGTCCATACAGTGGGTGGCCTGCCCACTGGGCCATCCTGGGGAGAGCAAAGCCACAGTCCATACAGTCCATACAGTGGGTGGCCTGCCCACTGGGCCATCCTGGGGAGAGCAAAGCCACAGTCCATACAGTCCATACAGTGGGTGGCCTGCCCACTGGGCCATCCTGGGGAGAGCAAAGCCACAGTCCAAACAGTCCATAACAGACCCCACTGCCACTGGAGGAGGCAAGTTGGCCAGAGGACATCCTGCAGCCCTGCCCGAGATAGATCCTGCCCTGCCACGTCTGCCAAAGGGCCAGCGGTTCTTGCCTTGAAGGGCCCAGTCCAGCGGTTCTTGAGACGGCGGGGCCCAGTTCAGCGGTTCTTGAGACGGCGGGGCCCAGTTCAGCGGTTCTTGAGACGGCGGGGCCCAGTCCAGCGGTTCTTGCCTTGAAGGGCCCAGTTCAGCGGTTCTTGAGACGGCGGGGCCCAGTTCAGCGGTTCTTGAGACGGCGGGGCCCAGTTCAGCGGTTCTTGCCTTGAAGGGCCCAGTTCAGCGGTTCTTGAGACGGCGGGGCCCAGTTCAGCGGTTCTTGAGACGGCGGGGCCCAGTTCAGCGGTTCTTGAGACGGCGGGGCCCAGTTCAGCGGTTCTTGAGACGGCGGGGCCCAGTTCAGCGGTTCTTGCCTTGAAGGGCCCAGTTCAGCGGTTCTTGAGACGGCGGGGCCCAGTTCAGCGGTTCTTGCCTTGAAGGGCCCAGTTCAGCGGTTCTTGAGACGGCGGGGCCCAGTTCAGCGGTTCTTGAGACGGCGGGGCCCAGTTCAGCGGTTCTTGAGACGGCGGGGCCCAGTTCAGCGGTTCTTGCCTTGAAGGGCCCAGGTCAGCGGTTCTTGAGACGGCGGGGCCCAGTCCAGCGGTTCTTGCCTTGAAGGGCCCAGTTCAGCGGTTCTTGAGACGGCGGGGCCCAGTTCAGCGGTTCTTGAGACGGCGGGGCCCAGTTCAGCGGTTCTTGCCTTGAAGGGCCCAGTTCAGCGGTTCTTGAGACGGCGGGGCCCAGTCCAGCGGTTCTTGCCTTGAAGGGCCCAGTTCAGCGGTTCTTGAGACGGCGGGGCCCAGTTCAGCGGTTCTTGAGACGGCGGGGCCCAGTTCAGCGGTTCTTGCCTTGAAGGGCCCAGTTCAGCGGTTCTTGAGACGGCGGGGCCCAGTTCAGCGGTTCTTGAGACGGCGGGGCCCAGTTCAGCGGTTCTTGAGACGGCGGGGCCCAGTTCAGCGGTTCTTGCCTTGAAGGGCCCAGTTCAGCGGTTCTTGAGACGGCGGGGCCCAGTTCAGCGGTTCTTGAGACGGCGGGGCCCAGTTCAGCGGTTCTTGCCTTGAAGGGCCCAGTTCAGCGGTTCTTGAGACGGCGGGGCCCAGTTCAGCGGTTCTTGAGACGGCGGGGCCCAGTTCAGCGGTTATTGAGACGGCGGGGCCCAGTTCAGCGGTTCTTGAGACGGCGGGGCCCAGTTCAGCGGTTCTTGAGACGGCGGGGCCCAGTCCAGCGGTTCTTGCCTTGAAGGGCCCAGTTCAGCGGTTCTTGAGACGGCGGGGCCCAGTTCAGCGGTTCTTGAGACGGCGGGGCCCAGTTCAGCGGTTCTTGCCTTGAAGGGCCCAGTTCAGCGGTTCTTGAGACGGCGGGGCCCAGTCCAGCGGTTCTTGCCTTGAAGGGCCCAGTTCAGCGGTTCTTGAGACGGCGGGGCCCAGTTCAGCGGTTCTTGCCTTGAAGGGCCCAGTTCAGCGGTTCTTGAGACGGCGGGGCCCAGTTCAGCGGTTCTTGAGACGGCGGGGCCCAGTTCAGCGGTTCTTGAGACGGCGGGGCCCAGTTCAGCGGTTCTTGCCTTGAAGGGCCCAGGTCAGCGGTTCTTGAGACGGCGGGGCCCAGTCCAGCGGTTCTTGCCTTGAAGGGCCCAGTTCAGCGGTTCTTGAGACGGCGGGGCCCAGTTCAGCGGTTCTTGAGACGGCGGGGCCCAGTTCAGCGGTTCTTGCCTTGAAGGGCCCAGTTCAGCGGTTCTTGAGACGGCGGGGCCCAGTTCAGCGGTTCTTGAGACGGCGGGGCCCAGTTCAGCGGTTATTGAGACGGCGGGGCCCAGTTCAGCGGTTCTTGAGACGGCGGGGCCCAGTTCAGCGGTTCTTGAGACGGCGGGGCCCAGTTCAGCGGTTCTTGCCTTGAAGGGCCCAGGTCAGCGGTTCTTGAGACGGCGGGGCCCAGTTCAGCGGTTCTTGAGACGGCGGACGGTCTATGGCCAACTGCTAATTGCATGGTGGTGCCCTCCTGGGCAGCGGGGATGGTGCTCCTTCACTGCCCACCTGGGCTGTGGGTGGTGGGGCCCTCCTGGCCAGCTGGGCTGGGTCCTCCCTGGGCAGCGGCTATGGGGGTGGTGGGCTCTCCCGGGGCAGCGGCTATGGGGGTTGTGGGCTCCTCCTGGGCAGCAGGCCTGCTGCCTGACCTCTCCAACTTGCTGCCCTTGCCCTCCTTAGTCGTCGGCCTGTGGCCCTTGCCTCCCTTTGGAGCTGTGGCTGGTGACTGTCTCTGGGTGGTGTCCGGGGGGGATGTAGAAGGCGGGCTCCTGCGGCGCCCCTTCCGCCTTCTGCTCCTCTTCCCAGGGGGTGGGCTGGCTGTCCCCTTGCTGCTGGGTGAAGATCCAGACATGCGGGCTGGCGGGCTCCAATACCCCTGCACCCTTGTCAAGGGGGCTGCAGGGCTGGTGGTGGCTGAGGTGCTCTTCTTACCCCGACGAGAAGGAGGGGGGGGCTCAGGGTCAGGAAAGAAGTTAGTAGTGGCGAGGAAGAGCTTCTTGGGACAATGGAGAGTGGTAGGTACAGTGGGAATGGGAGTGGAGGGAGAGGATGTGGTTGTAGGTGAGTCACGTTTGCTGTCTTTGGGTGCAGGTGCAGGAGGGATAGGCTGTCGTGAGGTGGATGGCTGTTGGGTGGGTGGGTGGCTGCGTTTGTGTGGTGTGGAAGAGGGGGTGACAGACACAGTGGGAGAGGACACAGGGGACGTGTAAATGGCAGTGGGGGTGGTGACTGCACGTGTGCGGACTGGAGTGGAGGGTGTGCTGGTGATGGAAACACTGGCTGATGGTGAGTTGAATGGAGGTGTGAGTGTAGACGTCACAGGGAGGGAGGAGGGAGACGAGGAGGTGGGGGTCACAGAGGTGGTAGTGACTGTTGGCATGTCTGCATCGGAATGTTGCGTGTGTGAATGTCTGGGTGATCTGTGGTGCTTATGTTTGGATGAGCTTCTCTTGGGTGTTGAGGTGTGTGCAGGCTGGTCTGATGGTGTGGGTGGGACAGGCAGAGGAACAGGAGACTGGGAGGAGGGAGTTAGTAGAGGCAGGCAGGAGACAGGGACAATGGCTGCCGTCAGTGCTGAGGCCAGAGCCTGGAACGATCGCTGATGGGCAGCCTGACCCGAATGAATGCCCTCCAGGTACGCATTGCTGCGATGAACCTCCCTCTCCACCCCCTGGATGGCATTCAAAAGGATAGTCTGCCCAACAATGAGCGTTCGGAGGAGGTCAATGACCTCCTCACTGAGGGCAGCGGGGGTAACAGGGGCAGGGCCTGAGGTGCCTGGGGCGAAGGAGATGCCCGGCTTCCTGGCAGAGCGGGCACGGGGCGAACGCGGAGGGGCTGCTGGGAGGGCGGAGATGGTGCGCTGGGTGGCGGCTGTACCTGTAATGGCGTGGGGCACGGATGGTGCCACCCCCGCAAGGGAGCCCCCTTCGAGGACGTGTCCGTGTCGCTGCAGGCTCCAGTCGTCCCCGTCGTGGAGCTCCCCTCGCCCTCCGTCTCACTGGTCCAGTCTGACTCTGTGGCATGGCCCTCCTGGGCCATGTGAGATGCAGCTCCCTCCTGCCCCGATGCCACTTCTCCTCCGCCTGATGATGCTGATGCACACAAGCACAGAAAGACAAACCAAAAGGGGGGGGGAGAGAGAAATAAAGGGATATTGAGTACATGGATCTCCGGTACAGTTAGCGGACATGACAGACACAGATGCCCCCTGCACTAAGTTGCGCACTTGGGGTCCGCTACGCATTCCGTGGAACATGCCCTACACGCCTAGAGTTGTCAACTGCACCCATGGATGACACGGCCCAGGGATGGCTGTACTGACACACTACTGAGGGTGGTGGCTGGGGACACAGGGGCTTACGGGGGTGCCCAGCCTACAGATATCGCCCTGGCCTAGGGGGACCCACAGCCCTCCTCCCCCACCCAGACACCTCCACTGCACGACAACAGAGTAGATGATGCTTCTACTCACCCCCTTGTGTCTGCTGTGCTGCCCTCACGCGCCCATCCAAATCAGGGTAGGCCACCGCCAGGATCCGGAACATCAGGGGGCTCAGTTGACGGCAGGCACCCCGCCTACGTTGGGAGGCCATCCTCAGCAGAGACTCGGCGGTCTTCTTGGTCCCGCGGCGGATGTCCTCCCACCTCTTGCGGCAGTGGGTGCCCCGTCGATGGTGGACCCCCAGGCCCCGGACTTCCTTGGCGATGGCACGCCAAATCCCAATCTTCTCATGGGCGCGGACCTATGTGACACGTACAGGGAGGGAGAAATACCACGTTCAAGTTACTCAGCATTTTCCTTTCCAGTGGCCCAACGCCCCCCATCCCCGCCAGGCCCCCCGCCAGGCCCCCCGCCATGCCCAACATGCCCCCCATCCCCGCCAGGCCCCCGCCAGGCCCCCCGCCATGCCCAACATGCACCCCATCCCCGCCAGGCCCCCCGCCAGGCCCCCCGCCATGCCCAACATGCCCCCCATCCCCGCTAGGCCCCCGCCAGGCCCCCCGCCATGCCCAACATGCCCCCCATCCCCGCCAGGCCCCCGCCAGGCCCCCCGCCATGCCCAACATGCCCCCCATCCCCGCTAGGCCCCCCGCCATGCCCAACATGCCCCCCATCCCCGCCAGGCCCCCGCCAGGCCCCCCGCCATGCCCAACATGCCCCCCATCCCCGCCAGGCCCCCCGCCAGGCCCCCCGCCATGCCCAACATGCCCCCCATCCCCGCTAGGCCCCCGCCAGGCCCCCCGCCATGCCCAACATGCCCCCCATCCCCGCCAGGCCCCCCGCCAGGCCCCCCGCCATGCCCAACATGCCCCCCATCCCCGCCAGGCCCCCCGCCATGCCCAACATGCCCCCCATCCCCGCCAGGCCCCCGCCAGGCCCCCCGCCATGCCCAACATGCCCCCCATCCCCGCTAGGCCCCCCGCCATGCCCAACATGCCCCCCATCCCCGCCAGGCCCCCGCCAGGCCCCCCGCCATGCCCAACATGCCCCCCATCCCCGCCAGGCCCCCCGCCAGGCCCCCCGCCATGCCCAACATGCCCCCCATCCCCGCCAGGCCCCCCGCCAGGCCCCCCGCCATGCCCAACATGCCCCCCATCCCCGCCAGGCCCCCGCCAGGCCCCCCGCCATGCCCAACATGCCCCCCATCCCCGCTAGGCCCCCCGCCATGCCCAACATGCCCCCCATCCCCGCCAGGCCCCCCGCCAGGCCCCCCGCCATGCCCAACATGCCCCCCATCCCCGCCAGGCCCCCGCCAGGCCCCCCGCCATGCCCAACATGCCCCCCATCCCCGCTAGGCCCCCCGCCATGCCCAACATGCCCCCCATCCCCGCCAGGCCCCCGCCAGGCCCCCCGCCATGCCCAACATGCCCCCCATCCCCGCCAGGCCCCCCGCCAGGCCCCCCGCCAGCCCCAACATGCACCCCATCCCCGCCAGGCCCCCCGCCAGCCCCAACATGCCCCCCATCCCCGCCAGGCCCCCCTCCAGCCCCAACATGCACCCCATCCCCGCCAGGCCCCCCGCCAGCCCCAACATGCACCCCATCCCCGCCAGGCCCCCAAGCCAGCCAGTGGCCCCAAATCCAGATAGAATTAAACTCACTTGTTGGTCTGGAGGACCGTAGAGTTGCGCATACTGGGGGAGGACCCCATCCACAAGTTTCTCCAACTCCTCTCCAGTGAAGGCAGGGGCCCTTTCCCCAGTCGCAGCAGCCATTGTCCCTTCCAGACCGAGGTCACAGCAACACTTGCAGTATAGGTCCTCTCCTGTGAAAGTTCAAGTCGCAAGTGGATAAGTAGATAGAAAATGGCGGTCACGTCCGCGGCGGTGCGTACCGCGGCGGTGCGTCCCGCCACCGCCGGCGCCCTTCGCCATTGGCTCCTGAAACCCATAGGCTTCAATGTTAACCAATGCGGCTTCGCGCCGCGGTCTTGGCCCGCCGCCCGCCGCGGTGTGCCACGCCAGCGCATTGACCTCACATCCCATTGTCACACTTCACAGGTCAGGCAGCCGCCATTTCCAGGGCCCACATGGCTCAATTTCAACTGCGTCACACAGGCCTAGGCCTTGCATAGCCACTCAGACACGCCATTCACTGCATAGAGAATCGTTTACTGTGCTAGCTGTGAGTACGTACCTGTGGGTTGCTTGACTGTGTGCTCCATGTTGTCCTTCCTAGGCACCGTCCGCTGGGTTGGGCGAGGAGACGGATGAATCCTCCCGTGTACCGACCGCTGGTGGACCTGTCGACAATGGAAGAACGCCACATTATCCTGACCTACCGTCTTAACCGTGCCACTATCCATGAACTGTGTGCCCGGCTGGAGCCCGACCTGATGTCCCCCATCCGCCAACCCACAGGGATTCCCCCTCTGGTGCAGGTCATGTCAGTACTCCATTTCTTGGCAAGTGGGTCATTTCAGACAACAGTTGGAATTGCTTCTGGGATGTCTCAGCCCATGTTTTCAAAGGTGTTATCCAGAGTGTTGTCTGCCCTGATGAAATCCGTGAGGAACTGCATCATTTTCCCTGAGGTGGGCGAACTGGCTACAGTGAAGGGTGATTTCTACGCCCTTGGACATATTCCCAACGTAATTGGTGCCATTGATGGGACCCATGTGGCTTTGGTTCCCCCAAGAGACAGGGAGCAGGTGTACAGGAACAGAAAAAGTTACCATTCAATGAACATCCAGGTGGTGTGTTTGGCTGACCAGTACATCTCGCATGTAAATGCCAAATTCCCAGGGTCAGTGCATGACGCCTACATCATGCGGAATAGCAGCATCCCTTACGTGATGGAACAGCTACAGAGACACCGTGTATGGCTAGTGGGGGACTCTGGGTACCCCAACCTGTCGTGGCTACTGACCCCAGTAAGGAATCCCCGGACCAGGGCAGAGGAACGGTACAATGAGGCCCATGGGCGTACTAGGAGGGTGATCGAACGCACCTTTGGCCTCCTAAAGGCCAGGTTTCGCTGCCTGCATATGACCGGGGGATCCCTAATGTACTCACCTAAGAAGGTGTGTCACATCATCGTGGCCTGCTGCATGCTTCACAACCTGGCTTTGCGCCGCCAGGTGCCTTTCCTGCAGGAGGATGGTCGAGACGGTGGTGTTGTGGCAGCGGTGGAACCTGAGGAGAGTGACGAGGAGGAAGACGACGGGGCTGAAACAGACAACAGGGACAGAATCATTGAACAGTACTTCCAATAGGACACAGGTAACATTTCAAAGATAATTTAGTAAAAGTTAACTACTCTGCAGCATCTCTGCTGCCTGTCTATTTGCCCCAGTGTATGATGACTGAGTTTTGGCTTTTCCCTCCCTATTTCAGATCTGGGGTCCCCACTACGAGTCCTGTGCTTCGTTTCCCCATGGACTACAGCTTTGTGGCAGCTGTTTGTTGACTTCACCATGTACAAGGACATATTTGCACTGTCATGTCAATTACAATCTATTGAAATCACAGCCAGACTCCTGATATTTTGGTGCAAAATAGGTGTTTATTGAAGTGCTCAAAATGGGATGGGTGGTTTCAAGTGGGTGGGGGCTATGGTGAAGGAATGTCCATGGCAGAGTCCAGAGTAACAGTCACACAGGTGCATTGTCCAGAGGCCTGTGGAGAGATGGAGCATGGGCAGTTCGAGGATGGACAGGGTGACAATGTGGGACAGTGGGATGACATCAGGTGGTATCCATTGCTGGCGGGGGTCTTGACATCCTACTCTGTCTTGCGAGATCTCAGGGCCCTCTTGCGGGGTGGTTCTTCTCCTGCAGGAGGTGGGGGTCTGGTGGGCTGCTGCTGTGCGGGGGCCTCCTGTCCACTAGCGCCGGCGGAGGTGGATGGCTGTTCTTGGTCCCGGCTAGTGGCAGGGGCCCTTGGGTGTTGTTCAGTGTCCGCCCTGCTGTTTACGAGGTCCTGCAGCAGCCCTACCATGGTAACCAGGGTGGTGTTGATGGCTCGGATGTCCTCCCTGTACCCCCGATAGTGTTCCTCCTGCAGCACCTGGATCTCCTGGAACCGGGCCAGTACCGTCGCCATCGTCTCCTGGGAGCGGTTGTATGCTCCCATGATGGTGGTGAGGACCTCGTGGAGAGTGGGTTCCCTGGGCCTCTCCTCCCCCCCCTGTCGCACAGCTGCCCGCCGAGTTGCCCTGTTTCCCTGGGCCTCTGCCCCCTGGCCGGTGTGCCCACTACCACTGCCCCCAGGTCCCTGTTGTTGTTGGGGTGGTGGGTTATCCTGGGTGCCCTGTAGTGGTAGACACACCGCAGATTGACGCGCCCTGGAGACAGAGGCATGGGCCCGCTGGGTGGGAGCTGTGCTGGTGTTCCCAGAGGGGTTAGGGTCTATAGTGGCCTGTGCCTGTGTGAGGGGAACCGACTGTCCAGAGGTCCCCGATGGTCCGGGCTGGTCATCGGTGTCCAGATCGACAGAGCTGCTGTCATCGCTGACGGCCTCTTGGGTGGGGGGTGTGGATAATTCTGGCCCCTCCGCCGCGGTGTGTTGACGGTCGGGTCCTGCAGGGGTATAGAGGTATGGTTATAGTTTCAATGTGTGGCATATGGGTGTATCTGTGGGTTCCCGTGTCCCCAAGTGCTGGCATTCGTGTGTGGGGGCTTTGGTGAGGGTGGCTTGTGGGGGGGATGTGTATATGCATTGGGCATGCTTTGGTGATGGGTGTCCATGCTTAGTGGACGCATGCAGGCCTAGGTTTTGGGATGTGTGGGTTGTGATGGTGAGACATTGGCGGGGAATAGGTGTGCTGGGGGTGGGGGTGAGGATGGTGGTGGGGGTGAGGATGGTGGTGGGGGTGAGGGTGGGGGTGAGGATGGTGGTGGGGGTGAGGGTGGGGGTGAGGATGGGGGTGGGGGTGAGGGTGGGGTTCGAGGATGGGGGTGAGGGTTGGGGTCTGATTTGGCATGCAGGTGGGGGGGAAGCAGTATTGAAGCTTCAACTTACCAGTATCCATTCCTCCGCCGACTCCTGCGAGGCCGTCAGGATGCAGGATGTTCAAGACTTCCTCCTCCCATGATGTGAATTGTGGGGGTTGAGGTGGGGGTCCTCCGCCAGTCTTCTGCACGGCGATGTTGTGCCTGGATACCATGGAACGCACCTTCCCCCGTAGGTCGTTCCATCGCTTCCTGATGTCTTCCCGATTTCTGGGGTGCTGTCCCACTGCGTTCACCCTGTCGACAATCCTCTGCCATAGCTCCGTCCTCCGGGCAATGCTGGTGTATTGGACCTGTGTGCCGAACAGCTGGGGCTCTACACGAACGATTTCCTCCACCATAACCCTGAGTTCTTCGTCTGTGAGGCGGGGTTGTCTTTGGGGTGCCATGGGGTGGTGTGTATGATGTGTGGGGTGGAGTATGTGTATTTAAGTGAGTTGAGTGTGGTGGTGTGTGTTGTTTTGTGTGTGGATAGTGTGTGGGTGATGGTGTTGAGTGGCTGTGGCTGTTATGTTTTGGATGCTGGTGTCTCTCTCTTGCCTTCTTTACGATTTTGTAAGCGTAGGGGTTTGTGGGTGATGTGGGTGGGTGTTTTATATTGTATTGTGTGTGTGGGAGTGGTGTGTGTATGTGTATCAGGTGTGTGGGATTCAAATCGTCCAATGTGGGTGAGTTTTGTTCGTTGGTGGGTATTCTGACCGCGCCGGTGTGTCCCGCCAATGGAATACCGCGTTTGAATGACCGCCGCGTGGATTCGTGGGTCGTAATGGGATGGGCGTATTTCTGTTGGCGTGGCGGTGGAGGTTTGGTCACCTCCACCTTTCCGCCGACCGCTGGTCTGGCGGTCTGTTGTGGCGGTCGGATTTTCGGAGGTTTGCCTTCTGCGGGTCAGAATGACCGTGGCGGGTTTCCGCGACCGCGGCGGGATTATGGAGGATTTCTGACCGGCGGTAGGCGCCTTTTACCGCCGAGGTCAGAATGACCCCCTTAAACCGCAATTTGTCCTAGGCTTTAATCTCAACTAGGCATCTGTAGTCACCCGATTAGCATGATGTTAGATGCATCATTTTAATTGATCTTCTGGGTGTTGTCATTGTACATGTATAGCTTTTATAGCCTCAGCTTGGACATTACCATGTCCATTACAACAAGCATTGGTAAAGCCAATAGGTTTTGCCTTGGCAAATTCTATTCTTTTCTTCAATGTTTAGTTAAACGCATTGCACGGCAGAGCGAGCTGTTGTACAGCATGCCTTAAAGTGTGAATAAAAGGGTGGTATGAGCGGCTGCGTTGACCACTTCATATGGCTTTTTAAAAATATAGGCCCTCATTACAACCCTGGCAGTCGGTGTTAAAGCGGCGGTAAAACCGCCAACAGGCCGGCGGTAAAAAAAATGGAATCACGACCATGGCGGAAACCGCCAACATAGACAGCCACTTTAACACTCCGACCGCCACGGCAGTACAAACAAACACCCCGGTGGTCACCGCCAATAGACAGGCGGAAGACAATGTGCCGCCCACCCTATCACAACCTGGCAATCCGCCACCTTTTCCGGGGTGGAACCAACGCGAACAAAAACACGGCGGAAACAGGACTTGGAAGGGAAAACACTCACCTCTCCACACCCCATGAGGAACCAGGACACCATGGAGCCAGAACTCCAGATACTCCCTGTGATGGTCTTCCTGCTCCTCTATCAGGAGCACCAAAGACGGCGGCGACGACCACGGTGAGTACTGCACCTACAACACAGGGGAGGGGGTAGGGAAAAGAGAGTGGCACACACACGCAACACACAACATCCCCACCCCCACCCACAACACCATACACACAAATGCATGCAGCAACATTACATATATACCCCCCTAACCGCCCTTCAATAACGCAAGGACAAAAGGAATTGATTTGAACGAATGTAATCAATAAAAATCAGACAGTGCAATTTCAAAAATCAGTATATACAAATATGTACACCAACTACACAAGTCTGGATATTACTCAAACATCGTCTGTGGATCAGAGTCCCAAAATGAATGGTCAAGGCCCACACATGATACCAGACTTCAAACGGAGAGAACACTGCAGGGGCATCAGATCGAAATTAAACAGGCACCTCAAGGGGGGGGGGAGCGCCTCTGCCTGATGAATGCACAACGTCACTGCTCCACAAGGGGGCTCCATGCCCACTGCTGTATCCTGGGGAGTGCAAAGCCACAGTCTCTCAAGTCTCTCCAGTGGGTGGTTTGCCCACTGCTTTATCCTGGGGAGTGCAAAGCTACAGTCTCTCAAGTCTCTCCAGTGGGTGGTTTGCCCACTGCTGTATCCTGGGGAGTGCAAAGCCACAGTCTCTCAAGTCTCTCCAGTGGGTGGTTTGCCCACTGCTTTATCCTGGGGAGTGCAAAGCCAAAGTCTCTCAAGTGGATAACAGTCTCCACTGGTTCTGGAGTGGGCTTGGTGCCCAGAGTTCTTCATCCTGCCAAGGACTGAGGTAGTGGATGCCTTTCTTCACTGGTTCTGGAGGGGGCTTGGTGCCCAGATTGCTTCATCCTGCCAAGGACTGAGGTAGTGGATGCCTTTCTCCACTGGTTCTGGAGGGGGCTTGGTGCCCAGAGTGCTTCATACTGCCAAGGACTGAGGTAGTGGATGCCTTTCTCCACTGGTTCTGGAGGGGGCTTGGTGCCCAGAGTGCTTCATCCTGCCAATGACTGAGGTAGTGGATGCCTTTCTCCACTGAAAGTCGTGCATCATGGAAGCTGCCCAGGTTCCTGGAACTGACCACCAGCCTCTGATGATTGACCACTGGGGATGGCAGCCATGTCTGCGGTGGTGCCACAGGCTCAGGATGTTGCGGGCCGCTGGCGGTGCTTGCGGCGGGGTCAGTCGCGGTGGTGCTGGCAGCGGCCTCTGTGGCATCAGTGCTCGGGCCGGGCTCTGTGGCTGCGGTGCTTGCGGCGGCCTCTGTGGCATCGGGTCTGGCGGCGGGCTCTGTGATGGCGGCGCCTGCAGCGGTCTCTGTGGCATCGGTGCTGGTGACGGGCTCTGTGGTGGCGGTGCTGGTGGCAGGCTCTGTGGCGGCAGTGCTGGTGGCGGGCTCTGTGACTGTGGTGCTGGTGGCGGGCTCAGTGACTGCGGTGCTGGTGGCGGTGCTGGTGGCGGTGCAGGTGGAGGTGCAGGTGGCGGTCTTCTCCGCCGTACAGGTTGGCGTCGGCGTGGACAGAAGGTATGACACTGGTCCATTTGTCGGTGCCACCATGCCCTCTCCTGACCTGCCCTTTATTTTCTGGCCCTTCCCCACCTTGGATGGTGGTGCAGCTGTCTTGCCACCATCCCTTTTTGGTTTCCCTGAGTCCTTGGTGGCAGGTGTTTTCTGCTTCTCCCTCCAGGATGTGGGCAACTTTTTAACTTTTGCAGGTGGCGGAATGTCCTTGCCCTCGCTCCGTGGCACACTGGCAGCCCTGTTGGTTGGCGCACTCCAATAGCCCGCAGTTGCTGGCACCACTGTGCCTGGTGATGTGGTGGCTGAGGTGCTGGGTTTGGACCTGGAAAGCCTGGCCCTAGGGGAAGGGGGAGGTGTAGGAAGAATACCACTACCGTTGGCGGACACTACAGACACAGCAGCCCTCTGCACTACGCCATGCACTTATAGTTCCTAGATTATTCACAGGGCCATGGGGTACAAGGCCTATGCCCGATTGCTGCACACATGGAAGTCACAGGAGCCTGACTAGGTGTAGATGGCTCTTACCACTGGTGGGGTTGGGGTGCCACATAGCCTGCCTCACAAAGGGACCTTGCCTACAAAGCTCGCCCTGGCCTAGGGTAACCCACTGCCCACCTCCCCCACCCAGACACCTCATAATGCGTACCGAGTCAGATGGATGTGACTGTACTCACCCCCTTGTGGCTGCTGTGATGCCCTCAAGCGCCCATCCAACTCTGGATACGCCACCGCCAGGATCCGGAACATCAGGGGGGTCTTGGTGCGACGGGCACCCCTCCCACGTTGGGAGGCCATCCCCAGCTGGGCCTCTGCCGCCTTCTTGCTCCAGCGGCGAATGTCCTCCCAACTTTTCCGACAGTGGGTGCTCCGTCTGTGGTGTACCCCCAGGGTCCGGACGTCCTGGGCGATGGCACGCCAAATATCCTTCTTCTGGTGGGCGCTGACCTACAGGAATACTACAGGGGACAAGGAAAAACTTTAACTGTCCGGACCGTCACAGTCATTGGCCCACGTTCCCACCCTTGCCCTGACGCACATATACTCACGGTCCGCTCATGCAGGGCTCAGTCCCCCCCCCATGTATCTTCCATCCACACCACTCCAAACAGGCATTGCCCATGCAGCATACTCACAGTGTACTCACATGTTTGTCTGGAGGACTGTAGAGTAGCATGTACTGGGGGAGGACCCCATCCACTAACTTCTCCAACTCCTCCGAAGTGAAGGCAGGGGCCCTTTCCCCAGACACATGAGCCATCGTCGCTTCCAGACTGAGGTCACAGCAGCACTTGCAGTGTAGGTCCTCTCCTCTTGTAGGTCAGGTATCAAGTGAGTGTACAGATAGAAAATGGCGGTCACGTCCGCGGGGGTGCGTACCATCACTGCCGGCGTACATCATCATTGGCTCCTGGGACCCATAGGGTCCAATGTCAACCAATGCAGGAGTGCGCCGCAGTCTTCGACCGCCTACCGCGACGGTGTAGAACGCCAGCACAGTTACCTCATATCCCCTTGTCCCACCTTGCAGGTCAGGCAGCTGCCATTTCAGGGGGCCACATGGCATTAATGATAACTGCATCACACCTATCGAGGCCTTGCATACACACAGTAACAGGCACATTGGCGATTAACAAATGTGTGTAAATGACAGTTTGTGATACCTCAGTGTTGGCTGACTCTCTGCTCGCTGTTCTCCTCCATAGGGCACATCCGCTGGGGCAGGTGATGAGATGGCGGCATCCTCCGGTGTACAGACTGCTGGGGGACCTGTCGACAATGGAAGAGAGACACATAATAGTCACCTACAGACTTGATCGTGCAACAATCCATGAACTGTGTGCCCAGTTGGAGCCAGACCTGATGTCAGCTATCCGCCATCCCACAAGAATACCCCCTCAAGTGCAGGTTCTGTCAGTACTCCATTTCCTGGCAAGTGGGTCTTTTCAGACTACACTGGCCATTGCATCAGGGATGTCCCAGCCAATGTTCTCTAACGTGTTGTCCAGAGTTTTGTCTGCCCTGCTGAAACACATGCGCAGCTACATCGTTTTCCCTCAGGTGGAGGATTTGCCTATAGTGAAAGGTGACTTCTATGCCCTGGGACATATCCCCAACATCATAGGTGCCATTGATGGGACACATGTGGCCTTGGTACCCCCCGCAGGAGTGAACAGGTGTACAGAAACTGGAAGAGCTACCATTCTATGAATGTGCAGATGGTGTGTTTGGCCGACCAGTACATCTCCCATGTGAATGCCAAATTTCCTGGCTCAGTGCATGACACTTACATTCTGAGGAATAGCAGCATCCCTTATGTGATGGGGCAACTCCAGAGGCACAGTGTGTGGCTAATAGGCGAGGTCAAGGACCCTACACCCTGTGAATAGTTGTCTGGGTCTGGGGTTGTCCCTACGGGTTAGTGTGTGTCTAACAGTTGTCCCTCGACATTTGCAGGTGACTCTGGGTACCCCAACCTGTCATGGCTACTGACCCCAGTGAGGAATCCCAGGACAAGAGCAGAGGAACCCTACAATGAGGCACATGGGCGAACTAGGAGGATTATTAAAAGAACCTTCGGCCTCCTGAAGGTCAGGTTCCGGTGCCTCCATATGACAGGTGGTTCTCTCTACTACTCACCAAAGAAGGTGTGCCTGATAATCGTGGCCTGCTGTTTGCTGCACAACCTGGCTTTGCGACGACAGGTGCCTTTTCTGCAGGAGGATGGTCCAGATGGAGGTCTTGTGGCAGCTGTGGAGCCTGTGGACAGTGAAGAAGAGGAGGCAGAAGAAGAGGATATCGACAACAGAAACAACTTATACAGCAATACTTCCAGTGAGACACAGGTAAGAAGATATCACTGCCTCACACATCTCATACTATTTTTGACCTAACATAAGTCTGTCACTTTTACCCAGTGTATGGACCCTGACTTGACACTTTGCCTTTCCATTTAACAGATGTGGGTCCCACTGTGTGCCCTCTTCTATATCACCTCATGGACTAGAGCTGTGTTACATTGGTATGTTAACAATAAAATTGGCATTGCTATATTCCATAGTTATTGTAAATACACATTTGTGAAAGTACAGACTGACTCCAGATTGTTTTGTGATTCAAGGGTGTTTATTTCTGTGCAAATAAGTGGAGGGGGTTGTAAAATGGGCAGGGGTGATGGTGGAGGAATGTCCATGGCATTGTTCTCTGTCTTGTTCCTGGGTCTCAGGGACTGTTTGCGGGGTGGTTCTCCATCTGCAGGGGGTGGGGTGCTGGTGTTGTGGTCCTGTGACAGTGCTTCCTGTCCACTAGCGCTGGCGGAGGTGGTGGGCTGTTCATCATCCAGGCTAGTGTCAGGGGCCCCTTGTTGTGCCACAGTGTCCCTCCTGGTGTTGACAAGGTCCTTCAGCACCCCTACAATGGTGACCAGGGTGGTGTTGATGGACTTGAGTTCCTCCCTGATCCCCAAATAGTGTTCCTCCTGCAGCCATTGGGTCTCCTGAAAGTTGGCCAGTACCGTTGCCATTGTCTCCTGGGAATTATGGTACGCTCCCATGATGTTGGAGAGAGCCTCGTGGAGAGTGGGTTCCCTGGGCCTGTCCTCCCCCTGTCGCACAGGTGTCCTCCCAGTTCCCCTGTTTTCCTGTGCCTCTGTCCCCTGAACCGCGTGCCCACTGGCACTGTCCCCAGGTCCCTCATTTTCTTGGGGTGGTAGGTTTGCATGGGTTCCCTGTAGTGGTGGACACACTGCTGCTTGACGTGTCCTGGGGACAGAGGGATGGGCGGGCTGGGTGGGTGCTGTGCTGGTGTTTCCTGAGGGGGAGGCACTGTGGTGGCATGTGCCAGTGTCAGGGGAACCGACTGTCCTGAGGTCCCAGATGGGCCGGGCTGGTCATCTTGATCCAGTTGGACAGAGCTGCTGTCATCACTGTGGGCCTCTTCTGTGGGGGGGAGTGGACATGTCTGGAACCTCCTATCCGGTGACGTTGGGTGGGGGTCCTGCAGGGGTGTAAAGGCATGATTATTGCATCTGTGTGTGCCATCATGTGCAATTGGTGAGTGACCCCGTACTCCAGTGCTTGCATTCTTGTCTAAGACCTTGTGTGATAATTGGTTTGGGGTCTGTGTGGGTATCTGTAGTGGACATGCTTTGGTGATGGGTGTCCATGCTTTGGTGTTGCATGACGGGTTTGGTGTTGGGCTGGGTGGGTTGTGATAGTGGGACATTTGTGAGGTGTTGGAGTGATGGGGGTGACGGTGGGGGTATGTGATAGCATGCAGGTAGGGTGGGGGATGTAATAGTTAAGAGTTGACTTACCAGAGTCGATTCCTCCTGCTACTCCTGCGAGGCCCTTAGGATGCAGTATAGCCAAGACTTGCTCCTCCCATGTTGTTAGTTGTGGGGGAGGAGGTGGGGGTCCACCACCAGTCCTCTGTACTGCAATCTGGTGTCTTGAGACCAGGGAACACACCTTCCCCCGTAGGTCATTCCACCTCTTCCTGATGTCATCCCTAGTTCTTGGATGCTGTCCCATTGCGTAGCCCCTGTCGACGATTCTGCGCCATAGCTCCATCTTCCTTGCAATGGAGGTGTGCTGCACCTGTGATCCGAATAGCTGTGGCTCTACCCAGACGATTTCCTCCACCATGACCCTGAGCTCCTCCTCAGAGAACCTGGGGTGTCATTGAGGTGCCATGATGGGGTGTGGGTGATGTGTGAGGTGGTGTCGGTTGTGATGTGTGAGGGGATGTGTTTGTGTGTGTTGTCTGAGGTGCGTGGATAGTGTGTGAGTGATGGTGTTGTGTGCCTGTGAATGCTAGTGTTGTTTCTGGTGGTGTCTCTCTCTGGCCTTCTTTCTCAATTTTGGTCATAAGGGTTTGTGGGTGATGTGGGTGTGTGTTTTATATTGGATTGAGTGTGTGGGAGTGGTGTGTGTATGTGTATCAGGTATGTGTATTTGGAATTGTCCAATGTGGTTGCGTTTTGTAAATGTGTGTGTATTTTGAGCACGGCGGTGTGTACCGCCAATGGAATACCGGGGTTGAAAGACCGCTGTGTGGATTTGTGGGTCGTGATAGTGTGGGCGGATACCTGTTGGCGTGACGGTGTCGGTTTTGTTATCGCCAGTTTATCACTGACCTTTGGTGTGGCGGACTTGTGTGGGTGTCTGGATTTTGGCGGATTCTGAGCTGTGGGTCGTAATAGCTGTAGCTGAATTCCGCCGCCGCAGCAGTTTGTTGGCGGTCTTCTGCACGGCGGTAAGCGGGATTTACCGCCAATCTTGTAATGAGGGTTATACTTTTGACTTCGGGCCATGGTGACTTGCAGTGCGGTGTGGCATGTTTTTAGAAGCAAAAGTTTCCCTGTGTGGTGCAAGTGGTGTTCGTGTGAAGCCGTCTGGCGCCTTCAGATCGGGTTTGGCTGTTTGAAAGTGCCCCAGAAGATGGTTAGATAAAAAGCAGGCAAAACCTAGCACTGGATTAAAGAAAGTGATACTAACCATTCAAAAGCTGGTCCAGCTGCTAAATACAGCAACCAAGATGCATTCAGAATTAGTGGGAGCAGTTGTTTTCTCGTCTCATTTAAGTTACTGGAGAGTGGCAAAGGATATTCCTCATTCTGTCACAAATAGAGCCCACTTGGGAATAATGAACATTTTTTCATTTTACAACCTGTGGGAATCTACACATCGAGTAAACTGTGAGAGCAAAAACACTATCAAATAACATTTATGCCCAGGTTCAGGTGTTATTTTTGGCAGTTTTATGGAATAGTGCAAATAAATGAGGAATAGCAGGCTCAAATGGCACCCATTTTGCATCCGTTATTACACCCTTAAACTCTATTTTCCACAGTTACAATTTAGTGAAAATGTTGATGCAAATACAAGAGTGAAAATAATTTGCACCTTTTGTTAATAGCACCTATTGTTAATGGGCTCTGGTGTTAAACCAGTTGTTACTTTGACCCAGGTCTTAATGACCTCTTCATGTTTACTAATATCTGGCGTAGTACAGCCAAGCAAAACCCTCAAAAATGTGCTTTGACATAAGGAAGGTGTGTGGCAATTACTGTTTTAATCCATTTAAAAGGACGGTATTTCCCTCCAACATTAATTAAACAGATGGATTTTTGGTGGCTCATTGTTCTCCTCGACTTTTTTGTTGTTGCTGTTGTTAATTAAACTTCTTCCATTGAGTGCTTCGGCAGACGGCGGTGTGTTGCATGGGTTGTCTATGCGGCTCACTCCTCGATGTGCTGACTCAGCAAATCTGGAGGACTTGGTCTGCCCTGGATCAAAGCCTGTGTTAATGGGGCTACTTCAGATTAGACAGGTCGTGATAGAGCTCCCCAGGCAGCCCTTCCAGTAGGGAATAGGCATTTTATATTCCTTTGCTTATCAAATAACTCCCTGGCCTGTTAAAGATAATCTTCGTGCCTCCTGTTTTACTTTCTACATTGATGATTTTGAACTGTGCCATCAGAGAATGGTATCTGCACGTTTGTTATTGATTTTATTGTGCAAACACCTTGTGCATCATTATCTGGTTCAGAATTTAATACAACAGGTGCATCATAACGGGTGAAATAACCACCGCTGCATATATTCAGGATATTGAAAGTCGCCAATGATTTCCTAAGCAAAGCGAGACAGGATAGGGTGTGGCGTAACAGCCTGAGCTGCTGACTTTGGAGCTGGGGAGCCGGTTTTAAGTCTCAACGTTAGCTCAGTGTCCTGTGATTCTGGGTGGATCACTTACTGTCCCCGTGCCTACCAAGAAATAAATGTGTCCTTGTGTAGAGTAACTGGTGCTCTGCGCTATATAAAAAACTGGAAAAAAAAGAAAAACAAAATAAAGAAGCATGAGAGACAGCAGGAGGAAGTTTGACAAAAGAAGGTGAGGGTCACAGGAGAAGCGAGAGAAGGAGCATGAGAGAAAAAAAGAGCGTTCCGAGAAAAAAAAAAGGAAGGGAGAGGACAAATGATGCTGCAGGTGCACCGATGGCCAGGCAGAAAGAAAAAAAAGAAATACCTCAGAAGCTTGCAGCCAATGGACGGATACTGACCGGCAGCCACTGATCACCATCCAGAAAGATGCGGGTCACGACCAGTGGCCGACACCAGGGAGGGGGTTAAAAATCCTCCGGTGCAATGCACCGGAGGATTTATTATTATTTTTTTTTCACCGTAGGAGACGCGGAAGAGCTTCCGCGTCTCCATCCCACCCCCCTCCCGCCCCCTTATGACGTCCGCTGACGTCACATTTTTTCCCCACCGGAGAAGGAGAGACGGAGGTAAGCGTTCTTTCCTTCTCCGGTGGGGAAAAAAAGGCCAAAACGGCCTCCCCAGATGCCAGGGAGGCATCGATGGAAAGGGGAGGCTCTCCCCTTTCCATCGATGCCTCCCTGGCACCGTTTCCTGGCCGTGGATCGCAGCGCGGCTGCGATCCACGGCCAGGAAACGCCCCTAGGCACCAGGGATCTTCTTTGGGGGGGTCGGCCCCCTCGTAAAAGGGCCACCCCCCCCCCGGCAATATTTAAATTATTGACACTGTTTTGGGGGGCGATCGCGCCCCCCACAAAAAAAAAAAAAAGAAAAAAAGAAAAAAAAAATGGCGGGGTCGGCCCTTGGAACACGGGCCGACCCCAGGGGAAAAAAAAAAACGTTGTTTTGCCTGGGGAGGCCGATCGCCCCCCCAGGGTAAAAAAAAACAAAAAAAAACAAATTGTTGGTGGTCAGCCCTTAGGGTGACCATCAATGGGGCCATTTTTTTTTTTATACATGTGTGCTTTGCCGAGGGCAAGCACACATGTATAAAAAGAAAAAGATTTGTGACATGAGTCTCATATATATGTGTATATATGTATACACATATATATATCTATATAGATATATATATCTATATAGATATATATATATATATATATATAGATAGATATATATATATATAGATAGATATATATATTTTTTTCAGGACAAGCATTGCAGCGTCCATGTGCTGCTTTTCTGACTTGTTGGTGTGTATCTGGGCTTCTAACAACGCCCACCTCACGCCCATCACTACCACTCCTTTGATGGCATTGGAAAATGATTTACCTTTGTCCCTCCTTGGGGAGGTTTTGCTACCGCCTTGGCCATCGCCCCTGGTACATGGCTAATTGCACTTTTGCTGTTACGTTTAACTGCGAGCGAACTTCTTTTCCTTTTGTGTAACTCTTCACATGATGCTCATGGTGGCCATGGCGCTGTGAATCGGCTCTCTTATGTGAAAGAGTTTAACTTTAAATTATCAATTTATGTGTTAAGAAAAGTTGGGTTAGGAGTTTATAACGCTAATAGCTCTAACTCGAGCAGATGCGAGACCCATTGCATTGTAAATGCTTGTTATTCTTGTGTGTGTTGTTTTATAATGGTGAACAATTTCACCGCACTCCACGAGGACCGTGATCAAGACTCCTTGGTGAGTTGAAACACGTTGGTGGTTATTGACTGCAATAAAATACACGTTTATTTGTACTTCATGGAGTGCGGTGAAATTTTTCGGCATTAGATAATTTCTAGATTGGTCTTCCCTGTCACTGGGCACCGGCAGTGGAGTGTGCCGCCCAGCAACCCTTCAACCACTTTGTTTCTAAACATATAAATATATATATATTATTATATATATATATATATATACACAATATGCATGCATGCATGTCTTTTCTGTAGTGGCAGTTTTGCTGGATAGTACTGAGGGAATTAGAAGAGGAGGTAATGGGAGGCAGAGCACCAAAAATGACTGTTGCACAGGGTGTGTGGTAAGGTGAAGTAATACATTCTTTTTTTGTTTTTTTCAGTGTTTTCAGAGAATCTGCAGAATTGGAGAAGAAGCGAAGGTAAGGTGACGACATTTCCTGTTGTACACAACAAACATACCAACAACCAATTTTGTGACTATCTGCCTTCTACGTAGGATAGTAATTTAGAGGGACAGTTTAGCCAGTTGCAGAGATGGCGTCTCGTTGGATGACTGCTGATCAAGCCCTAGCTCGGGTTATGGAGGACAGTTCTGATGTAGGCTCAGAGACTGAGACAGCAGACACTGAGACAGCATCTGAGGGAGAGGACAATGGGGCAGATTCTGGGAGTGATTTTTCAGTCGGCGGAGTCCCATCTGACGACACCTCTTCCAGTGAGTCTGAAGGAGACAATGACGACATCCGTGCTGTCCCTTCGCAAGCACATTCTGGGCAGCGGGACCACATTGGGTTAGCCGAACCCAGAGAGCATGTGCTTGCTGCCGCAAGCACAGAACGAGTGCTCTCTTGGCAGCCCCCCTGTTTGGTTCAGCCCCAAATTCCACCTTTTACTGGTGACGCTGGATGTAAAGTCGATACAGCTAACTTTTTGCCAGTCGACTACATCTATCTGTTTTTGGATGTTGACTTTCTTCAGAAAGTTGTGCAGCAAACAAATTTGCGTGCAGACCAATTTCTGAGGGAGCGCGGAGGCACTCTAGGGCCCCGTTCTAGGGCACGCCAGTGGACTCCCACTTCGCTGGCGGAGTTGAAGATATTTTTGGGCCTTACCCTCAAAATGGGGTTAGTACAGAAAGCCACCTTGCAGTCCTACTGGACGACTCGCACGGTTTGGGTAACTCCCATCTTCGCACCATACATGAGCAGAGATCGTTTTTTGCTACTGCAGCGCATGCTGCATTTCAATGACAATTCTGCTGCATTGCCCCGGGACCATCCAGATCATGACAGGTTGTTCAAAATTCGGCCTGTCGTGGAACATTTGTCTGCCAGGTTTCCAGAGATCTATACTCCTGGAAAGAATATAGCAGTCGATGAGTCCTTGATCCTGTACAAAGGACGGCTGCTTTTCAGACAGTACATTGCGAGCAAAAGAGCTCGCTATGGCATAAAGCTGTACATGCTGTGTGAGAGCTCTACTGGCTATGTGTACAGCCTGAGAGTGTATACAGGGAAGGATTCTACCCTAAACCCTGTAGGTTGCCCTCCCGCGTTAGGGGTCACAGGTAAGATTGTATGGGAACTTGTCCAGCCACTTCTTCACAAAGGTTATAACCTTTATGTGGACAATTTCTATACAGGAGTAGAGCTGTTCAGTGAGCTCTACAAAGCTGGCACTGTGGCCTGCGGTACAGTTCGTTGTAACCGCAAAGGATTCCCGCGGGAGCTTGTTTGCAAGAAGCTCCAGAAATCACAGAGTACTGCATTGCGTTCTAACGAACTGCTCGCAGTCAAGTTCCTAGATAGATGTGATGTATACGTGATCACTACAATTCATGATGAGAGCACTTCTCCCATCACGGTTTGGGGTCAGATGGCCGAAGTCCACAAGCCCATCTGTATACTCGATTACAATAAGTACATGGGTGGAGTGGACAAGAACGACCAGGTTCTTCAACCATACAATGCGTGTCGTAAAACTCGCACTTGGTACAAGAAACTGTTTACCCACCTGATTCAGATGGCAACATATAATGCGTATGTTGTTTACCGTCAGACAACAACAGGAAGACTCATGACTTTCCTTGACTTCCAGTTGTCTGTAATTGAAAGCCTCACTGCTGTTACTGAAGAAGCAGCAGCCTCCACCTCATATGTTCTGGAGGATGTGGCAAGGCTGCAGGAGCGACACTTTGCTGATCGCATACCTAAAACACCCAAAAAGGATCGCCCATGTTGTCGCTGTAAAGTGTGCTCAAAGCATGGAAAGCGGCAGGAGAGTCGGTATTACTGTCCCCAGTGTCCATCACAACCAGGCCTCTGTATCCCTACTTGCTTTACGCTGTATCATACTAAAGCAAAGTTCTGGGAAATCGACTGAGGTTGAGCTGCTGTTGGGTAATCCTTTCAGTGGCAGTGCATGGATACCGAACGTCCATGGGCCACTGCTTCGTTAGGCAAGGAGCCACAGAATTTTACTTCATCATGGACTTCCTTTTGGCGTGGTCGGTGTTCTGTTCAATTAACATGCATTTTCTTCCCCCTACTGCATATACTAGTAGACAGAACATATGCCACATTGCCACGGAGTACCCTTTCTTCACCTGCATGTCTTCCTTACTTTCAACGGTAGATATGCTCTCTCAGTTCGAGAAATCACTTTGTAGGGCATACTTGGAAGCCCCCAACTTGCTTCCACAAACTAGTATAGGTTCACTTGGCTATTATACAGGATTAGCCAGGACTCTGATGAGAACAGAGACATGGATGGGTAAGGAAAGCTTATGGTAGGAGTGCCTTCACAGGGTTATTGCACAGGTAGAAGGCAGATAGTAAAGGTAGTACAGATGTACATCATCTACACCTATGGATTCAAACCCATTGGTGCCATCCCAGCACTAAAGGAGAATGACTTGTATAGGTCAGTGTTTGACCTGCTTTTCATGTTCATCCTCCATCAGAACTTAGTAGATGTTCAGTTTGCTGTATAAGTGCATTATAGTCACATCACTGCACATAATGTTGGCTGGGACATATGCTACGTTCTCATGGACTCCCCTATGTACCAAACACTACCCTTTTCCATGGCCTATGACCTTCTCTTTAGGGAACATCATGAGAAATCCCCAGCATGTCTCCCTTAGTTTCAAAGGTAGATATGCTCACTCAGTTCGAGGAATCGCTTTGTACGGCATACTCGGACACCCCCAACTTGCATCCACAAACTGGAAGGAGTTGGATTTAGCACAGAGATTGCGCTAAAGGCGCATGAAAAACATGTCTTCCTGAGCCTCAGGTGGCTGTCACAGGAGTCATTAGTAAAGGTTTGTTACGCATGCATTTGGTAATGTTAAGGAAGAAGGAGGCAGGTAGCCTATGACCTTCTCTTTAGGTAACAGCATGAGAAATCCCCAGCATGTCTCCCTTAGTTTCAAAGGTAGATATGCTCACTCAGTTCGAGGAATCGCTTTGTACGGCATACTCGGACACCCCCAACTTGCATCCACAAACTGGAAGGAGTTGGATTTAGCACAGAGAGTGCGCTAAAGGCGCATGAAAAACATGTCTTCCTGAGCCTCAGGTGGCTGTCACAGGAGTCATTAGTAAAGGTTTGTTATGCATGCATTTGGTAATGTTAAGGAAGAAGGAGGCAGTTACTTGACAGGTGGTAAAATGTAGTCAAACTTATTCCGTTCTGTGGCGTGTGAATGTGATGGGCCCTTGTCTGGCAGCGGTAAGTTAATGTGAGTGGAGTGATTGATTGGATTGGGCCCGTGGCTGGCGATATGAAAGGGTTGTTTGTTGTGCGTGAATGGCGTGTGAATGGACCATAAAGAGGTTGGTGCCTGGACGCGGCTTTATGGCCCACCTTCAGAAGGCTTGGTTTCAACATTCAGATACTTTGATAAGTAATCATGCTTTAAAACCATCATTTCTGGAGGTGCTAAAACCAACCAGTGTGAGTGGTGGGTTAACTTTAACAAACTAGTACCAGGGGAGACCAAGGGTGCAGGACTTGCATGGCTCTCACCAGTTTTCCTTCACCCAGAATCCCCTTGAAATTACATTATGTGCTTAAAAAACACATTTTCCTTGCATTCCAATGAGCAGAAGTCCAGGGATCTGCAGGGATCCTCAAAATTCCTACCACCCAGTGTTTCCCCACTTGTCCTGATAAAAACACAACCCCGCTTGTGTGCCTGCGCCTAGTGCCTGCTTCAGGAATGAATCACTCCAGGGTTAACAGTAGACCTCAAGCAAGGACTACCATTGACCCTTGTGTGATCCATTCCTGTCGCGGGCGCTAGGCCTACCCACACAAGTGAGGTATCATTTTTATCGGGAGACTTGGGGGGACGCTGGGTGGAAGGAAATTTGAGGCTCCTCTCAGATTCCAGAACTTTCTGTCACCGAAATGTGAGGAAAACTTGTTTTTTTAGCCACTTTTTGAGGTTTGCAAAGGATTCTGGGTAACAGAACCTGGTCAGAGCCCCGCGAGTCACCCTATCTTGGATTCCCCTAGGTCTCTAGTTTTCAAAAATGTACAGGTTTGGTAGGTTTCCCTAGGTGCCTGCTGAGCTAGAGGCCAAAATCTACAGGTAGGCACTTTGCAAAAAACAGCTCTGTTTTCTGTGATGTGTCCACGTTGTGTTTTGGGGCATTTCCTGTCGCGGGCGCTAGGCCTACCCACACAAGTGAGGTATCATTTTTATCGGGAGACTTGGGGGGACGCTGGGTGGAAGGAAATTTGAGGCTCCTCTCAGATTCCAGAACTTTCTGTCACCGAAATGTGAGGAAAACTTGTTTTTTTAGCCACTTTTTGAGGTTTGCAAAGGATTCTGGGTAACAGAACCTGGTCAGAGCCCCGCGAGTCACCCCATCTTGGATTCCCCTAGGTCTCTAGTTTTCAAAAATGTACAGTTTTGGTAGGTTTCCCTAGGTTCCGGCTGAGCTAGAGGCCAAAATCTACAGGTAGGCACTTTGCAAAAAACAGCTCTGTTTTCTGTGATGTGTCCACGTTGTGTTTTGGGCCATTTCCTGTCGCGGGCGCTAGGCCTACCCACACAAGTGAGGTATCATTTTTATCGGGAGACTTGGGGGGACGCTGGGTGGAAGGAAATTTGAGGCTCCTCTCAGATTCCAGAACTTTCTGTCACCGAAATGTGAGGAAAACTTGTTTTTTTAGCCACTTTTTGAGGTTTGCAAAGGATTCTGGGTAACAGAACCTGGTCAGAGCCCCGCGAGTCACCCCATCTTGGATTCCCCTAGGTCTCTAGTTTTCAAAAATGTACAGGTTTGGTAGGTTTCCCTAGGTGCCGGCTGAGCTAGAGGCCAAAATCTACAGGTAGGCACTTTGCAAAAAACAGCTTTGTTTTCTGTGATGTGTCCACGTTGTGTTTTGGGGCATTTCCTGTCGCGGGCGCTAGGCCTACCCACACAAGTGAGGTATCATTTTTATCGGAAGACTTGGGGGGACGCTGGGTGGAAGGAAATTTGAGGCTCCTCTCAGATTCCAGAACTTTCTGTCATCGAAATGTGAGGAAAACTTGTTTTTTTAGCCACTTTTTGAGGTTTGCAAAGGATTCTGGGTAACAGAACCTGGTCAGAGCCCCGCGAGTCACCCCATCTTGGATTCCCCTAGGTCTCTAGTTTTCAAAAATGTACAGGTTTGGTAGGTTTCCCTAGGTGCCGGCTGAGCTAGAGGCCAAAATCTACAGGTAGGCACTTTGCAAAAAACAGCTCTGTTTTCTGTGATGTGTCCACGTTGTGTTTTGGGGCATTTCCTGTCGCGGGCGCTAGGCCTACCCACACAAGTGAGGTATCATTTTTATCGGGAGACTTGGGGGGACGCTGGGTGGAAGGAAATTTGAGGCTCCTCTCAGATTCCAGAACTTTCTGTCACCGAAATGTGAGGAAAACTTGTTTTTTTAGCCACTTTTTGAGGTTTGCAAAGGATTCTGGGTAACAGAACCTGGTCAGAGCCCCGCGAGTCACCCCATCTTGGATTCCCCTAGGTCTCTAGTTTTCAAAAATGTACAGGTTTGGTAGGTTTCCCTATGTGCCGGCTGAGCTAGAGGCCATAATCTACAGGTAGGCACTTTGCAAAAAACAGCTCTGTTTTCTGTGATGTGTCCACGTTGTGTTTTGGGGCATTTCCTGTCGCGGGCGCTAGGCCTACCCACACAAGTGAGGTATCATTTTTATCGGGAGACTTGGGGGGACGCTGGGTGGAAGGAAATTTGAGGCTCCTCTCAGATTCCAGAACTTTCTGTCACCGAAATGTGAGGAAAACTTGTTTTTTTTGCCACTTTTTGAGGTTTGCAAAGGATTCTGGGTAACAGAACCTGGTCAGAGCCCCACGAGTCACCCCATCTTGGATTCCCCTAGGTCTCTAGTTTTCAAAAATGTACAGGTTTGGTAGGTTTCCCTAGGTGCCGGCTGAGCTAGAGGCCAAAATCTACAGGTAGGCACTTTGCAAAAAACAGCTCTGTTTTCTGTGATGTGTCCACGTTGTGTTTTGGGGCATTTCCTGTTGCGGGCGCTAGGCCTACCCACACAAGTGAGGTATAATTTTTATCGGGAGACTTGGGGGGACGCTGGGTGGAAGGAAATTTGAGGCTCCTCTCAGATTCCAGAACTTTCTGTCATCGAAATGTGAGGAAAACTTGTTTTTTTAGCCACTTTTTGAGGTTTGCAAAGGATTCTGGGTAACAGAACCTGGTCAGAGCCCCGCGAGTCACCCCATCTTGGATTCCCCTAGGTCTCTAGTTTTCAAAAATGTACAGGTTTGGTAGGTTTCCCTAGGTGCCGGCTGAGCTAGAGGCCAAAATCTACATGTAGGCACTTTGCAAAAAACAGCTCTGTTTTCTGTGATGTGTCCACGTTGTGTTTTGGGGCATTTCCTGTCGCGGGCGCTAGGCCTACCCACACAAGTGAGGTATCATTTTTATCGGGAGACTTGGGGGGACGCTGGGTGGAAGGAAATTTGAGGCTCCTCTCAGATTCCAGAACTTTCTGTCACCGAAATGTGAGGAAAACTTGTTTTTTTAGCCACTTTTTGAGGTTTGCAAAGGATTCTGGGTAACAGAACCTGGTCAGAGCCCCGCGAGTCACCCCATCTTGGATTCCCCTAGGTCTCTAGTTTTCAAAAATGTACAGTTTTGGTAGGTTTCCCTAGGTTCCGGCTGAGCTAGAGGCCAAAATCTACAGGTAGGCACTTTGCAAAAAACAGCTCTGTTTTCTGTGATGTGTCCACGTTGTGTTTTGGGCCATTTCCTGTCGCGGGCGCTAGGCCTACCCACACAAGTGAGGTATCATTTTTATCGGGAGACTTGGGGGGACGCTGGGTGGAAGGAAATTTGAGGCTCCTCTCAGATTCCAGAACTTTCTGTCACCGAAATGTGAGGAAAACTTGTTTTTTTAGCCACTTTTTGAGGTTTGCAAAGGATTCTGGGTAACAGAACCTGGTCAGAGCCCCGCGAGTCACCCCATCTTGGATTCCCCTAGGTCTCTAGTTTTCAAAAATGTACAGGTTTGGTAGGTTTCCCTAGGTGCCGGCTGAGCTAGAGGCCAAAATCTACAGGTAGGCACTTTGCAAAAAACAGCTTTGTTTTCTGTGATGTGTCCACGTTGTGTTTTGGGGCATTTCCTGTCGCGGGCGCTAGGCCTACCCACACAAGTGAGGTATCATTTTTATCGGAAGACTTGGGGGGACGCTGGGTGGAAGGAAATTTGAGGCTCCTCTCAGATTCCAGAACTTTCTGTCATCGAAATGTGAGGAAAACTTGTTTTTTTAGCCACTTTTTGAGGTTTGCAAAGGATTCTGGGTAACAGAACCTGGTCAGAGCCCCGCGAGTCACCCCATCTTGGATTCCCCTAGGTCTCTAGTTTTCAAAAATGTACAGGTTTGGTAGGTTTCCCTAGGTGCCGGCTGAGCTAGAGGCCAAAATCTACAGGTAGGCACTTTGCAAAAAACAGCTCTGTTTTCTGTGATGTGTCCACGTTGTGTTTTGGGGCATTTCCTGTCGCGGGCGCTAGGCCTACCCACACAAGTGAGGTATCATTTTTATCGGGAGACTTGGGGGGACGCTGGGTGGAAGGAAATTTGAGGCTCCTCTCAGATTCCAGAACTTTCTGTCACCGAAATGTGAGGAAAACTTGTTTTTTTAGCCACTTTTTGAGGTTTGCAAAGGATTCTGGGTAACAGAACCTGGTCAGAGCCCCGCGAGTCACCCCATCTTGGATTCCCCTAGGTCTCTAGTTTTCAAAAATGTACAGGTTTGGTAGGTTTCCCTATGTGCCGGCTGAGCTAGAGGCCATAATCTACAGGTAGGCACTTTGCAAAAAACAGCTCTGTTTTCTGTGATGTGTCCACGTTGTGTTTTGGGGCATTTCCTGTCGCGGGCGCTAGGCCTACCCACACAAGTGAGGTATCATTTTTATCGGGAGACTTGGGGGGACGCTGGGTGGAAGGAAATTTGAGGCTCCTCTCAGATTCCAGAACTTTCTGTCACCGAAATGTGAGGAAAACTTGTTTTTTTTGCCACTTTTTGAGGTTTGCAAAGGATTCTGGGTAACAGAACCTGGTCAGAGCCCCACGAGTCACCCCATCTTGGATTCCCCTAGGTCTCTAGTTTTCAAAAATGTACAGGTTTGGTAGGTTTCCCTAGGTGCCGGCTGAGCTAGAGGCCAAAATCTACAGGTAGGCACTTTGCAAAAAACAGCTCTGTTTTCTGTGATGTGTCCACGTTGTGTTTTGGGGCATTTCCTGTTGCGGGCGCTAGGCCTACCCACACAAGTGAGGTATAATTTTTATCGGGAGACTTGGGGGGACGCTGGGTGGAAGGAAATTTGAGGCTCCTCTCAGATTCCAGAACTTTCTGTCATCGAAATGTGAGGAAAACTTGTTTTTTTAGCCACTTTTTGAGGTTTGCAAAGGATTCTGGGTAACAGAACCTGGTCAGAGCCCCGCGAGTCACCCCATCTTGGATTCCCCTAGGTCTCTAGTTTTCAAAAATGTACAGGTTTGGTAGGTTTCCCTAGGTGCCGGCTGAGCTAGAGGCCAAAATCTACATGTAGGCACTTTGCAAAAAACAGCTCTGTTTTCTGTGATGTGTCCACGTTGTGTTTTGGGGCATTTCCTGTCGCGGGCGCTAGGCCTACCCACACAAGTGAGGTATCATTTTTATTGGGAGACTTGGGGGGACGCTGGGTGGAAGGAAATTTGAGGCTCCTCTCAGATTCCAGAACTTTCTGTCATCGAAATGTAAGGAAAACTTGTTTTTTTAGCCACTTTTTGAGGTTTGCAAAGGATTCTGGGTAACAGAACCTGGTCAGAGCCCCGCGAGTCACCCCATCTTGGATTCCCCTAGGTCTCTAGTTTTCAAAAATGTACAGGTTTGGTAGTTTTCCCTAGGTGCCGGCTGAGCTAGAGGCCAAAATCTACAGGTAGGCACTTTGCAAAAAACACCTCTGTTTTCTGTGATGTGTCCACGTTGTGTTTTGGGGCATTTCCTGTCGCGGGCGCTAGGCCTACCCACACAAGTGAGGTATCATTTTTATCGGGAGACTTGGGGGGACGCTGGGTGGAAGAAAATTTGAGGCTCCTCTCAGATTCCAGAACTTTCTGTCACCGAAATGTGAGGAAAACATGTTTTTTTAGCCACTTTTTGAGGTTTGCAAAGGATTCTGGGTAACAGAACCTGGTCAGAGCCCCGCGAGTCACCCCATCTTGGATTCCCCTAGGTCTCTAGTTTTCAAAAATGTACAGGTTTGGTAGGTTTCCCTATGTGCCGGCTGAGCTAGAGGCCATAATCTACAGGTAGGCACTTTGCAAAAAACAGCTCTGTATTTTGTCAAAAAATGGGATGTGTCCACGTTGTGTTTTGGGGCATTTCCTGTCGCGGGCGCTAGGCCTACCCACACAAGTGAGGTATCATTTTTATCGGGAGACTTGGGGGAACATAGAATAGCAAAACAAGTGTTATTGCCCCTTATCTTTCTCTACATTTTTTCCTTCCAAATATAAGAGAGTGTGTAAAAAAGACGTCTATTTGAGAAATGCCCTGCAATTCACATGCTAGTATGGGCACCTCGGAATTCAGAGATGTGCAAATAACCACTGCTCCTCAAAACCTTATCTTGATCCCATTTTGGAAATGCAAAGGTTTTCTTGATACCTCTTTTTCACTCTTGATATTTCAGCAAATGAATTTCTGTATACCCAGTATAGAATGAAAACCAACTGCAGGGTGCACCTCATTTATTGGCTCTGGGTACCTAGGGTTCTTGATGAACCTATAAGCCCTTTATATCCCCGCAACCAGAAGAGTCCAGCAGACAAAACGGTATATTGCTTTCAGAAATCTGACATCGCAGGAAAAAGTTACAGAGTAAAACATAAAGAAAAATGGCTGTTGTTTTCAGCTCAATTTCAATATTTTTTTATTTCAGCTGTTATTTTCTGTAGGAAAACCTTGTAGGATCTACACAAATGACCCCTTGCTGAATTCAGAATTTTGTCTAGTTTTCAGAAATGTTTAGCTTTCCGGGATCCAGCATTGGTTTCACACCCATTCCTGTCACTAACTGGAAGGAGGTTGAAAGCACCAAAAATAGTAAAAATGGGGTATGTCCCAGTAAAATGCCAAATTTGTGTTGGAAAATGTGGTTTTCCGATTCAAGTCTGCCCGTTCCTGAAAGGTGGGAAGATAGTGATTTCAGCACCAGAAACCCTTTGTTGATGGCATTTTCAGGGAAAAAACCACAAGCCTTCTTCGGCTGCCCTTTTTTCCCATTTTTTTGGAAAAAACGAAATTTTCACTGTATTTTGGCTATTTTCTTGGTCTCCTCCAGGGGAAACCACAAACTCTGGGTACCATTAGAATCCCTAGGATGTTGGAAAAAAAGGACGCAAATTTGGCGTGGTTAGCTTATGTGGACAAAAAGTTATGAAGCCCTAAGCGCGAACTACCCCAAATAGCCAAAAAAGGGCTCAGCACTGGGGGGGAAAAGGCCCAGCAGCTAAGAGGTTAATGTTTCAAAATAGTATGAAACGTTTTCTACTATTGTCTGTATGCAACATTTTAACAAACGTCAATGGTCTGTGTGACAGGATGTTCATCTATCCGTCCTGAATTGCTGACCTGTTTCTGACAAATGATTGCCCCAAACTCCCCATCATCCCACCTACACTGATCCCCAACTAGCCAGTGAACGTAACATCCAAAACATTTCTCATATCTATGCTGAGATTGATCTACAAGCAATACACACACTGGTATGTGGATCTCCGTCCGATACCCAACACTGACAATTTAGTATTTGATTGTACCTGATGTGTGAAATTATCTCAAAGTAGTACTTTGGTATCACACTTGTTAATAGTGAACAAAATGTTGTACTGCCAGCAACAGGGGGCCTGATCACAATATCTTGACCCCTGTCCTACATTGTGCTAATGATTGTGGTAAACAGGGTAGTAGCACACAGTCAAGTTTCAATATCAAATGATATTGTTCCAGCAGTCTACACCACTGATCTCTTCTGGTGGTTTTGGCATTCTCAGAGTGGTTCTTCTCTGTTCAGTCTTGGCAGGTCTGTTGCTTTTACCCAACTATGTTCTTGACTAATTTCATGTTGCATTAGTGGAATCATGGGCTTTTCCCGGTGTGTTTTTTTCACAGTTTGGCTGGGTAGGTCCTGAAATATTTCACTTCATGAGTTCTCAGTTATTTCTTTACTTCTAAAAGTTCTGCCAGGACTCTTGCACAACTGCCATAAAATCTGGGTAATGGTTCTGTAATTAGTCCTTCTCTAAGGCCAATCGTAGAGCTGCATGCTTGGTCAAGAATGTAATAACCGGATGATGAAAGGCTGTGGTGGTGCACCTGGAGGCAGTCTCACAGCAACCAGGTGGCGTGTTCTTTCAACTACATAGAGGATTGAAAAAAAGGCACAGTTGAAGATATCAGTAAGCTTTAAACTTTGTATTTCCCTGTATCTGTGGTCTACACCCAGCCTCTGATTCTGATATTGTTGTGGTCTGAACATACCTCAAAGTCTTCATTTTTGCTGTTGTGAGATTTGGTAGCATTTTAATTTTTAGCTGTTTTTCAATCGCATTGCTTCTATCATCCTCAAAGTCTGAAATCAGGTGTTCTGCCATCATATCCAATCTACTGTGCTACCTCTCTAACCTTTGTTTTCGGCAATCTACTCAAGCCGTGAGATTGCCAGTTTTCCAACCAATTGAACATAGGGTCAAATTACGAGTTTGGTGGGCCGACCGTCTGCCCGTCAGACCTGTGAGGAGGAGACCACCATGGAGCTGGAGGTCCCCAAACCGCCCTCTCCCCCTGCCCAAATACAATGTTTTCACTGAGCTGACCAGTGCAAACCTCCTTATTAGGTTTCCGCTAGTCAGCCTAGTGTAAACAGTACAGCAGCATTGGCCTAAGTTCCTCACAATGCCGTTGCACAGAGGGTGCCTCTAGCACCCACAGAATGCGCACTGTCTGCAGTAGCAGACAGTGCGCATACTGAGAGTGCTGGGCAGGGGGTCTATGCACTGCCCAAGAAATGGTCGAGGGCAGTGCAGGGGCCATCCTGTTGCCCCAGCACTGCCTGTCCATGTCCCTTTTAATGGTGTGATCCCTGCCATGAAAAGGCTGGCGGAAAGGAAAGTCATGATCAGCACAGTGGTGCTGAACTCAGCGCCACTATTGCTGACCACGACTTTGGCCACCACCAACCCGTCTGGATCCATGATCTTGGTGGTGGCAGTGGTCCTCTGGCGGTCCAACCTCCAGGCTCATAATCTGGTGGTCGGACCTCCAGGAGTGCAGCGATCTGACTGCCACCCTGACTTTTGCAGTCACAAGACTGCCAAATTCGTATCTAAGCCCTTAGACTCACTATCATGTCAAATAAAATAGTTTCCATTTCCACTTCCTTCTTGGTAATATCCCCATCATTGTTAGTTTGTCGATTCATAGCTTGGGAGACCGCTTGTTTTAAAACAAGATTTTGTTCTACCTCCAGTTACCTTCACCCATGGCTCAAGTGAAATCTACTTGGCACTCTGTCCAAAAAGCCCAGGACAATTGGAACATATATTAGAGTTTTTACTCTAGTAATTTCTCCTAGGATAGCAGCCACCAGGACCACCCTATTTGAGATGAGTTTCAGTAGTGTATGCCTACACAGCAGCAATTTATGTGCCTTTCTATATACCATTCCTATACAGGATATGCAGTATTAGAGTTCTAGAATCAATAGCACTTACGTCACTATCAACCATGGTACGTGTGTTGCATGAGGCCAAAAAGTGGGTGCGCTGTGGGTCAGGCTCACTACAATAAGGCCATCAGCTTCACTCCAGAACAATGCATTGTTGAACTGTACCAGCCACTCACCTTCTTTACATAGAAGGTGTATTCTGGTCATGAAGTTGGGTTTCATTACCAGTACACGTATATATGAGAAAGGCTGGTGCCAGTTGGGAAAAGGCTCCGCTGTGTATCCCTGTTTGGAGGCACCAGCTCTCATCCCCTCACAAAATGGCAGCCAGCTATACCTCCACTGCCAGCACAAAGTAGCTCCGCTCAGAATGGCCAGCAAGCTGGCAGTTTCTGACCATGGCAGTTGGTGTGGACGCTCAGCAAGAAGCGATTGATTCACCATTCTCAGGAGTGGGACCATTGATGTAGCTTGATTCTCATTGGTGGCGACTGTCTCTGCCAGACCCCAGACGACATCTCCTACACCTCTCAGAGTGATATTTATCTAAGGTACAGAGGTCAAAAAAATTCAGCACTCCAGTCATCAGACCTCTGGAGAAATCACCTATGTGTTGACTTAAAAAAAACTGTTCAGGACTGCAGGATTTTTTATGAATTAGTGTCGTTTCTGCTATTATGTGGCCTTTTGGTTGGCGCCTTAGCCACACCGCCCCATTTTACATTATTCAAGACATGTTTGTTTCATATTGGTCAAAAAGCACTTCACCTTTGTAGGAAGTTGGCTCTGTATGTGCTATTTCAAAGTAAGGAATAGCATGCACAGAGTCCAAGGGTTCCCCTTAGAGGTAAAATAGTGGTAAAAAGAGATAATACTAATGCTCTATTTTGTGGTAGTGTGGTCGAGCAGTAGGCTTATCCAAGGAGTAGTGTTAAGCATTTGTTGTACATACACATAGACAATAAATGAGGTACACACACTCAGAGACAAATCCAGCCAATAGGTTTTGTATAGAAAAATATCTTTTCTTAGTTTATTTTAAGAACCACAGGTTCAAATTTAACATGTAATATCTTGTTTGAAAGGTATTGCAGGTAAGTACATTAGGAACTTTGAATCATTTCAATTGCATGTATACTTTTCAAGTTATTCACAAATAGCTATTTTAAAAGTGGACACAGTGCAATTTTCACAGTTCCTGGGGGAGGTAAGTTTTTGTTAGTTTTACCAGGTAAGTAAGACACTTACAGGGTTCAGTTCTTGGTCCAAGGTAGCCCACCGTTGGGGGTTCAGAGCAACCCCAAAGTTACCACACCAGCAGCTCAGGGCCGGTCAGGTGCAGAGTTCAAAGTGGTGCCCAAAACGCATAGGCTTCAATGGAGAGAAGGGGGTGCCCCGGTTCCAGTCTGCCAGCAGGTAAGTACCCGCGTCTTCGGAGGGCAGACCAGGGGGGTTTTGTAGGGCACCGGGGGGGACACAAGCCCACACAGAAATTTCACCCTCAGCGGCGCGGGGGCGGCCGGGTGCAGTGTTAGAACAAGCGTCGGGTTCGCAATGGAAGTCAATGAGAGATCAAGGGATCTCTTCAGCGCTGCAGGCAGGCAAGGGGGGGCTTCCTCGGGGAAACCTCCACTTGGGCAAGGGAGAGGGACTCCTGGGGGTCACTTCTGCAGTGAAAGTCCGGTCCTTCAGGTCCTGGGGGCTGCGGGTGCAGGGTCTTTTCCAGGCGTCGGGACTTAGGTTTCAGAGAGTCGCGGTCAGGGGAAGCCTCGGGATTCCCTCTGCAGGCGGCGCTGTGGGGGCTCAGGGGGGACAGGTTTTGGTACTCACAGTCGTAGAGTAGTCTGGGGGTCCTCCCTGAGGTGTTGGTTCTCCACCAGCCGAGTCGGGGTCGCCGGGTGCAGTGTTGCAAGTCTCACGCTTCTTGCGGGGAGATTGCAGGGTTCTTTAAAGCTGCTCCTTTGGATAAAGTTGCAGTCTTTTTGGAGCAGGTCCGCTGTCCTCTGGAGTTTCTTGTCGTCGTCGAAGCAGGGCAGTCCTCAGAGGATTCAGAGGTCGCTGGTCCCTTTGGAAGGCGTCGCTGGAGCAGAGTTCTTTGGAAGGCAGGAGACAGGCCGGTGAGTTTCTGGAGCCAAGGCAGTAGTTGTCTTCTGGTCTTCCTCTGCAGGGGTTTTCAGCTAGGCAGTCCTTCTTCTTGTTGTTGCAGGAATCTAGTTTCTAGGTTCAGGGAGAGCCCTTAAATACTAAATTTAAGGGCGTGTTTAGGTCTGGGGGGTTAGTAGCCAATGGCTACTAGCCCTGAGGGTGAGTACACCCTCTTTGTGCCTCCTCCCAAGGGGAGGGGGTCACATCCCTAATCCTATTGGGGGAATCCTCCATCTGCAAGATGGAGGATTTCTAAAAGTTAGAGTCACCTCAGCTCAGGACACCTTAGGGGCTGTCCTGACTGGCCAGTGACTCCTCCTTGTTATTCTCATTATTTTCTCCGGCCTTGCCGCCAAAAGTGGGGGCCGGGGCCGGAGGGGGCGGGCAACTCCACTAGCTGGAGTGTCCTGCTGTGCTGTGACAAAGGGGTGAGCCTTTGAGGCTCACCGCCAGGTGTTACAGCTCCTGCCTGGGGGAGGTGTTAGCATCTCCACCCAGTGCAGGCTTTGTTACTGGCCTCAGAGTGACAAAGGCACTCTCCCCATGGGGCCAGCAACATGTCTCTAGTGTGGTAGGCTGCTGGGACCAGTCAGCCTACACAGATAGTCGGTTAAGTTTCAGGGGGCACCTCTAAGGTGCCCTCTGTGGTGTATTTTACAATAAAATGTACACTGGCATCAGTGTGCATTTATTGTGCTGAGAAGTTTGATACCAAACTTCCCAGTTTTTAGTGTAGCCATTATGGTGCTGTGGAGTTCGTGTAAAACAGACTCCCAGACCATATACTCTTATGGCTACCCTGTACTTACAATGTCTAAGGTTTTGCTTAGACACTGTAGGGGCACAGTGCTCATGCACTGGTACCCTCACTTATGGTATAGTGCACCCTGCCTTAGGGCTGTAAGGCCTGCTAGAGGGGTGTCTTACCTATACTGCATAGGCAGTGAGAGGCTGGCATGGCACCCTGAGGGGAGTGCCATGTCGACTTACTCATTTTGTTCTCACTAGCACACACAAGCTGGTAAGCAGTGTGTCTGTGCTGGGTGAGGGGTCTCTATGGTGGCATAATACATGCTGCAGCCCTTAGAGACCTTCCCTGGCATCAGGGCCCTTGGTACCAGAGGTACCAGTTACAAGGGACTTATCTGGGTGCCAGGGTGTGCCAATTGTGGAATCAAAAGTACAGGTTAGGGAAAGAACACTGGTGCTGGGGCCTGGTTAGCAGGCCTCAGCACACTTTCAACTCAAAACATAGCATGAGCAAAGGCAAAAAGTCAGGGGGTAACCATGCCAAAGAGGCATTTCCTTACACAACCCCCCCCCCCAAACGAAAGAGGATGAGACTAACCTTTCCCAAGAGAGTCTTCATTTTCTAAGTGGAAGAACCTGGAAAGGCCATCTGCATTGGCATGGGCAGTCCCAGGTCTGTGTTCCACTACAAAGTCCATTCCCTGTAGGGAGATGGACCACCTCAACAGTTTTGGATTTTCACCTTTCATTTGCATCAGCCATCTGAGAGGTCTGTGGTCAGTCTGAACTAGGAAGTGAGTACCAAAGAGGTATGGTCTCAGCTTCTTCAGGGACCAAACCACAGCAAAGGCCTCCCTCTCAATGGCACTCCAACGCTGCTCCCTGGGGAGTAACCTCCTGCTAATGAAAGCAACAGGCTGGTCAATGCCATCATCATTTGTTTGGGACAAAACTGCCCCTATCCCATGTTTAGAGGCATCTGTTTGCACAATGAACTGCTTGGAGTAATCTGGAGCTTTTAGAACTGGTGCTGTGTACATAGCTTGTTTCAGGGTGTCAAAGGCCTGTTGGCATTCTACAGTCCAGTTTACTTTCTGGGGCATTTTCTTGGAGGTGTGTTCTGTGAGGGCTGTCACAATGGATCCATATCCCTTCACAAACCTCCTGTAGTACCCAGTCAAGCCAAGGAATGCCCTGACTTGAGTCTGGGTTTTTGGAGCTGCCCAGTCCAGAATAGTCTGGATCTTAGGCTGGAGTGGCTGAACTTGGCCTCCACCTACAAGGTGTCCCAAGTAAACCACAGTTCCCTGCCCTATCTGGCATTTGGATGCCTTGATAGAGAGGCCTGCAGATTGCAGAGCCTTCAAAACCTTCTTCAGGTGGACCAGGTGATCCTGCCAGGTGGAGCTGAAGACAGCAATATCATCAAGATAAGCTGCACTAAAGGATTCCAGCCCAGCAAGGACTTGATTCACCAACCTTTGGAAGGTGGCAGGGGCATTCTTTAAACCAAAGGGCATAACAGTGAACTGATAATGCCCATCAGGTGTGGAGAATGCTGTCTTTTCTTTTGCTCCAGGGGCCATTTTGATTTGCCAGTACCCTGCTGTTAAGTCAAAGGTACTTAAGAATTTGGCAGCCCCTAATTTGTCTATTAGCTCATCAGCTCTAGGAATGGGATGAGCATCTGTCTTGGTGACAGAGTTGAGACCTCTGTAGTCCACACAAAACCTCATCTCTCTCTTTCCTTCTTTGGTGTGAGGTTTGGGGACTAAGACCACTGGGCTAGCCCAGGGGCTGTCAGAGTACTCAATTACTCCCAATTCCAGCATCTTGTGGACTTCCACCTTGATGCTTTCCTTAACTTGGTCAGACTGTCTAAATATTTTGTTTTTGACAGGCATGCTGTCTCCTGTGTCCACATCATGGGTACACAGGTGTGTCTGACCAGGGGTTAGGGAAAAGAGTTCAGCAAACTGCTGCCGGACCTTCCTACAGTCAGACTGCTGTTGGCTAGAGAGGGTGTCTGAGTAGATCACTCCATCTACAGAGCCATCTTTAGGGTCTGATGAGAGGAGATCAGGGAGAGGTTCACTCTCAGCTTCCTGGTCCTCATCTGTCACCATCAACAGATTTACATCAGCCCTGTCATGGAAGAGCTTAAGGCGGTTCACATGGATCACCCTCTTGGGGCTCCTGCTTGTGCCCAGGTCCACCAGGTAGGTGACCTGACTCTTCCTCTCTAGTACTGGGTAAGGGCCACTCCATTTGTCCTGAAGTGCCCTGGGAGCCACAGGCTCCAGAACCCAGACTTTCTGCCCTGGTTGAAATTCAACTAGTGCAGCCTTTTGGTCATACCACAACTTCTGGAGTTGTTGGCTGGCCTCAAGGTTTTTACTTGCCTTTTCCATGTACTCTGCCATTCTTGAGCGAAGGCCAAGTACATAGTCCACTATGTCTTGTTTAGGCTCATGAAGAGGTCTCTCCCAGCCTTCTTTAACAAGAGCAAGTGGTCCCCTTACAGGGTGGCCAAACAGAAGTTCAAAGGGTGAGAACCCTACTCCCTTCTGAGGCACCTCTCTGTAAGCGAAAAGCAGACATCGCAGGAGGACATCCCATCTCCTTTTGAGTTTTTCTGGGAGCCCCATGATCATGCCCTTTAATGTCTTGTTGAATCTCTCAACAAGGCCATTAGTTTGTGGATGGTAGGGTGTAGTGAATTTGTAAGTCACTCCACACTCATTCCACATGTGTTTTAGGTATGCTGACATGAAGTTGGTACCTCTGTCAGAAACCACCTCCTTAGGGAAACCCACTCTGGTAAAGATACCAATGAGGGCCTTGGCTACTGCAGGGGCAGTAGTTGACCTAAGGGGAATAGCTTCAGGATACCTAGTAGCATGATCCACTACTACTAGGATGTACATATTTCCTGAGGCTGTGGGAGGTTCTAGTGGACCAACTATGTCCACACCCACTCTTTCAAAGGGGACCCCCACCACTGGAAGTGGAATGAGGGGGGCCTTTGGATGCCCACCTGTCTTACCACTGGCTTGACAGGTGGGGCAGGAGAGGCAAAACTCCTTAACCTTCTGGGACATATTGGGCCAGTAGAAGTGGTTGACTAACCTCTCCCACGTCTTGGTTTGTCCCAAATGCCCAGCAAGGGGAATATCATGGGCTAAGGTCAGAATAAACTCTCTGAAACCCTGTGGCACTACCACTCTCCTAGTGGCACCAGGTTTGGGATCTCTTGCCTCAGTGTACAGGAGTCCATCTTCCCAATAGACCCTATGTGTTCCATTTTTCTTGCCTTTGGACTCTTCAGCAGCTTGCTGCCTAAGGCCTTCAAGAGAGGGACAGGTTTATTGTCCCTTACACAACTCTTCCCTTGAAGGGCCCCCCTGGGCCCAAGAGCTCAACCTGATAAGGTTCCAGCTCCATAGGCTCAGTTCCCTGAGAGGGCAGAACTTCTTCCTGAGAAGAGAGGTTCTCTTTTTGGTGTTGTGTTGCAGCTGGTTTCCCAGCTGACTTTCCTTGTCTCTTGGTAGGCTGGGCCATTTTTCCAGACTCCAGCTCTACTTTTTCACCCTGTGCCTTGCACTGTGCCCTAGTCTTGACACACACCAGTTCAGGGATACCCAGCATGGCTGCATGGGTTTTCAGTTCTACCTCAGCCCATGCTGAGGACTCCAGGTCATTTCCAAGCAAACAGTCTACTGGGATATTTGAGGAGACCACCACCTGTTTCAGGCCTTTGACCCCTCCCCACTCTAAAGTTACCATAGCCATGGGATGTACTTTAGTCTGATTGTCAGCGTTGGTGACCGGATAAGTTTGTCCAGCCAGGTATTGGCCAGGGGAAACCAGTTTCTCTGTCACCATAGTGACACTGGCACCTGTATCCCTCAGGCCCTGTACACTTGTCCCATTAATTAAGAGCTGCTGCCTGTATGTTTGCATGTTAGGGGGCCAGGCAGCCAGTGTGGCTAAATCCACCCCACCCTCAGAGACTAATGTAGCTTCAGTGTGACACCTGATTTGCTCTGGGCACACTGTTGATCCCACTTGGAGACTGGCCATTCCATTTTTAGCTGGATGGGAGTTAGAAGTGGTATCTTTCTTGGGACAGGCCTTGTCTCCAGTTTGGTGTCCAGACGGACTACAGTTTCGACACCAGGCCTTTTTGGGATCAAAGTTTTTACCCTTGTACCCAGGATTGTTTTGTGAAGAGGCTCTGGGCCCACCCTCCTGTGCAGGTTTTTGGGGGCCTGTAGAAGACTCTTTACTATTTTTATTTTTGGCTGTCTCACCACCTTTCCCCTGGGGAGGTTTTGTGACCCCTTTCTTTTGGTCACCCCCTGTGGAAGTTTTGGACACCCTAGTCTTGACCCAATGGTCCGCCTTCTTTCCCAATTCTTGGGGAGAAATTGGTCCTAGGTCCACCAGATGCTGATGCAGTTTATCATTGAAACAATTACTTAATAGGTGTTCTTTCACAAATAAATTGTACAGCCCATCATAATCATTTACACCATTTCCTTGAATCCAACCATCTAGTGTTTTTACTGAGTAGTCTACAAAGTCAACCCAGGTCTGGCTCGAGGATTTTTGAGCCCCCCTGAATCTAATCCTATACTCCTCAGTGGAGAATCCAAAGCCCTCAATCAGGGTACCCTTCATGAGGTCATAAGATTCTGCATCTTTTTTAGAGAGTGTGAGGAGTCTATCCCTACCCTTTCCTGTGAACATTTCCCAAAGGAGAGCACCCCAGTGAGATTTGTTCACTTTTCTGGTTTCACAAGCCCTCTCAAAAGCTGTGAACCATTTGGTGATGTCATCACCATCTTCATATTTAGTTACAATCCCTTTGGGGATTTTCAACATGTCAGGAGAATCTCTGACCCTAGTTATGTTGCTGCCACCATTGATGGGTCCTAGGCCCATCTCTTGTCTTTCCCTTTCTATGGCTAGGATCTGTCTTTCCAAAGCCAATCTTTTGGCCATCCTGGCTAACTGGATGTCCTCTTCACTGGAGTTATCCTCAGTGATTTCAGGGTTGTTGGTCCCTCCTGTGAGGGAACCAGCCTCTCTGACTATTATTTGTGGAGTCAGGGCTTGAGAAGCCCTGTTCTCCCTAGATAGGACTGGTGGGGGGGAATCACCCTCCAAGTCACTATCATCATCCTCTGTGTTGCCATCCTCAGAGGGGTTGGCTCTTTCAAACTCTGCCAACAGCTCCTGGAGCTGTAGTTTGGAAGGTCTGGAGCCCATTGCTATTTTCTTTAGTTTACAGAGTGACCTTAGCTCTCTCATCTGTAGATGGAGGTAAGGTGTGGTGTCGAGTTCCACCACATTCACATCTGTATTAGACATTATGCTCCTAAAAGTTGGAATACTTTTTAAGAAACTAAAACTAGTTCTAGAATCTAATTCAAACTTTTACCAAACTTTTAAACTCTAAAAGAAAATGCTAACAGGGACTAACACAAGGCCCTAGCAAGACTTTTAAGAATTTAGAAAACTTTTCAAATTGCAAAAATCAATTTCTAATGACAATTTTGGAATTTGTCGTGTGATCAGGTATTGGCTGAGTAGTCCAGCAAATGCAAAGTCTTGTACCCCACCGCTGATCCACCAATGTAGGAAGTTGGCTCTGTATGTGCTATTTCAAAGTAAGGAATAGCATGCACAGAGTCCAAGGGTTCCCCTTAGAGGTAAAATAGTGGTAAAAAGAGATAATACTAATGCTCTATTTAGTGGTAGTGTGGTCGAGCAGTAGGCTTATCCAAGGAGTAGTGTTAAGCATTTGTTGTACATACACATAGACAATAAATGAGGTACACACACTCAGAGACAAATCCAGCCAATAGGTTTTGTATAGAAAAATATCTTTTCTTAGTTTATTTTAAGAACCACAGGTTCAAATTTAACATGTAATATCTTGTTTGAAAGGTATTGCAGGTAAGTACATTAGGAACTTTGAATCATTTCAATTGCATGTATACTTTTCAAGTTATTCACAAATAGCTATTTTAAAAGTGGACACTGTGCAATTTTCACAGTTCCTGGGGGAGGTAAGTTTTTGTTAGTTTTACCAGGTAAGTAAGACACTTACAGGGTTCAGTTCTTGGTCCAAGGTAGCCCACCGTTGGGGGTTCAGAGCAACCCCAAAGTTACCACACCAGCAACTCAGGGCCGGTCAGGTGCAGAGTTCAAAGTGGTGCCCAAAACGCATAGGCTTCAATGGAGAGAAGGGGGTGCCCCGGTTCCAGTCTGCCAGCAGGTAAGTACCCGCGTCTTCGGAGGGCAGACCAGGGGGGTTTTGTAGGGCACCGGCGGGGACACAAGCCCACACAGAAATTTCACCCTCAGCGGCGCGGGGGCGGCCGGGTGCAGTGTTAGAACAAGCGTCGGGTTCGCAATGGAAGTCAATGAGAGATCAAGGGATCTCTTCAGCGCTGCAGGCAGGCAAGGGGGGGCTTCCTCGGGGAAACCTCCACTTGGGCAAGGGAGAGGGACTCCTGGGGGTCACTTCTGCAGTGAAAGTCCGGTCCTTCAGGTCCTGGGGGCTGCGGGTGCAGGGTCTTTTCCAGGCGTCGGGACTTAGGTTTCAGAGAGTCGCGGTCAGGGGAAGCCTCGGGATTCCCTCTGCAGGCGGCGCTGTGGGGGCTCAGGGGGGACAGGTTTTGGTACTCACAGTCGTAGAGTAGTCCGGGGGTCCTCCCTGAGGTGTTGGTTCTCCACCAGCCGAGTCGGGGTCGCCGGGTGCAGTGTTGCAAGTCTCACGCTTCTTGCGGGGAGATTGCAGGGTTCTTTAAAGCTGCTCCTTTGGATAAAGTTGCAGTCTTTTTGGAGCAGGTCCGCTGTCCTCGGGAGTTTCTTGTGGTCGTCGAAGCAGGGCAGTCCTCAGAGGATTCAGAGGTCCCTGGTCCCTTTGGAAGGCGTCGCTGGAGCAGAGTTCTTTGGAAGGCAGGAGACAGGCCGGTGAGTTTCTGGAGCCAAGGCAGTAGTTGTCTTCTGGTCTTCCTCTGCAGGGGTTTTCAGCTAGGCAGTCCTTCTTCTTGTTGTTGCAGGAATCTAGTTTCTAGGTTCAGGGAGAGCCCTTAAATACTAAATTTAAGGGCGTGTTTAGGTCCGGGGGGTTAGTAGCCAATGGCTACTAGCCCTGAGGGTGAGTACACCCTCTTTGTGCCTCCTCCCAAGGGGAGGGGGTCACATCCCTAATCCTATTGGGGGAATCCTCCATCTGCAAGATGGAGGATTTCTAAAAGTTAGAGTCACCTCAGCTCAGGACACCTTAGGGGCTGTCCTGACTGGCCAGTGACTCCTCCTTGTTATTCTCATTATTTTCTCCGGCCTTGCCGCCAAAAGTGGGGGCCGGAGGGGGCGGGCAACTCCACTAGCTGGAGTGTCCTGCGGTGCTGTGACAAAGGGGTGAGCCTTTGAGGCTCACCGCCAGGTGTTACAGCTCCTGCCTGGGGGAGGTGTTAGCATCTCCACCCAGTGCAGGCTTTGTTACTGGCCTCAGAGTGACAAAGGCACTCTCCCCATGGGGCCAGCAACATGTCTCTAGTGTGGTAGGCTGCTGGGACCAGTCAGCCTACACAGATAGTCGGTTAAGTTTCAGGGGGCACCTCTAAGGTGCCCTCTGTGGTGTATTTTACAATAAAATGTACACTGGCATCAGTGTGCATTTATTGTGCTGAGAAGTTTGATACCAAACTTCCCAGTTTTCAGTGTAGCCATTATGGTGCTGTGGAGTTCGTGTAAAACAGACTCCCAGACCATATACTCTTATGGCTACCCTGCACTTACAATGTCTAAGGTTTTGCTTAGACACTGTAGGGGCACAGTGCTCATGCACTGGTACCCTCACGTATGGTATAGTGCACCCTGCCTTAGGGCTGTAAGGCCTGCTAGAGGGGTGTCTTACCTATACTGCATAGGCAGTGAGAGGCTGGCATGGCACCCTGAGGGGAGTGCAATGTCGACTTACTCATTTTGTTCTCACTAGCACACACAAGCTGGTAAGCAGTGTGTCTGTGCTGGGTGAGGGGTCTCTAGGGTGGCATAATACATGCTGCAGCCCTTAGAGACCTTCCCTGGCATCAGGGCCCTTGGTACCAGAGGTACCAGTTACAAGGGACTTATCTGGGGGCCAGGGTGTGCCAATTGTGGAATCAAAAGTACAGGTTAGGTAAAGAACACTGGTGCTGGGGCCTGGTTAGCAGGCCTCAGCACACTTTCAACTCAAAACATAGCATCAGCAAAGGCAAAAAGTCAGGGGGTAACCATGCCAAGGAGGCATTTCCTTACAACCTTCTGTTGTGATATGTACTCTTTTTGGTAATCTTCTGCATCTTAGTCAAAAAAATTTTTAGGTAGTCTGTATCTGAAATTAGCCGCACTTATGGTGAGAGAGAGCTGTTAACAGTATTTCAATGCATGTGATGAAATGCAGTTAATGCATTTTTAATATGTACCCAATAATTAAAATGGTAGCCGATTGGAAATTTTGTTGTAAGTGAGTAATTAAATTATATGAACAGTTATATATTTCATGTATATGTTTATCAAATTATGTTTGCTTCATGTTTAACAAATTATATTTGCTGTTGTACTCTTTCAAGAAAGATGCACATCACCTTTCTGCTTACACGCGCTGTATCGCCCTTTGTTGACCAATATTCCACTTTAAAACACAATTAAAAACCCTCTTTGAAACAACCCGGGAATTGTTACTGCGTCTAAAAGCTCTAGAACATTTTTCTAAATGTTCAAAAATGTTGATTTATCATCTTTGTGACTGTAAGACCTACACTGTTCTAAAGCTTAATTGGTTATTTCCTGAGTCCAACCCTCAAATAGCAGCTCTTTGTGATTAGTAAAGCCTTCAGCTGCCTTGGCCTCCTTGAGAGTGAGACAGGGAGGAGGCTATTCTCAACAGGGCCTCTTATGAGAATTTGCTAATCTTGATGGAGCCGGTTCCAAGAGTTACCGCTCCCATCTGGATTACAAGTCCTGTAGGAACACCATAGGTCAGGCGTGTTGAACATTTTTTACACGGACACCTTGGCTGCTGAAAGTAGCCAACATGTCCAGGGGAAAGACTGGAGGAAAATGGGGAATACTTGCAGACTCAGGTGTGGTAGTCCCAATTCCCGAAGTAATTTCCCCTTTCTCAGGGACCCAGAAGGATCACTCGTGAGCCTGTGGTATTGGGAGTTACAGACGCGCCAGTATCGATAACCCTGGGATTGTGGAGTGGGTTTGGCGGTGCTGGAGAGCTATCACGTCAATTTACGGTTGTTTTGTAATGGACTATTTAATGCTTAATTTAGAAAAAAATGCTCATTTTGGTTTATATTCTCTTGGAGAAGGCATAATGCAGCAGTGCCAGAATAGCAATGAAAGGCGCTGAGTAGATCGTTTTCGAATCTTTCGATATTCTCTTTGCCTATAATATTACCTGGGAGTTTTTTGTAACGTTAGACTTCCCAAAACCAAAAGCATGCGAAGTGATGAGTTGAAAGAGAGTGATTGTCAAGCAGCCAGCAGCTTCCTGGACCAATCCTGTTGGATACATGTGTGGCCGCACCAGACTCAAGAAAATCTAGAAGCAATTTGTGTAACCAAGTACCCAAGCTACCAGCTGTGGTGTTCAAAGCAGAGTGGGAGAAAGAGTCACCTGGTCAATTCTTGGTCCTTGGGTACAAACAGTAACTGTCTGTCCATGCTCAGTGGTTCTAATGGTAGCACTATGCCCCCGGCACGAGCCTCCTGCAGTCTAATTTCTTGTTGTTCTTCCCGTGGTGGGAGCGGTGCTCAGCTGCAGTCCTCAGCAGTAACAGTGAAAGAAAAATCGAATTAAGAGGCAGTTTGTGTGCATGATCTGTTCTGCAATGAAGAGGCCCACTGTGCGCCAAAAGACCCAAGCGCCAATCACTTGGAGTGAAACAGGCTGCATGTGTGTGAAGGAGCATCCTTAGCACGCGCATGAGAGAGTCTTGATCCTGTTGTCATGGCACCTGCGCTGAGGGCCACGTTTTATGCAAATTGGTGTTAGATGCTTTTTTCTAACGAGCTTTTAGGTTTTTTGTTTATTTGGTTTTAAAGATAAGCAGCGACTGTTTTTCTTTCAACCCTTTCCTGCCAGGGACTCCCTGCTCCTCACAGCTGTCTTAAAGGAAAACATGAATTCCCCTGGTATGAAGAGGGAAGTGTGCTGGCTGACAGACACCTTTACCGAGCTCAGGAAGGAGACACAGGGCCATTATAAAAAAAATAAGAGGCGCCTCACTCTGAAAAGTCATCCTCTTAACGCCCTCACCTTTGTTAAAGGGTCGAGGGTTCACAGAAGGCTTGCCAACTCTCCTTACTTTTGCGTGACTCGTCCCTATTGTTTTCCTATTTTTAATTTCAATTATGATTTGCTCACTTTTTCCCGAAAACAATCTTATGTACTCAGCACGAGACTGGGTGATGAGAGAATCTTGTTGCAGTTCCTTACCAATGTCCTTAATTGGAGTTGTTGCGTGTTAATATTACACACATGCCAATTGACCCCATTCCAGCGCCTGATTCCCCCTGCTTCAATAGAAGCCAATAAGAAAAATACAGTCCATCGATTTTTTTCTAAAATCTCCCACTTTTCTGTTCTAATATGTTGGCATATATGTAATTAATATGATGCAATCAGTAATAAAATGGAACTCTAGACCTTGCTAGTGAGAAGGGGCAGTACACAAATAATTACTATACGTTAATACAACCATTGCTGCGCACAGCCTTTGGCTGTGTTCGACAGCGGTTGGCTGCAGGGCCTGCAGACAAGCCCTTATAACCACCCAACCCCACGCGCGCACAGCCTTTGGCTGTGCTCTGCCGTGGTTGGCCACTGCCGGGGTTGGCCAGTGGATCAGTGAGTGGATGCATGAGTGTCTGAGTGGGTCTGAAAGTGGGTGTGTGGGTCTATGAGTGGGTCTGAGTGGGTACATGAGTGTTTAGTGGGTTTGTGAGTGGGCGCATGAGTCTCTGAGTGCATGTATGAGTGAATGAATTAATGTATGAATGAGTCTGTGCATGTTATGAAAAAAATGTTTTGAATATTCTCAAATACTCTTGAATATCCTCAAATATCCATGAATATTCAAGGCTATTCGAGGATACTTGAGGGTATTGCGCATGGTGAAAATAAAAACATTTTAAATTCATAAATTGACCCTGAAAGACCCCTATATCACAGCCATGGGATCAGGGTACCTCCACCTTGACTCCTTATACCACTTATCACTTCTATTTTTAGCCCCGGGGACCCTCTCCCATAACATAAAATGGCAGCCGCAACTTTCTACTCAGGTTGTGGTCAGCCAATTACAGCACTTCTATTCGCACACGGATTCGTGAAAATTCACAAATTTTTGTGATTTATTAGTGGCCAGAGATATAAAAATTTGTATTTTCCTTAATGTCTCATAAACTACTGAATGGATTTACATCAAATAACCAAAAGCATAATCTGCATACCGAAAGCTAGCTTTTTGCCAAATGTGGTGTAATTCCATCCAGCAGTTTGTGCTGTAGTCAGGTCTAAAGGTCCTATGGGAATTAACATGGGAAACACAACGTTTTTGACCCACCCTTTTTCTCGGCCTCGATTGGCAGATCACCCCAAAACTTTCCATGCTCACCAAGAATCACTGGAGCACTTTTTTTGGGAAAATTTCATGAAGATTTATCAAACTGTACCAAAGATGTAAGCAAGTCAAAAAATGCTTTTGTTACGGAAACATGGTCCTAACTATAACTACGTTTAGCTACCTTCCTGCGACCGCTGGTAGGTTATATATTTACTTAATAAATTTAAGAACTTTTCTGCATCACCACCTGATTCTGTGCTGTGCAATTGTGTCAGAGGTGGATGAGGAGGACTTTGTGTGGGACATACATCTATACACAAGATGAGAAAAAGATGGTTGGAGTCAGGATACCTCAGATGAGTAGTTTCATTTTGACTTCTGAGTTCAGATTGCATTTAATAGTATGGTACACAACGGACTATGACTAAATGAACACAGAGTATGCTACTATAGCCCAATTGATGCTGCAGATTTTTGTAAGATGTTCATCATTGTTGGAAATGGCCTTTCTGCAGGGTCACCCCCAGACTTTTTGCCTTCCTCATACTCTTTTTCTGACCTCATTTTTGCTGGCTTTAGGACTCTGCGCACTTTACCACTGTTAACCAGTGCTAAAGTGCATATGCTCTCTCCCTTAAAACATGTTGACATTGGCTCATACCCAATTGGCTTATTTAATTTACTTGTAAGACCCCAGTAAAGTGCACTACATGAGGGCCTGTAGATTAAGTGCTACTAGTGTGCCTGCAGCACTGATTGTGCCACCCACATAAGTAGCCTCTTAACCATGCCTCAGGCCTGCCATTGCAAGGCCTGTGTGTGCAGTTTCACTGCCACTTCGACTTGTCATTTAAAAGTACTTGCCAAGCCTTAAACTCCCCTTTTTCTAAATATAAGTCACCCCTAAGGTAGGCCCTAGATAACCCATAGGGCGGGGTGCTATGTAGATAAAAGGCAGGACATGTACCTGTGCAGTTTGTATGTCCTGGTAGTGTAAAATCCCTAAATTAATTTTTACACTGCTGTGAGGCCTGCTCCTTTCATAGGCTAACATTAGGGTTACCCTCATATACTGTTTGAGTGGTAGATTCTGATCGGAAAGGAGTAACAAGGTCATATTTAGTATAGCCAGAATGGTAATACAAAATCCTGGTGAAGTTGGATTTAGTATTACTATTTTAGAAATGCCACTTTTAGAAAGTGAGCATTTCTATGCACTTAAATCCTTCTGTGCCTTACAATCCACGTCTGGCTGGGTTAGTTGACAGCTCCCATGTGCATTCCACTCAGACAAACCCCAAACAAAGGATGCTTAGTCACACTTGCACACATCTGCATATTGAATGGGTCTTTCTGGGCTGGAAGGGTGGAGGCCCTGACACTTACATATCAAAGGACAGTAGCCTGTCCTCACACAAAGGGCTGCCACACCCCCTACTGGGACCGTGGCAGACAGGATGGAACTGAAAGGGGACCTTGTGCACTACTAAGCCACTCTTTGAAGTCTCCCCCACTTCAAAGGCACATTTGGGTTTTTAAGCAGGGTCTCTAACCCTACCAACTCAGACACTTCTGGACAAGATACCATTGGAGAAGAATCCCTGAACAAGAATCTACAACCTGCCAAAATGAACTGCCTGGCTGCCTAAAGGACTCACCTGACCGCTTTTCTGCAAAGGACTGCTGCCCTGCTGTTGCCCTGCTGCCTTGCTGCCCTCTGGCTCTGCTCAGCGCCTGTCCTGCAGTAGAAATTTTCACGCATCGCCCACCGGATCAACGCAGCCCCTGTGACTTCATCTTGCATGCCCAGGATTGCAACGCATCATCCCTGGGGTGTCCGAAAACTCCACAACCCGAGGAGGATCCCAGTCCGTGCACCCAAAATCAATGCAAAGCCTGCCCTGCGTGAAAACTCACTGACGCATCGTCTGTGTGCACTGCAAAAATCGACGCACACCTCCCTGTTTTCCACGCAGCTCCTCCTCTGCGGTCCCTTGCGGAGAATTTGAACTCAAACCAGGTACTTTGTGCTTGCAAGAGACATTTGTTGCTTTTTAAGAACTAAAGACCATTTATATAATTTTCTAAGTGATATTTCAACGTGTACTTATTTAATTTTAATAGTTTGTGACCTGCATTTAACCAGATAAATATTATATAATTTTCTAAACACTGTATGGTGTATTTTTGTGGTGTTATACTGTGTTATTGCATGATTTATTGCACATATACTTTACATATTGCCTTCTAAGTTAAGCCTGACTGCTCAGTGCCAAGCTACCAGACGGTGGGCACAGGATAATTTGGATTGTGTTGAACTTACCCTGGCTATAGTGAGGGTCCTTGCTTGGGCAAGGGGTAACCTGACTGCCAACCAAAAACCCCATTTCTAACATTGGTGATTAGCGGTGAGGATAGGACTTGTATTTGTGCAGTGACATACAATAGCTAAGTGTTCACTACCTACCCACAGTTGAAGGTCAACTTGATTTTTTTTTTCTTTCTCTGCAATTTTATTCTCTTCCTGATTTTTAACTAAATCATCATTCAACATGTCCCTGGCTGGGTCTCAAGCAGGAGCTGAAGATTTTGACCTAGCCGAGCTGGAGAATTACATTGTCAAACAGCTGAAGGGGTTGGGAGTACCCACTGAGAGTGCCTCCAAGAAGGATGAGTACCAAATGGCGCTGAAGGCCTGGGCAGAAGCCCATTCAAAGTAGGATGTTGAGGAGGAGAAGCAAGAGGATGGCCCCTCAAAGGATTTCTTGCCAGTAGTGGGGGATGGTCCCCCTGGATTTGTGCCCCCTGGTAGACGAGGGAGCAGTGTCTCTAGCCATGGCCTGACCGCAGAGGAAAGGAGGGAGGAGAGAGAATTCCAACTACAAATGGCAAAGTTAAACATGGAAGCAGAGGAGAGGAAAGCAGAGAGAGAGGCTGAGAGAGCTGAGGCTGCAGCTGAGAGAGAAAATAAACTTTTATTGGCTCATGAACTGAGTCTCAAGAAGCTGGATATTAAGGTGAGATAGTCTGAGTCCAACAGTGATGGTGGCAGCATACATGCAGGACCTGCTGGGGAAAGGAAGGTTTGCATACCCAAAAATGTAGTGCCAAGTTACGTTTTGGGAGATGACATTAACAAGTAGTTGGCTGCTTATGAAGTTGCACTAGGGGCTCATGGGGTCTCTGAAAAGCAATGGAGGGGGCTTGTGGTGGTATGTACCAGTAGTGGGGAGGGACACACTCCTTACATTGGATCCTAAGGATCAAAACAGATACACACCCATGAAAGCTGCTTTGCTTGCCAAGTTTGGACTGACACCTGAGAAGTACTGTCAGAGGTTGACGGACAGCACCAAACTCTCCCCACAGATCTGGGTAGATTTTTTTTATTTCTCCAGTAAGGCGCTGAATGGTGGGTGCGGGCAGTAAAGTAGATGACTATTTGGGGTTATATCATTTGATCCTGAAAGAGCATATGTTCAGTGTTTGCTTTACGAAGTTGCGCCAGCACCTAGTTGACAGTAAGCTGACTGATCCTAGAAAGCCTGCTGAGGAGGCGGACCTCTGGGTTAGCACCAGAGTGTTGAAGAAGGTACCTGGGGGACACCCACAAAGGTGGTCAGGGTTCCCAACAGAAGAAAGAGGGGGGAGAAAAACTTAAACATAAGGAATTCTCAAAAGGCCCCCCCAAAACAATTCCCAAGGGGGGGGTTGGTAAGCAGTCCCCACCTGAAGCTGACAGGAAGCCAGGGTACTTTGACAAGAAGAATGGAAAGTTTATCTCCAGATGCTTAGAGTGCTTCAAGTTGGAGCACTATAAGGGCGACCCCCGATGCCCCAACAGGGCACAGCCCCCCACAGGAGGGCAGACCCCTGGGTTGGCTAGTGTAGCGCTCGGGGGGAGGGGGTCCCAGTTAGCTTGGGGAGCAGATAGAAGTGTCACTAGTATCCCTGGGAGATACGGAAATGGTGCCAAAAGCCCACATTCCTGCCAATACTACCATTAAGTTCCATTAATGGGCAAAAGGTGGAGGCTCTGTGTGACACAGGAGCCAGTATAACTACTGTCAGGGGTCAGCAGAGCTAGTCTTCCCTAATACATTCCACCAGGTCATAGTCGCTGACAATCGCAAGAGTCACCTACCAGTGGCTCTGGTTCCCTTTCAGTTTGAGGGCGGTCTCTGCTACTCTAAAGGTAGCTGTGAGTCCTGCCATGCCTGTAGATTGTCTGTTAGGCAATGATCTTGAGCATGCTGCCTGGAAGGAGTTAGAGCTCAGATCCCACCTGGAGATGTTAGGTTTGCCTGAGTGGGTCTGCATGACCACATGGTCCATGGCTGACTGGGAAGGGAGTCAAGGGCGCCTAGAGCCTGGAAGAATGGCCCAGACAGCTGAACAGAGGAAGAGCAAGGGGGTGGGAAACTGGCCCCAGATATTCCCACGCTAGTGGATGGGGTCCCAGAGAAGGAGGCCCCTGAGCCAACTAGGGAGGATATTGCCGACCTGGGTAACCTGGCTGAACTTGCTGGCTTCAAGTAGAGGGTGGGCCAACCAGGGAGGAATTCTGCAAAGCGCAGAAGGAGTGCCCCACACTTGAGGGTCTGAGGCAACAGGCCTCAGCCCAAGCAGCAGGTGAAGCCTCTGGCGATCACCAAATAGACTGGGAGAATGATCTCCTATACAGTGAGCCTAAGGTACCCGCCACTAGGGCAGCACATGTGCTGGTGGTCCCCAGTGTTACTGGGCCTTCCTACGGGGTCTAGCTCACGACATCCCCCTGGCAGGACATCTAAGACAAGACATTTGCCAGCTTGTCACCCACTTCCATTGGCCTAGAATGCAGGAAGCCTCAGATAATTTCTGTAGGCCCTGCCCAACTTGCCAGGCTAGTGAGAAGACAGGGAAAAGGCTTAAGACCCCCTTGATCCCACTTCCTGTCATTGTCACTCCCTTTGAAAGGGTGGGCATCAACGTCATTGATCCCTTGGGCCGGCAAAACCGCCGTAGCCAACAGGTTTATCCTGGTTTTGGTGGACCATGCCACCCGCTAACCAGAGGCAATCCCTCTAAGGATAGTGACAGCACCGGTGGTGACTAGAGCTCTGATGGGAGTATTTACCCGTGTGGGGTTCCCAAAGGAGGTTGTGTCTGATAGAGGCACAAACTTCATTCATGAAGTCCATGTGGGATTAGTGTGGGGTAACCTACTGTTTTACCACCCCTTACCATCCTCAAACCAATGGGCTTGTTGAGAGATTTAACAAGACCCTAAAAGGCATGATTACTGGCCTACCTGAGGCCATGAGGCGTAAGTGGGACGTCCTCTTGCCATGCCTTCTCTTTGTTTATAGAGAGGTGCCCAAAAAGGGGTGGGGTTCAGCCCCTTTGAACTTCTCTATGGTTACCCTGTCAGGGGACCATTAAGCATAGTGAAGGAGAGATGAGAGAAAGCTCCCAAGAAACCTCCCCAGGATGTGGTCAGTTACATGCTGGCCCTCCGCGACCAGACACAGTGTTTCTGGAAACAGGCCAAGGTAACCTTGAGGACAGTCAAGAGGTGATGAAGGAGTGGTATGACCAGAAGGCCACTCTGGTAGAATTCTCACTTGGCGACAAAGTATGGGTGAATGAGCCAGTAGAGCCTAGGGCTCTCCAGGACCACTGGACTGGCCCATTCAAAGTGAAGGAGCGAAAGGGGGAGGCCACTTACCTAGTGGACCTCAAGACCCTTAGTAATCCCCTAAGGGTTCTCCACCACAACAGGCTGAAGCCTCATTTTGAGAGGTCTGACGTCAGTCTGCTCCTTGTGACAGACGAGGGCATGGAAGAGAAGACTGAGCCTCTCCCGACCTCCTCTCTGCCAAAGAAAGTGATGGGTCAGTGGAGGTTGTTAATCTCTCTGACTCCCTGACTCCAAAACAGAAATGAGACTGCTATGAGTTATTGAAACAGTTCTCTTCCCTGTTTTCCCTCAATCCTGGACTCACCCACTTGTGTGTCCACGATATTGACACGGGAGACAGTCCCCCAGTAAAGAACAAAATTTACAGGTTGTCAGACATGGTGAAGGCCAGCATTAAGGAAGAAGTCACCAAGATGCTGGCCCTAGGGGTTATTGAGAAGTCCAGTAGTCCCTGGGTCAGCCCTGTGGTGTTGGTACCCAAAGCTGCTGCACCCAGTGCCAAGCCAGAACTCGGGTTCTGCATGGACTACCGGGGTCTCAACTCAGTCACACAGAGTGATGCTCACCCCATCCCCAAAGCTGATGAGCTCGTAGACAGATTAGGCGTTGCCAAATTCCTCAGTACTTTTGAGCTCACATCTGGCTACTGGCAGATCGCCTGGACTGAGGGTGCTAAAGAGAGATCTGCATTTTCCACGCCTGAGGGCCATTACTAATTCTGGGTGATGCCCTTTGGGTTGAAAAATGCCCCCGCTACCTTCCAACGGTTGGTTAACGAGGTCCTAGCTGGCAAGGATGCCTACTGTGCAGCCTACCTAGACAAACATTGTCGTCTATAGTTCCAGCTGAGAGGAACACCTGCCCCACCTCAAGGAGGTGCTTCAGGCCCTGCAACAGGCAGGCCTGACCATCAAGGCCAGTAAGTGCCAGATTGGGCAGGGTTCCGTGGTGTACTTGGGACACCTAGTAGGTGGTGGCAAGGTGCAGCCCCTCCAGGCCAAGATTGAAACTATCAAGGCCTGGCAACCACCTACAACCCAAACCGAGGTGAGGGCTCTCTTGGGCCTCACTGGTTATTACTGTATGTTCGTCAAGAGCTATGGAATCCTTGTGTCACCCTTGACAGAACTCACATCCAAAAACCAACCTAGGTTTGTGAATTGAACAGAGGCTCGTGAAAGCCTTTGACTCCCTGAAGGAAGCCATGTGCACGGCCCTGTGCTCAAGGCACCTGACTACTCCCAGGAATTTATTGTGGAGACAGACGCTTCAGAGTATGGCATAAGGACAGTTCTAGCACAGCTAAATGAAGAGGGCCTAGACCAACCAGTAGTCTTTATTAGCAGAAGACTATTACTTCCGGGTTCAGACAGACCACAGGCCCCTCACATGGCTCATGCAGATGAGGGGCGAGAATCCTAAACTCTTGTGGTGGTCTATTTCCCTTCAGGGGATGGACTTTACGGTGGTGCATCGCCCGGGGATTGACCACGCCAACGCTGATGGTCTCTCCAGATACTTCCGCCTTAGCGATGAGAGCTCCCAGGAGGTTGTGTAGCTCTCCCCACTTTCAGCAGGGGGGGACACATGTCAGACATGACAGCCTTAGGGTGGTCACCCCTAACTTTTTGCCTCCCTCCCTCCACTTTTTGGACACTGTTTTTTGCTTGTTTTAGGACTCTGCACACTTTACCACTGCTAACCAGTATTAAAGTGCATATGCTCTCTCCCTTAAAACATGTTAACAGTGGTTTGTACCCAATTGGCTTCTTTAATCTACTTGTAAGACCCCTTTAAAGTGCACTACCTGAGCCCAGGGCCTGTAGATTAAATACTACTAGTGGCCCTGCAGCACTGATTGTGCCACCCACATAAGTAGCCTTTTAACCATGCTCAAGGCCTGCCATTGCAAGGCCTGTGTGTGCAGTTTCACTACCACTTCGACTTGGCATTTAAAAGTACTTGCCAAGCCTTAAACTCCACTTTTTCTACATATAAGTCACCCCTAAGGCAGGCCCTAAATAACCCATAGGGCGGGGCGCTATGTAGATAAAAGGCAGGACATGTACCTGTGTAGTTTATATGTCCTGGTAGTGTAAAACTCATAAATGTGTTTTTACACTGCTGTGAGGCCTGCTCCTTTCATAGGCTAACATTAGGGTTACCCTCATATACTGTTTGAGTGGTAGATTCTGATCAGAAAGGAGTAACAAGGACATATTTAGTGTGGCCAGAATGGTAATACAAAATCCTGCTGACTGGTGAAGTTGGATTTAATATTACTATTTTAGAAATGCCACTTTTAGAAAGTGAGCATTTCTCTGCTCTTAAATCCTTCTGTGCCCTATAATCCACATCTGGCTGGGTTAGTTGACAGCTCCCTTGTGCATTCCACTCAGACAAACCCCAAACTCAGGATGCTCAGTCACACTTGCACACATCTGCATATTGAATGGGTCTTCCTGGGCTGGAAGGATGGAGGGCCGGACACTTACATGTCAAAGGACATCAGCCTGCCCTCACACAAAAGACTGCCACACCCCCTACTGGGACCCTGGCAGACAGGATGGAACTGAAAGGGGACCTTGTGCACTTCTAAGCCACTCTTTGAAGTCTCCCCCACTTCAAAGGCACATTTGGGTATTTAAGCAGGGTCTCTGACCCTACCAACTCACACACTTCTGGACAAGGTACCACCGGAGAAGAATCCCTGAACCAGAATCTGCAACTTGCCAAGAGGGACTGCCTGGCTGCCCAACGGACTCACTGGACTGCTTTTCTGCAAAGGACTGCTGCCCTGCTGTTGCCCTGCTGGCTTGCTGCCCTCTGCCCTGCTGAGAAGTGCTCTCCAAGGGCTTGGATAGAGCTTGCCTCCTGTTCCTTGAATCCTGAGGACCAAAAAGACTTCATCCTGCAAAAGAACTCCTTGAGAATTGTAGTATATATACTTAGTGTGTTTTTCAACAATTAATCAGAATATTTACAGAAAATACCATTTGGACCTGTCTTTTTATTTCACATGTACATATATGTATATTGCTTGATCACAAAGTGTACAGCACCCAAATTTGTAAAAATCTTTACAGTTCAAGTATGAACGCTCCAATGAACAGATTACTCTGTCTCAGTCAAAGCTCATCTACTTTCTGCTACATCTTTCTATGATAGCAACATGCTTAGCTGCAGTGACACTATAGGAGCACAGCTCTAGTACTCATGGGTAACATCCAACTTTTATCATATGGGACACACTCACGATTGCAAGTTGTTGATGGATTTTGATTCATTTTTCAAGTCAGTACAACTTTCTGAGGTGCATGTCCACCTAGCTTCAGTGTCAGGCCCATGGCACAGTTCTACGCCCCTCCCACGTAAGACTGAACTCTTCCCCCTACAAGACAAACTACACGCAAGCACAACCATTCAATCAAGACAAGTCAACTGAATTCCAAGGCTTTACAAGTGGCACCATGTGCTATATCAATATCAGTGACAGCAACACACCATACTCTACTTGACAAGAGGATGGCGTGCTTCAAATATGCTGGGAAAACTGTGTGTACTGCGGATTACAGTTTCTAGGCTGCATTGGTAATTGGATGGCTGCACGTAAGATCAGGAAAACCACAGATAAAATGTATTTTGTAGAACAATTGTAAATTATTCTATTACAGACTGCTTTCATCCAAGTTCTTATGTGATTATTTATGTCTGCCTATCCACACATTACAATTGTTGGAGAATGTGTGAAGTCCTTCAGTAATGCTTATTTGGCATGTGCCTTCAGGGAAATTTTGGCTTCCCAAATTAAGGCCCTCATTACGACCCTGGCGGTTGGTGATAAAGCGGCAGTAATACCGCCAACAGGCCGGCAGTAATAAATATGAAATTATGACCACTGCGGAAACCACTCAGACAGACAGCCACTTTAACACACCGACGGTCAGGGCGAAATCAACAGGCACCATGGCGGTAACCGCCTACAGCCAAGCGGAAGACAATGTTCCGCCCACTGAATTATGAGACACCAATCCACCACCTTTTCCGGGGCGGTACCAACAACATCAAAAGCCTGGCAGAAACAGATCTAAGAAGCCAAAGGACTCATCTGTGGAGACTCAGGGAAGAACCACGCCGCCATGGAGCCCGAGTTGCATGTGTTCCCCATGATCTTCTACCTTCTGCTCCAATACGAACACCAATGCCGGTGAAGACGACCACGGTGAGTACTGCCGTCTAGAACACAGGAGAGGGGAAGGAAAAAGAGAGTGACACACACACACGTAACACCCCTACCCCCAATACCATACACAGATGCAGTAAATTTACATATACACCCTGTACCCCTCAGGGATAATGCAAGGACAAAAGGAAATGATTAAAGTGAGTGTAATAAGATAAAATAGTATAAATACGTGCATCAAAATCAAAAAGTATATACATGCCCAGTCCTCAATGTCCGTGGGCCACAGGGCCACATCACATAGTCCAAGGCCCCACCTTACTCCTGCAACAACACGGAAAGAACACTCCAGGGGCATCAGGTCGAAAAGAGACAGGCACCTCAGGGGGATGAGGAATGGGGGGCACCTCAGCCGGAAGATGGTACAACGCCACTGGTCCTGGAGGGGCCAACATGCCCTGTGCTTGGTCCTGGGGAGTGCAAGGCCACAGTCTCTCAAGTGGGTGATTTGCCCACTGCCTGGTCCTGGGAAGGCCACAGTCTTTCAAGTGGGTGATTTGCCCACTGCCTGGTCCTGTGGAGTGCAAGGCCACAGTCTTTCAAGTGGGTGATTTGCCCACTGCCTGGTCCTGTGGAGTGCAAGGCCACAGTCTTTCAAGTGGGTGATTTGCCTACTGGCTCTGGAGGGGGCTACATTCCCTGTGCTTGATCCTGGGGAGTGCAGGGCCACAGTCTCTCAAGTGGGTGATTTGCCCACTGCCTGGTCCTGTGGAGTGCAAGGCCACAGTCTCTCAAGTGGGTGATTTGCCCACTGGCTGGTCCTGGGGAGTGTACGGTCACAGTCTCTCAAGTGGGAGACTTCTTCCACTGGATCTGGAGGGGGCATTGTGCCCAGTGAGCTTCTTCCTGTGGAGGATGGGGTGAGTGGATGGCTTCTTCCACTGGTTCTGGAGGGGGCATTTGGGCCCACTGAGCTTCATCCTGTAGAGGATGGGGTGAGTGGATGGCTTCTTCCACTGGTTCTGGAGGGGGCAATGTGCCCAGTGAGCTTCATCCTATGGAGGATGGGGTGAGTGGATGGCTTCTTCCACTGGTTCTGGAGGGGTCATTGTGCCCAGTAATGCAGATCTTGGGGAGTGCAAGGTCACAGTCTCTCAGCTGGGTGTCAGACCGACAGGATTTGCTGGGGCCAGGCCGCACAACAGCCCATGGCCACAGGACTACACACTGTCTGCCGGTGGTGAGGGCTGCCCAGTGGTGGTAGTGGTGGTGCAGGTGCTGGTGCTGGCAGTGGTGGGGGGAGGCTCCAGCACTTCCCCTGCAGCCTTGGACGGCTGCCCACTGGGGTTGCTGCTGCTGGCAGTGGTGCAGGTGGCGGTGCTGGTGGCAGTGCTGACAGTGGTGGGGGGAGGCTCCATACCTTCCCCAGCACCCTCGTACGGCTGCCCACTGGGGCTGCTGCTGCTGCTGGCAGTGGTGCAGGTGGCAGTGCTGGTGGCAGTGCTGGCAGTGGTGGGGGGAGGCTTCAGCCCTTCCCCTGCAGCCTTGGACGGCTGCCCACAGGGGCTGCTGCTGCTGTCAGTGGTGCTGGTGGCGGTGCTGGCAGTGGTGATGGGAGGCTCCAGCCCATCCCCTGCAGCCCCGGATGGCTGCCCACTGGGGCTGCTGCTGCTGACAGTGGTGCTGGTGGCGGTGTTGGCCCCTGCACCAGGCCTCTTGTCCTTTCTGCCTGCAGGCCCCTTGCCCTTACCTTCAGCAGCCGGGGATTGCTCCTTGCCCTTCTGTTTAGCAGCTAGGGGTGCCTCCTTGCCCTTCCATTTAGCAGCTGGGGGTGCCTCCTTGCCCTTCCTTTCAGCAGCTGGGGGTGCCTCCTTGTCCATCCTTTTAGCAGCTGGCGGTGCCTCCTTGCCCTTCCTTGCAGCACTTGGTTCAGGCACCCTTTCAGTGTGGCTGGCTGGTGCCCGGGATCCTCTCCCATCTGGAGTAGCTGTGGACACTACTGTGCCCATGGACTGGGTGGCTGAGGTGCTTGCCTGCATTTTGACCACCCTGGCCTGACGTGAGGGATGGGGGGAGGAGTAGGGAAGAGGTCAATGGTGGAGAGGAAAAGCTTCTTAGGGACACGGGGCGAGAAGAGGGAGATGGTTTGGGAGTGGAGGAAGAGAGAGTGGTGGTAGGAGGTGTCTGTCTGCTGTGTTTGGGTGCGGGTGCATGGGCTGGATGCTGTTGTGAGGTGGATGGCTGTTGGGTGTCTGAGTGCTTGCATTTGTGTACTTTGGGAGGAGGGGCACAGAAACAGTGGGAGAGGACACAGGGGACATGCGCATTGAAGTGGGTGTGGTGACTGCCAGTGAGGGGCGTGCGCTGTTAGGTGTCCTGGTGATGGGGGTAGTGGATGAGGATGTAGTGCATGCAGGTGTGAGTGGAAATGCAACTGGGAGGGCGGTGGACGATGAGGAGGAGGGGGCCACAGTGGAGGCAGTGGATGTTGATATGTCTGATTCTGGATGGTGTTTCTGTGAGTGCCTGTGGGATGAATTGTGGTGCTTGTGTTTGCCATGTCCACTCTTGTGTGTTGTCCTGGGTGCATGCTCGTCTGACTGTGCGCTTGGGATAGGTTGGAGTTGAGGGGAATGGGATTGGTTAGAGGAAGTTGGAGGGGGGAGGCTAGAAACAGGGACAATGGCTGCTATCAGAGAGGAGGCCAGAGCCTGGATTGATCTATGTTGGGCCGCCATGCCAGTTTGAATGCCGTCCAGGAATGCATTTGTCTGTTGCATGTGGGCTGCCAGCCCCTGGATGGCATTCACAATGGTTGACTGCCCAACAGAGATGGATCGCAGGATGTCAATAGCCTCCTCTCTGATTGCAGCCATTGTCCTTGTTTCTAGCCTCCCCCCTCCAACTTCCTCTAAGTTAGCAGCAGGGCAAACTGGGGCAGGGCCTGAGGTGCCTGGGGCGAAGGAGATGCCCACCCTCCTGGGTGAGCGGGCACGGGAAACTCACTGAGGGGCTGCTGGGAGGGCGGTGCTGGTACGGGGGTGACAGCTGTACCTGTAAATGGGGTGGGCACAGAGGTATACGCCACCACTAGAGAGCTTCCGTCAGAGGAGGAATCCGTGTCCGAACTGTCCCCTCCTGTCTCCGCTGTGGTGCTCCCCTCGCCCTCTGTCCCACTGGTGCCCTCACCGTTGGTGGATTCGGCATCCTAGGTGCTGTGGGATGCAGCTCCATCTGTCGCCGGTGCCTCCGCTCCTCCGCCAGATGATGCTAATGCACATAAGGACAGGGTGACAAAACAAAAAGGGGGGAGACACAAAGAATACACTTGGTCAATGGCGCCAACAACACCACCGTTGGCGTACACGACACACTCACACACAGGGAACAGCCCTACGCACTAGGCAATGCACTACCAGTCACAAGACTAGTCACCAGGCCATGAATAGGGACACCTAACGCCAATTGCAGCATACCTGAGACCCACAGACCCCTGCCCAGTAGTGTATGCCTACTAGCTTCGTTGGAGTACTTTTACATCAGAACCCTGCCCAACATGGGACCAACCTTGCTATTCCAAGCCTGGCCTAGGGGCACCCACAGGGCACACACCCCCCACACGGATCCCACCCCACCATGTGAAAGTTGTATATTGGGGCATTGTAGTCCCCCCCTTGTGGCTGCTGTGATGCTGCTAAGTGCCCATCCAGCTCCGGATAGGCCACAGCCAGTATGTGGCCCATCAGGGGGGGTCAGGGTTCGACGGGCACCCCTTCCTCGTTGGGAGGCCATTCCCAGATGGGCCTCCGCAGTCTTCCGTGCCCAGCGTCTCAGGTCCTCCCACCGTTTCTGACAGTGGGTGCTCTGCCTGCCGTGGACACCCAGGGTCCGCGCGTCCTTGGCGATGGCATGCCATATACCCTTCTTTTGATGGGTGCTGACCTGCAGGGAAATGGACACAGGGAAAGGTATTAGTCTGACCGTCCTGCCTGTTACACTCATGGCCCACCATGCCCCTTCACATCCCCAGTAGCACAGACATGGCCCACCATACATGCTGCATGATGCCCAGGGCCCATCCACCACCCACCACCCACCCCCTACATGAGGCCTTCACACACAGCACTCCATGCATTCATGCCCCATGCATCGTACTTACGGTGTACTCACCTGTTGGTCTGGAGGCCCATACAGCATTCGGTACTGGGGTAGGACCCCATCCACCAGTCGCTCCAACTCCGCCGAGGTGAAGGCAGGGGCCCTTTCCCCAGTCACACAAGCCATGGTCAGTTCCAGACACAGGTCCCAGCAGCCCATGCAGTGTAGGTTCTCTCCTGTTAAAGGTCAGGTAGCAAGTGAGTGAACAGATAGAAAATGGCGGTGACGTCCGCGGCGGTGCATACCATCATTGGCGGCATACATCACCATTGGCCATTGTACCCCATAGGGCCCAATGTTAACCAATGAGGAGTTGCACATCGGTTTTCGACCACCTCCCGCAACAGTGCACAACGTCAGCAGAATTACCTCATGTTCACCTGTCCCTCGATACAGGACAGGTGGACGCCATTTCAGGGGGGCAGGCCATGGATCCTAACTGTGTCACAGTACACAAATGCACCGTTTGGACATCTCCAACAAAATAACGTTACTATCACAACATGCATTGAACTGTAGTGGTTGGAATTAAGAGATAATGACCAGCTGCTCACCATTTTGCCCCCTAGATTGCAACCGCTGCGGATGAATAGGAGATGGAGACATCCCCCCGTGTACAGACCCCTGGTGGACTTGGCAACAATGGAGAACAGACACATTATCCTCACCTATAGACTGGACAGGGCCACAATCACAGAGCTGTGTGCCCAATTGGAGCCTGACCTAATCTCTGCTATCTGTCACCCCTCCGGGATCCCCCCTCTTGTACAAGTGCTATCAGTGCTCCATTTCCTGGCAACTGGCTCCTTCCAAGTGACAGTGGGCTTGGCAGCAAGAATGTCTCAGCCAATGTTCTCAATAGTGCTGACCAGAGTGTTGTCTGCCCTGATTAAACACATGTGCAGCTACATCGTTTTCCCCCAGGTGGAGGATTTGGCCACATTGAAAGCTGATTTCTATGCAATGGGACATATCCCCAACATTATTGGGGCAATTGATGGAACACATATTGCATTTGTCCCCCCTGGCAAAATGAACAGGTGTTCGGAAATCCAAAAAAGCTTTCACTCCATGATTGTGCAGATGGTGTGCCTGGCGGACCAGTACATCTCCCACGTCAATGCAAAATATCCTGGGTCTCTGCAAAATGCCTTTATCATGAGGAATAGCAGCATTCCAAATGTGAGCCCAGGTTCCCATCAAGTATATGTCGGTGTATGGGTATGGGGTGGGCCCTAAGGGTTAGTGACTGGCTAACAGTTGTCCCTCGATATTTGCAGGTGACTCTGGTTACCCCAACCTCTCATGGCTCCTGACCCCTGTGAGGAATCCCAGGACAAGGGCAAAGGAACATTACAATGAGGCACATGGGCGAACAAGAAGAATTATAGAGAGGACCTTTGGCCTCCTGAAGGCCAGCTTTCATTGCCTCTATCTAACAGGTGGATCCCTGTGCTACTCACCCAAGAAGGTCTGCCAGATCATCGTGGCATGCTGTATATTGCACAACCTTGCCTTGCGTCACCAGGTGTCTTTTCTGCAGGAGGAGGAGGCTGGAGATGGCCGTGTGGCAGCAGTGGACCCTGTGGACAGTGAAGATGAGGAGGCAGAGGACGAGGAAGAGGACAACAGAAGTGCAATATTTCGTCAATACTTCCAATGGCACACACGTAAGACAGTGTAAATTCACATTTAATTGACAGTTTTGTGTTTGACATTGTCACTGGCAGGCTGTTTTTCCCACTTCTATGGCCACTCACTGTACCCTTTGGCATCTCTATTTGCAAATATTTGTGCCCCACTATCGCTTCTGGTGTGTTGACTGCAGCCAACTACAGGTCTTTCGTATAAATACATTACTGTATAGTTGAATTGCAATGTTTAAACCTTGTTAAGCGAACACATACTTAAATCATTTGACATACTCCATACTTGTATTTTTTAAAAGAGTGTTTATTTAAGTGCTAAGAAGTAGAGGGGGTAGTGGAATGGGCTGGGTCGGTGATGGACGAAAGTCCAGGATAGAGTCAGGTCTATTTGTAGCAAAGGTGCATTGTCCCAGGAGGCATTGGAAGGGGAGCAATGGCAGTTCAAGGTGGACAGGGTCACAAAGTGGGACACAAGGGGGACAATCAGGAGAGTCTTATTTCCTGGCAGGGTCTTGGCAATAGTCTCTGGCTTCTGTCTGGATCGCAGGGAACTTTTGTGCGGTGGTTCTCCTTCTGCAGGGGGGGTGCTGGTGGCCTGTTGTTCCGGTGGCGGGGCCTCCTGTCCACTAGAGGCAGCGGAAGTGGAGGGCTGTTCATCGGTTTGGCTAGTGTCAGGGGCCCAGTGGTGCTCCACTGCCTCCCACATAGTGTTGGCCATGTCTGCCAGCACTCCTGCAATGGAGACCAGGGTGGTGTTGATGTCCTTCAAGTCCTCCCTGATCCCCAGGTACTGTCCCTCCCGCAGCCGCATGTTCTCCTGCAACTTGTCCAGTATCTGGCCCAGCGTATCCTGGGAATGTTGGTATTCTCCCAGGATCGTAGTGAGTGCCTGTGGTGAGTCGGTTCCCTAGGCCTGTCCTCCCCCTGGTGCACAGTAGTCCTCCCAGCTTCCCTGTTGTCCTGTGCCTTTGTCCCCTGAACCGTGTGCCCACTCCTACTGAGCCCAGGTCCCTGATCGTCCTGTGTTTGTGGGGTGGCCTGGGGTCCCTGTAGAGGTGGACACACTGCTGATTGACGTGTCCTGGGGACAGAGGTATGGACTCGCTGGGTGGGTGCTATGCTGGTGTTTCCTGAGGGGGGAGGCTCTGTGGTGGTGTGTGACTGTGCCTGGGGACTGACTGTCCGGAGAACCCTGATGGGCCAGGTTGGTCATCCAGATCCAGGCGAGCAGAGCTGCTGGCATCACTGTGGGCCTCTTCTGAGAGGGGGACTGGATGTTGCTGGCACCTCTTCTCCGGTGACATTGGCTGGGGTACCTATGGGGATGTGAATGTAGTGTTATTTTTTCTGCGTGTGACATATTGTGCATGGGTTGTTGTTGCACTGGAATATTTGCCTTTGTGTGAGTTGATATTTGGTGGGCTAGGTGATTCTCTCCAGTGTGCTTCAGTGGTGATAGGTGTCCATGCAGGTCTGTGAGGAGTGTCCATGCATTGGTGTTGCATGCAGGGCTTGGTCTTGGGATGAGTGGGTTGTGATGGTGGGGTATGTGGGAGGTGGTGAAGTGATGGGAGTGAGGGTGAGGGTGAGGGTGGGGGTTTGTGATGGCATGCAGGTGGGGGGGTGATAGTAATAGAGATTTGACTTACCAGAGTCCAGTCCTCCTCCTACTCCTGTCAGGCCCTCAGGATGCATGATTGCCAAGACTTGCTCCTCCCATGTTGTTAGTTGTGGGAGGAGGTAGGGTTCCACCGCCAGTCCTCTGTACAGCTAGTTGGTGTCTTGCTGCCACAGAACGCACCTTCCCCCGTAGGTCGCTCCACCTCTTCCTGATGTCATCCCTTGTTCTGGGGTGCTGTCCCACGGCGTTGACCCTGTCCACAATACTCCGCCATAGCTCCATCTTCCTAGCAATGGATGTCTGCTGCACCTGTGTTCCAAATAGCTGTGGCTCTACCCAGATGATTTCCTCCACCATCACCCTTAGCTCCTCCTCTGAGAACCTGGGGTGTCACTGTGGTGCCATGGGTGCAGTGTGAGTGGTGTGGGTGAGGGTGTGTGGGGTGATGTGTTGGAGTGTGTGATGTAAGGTGTGTGGATGGTGTATAGGTAATGATGTTATGTGGCTCTGGTTGTGTGGGTGCTCTTGCTGTACGTCTCTCTGGTGGCCATTCTTTCTAGTCGTAAAAGGATGTGGGTTTTGTGGGTGGGTGTTTTATAGTGGTGTGGGTGTGGTGTGTGTATGAGTGTCAGGTGTGTGTAGTTTGAATTGTCCAATGTGGTGTAGTTTTGTTGGAGTGTGTGTGTATTTTGAGCGCGGCGGTATGTATTGCCAATGGTTTACCGCCATTGAATATCCACTGCGGTGATTCGTGGGTCATAATGTTGTGGGCGTAGTTCTATTGGCGTAACGGTGTGGGTTTGGATACCGCCAGTTTATCACTGACCTTTGTGCTGGCGAACTTGTGTGTGTGGCTGTGTAGAGACGGATTGGTTTGTGTGTGTAAAAATATGCTTGGTGGTTAACTGCAGCGACATCGTTATGGTGGCAGCAGTCGGTATGGCGGTAAGTGGGATTTACCGCCAATGTCATAATGAGGGCCTAAATGTCTTGCAGATGAAAGAATTTAGCCTTTATGATTTATCGAGGAACATACCATTACGAAGAAGTGGCTTAGAGAGAGTGGCCGTCACCTGAATGGAGGAAATGATCCAGACCCAACTTGAGATCAATGTGCTTAACATCATACACTATAACCCCAGAGATATTATTGTATTGTAGTATTTGAATAGCTCTTTATAACACAGGTGTGTTCCTGTGGTGCTGTCCTAGGTGTAGCAGGGTAAGAAGATACCCAGCTTGTATTGCATGCTTGTCAGAGTTTATGTTCATAGTATAACATGTTTGAAGTGTTGGATTCATGTATAAGGGCAGGAGAGGTGCTTCAAATGTATTGCTGTTAACTTGATGCCACACGTATGCATGTAATTGTCAGCAGACCCTTTTACTTGTGCCCCTTTTATATTACACTTAATGTTACTTTAGGGTTCAACGTATGAGATCTTAATCAGTCTCTTCAGTTACCATACTAACTTCCAAACTCTTACACACCCTTCTAAAATCATCCTTCTCATAACATTTCATACATGCCTCATCAATAGTGAAACAATCCCTCAAATTCCCTACCAGAGTATGACTCCATCACCAGTAACATATGACAAAAGATTTCCTTTTGTCAGAATCATTCTAGGGTTTTTTCTTATTTTCCTCTGCATTGTACTTCATATTTATGAATTGAACACCTTGACTGGAGTTCCACTCTTATTTCTTGGCCAAACTTTCATATGGTTCCATCCCCTGCTATGCTGGTGGTGGCAGTTAGTAATATTGCATCTCTAACTTTTAAATGCTCTAGTACCTTCTTCCTGTTTGTCTTCATGAAGATATGATCCCCAAAACCAGCTCAAAATGTACATGTTCACATGTAAAGACTAAAGTTCTCGGTGTCACTAGATAACTCTGTATGGTTTCTCCTTCACTTTACTTTCTGATATAAAATTTACAACTGTTCATAAAATTGTTTACTTATCTGCCACAATGCAACTTCATCTATCTGGTCACCTATGCAAAACATTAACATCACCAAGATACTCTAAAGGTGGAAAGTTCTTGAACTCTTTAAGTTCAAACCCCCCCTAAGCAATCTGTAAGAAGGAAGAGATTCATACTAGCAGCACAGTCATTGCCTTCCAGGATCTCCACATAAGCTAAACATACATTGTACCACATATCCATTGGAGGATCCTCTTGACTTTGTATGAACTGTAGAAGATGGAACAAGGGTAGACGTGGAGATAAACAAGCCGCAGCAGGTTTATACTGGAAAGTAGCAAACTAAAATAAGTGAAATACTCAACGTTGTCTGAGGGATAAAAACTTCAGTGGAACACAGAGGCCAAAACTATAACAATGTCCTGAATGTGGACAGATCACCCCCTAAAGCTCCTACTGTGGTGTTATAAAGGCCTGATTCCACTCCAAGTGATAATCGTTATATGTACACACCAAAAAAGCAAGGGAAATAGTGCTCATCAGTGAACACTTCTAATGAGTGATAGTAAAAGAAGAGGCCACCTCAACAGTGACAAATGCTTGAAGTGGGTGCCACAGCTTCTCCACAGACTCTGACCATAACACCCAATGCCAGGTGCAAGGAATCAGGAACCATACCAAACCAAAGATGGCTCCAGGCAACATGAAGGATATAACATTGGAGCGGAATTCTGTAATCTTGTCATACCACTGTAGCCCAGACCAAAATGGCCACAGATGTTAACAAGTGACTGGTATAGGAATACAGATGGAATATACCACAATCAATCATGAAAATGTTGATATCTCTGAATTCAGTTCTTTCAGAAACCAGTCCAATGTATCAAGTAGTCGACATTTTGACCCATAAAGTTATTCGGAAAATGGTCATCATGAGGACTGAAGTAATTAATGGTAAGAGATACCTACTAAGGTAAGAAACCACTGCTGTAAAAATATCCTAATATTCTGCTTTGGCCCTTGTAGAAGTGACCTATATAGTCACACTTACCCCTTTAGGACCATTGGTGTGTTACTTGTTTACCTTACCCAGGTCCCAGGGTTACTGGGCAGCCCCTTATATTTTGCAAACGGATGTTAACAAAACTGGTCTGAGAATTGATGGTGTAAGCAGCAACTGCCGACAAGCAACTAACCATAAAAGTCCTGAGGTTGACTAGAAAACAAACCTTCGGGTGCCTTCGGCCAAAACAACTGGTGCATCTTCAGAATGTATACAGATGCTGGATTGATGTAGTGGAGTAACCGCCTCACTACTTCACCTCATCAAGCTCTTGTAACTCCAAGCTTTTAATTTGCCCGTTTGATGGCTCCCGCTGATTCCAATCATTGCCAGTGTGAGGTGTGGATGAATTAGCAGGCATGGTGAGAGATTAAGTAGATAACAGACATTGCATTTGGGATATAATATGCAGTACGGTCCTTCATCACTTCAACACTAAGCTCCTCCCAATCCAGAACACCGATTACCCCATCATGTTGATGTCAAGCTGTGGGTTTTGAAAAGCCCAACCATATATTAACTCAAGAAAGGCTAATTGTTACTTGCATTTGCACTATTCGGTGAGACCCCAAGGAGACCTAACCCAAAGCCTAAATCACATTTGTTGGCTGGAGGATGCTAACTATTGAAAACATTTTGAGGGGCGTGGTCAAGATGGCAGCCGCAGCGATCGCTTAAAAACAGGCTCCGCTTCAGGCCCATGTAAGTATCCTGTTTGGTGCTCCCATGGCACCAGCCACACGACATAAACGGTGGCGCTGGTGCTCTGGAGGTGCCTGGAGCGGTTGGTGCCATGCAAGGCGAGCGGGGCGGTGTTCAAGACCGCCGAGGTGGGTGAGGCCTTCCCCGGGGCAGGGACCTGAAGACTGAAAGGCATGGGTGTGGCATATCGGTGAGGCGCTGGAGACGGACTGCGTGGAGGAGTGGCGGTGGGGGAGGATCTGCGCTGCAGAGGTGTAGCAAGTGAGAATGCGGATCTCTGTGCGCTCTTTCACCTCCCGGGCGCTGCTTTACATGCGCGGCTGAAGACGAAGGCTGCGTGCGCCAGGGAGTGCACATTGCGGGTACAGGGATCGCTGAGCGCTCCGAGCGGATGCTTTGATTGCGGAACCGGCTCCCCTCCTCCCGTTTGTCCCCGGGGCCCTGCCTTACAATACTGATGTGTTAGCTGGACACGGGAGTTCAGCTTTAAGACATTTTGCGCCCAGGAAGTAAAGGGCGATACCACACGAAGGACCAGGCAACTGCGAACAGAGACTGCATGTGGCTGGGGCGGATCAGAGGCGGTAGAGGCAACTACAGAGGAGGTACAGTCGCTGGAAAGCCCAGGGAAGTTATGCTAAGTGAGGCAAATACCACTGGTTATCTGGAGGGGGGGGCCAGAACGCTCCAAAAAGGGTGAATTAAAGCGTACTGCACAATAATACCAACACATTGAACAGGCCTGCACCTGATTGTTGCCTGCTTGAGTGGTTGCAGTCCCTGAAGCCGGTGATGGTACTGGTTTCCTAGGGTGTTCATGTTAACCTGAAGCTACTTATATTACTACCAAGAGGATATTGATTTATCTGCCAGCGATGAGTCGAGTGGTCCTCTTGACGTGGTGGTGGAGAGGAGAATATACTGGGTGTAGGCACTTCACCCTACAGGAATAAGAGTTTGTGTGGATAGAATGATGGGGAAATCTAAGACACCCAAGCCCCAGGAGTGATCTGGTCAAAAAGCTCTTCCTGAGGCACCACTTGAGGTGCTGAGTTTGCGCTCTTTAGAAAGTACGTTGCAGTCCCACTCGGGTCGATTCGAGAAGATTCTGCAGGCGATCATGGACACTAAACTGTCTCTTGAGAACAGGATAGACACGGTCTCCCAGGACCTCAACTTACTCAGAGTGGATCACCGCAGCCTGGTGGAGAGAGTTGGGGGGATGGAGACCACCCTAGGTGTCATGGATCCCATGGTATCCGAAAACCAGAGGCAAATTCATCGATTGGATCTGGAAGTGAAAGCCCTCCAGAGACACGCGGAGGACGCTGAAGGTAGATCTTGTTGAAATAATGTCAGTTTTTTAGGGTTTCCAGAAAGAGTGGAGGGGCACACTTCTGAATTGTTCCTGGAGCAATGGCTAATTAAGGAGGTGCTGAATGGTACACCGCCAAAGTTTTTCTCTGTGGAAAGGGCACACAGAATTCCGGGTAAACAGTCGGTTCCGGTACTGCCGCCCTGCCTGCTAATTGCGCGTTTTCTCAACTACAGAGATCGCAATGCGATATTGCAATACTTTCGAAACAAAGGCCCGATATGACATGAGGGGGCTTCTATCACAGCCTATCCAGACTTCACAGCAGAGGTGCAGCGCCAGCGCTACTCCTACATGAAGATAAAATAGCGTCTCCATGAACATAATATTAAATACGCTCTGATGTTCCCTGCTAAGCTCTGGGTAATTGAGGAGGACCGCACTCATGTTTTCACTACGCCAGCTGATGCATGGATGTGGATGCATGCCAAAGGTATTGCCCAACCATCGGAGGAAGGTGGGGAACATGGAGAACGGCTGACCTCACTGGCTCGCAGGATACCCAGGAGAAGATCAAAAGCGCAGCCCACGAAAACACAAGCAGCTGCAGAAAGGGCAAAGGTGCTGAGAGATACGTTGTTGCGCACTCATAATTCTTTCACTATGCTCCGGTCCGCCTCACGTGAAAAAATGGACTCGGACTCTGGTGGATCTGACTCGACTATCATGGACGTGTTGAAGGGACCGGCGATTACATCCAGGACTGTAGATGAGTTATGATACCTGAATAGTCACCTCCCCACCAGGTGGTGATTCACTATGGGATTCTGATTAACGTTGTGGTGTGATGCTATCGGCTCTGGGTCATGTGGCAAAGAGACTTGTGGATAGGAACGCCACTTGGTTGACCTTTGTCAGTCCCTGGCACTGTGATGGCTTTGGCTACATGTGCTGGTGGAGGTTCCCTTTTTTGTTCCATGCAGTCAGGGAGTCCTCATGGCAGTGTGGCTGTGGCTGCTGGAAGCGTTACTATGAACATATTTTATCCAGCAATAGGGCCCCTAAAAAGGGCTTCCACAGACAGTTACCATGCTCCCCCAGATGGTATCCAAATGGACAAAGTTTTTTGGTAATCGATGTATGTTTTATTTTTTGTTCTTATTGGTGGTGCCCAGAGAGGCATATATGTGTCACCATTTTTGGGTGTTGTGGGTGTTGTTGGGGGGTGGTGGGTTATGTTCAACATGTTTAACGGGCTCACAATGCATGTTCTTACAATTGCTAGATGGATGCTTTCTCCAAGGCTGTAGCTGCATATCCTCTTTGGGGGTTAGTCCCAGGGCACAACAGGTGCAAATGTATTGCTTACCATGCTAAAGGTTTACACAAACCATACTCTGCCGGAGTATAAAATCATAACATGGAATGTGCACAGGATGGCTGCACTGGGTAAGAGACATCATATACACACTTATCTCAAACAACAGGGGGTGCACTTTGCTTAACTGCAGGAAACACACTTGTTGGCTGGTGCAGGCTCTAAGGAAATGCTGGCGAGGACAGATTTATGGCTCAACTTTCTCAGCATATGCGAGGGGAGTACCGGTGTGGATAGCGCCTGGGGTACCATACGTTCAGCATACACACAGGATAGATGAGGGGGGCAGATACGTAATGTTAGAAGGGCAGCTCAATGGTAGACCATTCACTATAGTGGGGGTCTGCGCCCCCAATAGTGCATTAACTGAATCCCTTCAAATGCTGACCCCCGCACTGTTAACTGACCCTGCTATGCCTGCCATTTGGGGTGGGGACTTTAATTGTGTCCCGGATGTACTGATGGACCATTCGGCATTGCCCTGGCAGGGTGCAGTGAGTAGACGCAATTCTAATTTGTTGACAGCCTGGGCCGGTGAAATTGGGGTGTATGACATGTGGCGCATGGGTCACCCGACACATAGGGAGTATTCATTCTACTCCTCACTACACAAAATACACACTAGAATAGACTTTCTGTGGGGAACTCCTGCCGTGTGCTCCTTGATTAAAGACTTGGGGTATCTGGCTAGGATTTTGTCGGATCACTACCCATTGCTGCTGACTTTAAAGTGGGGCAGAAAGCGTTCCACAATACCCACTTGGCATCTACAGAGGGAGGCATTGATGGACCATCCATTTAGAGAGGAATCAAACACCTGTATTAAGCATTATTGGGACTTAAACAATGGATCCACAGACTCGAGGGCTATAGAATGGGACGCACACAAAGTCGTGGTGAGGGGACAATGTCTTTCGGCCCCCTGGGGAGTGCATCGATCGCTGCATACTGAGGTTGTCACCCTGGAAAAAGATATGCGGGCCTTGGAGGAAGCAGTTGCACAAAATAAGGTGTTGTTCGAATCCCTTTGTGCTAAACGTGAGTTGTATGAGAATGCGGATCAACGCCTTCGTCGTCATGATTATAACTACCACCTCATGCGATTACAGGCAGAGGGTGACCGCTCGGGGAGATGGCTGCTGCGGGAGGACCAACAACACACCCCAATAGGGGCTATATGGCTAATAGAACTCTGGCCACTTCACAGGAAGCAATTAATAATGCTTTCAAGAAATACTATAAGGGGCTGCACCGTGGGCAGGCGACTTGCGACATTCGGCAATTAGAGACCTTCCTTTGCGGAGCCCCTTTTCCGCTGTTATCGGCAATGAATATGGCAGCACTGGATGAACCCCTCCAAATAGAGGAAATTGGTGTAGCCATAGCACACATAACCCGCAATAAGACCCCAGGTGTGGATGGCTTGGCGATAGAGTACTGTGCCACCTATGCACAGCACTTGTTGCAGCAATTGTTATCAGTGTTTGAAGAAGCGTGGACCCACGGGATACTCCCATTATCTCAGAGAGAGGCGCTGGTTGTGGTGCTTCCCAAGCCTGGCCACGATCCCACGGATGTGAGGTCCTATAGGCCGTTATCTCTTCTTAACCTAGATTGCAAAATTTTGGGTAAGGTGTTAGCAAATAGACTCGCCCCTGTAATACACACTTTAATTCATAAAGATCAGAATGGCTTTATGCCACGGAGTAATCCGTTTTTTAATATCCGTAGACTATTAAGCATTATTGGCGACACTCCATCAGAGGCAAATGAAGACGTGGCAATGTCATTGGACATTGAGAAGGCATTCGACAAATTAGGCAGAGATTTTTTATTTGCCAAAATACATTGCATGGGGTTCGGTCAGGGTTTCATACGATGGGTGCATACCTTATAAACTAAGCCTACGGCTAGGGTAGGAATGGGAGGAATAATATCAGACAGTTTTCCCATTGGTAGAGGGACCAGACAGGGATGCCCCCTATCGCCTTTGCTGTTCGCCATCGCAATGGAGCCGCTTGCGGTTTGGTTGCGGATGGGGACACACCATATTATATCATTGTATGCGGATGATGCATTGATTTACCTGGAGAATGCTTGGACCACGCTGCCTGAGTACATATATACAATAAACCTGAGGACCTGAGAGACTGTAATCTGGGACGCGCTCTTTGTTCTATGAAGGGTTCACTTCGGTTTTGTTGTTCGCTTCCTCTCTCTCCCCTGGCCAGGGTGGCAATAGCAAACATGCTGGTGCTCCCACAGTTCCTTTATTACTTTGCTGCATTGCCTATAGATGTGCCCAGGAGCTTTTTCCGTGACCTGAATAGATTAGTGTTGGGATTTATATGGGGGAGCGACTGACCACAGGTGGTGCTTGCCACTCTGCAGCGGCTGTTGCGTGAGGGTGGTCTGGGCACCTCGAACTTTGAACACTACTATGCTGCAGCACAGCTGCAATGGGCACTACACTGGATACACAGGCATATATGGCAGTTAAGTGAGTACAGCAGATGGTCTTCCCTCAGTGCCACAAAAGTCTTTGTGTGTCAACGCTTGTGCGTTCATGCAATATATGGAATACAGGAGATAAAACAATAACATCCCTTAAAGTCTGCTTTTAGCCATATCCCATGTAAAATATCCCTGTTGCTGTACTTTTACAGTCAAGCTGCGAGGGGAGCATAATGGGGAAAGGATCTAGAAAACACCTGCCCTCTCGTGCAGTGCCAATGAAAAAGAAATAAGTAGCTCCCTATATGTGAGCAGTGGAAGGATACAAGACACCAATAAAGAGGATCATAAGAAGGCAATGCTTCAGGGGAAGGACAAGCCCAAGGAAGGCAGGACATTGAATAAGAACCAAGCAAATGCAAGTGACAATAAAGCCAACCAATGGTAAGCAAGGAATTGCCTGTAAGCCCATAAAGAGTTCATAATAGGTCTTTTGTAACCAGACAGTTTGTACTGTGTGGTATCTGAGGCTTAAAAGTAAGTGGAGCGATCCAAAGTTTTTCTCGGAAATGACTGCCAGCACTGCTGAATAGCAAGGCTATCTATTCTTCATTCCACTTTGTCTCTTTCTTCCGCCACACTACACTTCTGTAACTTTATCTCAGTCTTGCAGGTTTTTCTTTATACCTGCTTCCTACCTCTGTCATAGTTTTCTTGTATTTCCACAGTATACTTTTAATTCCTTTTCTGACTTTCTCCCTGTTGCTCTGGGTCAAAGAATATTTATGAAAAATAAATAATTCCTATCGCCTAAAAATAAGTGATGATGCCTATCACCTGTGACCATTGCTTAATTTAAAAAGAATACATGTCAGGACCTAAAGGTTTGCTTAGAGGTCCACAGGTGGTGATATGGAATGTCAGGGTGTCAAATACCAAAGCTGCCTCATCTTAATTCCACCTTGTTCCTCTTTCATCCACTACCAGGGACTCCCAACCCTTTTATCTCACACTTGCAAGGTTTTTCTCAAACCTGATTTCTCACGTTATCATTGTTTTATTACGTTTTTCTTCCTCTGTCATTCAACCTTTTGTGTTTTTTCCTCTCTCTTGCTTTGGGCCAAAGTGAATAAGGAAAAATAAGTGCAAGGCCCCAAAAATGAGTGCCGGTGGGCACGCCTACTACACGCCCATGACTATCACTGGTTCATGGGCTTGCCTTTCAAAAATCCTTTGTCATCATTGGTAAATGTTTTACATTCGTCCCTCCTTGGGGCAGTTTCGTTACCACCTTGGCCATCAACCCTGTTACATGGCTAATTGCATGTTTGCCAATAGGTTTGACAGCGTGCAAACCTCTTTTTAATCTGGTATCTCTCCTTCATGCTCACCCTCATGGTGGTCGTGGAGCTTTAAATTGGCTTGCTTATGTCAACTGTTTACTTTTCATTTTCAATTTATGTGGCAAGAAAAGTCCGATTAGCAATTTACAACGCTAATATCTCTAACTGGGGAAAACGCGAGACCCATTGCATTGCAAATGCTTGTTTAAGAGTTGACATTAGTTCATTTGACGGCTGACTACTTATTATTTTTAACATTTTTAAAGGGGCAGGGGTCCCGTGGGGACTGCTTTCCATTTACGAATACACTACCACTACACTTCTGTAGTGGGTAAAGTATTAATGTTTTGCAATCGGATTCCGGTATTTGGAAGGGATACCCTAAACACACAGCCCAAATTGTGATTCAGTAACTTGTTACTGAACCACAATTTGGTGTTAGCACATAAGAAAAAGCATTTGGTATAACTTTTGTGTTGTTGTCTCACTCCTATGTTGCCTGCTTGGAATGGGATGGCTGGTGGTTTATCTAAAACATGCTCTATCCAATCTGACCTGTTTTCGGTCAAGAGCTCGCCCCCCACGTCCGCAGCACCACCTTGCTGTCTCCGTGTCCCTGACCCCCGCCCACGCTGCTGCTAGCGTGTTCGAGGCCCTCCTCCACCCGCAGGCATCCTCCTGCGCCTCATCCCTGGTGTCTAGTGGGCTTCTGGTAGGCGTCGCTAGACTCGTGTGCATTGTGCCGTTTTCGCCGTATTTGTGACTGTATTCAGTTTTCTGCGCCTTGCTTCCTTGTGCTTTTTTGCCCCCATTTGTGCCTTTTTTTAGATTGCTGTAATCCGCTTGTGCATTGTGCCGTTTCACCGTATTTGTGACTGTATTCCGTATTCTGTGACTTGCTTTTGTGCCTTTGTGCTTTTTCTTCCAAATTGTGCCTTTTGCTGTTTTCCGCTTTTTTCACCCCTTGTGCGCTCCCCCTTGCCGCTTTTCCCTGCCTCCCTGCGGCCCCGCCCCCCTCGCGCCCCCATTCGCCGCTCCCTCCCGCCTCCCGCCTGCTCCTCCCTCCCCCCTCCCTTCTTAATGGCTGGCGCTGCGCGTCTGCGCCGCTGGCGCGCCAGAGGCAAGCCCGTCTGCGCCCGTCCGTGCCTGGACCACGCCCAGCGCCACCCCCCTTGATCCGCACGCCCCCCGCACCACTAGACGTCGCTACTCGGCCAGCGAACTCATCGCCCTCAACCCTGGCCCCTCCACAACTTGCTTCCAGGCCACACCGAAGAACACCAAAGGACCCATCTCCTGCCGTGCCTGCAACTTCACCTGCAACAGAACAAGGAAACCTGCAACAACCAGCACAAACCACCTCCACTGCATACTCCTCAACACACACTCCGCACGAAAGCATGCCATCGAGCTCTGGGACCTGCTCGACACCACCGCTCCAGACGTAGCCTTCCTGACCGAAACCTGGTGGAACGACTCCTCAGCACCTGACATCGCCATAGCCATCCCGGACGGCTACAAGATCACCAGAAGAGATCGCCCCAAAGGAATCGGAGGAGGAATAGCCATCGCCCACAAATCCACCCTCAAAATCCACACCCACACGGACGACACCCTCAAGACCGCCGAACACCTGCACTTCCAGATCCACACTGACCCCAACACCACCCTCAGGGGAACGCTCATCTACCGACCCCCAGGACCACGAGCACCCTTCAGCGACTCTATCGCCGACCTCACGAGCACCCACGCCCTCGCCTCTACGGACTACATCCTCCTTGGAGAGCTCAATTTCCACCTGGAGAACAACAACGACGCCAACACCACATCACTGAACGACAACCTCTCCAACCTCGGCCTCAGACTACTGGTCAACACACCCACCCACATCGCCGGCCACACGCTCGATCCAATCTTCTCCGCAAGCAACCACGTCACCTTCAGCCACACCACCGAACTCCACTGGACCGACCACCACTGCGTCCACTTCACATTCAGGAAGCACACCGAACACCACCGCACCCAACTACCACCCCACCGCCGCTGGAGCAAAGTCACCAAAGACCAACTGACCAGCACCCTCGCCCAGAACCCGCCTACCGACCCCACCGACCCAGACACCGCCGCCATCAACCTACGATGGTGGATCAACGATTGCGCCAACACCCTCGCACCTCTCAAAAAGCCCACCGACAATCAAGGAAAGAAAAAAGCCACCTGGTTCACGGACGAACTCATCACCTACAAACGCACCTGCCAGAAACTAAAGAAGAAATGGATCCTCCAGCGCACACCAGACAGCCTGACAGCCCACAAGGAAGCCACCCGCAAGCACCACCAGCTAATCCGACTCGCCAAACGCTCCCACTTCACAGAACGCCTGAACAACAACGCACACGACAGCAAGGAACTCTTCTGCATCGTAAAAGAGCTATCCAACCCCAGCGCCAACGCCAACGACATCCCACCCTCCCAAGAACTCTGCGACGCCCTGTCCACCTTCTTCTATCAGAAGATCGCCGACATCCACGACAGCCTCAACACCACGCCTCCGCCAGGCCCCACCTCTGATAGCTCCACCTACACCAACTGCCTGACCGCCTGGACCCACGTAGATGACTCGGAAACCTGCAAGATCATGAACTCCATCCACTCAGGATCCCCCTCAGACCCATGCCCCCACCACGTCTACAACAAAGCCGACTCTACCATCGCCCCCCAACTTCGAAAGATCATCAACTTATCCCTCGAAACCGCAACCTTCCCGGTAAGCTGGAAGCACGCTGAAATCCACGCCCTCCTCAAGAAACCCAAGGCAGACCCCAACGACCTCAGAAACTTCTGCCCGATCTCCCTCCTCCCCTTCCCAGCGAATGTCATCGAGAAGATCGTCTACGCTCAGCTCACCCACCACCTCGAGGACTACTCCATCCTGGACCCCTCCCAGTCCGGTTTCAGACGCAACCACAGCACCGAAACTGCCCTCCTCGCCGCCACAGACGACATCAGACAGCACATGGACAACGGCGAAACATCAGCCCTCATCCTCCTGGACCTCTCCGCAGCCTTCGACACGGTCTGCCACCACACCCTACTAACATGCCTCCACGAAGCGGGAATACAAGAAAAAGCCCTCAACTGGATCTCCTCCTTCCTCTCCGGCAGAACCCAGAAAGTCTGACTCCCTCCCTTCCACTCCGAAGCCACCAACATCATCTGCGGCGTACCCCAAGGCTCCTCCCTCAGCCCGACGCTGTTCAACGTCTACATGGCCCCCCTCGCACAACTGGTCCGTCAGCACAACCTCAACATTCTCTCCTACGCCGACAACAACCCAGCTCATCCTCTCCCTCACCAAAGACCCACACACCGCCAAAGCCAACCTCCATGAAGGAATGAAGTCCATCGCCGAATGGATGAGAAAAAGCCGCCTGAAACTGAACTCCGACAAGACGGAGGTCCTCATCCTCGGACGCACCCCCTCGGTCTGGGACGACTCCTGGTGGCCCACCGCACTGGGACCTCCTCCAACACCAACCAACCACGCACGCAACCTGGGCTTCGTCCTATACTCCGCCCTTACCATGTCCAAGCAGGTCAACGCAGTTTCCTCCTCCTGCTACAACACCCTCCGCATGCTACGTAGAATCTACAAATGGATCCAGACTGAAACCAGAAAAACAGTGACCCAGGCTCTCGTCAGCAGTAGACTGGACTACGGCAACGCACTCTACACAGGCATCCCAGCTAAAGACATCCGACGCCTCCAACGCATCCAAAACACCTCTGCCCGACTGGTCCTCGACGTACCCCGCCGATGCCACATCTCCCACCACCTGAAGGACCTCCACTGGCTCCCCGTGGACAAGAGGATCACCTTCAAGCTCCTCACCCACGCTCACAAGGCACTCCACAATGCCAGACCAGCCTACCTGAACTATAGACTCAACTTCTACGTCCCCTCCCGCCAACTCCGCTCCGCCAACCTCGCCCTCGCCATTGTTCCCCGCTTCCAATGCAAGACCTCCGGCAGCAGATCCTTCTCCTATCTCGCCGCCAAGACCTGGAACGCCCTCCCGACCGCCCTGCGACAGACCCAGGACCTTCTCACCTTCAGGAGATTCCTCAAGACCTGGCTCTTCGACCAGTAGCAGCAGCCCCCCCACCCCTCCGCCCTCAGCGCCTTGAAACCCTAGCGGGTACATAGTGCGCTCTATAAATGTTGTGATTGATTGATTGATTGATTGGTGCGGTTTGTGTTTCATGTATTCACTGTCATTTACTAGTATTCAGTATGAACTTTACATGGTAGGCAATTTATTGCAGTTTTCATGAATACTGCAGAAGGATCAATGACTTTGATTGATACATCTTTGAATAAGTTTTATTATGAATTTTGTAGAGTTTTCTTCTTGGCCTGATATTCAGTAGGGAATTTAGCATTATGTTTTTGTGTTGATTTCTCTTTGTATTTGATTCTGGCATATACATTAAAGCTTGGCTTGTGTCACATTGTCTTGAACTGTGCAAACAAAAGGAAAACAAAGAAACTAGATGGGCTTGTTGGAAATACTGCACGTGCGTCTAGATAAGGAAGTGTTTTGAACTCAGTGGTGCTCAAGGAATTGAACAGGGTGATAAAACACACAGTGATTACCAGAGAGTGAAAGGAAGGAAATAGAAAGGACTTTGTAAACCAGGCCATAGCAAAACACGGAACACCACAAAATTTTGTTCAAGTGTACAGAGATACTCAGGCACGGAGGGCATTACTTTTGCATTTAAAGTGGGATATTGTTTTAATAAGGCTGATGGAAGTGGAGGTGACATTTGTGATGAAAATACAGGCTGAAAAGTGGGATTGTTAAATTGCCAAATGAAGAAAAAGTTGTGGTAATGCTTTGAGATGATTCTACGGATAACAACTCTATAGCCTCCTTCTTTCTTTAGTAGCCTCCTGTAACCTCAACACACCACTTTTCCCACTGCTCTTTTTTTACTCCATCTCTCTGCTCTTTCTATTAGTTCTTCCTTTCCCTCATACCTCCTAATTCAAGACAACACATTCACATTAGTTCCCTTTTCCCACCTCCTCTCTAAACTTCCCTTTCTGGTTTAATCCTATGGCAATGCACCCGTATTGTGATAGCATCTAAATTCTCACCATGTGTTCTGATAAGGCACATTGGGGGTTATTCCAACTTTGGAGGAAGTGGTAATCCGTCCCAAAAGTGACGGTAAAGTGACGGATATACCACCAGCCGTATTACGAGTCCATTATATCCTATGGAACTCGTAATACGGCTGGTGGTAAATCCGTCACATTTGGGACGGATTACCACCTCCTCCAAAGTTGGAATAACCCCCATACTGTACTTATAATCTATGCCTTCTGGCTACAAAGGTCAGGCTATTGCCAGTTCCTTTGAGGGATTGCTCTAATTTGATGATGAGCTACCCGTGGCTGGAAAAAAGTGCCCATCATTTTTGATATCCAAGCCTTTTCTGCTTTTTAGGCACCATTGCTATCTTTTATTAACCCCTTCACTGCCAGGACTTTTCCCCCTCAGGTGCCAGTCCTTTTTTTGGCTATTTGGGGCAGTTCACGCTTAGGCCCTCATAACTTTTTGTCCACATAATCTACCCACGCCAAATTTGCGTCCTTTTTTTCCAACATCCTAGGGATTCTAGAGGTACCCAGAGGTTGTGGGTTCCCCTGAAGGAGACCAAGAAATTAGCCAAAATACAGCAAATTTTTTGTTTTTTCCAAAACAAATTGGGAAAAAGGCTGCAGAAGAAGGCTGATGGTTTTTCCCCAGAATATGGCACCAACAAAGGGTTTGCAGTGCTATAATCACTAGCTTCCCAGCTTTCAGGAACAGGCAGACTGGAATCAGAAAACCCCATTTTTCAACACAGTTTTGGCATTTTACTGGGACATACTCCATTTTTACTATTTTTGGTGCTTTCAGCCTCCTTCCACTTAGTGACAGAAATAGGTATGAAACCAATGCTGGATCCCAGAATGCTAAACACTTCCGAAAAGTAGACAACATTCCGAATTCAGCAAGGGGTCATTTGTGTAGATCCTACAAGGTTTTCCTACAGAAAATAATAGCTGAAATAAAAAAATATTGAAATTGAGGTGAAAAAAACAGCAATTTTTCTCAACGTTTTACTCTGTAACTTTTTCCTGCGATGTCAGATTTTTTAAAACAATATACCGTTACATCTGCTGGACTCTTCTGGTTGTGGGGATATATAGGGCTTGTAGGTTCATCAAGAACCCTAGGTACCTAGAGCCAATAAATGAGCTGCACCTTGCAATGGATTTTCATTCTATACCTGGTATACAGCAATTCATTTGCTGAAATATAAAGACTGAAAAATAGGTATCAAAGAAACCTTTGTATTTCCAAAATGGGAACAAGATAAGGTGTTGAGAAGCAGTGGTTATTTGCACATCTCTGAATTCCGGGGTGCCCATACTAGCGTGTGAATTACAGGGCATTTCTCAAATAGACGTCTTTTTTACACACTGTCTTACATTTGGAAGGAAAAAATATAGAGAACCACTTGTTTTGCTATTCTGTGTTTCCCCAAGTCTCCCGATAAAATTGGTACCTCACTTGCGTGGGTAGGCCTAATGCTTGCGACAGGAAACGCACCATGGACACATCACATTTTTACATTGAAATCTGACGTGTTTTTTGCAAAGTGCCTAGCTGTAGATTTTGGCCTCTAGCTTAGCCGGCACCTAGGGAAACCTACCAAACCTACACATTTTTTTAAACTAGACACATAGGGGAATCCAAGATGGGGTTACTTGTGGGGCTCTCACCAGGTTCTGTTACCCAGAATCCTTTGCAAACCTCAAAATCTGGCCAAAAAAACACTTTTTCCTCCCATTTTGGTGACAGAAAGTTCTGGAATCTGAGAGGAGCCACAAATTCCCTTCCACTCAGCGTTCCCCCAAGTCTTCCAATAAAAATGGTACCTAATTTGTGTGGGTTGGCTAGCGCCTGTGACAGGAAATGCCCCAAAACACAACCTGGGCACATCATATTTTCCCAAAGAAAACAGACCTGTTTTTTGCAAAGTGCCTAGCTGTGGATTTTGGCCTCTAGCTCAGCCGGCACCTAGGGAAACCTACCAAACCTGTGCATTTTTTAAAACTATACACCTAGGGGAATCCATGATGGGCTGACTTGTGGGGGTCACACCAGGTTCTGTTACCCAGAATCCTTTGCAAACCTCAAAATTTGGCCAACAAAATGGTGACAGAAAGTTCTGGAATCTGTGAGGAGTCACAAATTTCCTTCCACCCAGCGTTCCCCCAAGTCTCCTGATAAAAATGGTACCTCACTTGTGTGGGTATGCCTAGTGCCCACAACAGGAAATGCCTCAAAACACAACGTGGACACATCACATTTTCTCAAAGAAAACAGAGCAGTTTTTTGCAAAGTGCCTAGCTGTGGATTTTGGCCTCTAGCTCAGCCGGCACCTAGGGAAACCTACCAAACCTGTGCACCTAGGGGAATCCAAGATGAGGTGACGTATGGAGCTCTCACCAGGTTCTGTACCCCAGGTTCCTTTGCAAACCTCAATATTTGGCCAAAAAAACACTTTTTCCTCACATTTTGGTGACAGAAAGTTCTGGAATCTGAGAGGAGCCACAAATTTCCTTCCACCCAGCGTCCCCCTAGTCTCCCGATAAAAATGGTACCTCACTTGTGTGGGTAGGCCTAGTGCCCGCGAAAGGAAATGCCCCAAAACACTATCTGGACACATCAAAGTTATCAAATACAAAACTTCCTGTTTTTGCGGGGAGGAAGCATCTGCGTTTTTGGTCCTGGGCTCAGCAGCCATCTAGGGAAACCTACCAAACCCAGACATTTCTGAAAACTAGACACCAAGGTAGTCGAGGGAGGTATGACTTGCGTGGGTCCCCCAATGTTTTCTTACCCAGAATCCTTCTGTGTGGGATCACCGAACTGGGACAAATTTCCTACCACCCAATGTTCCCCTCAGTCTGCCAGTAAAAATGATACCTCACTTGTGTAGGTGGGCCAAGTGCCTGTGACAGGGAAGAGCCAAAAACATGTTGAAATTGAGGGGGAACCAAAGGTGGTCCAAAAGGGCAGTTTGGAAAAAAACATTATTAGGCTGACAAGTGCAGCAGAATTTTGATCAGTATAGATGAGACAATGCTGGGTGGTAGGAATTTTGTGGATTCCTGCAGATTTCGGAAGGTTCCATCACAAAAATGTGGGAAAATGTGTGATTTCCAGCTAAGTTGGAGGTTTGCAGGGCATTGTGGGTAAGAAAATGGTGTGGGGTGCATGTGAAGCACACCACCCTAGAATCACCCAGATGTTTAGTTTTCAGATGTGTCTAGGTCTTGTGGATTTTTCTACATGGCAGCGTCCCAAGGTCCAAAAAGTGCAGCTCTCGCCATTCCAAGTGGGACGATTTTGGCCCAAATGTAAATCCAAAACCCAAAATAATCAAATGTCCTCTTGCTTGCCGTGGTATAAGATGTTTTAGTGTGCAGGGGGAGAGCTGAAAGACTGTTACCCCCTTCAGTTGGGGTGGGGCATAACCAGGCCCATACTGGTTGGTAGCCACCACCCCACTATATATATTTTTTTTATTCCCTGGCATCTAGTAGACTTTCTGCCCCGCCCGGGGTGTGGATCGGAGGTACTTGCCCCATCTGCCCACTGGTGGGGAAAACAACTTTGGCCCTGTTTATTTGGGGTGGGGGTATGGCCATACCCCCACCCTCTTATTTTGAAAAAAATAATCTTCCCTGGTCTCTGGTGGGCTTTCTGTCCCCCTTGGGACAGATGGGCCTTCCAAAAATAGGCTGATATGGCCAACAGTATTGCGCCCGCAGGGGGAGAGACCCTTGCCCAAGGGGCTGCCCACCAAACAAACGCACACATACATGCACACCAATCCCTGGTGCCTAAGTGGTTTCTGCCCCCCCGGGGGCATATCGGCCTCATAGAAATAGGCCGATCTGCCCCCAAGGGGAGCAGAAATGGCCTAAAATAAATTTCCCCCCACAGGGAAGTGACCCTTGCCTAAGGGATCGCTCCAAATACATAAAAACATAAAGTAAATAAAAAACTATACATCCCTGGTGTCTAGAGGTTTCTGCCCCCGGCGGGGGCAGATCGGTCTACTTATAATAGGTCGATCTGCCCCCCGGGGGTAGAAAAGGCCTAAAAATATTTTGCTCTCCTGGGGAGCAGCCCTTGCCCAAGGGGCCGCCCCCGCCCCCTTATGCGTAAGTATAAAAATTAAAAGAATCCTGGTGTCTAGTGGTTCTGGCCCCCTTGCCTAAGGGGTCGCTCCCCACATATATAAGTATATATATATATATATATATATATATATATATATATATATATATATATATATATATATATATATATATATATATATATATATATATCAAAACAAATCCCTTTCAGGGTTAGAGAGCGAAACACGAGTCAGGGGTTGCTTTTACTCATTCCAGGTTGGCTTGGATGGTATTTTACCAGTCCAAAGCTGTAATACTGTGCCTGGAGTGATAAATGGCTTTTGTCATTTTACAGATCGGCAAGGTTGACACTGTGTCAAACCTATGCTTAAAGACTTTGCTGTACAAATGGCAAAAGACTTTGTCACTATCTAGCTCGGCGTGGATAGCACTGTGCTGATCCAATGCTTAAAAACTTTGCTAGATAAACAGACATTTGAGGTGAGCAAATCTAGAGTGTTGCTGGTGTTGCAGGGTGCTCCTTACTAGAGCTGCTCTCCACCTAAACTTGGGAACTACCCAGAGTTCTCTATTCTCTTTTTTTGCATAATTTATGCGGCACTCTAACCCTGAAAGGGATTTGTTTTGACTTATACTGGGTGCTCCCTTGTGTCTGGACAAAGCTAAACCTCTCTGATGAGCTCTAATGAGATCGAAACATGTGTCAGGGGTTGCTTTTACTCATTCCAGGTTGGCTTGGATGGTATTTTACCAGTCCAAAGCTGTAATACTGTGCCTGGAGTGGTAAATGGCTTTTGTCATTTTACAGCTTGGCAAGGTTGACACTGTGTCAAACCTATGCTTAAAGACTTTGCTGTACAAATGGCAAAAGACTTTGTCACTATCTAGCTCGGCGTGGATAGCACTGTGCTGATCCAATGCTTAAAAACTTTGCTAGATAAACAGACATTTGAGGTGAGCAAATCTAGAGTGTCGTTGGTGTTGCAGGGTGCTCCTTACTAGAGTTGCTCTCCACCTAAACTTGGGAACTGCCCAGAGTTCTCTATTCTCTTTTTTTGCATAATTTATGCGGCACTCTAACCCTGAAAGGGATTTGTTTTGACTTATACTGGGTGCTCACTTGTGTCTGGACAAAGCTAAACCTCTTTGATGAGCTCTAATGAGAGCGAAACACGTGTCAGGGGTTGCTTTTACTCATTCCAGGTTGGCTTGGATGGTATTTTACCAGTCCAAAGCTGTAATACTGTGCCTGGAGTGGTAAATAGCTTTTGTCATTTTACAGCTCGGCAAGGTTGACACTGTGTCAAACCTATGCTTAAAGACTTTGCTGTACAAATGGCAAAAGACTTTGTCACTATCTAGCTCGGCGTGGATAGCACTGTGCTGATCCAATGCTTAAAAACTTTGCTAGATAAACAGACATTTGAGGTGAGCAAATCTAGAGTGTCGCTGGTGTTGCAGGGTGCTCCTTACTAGAGCTGCTCTCCACCTAAACTTGGGAACTACCCAGAGTTCTCTATTCTCTTTTTTTGCATATATATATATATATATATTATCACTGGTGTCTAGGGGTTTTCTGCCCCCCCCCCCCTGGGGACAGAAATGGCCTAAAAATATTTTGCCCAACCTAGGGAGCGGCCCTTGCCCAAGGGGCCACTCCCCTTATGCGTAAGTATAAAACAAAATCCCTAGTGTCTAGTGGTTTTCTGCCCCCTCTGGGGGCAGATCGGCCTAATTATACTGGGCCGATCTGCCCCCGGGGGGCAGAAATGGCCTAAAAATAATATGGGCCCCTAGAGAGCGACCTTTGCCCAAGGAGCCGTTCCCCTTATTGAAATATATTAATAAAAAAAAATCCCTGGTGTCTAGTGGGCATTTCTGCTGCCCGATCGCAATGCTGAGAGAGACATGAAAGGAAAGGAAACGTCTTTCCTTTCATGCCTCTCCCGTCCGACCTCCCGGTCGGAAGAGAAATGCTTTTGCAAGATGACCTTGTGTGCTGACGTCATCAGACATCACTTGGGGGTGGGGGTTGGGGGTGAAAGGGGAAGCAATTCCCCTTCCATCCCCGACTGGGGTGTGTGGGAGGGAGGCCCACTGGGGGAGTGCTAGCGCTCCCCCCGTGTGCCGGGTGCAGGACGAGCTGGTCTCGTCCCGGGCACACGGGAACTGTGTGCCAGGACGAGACCAGCTCGCCCCAGACACAGCTTCTGCACAATGCAAACTCAAGGCCCATTCACCTGCTGCAACTATGCCTTCTCCTGCCTCCGCACACTAGATCCTCCAACCACACGCCCACCTAGTACTGGAACCGACCACCCCAGCTGCATCCTTCTCAACACCCGCTCCCTCATCAAAGATGCGGTGGAAATCTGGGACCTGCTTGACTCCATCTCTTCAGACGTTGTCTTCTTCACGGAAACCTGGATGAGCCCAACCTCAGCACCGGAAATCGCCACCACCATTCCTGATGGCTACAAAAGCATACACGCTGACTGCATCAACCAACCAACTGGGAGGAGGCATTGCTGTCGTTCACTGAAACACCCTCCGCCACACTACTAGCTCCGACTACCACTCTTCCGGCATGGAGCACCTCCACTTACAGATCTAGGCCAACCCCAAAGTCCTCCGCTGCACCCTCATCTAAAGACCCCCTGGCCCTCGTCCCCCCTTCAGTGAATGCATAGCCGACTTCATCGCACACCACGCTTTCACCTCAAATGAATACATCCTCCTCGGCGATCTCAATTTCCACCTGGAAAACTTCAACGACCACAATACATCCTCCCTACCGGAGAGCCTTGCCTCCCTCAGACTCAAGCAACTGGTCACTTTGCCAACCCACTCAGCAGGACACACACTTGACCCCATCTTCTCCAGTAGCAGCAACATCTTCATCACTCACACCGCTGAACTGCACTGGACTGATCACCAATGCATCCACTTCTCCTACACCAAACCTACCGAACACCACCGCGCCCATGGCCACATACAAAGAAGCTGGAACAAGGTCTCCAAAGACCAACTCACCACCAACCTCCACCAAACACCACCGCCGGCCACCACGGATGCCAACACATCAGCACACAACCTCCACCAATGGATCTTCGACTGTGCCAACACACTGGCCCCTCTCAGGAAACTGTTCAACAAGCACCCTCCCAAGAAAGCCAGCTGGTTCTCCTCCACCCTCCAAGAGTCCAAGCACACCTGGAGATGGTTTGGGAGAAGATGAAAGCGCAACAAGACCCTGGCTGAGCCTTCAAAACTGCCGTCACCACACACCACCACCTCATCAGAAGCACACAAAAAATGTCCATGCAGGAACATATCAGCACCAATGCCACAACATTATAGAACAACCTCGCCACCTTCTTCCACCGCAAGATCTTAGACATCTGTGACAGCTTCGCAGCCCAAGACCCACCCATACCACACCCAACCACTACACCCAAAAGCTCCAGTTCCCAGCCAACCCTACTCAACTGGACCACTCTCTCCACTGACAACACCCTAAATATCATGAAAACCATCCACTCCGTAGCCCCCTCAGACCCATTCCCCCACCACATCTTCAACCAAGCCGGTGCCACCATCGCCCCCACACTATTCTGCACTATCAATTGCTCCATCGAGTCAGCCACCTTCCCGGAAGACTGGAAGCACGTAGAAATCAACACACTGTTGAAGAAACTCTCTGCCGACCCGACAGACCTCAAGATCTACAGACCCAGTCAAGGTAATTCAGAAGGCCATCAACGCCCAACTCACCAAATTAATCAAAACCAACCACACCTTGGGCCCCTCCCAATCAGGCTTCAGAAGCAACCTCAGCACCGAGATGGCACTTCTAGCAGCAACAAATGGCATCCGCACTCTCCTTGACCGAGGCGAAACCGCAGCCCTCATCCTCTTGGACCTCTCTGCCACCTTCGACACCGTCTCCCACCACACCCTCGCCACTATACTCTACAACACCGGCATCTGTGACAAAGCCTTAGAGTGGATCAGTTCATTCCTCACCGGCTGAACCCAGAAAGTCAGGCTCCCACCATTCTTCTCTAAACCGACAGATATTAGCTGCGGAGTTCCTGAGGGCTCCTCTCTGAGCGTCACCCTCTTCAACATCTACATGTCCCTGCTCGTTAACATTGTCAAAAATCACAGACTCAACGTTGTCTCCTACGCCAGCGATACCCAGCTGATCCTCTCCCTCACTGACGAGCCTACAACCGCAAAAAAATAACTTCCACAATGGAAGGAAGGCAGTAGCCGCCTGGATGAAGGACAGCTGCCTGAAACTTAAGTCAGACAAAACCGAGGTCCTCATCCTGTGTTCCACCCCCTCCTCCTGCCCCGAGAGATCTTCAAATGGATCCCGATCGAGGCCAGGAGAACAATCACCCAGGCACTTGTCAGCAGCAAATTAGACAATGACAAAGCACTCTATGCCAGCACCACCCAAACACTCCAAAAAAAATCACAGAGAATTCATAACGCCTTGGCCAGACTCAACCCGGACATCCCACACCGCAGCCACGTTTCCGGTCACCTGAGAGACTTTCACTGGCTCCCAATCAACAAAAGATTCACCTTAAAGCCACTCATGCACGCCTACGAGGTCCTCCACAACATTGGACCCGCATACCTCAACCACCCTCTGACCTTCCACATGCCTACCAGACATCTCGGCTCAACCCAACTGACTCTCGCCACAACCCCAGGGATATGCAGGAACTCAGCTGCAGGAAGATCCTTCTCTTACCTCACTGCAAAGTCCTGCTACACCTCAGGCAATCACTCTCACTACTCCACTTCCGGAAGGACCTCAAGACCTGGCTCTTCGAGTGAACTTCTATTGCCTACCTCCCCAGCACCTTGAGACCCTTAAGGGTGATTAGCTGTGCTCTACAAGAACCTGATTGATTGCTTAACAAGGGCAAGGGTCTTTGCAAAAAGTCATGGCTTCACGTCTTATATTGTCAACATGGGATGAGAAGATGTCATAGTGCTTTACATATCTAGAAAGATTGATGCAATAACATACTTTTTGTAACACAAATAGCAATGCATTATTATCAAATAGTTTCAAACAATGCCACATAGTTCCACTTCATGACCCACAATTCCATTCTACACAATGCCACACAATTCCACCCCACGCCACACAATTATTTCCCTCCACTCTACTCATCTCCACGCAGTGCCACAGAATTCAGCTACACACAACACAATGCCACACAGTTCCACTCCACACCATGCACCACAATGCCACACAATTCCACTCTACACCACACAGTTTTACAAACGCCACTCCAACCCACACAATTCCACTCCACTCAACACAATGTTACTCAATTCCACCCCACTCCACACAATGCACACAATTGCATGCCACTCCATGCCACACAATACCACACAATTCTACTCCACACCACACAAAGCCACACAATTTCACTCCGTTCTATGCCTCCTAGAGACAGACAATTCCACTTCACATAATTCCAGTCCACTCCACCCCACACACTTTTATACAATTCCACTCCATGCCACACGATGCAATGCAATTTCACTCCACTTCATGCCACACAATTCCACTCCATTCCACACAATGCTACACAATTCCACTCCACACAATTCTACTCCACTCCCCACAATGACATACAATTTCACTCCTCTCAATACAGCACAATTCCACTCCACACAACTCCACACAATGCCACACAAAGCTACACAATTCCAATCCACTCTACTCTACACAATGCCACAAAATTACACTCCATTAACATAACGCCACACAAAGACACTCCACTCCATGCCAAACAATGTCACTCAATTCCACTCCACTCCCTGCAGTGTCACACAATTCCACTTCCCGCCATACAATGCCACACAATTCCACGCCATGTCACACAATTCCCCTCCATTCTATATAATGCTGCACAATTCCACTACACAAAATTGCACTCCCCTCCACACATGCTACTCAGTTCCACTCCACTATACACAATGTCAGACAATTCAACTCCACACCATACAATGCCACACAATTTCACTCCATCCCACACAATGCCACTCCACACCACACAATGCCACTTCACTCCACTCCACCCAGTGGCACACCACTCTACTCAATTTCATTGCACTCCATTCAATTGTAATTGTATTTATATAGTGCTTACTACCCCTGACAAGGTGCTGAAGTGCTTTGCAGCATACCACTCTAAGCCACTCCACTCAGTGCCAGTCCACTCCACCCCACTTCACTTCACACATTGTCACCCCACTTCACTACGCTCCACACAATGCCACACGATTCCACCCAATTCCACACAATGCCACTCCATTCAATGCCACACAATGCCTCTTCACTCCACTCCACCCAATATCACTCCACTCCACTCAATGTCCTCATTTCATGCAATTGTAAATGTATTTATATAGTGCTTACTACCCCTGACAAGGTGCTGAAGTGCTTTGCAGCATGCCACTCCACTCAATTCCACTCAACTCCACGCCACTCCACTCCACACTCTGCCACCCCACTCAGCACCACCCCACTGCACTCCGCTCCACTGTATGCCACACAATATAACTTTAATCCACTATGCCACACAATTCCATTCCATTCCACACAATGCCACTCCACTCAGTGCCACCCCACTCTAACACCACTCCACTGTATGCCACACAATATCACTCTAATCCACCATGCACACTGGCACGCCACTTCTCACAATGCCACTCCAGGCCCCGCATTGCCACTCTGCTCCATGCCAAACAATGCCACTCCACTCTATGCTACACCACACAATGCCACTCCACTTCATTCCACATAATGCCACTCCACTCCACAAAGTGTATACCACACCATTGCCCTCAAGTCAGTAGATCAAACATAGGTGAGGCCTATTGGATTATGAATGCTTGTTTGTGTTTCATAATACAGACTTTGACAAATGCGTTTTACCTTTAGTGACGTGACATTACTGGCCAGCACCCCCACTCTCAAAAGTGTTCCAGCACAACTGGCTGATAGGATCATTTAAAAAATAGTAGGTCTGAAGATGTTAAAAACTCTAGGCATGGGACAGGGCGGTTTAGAAAAGGAGGAAATGTTAGGAGTTCAAATAAGTCGTTCCAGAGACAGAAATGGGGTTTTAATGCCAAGGAGGCAGGAATAACAGTACCTTTGTGGTAGTTTGATGACTATAATTTAAAGGAGACATCCAGTGAGTGATGTCACAACAAATCTCAAAGCCTAATCTGACGTCTTAAAAAAGCAACATTCTAGAACACCTAGTGTTGGTGATTCTTCAATGGTGAAAAGCACTTCTTTTTTCTCTCCACTGGATGGCCCCTTTAATATGTTCGCAAGTCGGGTGAATTCACGAATGTAAAACTGTGAGTCCTACCCTGGCTCAATATTAAAGCAACCTTTTTATAGCTCAGTCGCATGTGTCTTAAATCCAGTAAAGATATTATTCATCTCCTCTGATCATCCTGGCTCCGATGTCTTGTCGGGAAGAGCGTTTTAAAGCATAGAGCATCTGCAGTGCCTGGCCGTCCCCCTCGTGCTGACAATGAGTGAGGAAGCGGGTGGCCTGGAGAGTGGTAGGGCCTTAAGGTTGCCGCGCAGAAGGTCCCCAGACCTCCTGTTGTTCCCGGAGGAGGCCCAGGAGATGATGATAAAGTAGGAATACTGTCTGCACGCTGATGAGAGCGGGGGCCCGGCTTCCTGTTTTCATGCAGCCTTCCCCTTCTCGAAGAGGGGTTTGTTCTTGTGGGTGGTGAAGGAAGCTCTTTGAGTAAAATGATGTGTTTGTGCACAGGGCGTCTCCATGACCCCACTCTAGTACAATGGCAGGAAGGGCCAACGCACAGCTGGCTGCAGTTCTCAAGGTGGTGCCTTTTATACATGTAATCAGTGTCTTTAAGATTTGCATGAAATAATTTCCTTTACTCGCCTGATGTATTCATCTTTCTCATCATTAGCCTATACATGTTAAACCACTTATTGCACATTTATTAAGCTGAATGACGTGCACACTTCTCGGAGGCAGTAAAAATTGTTTTCTGAGTGGCCCTGCTTGCTGGGATAAGCCGTGCTTTCTTTATGGGTCCTGCCTCCTTAGCAGTGAGTGGAAAACCTCAGGGACCAAGTTACATAAGGTGCCTCAATTGGTATATGATGTGCATTAAATTGTGGTTGTAGTGTGGTTTGGCTGTGTGTAAATTTTTCAGGGCCAGTTTTAAAAACCTTTTCCACTGGGTTTGCCTCACAACAGTGACTTGCGCAAAATATTTTTTCTTGGATTTACTTTCCAGGACGCTGGTAAGCTGACTGGAAGTAACGCATAGTAGTAGTGCAAGACGCTGTTTTGCATTACTCTGCGTTAAGGGGGCATTGCATGAGTGATACATGGGTGTTCCCATGCAACCACCCATGGTTTTTGTTGCAAACCCCTGTCTACTAACCATAGGGGACAGGGTTTTGCACCAGAAAATAACACTTCTTTGAAGCATGCTTTAAAAAGGAGAAATACTTTTATTTCTTGGAATGTTTCCCACTTTGCATGTGTGCTGCACCGTAAAGCACACATTCGAAGTCGAAAAAGTTTTAAAGCTAGTCTAAGCATAGTTTTTGTGCTAAAAGGGTACCCTTCCAGTACAAAACCTATGCTAGACTCATGCAGACACCATGGTGCAAAGGTCTGTAGGCAGCGCTCGGCAGTCTGATTGTATGACAGCACTAGGCAGAGAGCAGGGTAGTGCCATATCCTTTGGTTGTTGTGCTGTGTTGTGTGACAATTTGGTAAATCTGGGCCTTGGTGGTAAACAGATTTTGCACCAATGAGCTAACAGTGTAAGGTTTTCTTTTCCCTGCTCTGTGCACTGTATCTAGTAGGAACCACCACAAAGGGTGAAGCACTGCAAAAGACAGCTCAACAGAACCAAACGCAGGCCCTTCATATGGCACTAAACACCTCTGTTATCCCAGTGCAACATACATGCAAAAACAGCATGCATCATTAGAGAGCACCCACACCACAGTATAGCTCACACTGCAGTGTTTGCACCTTATGTGCTTTAACCCTTGATGTGCACATTATTTTTCTTGGGGCAACTGTAGGTGGTGAGCACTATACTAGAATTCCATAACAGCAAGTTAGACTCTAAGAAATTAACAGAATAGACATATAAAGGAATCACTGGGCACAGGGTCACTTTGCTTTTCCTGGTTGTGAATGGTCCATGATCTGTGGTGTTCTCAATTGTGCATGTTAAGGAACTGTACATGGTAGCAGTACCTACCAAAAGAAGGCCATTGGTTTCCTGGGAAGTGGAAATCTACATGGCGGCCTACTCTGTCACATAGAAGAACATGAGATTGCCCTTGCAAGTATTAAAGATTACCTTTAATAAGGGACAGTGAAATGTCCTTGACCAAACACATTCTCGTTGTTGAATAGTCTAAAAGTGTGGAACAGACATCAGACCTAAAGTGTCAAGAACACACATACTGAAGATACAAAATGGAAGGAAAGAGTGGCCAGTTGAGGGTCAACTACTGTTAGTAATCCAAGGAGATTTGCTTTTGATATGCAGAGAATCTTACAATTGATATACTGGTGGCCGGTGGATGTTTACAAGAAGGGGTGAAAGTGTGGCTGTGTGCTTCATTCTGCCCCCTACGTTCCTGTCGGGTCAAAAAGGGACCCAAGGTCCATTCTCATGGACATTATGGCTTAGATGATAGCAGTTCTGCTTACAGAGGGTGTCAGTGGTGACTGACACTATTTTCAATTTTTGCCTAACACATTCACTAATGCATATTAAAAATATTCATGCACGAAGTGATTTAACCCTAGCTAGTGATTCTTACATCATGATTTACCATAGTTAAAGAGTGTTCATGTTAAGTTAGACATGGTTAATTTAGCCCCCAATTAAATGACAAATGCTAACATTTAAAGTGTATTTTGGCAGCTGTGTGTTATCTCATTCTTTCTTTTGTTTCTGAAGGCAAGCTATAGGAGTTATAATTGTTTCACTTATTGTAGTTTATGTGAGAACTGGCTAGCAATGTGAGTTCCAAGTTGAATACTGAGTTTCTTTCACATCCGCTGGGGACAAGATAACCATGATGTACCATCCTGTATGAGTTACCTCTTGAAGGCTGTGCAGCTGCCTGCTTCCTTTGTGCAAGGTGTAGGAAGAAGGGCGAAGACACTTTATTGGTAAATGTTGGATTTTGATTTGCCCCCACCTTTTAGGAACTATAGGAAATTGTTCTACACTGTTGACATTGTATGTTTTAATAGTGTATTGCTGAGTGAGTTCGTTTCAGATGCTCCTCTCTACTCTCTTGAGAGAAGATGCCCCATTTCTACTCTCTTGAGACCCTATTCTTATTTTGTCCCACTCAGAGAGTCAAACCCTCGAAAAAATCTATCTTTCTTAGTCCTATTAAACCTTTAATTTGTTCTGCCTTTAGGAGCTTTACTTTCTGACACCTGCTGAAAACCTTCGTGGTTTGAAAATCTACTCTGTTCTGTCATTATTGTTCAGCCTCATGTGCTTCACTGTCATTGATTTACTGTTGATTAACCGATATGAAGCTTCAATTTGTGACAAAGGCCCATCCACGTGACTGCAGCTTGTACCTGAATTTGCCCAAAGATTTGCACATTGCATACCCCATCCCATGCTGCTTCATCAGTCAAGCACTATCCCAAGAATTTTCGTATTTCAAAAACAGGAGCTAGATGGTGCACTGACCTTACTGAGTTGTAAAAAGGAAACACAAGATAGGTTACAAAAGCAAGGGTAAGATTGCCTCCATTCTCTTATGTTGTCAGGACACAATGTTTCCAAGCGTGGTATTTCCCAAAGTACACAGGTTTCTACATTTTGTTTTTTTCAGAATTGAAAAGTTGTATCATTGTTATTTGGTTTGTCATCCCGATGAGTTCAAAAGAAGCAACTCATCAATACAAACCCAAGGAAAAATAGGTTGTCATTTGAAAGCCAAGGTTGGAAATAACGAGGAGGTAGGTGAGAACATAGGCCCATAGTGCCAGGTTGGAAGTCAGGTGTCCAAGTCCTCTGTTGCAACATGATATGACATATAGGGTAAAATGACCATGTACTAATGAATTTACCCAGTGTTGAATGCTGATGATGATAAAAATTCCACTCAAGATCTTTGAACAAAAGGATTATAAAACGGCACTCTTACTAGAAGGTCACTGAAATAAACCACATCGAAGAGGACCCAAAAGATCCAATCAATAATAACAGAGCCTTTGAAACTGCTAACAGTGTCAGTTGGGAAGTGCCAGAGGTGGAGACCGCACTTAAACTTATGCGTTTACATTGCAAACAGAACAGAAGTATTTATTAGCCCATCTCAATGTGCAGGTTCTGACGTAACAGGCTGATAGAGCTCTTCATGGAGTTGGACTAGGTCGGAGGATGAATTTCTGCAGCATTGTCAAGACTCCAAATCGCAAACACAGTGCAAGGGGCACAAGTGCACTGGGTCAAGCTTCAAAACAAAGAGGTGCACTTTCTGAACCGAGGGAGCCCTGGGGTTTTAGTCCGCTGAAGAGTTTGAAGATGCACAGCAGTTGGTCAAAGTTCAGATTTTTATAGAGGCACAAGCTTGTCAAAATGTTCAAATACACCTGACTCCTTATTGGGAGGAAGGGGGTCTGTGTGTAAGCTCCTTCCTGCCCATGCTAAAATCCACCTTCTGCGCCAATGTACATTGTATCGATGTACTTTGTATCATCTGATACTAAGAATAGGAATGTCTTGTGAAATGTGTCAGTTTTGTGGTCAGAATGTGTATCTCGTACTAAGGGCATGGCAGACTTTTCAGCTCTAGTAAGCTGAACACTAAACGGCATTGTCCATGTCATTGGACTTGTTAATAATGCTGCAGTGCACTATGAAAGCCTCATTAGCTTGAAAATTCTGGGTTTCTGTTTAGTGACCCAAAAATGTTGTGTATTTTAGAACAGCGACAGAAGTTTAAATGTAAAAAAAAATGATACTAACCTACTAATAACTAATCTTGGGTCCTGGAGTAACATGCTACTTACTGCAAATAGCTCTTCGATGCCTGGTCAGTAGTTATAAGCGCTATATAAATACATTTACTATTAAAATTACAGTTGTCATGATGATGAGAGATGCCAAGAAGAACAGGATTTTGAGGGTTCACTTATGGGATGCCAACCCTAGCCCCTGATTGTTAACTTACCTGCAGTTACAACAAGCGTTAACTGGCACTCCATGGTATGGTCTTCACTCTAAGGTGCACTTGTTTGCATCCACAGCAAGTGATTCAAGGGCCTTATAGAAACCTTTAAAAAGATATTAAGCTTGTGAGCAATTACCAATCACCTTCCCTCAGGGATGATTAATTCACATCAGTGAAATGCTTGCAACAGGCCTCAGATGACCGACCCAGAGTAGGTTTCCAGATCAGGATCTCCAGGATTTTTTCTAGATGGCACAACTCATCTCAAGGATTAGCAGAGGGCCAATGTTTGCAGTTCCAAGAACCAAAAAATATAGAGCAGTGACCCTGAGCTCAAACCTAGAGCAAATGCATCTTGGACACTCAAGCAGCACCATCCTTATTTTTCAAGCCTGCACTTAAATGCTGCATGAGAGGGTGTCAGAACATTAATAAACCCTTCAGAAACCCTTCACATCTGTACAAAAATATAATCTGAGAAGGGATTAGAAGATTTCTAAATCCTTCAGAAAGGCACGGTTTGAAGACAGTTTCCAAGAATGTGGTCAAAAACTCTTCAATGTCTAACAATGACTTGCCCCAAGCTCATGATGGGGTTTGGTGTTTAAGGAAGGAAATAAAGTTTCAATAGAAAGGGGAAGGTGAAACTGAGGGGTAATGCCTAAGGTGGAAAAAACATTAAAAGTCCATTCAACCTCCAATGGAATTCACACCCCCCACACTTTTCGAGGATTCCCTTTTAAAGTGTAACACTCATGGGAAAACAATGTTTCCTGCCCCCACCTGTGTGACATCCCCAACGCGCATTTGTTCAGAGATTCTATTTAGAGAAATTCACCTCAAAAGTTGCAAACAACAGACTGTCACCTACACTCTAGCTCTGATACCACTCACATCTTGCATGTCATAGGTCAGCACATCCCAATTGGGGCAGACAAATATTCATCTTGAAAAAGCCCTTTAACTGCCACCTATCACAGGGCGTTCACAACCTACCTCTGTAAGCTCGCTCACACCTCACTTTTGACGACCTATCAATACTCCACCACTAAAAAACTTAATACAACCCATCTCTGACAGCGACAAGCTTTAACTCAATCTACAAGTAAACAATGTGGTCAAATCTGTATTCTTTCATCTTCAAATCCTTCTTGGAGTCTGTAACCTGCTGCTGCAGACACACGGGATAGCCTGGCTCCTGGATCATCCTGCCCCCTTCCCTGAAATGACGAATGGGGGCTTTTCTGATAAATCTCCAAAGAATGCAGAAGTACACAACTCACCTCATTCAAGGGTTTGGAAGGGACAGACCATATTGTCCATACTCTGTGGATACTACAGTGCTCATCAGTTAAGTAGAAGGTAACGTTCAAGCCTCAATATCTTATACAGAAAGTCTTGCACTTACTACATTTTCACGAAAGGCAGAGCAGCATCCAAATTTGCTGTGCTGTATTGCATAAGGAAAAAGGGGGAAAACGTGGGCAGAGCCATATGTATTATAATTGGTCTGTTTCTAGGACCATCCCCTGTGCCATCTCCTGTGCTGGCACTCAATCACGGCTGCCTTGTGCAAAGTACAGCGTCGTACTATGGTGCAGAGGAGGGTGTGTGCTGTCTAGCATACGATTTCAGTAAAAAAATCCTATGAATAGACAAACTCCAAAGTTTTCCATGCATTGGACTTTTGCTGTGCACTGCAGCACAAATGCAATGCATATTTGTTTTGAGAAATGAACATATTTCTCCTTGTTTGCACCTGCTTCAAAAAGGAGGTTGTTTTAATGCAAAGGTCGATCTGGCTCTTATATTAGACGGAACTTTCCAGCCAAACCTATGACTGACACAAAGTGATGCATAGCACCACAAATCGTTATCCAGCACAACACACCATTTGCGCAGGATAGTAAATAGCATGCATCACTCTGCATGGCTTTATGCTTTAGAAAATGTGGAACTTTGCGCCTTGAACACCGAGAAAGCCATGCACTGGAATCTTGATCTTAGTTCATCTTCCTCTTCCAACCAACCAGATGCCCAAGGCCGGCTGCCCAGATTAGATTCTCTCTCTCTCTCCGTATGATAGTAGACACAGATTGTGGTGTGAAAACTATCTACTCATAAGGTTTATCCATATGGATTTCTTTACCACTGATGTTTGCGCAGAAAATATCGGAAAGTCCTGAAAACACACAAGTTTTGGAAAACCTATAAACTTCTTAACTACCTTGTTATCGGACTGCTCTTTGACTTGCCCTCTAACCAACAGCCCTCCTATCTTGCTGTGGTGAAATAGCTGAGTTGCTACTGGACAAAAATAGAAATCTGCCTCCCACCTTTTTAACCTCTCCAAAGCCCAACTCTGACAGAAAATTCCCATCATAGGCAGGTGATTCATATCAAACCTGATGGGCAATTACATCCCACCCAACAGGTTCAGAGAAACACCATTTTGCATTGTGGCAGGACATACCGAAAGACAGATACACATATCTCTGTCTGGCTACACACACCAGATGTCTGAAAAGACATTCCCACCCGAATCTAGACAGCACATGAATACCAGATTTCTTAAAAAGCATACCAACCATACCCATTGGGTCATTCGCACAACTGGTATGAGGCTATCGACATCCAACACTGACAATGAACCCATGCTCTACCTCTGGTAGAACATCAATAACCCACCTACAAGAAAACAACCAAGCCCAAAACTAACAAATATTTTGCCTCTTACCCAATAACTAATCCTGAACAGGCTCTTCTCATCCACCTCTGACAAACCACCCACATGGAACACTGGCAGGTCATTCACGACCCACATTTATAGAGGCATCAATACCAAGTCCTAACAAGTAACCCACACCAACCTCTGACAGGCCATACATATGCATGTCTGCTGTAACACCCACTGCTGACAGGGCATCCATATCTGAACACTCTGACAAATCACCCACCTCTGACAGGTTATCCAGAACAAAACCCATCTTTGAGGGCATCCACATTCAACTCTAGCAAGTAACCAGCACTCGACGTCCTAGCTATTATCCAACCACTCCAAAAGGCCTTATACCCACCACTAACAAAAGGACCACACTTAACTCTGACAGGTCATTCATAGCTCATTTCTAACAATTTCTCTTCATCTCACATCTAATAGATTACCAACAGCCACCGCAATCCTCTGAAAGATCACTTACAATCACCTTGAAAGGACATCCACAACCCACCTTTGGCGGGTTATCCATATCAAAAAATGACTAGTAGCCCACATATACCTCTGACAGTACATGCACAACTCTCCTCTTAATCAGCAATCAGTTCTGGCAGATAATTCATGTCTCAGTTCTGGAAGGTTATTATATCTAACACTGACCAGTAACACACAACCACCATTAACAGGGCATCTGCTACCCATCTCTGACATTTGGAATTGCATTTATTGCCTTTACAATGCAACCACCAACAACATGAAATCAAGCCCCAGACATTGAAAATAAGTGGTAATAAACATACACTATAAAACAAAACAAAGGAAATCAACCAAATGACATTACAAATTAATTAGCATACATAGCAAAATAAAATTACAAGTAAATCAGCACAAGCAGTAAATTAAATTTACAACTAAATCAGAAGTGACAAAATAAAATTATAAGTCAATTAGCATAAGTGATAAGTAGTATAAGTGGTACTGAGCTTTACAATAATAGAAGGAAGAACTAGACTACTAGTTTTAAAGTTAGCTGAGAGTTACCTTAGCCTGAAGAAGCCTAGTTGTTCTTCCTTCTGCGCTTGTGAATATATTTGTAGCTTATGCTGATTTACTTGTAATGGTACATGGTGAGTTGGCCACATCACAGAAGAGCCCATGTTTCAAATTTCGTCACCAGTTTATTCAGGCAAGCAGACATGGTACCACCAATTCAGTACAGAGCTGCACTCTAAGGTCTCCCAGTCTGCCTGACTCTGGAATATTTCCCAACAATGTAAACAAAATATAGTACATTCTGTACATTACCCCTAAAGCGCTAGTCATAACACTCTGGAAAGGGATTTGAGTCACTTCTAATACACCCATTCTACTCCACATGCCATCTCTAAAAGGAGACCTTATCTGCGAGTGGTGCTCTAAACCCCATCTTTTGGAGCGGTTGGATAATAGCTAGGCCGTCGAGTGCTGGTTACTTACCCTTCTGATAACATCTCCACACTCCACCTCCAACAGGTCATTTATTCTCCATCACTGAAAGAACACTCGGACACCCTTCCTGGTTCAAGTTCTCTATATTCTACCTTTCACATGTCATTCACTATTTACTTCTGTCAATCTAGCACCGAACCTCTGGCAACCCTCTGATACCCTACCTACGACAGGTTACGCTCCAAATACCGCTTCTGAAAGGTCTTTTACATAACATTTCTAAGACCACTTCTGCATTACAGCTCTGACAGACATTCCACATCCCGATCCTGCATGGGTCTCAAAAAGGCACCTATGGTTTACCTTTTGCAGCTCGAAACTGTAAGGAACTGCCTTATCTTGAATGGTAAACTCCAAGTTTTTGGACTGATGCTGCTGTTTTTTTTTTACTCTGTACATGCACCAAGTCCTTCTAAACCGGCCTCAGTGCCAGTACTTTGGCCCTTTAAAAGGTGTATGTCTAAATGACACACCCACAATTGGCTTAAGGTAACTCACCCAAATGCACCTAGTATATGGTACCAGAGGAACCAAGTGTGTCTTGTGGACTGCAGCACTTCTTGCACCACCAAGACTGTGACAAAGCAAAGTATGACACCTAGTCCAGTGGCAGAGCAGTTTTTAAACTGCTAACTTGTCGCCCTCGTTTAAAGTGATGGCAAAGCCCAAGCCTTCCTTATTAATATTTTTACGACACCCCTAAGGCAGGATTGTTGAGGCCTAAAGGCTGGGTGCATTATATTAAAAAGATGGACTCGTGCTTTAGTGACTTTAGATATCCTGACAGTAAAAACCCTAAACTTTCTTTTTTGCAATGGAAAGGCTAGTATCCTCATTGGCTAGTACTGAGTTAACACGCTAACAACTGAGCAGGGCTAACTTCTGAATAGGACTGCTAAATATTATACCTCAAGGTATCAAAAGAATTGTAACATTGAACCAGACTTGCTGCTCAAGATGTATTTAATGTCACTTTTACACAGATGGCAACTTCAGAAAGTTGCCTCTTTTTGGCCCATGTTTTTCAGTAACTGTTTACGGTTGCACACATGCTACTCACTTTGAGAAAGCCCTCTGTCCTCCTTGGGGAAGGTGAATGACTCTCAGGAATACACATAAAGGGTCTGCAAAGGGAAGAGGTATGATCTCCTGGTAGGATGGCCAATCATGGTAGGAGGGTAAGCTGCCTTTGAAGGACAAATTTTAGTCACACACGAGAGGGCTGCTTTTTGTTTTAGCAGACAGGCTGGTATCTCGGACAGAGAAGGGGAGGCTGTTGCTAAACCATTTTTTTCTCTGGGTGTATAACCCCCAGGTAGACACATGTCTGGAATGGGATAGGGAGCTCTACACAACAAGAGAAGGGTTCTGCCATGTTGGGAGTGGGTAGAATGGTGTATTCTGAGATATTTAGATGCCACAGTCCACAGGAAGTTGTTATGAGGTGGTTTGGGACCTGATACCCTATTGGCTAGTAATCACCACACCCCATGGGCAAGCAATGGGCATACAAGTGGCACCCCTGTCACCCAGACCTCAGATCATGTATGCATTGGAGAAAGGACCAAAGAAGTACTGCCCTGTTGTTCTCTGGACCCAGCACAGAAAGGCAGTACCAAAGACAGGACTACACCTGCTGCACCTTGAGTGAGCAAAAAAAAGGACTGTGCCTGTACTGTCTGCTCAAGAAAAACCCTTCATCGAGCCCCAAACAGAGGAGGTGACTCCAAGAATCAGTTGGCTGACTTCCTTTTATAGCCACAGGGCCATAAAAGCTGAAGAAGCCTGCCTTGGGGAGTTTGTTTCCAGGAACACCTGATCGCCACTGGCCGCCAAACTGAGTCCCAACTCTCAAAAGATGCACTCAAGTCTTCTGGACCTGGGAGAGCCATTAGAATGTAGTTTGGCTAGCCAGCAAGGAAGTTAATGCCAGTTAAATGGAACCACTGGTTTTGTTGTAACCAGAGACCAGTAGACCAGTGGCAACTAGTTTTTGCTGGACTTTATCTGGTTTTCTTGGCCCTCGACCACCGAGGCCATAGTTGCCCCTCAGTGTTCGTGGGCCAAAGGGTAGTCACAGGGAGACCCCTTACACTAGTTCAGCATCCTCAGCATCTATGAGCATCTTCAGCATTCTGCATCGTGTACATAAGGACCATTCCATTAATTCCTATGGGGGTTGCCTACATGCCTTGGAACTGGACTGTGGATTGCTTTTAACTGTGAAGTAACTGCTCAGCTGGACCTCTCTGGCCCCTTTGAAAGGCTCCTTGCAGGAGCAGGTCGGTGCAGGAGTGCCCTTATAGCCATTTTCAAGTTACTTTTTGTGGCAAGCTCTAAACCATGATCTGTGGTAGAGTACAGTGATTTATTGGGCCAATGAAAAACTGTGATTTTTTCGTACTTTAAAAAGTCACATCTGCAGAATTCTCTGGTGGATTTTTGTCATTGAGGAGTCTATTTAAAGATAAATATGCAACCTACTTTTATAACTCAGTGTTGGATAATTGTTGTGTTGAGCTATCTTCTTATTCAACTGTTTTGATACTTCCTAATGCTTTACACTTGTTCCTTTGATAAAGCCCTGGCTGCTCTGAGCCACAGCTATGCAGGACTGAGCTACAGTTTTACAAATGAACCTGACTGGACCTGACAGAAAATTTTGTCTTTATTACACTGTGGGGTCACACAACCACACCATATAATACACACCTTTCTCACAAAAACTGTGCTGGAAATATTGAAAACACTTTGCTTACCATTATAAATCCTAGAAACTCCTAGAGTTTTCAGTGTGTGTACATACAGATCAAAGGACAGTAGGCATAACTCTCAAGTTCCTTAATGTGTACCCTGAATGTATACATTCCCACCCTCCCCACTGCCTCTTATCAAATCTATTTAATGTATCTCAGTAACAGTCCATATGTGTCCTTAATTATGCACTATACATCATTTCCATCAGAAATGTTGCAGAAATCACAGCATGAATATGTACCTTAGAAACCAGGGATCTGGCTTTAAATCCTAGATATAGTACTTGACCAAGAATTGTGTGATTCTGAGCAAATCACTTAGGGATCAGCTTTAAACCTTGGCAGACAACGTACTCCACCACTTTCAATGCCTTCAGAGGAATCACTGTGACTGTGGGCCTCCTAAAGGTAGAGAGATCACCACAGGGCCAGTGGTATGGCGGGTGATAGTCCCTCAGACTGGCAGAAGTAATATCCTTCACCGTCCTGTTGGACCCAGCAGAGACGTTTTAAGGATTGGGCAAAGTAATTGCACAAGGCCCCCACCTTCCAAGAGGCCCCCAGTGAAACTGAACTTTCTGCTTGATCTCTGTCCTGTATTTCTCTATCTAATCTCCCCCACCCGCACCTACCTTTAATTCTACCTCAGTCTCTCAATACCATTACCATCTTAAGGATTGTTGGGGTCCTGGTCAAAACATATTTAAGCTATTTTGTATGACCTTGTTGGAAGTTAACATATAATTTAGTATTGTTTAACATCATGTGGGCTTGAAGTAGGTAATACAATTCAAATTTGTTGTGTAGAGGGGACCCCAAAATATCTTTTGTCCAAGGCCCCCAAAATCCTTAAGGTGACATTGGGACTGGGGGCCGGATGCCCAGCAATAAGGCAGGTCATTAATCAGCTTGTGCCTAAATAATGTAAAAATATGCAAATTAAAGGACATATGCAAAACCAAGTCCGACACCGGCATTCAAGTAGCTGAGACTGAAATACAGAAGTAAAACTTCTATAAGGTGGTACAAAGCCAAACCTGAGGGGTGCAATTGAAGAACAAGTGGCTCTTGGCAGGGTTTCGGGAAATGCCTTACAGCAGTAAGTAAACAAGCTCATAATGTCACATGGGAACCGCAGGCATCAAATGGAAGCTGGTTTCATGTAGAGCCTGTGTTGTGCCATCAAAGCGGCAGGATGGGCAGACCAAATGGGCAGGGAGTACGTGTCTTTCAGCGCTGTTATTATTTCTTTATTTAAAAACTCGTGACATGTTTAGACGATTGTCTTTCCTTCAGCATTCATTACATCAAGCTATGCAATTAGAATCAGCAAATTGGCGGTTCTGGTCAGCGCAGGGGGCGCTCTCATTGGCGACCCTCTGATTTATTGTGAGACCTGTTAATGGAAGGCACTGGACAGGGTCCCAGGAATGTCCATGCAGAGGAGAGGGTAACAGCTGGGTGGTGTCGGTGGCAGCAGGCTCTGGCCGGCCCTCCCGGCTGAGTGATTAGATCAAAAGGGCCTTGAGGCGGGCTCCTGGGGACCCAGCTGGGCCTGCTGACTGCCAGGAGACAGGTGGGCATGTGCCAGGGTAATCACCAGTCATCGCCTTAACTAGGCCCCCCTGGACTTCAATCTTTGAGATGCATTATCAAAAGCCTCAATGGAACAGAGAGGATCAGAGGGAGTGTGGGCGCGAGGGGTGTAAAGCAAGAGATCTGAGATGGATGAAAGTGACTTTAGGAGAACTGGAATTCACAATCCAAACACATAGACATGGCAAAGGAAGAGCAAAGCTCAGTGAACTGTACCGCACACCGCCTAGCACCAAAGACTATTGCAGTAACAAACACACCACATTAACACTGCAGAGACCAACCATTGAAGCCACGTTAGGACAGTTGTTTCAATCGAGGAGCACTGTGTCCACGAATTAACTATGACTCTGCTACACACCTCAGTAGGTCTGCCTGTCACGCACACGCGCACACACTCACACATATCCACATGCACACGTACAAGCACACACAACACACCAGCCCACCACGATCAGCTGTTACAATCCATAAATGAGCTAGTACAACACAAACACACCAGCCTTCTAGTAACCAGTCATCAGTCAGAAACAACATACACACACACTCACATACTAGACTACCATGCAGAGTGATGCATACCCTAGCATATCCCTCGAATCTCTCGCTTTTAATACATCAATTCACGCAACGAAGACACTCATCAGCCTAACACTGCTGTTATTGTTACTCGTCATGTGTACAGCACACCTCTCACACTTGTGTGTTCTTGCAAAACTAGCCTTGCCCAGTTCGATACAAGTCAGAACAAGCACATCTTGTCTGATTGGTTGCATGAAGGGTGTGCATGCCGTGGCTGGCTGTGATTAACATGCAAAGGCGTTCATGCTTGTTTAAATGAGTGATTGCATGACCTTTTTATTAACTCTCGCGTTTTTTCAGTACTGTCTGCAGACCTGAGGGTTGCTCTGAAAATGTCAATTGGCACAACGCCAGAGTCAATATGACTGTTCACATACAAACCCCAGACAAGTCAGAAGTCAGTTTGATGTTGGTCGGATTTTGGTTGGAGATGGCTCATTTGAGTTTGCGTGAGCAAAACTGTGGAAGGCGGTCTCAGGATTAGTCGTGCACAATAGCAAGCTGAAATGATGTTTGGGAGAACAGGACAGTTAGAAAGTGATAGAAGGCCTGGGCAGCGTGTTATGCTACTTATCAGTGATGTTAAACTGGCGCTGACTAAAGCTCTTGTAAAAGGGTGCATCTCAGGTTTGATAGTGTCTGTAGCCTGTACCTTTGTATGACTAGTTGACTGAGTGTAGTAAACGTGGCCATCTTTATCTAGCAACAGCTGACACTTAACTTAAGTTCTAGTGGATAGTTTCTGAGATCTATGGTTTCTATAGAAATTTTATATACTAATAAATTCAGCAAAAACAGGAATTATGGCTGTGCTGTGACCCTGTACTTGCAGACTGAGATGCTGACCGTGGAACAACAAAAGGTGCACCACTCCATTAGAACCTCTGCACCGAGCTACATCCCAAGGACAGATAACCCAAAGCTGTGCTGAAAGCATGAAACACAGGGGATCATTTACTAAGTTTTGGTGCAGGGCAGTGCTGCAAGCCTTTTTGTTGCACTGTCCTGCGTCAAACCAAAAGTGCATCAATGTGACATACCTATAAAATACGGTGCATTCCTGTCCTTGTCCCCTGCACTGGGGCACAAATTGATGCCTAGCGCCAACACAGGCACTCTTGCATGAATGTGCCACACATATAAAATACGGTGCATTCCTGTCCTTGTCCCCTGCACTGGCGCACAAATTGATGCCTGGTGCCAACACAGGCACTCTTGCACCATGGTGCAAGGGTGCCTGTGTTGCAAGGATGATCGTTTATGTGCCAGAACGTGTTTTCCTCTTTCTATGTGTGCTGCACAGTGCAGCACACATAGAAAGAGGAAAAACAAGGTGAAATTGTGTTATTTCTCCCTGTTACGCCACTTTAATGTCAACCCTGAGGTGGTGTAGGAATCTGACGCATTCCCAGATTTACAACTCAGATTCCATGGGTGTTGCGTGGGAACACTCACAGCAACACCCATGGAACTTCCCTTTCACGCAGTGTTATGCGTGAAAGAGGTCCATATTTTCAAGGTCATGAAAAGCCATGCATTGTGGCTTTCGGTAGCCTTGTAAATATGGACAGGCACTCTATGCCACTGGAGCATTAAAAAAATATTACGCTCTGGTGGTGCAGTGTGCCTCTACAGCTTTGTAAATAAGGCCCACTGTGACTTGAGGTTAAAGGATAGATCTACCACGTGAATCCTTCTGCAAGAAACAAACTGAATCGACCTACTGGTTACCGAACTTAGTGACTGCTTGTATGAACCAACTAGGGAACTTGCAATGTGAGTACTCTCACCCTTGAGCTTTCCTTTGCTAGTAGAAATCTGTAGTGGTATGGGAGCTTGGAATGGGAGCTCCAAAAAACTATGCAAGAATGCCGTAACAGTGAGGGTACTGCAGGTGGATGCTGGAATTATAGAATTTGGGTAGATCCCTGATTGAGACAAGTAGTGCATTTTACCTGAACTCATATAATTGCCTGTAGTGTTTTGTTCTGCTGTGATGTTAAAGTATTTCTCTTATTACTAAGAAAATCACTGGGGTGGACAGTATGTTACTGTGTCTATTCTTCACGTTTTTGATTTCTGAGCTCTTGTGCCCACTACACTACCTCCTTAAGAACCCCATGGTTGCTCGCCTGTGCTATACTGAGGGTCAAATGTGGAAATAGAGTACTTGACCTAGTTTTCAAAGCCATAGTAGGACAGACCCAAAGACACCAGAGGCAAAATACTCCAAACACCACAATTGTATCCCAGTACCCCCCAAACAAGTTCTGACCGTCCTCCATATGGGTAAGACTCACTGCGTGGGACATTGTTTCACTGTAAAGTGATGGGACTTGTGAAAATTGATCAGGTTTGTATTATCAGTCAGCAAGAGGCTCGGGCTGTTATCAGATGACATTGGTTAGGGCCTGAGGGAGATTAGTAAACTGGTCTTAGGTCTATTGCATCCTTTGTCCTGCGCGTCTGTATTCCATTAGGCCGTTAGGTGAGGGCTATGCCTTTTTCTGACGAGCACTCTTTGTAGAGACTCCATCAACTGGTTCTTTCACAGAAACATTTTGGAATTTAAATCTATGTTCTTTATTTGTCTATCCAAGATTCATTATTCGCTCTGCCTTGCCCTTGCTAACAATTGATGCTTTGGCCATGTTCTGTGAGAGTAAGTTTACAAAGCACAACTGTTTCTGGGGTTCAGGATTCAGGTGGTATCTACATGGTTATATATTTAAGGAGGGGATATGTTATAGACTGTGAAATCAGATATTCAATTAGTAAATATTTTCATATCATGTAGTAAACATTTGTGGACACAGGAATCCATTATATAAGTAGGTAAGGCATCATATGTAACTCGTCATATAGGAACAACTGTTTTTAAATGAGTACAACAGTGATACAGAAATAAAGACTGTTTTCAGAAGCGTACACAAGTATGTTTATTTGAAGGTTTTTATTATTGTTAAGTTGTAGTCTTATGCATAAAGACAGTTTTTTTTACATTTTCTTAGCACTTCAAATTATTTCTTAATTCTTCGAACCCAGCCAACACATGTTTCGTCCTGTGACGCCTTTTTAAGACGGACAGTATAATATTGTGGTACAAACTTAGATCACTGTTGAAGTGTCCTAAGTAGTGGCTCCAATAAGATATGACAAATATTTCATAGTCTATTTCTAATAGCGAACAGTACAAAAGTATTTAATTATCAGGGCCCCATGCCAGAATACCTGAGTAATTGTCTGAGACTAATGGTTCATCACCAAGGAGAACGTGTCAGGTGATGTACTTCTCATATATAGTCTTGTGTGTTTAGGAATGCAATGCTTCCTCCTTTCTAAGCTTCCTTAATGTTTATGGAAGGTTTGATGCCTAGGTTTTTTTTAAAATTTCGATCTTCTAATATTTGAATTACAGGAATTGCTTTAACTTGTTGTACTTGATGTGGTTATTATTCACTTCTTTTAGTACGTGAATGATGTTTCTATGTGGTAATATAGCTTGAAAGTTGATCTTGGTTTGAAATGGCCTTCTAAGGGGTAGAAAAGGTAGGGGCCCATATTTGCAAAAAATATCATGCAGCTCAACACAGCAAATACAACTGCTGCACTGCCTTGCATGAACGGGAGAGAGCAGAACAGTGCAATATTTACTAGGATGTGGTGCTGTTCTGCTGTCTTCTTGTACTGGTGTGCTTTTGGCCGCCATGTGCCAACAAAGACACCCTTGTGTCATACTGCATCGGATTTGTGTTAAAAAAGTAACACAAACTTGACGCAAAATGTTTCCAAATACGGGCTAGAATCCCTGACAATTGTCATTTTTACTTATTTCTCAAACATCATAAATTTGTCTTCCCACCTTCAGACAGAATTATAATTTAAGAATTGATTTTACCTGCTGCTTACTGGGTGAATACATTGATTCCAAACTAAAATAGAATTCATGAAATCCCTCCTCAGCTACAAAAGAGATACTAACTAAGGATATCATATTCAAACTACAAGAGCTTAAGTGGCTGAAGAATTATATCCTGGCTACCATTGACATACTAAGCCTTTACATATTAATAAAGAACACAGATGGAATTGAGGCCACAATAAATGCATTAGCTTCAAGATCCGTCCATTACAGAAACACCAGTCTAATGATTTTGAACATGCTAACATTCTGTCTACAGACAATGGGCCTCATCACAAGTTTGGCAGTGTTTTGGGAAGATCGCTGCGTTGGAGGCAACTAAAAGACTGCCATGTTGGCAGTAATCATACCGCCACATTAAGAGTTACACTGTGAAGTAAGCCAATTCAGCCAAATATCAGAAACTGCCAGGACACTGGAGGATGGAAAAAAGGTGGTCCCACCACCAGCACCGCCAGCCCAACAAAAATCCTCCCATCATATTATCAATCAATCAATCAGGAATTTGTAAAGCGCACTACTCACCTGTGAGGGTCTCAAGGCGATGAGGGGAGAGGGGGAGAAAAGCAGGGGGAGGTGCTGCTACTGCTCGAACAGCCAGGTCTTGAGAAGTTTCCTGAAGGTAAGGAGATCTTTGGTCTGGCGCGGGTGGGTGGGAAGAGTGTTCCATGTTTTGGTGGCAAGGTGCAAGAATGATCTACCACCAGTTGTAGTTCTGCGGACGCGTAAGACGGTTGCGATGGCGAGGTCAGCGGAGCGGAGATGCCGGGTCGGGGTGTAGAAGGAGAGTCATCCGTTGAGGTATTCTGGTCCGGTGTTGTGCAGTGCTTTGTGAGCCCGGGTGAGGAGTTTGAAGGTGATTCTCTTGGGAGCCAGTGCAGGTTTTTCAGGTGGTCTGTGATGTGGCAGTGGCGGGGGATGTCCAGGATGAGGCGTGCGGAGGCATTCCGGATGCGTTGCAGCCTCCTCTGGAGTTTGCCTGTGGTTCCTGCATAGAGGGCATTGCCATAGTCCAGGGTGGTGCTTACAAGGGCTTGGGTGACTGTTCTTCTGGTTTCAGTGGGTATCCATTTGTAGATCTTTTGGAGCATGCAGGGGGTGCTGAAGCAGGAGGAGGAGATGGCGTTGACTTGCTGAGTCATGAATAGTGAGAGGTCCAAGATAAATCCTAGGTTGCGTGCGTGGACGGTGGGAGTCGGAGCGGTTCCTGGAGTGGCAGGCCACCAGGAGTCATCCCATGAGGAGGAGGTGGAGCCGAAGAGGAGGACTTCCATCTTGTCGGAATTGAGTTTGAGGCAGCTGCTCTTCATCCATTCGGCAATGGCCTTCATTCCTTCGTGGAGGTAGGTCTTGGTGGAGTCCTTGGTGAGGGAGAGGATCAGCTAGGTGTCGTCGGCGTATGAGATGATGTTGAGGTTGTGGGGTCAGACGATGTTAGCGAGCGGGCCATGTAGACTTTAAAGAGGGTCGGGCTGAGGGACAAACCCTAGGGTACGCCGCAGATGATTTCGGTGGCCTCCAAGCGGAATGGGGGCAGGTAGACTGGGTTCTGCCGCTGAGAAAGGAGGTGACCCGATCCAGGGCTCTGTCGCGGAATCTAGCATTGCTAAGGCGTGAGCGTAGGCTGTGGTGGCAGACGGTGTTGAATGCGGCCGAGAGGTCCAAGAGGATGAGGGTCGCAGTTTTGCCGCTGTCCATTATGGTTCTGATATCGTCAGTGGCGGCAATTAGGGTGGTTTCAGTGCTGTGGTTGCTGCGGAATCCGGATTAGGAAGGGTCCAGGATGCAGTTCTCCTTGAGGAAGCAAGTTAGTTGTCTGTTGACAGCCTTCTCGATGACTTTTGCCAGGAAGGGGAGCAGGGAGATAGGCCGGAGTTCTTGAGTTCCTTTGGGTCCGCCTTGGGTTTTTTGAGGAGGGCATTGATCTCAGCGTGTTTCCAGCTCTCCGGGAAGGTGGCGGACTCGAAGGAGCTGTTGATGATCTTCCGTAGTTTGGGTGCGATGGCGGAGCTTGCTTTGTTGAGGATGTGGTGAGGGTAGGGGTCAGATGGAGAGCCGGAGTGGAAGGTGTTCATGTTCATGGTGTCGTTGACGGGGGTACATTAGAGCAGGAGGTTGGTCGGAGGTGAATCTGTGGTGTTGGTGGTTGCTGGGGGGGGCGGGGGGGTCTGGGTGCTGAAGCTGTCGTGGATGTCTGCAATCTTGCAGTGGAAGTAAGAGGCTAGGTAGTCGCAGAGGTCTTGTGATGGCGGGGTGGCGGGATGTCGTTGGCGTTGGAGCTGGGGTTGGAGAGTTCCTTCATAATGTTGAAGGGCTCATTGTAGTGTGTGTGTTGTTGTTGATTCGGCCTTTGAAGGCGGTTCTCTTGGCGGCTCGGATGAGTTGGTGGTGTCTGCGGATGGCGTTTATGAAGGCTGTGAGGTTGTCCAGAGTCTGATCTTGGCACCACTTTCTTTCAAGTCATCAGCAGCTTTGTTTATATTTGTGGAGGTTTGTAGGAGGCTGGCCTGGCTTGTAGTGGGTACCAGAGGTACTTACACCTTGTGCCTGGTCCAGTTATCCCTTAATAGTGTAGAAGAGGTGTTACTAGCAGCTTAGGCTGATAGAAGGTAGCTATAGCAGAGCAGCTTAGGCTGAACTAGGAGACATGCAAAGCTCCTACTATACCACTGGTGTCATATGAACAATATCATAAGAAAACACAATACACAGATATACTACAAATAAAGGTACTTTATTTTTATGACAATATGCCAAAAGTATCTCAGTGAGTACCCTCAGTATGAGGATGCCAAATATACACAAGATATATGTACACAATACCAAAAATATGCAGTAATAGCAAAAGGAAGTAATGCAAGCAGTGTAAAGTTACAATAGATTTCAATAAGAGCACATAGGTATATGGGCATCTCAAACCATATACTCCAAAAGTGGAATGCGAACCACGAATGGACCGCAAACCTATGTGAGCTTGTAGAGGGTCACTAGGACTGTAAGAAAACAGTGAGGGTTAGAAAAATAGCCCACCCCAAGACCCTGAAAGGTAGGGGTAAAGTGCACCTACAACCCCCAGAGAGCACAGAAGTCGTGATAGGGGGGATTCTGCAAGGAAAACCAACACCAGCAATGCAACAACAGTGGATTTCCAGACCTGAGTACCTATAAGACAAGGGGACCAAGTCCAAGAGTCGCAACAGTGTCGAGAGTGGGCAGGAGCCCAGGAAATGCCAGCTGAGGGTGCAAGGAAGCTGCCACCGGGTGGAAGAAGCTTGGTGTTTTGCAAGAACGAAGAGGACTAGGAACTTTCCCTTTGGAGGATGGATGTCCCACGTCGTGAAGAAGCTTGCAGAGGTGTTCCCACGCAGAAAGACCGCAAACAAGCCTTACTAGCTGCAAGGGTCGTGGTTAAGGTTTTTGGATGATGCTGTGGCCCAGGAGGGACCAGGATGTCGCCACTTGGAGGAGGAGACAGAGGGGGCGCCCAGCAAGTCAGGGAGCCCTCACAGGTGCAGCCAGCACCCGCAGAAGTACCGGAACAGGCACTTAGAATAGGAGTGAACCGGAGTCCACGCGAAGTCACAAAACGGAGTCCCACAACGCCGGAGGACAACTCAGAAGGTTGTGCACTGCAGGTTAGAGTGTCGGGACCCAGGCTTGGCTGTGCAAGAAGGAAATCCTGGAAGAGTGCACAGGAGCCGGAGCAGCTGCAAATCACGTGGTACCCAGCAATTCAGTCTAGCGTGGGGAGGCAAGGACTTACCTCCACCAAACTTGGACTGAAGAGTCACTGGACTGTGGGAGTCACTTGGACAGAGTTGCTGAGTTCCAGGGACCACGCCCGTTGTGCTGAGAGGGGACCCAGAGGACCGGTGATGCAGTCTTTTGTTGCCTGCGGTTGCAGAGGGAAGATTCCGTCGACCCACGGGAGATTTCTTCAGAGCTCCTGGTGCAGAGAGGAGGCAGGCTACCCCCAGAGCATGCACCACCTGGAAACAGTTGAAAAAGCCGGCAGGATGAGCGATACAAGGTTGCTAGTAGTCGTCTTTGCTACTTTGTTGCGGTTTTGCAGGCGTCCTAAGCAGTCAGCGGTCGATCCTTGGCAGAAGGTGAAGAGGGAGATGCATAGGAACTCTGGTGAGCTCTTGCATTCGGTATCTGAAGAATTCGCCAAAGCAGAGACCCTAAATAGCCAGAAAAGGAGGTTTGGCTACCTAGGAAGGAGGATTGGCTACTAAGAGAGGTAAGAGCCTATCAGAAGGAGTCTCTGACGTCACCTGCTGGCACTGGCCACTCAGAGCAGTCCAGTGTGCCAGCAACACCTCTGTTTCCAAGATGGCAGAGGTCTGGGGCACACTGGAGGAGCTCTGGGCACCTTCCCTGGGAGGTGCAGGTCAAGGGAGTGGTCACTCCCCTTTTCTTTGTCCAGTTTCACGCCAGAGCAGGGCTGGGGGATCCCTGAACCGGTGTAGACTGGCTTATGCAGAGATGGGCAGCATCTGTACCCATCAAAGCATTTCCAGAGGCTGGGGGAGGTTACTCCTCCCCAGCCATCACACCTATTTCCAAAGGGAGAGGCTGTTACACCCTCTCTCAGAGGAAATCCTTTGTTCTGCCTTCCTGGGCCAGGGCTGCCTGGACCCCAGGGGGGCAGAAACCTGTCTGAGGGGTTAGCAGCAGCAGCAGCAGCTGCAGTGCAAACCCTGAAAAGGCAGTTTGGCAGTACCCGGGTTCTGTGCTAGAGGCCCGGGGGATCATGGAATTGTCTCCCCAATGCCAGAATGACATTGGGGTGACAATTCCATGATCTTAGACATGTTACATGGCCATGTTCGGAGTTACCATTGTGACGCTATACATAGGTAGTGACCTATGTATAGTGCACGCTTGTAAGGGTGTCCCCGCACTCACAAAGTCCGGGGAATTTGCCCTGAACGATGTGGGGCACCTTGGCTAGTGCCAGGGTGCCCAGACACTAAGTAACTTTGCACCCAACCTTCACCAGGTGAAAGTTAGACATATAGGTGACTTAAAAGTTACTTAAGTGCAGTGGTAAATGGCTGTGAAATAACGTGGATGTTATTTCGCTCAGGCTGCACTGGCAGGCCTGTGTAAGAATTGTCAGATCTCCCTATGGGTGGCAAAAGAAATGCTGCAGCCCATAGGGATCTCCTGGAACCCCAATACCCTGGGTACCTCAGTACCATATACTAGGGAATTATATGGGTGTACCAGTATGCCAATGTGAATTGGTGAAATTGGTCACTAGCCTGTTAGTGACAAGTTAGAAAGCAGAGAGAGCATAACCACTGAGGTTCTGGTTAGCAGAGCCTCAGTGAGACAGTTAGGCATCACACAGGGAACACATACATATAGGCCACAAACTTATGAGCACTGGTGTCCTGGCTAGCAGGGTCCCAGTGACACATAACAAACATACTGACAACATAAGGTTTTCACTATGAGCACTGGGCCCTGACTAGCAGGATCCCAGTGAGACAGTGAAAACACCCTAACATATACTCACAAACAGGCCAACATGGGGGTAACAAGGCTAGAAAGAGGCTACTTTCTCACAAGGTTGGTGGTAAACCAGAAGGCCTTTCTGTTGGTGCATCTGTTGGAGGGATTCTTGACTGGGCGAGAGTATTAGCACAGGTGTTATGATCCAGAAATCACAACAGTGGTTCTTCCATGGAGGAAAACCATTAGCGGTGTGAACTGCGGCGGTCTCAACTCACATCACACTGAACACAACACCACATTGGATAGTTTGAATAGCCCACACCTGACACACATTCACACACTCAACACACGTACACACTCCACTATATAACACACCCCTACACAACCCACAGTCCTTTGCAACCGGAATGCCATACACAGCCACAGAAGAGAAATAACCATCACAGATTTACTACAACTGTTGCTACGTACACACATTTCAACACACATACATCACACACCTGCACAGCATACACAACACTAAATTAACTTTCATACACAACATACAACAACCATCACCCACTCACATCACAGCACCTACACCTCATCACTTACTTCTGGTACAAATTCTCACCTTTTTAACACTACCTCACCGTCTTTCCCACCACTGCCATGTCCCAACAAAAACACCCAGGTTTTACTGATGATGATTTGAGGGTCATGGTTGACGAAATTGTCAGGGTAGAGGCACACCTGTTCGGAGCACAGGTCCAACAAACATCAATAGCCAGGAAAATTGAGTTGTGGCAAAGAATAGTCGACAGGGCCAATGCTGCAGGCACATATCCACACACAAGGGAGGACAGTAAGAAGAGGTGGAATTACCTCTGGGGGAAGATGTGTTCCATGGCATCCAGGCACCAGCTGGTGGCACTGAAGACTGGCAGTGGGCCCCCACCTCCTCCCCCTACTTTCACATCTTGGGAGGAGAAGATCTTGGACATACTGTACCCTGAGGGCCTTACAGGAATACCTGGGAGAGAGGAGTCTGGTAAGTTCCCACAACATTCATGTCACCCAATTGTTTTGTCCTGCAGGCCCCTCCACCACATTACCTCACCTCAATTAACAAACCACCTACCACCCCTCTGTCCAAATGCCCCAGTATCCCTCACTGGCATTCCATGTGTCCACTAAACTCACCTGGCTCCACAGCTCTTGAGAATGGCATGTGAAGTACTGGGAACAGATAGCACTACAACTCCCAGAAGGCAATATTCCACCATAATAAAAACCTGAAGAATGCACCAAATGTGAGAAGTCATGCATGTGAAAATAACTACCAATGTAACCCATTAAGAGCGTTCCACTGTGAAACAGTTTATGGCAATGACAGCAATGCATTGGCCTACTCCCACTATCATTTCAAGCACAGCACAGCTACAGGTGAGCACCCCATCAAACTGCCCTTAGAAAAACAATGCAAAGAATGGAATTGACTCACCTGGAACGGAAATATAGATGCCAAAGTGGATATAAATTCAGTACATCCACACAGAGGTCAATGTATATTGCCTACTACCATACTGTGTCCCTACGCTGACACTATTGTGCAGCTTTTTGTGCTAGGTATCATGCCAGACACTTCACTAGGCAACAAAGGTTAACACCCATGTCTATAGTCAGACAACATAAGAGGGTATCAGCAGTCTGGTGTATGGTATGGAAATTTCAGAGTCTCGTGTTGTACTAACTGAGATTTGCAAGCAGCTGGCACTGTCATTTCTGGGGAATTATGTTAAGGCACTATGTGCATCTCCCAAAACTTCACTAATATTCAAACTGAAACATTACTTGTTGTATCACTTACAGCAATACTGTGATCCACTTCTCCCACAAGTAACCTTGCCATTGTCACCATGGAGAGGATACCAGAGACCGCCACTATCCCTCTGGATGAAGGCCCCAGTGATAACAACACCCCTGGATGTTTGGACACTGACGACAAAGCTGTCCCATCCGGGACACCAGGTCAGTCAACAACTGTCAGCTGCATCCTGCCCACATCCATTCCTCTCAGCCCTGTTGCATCCACATCACAAGCAACCATTCACTCCAAAACGTGTGTCCCAAGGACTATTTCATCCATTGTGTGTCCCCCAGTACAGGTACCTGAGTCTCCTCTTGTCACCCCTGACAATGATGGTCCTGCCACCAATGGCAGTGGGCACACTGTGCCAGGGGCACAGGCATGTGGGGGTAGGGTGCATGGGAGGGATAGTGTGGGCCAGAGGATGAGGGCTCAAAGGTACAATCCTGACCAGGAAACTATCTCTCAAGTCTTGGGAGCCTACCAAAATTCTCAAGGCATGATGGGCCAGGTAGTCACCATAATGGGGGAAATCCAACAGCTGCAGAGGGACAACCACCAGGAAGTAATGCAGCAGTGGCAGGCACAAAATGCCATATTGGCTTCCATTTGCTGGGGTGCTGAGGGACATCAACACTACCCTGAGTAGGTCTCCCAACAGCATCAGACCTTTTCCACTAGTAATGACTCATCTGGCACTTCTGCATCTGTCATCTGCGGCTGCTAGAGGAATGGAGGCCCTTTCAGGTGAAGCACATGCCTCAGACACCCCACCCTCTGTAGCAGAGGAACTACCCTTACCCACACAAATGTGGGCGTCCAGCCAGACATCCAGGAGTAGAAGATGCCAAACCTTTCCTGATGGGTTCTCCTTGTGTAGCACAGATACACCCTGTTGTCTGTTCTGAAACCTAAATCCATTTTCCTATGTTATACGTACACTGGACTTGTGTTTCCAAATGGTGTAGCAGCTACCCTGGTGATTTCAGCCACCAGGACTGAACCATTCACTGATTGCTTTCTGTTATTTCTGTTTTAATCCACACATATTGTTTTTTACTCCCTAATAAATACACCTTAAACACAGGTTCTTTGTAAGTGTAATTTATCACCCATGTACTATTGTCTTGTATGACTACTATATTAGCAATATGTCACTCTGTTTTGTACAACCTTTCTTATGGACATCACACATGTACTGTATCATCAGGAGACTCATTACATTGGGATTGTAACATTGATATAGGCAAAAACAGCTGTTTTGCACATCTCCACACATTAATTTCTAGATTTGCTAACATCAGATAGAGTAGTACTGCTAGTGACACCAGATTGTCAGCTTAGTTGTCATACATACCAACCCACAGGATGCAGATTTTAGGAACATGTCACTCTTCCTGCTAGCCTGGAGCCATAGAGAATGGTCCTTTGTATCACCAGGTAAAGCCTTATCGCAAACCCATATCTTAGCTCATTAAATATTCCACATTATGCAGACAGTCCCAGTCCTTGGATCTTTCACTTACCAATGTCCCGTACCTGTAGGCTTGCAACTCACATACGTCAGTCCACAGATACATGCACATTGGTCTGCAAAGTAGGAACACACTGATAGATATGTTCAAGGTAGGTCACATACAATAGAAACCAATATGATGGTAGAGGCTATGGTGCAACATTTTAACATGTGTCAGACACATATGCGCACACATGCCACCATTTGACCACCTCCAGCACCATATTGGTCTCCTTGGTGTAAAGAAACGCTCCCACCCCAGCCTCCTGACAGTCTAGTCATATTAGTTACACTCCACAAATTCATGCTAATCCGTACCTATATTCATCCATGTTCACTTCTCATGTCTGCCTGCAATTCCCATCTGCCTCTGACAGCCTGTGACTTGCCAATGACGAAGAGCCAAACAGAAACTCAGCAAATCTGTGACTGACAGAGGTAAAAGAGAGGACATGGCTGTAAACATACATCAATTCTGACAAGTCAATTGGACAAGTGTGACTTTGCTTGTGCACTAACATCTCAGGACACTAAATACCACAATGTACTATACACAATACTAACTTACAATCTGCATGCATAACTGACTCATTGGCATTGGAGCCAACTAAGACCTCAAGGATGATAGTAAATAGGAGGTGGTGTGCCAGCCATCAATTGCAGTTTAAAGCATGAACTCTCAATATTTAGGAGACATTACATATTTTTTGTCAGTTGAAGTACTGATTGGTTAGATCTGTCCTGAAGTTTCCAGCTTCATCTCCATCAGGCTCATCATCACCTGGGAAATCTGCATTTCCACTCATAAGTTCTGCTGGCTCCCCTTTATCTGGTATGAATGGAATTTGACATCTCAGGGCAAGGTTGTGGAGCATGCAGCAGGCAACAATTATTTGACATACCTTGTTGGGCGAGTAGAGGAGGGCTCCACCAGATATGTCCAGGCAGTGAAATCTTGCCTTCAGGAGCTCAAAGTCCGATCCATGACACGCCTTGTCCTTCCGTAGGCCTCATTGTAGCAAACTTCCCCTGACATGGTTGGGCACCTCCCTGGTGTCAACAACCAAGGACAGTTTGGGTAGTCAGAGTCCCCTTTAAGGAATAGTTACAACAACACAAACATATATCTTGGACATGCACATTTGTGATAGCATGAGATCAACCCTGTAAACACAGATGTCAAATGTGACTCACCAACCAGCCAGGCCCTCTTTGTAGAGTTGTGTCATCAGCAGTGGGATATTGCTGTTCCGCATGATGAAGAAATCATTTACTGATCCTGGACACTTTGCAGAGACTTGTGACAAGTACTGGTCTGCCAAACATACCACTGGAACGTTGATTGAGTGGAAGTTTTTCCTGTTCCTGTATACCTGTTCATTGGCACTGAGGAACCAAGGCAACATGGGTGCCATCTATGGCTCCACCCACATGTGGAATGTGTCCCAAAGCATAAAACTCTGCCTTCACATAGGCCAATTCCACACGTTGGGGAAACCTGATGTAGCTGTCCAGGTGTTTCAACAATGCACAGAGTACATCCTTCAAAACCAGAATGAACATGGGCTGAGACATCCCTGCAGTTAGGGCCACTGTATTTTGGAAGGACCCAGTAGTCAGGAAGTGTAGCACTGACATGACTTGAACAATGGGAGGTATTCTATTGGGATTGTGAATGGCAGGCATCAGATCTGGCTCCGACTGATCACAGAGATCCATGATTGTATGCCTGTTCAGGTGATAGATCTGTATTATTGTCATTCTTCCATGGTGTCCAGGTCTACTGATGGGCAGTACACTGGAGGTTATCTTCCTCTCCTCATGCCAGGGTAACTATGTGGAAAAAAATGCAATTGTAGGTGACTTTGGCAATCTGCGCATAATGGATATCTTCAAATAGAAGTCACACATATCTCCATATGATGTCAGATACAACATATGACATTAGAAGTACAGTATCTTGCTATGCATCCTATGATAGTCCCCTGGATTCATATTCCATGAATCCTCTGATGTACTAGACATGCATATTTATCTGTGACTGTCAGTGTTTCATAGTCCAACCTAGTTTACATGTGATACATATTTGTTGCACCTATACTGCATTGTCATCTCAGATAGGATGAATAGGTTATCATTTACATTACCACCAATTCCTCTGTTAACCAGCTTTTACTGTACACATGCACAATTAGACTACTAAACGTGAAGGCAGCACTTAGTAATAGTTTGTACAATATAGAGATTGGTCAATGACGCAGACACCATAACTTTTCCATACATATAATTGCCTCAAAATGGCAGCTGCCTGACCTACCTTACTGGACATTAGGAAGTGACCTAACTCTGCTGGTGGATGTTGTCATGGCAGTAGGGTGGTCACAATCACGGTGCACATTGCCTTTGGAACACACTACTGCCTTTGGCAGACCTGGCCCAATAGCGATGTCCACCGGCGGTGACGGTCATGTACATGCCAGACGTGACCACCATTTTTTGCTGTAATGGACACTGAGCTCCTGACACTGCTGCCATCAAGACCTCCACTACCTGAGCTGCTGTGCACTGCCTCTGGGAGCTACCATACCACATCCTGCAGATGGTAGGGTCCAAGCCTTCACTTCAGAAGAGCTGGAGAAGCTCGTGGATGAGGTCCTACTCCTGGATGAACAGCTATATGGTGCACCAGAGAAGCAGGTGAGTCCAATGGTATACCAGTGTGTGAGAGGTGGAGTGTATGATGGTGTACATGAAAAGTGAGGTAGTGAGGGATTGGGCAATGATGTCTGGGTGAATGTGAATGTGTACATGTGCAGAGGCAGGCATCCAGTACTGATACATGGCAGCTAGTGTGTAATCTAACGTCTTCTATATACACAACATAGATTGAAGCATGTACAACATTAATGGTGTGAGAAATGTTAATAGAGGCATACCATGTAATGGATAATAATGTGGCTTGGTCATATGTGTCTAGTCAATACCAGGTACTGTTCATGCATGTTGTATGGGAGAGTCCACTCCACAAATGGGCTGGCTGCAGATGGTATATTTTTGAGTGGGTTTGGACTGAGAGATAGGGTGTGTTTGCCAACTTACTGTGACTGAAATGTTCAGACCCCTTGTGTTTGGCTGGTATATGTGGACATAACTTTTTCCTTTTGTCTGTGTCATCCATGCAGGTCAATGCCCATCAAAAGAAGGGACTGTGGCGTGGCCCCACAGCTGCTGGAGCACCCACTGTAGGATGTAGTGGGAGGACCTGAAACGCTGGGCCCAGAAGACCGCAGAGGTCCAGCTGGGGATGTCCTCCAAACGAGGAAGAGGTGCCTGCCAGACAGTGACCTCCCTAATGCCCCGCATATTGGCGGTGGCCTACCCTGAGTTGGATGGGCGTTTGAGGGCAGCACAGCAGCGACAAGGGGGTAAGTACTGACTACACACATGCACATTCTTCTGCCAATTCAGTGTATGATGTGTGAGTATTTAAGCAGTGATAATGTGGTAAGTGCTAGAGGCAAAAGGTCCCCTAGGTACACCTAGGTGTACAAGTTATGACATTAACATACAGGTGTGGAGCTTCTAGTGTGTATAAGGACACTAAACTCACCAGTGTGAACCATATTGTATTGAAGCATGTGGTGATGCACATGTGACAGTGTCATATGTGTACCACTATGCTGCTCTATTTATAATCTGCTGAGTCATCCGTGCCACCTACTGATCCATACTCCAGGTATCCTGTTGGTAAGTTGTTCAGATCTTTGGTCTCTGTCCATTCCTATTTCACTCGATGTAGCTCTAAGTGCAACATTGGGTCTGACAGGTGAGAAACAGGCCAATTAATGATGAGTTGTGACTTAGATGCAAAGTTCATGTGAGTCTGTGATCTCAATCTGAAAATCTGAATGCCACACTTGCTACACTTACTCTGAGGTGTGAGGAGGTGTCCCCATAGTTAGGTAAAGACTGTGCTATGGAAAACTGTGATGTATAAACAGAGTGGACATCCTACATGGTGAATAGCATGGTGATATTTCTACATTACCAGTGCAAGACATGTCATAGAAATGTGAGTTCTGACTTTTTGTCCTATGTACATGGTAATGTGAAGGTAAGTGGATAGCCTGCTATTCCCTTAGCCAATATATTGTGGGCATGCTACATGGGGCAGGACATCTCCTAAATAGTACAATATACACTGTTTTAGCCAACATCATGTGTTCATTGGTAATTCCTGCCATTTTCCAGATTTCTGATCTAAGTTTGACATACATACTGTAACTATTCTGCATCTGTTTAGATGGATGTTGGTATGGCCAAGCTCAGTTTACACTGACTTCATTGTGTTACCGGTTTTGTTGTTGACATTCATATGTTGGTGGAATCAGTGGATTTTCTGCACTCTAGGTGTAAGTCTCAATCATGGTCACTTACAAGCTTGTTTCTGTCAGTGTAACTACTCCAAAGATGTTTGGTTACTCATGTCTGAAGTGCTGATAGTCATGTTGTGATTTGGATAATGTTGATGTAAGTTTGATGATCATCAATATTATCAGTACTGAATGTGGCCTTCATGTACATGACAGGTTTCCATTGTATTAAAGGTGTTGGTATGGTTCTTGGGGTTGTCTATGGCTAAATCATGTGTGCTGGCTAGGCCCCTATTGCTGTACTTGTCTTTGTTTACCATGTGAGAATTGCTGGGATGAGTAGGTCCACAAAGCATGTATGATCCTTAGTAATAACCCTATAAATTCATGTGTTGTTGAAATGCATATGAAATCTATTATACTCCAACTTTGGATATGCCAAAAGGGGTAGGTGCATCTGTGTTTTTTGTATTTGTGAATGTCATAGACACAGTCACAAGTTATGAATGTGATTGCTAAGCAACGTGCTGTGTTAGAATTGGAATGTCAAGAGGAAGTTTCATAGGACATTACATCTGTTAATGGACTGAGCAAGTGTATATTTGGAGTATGTATGAATGTCATATCACAGTCAACACTACTTACCATTGATGGATTATAGTTTCACAGTGATGCTCTGTATAGGGACACACTTTTAAAGTTGGCAATTCATCTTGTGCTGGTATAGGGTTTATTATAGCTGTACTGGTAGGATGATGATTTTGTGTGTGACATTCCTGTAATATAGGGTAGTGAAATTATGTTATTGTGACATGATGTTGGCTCAAAATGGTTCCTATCTGGAGGTGTTTTACACATAGATGTGATGTTACTGTTGTGTATGGTGTAATGTATGTGTATGTAAAGAATGGGATTACCCTACCTCTCTCCCTGTTTCTCAGCATCAGCATCTGCAGGTGAAGGAGACAGGGCACAGCTGAGTGGGGAAGCTGCTGGCCACGGGGCCTGAAGTTATGATACCACCGACATCAAGGGACCCAGTGGCCCAGAGGGCGAGGGGAGTGTCACAGGTGAGACAGGATCCTGTTCTTTATCTTTCGAAACCTCCTCCAGTGGACACTCCCTGGTGGTGGCAGGCCCATCTGGGACCACACCAGCACCATCTCAGTCTACCACCCTCCTTACTACCATTGCCCTCCCTGTACCTCCCCACCCAGTTGGCCGTGCCCACTCACCCAAGAGGGTGGGCATCTCCTTTGCTGCAGGCACCTCTGCCCCTGGCCTTTTCAGCAATGCTGCATTCATTGAGGAGGCTATTGACCTCCTCAGGTCTATCTCTTTGGTCAGTCAACCATCATGAATACCATCCAGGGACTGGCAACTCAGATACAACAGAGTAATGCTTTCCTGGAGGGCATTAACGGTGCACTGGCTGGCCTACAGAGATTCTTTCAGGCTCTGGCCTCCACAATATCGATAGTAAGTCACCCTTTGTCTCCTTTCTCCCCTCCACCTTCTTCTTCCCAAACCCAAACCCCTCTTCCCCGACCCAGCCAAAGCACACAGACAGGCATGCATCCACATCAACATCCAAAGGTAGCTCAGACAAACACAAGAACCACAAGACACACTCCTGGCATACACACAAGCAAAATACACCTGCACACACAGCAACAGTCACTACCTGCCCTGACACCACCCCCGCATCACTGACAGTACACCTGACACACCTGCAGATACTATATCAATATTCATAGATCCAGCCACCACACCAATCCTACACACAGACAGCACCACAGCAGATCCTCAGACATCCAACCCACTCACCACACCCGCAGACATCACAACCACTGACACTGCTATATCCAGCACATCCACCATACCTGCAGTCAGAACCCCATGAGACAGCATACCTCCCACAGACACGCACCCACAAAACCCACACTGACATTTCAGACAACCACTCCATCACCCTCTACTCCCAAAACCCCTTCTGATGACTGTCCCTGTGTGTCTAAATATGTGTTCCTTTCATGTTTTGACCTTTTCCGTACTTCCCCCTGTGAGGCCCCTAAATGCTCCATTTCCCTCCCCAGGCCTGTCCCTTCCTCCTCCAAGGCCTCTCCTATCGCCCCATGCCCCTCCCACTGCCAAGAAGTCTACCCCTCCCAAGAGAACCCAACCCTCCCCTAAGCCTGACCCTAACCTCCCTCCAAGCCCAAGCCTAATGGACCCCTTCCCAAGCTTAAGTCCAAACCCTCCTCCACGCATCCCTGAGGAGCCTGCCTCCCCCTACCTGTGGAGGTTACATGGCAATCAGGAATCAAGTTTGGGGCACACAGATGTGCATCAAGTACATGTTGCACTATTTCTATTTGGACTGGCCTATGGCCTTGGACATTTTCATATTTATTATCACTTTTAATACATAATTGGACCAACCTGATGTTAGTTTCAATGTTACAATTTTGTCCTGCATTTCTTTTTTTAGGGCATATTTGAGAATGGCTGACATTGTGTGTCACTATTCGTGTGTAAGTGGTGCTTGTGCTACCTGTTTTGTCTGGGCAGCATGTGAGGTTTTGTGCAGTGTATGTGTCCCCCAGTGATGGTTGCTTGTTGTGTGATGGCCATGTGCATGTTGAGGACATGTTGTTGTCATGGTATTGAGGGGTGTTTGTGTTGACATGTGTTTGTTGCAGTATTGTGTGGCTTTGTGTGCTTTGACTGTACGTGTGTGTGGTGTGTGGTGCATGGTATGTCAGATACGTTGTGATATATATTTGCTGGGTATGCTGAATGCTGCGTTGTATGGTTGTGTGATTGTGTGTGTTCATTCCCTGTTGGTGGTACGTTGTGTTGTATGTGTGATTTGTCAATGGGTAGTGTCTATTGTGAGTACTTGCCAATGCATTGATGGTGTTGCGTTTCTGGTGGTGTAGTGACATTTTGTGGGGTTGCGTGTTGTTGTTTGTGACTGTGCCAGTGCTGTGTTTCCAGGAGTAGGTGTGTGTTTTTGACATGTGTGTGTATGTGATGGCCATAGTGTGTGAACTGTATATGCGCGTGTGTGTATGTGCCTGTCTGTGAGTGTGCCTGACAATGTCAAGTTACGCATGTGTGTCGCCCTTGCCCCCCGTTTCCGATTGGGATGATGTATGAGCGTACAAATTTTGGCAATTTACAACAGTGACAGGTAAGTGTGTGTACTCACAGTTGCTGTTGTCATCTTTGGCTTTGATTCCGGTGTCTCTGGGCAAGTAGGAGCAGCAGGATGACATGGAGTTCTGGTTCCATGCCGGCTCCGGAGGAGTATGGCTTCATGAAGGTGAGTGTCTCCTTTTATGCAGTTGGTTTCCGCCTAGGTTTCCATGGTTGTGCAACCATGGCGAAAATCTTGGTGGTGTGCAACCTCACAATCTGTCTGGCGGAAACATGGTCTCCGCCGGCCTGCACGTGGCTACCATCTTCCATGGCAGCCAGGCCGCTGTGGCGGTGCCGGCGGTGCTTTGGCTGTATTCTGTACTGAATACCGCCAATGTCATAATTTGCCAGCCTGTTGGCGGTTGGAGCACCACCACCAACCTGGCAGTCCTAAGACCGCCAAACTCCTAATGAGGCCCAAGGTCTTTATCTTCAAGAAAGATATATATATATATATATATATATATATATATATATATATATATATATATATATATATATAGAGAGAGAGAGAGAGAGAGAGAGATATAGAAACTTAGGCAGAACATCAGCGGGCAGCTCTGTCCACATATGTTTGCAACATGACTACTCATAAATGAGATGCTTAGGAAGTGAATAGTTCCCACTCTACTACCTAGAACCCCATAAACATACTTTACAAAAATGCGTGCCAAGATTGTTACTCATATATAGGGTATCAGTAAACATCTCTACATGAAAAATATGGCATTTAAGTAAAGAAGGATATGTACATTATAACTCAGGCAGAACATCAGCGTATTGCTCTGTCCACAAATGTTTACAACATTCCTACTCATCTATGAGATGCTTAAGAACTGAATATTTCCCACTCTATTAACTAAAACTCCATTAAACATATTTTACAAAAGTACAGGCCAATGCCTTACTCATAGAGTACTAGCAAACATCGCTACATGACAAATATAGCATTTAAGTCAAAAGCAGGAGTGACAGCCCTCAAACCTTTCAAAATGATACTATATTATACCTACAGTTATACTTATGTTAAGAAACTATAACTCATGGCCTAAAGTTACTTAAAAACACAAGTTATAGTTTCTTCACATAAGAATCACTATAAGTATAACTATAACTGATGAATTGCTCTGGTTTTGTGTGGGTAAAACGTCCATCTAACTTTAACGCCCCTGTAACCTTTTGTTTTCTCAGTGAATTTCAATGTTGTTTAACATAAAGTAATATATATTTACCGTACTTTAATACAACCACCACCGTCCTTGGCCTTTGGCTGGGTGCAGTGGGGGTGGGCCTTAGGGTCTGCAGCCAACCCCTCCAAATGCACCAAACCCACACTCTGCATGGCCTTCGGCCAAAAATAGCAAGGATTTTGTGTATGAAAGGATGTATTTTTTTTAAGTCTGTATCGATTTACACTGCGGGTTGCGCTGAGCACCGTGGCAGATCCACAGTTCAGCCGAAGAAAAACAATTGGGCAATTTTTTGCCCAAGGGATGCCCCCATGTGTCCTATTTGGATAGGATACCCGTATCCAGACCCCTTATGTGTTTTTCTACTTATCTTTCCCTCCCCTGGCCCACGCGAGAAAATGGCTGTGCACCTTTCCTGTCAGGTTGCGGCCAGCCAATCAGAACCTTACTTTTCCCAGGGATCCTTGGATCCCCTGTGAGTGGATCCGCGAAGGATGTGTGTTACTAGATATCTATACCTCTTTCTCCTTTAAAAACTCTGAAATTACTGAATGGATTTACACCAAATTACAAAAAGCCCAGCGGTTTGGGCTGTAACGTGTTTAAAATCCCTATGGGATATTACATAGATAAAACGTGTTTTGGGGTCCCCTTCTTCTAGGCCCCCGCTTAACCAATCACCTTGTAACTTTATAAACAACAGCAAACAGGAGTGGCAAACTAGTTTTGAAACTTTTGTGAACATTCGTCAAATGGCTCCAAAGTTAGGTTCAGATTTTACACGCACAAAACCATAGAAATTCAGCTGTTATGGTTAGTTATTTCCTCGCCATGCATAGTTTTCTCATCAATAATTTTACTGCAAATGTTACAATGATAGTATCAATGATGTCAAAGAAGATGTCATGAGCGATGTAATATCTTGGGTAATTAGCAGTGCATGTCGAGGGCGCGAGTTATAGTTTATTTCAGATTCAAAAGGCCAGGGCACTCGTATGAAATAAGATAAGAGTCTGTACAGTTAGGTTCTTGGTCTTCGGAAAATCAATATATAATCCAAACAGAGTTAAAGTTCAGTGTCTTTATTCTTGTGCGAGGTTTTCATACATGTTCATCACATCAGAAAGATTCCATATGTGGTCATCACAACAACATCCAACAGCCAACATGTGTTTCGTCTCCGAGAAATTAATCTCATTGACTCAGGGCAAAATATAAGTAAGGTGTTAACATGAATAGATGGCTTATCCTAATCAAGTAAAACTCTTCAAGATAATGTACAATCAATAGAGTAGTGGGAATCACGTGACGGGGGAAAAACACTATTATCCCCGAGTCTTCGTGAGGGAGTACTCATAAGTCAGCACGTATGGATCCAAAATCGGTTACGGTGCGATCTGTAAACAAAACAGTTCTTTTGGGTAAATTCTTGTGTTGGGGGTGCTGTGTCTTGCTCCCCGATAATTAAGCTGGTGTGTATGTAGAGAAAAAGAACGTGTAAGCCCTCTGTCTCATCTAGAGGTATAAGGTATAGAAGAGACACAGAGTAAGGTCTCAGGAGCGTGTGTGAAACTCCTTTTCTTCACAACTTATAGTTTATTTCAGGACACAAGCTATAGTTACTTGAAATAACTAACTATAACAGCTAAATTTCTATTTTTGTGTGCATGTAAAACCTGAACCTAATTATGACATCCCTGTAACCTTCACTTTTTTTGTTGAATATCTAAGGTTTCTTTAATTATATATCCTAACTATAACTTCCCTATAACCTTTTGCTTTTTTCAGTGAATTTCTGAGGTTTTTTTTAACATTAAGCAAGATGTCCATGGCAATGCATGGTATGCGGGTTGGACGCAAGGCCTGCCTCCCTAATTTCCTTATTACCTGCAGTGTCTCCAGTACAAAATGCTTTCACTTTTTCACTTCAATTCCATTGAGATGGCATTCAGATGTGCCACACTTTTGGGATAAAATCTGAAAGTTAGCACTCTAGTTGCTCATTAGAATACTGTAAGCTGCTGATCACCAGGGCGTTAACTGACAGTCTGCTGCTGGTGTTGAAATTGCATGAGTCAGTCCACATGTCAGAATGTTTTGTACATCTCGCTTGATAAAGATTATTCATCCCAAAACCTTTTCATTAAATTAACTCTACAAACCTTGGGTAATCCAGATTTTTTTCCATACCTCTATTATCTACTGGATCCATTATTCTGTCTAGACCTTTTAAAACATGGTTAGGTTGTGATCCGATTATGTAGGCCTTTGTAACATATTCCTAAATTAAAGTAAGGTTAGAACTGGGATATGCATATGTGTTTTTAATGTGAAGTGCACTATTTCTCATGTTTTATTTGATTGTCCAGATTTTCACTATAGGTTTCTGACATCTCTTTTCTTAAAATATAGAGTATACATAAGACATGCCCCTGTGGATCTTTATTCTAATTTGCTGTTCTTTGTTGTTACCATTGGTCTGGGTCGATTTTTTAAAGGCTTTGAGAAATTTAAAAAGCTACTAATCTGTAGAATTGCATGTTATCAAACATCACTGTAAAATTAGTTTTATTGTATTTGTGTTTTAGTTTTGTGCACAAATGTCTTAATAGACTACCTTTTCTTCTTCAATGCAAATCCTGACTTGTGTTGGAAAGTAAATACCACCACAACACATTGTGCTAGGTGTGAATTAATAATGAAATGCAAATGTGGGGCAAAGTCAAACGATCGAACACACTCTCTGATGATAATAGACACACATTTAAATCTGTAATATTCATATACATGTTGTCCAGTACAGCCACATCTGTAATGCAGCTGATATCCCGGTTTCCTCACCCTTGAAATACTGAAGTCCATGCTTCTCAACATCTTCCACACGGAACCAATGCCCCGCCACAAATGTGTAACAAGGCACAGCTCCCAATTCACTCGCACCCATGACACTGCAAAACAAAGCTCTTATCTCCCATATAACTGTAGCAAAACAGATATCCCTGCTTCATTGTTTGCTACACAGCTCATGTTCATGGCTCCCACATCTATACCACACTAAGTGTCACTGCTCCTGGCATGTGTAGTATTGAACATGCCATTGCTCCCCTGAGCTTTAACACAGAGCATATTGCTGCCCCCATAGGAGCAACAGGGTACGTGGATCTCTGCTGTCCCACATATATAACACAACATTTTCCTGTAGTAAATCTCATGACTTTTATCCGTATCTCTATAATCAGGGCCACTGGAATTATGCAGCAGGGGAGGGCCAAATTATGCAGCACGATTGAAACATTTATGCACCAGGAAAAGGCAAGTTATGTGGTGTGATGTGGCACATTTTGTGATAGCATAATTGCATTATTGTTTATTTTTTACACTTGTTAACACTGTCAGGGCAAAGGTTGTACATTATTAGTAATATGGCAACAGAAATGTGACCAATCATCCTTTGCAAAGGGTGTGATACTGTGTGGCAACACGTGTTGCTGTGCTTTTAATAACTTTCGAACCGTTAGAACTATAAACAAAAATAAATGCTGTTAAAATATGCAGGTTGTGCAGCCGAGGGTGGATTATGTGGCAAATACTGAAAATGCATAATTATGTGAGAAACGCTGCAGCCTCGCAATGGCATAATTCCAGAGGCCCTGTCTATGATAAAGAACAAGTTGCCTCTTTGCGTCTATAACACAGCACATGCCCGTGCTTACAAGCATCTATTACAGAGCATGTGCCACTGCTGTGACACGTTGTAGCAGCATGCATTACCCACAGCCCATACCACTGGCTTCACACCTGTAGTACAGCACATTTCCCTGTCCCCCATGTCTTTCCACGTATCAAGTCTCGGAATTCCACATTACGAAAATCACATATGCCTGGCATCTTCTAAACAGCCTACAATTCTGACCCCATACTGTAACTTGTCTCCTGTTTCACTCAAATGAGCACACTTTCTCCTTTTGCATATCTGTATCAGATTGCACATCCCAAGCGCCACATCCGTTACAGCACATTTCTGCCTGCCCACATCTTGAACCCACATATCAGAGCTTAAAGACGACTTAGAGTGCCCACATCAGCCCAGGTCATTAAAGACACTGATTCCGATGCTGGACTTTTATGTGATGAACTAATGTATACTGGGTGTTGTAGTCTTGTGTTTTTCCCTTTGAACTAATTGAATTAAAACGACAATTTGAAGTGGAGTGATGTGGTCACCATTTTTGCAGCAGCAGGTCTTCCTGCTTGCCACCATCTGTACATAGCACACAACCCTATTTCCTTGCATCTTTAATACTTGCAGCCTCTGCTCCCTGTATCTTCAGCACAGACCAAGCCGTTGCAGTGACACAGCTCCATTGCATTTGTAGCAAAATGCACCTCCGGCTCTCATAGATCTAGAACACAGCATGGAGCTGTGGCCCTCGCATCTGTAACACTGAACACGCCTCTATCCCTCTGTGTCTGTGACAGCCTATCTCACTGACCCCCTTAATTTAACGCACATCCCAGCCCCCCGGCATCTACAATGGGATCCACGGCCTTGCTACTCACATCCGTGACACAGCACACATCCCGGAGCCCCCACATCTATAACATAAAACGTCTCATTATACTTTCTATATCCGAAACCCACCACATTTCCTTACCCACTCTCTCCATAACCTCCCCCGCCCGAGCCCCCCATAGCTCGCATATTTCCCACTCTAAAGACCTTACACGTCCCTTTTCTACACATCGACATATCTTCCGCTTCGTCGTCACATCTGCAGCACGACATGCCTTGGGGGCATCACATTCAGCGCACAGGTGTCCCAGATCCCCACACCTACAGCACCTCGTGTACCACTGCTCCTTTAACTACCAGAATACACCACATTTTCTCTAGCACACTCCCTTCTCCCCATCCTTAACACAGCACACACCTCTGCTATTCCGCATCTGGAGCACAGCACACACGCGTGCTCTTCCACAACTTTACTTTCCAGTTGCCACGACACTTGCCCGCTCCTTCCACGTCTAACACAGACATGCCCATACCCCTCACTTTTGTAACACAACATACATGTCAGCTCCGCTTCTTGTGTAACACAGCAGTGCTTTCTGCCTCCTTCTTTGGTAACACAACGCTTTCATCTATGCACTTTGTAACACACTCCATGTATCAGCTACCATACGTCTCTCTCACGTTACTCCTGTAGTACGAGGGGATCTGTGACGCAAGGCAGCATACATTGGGGCTCACACCGCACATTTCCGTGCCACAGCGGGCCCTTTTGCTCCCTACCTGTGTAACTCAGCAACAGTGTACCTGACCTGACCCCGTCTAACACTGGCCGACTTTAATAATCACCTGATTCTTGCCTGGGACCTTATTTCGCCTCTCTGTTAATCTCAGATTAATCATAAAAAAACTGTTTAATAAATGTTACTCGCCTGAGCTGGTGCAGCAGGAAACAACTCTGCCAGCTAGAGCCCTTGCGGCATAAATCGAATAATGCTGTAGGACCACAACCTCGAAGAGCTTTCAGAGCCTCTTATTAGTTTTATTTAGAATGCACTGCACTTTCTGCCTATCAAACGGAAAGAGACTTTAACTCCATGACTACCACAAAGGAAGTCTTAGAAGAGTTATCAGAACTCAACTCGCTCCAAACAAGACCCATCAGAGAACATCAATGCTTCATTTGTAAACAAATATGAGAGTAAGTGCTGGGGGCCCAAAAAGTGCATCACTGCCTCTGACAAATGCCAGGGGTGCCCAATAACAAGACTGGCTAGCTTTGATTCCAACTCACGACTCTTTGACACTTTCTTCCTGCAGCAGGCACTTCCCCTCCCCTTACCTCACACTTCCAGGTTCTTTAATCATCACTGTTTTCTCCTTTTACTTGTATAACACAGCATTCATCAACCACTTTGTCTCTTGATGCTTTGTGACGCCTAAAGCTGTGGTCCAGCCAACAAACATAGTCAACTATGGGATTTTGTTTCTGAACCACATTGGTGTAGGTGGTTCGTTTGGAGGAGGTGGACTATCCTCATCGAGGTGTGCCCTGAAGAGGGAGGGCCTCTCCCCATCCTACTGTCTAAACAATATGAATGTCACATGCTTAGTGGGTTTCTGCACTATGGTGGGTCAGTTCTTGAGACAATCTCCCTACCCATGTTAGCTATCACAGTGTTGTCACATAGGGGCATTGGGTCCTGTAACTTTCCAAACGACCTAGATAGTTTTGACTCAGTCTGTCTTTGCAATGTTTGTGGATTTTTATCTAGGGTGAATTGTTTCTGATCTCAGGTCTATTGGAAATAGACAACCGGGTTCTTGTTTCCTGCTTTCCTTGTACTCTAGGCAGGCCTGTCCCTTTTTTGCACTTTTTCTACTGCACATTGAAGGATCTTCTTGTGTTTTTGTCGCTGATGCTTACTCGGCCCAGGTCACTCAGAGTTATTGTGTCCCAAGAGAGTTATGTCTCAGGTTCTCTTTGCCACCGTGGTTGTCTAAGAGGTGCTTTGATTGTCTGTGAGGTGCTGTATCATCATAGCCACTTGTTCCCTGTTGCCTGCTTCTCCGCAGACAGGGACATCTTAAGGATTTTTGGGTCCTGGGCCAAACAAGTTTTGGGGGCCCCTGTTCAGAACAACTTTGAATTTATGATCCAATTTCAGCTCTTTCATGCCCCCTTTGGCATTGACAGCTCATAGGCAAGTCCAAATTCTAAATGTGTTTACTACCCCTTGAATCTAATATTCAGGGGGTAGTGACATGTTCTTTTAACGTTGGAACATAGCACCAGCTAACTAATTTAACTGCAAATAATCTCTGTGACATCTTCCAATTTCTCATACTTGAAGTCTCTTGGTTTGAACTAAAGGAAACTTTTTTATGGGTGTTGCATGAAACATAAACACAACATTTCTCTGCAAAATGTCTGGAACAGGGGCAACGCCAACTGATGGCTGGCCCCCATGCGAGATAGCTCTGCCTTCTGTGAGGGGTGAGAGGCAGCTTAGCTGACTGAGACAGATAGGGTAGTATGAACCGACTGAGATATCAGCCAGAACAGTAAAGGATTGATATTCAAAAAGGGAGGGATAGCTTTAATGTCTTCGGTAAGAGAGGGATAGGTATGCTGACTGGCAAGTTAGGATTAGCTTTGCTTTCTCTGAAAGGTGAGAGACAGCTGTGCTGTTAGAATAATAGTTCAGCTGAGAAAGGTGTGTCTCTGCTCTTTGTGACAAGTAAACATGTGGCCTATTGCACCTGTCTCTGGACAAGTGACAGTCTATTCCCTGCACCTGTGCTGGTGGGTTTTTTCGCAGAGCTCTGCTCAGCAGGGACATCAAGGACAAAACATCCTATGGGCTACTCTCACTGGTCAGTACATTTAACAGCAAACAGCGAAAGCCTTCTACTCTACCTCCCTGATTGATATATTTATCTGCAGAGAACAGGGTTGCAGAAAGAGCTGAGGGGCTCTGGGTCTCTGGGGCTGGAGAAGTGACATTTGCTTATTTCCCTAAGAGAATGGATATTCTAACACAATATTATTAAGGAAACCTTTTCAAGATACATATGGAAAAAAACTAGTGTTAGTCTTTGGGAAACCAGTGGTTCGTTTTAGTTGGTTTTTGGATGGGTTAAAAACAGAGGAACGTAGATTTTATAAATATGTAAGGTTGCTTTTTCTCTATAAATGTAACCTTGCATGAACACAAAATTATAATTAAATCGTGGCACGTTTACAGTCAAGTTCCCTTGTGAAATTTAAATTGGTTTACGGAGGGCTGTCACTTGCACCTCTTTTTAAAGCGTTTTTGAATAAAATCCTTCCTTTAGCAGTTTATGAAGCAGAAATGTCATGCATGGGAAGAATTGAGGCATTGGATCCAGTTGGGGGTAGTTGTTTAAAGAGAATGTTAAGTCTTCCAATGCGTCAATGAGTCAAAGCATACGTTCGCAAATGAATTTATTATCTTGGTCACATCTGGCTGGGATTTGTTTTTTTAATTTTTAAATAAACTGCCAGCAGTTGATGGAGTAATTCAACCATCACAAATCTGTTGAAGGGAAGCACAATGTAGCCAATTAAACAGGGCAAGGGACCTTTTGAAATATATAAAAGGTATTAATGAATACTTTCTGTCCCTAAGGGTGTTTGGTGGTTGTGACCCATTCCCACCTAAAAAGGTATTAAATAATAGAGCATTAGCACTGTCACTTAAGAAAGACAGGACGCATTTCACACAATAATCCTCGATTAAGTTCACTTTGGATACTTCTGGTAAGACTTATGTGCTTCAATATCTCTTTTATTTGCTGGATCCTGTATTTCAAAAGGAACAGATGAAGGATGGAATGCTGAACAAATCACACATTCACCCCCAGTTGCAGATCTGGGTTTAATCCATCCTTTGTTTGCTCACCACACCAACCCAGTTTGGGCCCAGTCATATGCAAATCAGTCTTGACCTCGCTCCTCATGGGAACAGTCCAAAGCAAATTGATAGGCCAGGTCCTTTCTTGACCAGAAACAAGCATCCTGGGGCCAGTTTTGGGATATCACTTCTCATCAGCCAGACTATCTAGAATCCAGTGGAATAGTGAGCATGGGACAAACGTCTGGGCATACCCTTCCCACCCTAGGGCGACAAAGCAAAAAGAACAGATGAAGTATGGAATGCTGAACAAATAACACATTCACCCCCAGTCACAGTTCTGGGTTTAATCCATTGCTTTTTTTCGTCACCATACCACCCAAGTTTGGACCCAAGCCATATGCAAATCAGTCGTGACACTGCTCCCCATGGGAACAGTCCAGCCCGAACTGCCAGGCCAGGTCCTTCCTGGACCAGAATCAAGCATCCTGGGACCTGTTTCAGGGTATCACCCCTCATCAGCCAGGCTACCTTGAATCCAGTGGCACAGTAAGCACAGGACCCACGCCTGGGCATGGATCCTGTACTTTAGCATGACATTTTATTGTATAAGTTGAGTTGTAACCACATTTGTGGGGACAGGGTCCCTTGGATATCCTCAATTGTTGTGTATGCCCTTCGAGGATGAAATGTACTATTACTCACATTTTAATTTACTGTCTGTTATTTATAGAAATGTGTCATAAAATGATAAACCCTCTGTTTTTAAAATATGGGGTCCATGTGAGATATATTGCTATAAATTTGTTGTCTAATATGCAATTACTTGTTGTTACGTTTGGATTGGTGCACTTTTTTTAATGTGTAAGAAATGTAATTGATTTCATGTGCTATAATGGGTAATTTTATTGAAGGTGCATTTGGAGTTATGGTTTTATGGAAAAATGGACGTCAAAATTTGAGACAAAGGCCATTATCTGGGCGGTAAGAGACAGGACCTGAAATCCTCTGATCCCAGAGATCTCTAGCCCTGATCTTAGGTTTGCTAGTGTGACTGTTCCCATCAGTCTGCAGTTGTCTGTGCCTTGTCTGCCCAGGATTCTGTTTCCATTAGAATTTAATGGAGCCGAACTCTACCAGCTTCATTCCAGGATTCTGTGAAACTGAGATACTATGAGCAGCTAGCTACCATCCTGCAGTGTTTGGGCCACAGACACACTCATGTACACAGGCATACATGCATACTCACCATATCTCCAGTGCTTAACTTGTAAAAGAATGAGTGCTGGTGACAAAGACTCTGTTCAAATGCCCTCAGTCAGTGTAATTGAATGTAGCCCACCCAATGCCAAAATCCACCTCGTGTCCCTTTAACTCACTACCAGACACTTCCTGTCCGTTTATCTCACGCTTACAGGTTCCTGATTTCTCCCTTTGAGACGTTTTTATCGTCTTTCTCTCTCTCCGACATTCCGTTGTATGTATTTTTCACTCTCTTTCTTTTGTAAATGTCTGATGGAGAATAACAAGTGTCCAGCATAAATTGAATTTTATGAGGTACCATTATGTTATGTTATGTTAAGTGATGTGAAGTCATGGAATGGGAAGGAATGCTGCGTGTCTTGTATAGTAGTGGTATTTTATGATGTGGTGCGGAATTTGTATTGGATGTTATGTTATGCTATGGTATGCGTTGGCATGGTATGCAGTGGTGTGGAATTGTATTTTCAGCTATGCTATGATATAGATTATGAATGAGCTGATTTGTGGTGGTGTGATATGGCATGGTATGGTATGGTCATGGACGTTATTTCTCCATGATTCAGGCAAACACCACCTTTCCTCCCTCTGGCACCTGCTGGGTCAAATGATGCCAATAAACAGTAATACTGTACTTAGCAAAGTGCTCACACCACGAATGCCCCGTAGTAGTATTTACACCGAAATATTATGCCAATATCGCACAATGATTAAGTTGATGATGCCCCATAGACTTCTCATACGCGGGCATATTAATAACAATAAGACTATTCCAAAACTGAAATGAAAACTCAGATTCTTTTTACACAAACCAGAGAACAGACTAGCTGGATCTTTCGGGCATGTCACACTTTTGGATGGAATACAAAATAAACATTGCCACAATTACCCGTTCCTCTCCCACACAGTTGGTCAGACGGCACTTTCCAGTCTGCATCAATTTATCTTATTCTTCAGCACGCCCTGGAAGCTTTGATCCCGAGGCTCTGACAATATTGCTTTTGCCACGGGCGACCCTTGACCTGCTGCTGCTGAGACCTTGATTGAAGTCGAGGCAGGGAGTTGCAGTATGAGGGCGAAGGTTACTCTCCAACCTGGGAACTTGGGAACTCTCACTGTTTGACCCTAGTCAACAAAATTAATTTTCAACCTTGGTTACCCTTTTAATAACTACTGTATGCCTCAATAACGAGTTCCTTGTCCGCTGCTTGGGAAACTCCAAACTATTTCATGAGAGGATAGAAGTGGACTTGCCTGTAGAAACAAGCATTGGCTTTGGCAATCGAGTGGGGGTGACTAATGGGTGGGTAACGCAAAGGTTAAAAAAGCGCTCTGAAGCGACCAGGGAGGCTGTTTCATAGCATTTTGTGTACTCCTGTCAGTGGTAGTGGGAGAAGAAAAAGGGATCAGAGGGAGGATGGTACAAGGGAGAAGGAAAGGGGACTCGGGGGCTAAATAGATATGTCACGTTTCACTGAAAACTCGGATTTTGAGCAGGGCCCACTCATCTTGTGCCATGCCACTGCCGTGCAAATAACGGTTCAGAGGTCAAATTGACAGTTACAGCAAATAGGGACCATTCATGGGTCACAAAAAGGCTATCAAGTTGTCGAGGAGCTTCAATGCGCACTGTTCTGCAGTATGCAAAATTGGAAGAGTTCGCAATGTTGTAAACTCCCATTTTCAGATCCCTCAACCTATCACTTGCACTGTATCCATTCCTAAAGTGCCCAGTTTCAGGAAGCGCTATATCACAAGCAACACTCACTCGTCGGAGGGAGAGACACTCTCCACCCCAGGATAATAAGCAACGACCCATGGGCAATAGGCTTGCCTAGTGCACCATTCGAGTGATACAGTGTCCGAGGTCATTCTCGAGGAGAGATGAGCTATGAGTCTCCTGTCCTCTCAAGTGGTAAGGTGTTCAGGCATTAACCAATATTTACGGAGATTTCTACAGCGTGCCATGAATGTACCTCTGCAACGGAGGGATGCCTCTCACACGGTACATCGCACGGAAGCTGAAATCTATATTTAATGGGAAGCATCCATCTTTATAAACAGAATGAGTGCTATTGTCAACTTTTTCAGTTTTCACACTGTAAAATATATTTAATTCAAATGCAGATCAACGGGCAACTAACGCATTCTTTCTTTGCTACAATCCGTTTGATAAGATGTGCTTTACTACAGTGCAAATCGATTGACAAGTAGCAGTTATTTTCCCCCTCACTGCTGTAAATCTCTCTGTGGTTTGCTTCTGAATGTTGTTTTTACTGATTTAGCAAAAATTGCATTCAATAGCTCTCTATGTTAGCATTTAGTCCATTTGTAAATAATTCCAACCTTGTCAAATATGGGAAATGAAACACATGTAGGTTGGAGGCTAAGATCAGAAAATGCAATTAAGCGGCTGCGGCGGAATTCAAAACCTGCTGCTTTACATCAGCTTTGAGTTTAGCAACTATGCAACCTCATAAACAACACACACGCTGGCAATGCCAATAAGTCTACCCCTATAGGCCAGGTACCATCTAGGCCTCCCGCCACATCCGCTCCCACTCCCAACCACAACCAGCATGTCACTTTGTCTTGGACAACCACAGCTGTTTGGGTTTAGGGATCGTGTACCCCCAGTCGTATTTTATTTTTCAAACACATAACTCAATCATTAATCCACAAAATATATACATAGTAACTCCATCATATTTACATAGTATTTACAACTTTGTCAGATGCCTAGTCTTAACAGAGTACGCTAACACATCAGATTTCTTATCATTAACTAAATCAGTTCCTGCATATCCAAATATCAGTGACTGAAGATGAGATCGTGACTGATTCCCAAGACACCTGGTCTCTGTCCGTTCCCCACGGATAGGAGGCCCAGGGAAAGGATCCCCATAGGCGTTCATCCCATCCCTTCCCAAAGACCAGTTGTAAACATTTGTGGGTATACCCTGTAGAGGGGGCCTGCCTGCCAACCAGTATACCTACCTCAGACACACCCTCAATCCCCCAAGGGCTTGTGCTAGCTCCAAGACATTTGCTCATCCACGGGTGGTTGGCCCTAGGGATCAGATGCCAGCAACCACTCGCAAATCCCACAGCCCTGGGTGACATCTTCTCTTCTCAGCCTACACCCCTTGGAGGGTCCAATTACCTTGCCGTCCTGCTCATGTAAGAAAAAGGTACCTAATTGTCCCCCCAGTCATGATTTCACCATGCCTACTGGCCAACATAGTAGACTGACTTTCTAGCCTCCCCCTCCCTACCGAGGACGGTGGACCAACCAAGCCAGGAATTTTTCCAACAACATGTTCTATCCAAAAAAGATGCCCTCCATCCTTGAGAAAGAAACACTACCCTTGAATACAGCTGTGTGGAATGACAGCTAACCTGGTGGTCTGAACAACTTGGGAACCTTGTTATTCTCTTCACCGAGTCATTGAGGGCCTTAACAGATAGGCCGCCCCTTCACTGCAATCAGGAGATAATGTTTGACCAGGCAAGTACTGCCTGTGGAAATTTCTTAACTAACCAACCAAATTCCATGACCACCAATTCAAACAGCTGCCATCGAACCAGGGGAACCAAGTCATTACAACCAAGATGCAAAATGATGATGCCTGGTGGCAGGCAACCTAGCGGAACCACTGAGTCCAGCACCAGACTCAGCTGAGTGAGGTACAGCTCACCTCGCCCAAAGAAAGAAAAGCGGCATCCAGCCTGCGATATGCGTGACTCAAAGGCACTTTGTACATACAGATCACTTTCCCGTCGCACATAAGAGTGGCCGATGGCCTACACTTCTGTGCCCCCTGCAGCTCCTGCGTGAACCAGAACCCTCTGGACCACCAAACGACTGCCTCAGCTGCCTAGAGAAGACAGAACAAGACAAAAGGTGTAAGAAACATGCACTCACAGCATATGCAATCTCACATACTTTTTGTAGCAGTCTGTGGACCACCTGCTAATTCACCTAACCGCTGTACCCGAAAACCCCATTGCCACCGCCGCTGTGGCTGCCCGATCCTAAAGGACTGAGTACCAAACTCAAAGGAGTCTAGACCTGCCGCGGACAGAGCGTGCTTGAGTACTTGTGAAAACTGGTATCTGGTGAGCGGTGTGCCACTTGCATGCACTAAAACTGTACCCCTTCCCTCCAAGGGGTGCAGCGGTAAGAAGACCTCCAAATTATAGGCCAAACAGCACACATTGCCAAGGGGCTCTTCGCAAGAGTATGTGGTCACCCTTCCCTTCCTGGTCCATCTTAGAACAAGCAATATTGATCATCAAAGACCTCGCCCCTTCCAGCCAATGAATATCCACCAACTGCAACCTCTCTGTCATATCCTTCTTGTTTCTGGCCACCAATTCACAAAGTCTGAGGGCCCCTTAAAAGCCAACATAAAAGCCGCCTTAAATAGGGCAGCCTCTCAGGAAGAGGTACAGATACAGCTCAAACTACCCTCAATTGCCTGATCCAAAGAAGCATGCCTGATCAAACACAGAGTCCCATCAATAGCTTTGTTCACAGTTTGACCCTTTGGCGCTGGCAGGTTATGGATTAGCCTGAACACCCCTGGCTCTTTCTTAGGGACCACCCCTAAGGGAGAACAGACAGAATACACATAGGAACTTCATCAAAGGGACCCGTTACTTGCCTCAAAGTCAGCTCCTTCAGGATCTTAGCCTTAGCCATCTCAGGGTTGGACCTCAAAGACAGCTGGTTCCTGCAATGAGGTAAGCCTACATTGCCTTGCGCTGGATCCTAAAACGGTCCCTAAACCCTCATATAGTACCTGCGTGGCTGCATGGTTTGTGTAGGAATTAAGCCAAGGGACCATAGCCTACAAATTAACCGGGGATGAGAGCTTGCCAAAAACCGAATCACCATTCCTACTTTCTGCCGAATCATCAATCCTGCTTCTTGCTATCTTTATCTTGTGACTTCTTGAAGCACTTAAATTCAGGGTCGGAGGCCTGGCCACAGAAAGAACAGCAGTGTTTAAAATGGCAGGTCCCTGGGTTCCGAGAGCATGTGCACTGGTTGGAATCCCAGCAGGCTACTTTCTTTGCCATACCCCACCCCCCCCGCCCAAAAGCCATGCCTGAGGCAGTTCTTGATCCTGCCCAGAAGGGCTGACCTCCAAGCCCCTGTGGTCGATTCATGTATCGCAGCTATGTGATTAAATGGATCTGGTCCCAACCTAGAGTAGCCTTATTGGCCCTAATTTTCCTAAACTCCTTTTTGTAATCCCTCAATGCGGTACCACCACATTCATCATGTGCACCCATATTCATATTCTGATAACAGGCATACTGGTCTCCCAAATCACTAAAACGCTCTGCCATAATTGCCCGGTAGGTCGAGAAAGCCCTCACCCAATTCAACAGTGACTCTTCAAACTTCTTGTTCTGAGGCCAGTGGCCACATACTCTAGAATGAGCACACTCTTTACACCGCTTAATCTCATCCTTGTGTGATTTGCCCACTAGTATCTTAAAAATGTCAAGGCCCCTCCAAATCTTTTCCTTCACCTCAGTCAGAATGTTCTACCCTAGGTGCTTATGCCCAGGGCAAATATCACCAAGGTCCATAAGGGGTGAAGAGTGACCAGTACATGAGTTTGCTGTTCCCTGGATAGAAGATGTCACGTAATGGTCACCGCTGGTGGTGCTTTGACCGATTGCTAGGCAGACACCACTGGTGCGGGGGGACCTGACCTTCAGCTGAGCAGGCTAGTGCGGGGGGATCTACCTTCATCACCCCCTCACTATGCTCTGTCCAAGTCATGCTACCTTGAGACCCCTGGTTACCCCTTGCGGTGCCTGGATGTGAAATCAGATGCCGTGCCCTCTCCATAATGTGCTCCTTCTCTGTACCTGCTAAGGGGCCTCCAACCAGGGAGGCAGACAGCATACCCACTTCAGAAAGCAATGTAATGTGGATGCAAAGTGATCTACCAAGTCCTGTTGCCCTACACCCCCACCCAGGGTAGCACCTGCCGTCATACCAGACCCATCACCAATCCCCACTGCCTCATCTACACTCTTGGTTGAGGCATGCATGGTGGCCTGGCTGGTACCCGCAGGCACTCGGCCACTCTAGTAGACGAGGCTGGTGCTACCACTGGCACCAATTGGGCTGCAGTCTGCAATGGAGGGGCCTGGGACAGGGTACATCCTCTGGAGACACCCCTTCACTACCAGACACCTGCACCTGGATAGCCTGCCCCAGCGTGGCCCCCCTACCCTTCTTTTGCCCATGTACCCTCTTTGAAACTGGGGGAATGCTTTCCTAGGAGGCAGCTCTGCCCGCCTGGGCCTGTCCATCTGATCACTGGGTAATGGATCTGTGACAGAGGGCTGCGACCCAAATGATGCTATGGCCTCATCCATACTGTCAACTGGAAGCATTATTGCTTCCAGCAACGCCTCTATGCGTCATCGCAAAGTGCCTCTATACCTACCTGCTGCCATGGAGAAGGGAACAAAACTACTACTACACAAGACAAACTAGAGCATGTGGCCCAGCCCACTAAGAACCCAAGCCCTAACAGAGTGCACACCCCACAAATGAAAAATTAGTCAACTAGAACCAGAGCCCAGTGCACACAAATGTCACAAAAGGGAAAAGCCCACTCCTTCTGCAAAACCTACAAGTAACTCCACTTAAGTCACACTGCCCAAAGAAGTCCAATACACTTACAAATATGGCCTAAAACAGAATATACCCTGTAAATATATGCCCCAAATAAGCTCACCAAATTGGCACAATAAAGCCCTCTAAATACACTTCAAATATTAAAGTTATGGCCCAGACCAGACCCTCACCTGCAGCACCAAGTCCCCCACCAGAGCCACCACCAAGAAACACACAGGTTGGGTGAGCGAGAATCAAACCCATGAGGTTCCCAGTAAGGCGCACTGTGCTGCTCGATTCAATTACTGCTGAATATGCAGAGTGCGAGCAGAGCACTCTCTTGAGTGTTCCCCTGTGTCAGTATCTCTATAGGCACCTAAAGATAGGAAATAAGAAAACGAAGAAAGGCCATGAAGTCTATTTGATGCGCACTTCTCTGGTCAAAGTTGGTGAGCAGGAGCAAGAGCCACGCTTGCCGACCACTGCCCCTTTTTAAAGGGCAGAGTCCTGTGCGCCATCTCCATGTGCGGCCCGGAAGCACTGGAGCGCTTCTATAGCCACGCCATTTTTCACCACCAGTGCCAGAAGCCCTTACTGAGAGGTCTGGGGCAAGTCACGCCCCAGACCCCAGCAAAGCTCCTGGCCGGCGTCGTCCCATATGCGGGGTCCTCCTGATGGTGGAGGGCCCCGTACATGGGTGAACTATTGGCTATGGCAATTGGTGAAGTTGGGTAACGGGAGAAAGGTGGGGGTGCTGGCCTCTTCATTGCGTTTTTTTTTCACTTCTGTAAGTGGGAGGGGAAGAAGAAAAAACAGGAGGGAGGCTGGTAGGTGAGACCCAACAATCATTATCATGCCCTTTTTTTAGTGCCGCATTTTGATATCGCTCAGAAGAGGGGAGAGAATGTGGCGTAACAGCATGGGCACTGACGTTAGAGCTGGTAAACCGGGTTTGAGTCTTGAGGTTGGCTCAACATCCTGTGATTCTGGGCAAAGCACTTAGGGCCAGATGTGGGTACAAAGCAAATTGCAACTCGCAATTTGCCATGCAGAAAGGTGTCTCAGACACCTTCTGCGACTCCCAATGGGGTCGCAAAGACCCACCTCATTAATATTAATGAGGTGGGTCGCAGTTTGCTACCCCATTGCGAGTCTGGGCACTCACCGAGATGGTGGCCTGCTGGAGACAGCAGACCACCATGTCCGTGACTGCTTTTTAATAAAGCAGTTTTTTTTTTCCCATCTGCAGCCCATTTTCCTTAAAGGAAAACGAGCTGCACTTGGAAAAAAAAAAACGAAACCTTTTGTTTCAGATTTTTTCAGAGCAGGGAGTGGTCCATAGGACCACTGTCTGGTCTGTAAAAATATTTTTGTGTACATTCACAAAGGGGAAGGGGGCCCCTGGGGACCCCTTCCCGTTTGCGAATGAGTTACCATCCACTTCAAGTGGATGGTAACTGCGAGTTCATTTGCGACCGCTTTCGCGGTCGCAAATCAACTTGCATCGCGTTGCGAGTCGCAAATAGGAAGGGAACACCCCTTCCTATTTGCGAGTCGGAAACGCATTTTGCGAGTCGGTTCCGACTCGCAAAATGCGTTTCTGCATCGCGTAGAAGCTTTTGCGCCTCGCAAACGGCGTTTTTTGCCATTTGCGAGGCGCAAAACGCTTGCTACATCTGGCCCTTAATCTCCTGGTGCCTACCAAAAAAAAATGAATGTGTGCGTGTGTAACGTAACTGGTGCTAATGTAAAGTGCTCCAACACCTTCGGGTCGCGCTTGCGCTATCTAAAAGTACAAAAAAAAAAAAGTGTCTCATGCATGACAGGAGTTCAATTTCAATGAGAAAAAGCATGCCAAGCTGAACTGATTGAATACATCATATATTTGTAATGCCCTCTTTCCATGAATGGAATCAGAGAGCTCTCGCTGCTAAATGAAGTGAGTCTGTCCCGTGAACTGTGAAAAATCTGAAACAACCATGGCTAGTTTCCTGCTTCTTCAAAGTTGATAACATCGGCGCATAATGTGGAACAAGTGAGAAATGCGCTAGGCATTTAATCGTCACATATTCCTCCAATCAAATAAAGGATTATGAAAACTGAAGCTGTCATGTTTTTTTTCTTCATAACAAGGTCAGCTCTTTTTGTTCAGTGTCTAAAAGTATGCTTATTAAAGAACAACTAGACACTTTGCAGTGAACAGAAGAAGAGAGCGAGCCATTGAAAAGGCCCCAAAGATCTCACATTACAATGAGTTCTCCAGTTTTAGTGACCAGGCTGGGCTCTCTGTTTTGTACTTTGTGGACTTCTTGATTAACAAGCCTCTCGTAAGCGGCTGTTTTGGAAACAGAAGCCTAGGTGCCTTGAACCAAATTGGCATTGATATTTATTTCCCAGGTTTTTATGGTGGAAATAAAATAAACAAGGCAGAGTGGGAGGTTTCCAGCCTGCTATTTCTCTGAAAACAACCAAAAACAAGCAAATAGTGGGACATTTATTTTTCCTTGTATGTACCGTATATTTGATCCAGCCTTCCATCCTGCTTAACATGGACCCAACGCTGTACCTTTATAGATCTGAAGGTGTGTATACCTCAAGTGACCAGCAGCATGCAGAAATCATAGGAAAAAAGGATGGCTCTGTGAGTAAGTAGTGCGGAGTAGTTTTCTACATTTTATGGTATTTTAGTATCTCAGCCTAAAGGTCGGGTAACGTTATTCAAAGGCAAGACTTATTGACTTTACCAATATTTATTGTTAAATTGGTCTGAGCAGGCGTAGTACACCTAAATTACTAGTGGCAAGACAAAAGGTAAAGCTTTGAGGAGGTCAATCCACTCCCGTATCAATGGGTTAGTGTTTGGGTTTCTGCATTTTGATTTTCTTTCTGATAAAGCGCTCTGATTCGGCGAATGTGGCTTCACCAAAAACAAGGACCTGTAAAGTTCGAGAACACGTGTAGGAATAAAAGCAAAGCCCTGCTCCTGCCCTAGCAATGTCACCCAAGCATGAAAAGTGGAAATGGCACTCACTCCGGGAAATCAGTTGCTGCCACTGAGAGAGCAATTACAACTTTGAACAAACTTAAAAATAACAACACCAATAAAAAACAGAATCGGTGGTTGCCAAGGAGCCCTCTGCACCACAGCAATCAAGACACACCACAGCCAGACAGAGGCAAGCATAGCAAACCTCGGCCCAGGCGTCCTAGTATAGCGAAGGAAGGAGGCACAGACGAGGCAACCCAGCAGGCAGTTGCGCATCCCTCACTCACTGTAAACCTGCCAGCTCCTGCTGTATTCCAAATGGTGTAGAAATTGCTGAAATAACCCGGAGTGCATGCCGCTGAAACACAGCTATGTGTGTGGTCACCCAAATCCACCGGCCCAAACTGAAAGAAGCAGCTGAAAGTTGGTGGAACACGTGCACTGCGCATGCCCATGGATCATGTGGAGCACAAACAAGTTCGCACTCTATGAAACTTCGAAGCGGCGTGGCCACCACGCAGGATGGAGAGCCAAAATAAACAATGTGACATACCTGGTCGTCATGGCATGCACTCCAATACTGCAGATCGAGATTGAGCTTTATGAAACTTTTTAAGCGCCATGTTCGGCATGAGCATGAGCACGAAGGAGAGAGACAAAATAAAAAAAGTAGTTCACCCACAGTCAAATAAATCAGCAATCGTGTAATTATCCATGTATAAGGGTCTGTCCCCAAGGCGGTAACAAAACCGCTGCAAAGCGGGACAAACATAATGTAGTTGAGGACAACATCCAGGGATATTTTAAACTCAAACTCAGGAACTAATGTAAGTGATGGGCATGAGGTGGGTGTGGTTAAATTCCACAGAAGAGATTACAACACATCGGAAAGGAGTGCTTGCGCGCTGTTATGCTTGACCTAAAAATAGTATTAAGGGTAATCTTTTCAAAGAAACAGGGACGGAAGAGGGGAGAAAAAACGGAAGGGTGGGAGGGGGAGAAGAACCCAGATGGGTGCGGGTGAGGTGGGTTGAAGAAACAGGGTGGGGTGAGTGCTGGAGGATAAAAAAAAGTGCTTTTGCACGGCCAGTGTTGACCGTATTTTTTTTATTTCTTTAAATTAAATGGTACCTGAATTACAGAGAGAGCAGTGGATGGCCAGTGGAGGGACACTAATTCAATTTAAATAACCTGTACTAGATTCATGTGCCTCAAATAGAAAAGGAAGTGATGCATGGCAAACACTGCCCAATTAGAAGGCAGCAAATAGGAATGGCAAAGCTGGAAATGAATGTTAAGCAATGGATGGGTTCCAAGCCCATTATAGCTCACAAGAGTCTCGCACACCAGAGCACATGCACCAGCTCATGCTCATGTAGGCAAAACCTAAAAGCGGAGCACACAGACCTGAGCCTTAAAACCCCTGTTAAATATATGGTAAACAAACTAGGAATAAGCATTAGTAATTTATTAATGACATTTATAAACCATGGACAATTATGGCTGCCAATGGACATAAAAATAGGGAATGGCTTTCAAGGCTGGGGAAGAGTCAGTCACAGGTCAGGCAAAAAGACTGGCAAGCAACTCACCCTACCCCAGCCCAAAGGCTTTCCAGAGGCACATATAGCGGTATCTTCCCTGGCCATTTTAGAGACACCTGCTTCCCAATGTAGCATCCAGATGTCCTTGCATGTCAGCCCTCCCTTATGGGTGACTGTGAGGCCATGTTTATTGAAATATTGATTTATCTTTTACATGTCCTCTCCGTATATCATCTTAAATACCTCCCTCTTTCTGAAAACACTTGTTCTATTACATGATTTAATTTGGTCGATGGCTTCTGTAAAGTGCTAGTTCTCTCAAAGGCCTTCTTGATGCTAAGAAAAGTTACCTTATTCCACCACCTAATTTAGTTTGTTCTATTAGATGGGTTGATTTGATTTGTGGCATTAGTAAATTGCTCGTTCACTCAAAGGCCTTCTTTACATTGTGAAATAGATCATTATAGCATCATACCACAGCACTTAAAACACAGAGGTGTACTTTTTCAGGAGCTTTTTAGAGAGCAACAGGGTAATGTAAAGCCAAGCGGGATTACTGGGCACAAAAAGCAAATGAGTCTGCCCCATGGCTCTGTTTTTAAGTCTTGTTTAAGACAGGGCATGCACTGTCACTTGCAAGACATTTTGTTAATTAAAAGGGACTTGGAGCCCACCCATTGCTTACCATTCATTGGCTTCATTGTCATTTTTATTTGCTGGCCCCTGACTAGTCAGCGTAAGAGGGGATTCACTTTCTTTTAATCTTTTAATTCGTTCACCCTTCCATGTAGCATGGACCAAGTACTGCTTGCTTCTTTTTGATTATTGTCTTTTTACTGCTTACTCTGGGATTGAAGTACTTTTTTTCTTTCTTCTTTCCCGCCATCATTGTTGTTGCTTATTCTCTTGTTAACATTAACATGTCAGTGTTTTTGGTGGTTTTGCTCTCACTGCTCATTTTGTTCCTTTTTACATTTCATCCTCTCCCCTTCTACTCTTTGGTGCAGCATACCAACTCCAGCAGGCCACAGGTTCTGAGCTTCACTGTTAACAATAATTTCAATATACAATAATGGGTGTGTGCTAGAGCAATTAAGTAATCACTCATTTAGTTTGTAAAAAGATCCTATTTTGGCATGTGTTTCATGATTTATATGATGTCTTCGGCATGATTAAAAAGTTGTATGCAAAAACAGGGAGGAATATTTACAAGTCCCTTGCGGCACCAGTGCAGCACTTTTTCTGATGCTCTGGGGATGCAGAATGCAGACCATAGCTAGGAGGTCACGCAAACCCACTTTGCGTGGCTTTTCATGGCCTTTTTAATATGGTGTAAACAACACAGCTCAAGTCACTGCATTGCATTATACTACATCAGGGGGCATACCATGGCAGTTGCAGTGGGTTTTCCCACACAACACCAATAGGTTTTGATGCTTTCCCAGATTAACAAGGCAATGTAAACCTGAGAATGCATCAAAATCTTATACCTCCCCAGGGCAGGTGTAACGAGGAGAAATATTTTTTTTTCTCCTCATTTTTAGAAGGAAAATGCTTCAATGGATTGTTTTTGTGCAGGAAGCTTCAATCCTGCATACCACGCAGGCACCCTTGCACCATGCTGCAAGGGTGCCTGTGTTGCTGCTAGGCAGCAAAGTTTTCACCAGAACAGACAGAAAGGACAGAAATGCACAGTATTTCATAAACACAGTGCATTTCTGTCCTTTCCCTGTGACGCAGGGTAGCTAGCAAAAGTTACTTGCTGCTCTGCCATGTGCCACTTCATTGTAAATACGCCCCAGTGTGAGTTTGAAACTGATTTATGTTTAAAGAATTACTGGCTGGATATAACATTCTAGTGTGAAAATACCATATTTTAAAGTGTTTTTTGCTTGTTTGGCCCCTACTATTGTGCTTCCTCCCGTAGCTTAATGTGTACATTGTAACAAAGAAAGAATACCTTGGCATGCCATACTATACAATGACAGGCCATACCATACCATACTATGCAATTATATGCCATCCCATGCCATTCCATACCATATCATACCGTACCAAACCATGAAATACCATACCATGACATACTATACCATACCATGCTATACAATGACAGGCCTCACTATAGCATATAATACCATAGTATTCAATAACAGGCCATACCATATTATGGCTTACTGTACCATCCCATTACCATAACAAGTCATACCATACGATGCCTTACAATGACAGGTCGTACCATACCATAACACACTGCACCATACCATACCATACCATACCATACCATTCCATACTATACCATACCATACCATAACATACAAAGACAGGCCATACCATACCATACCATAACATATTATATTATACAACGTCAGACAATACTATGCCATCCTATACCATAGTATACAATGGCAGGCCCTATCATACCATACAATGACAAGCCATAACATACCATATTATACAAGCAGGCCATACCACACTGTATCATACTGTACCATACCATACCACATTATACCATACCATGACTGACCATGACAGACAATACAATATACATTGACAGGCCAAACCATACCATACTTTAGAATGACAAGCTGTACTGTACCATGCCATACCATACCATACTGTACCATCCCATCCCATACCATAGCATGCCATACCATACTATATTATACTACACAATGACAGGATATACCCTGCCATACCACAGCATACTATACAATGACAGCCCACACAACACTATACAATGACAAGGCATACCATACTATACAGTGGCAGGCCACACCATACCATAGTATACAACGACAGGCCATATAGTACCATAACATACTAAACAATGACAAGCCATACCAAACTATACTATACAATGCCGGGGAAGGCCATACCATACCATACAATGAAAGGCCATACCATAAATGACATACTATACCATGCTATACCATACTGTATAATGAAGGCCATACCATACCGCACTGTACCGTAACGTACCGCACCAAACTATAGGTTGACAGGCAATACCATACCATACCATACCATATACAACGACAAGGTATAATATTCCATACTATTCAATGACAGGCCTGGCCACACCACACTATACCATACCGTACCATACCCTTCAGTGACAGGCCACACTATACCATACCATAACATACCGTACCATGACAAGCCATACCATACCATATCATACCATACTGTACCATATCATACAATACTATGCAATGACAGGCCATATTATACCATACCATACCAAGCCGTACCATACCATATCAAATCATACAAACATTATCATACAATCATAATTTCATTATATTATATAATAATATATTAAATATATTATAATATGATAAAATATATTATAGTATTATAATCCTTTTGTACAAAAGTAGTACAACATGGCCCAAAAAACATCGACAAAGCCAGTAGATCTCAAATAGGCACAACTTATTGGCTTTGGCAATGCTAATTTTTATTTGACCTCAATTAACACCTGTATGCTAATAAATAGAGAAGATTGTGCCTGTTCTGTGCTCACTATTACACTCTAAGGCCTATTCACAAAGGCATTTTGAATATGTTGAATCGAACTGTTATTGTTCTCTTTTATGTACTCTTACATATTTTGTGAACTAGCCCCAAAACACCTAGAATGGCAATAAAAAGGGACCATTAACGGAAACAGTACAAACAGTAAGGACTGTGATCTCTTTGCACTTGTAAAGATACGCAATTGGATGATTCATGGCCAAATCACAAAGACAATGTAAGTAAGAGTATGTAAAGGATTACTCCCGAGGTTTGTTTTACATACTCAAATATACATTTGTGAATAGGCCCACATTGTACAGGTTTGCAAGAGAAATTACCGTGGTACAAAGCCTGGGCGAGGTGATAATAGATCTGGAAGGAATGAGTTGCTGTTTCGAAGGCATCATTAGGAAGCAGTGCGCATGCCCATCACTTGGCCTTTTAAAGAGGTCTGACAGCAAAATGGCTACTGCTGTAACTAGTGTTGCCAACTCCCCCAAGATGTCTAACAGACATCACAATTCTATGTCAGGACCGGAGGCTTCGGATTATGCTTACTCTTACTTGACTGACCAAACACAGCAGCCAATAGTAAACTTTTAAAACATAAAACTACTATTCCCATGATGCCAAGTCCACCAATCATAGCCCCACCATGACCATAAATAGTCTGTGTGCTAAAGTCCGTCCTCTTTCTTTGCTGCTCCAGCAGCCAATTAAGTGTTGCGCGCGATGTGCTCAGCTGTGTATGCTTTGTTTTTTATGTAAACGAGCGCACATAGCCTTAGAGCTTTATTAGTGAATATTTAACGCGCTTCGGAGCTTCGGCTCCGCTAGAAATTACTGTGTTAAGTGTTTTTCTGCATACCAGTGTGGAGCGAGAGCAGGTCTTTCATCGAGCGTTCGCTCGGTATTGAGAGGACGCAGTCCTCTTTCCATGCCGATGCGTGCGCATGTGCAGTAAGCCGATCGGAGGTTTTCCGACCGGGTTTTCGGCGCGTATGCATGGAGCGGCATTTCTCTACCATTATAAGGCCTATATTCGCCCGCAGGGGCTGTAATAATACTATTTAGAGCTCTGCTTTGGGGGCAATTTGATATTTTAACAAATATTGAATTTTGACAATTGTGACTAGCAGGTGGCTTCCTCCACTAAAAAATGTTACCGGTTATTCAGTTTCAACTGTCTTATTGCTATCTATACTCACCTGCTCAGGGTTTTTGCCCCCCCCGTTAACTCCTCCAACAATCTTAGATCTAACATGGCGTACTACGCCAATGAAGAAGAGCAGTACCAAGAACTGCAAGAGATGCCTTTGGAGCATCAGATGGAGGAAAGACTGGTGGAAGCACTGGGTCACCACATGCAAGATTCCGTGAATTGGGCTCTAATCCAAGCCATCAAGCCTTTTACTCAACCTTTGACAAACTTTGCCAAGAGAGAGTTTTTGGGCGAAAACAGTCAACAATCTCGGTTACACTCAGGAGATCCCAAGGAGAGTTTGGGACTCCCCCTACAACGAGCAGGAGGTTCTTCCTCTGCGGAAATTTTGGCATGCATGGCAGCCACAGTGTTGCGTGACCACACTTATGGGGGTTTCCCTCCCCCTCAAGAGGCATCCTCTGATTTCCAATATTCTTCCTTTTCCCAATCCAGTTATCAAGATCCCTCCTCTTCCAAATCGGATTCAGATGAATCCCAAGCAGATTCCCTTCCACGGAAAAAGAAGCACAAAGCTAAGCATTCTATGTCCGAACCTACTCCTCCAGCGGGTAAAAACCTCCTATTCACACCCGAAGATATTATTCACCCACGCTCCACTGAATGGGTGCCTATTCAGAAATGGCCAATTATGTTCAAGATAGACTGCGCAAATTTTTTGAAAAAGAAGAGCGCAACACCCTCAGATCCGAGTGCCCTCCCCCCTCTCTACTGGGTAAAGTCGCAGACACACCTGAATTAGACCCCAGCATGGCAACCTTCCTTCGTAAGTTTGCCAAAGACCCTAAGAAGGATTTGGATCGAGCCTGGAGAGGTTGCCAGGACAAATTACTGGACGTCTCCGGCCCTTTAACTAAGATCTTGGACTTAGCTATTCAATCTATAAGAATCTGATACGCCCATAGATACTGAGGCGGTACTACAGTGGTCTCAAAGGGCTATCTGTCTTCTGGGCAATGCCAATTGTGCCATGTCAACAGAGCACAGACGCTTTTTTCTTATCCGCTTGGATCCAAAATTAGCGGAATTGGTACTAATGAAGCGGGCTGTTTAGCCAATGGTATGCTCTTTGGAGACAAATTTATTTCCAATTTAAGTAAATACGTGGCTACATTTATGGCTCTAGACAAGGCCCAATCCAATATCAAGAAAGTCTTCAACAACGCTCTTTTTGCCCGGGCCGAGCGCTTCTGGGGCTGAGCGTCAGGCCGCAGGTATCAGGCTTCCAGATATGCCTCTCAAGGTCACCGAGGTGGTTCGGCAGACCAACAGAACTTCTACCCCAACCGTTACAGAGGGCTTGGTCGTTCCTCCAGGGGATATCGAGGAGGTGGCTCCAACCAAGATACCTCAAACTCAGGTGAGAATTATTTCCCCCTCGGAGGTTATTTTGGGGGGCAGAATACAATGTTTCCTTCCAGCCTGGCAAAAGATCTCTCAAGACCCCTGGGTTCTTCAAACTGTTCAGGGTTTTCACCTGGAGTTTTATGCCCCCCCCCCATTCAGAAAGCTCTTCCCATGCCTCTCCTTTTTTCCCTTGCAGATCGCGAGTCCATAGGAAAGGAGATTACCTCCCTATTAAAAAAGGGGGCAATCGTGCAAACCCCTCCGCATCCGCGAGGGTTCACCAGCACAATATTCCTAGTACAAAAGAAGGGCGGGGGTTCCAGGTTAGTCCTAAAACTCAAGTTTTTAAATTCTTGGATGATATATCGTCATTTCAAGATGGAAGGTATTTACCTTCTCAGAGATCTTCTAAGAGACAGAGACTGGATGGTGCGTCTAGACCTCAAAGACACTTACCTCTCAGTCCAGATTTATGCGCCCCACAGGCGATTCCTGCAATTCCAATGGGGCTCCCAATGGTTTGAATTCAAAGTCCTTCCCTTTGGCCTCTCCTCCGCTCCCTGGTGTTTCACCAAACTTTTGCGTCCAGTGGTCCAATTCTTGAGAGAGCGAGGGGTACGCCTTATTATTTACCTAGACGACGTACTTATCATGGCTCAGGACAGACAGGTAGTCCTTCTTCACTTAAATTGGACAATTGTTACAAGACCTGGGGTTTGTAATCAACTCCGAGAAGTCCTGTTTAATACCAACTCAGAATATAGAATTCTTAGGATTCCAAATAAATTCAATAAAGACCCGGTTAGTACTTCCGGCCAGCAAACGCAGTTTGATCAAGAAAGAGTTGAAGAGAGCCCTTGCCTCTCCGACTATATCATTGAGGACGCTAGCCCGTCTAGTCGGGCTCTTGGCATCGTCCATTCAGGCGATCTTTCCAGGTCCTCTACATTACAGAGCACTTCAGAGATTGAAGATTCTCCATCTTCAGAAAGGCCTTCAGTATTCAGAATTGGTTCCCCTGTCAGAGGAAGCCAAGACGGAGATGTCATGGTGGCTCTCTCACATGGATGCCTGGAACGGCAGAGCAATTTTTCCCTCCAGTCCGGATGTGGTCATAGAGTCGGATGCCAGCCTATGGGGCTGGGGAGCTCGCTGCGGTCTGGTGGAGACGGGGGGACGATGGTCCCCGGGAGAGTTGACATACCATATCCATTGCCTGGAACTCCTAGCAGGGGCTTTTGCCATCAGATCTTTTGCCCCGCGCCGGGCTCATTGCTGTATTCTCCTGCGGATGGACAATGTCTCCACGGTCAGATACATCAATCGCCTGGGGGGGACCAGATCACGACTCCTAGAGGAGATAGCGAAGGAATTTTGCCATTATTGCCTCAGTCAACAGATCTCAGTAATAGCGGAATATATTCCAGGTCGAGTCAACACGATTGCAGACTGGAATTGGCGTTTCCTTCGAGACGGCAGCGATTGGAGGCTCAATCCAAGGATATTCCAGGCGCTTCAACTGCGCTGGGGGAAGTGTCAGATGGATTTATTTGCTTCCCGATTGAACAGTCAGGTTCCTTCCTTTTTCAGTTGGAAGCCGGATCCTCCGTCGAAGGGGACAGATGCCTTTCTACAAATATGGCCGAAGGGGCTCCTTTATGCTTTCCCCCCTTTTGTAATGATTCCTCGCGTCCTGGCACAAGTTCGTCGCCAACGCTCTGAGATCATTTTGATAAGTCCGTTGTGGAGTGCTCAGCCTTGGTTCTCTTCTGTGTTGGTTCTGTCTTGCGACTTTCCGGTGAAAGTTCCATTGTCTGTGGACCTTCTCAAGGATCCGTTGAACAATTTTCACCCATTAATTATGCAAGGGCTGTTGTCCCTGATGGCGTGGAAACTTTCAGGCGATGATGGCAGGTGCCTGGAGTTTCGGACTCTGCATTGTTTTTCTTATCCCAATCTTGTGCTCCTTCCACTCAAAAGAGATACGAGCAAGCCTGGAGAAAATGGGTATGTTGGTGCAATACAAGGAGTGTGGATCCCCTGGGGTCAGAAATTCATGTCATAGTCAATTTTCTTTCGGAATTGGCTTCCCAAGGTTGGCATACATAACAATTAATAACTGTTGTTCCTCTCTGTCGGCTGGACATCCACATATTCAGGGCAAACCAGTAGGGGAAGATCCTTTGATTTGTAAACTCCTCAGAGGTATACGTATGGTTAAACCTCCTCAACCAAAATATACTTCCTTATGGGATGTCAATATTGTCTTACGTTTCCTCAGAAATTGGCCAGATAACGAAGGTTTATCTCGCAAGCAATTATCAGCAAAATTGACAATGTTACTATGTCTATTGTCATGCAGAAGGGTGTCGGATGTTAAAGCTCTGGATTTGTCAGGTAGAGTATTTACTCCAGAAGGGGTATCCTTTTCTATTACCAGACGTACTAAAACCCTATAAAAATGTATTTCTTATCCATCTTTTCCTCATAATAGGAAACTCTGTGTTGTTCAATGTTTGAAAGTGTATGAGGACTGAACACGAGAGTTCAGACAAAATGTTTTTGGTCAATTATTGATTTCTGTGCAAAAGCCGTTTCATCCAGTCACTGCAGCAACTTTAGCTCAATGGGTTAAGTGGTTATTGGCCGAAGCAGGTATTGACATAACTGTATTTGGAGCTCACTCTGTGAGAGGAGCCATGGCTTCAAAGGCCTTTGATACTGGAGCTAGATTAGAAGATATTATGGCGGCAGCAGATTGGTCAAATGATTCCACCTTCAAGGTATTCTATCATAAACCTATTGTTGATGTGGTTTCAGATGTGGTGTATAGACTTTAAACTAGCATAATCTGAAGCCTCCGGTCCTGACATAGAATAAAACAAAATTCTAGCTATCGCGTCAAGAATTTTAGATTCTATTAAGGACACGGAGGCGAGGATTATCCCACCCATTAATTCTTTAAAATGAATATTGTCAATGTTTACAGTTGATGTTGTACATTTGCAATTATTAAACTATTGACCCTCCCTTAAATGTACATAGATATTAGTTTATTCTTTTGCATTACAGGAGCAAATAATTCGAATGCGTAAAAGGTCATCCTCTCAGAACAAGATTCAGATTCCAGTTCGGTTCTAAGTTGGAGTGAAGTGTTGGTCCCTCAAGTTCGAGGAGTTTTGTTTTAAGGTGGCGATCTATTTCAGCGTCAAGTTGGATTCACAAAGAAAGAGGATGGACTTTAGCACACAGACTATTTATGGTCATGGTGGGGCTATGATTGGTGGACCTGGCATCATGGGAATAGTAGTTTTAAGTTTTAAAAGTTTACTATTGGCTGCTGTGTTTGGTCAGTAAAGTAAGAGTAAGCATAATCCTCGTCTCCGTGTCCTTAATAGAATCTAAAATTCTTGACGCAATAGCTAGAATTTTTTTAATTCTTTTAAGAATATGGAACAAGCGTTACCACGTTCCTCTGCCCAGAAGCGCCTGAATGTGGATCAGAAGCAGCACCTGAGGTGAGCCATGACACATAGGGGATCAGTACAACCCTGGCGGACGGTGTTAAAGGTCCAGTAATACCGCAAACAGGCCGGCGGACAAAAAAAGGGAATCATGACCCTGGTGAAAACCGCCAACAAAGACAGCCACTTTAACACACCGCCCGCCACGGCGTTACAGACAGGCGGGAGACAATGTACCGCCCACACTATTACAACCCGCCAATCCGCCACCTTTTCCGGGGCGGATGCACCATGGATAAAAACACGGTGGAAACAGCTTTTGCTATGGGAAAACGCTCACCTGAACACATCCCACGAGGAAGGAGGACACCATGGAGCCCGAATTACAAATCCTACCTGCCCTTGTTTTTCTGCTCCTTTACAACCAACAGCTACGTAGGCGCAGAAGATACCAGTGAGTACTGCACCTACGACACGGGGGAGGGGGGAGGGGGAAGGCAAAAGTTAGGGGTACACCCACCAAACACCCCCATCCTCGCATATCACAACATACACAACAATGCAGTCACAAAAATCACAGTAACAACCCACAATCCCCCCGGAAGAATGCAAAGACAATGCGAAATTCGGGCAAACATTGTAATGTGCCAATATACATGTCATACAAAAATATACAGATATACATATCTCAAAATCACTTTTGTTTACACATACAATCCGAGAAGTAGTGCAGATATGTACACAACAATGTCCGTGCACCAACAGTCCAAAAATGCATGGGCGAGGCCCAAAATAGATACCTGACCAAAATCGGAGAGAACACTGCCGGGGCATCAGATAGAAACACTACAGGCACCTCAGGGGGAAGGGAAGGAGGGGCACCTCAGCCAGATGAATGTGAAGCCAGATCCACGATGGGGCTCCATGCCCATTGATGTATCCTGGGGTATGCAAAGCCACAGTCTCTCAAGTCACTACAGTGGGTGGTTTTCCCACTGTGCCATCCTGGGGAGTGCAAAGCCACAGTCTCTCAATTACTACAGTGGGTGGTTTTCCCACTGTGCCATCCTGGGGAGTGCAAAGCCACAGTCTCTCAAGTAGATGCAGGTCTCCACTGGTTGTGGAGGGGGACTGGTGTCCAGACTGGATGAGTCTCCACGTGAAAGTACCTGTCCTGTCACTGTCCCAGCTGCACATGGGATAAGGATGCCTGATGTGGCGGTCCATTCATTCCTACACGGTGCATGCCCTGTTCAGCGGTGCTTTGCCATGGCGGTCTTTGCCCTGTTCAGCGGTGCTTTGACATGGCGGTCTTTGCCCTGTTCATCGGTGCTTTGACATGGCGTTTCAGGACTGTTCAGCGGTGCTTTGACATGGCGTTTCAGGACTGATCAGCGGTGCTTTGCCATGGCGGTCTTTGCCCTGTTCAGCGGTGCTTTGACATGGTGGTCTTTGCCCTGTTCAGCGGTGCTTTGACATGGCGTTTCAGGACTGTTCAGCGGTGCTTTGCCATGGCGGTCTTTGCCCTGTTCAGCAGTGCTTTGACATGGCGGTCTTTGCCCTGTTCAGCGGTGCTTTGACATGGCGTTTCAGGACTGTTCAGCGGTGCTTTGCCATGGCGGTCTTTGCCCTGTTCAGCGGTGCTTTGAAATGGCGGTCTTTGCCCTGTTCAGCTGTGCTTTGACATGGCGGTCTTTGCCCTGTTCAGTGGTGCTTTGACATGGCGTCTCAGGACTGTTCAGCTGTGCTTTGCCATGGCGGTCTTTGCCCTGTTCAGCGGTGCTTTGACATGGCGGTCTTTGCCCTGGTCAGCGGTGCTTTGACATGGCGTTTCAGGACTGTTCAGCGGTGCTTTGACATGGCGTTTCAGGACTGTTCAGCGGTGCTTTGCCATGGCGGTCTTTGCCCTGTTCAGCGGTGCTTTGACATGGCGTTTCAGGACTGTTCAGCGTTGCTTTGCCATGGCGGTCTTTGCCCTGTTCAGCGGTGCTTTGACATGGCAGTCTTTGCCCTGTTCAGCGGTGCTTTGACATGGCGGTCTTTGCCCTGTTCAGCGGTGCTTTGACATGGCGGTTCTGATACGGACATTGGTGTGTGGCATGACGATCTCTACACTGGGCATTGGTGTGTGGCATGATGATCTCTACAATGGGCATTGGTGTGTGGCATGACGTTCCATCATTGCCCAGCGGGGCTGTGGCATCCTGACCCTCATGGGCTGTGACTCCGGTGGTGGTCTCCTGACCAGTGACGATACTTGTGCCCTCCTGGGCTGTGACTCTTGCGGTGGTCTCTGGACCAGTGACGATACTTGGGCCCTCCTGGGCTGTGACTCTGGCGGTGGTCTCTGGACCAGTGACGATACTTGCGCCCTCCTGGGCTGTGACTCTGGCGGTGGTCTCTGGAGCAGTGACGATACTTGGGCCCTCCTGGGCTGTGACTCTGGCGGTGGTCTCTGGACCAGTGACGATACTTGTGCCCTCCTGGGCTGTGACTCTGGCGGTGGTCTCTGGACCAGTGACGATACTTGGGCCCTCCTGGGCTGTGACTCTGGCGGTGGTCTCTGGACCAGTGACGACGGTGCTGGCGGTTGTGTCTGGACCGCCGGATATGATGGCGCACTTCTCCGCCGTGACACTCACAACAGGCTGGGCAGACTTCCTCTGGACCTTCCCCACCTTTGTTGGAGTTACAGCTGACTCACCAATCGCCTTCAATCCCATGTCACTTGTTGTCCCACCAGCAGTTTTAAGACGGTCCCGTTGTCCACTCTCCATTTTCAGAGCCTTTACAGGGGGTGGGCTTCCAGTGCCTTGGCTCCGGGTCCTACTGCCTGCCCTGGTGGCCGGTGCACTCCAAAAACCTGGAACACGCACCACTGGTACTAGAGGCTTTTTGGCTGAGGCGCTACGACGGGACTGATGAATTGGAGGGGGGGTGGGGGCAAAAAGGTCAATTTGACAGAGGGACAGTTTCTGACGAACACTGGGATGGGTAGCTGGAGGGGGTCTGGGAGTGGAGGAAGAGGAGGTGGTTGTCGGAGGTGTCACTTTAGGTGTTTTGGGTGCAGGTGCAGGTGCTGGAGGCTGTCGTGAGGTGGATGGATGTTGGGTGAGTGATTGCCGGCGTTTGTGTACTTTGGGAGGGGGCTTCACAGACACATTAGGAGAGGACACAGGGGACGTGTAAATGGCAGTGGAGGTGGTGAGTGCAGGTGAGCGGCTTGTGGTGCTGGGTGTCCTGGTGCGAGTCCTAGTGCCTGTAGATGTGGTGCATGCAGGTGTGTGTGTAGATGAGACTGGGAGGGAGGAGGGAAAAGAGGAGGAGGGGGACACAGTGGAGACAGTGGATCTTGCTGTGTCTGTCTGTGGGTGAGGCTTGCGTGAGTGCCTGTGGTGTGTGTGGTGCCTATGTTTGCTTGAGCTACTTGTGTGTGTTGACTTGTGTGCATGCTGGTCTGTAGGTGTGCTTGGGATGGGCTGGGGTACAGGAGATTGGGTCTGGGTGGAGGAAGTTGGAGGGGGAGGCTAGACACAGGGACAATGGCTGCCATCAGTGCTGAGGCCAGAGATTGCAGGGTTCGCTGAAGGACAGCCTGCCCAGAATGAATGCCCTCCAGGAATGCATTACCGTGTTGCAAATCCCTTTCTACACCATGGATGGCATTCACAATGGTAGACTGCCCAACAGTGAGTGACCTGAGGAGGTCAATGGTCTCCTCACTGAGGGCAGCAGGGGTGACTGGGGCAGGGCCTGAGGTGCCTGGGGCGAAGGTGATGCCCACCCTCCTGGGTGAGAGGGCACGGGACGAACGCTGAGGGGCTGCTGGGAGGGCGGTGCTGGTGGGGGGGTGGCGGCTGTACCTGTAGAAGTGGGGCGCACAGGTGGTGCCACCACCACAGGGGATCTCCCAACGGCGGACGAGTCTGTGTCGCTGGTTGGTGATCCGGTGGCCAACGTGAAGCTCCCCTCGCCCTCCGTCCCACTGGTGCATTCAGAGTCTGTGGTGTGGCCCTCCATGGCCATGTGGGATGCAGCTCCCTCGTGCTCCGGTGCCACTGTACCTCCGCCTGATGATGCTGATGTACAAAAGGACAGGGAGAGCAGGAAAAGGGGGGGAGACAGAACAAAGAGAGTTTTAGTGCATGGCATGCCGCTACCGTTGGCGGACAAGACAGACGCAGCAGCCCCCTGCATTACGCCGTGCTCCTGACCTCTGCACATGCAATTTCTGGGACATGGCCTACATGGCAATGGTGGGAATCTGCGCACATGGATACCACAGGGGCAACTATACCTCAACTTGGCACTCTGCTGAGGTGGGGTTGAGTGACACATGGCCTACATTACGGAGGGGCATTGCCTACCTAACTCGCCCTGGCCTAGGGACACCCACAGCCCACATCCCCACCCAGACCCCTCCACTGCATGCAAAGTCCGCTGAATGAGGTTGTACTCACCCCCTTGTGTCTGCTGTGATGTCCTCAAGCACCCATCCAACTCCGGGTAGGCCACTGCCAGGATCCGGAACATCAGGGGGGTCATGGTGCGACGGGCACCCCTCCCACGTTGGGAGGCCATCCCCAGCTGAGCCTCCGCCATCTTCTTGCTGCAGCGGCGAATGTCCTCCCATCTCTTACGGCAGTGGGTGCCCCGTCTCTGGTGGGCCCCCAGGGTCCAGACCTCCTTGGCGATGGCACGCCAAATGTCCCTCTTCTGGTGGGCGCTGACCTACATGACATGCACAAGGAAAGAGGAACAGTCATTACCAACTGCAACGTCAATGTGAGTGGCCCCCTCCCTACTCTGGCCATGTGGCCCATTCTTTCCCATGCATAACTGTTCTATGTACTCTGCCCCCTTCCCTCTTCCACCCAGCCCTCTCCACCCAGGCCTAGCCCATACAACGTGCTCCCTGTGTACTAACCTGTTGGTCTGGAGGACCGTAGAGTAGCGTGTACTGGGGGAGGACCCCATCCACAAGTTTCTCCAACTCCTGTGCAGTGAGGGCAGGGGCCCTTTCCCCAGACGCAGCAGCCATCGTCGCTTCCAGACCGAGGTCACAGCAGCCCTAGCAGTGTAGGTCCTCTCCTGTCGAAGGTCAGGTATCTAGTGAGTGAACAGATAGAAAATGGCAGTGACGTCCGTGGCGGTGCGCATCATCACCGCCGGCGCACCTGTTCATTGGCTCCTGGGACCCATAGGGTCCAATGTTAACCAATGCAGCATTGCGCCGCGGTCTACGACCGCCTACCTCGACGGTGTGCAATGCCAGCGCAGTTACCCCACAATCCCATTGTCCCAGTTTAGAGGTCAGGCAGCCGCCATTTCAGGGGCCCACATGGCTTCATTTACTACTGCGTCACGCATAGCTAGGCCTATACTCAACACACATACAGGAAGGCTTTTTTGTCTGGTGTAGTCTTGTGTGTAACTGTGGGTACATACCTGGAGGAATAGTGACTAGTTCTTCGCTGTTGTCCTTCTTAGGCACCGTCAGCTGGGACATATGAGAAGATGGCGGAATCCTCTGGTGTACCGACCGCTGGTGGACCTGTTGACAATGGAAGAAAGACATATCATCGTCATCTACCGGTTTGACCGTGCCACAATCCAGGAACTATGTACCCAGTTGGAGCCATACCTGATGTCACCAATCCGCCATCCCACTGGAATCCCCCCTGATGTGCAGGTGCTGTCAGTGCTCCATTTCCTTGCAATTGGCTCTTTTCAGACAACAGTGGCCACGGCATCAGGGATGTATCAGCCTATGTTTTCCAACGTGCTGTCCAGAGTGTTGTCTGCCCTGCTGAAACACGTAAGGAGATACATCATTTTCCCTGAGGTGGAGGATTTGCCTACAGTGAAAGGTGACTTCTATGCCCTTGGACATATCCCCAACGTCATCGGTGCCATTGATGGTACCCATGTAGCTCTGGTCCCCCCCCACAGGAGTGAACAGGTGTAGAGGAACAGGAAGAGTTATCATTCAATGAATGTCCAGATGGTCTGTTTGGCAGACCAGTACATCTCCCAGGTAAATGCTATGTTCCCTGGCTCAGTGCATGACGCCTACATCCTGCGGAATAGCAGCATCCCTGATATGATGGGTCAACTCCACAGGCACTGTGTATGGCTATTGGGGGACTCTGGTTACCCCAACCTTTCCTGGCTATTGACCCCAGTGAGGAATCCCAGGACCAGGGCAGAGGAACGGTACAATGAGGCCCATGGGCGGACTAGGAGGGTGATCGAACGCACCTTCGGCCTCCTGAAGGCCAGGTTCAGGTGCCTCCATATGACAGGTGGATCCCTATTCTACTAACTGAAGAAGGTGTGCGACATCATCATCGCCTGCTCCATGCTCCATAATTTGGCATTGTGACGCCAGGTGCCTTTTCTGCAGGAGGATGATCCAGATGACGGTGTTGTGGCAGCTGTGGAGCCTGTGGAGCCAGTGGACAGTGATGAGGATGAAGCTGAGGATGAAGAAAACGACAACAGGGAGTCAGTCATACAGCAATATTTCCAGTGACACACAGGTGAGAACATTTTCTGGTTTAACATTACATTAACTTTCACACGTCTACCTCTATCCTGTACCTACATTTCACTCACTATTTGTTAATTGAGTTGTACCCTTCCATTTCAGTTTCACAAGTGTGGTAACCTACGTGTCAACTGCTTGCATCCTTCAAGGGCTTGTGATGTGTGACATTGGTATGTTAGCCTTACAATGGGTAACCCATTATGACACTGTAATTGATAATACAAAGTTCCAAATCATAGACTGACTCAAGATTTTTTTGGCTTTCAAGGGTGTTTATTTAAGTGCTAAAAAAATCAAGGAAGGTTATAAAATGGGGATGGGTGATGGTGGAGGAATGTCCATGGCAGAGTCCAGTCTATTCGTCTCACAGGTGCACTGCCCATCTGGGCATTGGAAGTGGAGCTGGGGCAGTTCCAATCTGGACAGGGTGACAAAGTGGGACAGTGGGGGGACAATCAGGGTGGTCTTATTTCCTGGCGGGGTCTTGCCATCTTGCTCGGTCCTGGTCCTGGATCTCAGGGACCGCTTGCGTGGTGGTTGTCCGTCTGCAGGGGATGGGGTGCTGGTGTGGTGGTCCTGTGGCGGGGCGTCCTGTCCACTAGCGCCGGTGGAGGTGGTGGGCAGTTCGTCGTCCTGGCTAGTGTCAGGGGCCCCTTGGAGTGCCACGGTGTCCCTCAAGGTCTTTTAAATGTCCGTCAGCACCCCTACGATGGTGCCCATGGCGGAGCTGATGGTCCTGAGCTCCTCCCTGAACCCCAAATACAGTTCTTCCTGCAGACGCAGGGTCTCCTGCAACTTGTCCAGGACCGTCGCCATCGTCTCCTGGGAGTGGTGGTATGCTCCCATGATGGAGGATAGGGCCTCGTGGAGAGTTGGTTCCCTTGGCCTGTCCTCCCTCTGTCGCACAGCAGCCCTCTCAGTTCCCCGGTGTTCCTGTGCCTCCGTCCCCTGGACCGTGTCCCCACTACCACTGCCCCCAGGTCCCTGTTGTTGTTGGGGTGGTGGGTTAGCCTGGGTGCCCTGTAGTGGTGGACACACCGCTGATTGACCTGTCCTGGGTAGGGAGGTTTGGGCCCGCTGGGTGGGTGCTGTGCTGGTGTTACCAGAGGGTGGCAACTCGGTGTTGGGCAAGGGGAACTGACTGTCCTGAGGCCCACAATGGTCCGGGATGGTCATCAGGATCCAGTGGGGCAGAGCTGCTGTCGTAACTGTGGGCCTCTTCTGGGGGTGGAGTGGTGTTGTCTGGACCCTCTGGTGTGGTGACGTTCCTTCGGGTTCCTGCAAGGGTATAAGAACATGTTATTGAATCTGTGTGTGTAATGGTGTGCAATGGTTGGGTGTGCGTGATCCCCAGTGCAGGCATTCCTGTGTGGGGGCTTGTGTGGTGATGGTTGGGGGGGTGTTCTGGGTCTGTGCAGTGGCCATGCTTTAGTGAGGGGTCCCCATGCTTAGTTGTGTCATGCAGGGCTTGGTGTTGGGATGGGTGCTTGGTGTCATGTGTAGATTAGTGAGGATTTGGGGTGATAGGGGAGGGTGTGAGGGTGGGGGTGTGTGATAGCATGCAGGTAGGGTGGGGGATGTGATTGTTAAGATTTGACTTACCAGTGTCCCATCCTCCACCGACTTCTCCGAGGCCCTCAGGATGCAAGATGGTCGGGACTTGCTCCTCCCATGTTGTTAGTTGTGGGGGATGAGGTGGGGGTCCGCCGCCAGTCCGCTGCACCGCGATGTTGTGCATGGAGACCGTTGAACGCACCTTCCCTGTAGGTCGTTCCACCTCTTCCTGATGTCCTCCCTATTTCTTGGGTGCTGTCCCACGGCGTTGACCCTGTCCACTATTCTGCGCCATAGTTCCATCTTACTGGCTATTGATGTGTGCTGTACCTGTGAGCCAAATAGCTGTGGCTCTACCCATACGATTTCCTCCACCATGACCCTGAGCTCCTCCTCGGAGAAGCGGGGGTGTCTTTGGCGTGACATGGGGTGTTATGTGTGATGTGTGGGGTGGTGTATGTGTTGATGAGTGTGGTGAATGTAGTGGCATGTGGTGTTTTGTGCGTGGATGTTGTGTGGGTGATGGTGTTGTGTGCCTCTGTGTGATGGGGTTGTCAATAGCTGTGCTGTCTCTCTGGCCTTCTCTCAGAATTTCTGGTTGTAGGGGTTTGTGTGTGATGTGGGTGTGTATTTTATATTGTGTTGGGTGTATGGGAGTGGTGTGTGTATGTGTATCAGGTGTGGTTATTTTGAATTGTCCAATGTGGTGGTGTTTTGGAGGTGTGTGTGTATTTTGAGCGCGGCGGTGTGTACCGCCAATGGAATACCGCGGTTGAAAGACCGCTGCGTGGATTCGTGGGTCGTAATAGCATGGGCGTGTTTCTGTTGGTGTGGAGGTGGAGGATTTGTTCCCGCCAGTTTATCGCTGACCTTTGGTGTGGCGGTGTTGTGTGGGTGTCTGAATTTCGGCGGATTCCGTGATGTGTGTCATAATAGCTGTGGCAGTCTACAGCGGCCGCGGCGGTGTATTGGCGGTCTTCTGCACGGCGGTAAGCGCCTTATACCGCCAATGTTGGAATGACCCCCATAATCTTTTAACTCTCTTCTCTCAGAGCTAATATTTACATTTAGAGACTTTAAATGGTTATGTTGCTACTTTAGCAGCTCTGGTTCAGTATTTTGACTTTGAATTATATCAATATGCAGACTGCATCCATATCAATTTGAGGGAGAGCAGTGATGTGACCGTGGCCATTAACTGATTTTCGAACTGTACAATGGCTACTGACTGCATGTTAAAGCAATACGAATTCTCAGACTCAGTTCAAATCCCACAGAAGTCATGATCTTAATTGATCTGCCTTTTATTTACATTTCTCCACTTGCAAGACATCCCATGTTACATACTCACTTGCCTAAAACCTCAGATATAAATTAGACAGAACTCTTTTGGTAGTATGCCAACATAATTTTGATTTTGCACTCTGAATTGCGGAAAAATAACTTTCCCCTTCTTCTGACACTTCACCGTTTGACATCTTCTTTTACCATACTCCCAGGGGATTTATCTTGAATTTGAGTTTACCACAATCCTTGTTGCTGCAGCATGAAAAGTAACGATTTAATTTTGAAGAGGGTTCCAATGAATTAGAGCACACAGCAAGGTCCTGTGGCTCTGTCTCCAAGCTCCGATATAAATGGGTCTTCTGCAATAACAAGGATTGTAGTGAGCTCAATTCTAAATAAATCCAATTGCAATTACTATGTGCATTTTGTTTCTAACTATGGTCCTGAGGATGGTCTCACACACTGATTATACAAAAGACAGAAACATTGATGTCTGCCTACTACTTCTTTCTTTGAAACCAGTATGGCTTTTGTCAACACACACAATTTTCTTATCAATGGATTCGGTCCCAGTCGGATTACCTTCTTGTAAGAGTGGACCAACAGTACTTTGGGCCCTATAAATGGACTTGATGGAACAATTTTGCATGCTGTTGGATGCTGGAAAGTGTGTAACTGCTCATTTCTGTTTTTGTCTTTTGTTTAATTCTTTATGTAAACATTTTTTAAACGTTTTTCTTGTATGCGCTTGAGTGTTGAATTATTTTATTTATCACTTTGATGCTCAGTACTAAGAGTTATCTATGTATGTTTTGTTGATCAAATGTATTTGTATTTCATAGTTAGGGTTTGAATGAGCCCCAGGCCAGACGTTTGTTATTTAGTTTACATTTACCCAAGCTCTCAAGAGGTACCTGGGCTGCCCTTGTTTACTGCAAATGAGCTTTTAACTCAACAGTCACCAAGAATCACAATAACTGATTGTCCAGCCTAGTGCTTCACTTTATAAATAGAAAAGTACTTTATTACACACATGAAACTAAATACCACATACGCAGTCCACTTTAAGGAACTGGTGCTGAGGATATTGCCCCTCTGTATGCCATCCACTCTTTCCCTCCTCCTTCCCTGAATTAGGTGGGTCTCCTTTAAGGTAGAGTGTCTCAGAAGGCAGGAATTAAGACTCAAGTGCAGATCACACCTTTCAAAAGTGGAAGCACACAGTTCTGTACAGGTTCCCTCTTTCGGTATGCCAAATTTCATTACACACAAGTAGTCCTTCAGGTGGAGCCAAAAGCAGCGGTGTACCAGCACCACATGCAGTCTATCTATCCCACTTTTGGAAGAGGGCAAGCTCCTTATGCTGGCACAGCCTCCTTCATTCCTATAGAGGTTGTGGTATAAGATGGCACCTAATTCCACTGGCAGAGCTCTCTTGCCAAAAAGAATTGGTAATGGCATTGCAGCGGCCTCATGGGAAAGGGAAGGTCACAGTTGTCGTTTTGCCCACTTCTGGGCACTTTCAGTAGTAGATTGACTTGGGTGGGTCTAGCCACACTCAGATTGGAACTACACAGGGAACAGTTGTAGAGCTCTTCTCTGGTCACAGCGCTTTGGAGAGCTGCAAGTACACTGCTTTTGGTCACAGCGGTGTGGACCACCACCAGAACACGTCTTTAGTCGGAGGGGCATAGTCTGCTGCAGTTCCACAGTACTAGCTCAGAACTACTGCTCAGGATAGTTTAATGCCCATCGACACCTGGGTAAGCAGACCTGTCTCCTGCTTCCTTCTTGCTGTGGCAGACCCCACCTGCTCTGAGGTCTCGCTGCTTCTGGCTCTTCCCGGATAGATGGCTCTTCTTTCTTTCAGCATGTAGGTTGGCTTCTGGACTCTTCAAGTCAGATGGGCAGCAAGGCAAGACTTCAGGTGTTGTCACGTCAACCCTGGAAAGTTGACTGTCAAGCAGACACCAGATCCGGTTGCACAGCTGTCGTCTGACCAAGAAAGGAAGTGATCTACATAGTACCCAGGGAGAACTTGGAACTGGAGCCCCTGGTTAGCAGTACCTCCCACTTTCACACAGTAAATGCAGGCAGAAGATGTGGATACACTGCCTGCACCTTCCAACTCATTCTAGGGTGGTTATCTTTTTAAGTATCCTTTCCAGGCTGCTCTCTTGACACAGTCTTTGTGTAGAGTGATGTCCCTCGCAGCAGAGTATTCTGCATCCTTGAGCTACTACAAAGAGGTGTGAGCTTTCTGCATCTGGCAGTCATCGGCCACAGTGAACTGTGATCATTGGAATGCTAAAAGGCTGGCTTCATCTAAGGGGTCCTATTAAATTTGAAAAAGAAAGACTGCAGTCTCACCCTTGCTAGCGCAGGTATTTTAATAAAAATTATTAATGAGTGTTCATGTATTCTGAATAATGGATTTTTATAGAAAATGTCATAACGATAGAAAAATAATGCACACATTTGCAAATGTGATCATGATGAGTGGCCACTAATGCTCAGGAAGTGTACTTATTAATAGTCTATTACAGTGAAATGCTGAGAATGTGTTTGACTAATGTAGTAATGTGTCATATAAAGGGATATGTATTATGTATTAGCTTTATTATTTATAGGCCTTAACTTAGTGCATGTCTTGGCTTAGTTGCCAGGCCTCATGTTAAGCTGTATTTCTTAGCGTATAATAAATTGGCTGTCCTAGAGAGTTAAACTGTGATTTTCCAATGGATTGTGTAAATGTGCTTGAGGCCAAAGATTTTTCTCATGACAACCAACTGATAGAAGATGCTGCTCTTGTTAAATGTAACAATATGATTGTAGTGTGTGTGAGACTGACTTTCTCAGGAGAAGAACAATGGAGACACTGACTGGAGTAGAAGTTGCAACAATATTGTTAGCTGACGAGCTGGATGATGAGGACATTGCAGGAGAAACCAATCAGCGACATGTGAACAGAGTAGTAGTAGAGTTCATAGATTTGAAGTTTTTGTTTTATTGGACAAAGTGTGAACATGCGATCCCTTGACCAATGGGGACTTGGGAAGTAGCTTTAGGGAATTTAACTTAACGGGACTACACTGATGGAAGACAGCGCATGTGCCCATTTTCTTTCTGGCCCAAAGGTCATTATTTTTTAAGCGCCATGACAAGAGACGTGCTTAACTTTATTGCTTAAAGACTTTACGTTTTCTGAACTTTGATGCTGAATCCTGATGCTTTGCTGACTGAACTGATGCCTTGCTGACTGAACTGATGTCCTGCTGACGAAGTCTATTTTAGCTTGCCGATCCAATTGAGGAGAGGTATTATTGTACCCATGAGTTTCTTATGCCTATTTGCTTTTCTTTCTAGGTACCAACCACACTGTTTTGATAGAGCCATAGTTAGATGTTTTCCAAATTTGTGTTAATAAATTGTTTTGCATGAAGCTCAACATGCTGATGCTAATCTGGTGTTAGTTAAGGATTCTCACTAATGAAAGTCTGTCAATAAGGAATAACATTTGATGAATTTCTCTGCTGAATCTAAATGAATGTTATATCATTTGCGCAATTGTTCTTGTTATTTATTTGCACCGTAACCTTACAATGTGTAATAGTACAAGCTTTGATTAGATTGAGGTTCTCCCATCGATTTGGATGGCCAGTATTGTTTCTGTATGTGTATCATTTGATTTTGAGATTGACGTAGGTGACGTTAGCATTGTTAATATAGGGAAATAACTATTCTAACTTATACTAAAAGGTGTGGGTAATCATGACTGAAAGGTCATTGTGTGTGAAAATTACTGACTCCAATGATTTTTTTATGTAATTGATTATTGTTGATTATTGATTGATTATTGGTTATTGTTCTGTCTGTTCTGAATCTATGGTGGGAACATCTTAATTGTGAGTCAAAAGGTTCATCGACCTATTCGCATCCCCTTGTAAGTTTACTTATTAAGGTCAGACGTGCTAACAGTGATGGTAGCAGAGATGATGATTTGTCTCCTTAAGAGCTCACCATAGACATCCGGCACAGAGTAACAGATACTGACAGAGAAGATAGCAGAGACTGATGATTTGTCTCCCTAAGAGCCCGTCATAGGGGTTCCCAGAGATGGTAGCATAGACGTCTGGAATAGAATAACAGGTATTAACAGAGCTGTTAGTAGGATTAATGGTCCCAGAGGTGGTAGCAGGAAGACATAAGGATCATCTGAGATGGCAGTGGCTTGATTGATTTGGTCTTTTGAGAGTTCATTATTACTGAGATTTGGATTTTGTTTTTCAATGATGTTAATTGGAGAGAAAATGTTTCCCTAAGTCCAGAAATGACTTTTCCAGAATCTTAGAGCCTGCCAATGGTTGTTTGAGGATGTTCTCGGCATTCTAGTGACAGTGTGAATGAAGTAGGTTGCGCTTGCACAGCTTATGCAAATCGTGGGAGAAATGTGATGTTTGTGAGGGTTTAGGGAGTTTGCGTACTCCAATTGAGGTTGTAGAAGGAGTGTGCGTACTCCGCAGTGTGAGAGTAGGGAAGTCATCGAACCTCATATGTGTGTGGCGCTTTGTGCTAAACAATTGTCCACATGGTTGTTGATGTACGGACCCTGCGTGGTCTAAGACTCCGGAGTATATTGAAAAGTGTATGAGACACTTGGTTTTATGTTGTAATCTGTCTGGTTTAATAGGTCGATTGGGCGTGGTCGACAAGTCAGAGTGTGAGTCAAAGTGGGTGAAAGAAATTTTTGACTGAGATCTGGCAAGTCCCATGTGCACCAGGACAAACCCACTGATCAGTTGAGAGTAAAATTTGCGGGTCGAATTTTGCTTGAGAACATGGGAGATTGAGAAAGTAGGAGTAGCTGTAAGTGCTGGAAGAGCCATCAGTGAAAAATCTGTAAAATCTCCGAAGCGATTGTGTTACCTTTCCTGTAGTAAATCAGCAGATTTGGGTTTTGGTTTCGATTAGTGCTCGCAATTTTGCATTAGTTTTGCGTGAATCAGAATTTGGGAGGACAAGCCGCAAGACTTTGTCAGCCGCAGTACGTGTGAGTGTGACGTAATTGGAGCCACGCTGGGATAGGTCGGTTAGTGAGAAGGGTCGTGCACAGATTGCCAGCCGTCCGTGAGAGGCAATTGGTTGAAAAACTAGGTAAAGAGAATTATGGGAGTAAAAGTCACTTCCCGATTTGATTTTGAATAACGAAAAGGTCGAAAAGATGAAATCTTTCAAAGCTTTAAAGAGTGTTTTAAGGGGAGATACGTACATTACAGTGAGTATAGGTAAAGCTACACCACCAGAAGGTACTCCAGCTTACATTGTAATGGAAGAGAAGGGTGTTGTGCATGTCTTTGGCTAAAGCAATGGTGCAAAGTGACAGAGAAGGATGGGAACTTAGCATTTCCTGCAAATGGGACATTCAATTTGAGGTTTCTGTAGCATTTAAGGATGGTGCTATATGAGTCAAAGCCCATTCCGAGACCAGCACAGGTTGAGGCATTAGCAATTTGGGAGCTGGTACAGCAACAGCAACAGAAATTTGAGAGGAGAATGAGAAAGGCAGAGAAGACTTTAACAGAGGCTAGGTGGGATAGTGCGCAGAGAGTTTGGAGGATGGAGACTTTACACAGAATTAAGTTGTTTCCAGCAATTACACATGACAATGAGAAGGAAGGGAGGAAAGCAACTAGAAAAACTAACAGAAGCCCGTCTGAAAATAGGGAGGCTAGGAAGTCTTCAACAGTGGAGGAAGAATCCGATGATGATGAGTTTATTTTATAGTTATTGAGAAATCGGCCACCACCATATGCAGAACATGAGAGTGGTCCAATCACCAGTGCTGATCCGACAGCCTCGACAAAGGTTAATGTGACAGCGAGTCCGATGCAGGTTAATGCTAGCTTGACACAGAATACAATGTAGAGTGGTCTTAATGTGCCTACTACACCTGTAGTGCAAAATCAGGTGCAGCCACCACAGGTTCAGAGAATGTTCCCTGATTTGCCCATTATGGCAAGAACTTCGAATGTAATGGTGCCTACGAAACAGGTTTTCCCGAGACCAATGTTGGTTCAGATTGAGCCAACTCCACTCTTACTGCCCCAAGTGCAGCCACAGGTCATGCCGAGATTCTCCAGTAACAGGGAAATAGTCAGAGATTACTCCAATGATGGTTCGGAACATGGGAGTTACCCTCCAGCAGAACTTAAGTACCAGAACAACCCCAGATGCAATATCTTTACCTATTACTGTTGGTCCAGCCGTACCCCTATTTGCACAAAAGAAACCTAGTATAGGTGAACAGGGTGTCAAGACACAGAATGTAATGAGGGGAGGACATAACCACAATGCTCGAGTAGTCTCATTCTGTTGCAAGGATTGAAAGCTCAGCAGTTGTCTGAATGGTTAGAAAAGCTGAATACCCTACAGTGTCCTCCTAAACAAGAGGCATGTTAGAATTATGCTAAGCTAAGCATGGAAGTGGGTGAGCTCATTGAAGGAACTATGGGTGGGAATAGGTTAGATACTACACAGAGGCAGAATTGAGATATTTGTGCCCGAAGATTACGAAGGAAGTGAGTAATGTGCATCAGAAGCTAGCAGACCTGGCAGAGAAGTATGGCATAGAAATAGAGAAAACAATGCATTTGAAAAAGAGTTGCAGATTATATTTTGAGACTAAAGATTTTGAACACATGAGATCTGCCGGAATGAAGGTACACCTTAAGGAATTGCTTCAAAGTGCCTTAGCCTGGGGAGCGTTAGTCAAATGGGAAGGCAGACAGGTAAAGAAAAGAGACAAGAGTAAAAAGGATTCTGTGGAGCTGATTGCAAATGTGCAGCAAGACCAAGATCCGGTAAAGATTTTACCAATGCGAGAGATTCCAGGAGGGAATTTTGTTCATGTACCTTGGAGCAGAAGTGATATTCTATCCTTTATGAATGATTATCCAAAATTGAGAGAGAGGCCAGTGGACTGGTACCAGAAGACAGAAAGGTTTGTGAAACTTGCAAAGTGCCTCTGGGTGTACTTGAACACTTTATTAGAGATTGTGGTCCCAGCTGATCTGTGGCTAGAGTGTAAGAGGAGTGTAGATTGGCCAACAAGCGAACCAGAGAGAGATAAGAATACAGGTGCACCGTCTCCCGAGGTAATGAAATATTACTATAAGGTGATCGAATTTTTGAAAACAAGAATTTCGACAAAGAATATTGATTGGCAGAGGATTGACAGAACAGAGCATGAAGCAAAGGAGTCGATACATGCGTATTACGAGAGATTGTTACAAATGTTCAAACATTACAGTGGTACAGAGACAATTGAGGCGAAAGGACATGATTCATTTTGTGTTCAGATTTGTGGAAGGGTTGAGACCTGAAAATAGCCAGATGATTAAGAGTCATTTGATTTGCTGGTAAGCAAAGCCGATTGATGAGGTGTTGCAGTATGCAAAGTACTGTAGTGATGAAATTGAGTTGAAGCAAAGGAAGCTGAAAGAGAAGGCAATGGTGATGCAGATTAAAGATGCTCAAACAGGCATGCAAGAGAATTTTCAATATCAGTTACCACAGTCGCAGCAGGGTAACATGATGTTGCAGCCCCAGTTGAGAGGTAGAGGTCGAGGAGGTATTGTGAATCACGGTCCAGATTCAGGTACTGTATTGGCTCAGAATGATGCAGGGGATGAGGAAGTTATTACCTTGTCACGTTTGCGGAGCCATTGACATTGGAAACAGGAGTGTCCAATGATGGTGCAGAAAGATGTTGTTCAGCAAAGTAATGACATCAATTCGTTCCAGAATATGAGGGGACCAAAAGTGAGAGGTTCTTACCCAAACTTCCAAAATAATGTGAATCAAGTGCAGTATTTTCAACCCATGCAGCGGGTGCAAATGCCACGTGTACAAATGACACACTTGCAACCAATGCAGCAGCAGGTTCCCATGGTATCTAAACAGCAAATTCAGGTACCTCAAGCCCCAATGGAGTAGCGTCAAACAATGCTTTCTCAACAGGTCACAGGACAGAGGCTTAACCAAAGTAATAACACAGTACACCAATTCCCGTTACACAATGAGACTGGAATAAATGATGATTGGATGAGTGAAAGTTCAGATGAGGAGCCATGTGTGCTTGCAACCTCCTTAGAAGCAGATCTGAGAGGTCTCTATGTGAAGAGAAAAGTCATGGGTCACAGAGTTTCATTTTTGGTTCACACTGGAGCTACACACTCTACAATGAGAAGTGCAGAAGTTCCAAACTTGCCCCTTTCAGGGAAAACAGTTCAGATTGTAGGAGTAGCAAATCAGTATTTGACTAACTCGATTACAGAACCGGTTTGGGTTAAAATTGGTAACTTTCAGGGATTTCACAAATTTGTAGTCTGTGATTTAACTCCAGTATCCCTACTGGGAAGAGACTTGCTCTGTAAAACAAGATGTTCGATTACTTGTTCAAATGATGGAATTGAGATTCAGACGAATAGTGATGATGAAGATGATCAAGCCCCGGAGACCGAATGCGAAACTACAAATGAGGAATATACTCTGATTAAATTTTTCCCAATGTTCACAGTGAAGGAGCTTCATCCTGATTTACAGGGAATGGTTGAGGAGAAAGTGTGGGATTTGACAGGGAAAGAGATAGGTCTGATAAAGGGGGTTGAGCCAGTTAAAGTTACTGTAAAGCCAAATGCAGTTTTTCCTCAAATTCCCCAGTAATACATGCCACAAGATGTCCTTATGAAGGTTGCCCAGATAATTTAAGACTTTGTGAAACAAGGGGTTTTGAAGTAAGTATTGAGCAGCCCATGCAACTCACCGATAATGGGACTGCAAAAGCCCTGTGGGAAAGTTTGAATTGTCCAAGATTTGACAAAAATAAATGAGATTGTGGTCAAATGTTGTCCCGTGGTACCAAATCCAGCTGTGATAATGTTTCAGATTCCATGTGATACTGAGTGGTTCACTGTCATTGGTTTGTCAAAAGCCTTCTTTTCTGTGCCTCTTCATAAGGACAGCCAATTTATATTTTCTTTCAAGTATTAGGACCAAGTTTATTGTTGGTGCATAATTCCTCAAAGGTTTTCAGAGTCACCTTCCATGTTCAATCAGATCTTGAAGAAGAATTTGGAATTGTTGGAGTTACCTTTCCAATCGACTTTCACACAATATATTGATGACTTGCTGATTGCGTCCAAGACCAGGGACGAGTGCAAGTATGATACAATTGCCTTACTGAATCATTTGGGAAAGAATGGTCATAAAGTGTCTCCGCTTAAATTGCAATACTGTCTGAAAGAAGTGGAATACTTAGGTCACCAGATTGACAAGGGATCGAGAAAGATATCCAGAGAAAGGGTTACAACCATATTGCAGATTAATCCCTCAACCACACAGAGAGATGTCAGGATGTTTTTAGGGATGCTAGGCTACTGTCGCCAATGGATTCCAGATTTTTCAGACATTTCGAGACCATTGCAGAAGCTGACTCATAAGGAAGTCACTGATCCCATAGTGTTAGACTAGGCTGGAATGAAAGCCTTCAATTAATTGAGAGAGAGTCTGTGCAAGGCTACAGCTTTGGGTATGCCTGACTGCACGAAGCCTTTCACATTGATTTGTCATGAGGTGATGCATGTTCTTTGTCTGTCTTGACACAGGTCCATGGAAGTGTAAACTGCCCAGTACCATATTTTTTAGCTACTTTGGACCCATTTGAAGCAGCCTTACCAGGTTGTTTGTGCGCAGTTGCAGTGGTTGGTCAGAGCGTTACACAGTGTGAGGACATTGTGATGGGATATCATTTGACTATAATGGTCCCTCATTCTATTGAGATTCTGCTTTCAAGGACGAACACACAATATTTGACTGGTGTGAGATTGACCATATATGAAACAAATTAAATGACTGTCTCATAGTAGCGAAACTGCTGTTTTGGGAACTGATAACACGCTTCGGGTTTCCGGTCGCTTTAGAATCAGATGGAGGAAGTCACTTCAACAATTAAGTAATTAAATTACTGTGTGCAGCATTGAGCAGAAGTTGCATTGTAGTTACTGCCCTGAAGCATCAGGACTATAGGAACAAATGAATGGTACTTTGAAGTCAAGAGGTGCAAAGATGTGTCCGTCCAAGAATTTGAAGTGGCCTGACGCATTACCTTTAGTTTTTCTGACAATGAGAAATACACCTGACAGGAAAACAGGATTGTCGCGGCATGAGATCCTTATGGGCCGAGCCATGAGGTTGCCAGCGGTGCCTGCAAATGCACTTGTCAACATTACAGATGATATGGTGTTGGACTACTGCAAGTGTGTGGCTGATGTGGTTCGCTCTTTTTCTCTACAGGTGGAAGCTACGACACTGCCACGGATCCATGACCAAGGGCACAACCTAAGAGACGGAGACTGGGTTGTGGTCCGGAAACATGTGAGGAAAACATGTGTGGAACCTCGTTGGAAAGGACAGTTTCTGATGGTTCTGACAACTATCACAGCTGGGAAGTACGCTGGAGTTCCATACTGGTTCCATGCCAGTCACACAAAGAAAGTGGCACGTCCACTGGATCATGAAGAAGAGTTGTTACGAGTACCAACAACAGCAGAGCAAGTCTCAGGGCCGGGAAGAGAACAAAGAGGACCTGAGGCTGGATCCGAGCCCATTGAGGACGGTTCAGTCACTCCTGTGAGAGATGAAGGAGAAAACCTCCAGGAGGGTGACAGAGACCCTATCTCAATTGAGGCAGCAGGAGGGCCTAATCAGAGAAGAGACTTCCCAGAAGCAGATGATTTTGAGGGCCAAACAGAGCAATTGCCAGACCCCTAGGGGAAAGGAGTTGAGGCGGATCAAAGTCACTGTGGTCTGACTCCTCCTGAACCTGTTGCAGGTCCGTTAAGAGAAAATACCGCAGAGCAAGGAGAAGTTTCAAGTTCGACTCATTAAGAGAACACTGACAAAAGATCCATTGAAAGGAGAAAAGTGGCCAGAGTCACAAAGAAAGGGAAAAGAAGTGGTTGTTGAGACAACAATCGAGGAAGAAGTAGATACAACAAGAAGAGAAGATCTAAGTGAAGGAGAATTAAATGGTGATCGAAAGTTGAAAAGAAAGAGAATAGCAAGTCGAAGATACGCAGGTCCTGAATGGGCGTAAGCAACTACAAGTGAATGGCAGCAAGAATTTTTGTCTGTTTGTTTTGATAGAGACATTCCGGGTCAATATTTTGGCACTTGAAGGAAGCTGATGAACTGAACTGCTGAAACAATCTGAGAGATAATATGAGAACATTTTTAAGAGAGAGGCTGTTGAAAGTAACAGGAACAGACATTGATAACCTAATTTGACTTTTTGAAACCTGATTTTGATAAGCTCCTTACCAATGTTTGACATGGGATCCTGGAAGTGAAACGCAAAGCTGTAAATAACGGCTGAAAGAAGGTTTTGTTTTGATTTTGCTGCATTTTTTCAAAATTTTCTTCTGCTTTCTGATTCTTTACAGATCATGGGTAACATTAGCCAGCAGGGTAGGAACCATAGGTGCTGTAAATATATGAGTACTGGTTTGGCCATTGTTTGTGGAATATTGTTTGTGATGTTGATTGTGGGTATGCCTATTCTTGATCAAAGTGAAGCCAACCATACTTCTGCTTTTGAGGCAACTACTGTACTAACGGTAATAAAGAAGTTTAGATTAGATGAGAAGTATTTGCATGAGGGTACTAATGTGCAAGGAGAACTTTCTTCTAATGTCTCCTATCGCTTGCTGAGTGAGTATGTTGAGACGATGGATGCGAGGAATAGTTATGTATGTACGCAGATTCCTTCATCAGTTTAGGAAGGAGTTACATACCATAGTCTGCCTCTAAATAAGTTGTAGTTTGTTACTAACAAAATTTTATAACCAGGAGTACATCCAGTACTTTTACTCAAACTATGATGTGTTTTCGTTTGTCCCTATAATTAGGTATTGGAGTAGAGTTGCTAGGGATAATGACAATTGGCACAGCTTATGCACACCGCAATAATTTAACATGCTTGCTTACACCTTTAGAGAAGAGCTTCTTAGATCACACAGATGACAGGAGAAAGGCATTGAAGGAGAAGTTAGAAAAAGGCTTAGAGAAAAGGGCTTACAGGAATGATTATGCCTATAGTGCCATTATAACACAAGGGAAATTAGATCTAGATGCGCAACACGTAGGGGAACTTTGTGTATATAGTCCGAAATCACGCACTGACACTTTGTTTGTGGGGACGAGTGAATGTAAACATGTGTTTTTGTTTCAGAGTAAATGGACATTCATGTTGAATGGCCAGGGCCCGGCAATTCCTGGGATTTATTACATCTGTGGTCCTAATGCTTATTACTGACTTCCGAGAGGATGGTATGGGACATGATACTTTGGAATAGTTTTCCCAAAGATTTTTCAAATGAATGATTTGAAGACGTTTCCGAAAGTGACTGAATTACATCATATGAGACAGAGGAGGGAATCTCCTTCTGGTATAGTGGGAGATATATTTGGAGCAATGATTCCTTCAGTAGGAGTTTTTCTGAATCCAATAAGGATTCGAAAGTTGTCTACTATTGTGCATAACATGCTGACAAATTTTCCAGGAGCCATACTCCTGATAGATACTGAATTAGCTGCTGAAAGAGCTATGACTCTTCAGAATCGCCTTCCTTTAGACATTCTTTTAGCGAAGGATGGCAGAGTTTGTAGGATGATTAATTCTAGGCATTGCTGGTCGTATATTCCTAATAATAGTGAAGAAATTAGAAATGTAATTACTAATCTGACTAATAAAAGTGCTGATCTGAAAGAATTTAAAGGACCAGGTGTTTGTGAAAAGGTTGGCAAACGTTTTGCTCCAGTGGGAAATTGGCTCAGCAACATTTGGAATGGGATTCTTTTGAACATATTACAGCGGATATTAATTATCATGGTTTGCCTAATTGGAATATGGGTAATGCGTAAATTGTGCAAAGGGATTCAATTGAAGAAGTCCAGGAATGATCAGAGGAGGGAAGAAAACAAAAGGGAAAAATTATTCAGGGAAAATTCGAAAAGGGAACAAAAGTATGAAGGGATTGAATTGACAGATTTTTAGCTGATGCAAACATTTGTGGGTGATAGTTTAGTGTGATAACACATTTAGTCATCAGAGGAGGGATTGTTAGCGCAGGTATTTTAATAAAAATTATTAATGAGTGTTCATGTATTCTGAATAATGTATTTGCGTAGAAAATGTAATAACGATAGAAAAATAATGCACGCATTTGAAAATGTGATCACAATGAGTGGCCATCAATGCTCACGAAGTGTACTTATTAATAGTCTATTACTGTGAAATGTTGAGTATATGTTTGACTAACATAGTAATGTGTCATATAAAGGGATATGTATTATGTATTAGCTTTATTAATTATAGGCATTAAATTAGCGCATGTCTTGGCTTAGTTGCCAGGCCTCATGTTAAGCTGTATTTCTTAGCGTATAATAAAATGGCTGTCCTAGAGAGTTAAACTGCGATTTTCCATTGTATTGTGTAAATGTGCTTGTGGCCAAAGGTTTTTCTCATGAGAACCGACTGCTAGAAGATGCTGTTCTTGTTAAATGTAACAATATGAATGTAGTGTGTGTGAGACTGACTTTCTCAGGAGAAGAACCATGGAGGCACTGACTGGAGTAGAAGCTGCAACAATATTATTACCTGACGAGCCAGATGATGAGGACATTGCAGGAGAAACCAATCAGTGACATGTGAACAGAGTAGTAGTAGAATTCATAGATTTTAAGTTTTAGTTTTATTGGACAAAGTGTGAACATGCAATCCCTTGACAAATGGGGACTTGGGAAGTAGTTCTAGTGAATTTAACTTAACAGGACTGCACTGATGGAAGACAGTGCATTTGCCCATTTTCTTTCTGGCCGAAAGGTCATTATTTCTTGAGCGTCTTGACAAGAGACGTGCTTAACTTTATTGCTTAAAGACTTTGGCCCTCATTACAACCCTGGCGGTCGGTGATAAAGCGGCAGTAATACCGCCAACAGGCCGGTGGTAAAGAAAATGGAATTTTGACCACGGAGGAAACCGCCAACACAGACAGCCACTTTAACACACCGACGCCACGGTGGTAGCAACAAGCACCGTGGCGGTAACTGCCAACAGCCAGGCGGAAGACAGTGTACCGCCCACAGTAGTACAACAAACCAATCCGCCAGCTTTTCCGGGGCGGTACCAACGCCATCAAAAACATGATGGAAACAGAACACAGAAGGGAAACGACTCAACTCTCGACACTCAAGGAAGAACCACGACGCCATTGAGCCCGAACTGCAGATCTTCCCCATGTTGGTATACCTCCTCCTACACCAGGAACATGAAAGGCAGCGAAGACGAGCACGGTGAGTACCGCACCTAGCATACAAGGAAGGGTGGAGGAAAAAGAGTGACACACACATGCAACACCTCCACCCCCAACAACATACACACAAACAGATGCAACAACATTACAAATCCACCTTGTACCCCTCAGGAATAATGCAAGGACAAAAGGAAGTGAGTGAAGTCAGTGTAATAAGATAAAGTTCAAGAAATACGTCCTCAAAGCACAAAACAGTATCAACAATATATACAAATGGAGGGACAATGCCCAGTCCAAATGTCAGTGGCCCACAGGGCCATAACACATAGGCAAAGGCCACACTTGACTCCTGCCTCAATATGGAGAGAACACTGCTGGGGCATCAGGTCGAAAATACACAGGCACCTCAGGGGGAAGGGGAAGGGGTCACCTCGGCCGAAAGATGGGAAAACGCCACTGCTCCTGGAGGGGCTACATGCCCTCTGCGATGTCCTGGGGAGTGCAAAGCCACAGTCTCTTAAGTGAATGGCTTCTCTACTGGTTCTGGTGGGGGCTTTGTGCCCAGTGTGCTTCATCCTGGCAAGGAGGGGGAGAGTGGATGCCTTTTTCCACTGGTTCTGGAGAGGGCTTTGTGTCCAGTTTGCTTCATCCTGGCAAGGAGGGGGTGAGTGACGCCTTTCTCCACTGGTTCTTGAGGAAGCTTTGTGCCCAGTGTGCTACATCCTGGCAAGGAGGGGGTGAATGGATGCCTTCTTCCACTGGTTCTGGAGGGGGCTTTGTGCCCAGTGTGCTTCATCCTGGCAAGGAGGGTGAGTGGATGCCTTCTTCCACTGGTTCTGGAGGGGGCTTTGTGCCCAGTGTGCTTCATCCTGGCAAGGGGGGGGTGAATAGATGCCTTCTTCCACTGGTTCTGGAGGGGGCTTTGTGCCCGTGTGCTTCATCCTGGCAAGGAGGGGGTGAGTGGATGCCTTCTTCATCTGGTTCTGGAGGGGGCTTTGTGCCTAGCGATGCAGATCTTGGATGGTGGAAGGTCACAGTCTCTCACCTGGGTGTCACACCTACAGTTGTTGCAGGGGCCAGGACGCACTACAGCCCATGTAGGCACGACTACACACTGCCCGCCGGCGGTGACGGCTGCTCAGTGGTGGCAGTGGTGGGGCTGCCGGCAGTGCTGCCAGTGGTGGGTGGAGACTCCAGCTCTTCCTCTGCAGCCTCGGACGGCTGCCCACTGGGACTGCTGCTGCTGGCAGTGGTGCATGTGGCGGTGCTGGCGGTGGTGCAGGTGGCGGTGCTGCCATTAATGGGGGAAGGCTTTAGCCCTTTCCCTGCAGGCTCGGGCGGCTGCCCACTGGGGCTGCTGCTGCTGGCAGTGGTGCAGGTGGCAGTGCAGGTGGCGGAGCTGGCAGCGGTGCTGCCAGTGGTGGGGGGAGGCTCCAGCCCTTCTCCCGCAGCCTCAGACAGCTAAAGTGCCATGGCTGGTGTTGTTTGCTCAGATGCTGCTCCAGTACTAGGCACTAGATCCATCCTGCCTGCAGCGTCTGTGCTTATTTTATTGCCCTTGGCAGCTGGTGTTCCCTTCCTGCCCTTGGCAGCTGGTGGTGTCTCCTTGCTTCTGGCAGCTGGTGTTCCCTTCCTGCCCTTGGTAGCTGGTGGTCCCTTTTAGCCCTTGCTTGCTGGAGGTGCCTCCTTGCCCTTAGTAGCTGGTGGACCCTTCTTGCCCTTGGCAGCTGGTGCAGGCACACTGGCAGTGTTGACTGGTGTCTCCTTGGAGCCTCTCACACCTGCAGTAGCTGCAAAAACTACAGTGGCTGTGGACTGGGTGGCTGAGGTGCTGGCCTGGGTTCTGCCCACCCCGGCCCGAAGTGAAGGACAGGGGGGAGTGGCAGGGAATAGGTCATGGGTGGAGAGGAAAAGCCTTTTAGGGACACTGGGACTGGAAGAGGGTGAAGGTTTGGTAGTGGAGGAAGAGGGAGTGGTTGTAGGGGGTGTCTGTATGCTGTGTTTGGGTGCAGGTGCATGGGCTGCATGCTGTCGTGAGGTGGATGGCTGTTGGGTGTCTGAGTGCTTGCGTTTGTGTACCTTGGGAGGAGGGGGCACAGACACAGTGGGAGAGGACACAGGGGACTTGTGCATGGGTGTGGGGGTGGTGACTGCCAGTGAGGGGCGTGTAGTGATAGGCGTGATGGTGATGGAGGTAGTGGATGAGGATGTAGTGCATGCAGGTGTGAGTGGAGACGCTACTGGGAGGGAGGTGGACGAGGAGGAGGAGAGGGACACAGTGGAGGCAGTGGATGTTGGTGTGTCTGCATCTGTATGGTGCTTGTGTGAGTGCCTGTGGGATGAAGTGTGGTGCTTGTGTTTTGCCTGAGCCACTTCTGAGTGTTGATTTGGGTGTATGCTGGTCTGAAGGTGTGCTTGGGATAGGCTGGGGTTGAGGGGAATGGGACTGGGTAGAGGAAGATGGAGGGGGGAGGCTAGAGACAGGGACAATGGCTGCCATCAGTGAGTTGGCCAGAGCCTGGAATGATCTCTGTTGGGCGGCCACGCCAGAGTGAATGCCCTCCAGGAATGCATGTGTTTGTTGCAAATGCCCTGCCTGCCCCTGGATGGCATTCAGCATGGTTGACTGCCCAACAGAGATGGATCTGAGGAGGTCAATATCCTCCTCACTGAGGGCAGCACGGCTGACTGGGGCAGGGCCTGAGGTGCTTGGGGGGAAGGAGGTGCCCACCCTCCTGGGTGAGCGGGCACGGGAAACACGCTGAGGGGCTGCTGGGAGGGCGGTGCTGGTATGGGGGTTGGCGTCTGTACCTGTAGTTGGGGTGGGCACAAAGGTGTCTGCCACCACCATGCAGCTTCGATTCGGGGGAGGTGTCGCTGTCCAAACTGTCCCCTCCAGTCTCCGCCGTGGTGCTCCCCTCGCCCTCCGTCCCACTGGTGCTCTTACCGTCAGTGGATTTGGCCTCATGGGCCATGTGGGATGCAGCTCCCTCTGTCACCGGTGCCTCTGCTCCTCTGCCAGATGATGCTAATGCACACAAGGAACAAAAAGGGGAGGGAAGAGACAGAGGATACACTTGGTCAATGCCAGCAACAACACCACTGTTGGCGTACACAACACACAGGGAACAGCCCTATGCACTAGGCCATGCACTACCAGTTACAATGCTAGACGCCAGGCCCTGGGGTACAATGCCTAACGCCAATAGCAGCACACCTGAAACCCCCAGGACCCTGCTCAGTAGTAGATGCCCACTTGCATTTTGGGGTTTGGAGTGTATCTGAGCCTGCCCATCATGGAACTTACCCTGCCATGTTCGTCCTGGCCTAGGGGCACCCCCTCCCAGATTATCATAATTCTGAAACTGCACTCCCCCCCTTGTGGCTGCTGTGATGCCTTCAAGCGCCCTTCCAACTCCGGATAGGTCTCCGCAAGGATGCGGAACATCAGGGTGGTCAGGGTGTGACGGGCACCCCTTCCTCGTTGGGAGGCCCTCCCCAGCTGGGCCTCCACCGTCTTCCTTGACCAGCGGCGCAGGTCCTCCCACCGTTTGCGACAGTGGGTCCTCCGCCTGTCAAAGACCTCCAGGGTCCGCACCTCCTTGGTGATGGCACGCCAAATACCCATTTTCTGATGGGCGCTGACCTGCAGAAAAAGATATATAAGAAAAGGTATTAGTCATACCGTCCGGCCTGTTACACTCATGGCCCCCCATATCCCTCCCATCCCCTTACGCACAGACATTGCCCACCATACATGCAGCACTCTACCCAGGGCCCCTCAGCTACCCCACCTACACGAGGCTTACACACACAGCACTCTATACATTCATGCCCCATGCATCGTGCTGACAGTGTACTCACCTGTTGGTCTGGAGGACCATACAATAAATGGTACTGGGGTACAAACCCATCCACTAGTCTCTCCAACTCCTCGGAAGTGAAGGCAGGGGCCATTTCCCCAGACACTCGAGCCATGGTCACTTCCAGACACAGGTCACAGCAGCACTTGCAGTGTAGGTCTTCTCCTGTTGAAGGTCAGGTAGCAAGTGAGTGAATGATAGAAAATGGCAGTCAAATCCACGGCGGTGCGTACCGTCACTGCCGGCGTACATCACCATTGGCTCATGGAACCCATAGGCCCCAATGATAACCAATGAGGTGTTGCACGGCGGTCGTCGACCACCTCTCACAATTACCTCATTTCCACCTGTCCCTCCTCATAGGTCAGGCGCCCGTCATTTCAGGGGGGAACAGGCCATGGCACCTAACTGCGTCACAGCAGACATAGGCACATCAACAGACCTACATGATCACATACTGTTTCTGTCACAAAATGCAAGGCATTTTACTCTGAGGATATCTTTAAATATGACCATCTGCTCACCGTTTTTCACCCTAGAGTTCAACCGCTGACGATGAATAGGAGATGGAGAAAGACCCCTGTGTACAGACCCCTGGTGGACCTGGTGACAATGGAGGACAGGCACATTATCCTAACCTAAACCTACAGACTTGATATGGCCACAATCCAAGAGCTGTGTGCCCAATTGGCGCCAGACCTGATCTCAGCTATCCGCCACCCCACTGGTATCCCCCCTCTTGTGCAAGTCCTGTCAGTGCTCTATTTCTTGGCAAGTGGCTCCTTCCAAGCGACAGTGGCCATGGCAGCAGGGATGTCACAGCCTATGTTCTCAAACGTGCTGACCAGAGTGTTGTCAGCCCTGATGAAACACATGCGCAGCTACATCGTATTCACCCAGGTGGAGGATTTGGCCACAGTGAAGGCTGACGTCTCTGCACTGGGACATATCCCCAACATCATTGGTGCTATTGATGGTACACATATTGCCTTTGTCACCCCTCCCTCCCCCCCGGAGAAATTAACAGGTGTGCAGAAATTGAAAGTGCTTTCCCTCTCTGAATGTGCAGATAGTGTGCCTGGCGGACCAGTACATCTCCCATGTCAATGCAAAGTATCCTGGGTCTCTGCATGATGCCTTTATCTTGAGGAATAGCAGCATTCCATATGTGATGTCTCAACTACAGATGCACAGGGTGTGGCTAATAGGTGAGCCCATGGTCCCCACCCAGTGTCTGTTGGTGTATGGTGTGGGGTTGGCCCTAAGGGTGAATGTCTGGCTAACAGGTATCCCTCAATATTTACAGGTGACTCTGGTTGTCCCAACCTCTCATGGCTACTGACCCCAGTGAGGAATGCCAGGACAAGGGCAGAGAAACTTTACAATGAAGCACATGGGCGAACAAGGAGAATCATTGAGCGCACCTTTGGCCTCCTGAAGGCCAGATTCCGGTGCCTCCATCTGACAGGTGGATCCCTGTGCTACTCACCCAAGAAGGTGTGCCAGATCATCGTTGCATGCTGCATGTTGCACAACCTGGCCTTGAGATGCAAGGTGCCTTTTCTGCAGGAGGATGAGACTGGAGATGGTTGTGCGGCAGCGGTGGAGCCTGTGGACAGTGACGAAGAGGAGGCAGAGGAAGAGGATGTGGACAACAGAACAACTATAATGCAACAGTACTTCTAGTGACACACAGGTAAGACACTGTAACTTCACCTTCCATTGCAGTTTTGTGTTGGACATTGTACATGGCAGGCTGATTTTCCAAATTCCATGGCCACTTAATGTACCCTCTGGCATCTCTATTTTCAGATATCTGTGCCCCACTCTGGCTCCTGGTGTGTTTACTGCTGTCCACTACAGGTCATACCTGTGTATACATAACTGTACAGTTGAATTGCAATGTTTACAGCTTGTTAAACGAATACATATTTCAATCAATTGACAGACTCCATACTTGTATTTGTTCCAAGGGTATTTATTTATGTGCTAATAAGTGGAGGGGGTATTGCAATGGGCTGGATTGTTGATGGAGGAAAGTCCAGGATAGAGTCAAGTCTATTGGTATCACAGGTGCATTGTTCAAGGGGGCATAGGAAGTGGAGCAATGGCAGTTCAGGGTGGACAGGGTGACAGAGTGGGACACAAGGGTGATATTCAGGGGAGTCTTATTTCCTGGTGGGGGTCTGGCAATGTTCCCTGGGTTCTTCCTGGATCGTAGGGACCTTTTGCGTGGGGGTTCTCCTTCTGCAGGGGGAGGGGTGCTGGTGGCCTGTTGTAACTGTGGCTTGGCCTCCTGTCCACTAGCGTCAGCGGAGGTGGAAGGCTGTTCATCGGTGTGGCTAGTGTCAGGGTCCCGTTGGTGTGCCACTGCCTCCCTCATGGTGTTGGCCATGTCTGCCAGCACCCCTGCAGTGGTGGCCAGGGTGGTGTGTATGTCACTCAGGTCCTCCCTGATCCCCAGGTACTGTCCCTCCTGCAGCTGCTGGGTCTCCTGCAACTTGACCAGTATCTGACCCATGGTCTGCTGGGAATGGTGGTATGCTCCCAGGATACTGGTGAGTGCCTCCTGGAGAGTGGGTTCCCTGGGCCTGTCCACCCCCTGTCGCACAGCAGTCCTCTCAGCTTCCCTGTTGTCCTGTGCCTCTGTCCCCTGAACCGTGTGCCCACTGCCACTGAACCCAGGTCCCTGATTGTCCTGTGTTTGTGGGGTTGCCTGGGGTCCCTGTAGTGGTGGACACACTGCTGATTGACGTGTCCTGGGGAGAGAGGTATGGGCCCGCTGGGTGGGTGCTGTAATGTTCAACAAATGGGAAACAAGTATTCCTATCTTGGACACCCTTTCAAACCATATAAGAACTGAGCTCCAGTGCAGATTCTTATGACCATCCTCTGGTCAGTTGTGTGAGGGACATCACACTACCCTGAAAGGCAATAAGCCACAATCCTTTCTCACAAGACCAAGAAACCGTAGATATGTTTATCCTTCCCATCAGGGACATAACGTAGGCTCCTGCAGCCCCTGCAGCGCAGACGACGGCCCCCAACCTTCCAGAGGCCCCTAACCATTCAAAATGGCCCCATTCAGCCCAACGCCAATGAATATTTATGAGATATGGGTAACTCGGAAGACCCTCACATTCTGCAAAGGGAGGCCATTATCATGCATTCAAGTACGTGGCCTGTGAATTTCTACACATGATTTGATATCAGCGCGTTGAATCACATGTAATGAGGTATCTTACTGCACAACAAACTTTCATTCTTGGACTGTTTATTTATAAAACATCACAGTGATCACCCTTCTAGTCAATGATAGAGCTATACGGACGGACTTTTAGTTATTTATGTTGTTTTTATTTACATGCAGCTTGTTAGCAGTGCAGACCTGGCCCACTGGGCGATGTTCATACAATACAAACAGATACACGGAGTGAACATAATATGGTAGTGAAACAAGTAATAACTCAATATTTCCTTGTAATGCAGTCAGGAATACCTGGACTGGTGGTAGGTAAAGCTAATGGCCGGATTATCCAATGTTCTGCTCGTGTTCTCCATCCTTCCCCACCTACTGGAAATGACCTTCCCTTCCCAATTGCACGTTATTTATTGAATAATGTGTTATTCCTAGATTAAATGAGGGAGAGAGTGGGTATATTCTCAGGCCTAGCCCTTTGAGGCCTCTCCAGAGGACATTCATCAGTGAAGCCAGCTATACAGCTATTAGAACTTTCTAGTCGCTGAGGATAGAATGCTCTAAATGAAACAGGAAGAAACAATAAAACAACATTGTGACCCTTGGAGCAGAAGGTGTATAACAGTCATTATTGGCCCTCTGTCTTTCCTGTGTCTTCTGCGGAGCTTGCAGCGTTCCAGCGTTCCAGCGTTCTAAATGTGGCTACTTCCCATTCTGTGCAAGCGTGCAAGTATTTTGTTTAAGAATCGAGACCATGAGGTGTAAAAATAAATAATAAAATCACAGATACTTATATCATACCTGCAGATTTTTATCAGTGTCCATCTGACTCAAAACTGCGCCTCAGGTAAATGTGATTTACAAAGCAGCACATTTAAAATGTGGACTTATGAGGATGGCCCTTCTGAGCTGTGCAGATGGTTTACTGCTCTGGACAAGCCATTCGGGGTTCAAGTGACTTCCACAGACAAGATCACATGACTATGTCTTACATTATGTCATTTGCGCATCTAAGCAGAGTACAATAAAGAAACTGATAGGAGGTGCAAGGGAGTTGATTGGTTGGCAGGCTCTCCTTCTTGCTACATATTTTAAATAGACGAATGTTTACCGTGCCAGGAGGCAGAAACTGATCACAGTTCAAAAGAACCTCAGTGCCTCTGGGACCTGAAATGGAATGTTAAGAGGCCATCTTGTACAGCAGGATGACATCAAGACTAGAAAAATATCCTGGTGAGTGGTTTGTTGGTGGTGTAAAATTACCATGTGAAGAACCCAACCTGTCGTGATCTCATTGCTTGTCAAATTTATTGAACTCCAGCTTCTCAAAGTGTAAAATCTCGAAACACCAAGTATAACAAGCACAAAATAATGCGGTACAGATTAGCAGATATAACCGTAATTGATTAAATCGTGAGAATCCCTTCTCATGCTGGACACAATTCCACAAACCTAGTATGTTAGGAGGAAATGCTTAGCTGTGACGAACCTTGTTGGGCAATATGATAAATAAAGTAGTATTTTAGATTGCCCTGGTGCCATGACCCTCTGATTCTTGCATAACTTCACCCTTGTTTAAATTGGGTTTATATCGACATTAAAAACCACTGTCGTAGCATGTATACCACGCAGTGAACGTCAACCAGTGTTTTTTTTTTTTTTTTGGCTATTAAGAAGGTGGGGGTTATATCTGACATGGAGAACCACAATTCAGGCTAGGGGTTTTCAATTTTGTGCAACTATCACGAAGGTCGATGTAAAACTTTTGAAACATTTTCGCTTTGCCACATCTGCTGGGGCACTGTGACTTTTGTGACAATTTATGTCGCATATGTTCACTAGTAAAATACCTCTGCATAAAGTATACTTTTCAGAAAAAAGTAAGGACCAGATTTAAGAGGGCCTAGCACCTCCTTGCGTCCCCTTAGCATCATTTATTTTTATGCTAATGTGGCCCAACGAGGCCAAAATTGCTGCAACAGATTTACAAACTGGCGCAATGCATGCATTGTGCCACTTTGTAACCCCTTGCGCCACATTATGCCTGTGCCAGGCATAATGTATGTAAGGGGGCTTTCCCCCGTTAGGGGAGGCGAAAAATGTCACAAAGAAATCTAAAAAGGTTTCTTTGTGCCATTTTTTTGGCATTTTAAGGCCTGCTCAGAGCAGGTGTTAAAAGGGGCACACCATTGGTTTCAATGGGCTCCTATACGTATACTGTTCAGGATTAGCGACAAAATGTTGTCGCTAACCCTAAATAGTACATGAATAGCGTAAAAAATTCTGACGCTATTGCCCCCTACCCTGCGTCATGGTGCACTGTATTGTAAATACGGCACACATATGGTGGCAGCAAGGGAGGGCTTAAGGGGGGGCGCTAAGGGTCACAAGAAAAGAGGCGCAGCACTGGATGCCCGCGCCACTTTTCTTCAATCTGTCTCTAAGTGTTTTTTCCTGCACTGTGCAGAGATAAGCTCAGCAAAACCTAAACCAGCAGTGAAAAATAATCAGCATGTATTTTCCAGCATGGCTGTATTTGATTAAAGGGAACATTATCTTGCCATGTAGTGAAAAGTACATTGCAATCTGCAGAAAAACATCTAAAGGTCAAAGAAGAAGCCAAACCGGGTACTTTGTCATCTTCGATGAAGGCACAAATCGAGACTTTTGCAAAAGTTTGTTGTACTAAAAAACCTTTGTTAGCCCATAGTTCAGGTCTTCATATCAATGAAGAAAATAAGATTTGCAACATATGCTTGAAGTAAAGCTGTAGGTTCTTACAGTTTATTTGCATTAGGCTTATGCTGAGATGAAAAGCAAATTAATATATGGAACGTCGTACCTGTGGCCATAACATTTAAGGATATTGCAGGACACTGTGACCACAGAGAGGAATGAGGCCTTTTTAGAGAGACTTCCAATATCCCTTTAACAATGATTTAGGGTATTTGCTGACACCCAAGATGACAGCCCACTGGGTATCCCTCCCTAAAAAGTAGTAGATGGCATGGCTACAGAGATGTAGATGTATTTACTACAATGATGCCAAACGCTCAACCCCTAATTAGTGGGATTCTTCATCATTGGGTCCCCTCTGGTGTGGGAACTACACCCCGTCAGAGTCAGGACATGCCTCAGTGTAGTTTTTAGTAATGGCAGAGGCAATCAGAGGTTATGCTCGAACATCCTTGTGTAAGTGGTGACATTTATTAGCCCAATCTTCCATAACATCCTACAATAAACCCAAGTATGAAATTGTGTGAAGATGGGTAAATAAGTTTTATAGGGACCTCCTTTCGCATAGTTAAAACCAGTATAAAAGAGATTGGAAGCCCTTAGTGTCAACGAGTGTTGACATGCTTCAAGGCTTTACCTTGTCCTACTTTGTCATAGGCACTCATCAGGATATAATTTCGGGGTTTGTATATGTCATTACTACCTGTAGACAATAGCATTCCATATGTGGCATAAAGGATATCTCCTGCTTACAATCCTTGGTTTTGAAAACTGAGGTATTTTCCGATACACCAGTATAAACAACATTTTAATACTTCTGCTCGCAGTGGGTGAACTTCGTAGGAAACGTAGTGCTGAATTTGAGCAGGTGGTTTCCGGTGCTCGGCATCAACACTTAATTCTGGGTACCGGCACCAATGACAGTCCACCACGTGGTGGCGCTGTCTCAGTTTGAAATGAACAAAACACAAGTGTTCAATAAGTCAATAAACATTAAAATATTAAAATGAATGCTACCTGACAGGTATGAGTGACCTGGAATTGTCACACTTGTAGAGGTGTGATTGTTAGTAGTTATGCTGGTACTTTCAGTGGTAGCACTGAGAGAGGCATTCCGCTGTGCAGGCTTCAGTGACCTCCCAGGAAGAGCCCTGGCACTTACTTTCTTACAGATGAAGCACTGAGGAAACACGCGTATCTCATCCGGAAGTTACCATTGGCCTCTAAACATGTCTGCAGTATCTGGGATGCTCAGTCGGACCCCATCTTACTAAGAGTGAGAGGGAGTAGTATTAGATTGTATGGTCATTACCCGTATTACAAGGATATGCTATGTTCTCATAAAATATTCCTCTCGCTCTCTCCAATTAATGAATTTTTCTCCCCTATATTACATAATCACTTTTACCTCGAACCACTGCTGACTATACGTTTCTGCAAAAACACATCTTAAGAAGCTTAAAGTCACTTCCAAAGCTAACTATGATTCAGAATGTGTTTTTAACGTGCGGGAAAAAATCCTGCTTTAATGAAATCCAGCAGTGCAAAAATATAAACACACCGCCATAAATGTCTATTCACCCAACAAGGGTTTTTACATTTTGGGGAGAATAGTTCAGAGGAACGGCAGCTGACAAGATAACTATCCCTTTCACTGTTTAAAAAACAGTTGTAATTCTACTCCATGACCGGCCTTTCACACTGCCAGCTGGCTCTGGTTGCAGGCATTGTGAAGTCACAACTTAAATGTAATAACTTATTATAGTATCGTAAAACTGTGGTTTTGTTATCGCAGGTTACTAGTTATGTAAGAACTTAAGTATAATAAGAAACCTAGAGACAGCTTTTTATGTATTTATTGCAGGCTTCCACGTATTATATAATTAACGTCACTATTGTACTGTATGCGATTAAAATCTGATATCTTTTGGCAGGTGTTTTGGTGGTATCTGTGTTCTGTGACTAGAAAATTGATCCTGCTCGTTTCTTTTGGGCGTGCCGGGTCCTCTGGAAGTGTTAGGGTAGCTGATTTGATTTGTGGATGGCTAAAAGAATATGCATGCCTCCAGGGAATTTTGTGGAGTGCTCCCATCCTGGCGACAATTGTAGCTGCTAGCATCTCAGGTGGCTTTTCAGAGATCCTAAGGGGGGAGGTGTAAGGCACAATTTATTCCAGGCATGCCAACCTGCATGCAGAAAGAACAACTCCTGCTCTCAAACAATGTATATATATGTATATATGTGTATAGGAGACCTATAAACCAGCGTTTCCCAAGCTGTGGATTGTGCCCAATGGAGGTTTGTGAACCAAATTCTGGTGAGGCGTGAAAGTCCTGGTCATGTATGTAAGTAATATTTAAAATGATTAAACCACCTTTTTGCATGAGTGCAAAGGTGCTGAACTCGGGCCCTAATTCCACCTTTCAAAAAACCCTTGCAAGTATTCCCAAACAGGACAGTGTGAACCTTCTATTATTTGTTGCTGCTGTTTGTGAACTTCTCAAAGTAATTTCAACGAAGAATCTGCTCATTATATCTGAGTATACAGAACAATACCAGTGTAGGAATTTCACACATAAACTGAGAAATATAGATGTAGCCTAATAACCAGAGCTACCAACTTTGGATCTGGGAAACCAAGTTCAAGTCCTACTGCTGGCTAAACATCCTTTGGTCCTGGGTAAATCACTTAATCTTCCATGCTTAAAATAAATGAATCTGACCTTGAGTAATGCAATCTGGTGCACATGTAAAGTACTCAAATTACTTTGGGACAGGTTGTGCTATATAAAACTGCTAAATATATGGAGTCCAAATTGCACCAATGGGCCTCATTTTAACACACAAATTGATATGATATGGCTAAAAGCACTGATATCAACGGCAAGACTTTATGGAAGCCTTCCGATTTTAGTGAATGAATGCCACAGGCTTCCACCCCACTCTGAAGAGTGTTCCAGCTCGACTCCAATGCAGTCCATCCTCTGCCACGTTTATGGGCAGATCAATATCTTGGCACACAAGCCGATATTGAAGGGTGTGGTCACAGCTGTGACATTTAGAAACAATTGCAGTTATTACATTACAATATTGCTCCTGTCTCATGTGCATCACAGCCAGATGGGCGGCACTGCTATAAAGCACTAACATATCTCTATTGCAACAGAGCACTATACAATATAAAAATATCATGTACATGTGTGGATGCAAGATGTAGAGAGGAGGGGAGAAAAGAGAACTACTGGAAAGAGAGGTTTCCTGGTAACTGAGAAGGATGGGTGGGTATTGCTGGACGGTGTCAAGGACTGGGTTCTCCTACAGAGTTTTCAGAAAGAAGAGTTACCTTACTGAAAGGTGTTGTTGGAAGAGTTATATCTTTAGTTCCTTTCATAAGTGAACAGGGATGGAGACAGGGAGATGTGAACTGAGATAGAGTTTCACACCCTGTATGCAAAACGAAAGGCTTGACAATTCATCCGTACTTCCTTGCATTTTCTTATTTCTCTCCTGGTTTGATAAAACCACACATTTTGCTAGTTTCTCTGGATGACTTGATTTAGGTTGCTAGGTAAGGTGAAATGTTGGTGTGGACAGTCTTGACTTGCAGCTGATGCAGCAGATCTTGAACATAATGCATGTTGGCAGGGGGAGCCATTTGAGGTCTCTGTGTGTTGAAGTCGTTCGATTGTATTAATGAAAGCATTTGTTGAGACAAACTGCTGCGTTTATTTATTAAAGAGTATGAAACAGTGCTGCATGTCACTTTGGCCACTTGAAAGCTCTAGAGCACTTTTTAATAGTGTTAGGCAGGATTCAGGATTTACAGGGTAATATACCTCCACCGATATGGGATAAAAACCAGTGCTTGGACAGCTGTGAAGTCTCTGAAGCCAGCTACTGGAAGGAAGCACAACATATTTAATCCAAGTATTAGTAATACAAGGATTAGTTGAACAAAGAAACTCCATAGAGTTGCTCCATTGGCCCAGCACATGAAAGGGAATGCACTAATTCCATGAATTCCAGGGCCATTGGCACACGTAGGTGGTCCCAACAGTTTATGCTAGGGCAACACTGTGAGGTGCAACTCTTTGATGGAAGAAGAAGTGGTTCCTTGTTCGCAGAGATTGTGCTTGGGGAATCTTTGCTCTCATCTGTGTCAACAGCTTCAGTAACCAATCTAAGGTACATCACAGAAGAGTCTAATGACTAGGGCCCTCATTTTGAGTTAGATAGCACAAGTGTAAATAAAACCTTTTCAAGCTTATGTGACACACATTTTAAATTCTATTAAGGATACGGAGGCAAGGATTATGCTTCTCTTTTCTTTACTTCTAACTTCAGCAGCCAATCACAATAAAGTAAAAACAAAACTATGTTACTCATCTGTCACTATATATACATGTCACATGCCCCAACCACAGGACAGTAACCCCTAGAAAAGTATCATGCCACCATATTATGTCCTCTTTATATGTGAATAAAGTCTATAAGTGTTGAATATTCCAGTGAGATAAAGGTATAGGCAGAAACAGTTGGAATAGATCCCAACATGGATCTGAAACCTTCAAATACTGTCCTTCAAGGAAGACCACCAGCTCAATTGCATCATCAACAGGACATCGGGGAGCTCTCTCAAGACGCAGAAGGAAGCAGTCAACCAGACTCATTTGCATGGAAATTCAGGAACGTACTCAAATGTCATTTTCAACCAATTTTTTGGCCATTACCTGAAAAGAAAGATCACTAACAGTAAAAGCCTGAAGAATGAAGCAGACACAATAGATTATATTGCATAATAAAATCCATATAGGGTGGGAAATAAAACAATCATCCAATCATACAGTCATGATATAGTGACAACCATAATAACAATTCAGGATGGGATAATCCTTGCCTCCGTGTCCTTAATAGAATTGATAATTCTTTTCACGTAAGCTAGAAAATGTTTTCTTGTATGTCAGGACTGGAGGCTCTGATTATGCTTGTTCAAAGCTGTATCACCACCACAGACGCCACATCAACAATGGGTTTACAATGGGTTGAAACATAGATTCAGAAGACCAATCTGCAGCTCTTTTTATGTCTTCGAAGCAAGAACTTAAAGAGTAAGATTTTAAAGCCATGGGTCCTCTAGAGGTAGTGAGCTCCAAAACCTTCGGCTAATAACAATCTCATGCATATGGCCAAAGTAGCTGCAGATACAGGCCTAAAAGATTTTTGCAAATCAGTAAATAACTGGCCACCTGCATCTTGTTTCAGGTCATGCTTCACTGCCTTGTAATCCTTCAAACATTGGACCACATATAATTGAGGATTGTCTGGAAAAATTGGATAAGTTACTGTTAGAAATGAGTTCTGTGGTTGGCAGTCAGGTTACCCCCTGTCCAAGCAAGGACCCTCACTCTAGTCAGGGTAATAGAGAATCACCCTCAGCTAACCCCTGCTTATCCCCTTGGTAGCCTGGCGCGAGCAGTAGGCTTAACTTCAGCGTGCTAGGTGTAAAGTATTTGTACCAACACACAGAGTAACTTAATGAAATCACCACAAAATGACACAACACAGGTTTAGGAAAATAGGGAATATTTATCTAAACAAAACAAGACCAAAACGATAAAAATCCACAATACACAAGTCAAGTTATCAAATAAAAAGCAAAGAGAGTCTTCATGTAGTTTTAAACACACATTAACACTGTTAGCGTGAAAATGTACCTTGGGTGTGTCAAAAATAACCCTGCACAGGCAAGTATGCGTCAAAAAGGGCATGCGATGCGTTGATTTCACTCACAAAAAGACCTTGCGTCGTTTCTCCTTTCGTCGGGTCCGTCGTTTCTTCTCTACGCAGGAGAGAGATGCATCAACCCGGTCAGCAATCTCGGGTCCGGGCAGGCCTTGCGTTGTTTTTAGACGCTCGGTGGTGCTTGCGTCGGAAATCCAGCTGCACGATGATCCGAAAACCACACAACGCGGGTTGCGATCTCACCAGCCTCCGTCAGCAATGCTGCACGTCATTTCTCCAGCTCCGGGTGTCGATTCTTCGGTCGCGTTGCAGGGGAGCGTCGATTTTCAGCCATGAAGCTGACGCTGCGTCGATTTCCCAGCTGCAGATCGGAGTCACGTACATCTTTTCCCCGCACAGCGGTTCTGTGCGTGGATTTCTTCCTCTTAGGCTGCCAGCTTCTCCTTTCAGGGTCCCAGGAACTGGATGGGCACCACAGGGCAGAGTAGGAGTCTCTCCAGAGACTCCAGGTGCTAACAGAGAGAAGTCTTTGCTGTCCCTGAGACTTCAAACAACAGGAGGAAAGCTCTAAATCAAGCCCTTGGAGATCTTCACAAGATGGAAGGCACACAAAGTCCAGTCTTTGCCCTCTTACTCTGGCAGAAGCAGCATCTGCAGGACAGCTCCACAAAGCACAGTCACAAGCAGGGCAGCGCTTCATCCTCTGCTCTTCAGCTCTTCTCCAGGCGGAGGTTTCTCTTGGTTTCCAGAAGTGTTCTAAAGTCTGTGGTTTTGGGTGCCCTTCTTATACCCAATTTCTCCTTTGAAGTAGGCCAACTTCAAAGCAAAGTAACTCTTGAATGTGAAATCCTGCCTTGCCCAGGCCAGGCCCCAGACACTCACCAGGGGGTTGGAGACTGCATTGTGTGAGGGCAGGCACAGCCCTTTCAGGTGTGAGTGACCACTCCTCCCCTCCCTCCTAGCTCAGATGGCTCATCAGGAAATGCAGACTACACCCAGCTCCCTTTGTGTCACTGTATAGTGTGAAATGCAACCAGCCCAATTGTCAAACTGACCCAGACAGGGAATCCGCAAACAGACAGAGTCACAGAAATGGTATAAGCAAGAAAATGCTCACTTTCTAAAAGTGGCATTTTCAGACACACAATCTCAAAATCAACTTTACTAAAAGATGTATTTTAAATTGTGAGCTCAGAGACCCCAAACTCCACATGTCCATCTGCTCCCAAAGGGAATCTACACTTTAAGCAGATGTAAAGGTAGCCCCCATGTTAACCTATGAGAGGGACAGGCCTTGCAACAGTGAAAAACTAATTTAGCAATATTTCACTTTCAGGACATATATAACACACTACCATATGTCCTACCTTAACCATACACTGCACCATGCCCTTGGGGACACCTAGGGCCTACCTTAGGGGTGTCTTATATGTAAGAAAAGGATAGGTTTATGCCTGGCAAGTGGGTACACTTGCCAAGTCGAATTTACAGTTAAAACTGCACACACAGACACTGCAGTGGCAGGGCTGAGACATGATTACAGAGCTACTAATGTGGGTGGCACAACCAGTGCTGCAGGACAACTAGTAGCATTTGATTTACAGGCCCTGGCACCTCTAGTGCACTCTACTAGGGACTTACTAGTAATTCAAGTATGCCAATCATGGATAAACCAATCAGCAATACAATTTACACAGAGAGCATATGCACTTTAGCACTGGTTAGCAGTGGTAAAGTGCTCAGAGTTCAATAGCCAACAGCAACAGGTCAGACAAAATAGAAGGCAGGAGGCAAAAAGATTGGGGATGACCCTGCATAAGGAAAAAACTCCAACAGTTACTGACCTAGAATTAGTTTTGGTACAACAAGTAATAGTGAATGTCACCCCTTCTGGGGAGAAAGTTCTGCCTGCCAGATCTAGAGCACGAGCATCTGATACCCTCTTTCATGAGATTAAGTATAATAACATAGTCAGTTTGGCTGACATTTGTTTGCGTGACAAATATATATTTGATGGCCACTGTTCCAAGAATTTAATTAAAATATTTACACCCCAAGGAGAAGAGTACTTAGGTTTGGGAGGATTGACCATATGAATACCTTGCATCAATTTGGAAACCAATGGATGCTCGCCCACCAATTTACTATCAACCAAGAGGTGCCCAGAAGAAATTGCTGATCTGAAATTATTCACTGTTATATATGCTAGGCCTGAAGAGGCTAGTCCTGATAGGAAATTGATCACCATGTAAAAGTCTGTCTCCATAGGATCTCACCCTGTTTGTTAAAACCAACTACTCCATCTCTTCCAAGCAAAGGCATAATGTTTGTGGGTGCCACTGGCCCATGCTTGTCTGATGAAGAGGTCATCCTGTTGCGAAATGCCTGGGGAATTCCATCTTTTCCTAAAACCATCCAAGCCATCAACTGAAGCTGACCTCAGAGGATTGGGGGATGAGGAAGGCCATCTGGATTCAAGAGAAGATCTTGTCCGACAGGGACAAGAATCAGAGGAGCAGAAGCTAGAGATAGGGTTACTGGGAACCACGGTTGAGCCCTCCAGAATGGCATTATAAGAATGTTCTCTGACTTCTGCCATCTGAGTTGTGTTAGGACTCTGGGAATCCTCTGGAAAGAGGGAGAAGCACAACCCCCGGAACTGAGACCAGTCTTGAAGAAATGCTTCCGTCGCCTGGGCTTCCGGGTCTGGACGCCAACTGAAAAACTTGACCAACTGTCGATTGAGGCTAGATGCAGGTCAGACTCCATTTCCTGCATAGGTGTGGTTGCCTCAGACCAGGCACGACACTTACCACGGTCTAGGTCAGCCGGGTTTACCCTTCACCCTGTACAGTTTCCTAGTGAATTACCTAACTTACTTTCCTACCAACTGTACCTTCTTATAGCCTTAAAAAAGTCACCGGCTGTGAAGAAACACGTGCTGGCTGTGTTTATGGAACTATGCTCAACTGACTACTTGGCTGTATTTATGGAGCAATGCCTTACAATCTCTTTGATGCCCTTGTCTACTAATTAAAGGAATCCACTACAACCAACTCAACGGGAGAACGTCTTTATTATGAACATGGTTTTGAGTGCTACGGCTTCTGTGCTAAACTAGATCCAAAGAAGTTCACTTTGCACAGGCCCCAACACTTGAGGAGTTGCAGAAATACCAAATGATCCAGTTTCCAGTTTCCAGTTTCTGAAGTCCTGAAGATAAATGGAGTTCAAGTCTGCTTTCTGATTCCTCTTTCCTGGGAGATATTACGCTGTAATGGAAATGTGATGACTGCGGCAAAAGTGCCAAAAGTCCTTGGCAATTTCTGCTAGGAGATGAGATTTTGTCCCTCCAAGTTTGCTGACATATCGAACTACAGAAATGTTGTTTATCTGCAGCAATATGCAACAATCTGTGTTCTGGGGAAAATTCTCCTGATGGCAAAGGAACTTGCCAGAAGTTCCGGGCTACTGATGTGTTGACCCAGCTCTGCTTCTGATCAGCATCCCCCCATCAAGAGAGTGCTGCATCTTGCTCCTCAGCACCACAGGCTTGCATCAGACTCTATCACTATTTACGGAGATGTGCCAAAAATGGCCTTGTTATTCCAGGACTCCATGTGATTCCACCACCACAGAATTTCTGCTCTGGCTTCCTTAGATAGAGGAACCTTTTCCGAGTATGAAAGGCTCTTCCATGAATGTTGGATCTTTAGTCTCTGAAGATCTCTTGATATGGCATATTTTCTGAGAGGGACGAATCAAGTGGATGTGGACTGAGTCTATCTAGAATCCTAGGAATTCTACTTGTTAGGAAGGTGTCAGACGAGAATTCTGGGAGTTGACCATGAAGCCCAAACTGTGAAGGAGTTGGATGGTCCAAGAGAGATGAGATAAGAGGGTCTGAGGCTCTTGTGCCATTAAAAGAAGGTTGTCCAGGTATACAATCAGATGGACTCCTCTCGCTCTGAGGGACTCCACCACTGGTTTCATCAATTTGATGAAGCACCAGGGGGGGTGAGGACATTCTGAAGGGGAGAGATTGGACTTCCAGACAGTGGTCTCCCCACTGGAATTGCAGGAATGTCCAGTGTGGAGGAAATATGGGAACAGAAAAATATGCGTTCTTCAGGTCCAGGTAGACCATCCAGTTGCCCTCCTGTAGGGTACCTCTTAGCAAGTGAATGCCCTCCATTTTGTGTAAAATCCAGGCAGTGAAGTATTTGATGTTTAGTACAAAATGATAACCACCCCTTTCTTTTCTACGAAGAAAATAGGACTGATAAAACCATTGATGTAGGGCGTACTAAAACATATTGCTCATTTGTTTAGCAAAGATTGGATTTCTGAGTCTATAAAAGAGTGTTCTGTTTGGGAAAAATACAGTTGTCTTAGAGGGGACATCTGAACTGTGGTCTCGTAAATCTCTAGCTTGAAGCCCTGAACAGTCTCTAAGACCCAAGGGCTTTGAGTAATTTGTCTCCAGTTGCCTAGAAACAGACCACTCTCCCCCCCAAAGTTACCACTGAAAATAGAATTATTCTCATCAAAATATCCTGTGTCTTGAATTGCTCCTTGTTTTCATGGTGGGTTCCTCATCTGAAATGGGATCGACCCCCTCTGGATCGAGTGGGGTAGAAGGTGGGGTCACATGTCTCTCCATAGTACCCACCCCTACCTTGAGAGTAGTAACTTTGTTGAGAGCTTTGTAAGGAACCTCGGCCTGGCGCGTGCCCTCCATTGCACCCGGCCCTGAAAAAAGAGCCCACCTTGAGTACTTTTGTCTATCGTGGAATAAGTAGAACAGAGTTTTGCAAGTTCCTTAGAAAAGGGACTCCAAACAATAGTCTCTCAGCTGCAGGTCCTGTTCTGAGATGGCTGGATCTTTGAGCTTCAGATGAATCTGAATAAAAATGGATCTCCTCCGCTCTGTAGAAATGGTGAAGTTGTTGTTCCCAAATTGACAGATAGCTCTCTGCGGCCAGCCAATTATTGTATCAGTATCCACTGGAGACTGGGAATTTTTGGCATGATAGGCTAATTCAAGAATTATTTTCAGAGCTCCAGTCATGTCCAGAAGCTCATCCTGGCAATTACGCTATGCTCTATCTAGGCCATTTTTAGAGTCTTTTGCAAATGTTTTCATGAACGTGACCATAGTTAGGTCTATCTCAAGAATATCGGCAACCTTGCCTTCTAAATCTGTTCAATGCCATTCTGCATGAAGGTGTGCATGAACATCTTTATCGAATCTATGGCGAAGGTGTGATTGTATATATTTTGCCTCCTCCAGGGACAGAGTACAAATAGAAGCTCTGGAGTGCATTATTTCCATAGGTTCAAAAGTAAGAAGACGAGGAGGCTTGGGAGGAGCTACACTGTTCTTCTTACTTGGGCCAGGCTTGTCTGAATCATCACTATCATCAGTGTGGGAAGAATCAGACTCTAGGAAGTAGATGAGAAAGTAGTGTGGGATGGGAAGGACACAGATTGGTGGGGAATGCTGTAGTCATGCTCATTGTCCCTCTTGTGGTGTAGTTTAGTGAAAGCCTCCACATGAGCATCAGACTGGGTCTTTTCACTGGTTTTACCCTTGCTCGAAAGGGTAAAATCCTGTCCACAGGCCGGACGATCTGGAAGTCAGCTCTGATGGCAGGCCTAATCAAGCAGGTGCCCATTAAAGGGTCCCAGAGCCCAAACCAGGGCATAATTTACTGATTGTTGCACTCTGCAATCTAAAGTCTCAATGAGGTCCATTTCTAACTGGTTGCCACCATTATTAGGGAAAAATTCCCCTTCTGTCTATTGATCCATTTTTTTGACAAATAGTAAAAATGCAAATTATTCAAGAGAGATAGGGGGAGTAAAGGCCCCGGCCAGGCAATAGAACTGCCTAATGTAGAATGTGGAGGGAGCTGCCTATGCAACAAAACTTTTTTCACTCTAGGCCAAGCCTGTGGAATAACATACAACCCTGTGCTCTCTGCAGTCAGGGCATCAGGAGAGCTAAATAATGCCAGGAAGAATACAGGACAAACCACGCGGTGTACAAAATGTAGGTGAGCGCTCGGCAAAGTATTACTGGCATTGCATGTGCATACTGAGCATGCGCGTAGGGGAGAAACCTTTAACAGCAAAAGGGGACTGCACAGAGGTGCGTCTATTCCCTGCTCCCATTCCACTCAGCAGTACATGGTGGCAAAGGTTTGCTGGCTGCTCCAAAAACAGAAAAGGAAGGCGTCAGACGACACATGCAATAGAGGGGTAAGCACGCTGATTAGCGTTGCTTGATGTTAACACAGAAATGTACACCTGCCTAAAGATACCATGTAAAAATCAAAAGTTCGCACATTGAAATAAGAAACAATGCAAGTGAATCATGTATTGTATACTTTAAGATACAAGATGTGCATATAGCAATGACATGAAGTATTATGGCACACATATAGCAAAAACATGAAACACTATGGGATAATCTACAGTTAGAATAAAAAGCACTTATCTGGCTGTGAAGCAGCAAAGAAAGAGGACACAATATGGTGGCATGTTACTCTCCTGTGATTGAGGCATGTGACGTGTATACAGTGACAGATGGGCAATGTAGTTTTGTTTTTACTTTATTGTGATTGGCTGCTGAAGTTAGAAGTAAAGAAAAGAGAAGCATAATCAGAGCCTCCAGTCCTGACATAGAATTAGTGGTGCTCCCACCTACCCAAAATCATGGTTTCCCTGTGTTTTTTTACAGTGAAAGAAAGTGGCACCAGGTGTTTCTGTGGGCTGACAGGGTGGGAGCCGGTTTCACTGCTGGTCGGGGCAGATTTGTTGCTGAGAACCTGCCACCCATGTTTCTAATTGCAGCTACTCTAAATAAACAATTTAAAAAACAAATGGCTTCATAGTGCGCTTTAAGCAAGCTTTAGAACCATTTGTTTTTTTATTTAAAAGAGCTGCAAGTACGAACCTGCCCAGGAGGTCCCCAGGAACAAAATTGACCCCTACTAGCAATGAAACTGGTCCCCACAGTGCCAGTCCACTGAAACGCCTGGTAGTAATTCTGGCACTAGCTGTGCTTACACTAACAGAGCCTCCACTGGATCTGCCAGTATACACCTCTAACGTGGTAGCCCACTATCAATAGGCTGCCAGATCACAGTGACAGACGTCCCATATGACTGAGGCAGGCGACTGTCAGTTTTCTTTCCTTACCCCTCTGCTATGCTATGTTATAATAAATTAAACAGAGACCTAGAAGCATCTTATCAAATAACTTATATAAAAAGTATGCAGTGACCTGTATACACGTTAAGCATAGAATAATTACCTAGTGGCTGTTGCCACGATGTAGTTATAGTTAGGACCTAGTTTCTACAGAAAAAGCTTTGACGCCGGTTGATCACAAAATTTTCCAAAAATATTTGACACTCACATCAGCTGCTATCTGGAAAGTTTCAGGGTGATCCATCAAGCGCGGGCTGAGAAAAAGAAGGGGTCAAAAAAGTTGTGTTTCCCATGTTAATTTCAATAAGGATTTTGAACAGGAATAGCACCCGAAATATGGGAGGTAATTACACCACGTTTGGCTGAAAGGTAGCTCTTGTTCCAGAAAATGCCCTTTTCGTTATTTGGTGTGAATTAGTTTAGTAGTTTTTAAAATATTAAAGAAAAAACAAATTTGTATATATAAGGATACGAAGGCTCCGCAAACCCTCCCAATCTCATGCTGGGATCTGATTGGCTGCCAACACTTCAACAAAGAAGTATTGGCAGCCATCTTGGGACCTGGCTTCAGCAGAGTCCCAGAAAAAAGATAGAACAAAAAAGAATGCGGCCAGGGTAGGGACACCCTGACCCCTTAGCTCTGGTGCTGGGGTCCCTCCAGAGCAAAACAGCACTTTTTAAAAATTTGCAGCGGGTAGCGTGGCGGATCTGGCGAAAATTAAAAAGAAAACAATTGTGGTCTCCCGCAATTCTTTAAATGCAACCTTCCTGGGACACAATTATAAATGACATGCAGGGGCCGGCCTGGTTCCCCCAACCCCCGCCGCAACCCGGGGGACTGCCACCTCTCCGGGTCAAACATTTTTTTAAATGTGGGGGGCCACCCAGACATGCAGCCAGGGAAAGAGAGGAAACAATTGCTCTCAGAGAGAGGGAGCTGAATAGTTAGCAGTTCCCTCTTTGAGATAGCAATATTGGCTCCCGCAGGCGGTGAGGAGCCATCAGGGACCAATGAGGGCCTTCAGGCTCCCCTCGTCCCCCGTGGTCCCCAAGGTGGGTGACTGGGATGCTTCTATATATATATATATATATATATATATATTTAACCATAACCATAAGTGATGTATACATTTGCTAAGTAGACCTAAAGAGTATCTATATATTTTAAAAAACATAATTATTATACATATTTGTACAAAGAAATACACATATCTAGATACATAAAGATAATCAAATTATACATGTTTATGTACAGAGGGATATGCTGTACATTAGTGTTTGAGTGTGGTGGTTATGTAGGAAAGAGCCAACTCTTGAGTAGTCTTCTGAAAATTAGATAGTTATCCCTAGATCTTATGTTTGGGGCCATGAATTCTATAGTTTGCCTGCAAGAACAGAGAAAGATGTACCACCTATGTGTTTTTCTTGTATGGCGGGATTTTGAGGCAAGGTGCCAATCTGAATCAGGGGTTCCTTTGTTGAATGTATTTGGCGATTTTATTCCTGACAAAAGGTGCTCCTGTTCCATGTATTGTATTGTGTGTGATACAAGCCAGCTTGATAGTGGATCTTCCGGCAACCAGTAACCAATGTAGGCCCCTCAAGGCAAGGGAGATATAGGCTTGTGACTTTAAATGTAGGAGTAGTCTGGTAGCAGAATTCTCAATCCGTTGTAGCCTTTTCATAGTTAATAAAGAAGATCCATTGTAGAGGCCATTGCCGTAATCAAGTTAAGACCATATAAGAGAGATAGTAGCCTAGACCCTGTGTGGAAATCCCAGGTGAGGGAAGACGCGTCACAGAGTTTTCATAGTAATGGAGCTTGATCGCGCTAATTTGTCCACTTGGGCATTCACTGTATGCAGCTGTTTAGGTCTTGACAACCTTTGGTCAGTGTGAGGATTATGAAAACTTCATCAAGCAACATCTTTTGTTTGGTACTTAATGATCTGCAAGGTCCTGAGACTACTATATCTGAGATTTGGATCAAATTCTAGATCAAATCAAGCAAGGATTTTGGCTTGAGGTCAATAAGTATCCAAGCTTTGCTAGGCTTTAGCACTTTAAAAACTAGGACATTTGGCACAAACAGGCTTTCATTTGGAGAGACAGGGTGAGATTGAACCTGGGGGTAGATTCTCCTGGCAACAACAAAAGCAATGCTGTGAATTGTGCTTCTTTTCCTTTTGTCTCTGTGAGTGCTGTCCTAGTCTCTGTGGGATGCTCAATATGATGTTATGATGTTTGGTGCCAACTAAAAGCTCAGCCTACACTTGGGACTGATCAGAGCTACACCATTGCTCCTGACTGAGTTGGTGACACACAGATTTGAAACTGAACATATAACTAATGTCTTGAAGAATAAAGTATATAGTCAGTGTCTGCCTCTAGTGTCTCTACCAGCATATGCCCCAAACCATTACAAGACATTGATCTGACTGCACCTCAGCACCCATAGAATCTTTTTTTCTTGAACCCTCCCCCCATAGGTCACTAGTACACAATCCCTAGGCTAAAGGTAATTCAGGGGGTTATCATCACCCCACTTCCTGCCCGTTATTTTTAGCTGTAAGCTCTGTACATAGTCAATTTAATGTGTTTCACAGAAAGACAGAAAGGACGTTCATGGTTTGCCTGGGGAGATTTTTAGGAGGAGGAAAGGCATACACCTATACTTACCTACTCTCCATCTATAGGACGGATCTGCCTAGAGGCAGCTTTTTCTGTATAGCCAGAATTACATTTTCCACAAAAAATGTAATAAAACTCAAAACATATATGCATTCAGGGGCTAATTGTTACAGTCCGCCTTCTTCATCCTCTAAGCTGTTTAAGTGGCAAGTGTTAAAGTGTCATTAACATTTTGCTTTTGACCACAAAAGTATACGCAAATCTCTCAGTGTCACTCATGTGCTTTCTTTTATGCTTGGCTGTGTGAGATCTCTTTCAAATCTCTCAGATTTGCCACTGACCTGTATTATAACAGTACCTTTAATTTCTTTTACATTTTTTATGTATGTCGCCTAATACAACCGATTTGTGTCCACCCTTAGTCTCTATATTTTTTGATATGCAAGGTATGTTGCATTTTATCATGCCATAGGATTATGTAAGACAAATTGGAGACCTGCTATTTCATTTGTAGGTACATGTCAGCAAATGATAGCCTATATGAATCTCTTCAGGGTGGTTTTCATTTTTAATTTATTTTTGTGTTGTCAGATGTTGTGGTGTCTAGTTATGGTCTTTGGTCAAAGACTTTAAGCCATGGGTCTTCTTTCTGTAATATGAGCTATTTGTGTTTAATGAAAATCATCCCAAACTTTCAATATTAGTAGTGTTGCAATAGTGACCACATAAGACAATATTACATTCTTGGCCCCTATATGCAAGATTCCTTATAAACATCACATCAGTGCATCAGGCAGGGTTGCCCACAGTAAAGTAAACAGACTTTGGCAATATCAAATGTCCCTGCATGGGTAATACATAACAGCCATAGCTGCAATGCCCCTGGCATCAAGGAAATTATATTAGTAGTAGGTCTGCTCAACATCACATAATTTATCACTTAAACATCAGCTTTAAATATATTTTGAAATCCAGCAGTTTTTCCTGAAACATAAGCTGATGAGTTCTGAAAATATACAGATGTTCATTTTGAATATTCACTCCAATTTTGGTATACTTATATTAATTAAAAAGCTTCTAATTGAGTAGGCTGGGTTGCAGTCATGGCTGCTCCCAGGAAGGGGTGGGGGGAGGAGGGGCAGCACGTGAGCGGGAGGTGCTGGGGGCAGTTAACTTTTTAAAAAAACGTATCTGCCCCTCTGTGAGGCGCCACTCCTCTCCAGCCGCCTCGTCTTCTCTCCCCAACCAGTCACAACGCTTCTTTCATGCTGTTATACAGCATGAAAGAAGTGCTGTGATTGGCCTGAGTAGGCAGAAATGCCGCTCAGGGGGAGAGTGGGGCACTGCGCTTGGTCTCCACCGGCTGTAAAATACAGTTGGGTGAAGAGTTTCTAAGTGCGCATGTCAGTTTGGCTGGCCTTGGACAGCCGACAAAACTGACAGGCACACTCAGAAGCACACATACCACTCCTCCTCCACTTGACGTGGAGGAGGCTGCCTTTGTCCTGCCCTACAAAGGCAGAAAAATAAAGGGATAATAAAATACTTTTACTATCCCTTTATTTTTCTGCTTTTCGGCAGTGGGGCGATGCTACTCCGCCAGAGCAGAGGGGCTGCCCCTGCTGGTTTGCACACAGGGGAGCTACTTACAAGTAGCTGGAGAGCTACCAGTAATTTACGAGCTAACCATTGAAGAAGCCTGCTTTAACTCGTCTCAGATGTTCATCCTCTGCTGTATTTTTTTAGTGCAGTATTGTGTAATGTTGCAGAATTTGAATGGTGCCATATTGCCTTTAGAATGACCTCAAAGTGCTGTAGCAGTTTGATACCCTTAGGTCCTATTCTTGAGGATTCCATCACAAATCACAGCCTGTTTGATGCTTTTTTTTAGTTTGAGTTAGATCATCAGAAGTGTGAATTTGTACTTTCATGTATATGTTTGTTTTTAGCGGTTAATGTTGGTAGGTTTACAGTAGTTGTAGGAAGGCTAGTGAATGAAAGGGAGGATTGTCAGGCGTTAATTGTGCAGCATCAGGCACTGAGCTGCTGCCAGAATGACCGGCAAAGATGGTAAGTCATAACATTCACCTCAGTGTTGTAATTGAGTGCTGATTTTCCTTTAAAGTTGTTGTTAAGTCAGCAGTGTGGTAAACTCAGGAATTTTTTAGGTAATTTTTCTGAAAATTTAAGGTGAACATAAGCATCTGAGAGATTGATGGTCATTCAGGCAGACAGACGTCCTTGAGTTCAAGGCAACTCAAGCTGCTGCAATAACAGTGTGAATAAACATATGTGTAACTAAATTGTGTATTTTTTTCTTTAAGACATTCATCTTCAAAGCCTCTTGGTTTTTAAAGATGGACTTCAAAGAAAAGCACACTGAAAACAAAAGGAAACCACTGTGCAGGAAATGCTGCATCACAAAACCAGAGGACTGAACAAAGAACAAAGGCACAAAGCACAAGAAGCGAAAAAAATCGATGAAAATAAACGGGAAAGAACACTGTAGCACAAACATTTGGAAAAAAAATAAAAAAATGTGAAAAGTGGAAAAAAGCACAGGCACCGATAAGGACAACATATGAATGCAGGTTCTTCAAGCAAAAGGCAATAAATCCAAAAGCAGAATGGAAGGTAGTCAGTACCACCACTTACTCAAAGGCAAAAAAACACACTGCCTGATTTTCTGATCTATCAATACCCACCAACCTAACGCATTTTCAGATTTTGTGGTGGGTGATATGCCCTGGTTTAATTTTAGATCTGTGCCTAGATTTCAGGACTGTGATTATTGGTGCGGTTTTTGCATAATGGTCCTTTTGAACCTATTACAAAAGAGACAACATTATCGCAGCCCGAGTATCGACGATTTACGGCAAGACATAACAAAAAGAATGAATACAATGTGATAATAGAATTGCACTCCACCGGAAACAACCAAACAATAAACATGCACGCGTTCTACACGAGCTCCGTGCCAATTAGCGCATAGCACCGGGCGTCTGTCGAGTGCAGAAGAGGTAACCAATTTAAAGCAAAGAAGTGAAATTTGAGGAATCAAAAATAAAGCAAAATAAAAACACAGGAATAGAATGAGATTCGATAAAAATGTACAAAATATAGAAAAATATACAAAAGGAACAAATGGAAGTTTACAAACTATTTTAAAAAATGAGAGAAATGGACAAGACAGAGATGTAATAATTTAAGGAAACACTGTTATGTCAGATAGATGCCTGTACAGAGCGTTTATGCCCTGGCGGGACAGAAGGAAAAGAAATAATGGGCGTGAAGAAGAGCGAAAAGAAGGTGAAAAGGGAAAGGCGGGGAGTGAACAAAAATACACGTGGATGGAGAGATCCCACCTTCGAAAACACTTCGATCTCACTGGAGACAGCAACAGTTGATTGTGAGGTGCTGACCTAAGCCCCTGGCTGCAAAATCACAAGTAGAAAGGGCAACGAAGACCCATGAAGGAGGAAGCAGGAAAGAAGCAGCCTGTTACAGGAACAGTTAGAGCGAAGCCTGGAAAGGGGACTAGTGTCCTCTCTAGTGCCCACATATTATGCGTCCTCTATTTCATACAATGGTGTAAAACCCTTTCAAACAGTTCAAGAATAATAAAAAAAAACCACCTTCAAACGTCATAATCACGAGCACAATCTTAAACACTGGAAAACACCCCGAGCAAAGTCAAGCTATGCAATTGAAAAAAAACGTATCAACTAGTGATAAGTAGTATAACACAAACCATTACAAAGTTTGAAAACTCCCCAATAAATAATAGAGCGCAGGATCACACGAGTAGTGGTGTAAGGTAAGGGGATGGAGCCCCGACCACTTCGGGTACAATGTGAAGTGGGGCCCATGGGTCTTCCTTATCTCACAGATATTTAATTGGCCTTGGGCGGAATGGGAGCCTTGGCCCCATATAACCATGCTGCACAGCAGACACACTGCTGTACAACATGGCTACAAAATCCTAACAAAGCCAATAGCTCTTGTGGGTGAGCCTTACTGGCCTTGAAAATGCTTGTTATGATTATCATCCATGGAAAAAATTCACTCTGCATTTGTAAAGCTGAACATATTTTCTATAAGGAGTGTGTTTCACAGCCTACACACAAACAGGGCAAAGCAATCAATATTTTTATATAAATAATTGATGTTGGAGACATCAAAAATATGAGCAAGAATACAACAGTGGGTTTTGAAAAGCAATATTCAATAGAATTGTGCTAATTTGGCATATACATATTTGCATTATAAGAACTGAATGACAAAATAATATGGACTAAATAAGATATAAGGTGCATTGTGTACAGGGAAGGTACATACAATTTGTTGTTTCTTTTTGATGAGATCATTTATTTATTCATTTTTTTTGTTTTGTTTTGTATGGCATTATGCATCATCTTTCAGTTACTTTAGAGAGCTGTAGCTCAGTAAGAATCTGGAAAGTTGTGGTGATGGTGGAATTAGAGCCCAGTTGCCACCAGCAGAGACCCAGTCCGATAGTCATTCACTAGTACTTGTCAGGACTTACCAGGGGGCTCTTGGGGAGTCTGGGGTTGGCAGAAAGTTGCAGTCTGATCTTTCATTTTCACTGTGCAGGTTAGGGGTCGCCTTTTCCCAGTGTCAGGGGTTGGCAAGGATGGTCACCACACCATGATGGCGATTGTTTGTCCATCACACTCTGCCTTGAGCATACTTAGAGTTCTTCCTGATTCAAAATGGTGGCCATTTTAAATCAGGTAGAACTCTAAGTGTGATCAAAATGGCCACCACCTTTGTATGATGTCAGTGTCATTATTGGCTATTTTCCCAATCCAAGATGGCCATCATTGATAGTCCTTTACTGGCAGTATAAAAGGGGGAGGTCTCACAGTATTTAAATAATTACTGCCATCCAGTCCACACTTGGCAACATTCATAGTTGGTATGTTCTTTCACTACCAACTAGTTTGTTCATCCAGACCCCTTCCTTTGTTTACACCTTTTTTGTGTTTTAGGGTCTTCCCTCTGCTTTCTTGTGTATTGCTTGCTATTTAACTATTTCCAATTATTCTTGCAGACTTACCACTAGGTGGCAGTGACTTTCTTCCCCTCACTTCAGTTGCCCTTAGGAGTAATGATAGTAAGTGCATCTGATTTTGGGTTATCTTGACTAACGTGATGTGTTTTTGTTACATTAATTAATTCCATGCTTTGTAGGAACTATTGTGCTCCTAAATAACTACATCATCATCAGCTTTTCTTTGGTTCACAAAACAAACCATAAAAGCACAATCACCTAAAAACATAAAACACATAAATAAATATGACAATTAAGTTAATAAAAAATAAATTGTTAGTTCAAAACAATAGTTTTAAAAAACAAAGGGCAAATTGTTGAGCCAGGACTGCAAATCATATGACCAGATTCAAAGACTGTGCCACCCAACAGCTCAACATAACCGGCATAAGAACATCAACTACTATAAAGTGCATCGTCAAGCAAGTGCAACTCTTCATAAGCGATCTGCTTCCATAACCAGACTGCAATCACGGTTAGCAAAACAAATACAGCCAATTAAAACAATAAGGAATGCCTATACTGTAATGTGCATTTCAGAAAGGCGGCCACACCAAAACAAACCTCAAAAGTAGGAAGCAACTGTAAATACAAAAGAGCAGGTATATCTTGAGTATGTGAGGTGCCCCTTAGAAGTGGAATTAAAAACTTTCTGGTAAAGCTGTGATAATACCTACAAGAAAAACACAAAGTGCACCAAGGTTTGCAATGAGATTGCATCGCAAGGGCAAGCCAAAATTTCTTTTGGATCAAACTGGCCTTGGGGAAGGAGAGGTGACATCTAATCTGGTCCAGTCTAAACCTGGTAAGGAGGACCCTATCCCTGCCTTTCGAAACCATAACAAGATAAGGCTCCAGACCAAGGTTGGTTCGTACCAACAGATTCTTTCTGTTAGCAGGCCTCCCCAGGTCGGACACTGCCCTTTCCTTTTTCATGAGATCAATCAAATGAGATTTTAACCAGCTTTTGTCCCTCTCGGCAATATCCACAGGTGAGGAGATGTTAGGTCTGCCAAGCTTGTTACACTAGTCTTACACACCTAAGCCAGGGGATGCAGAGGTTCTTCTCGAAGTGAGACAATCCAAGATAATATCCCTATTCAGAGGCCTCCGGGTTACACTAAATTGAACACCATAACATCAGGGGGCCAATTTAATGATGTTGCCTACATACAATCGGCCCAACTCCTCATGAATGGCATAGGTTGGTGTCTCTGGCGGCACACCAAGGATACGTCTGCACACTCTGTTTCCCTTTGCCTGTGGTCCGTTAACAGCTTTAAACCCCAACAGGCCAGCACCATAAGTGAGGGTCAGCACACATTTCCTATTAGAGATTTCAACAAGGGATGCTATGGGTTTGCTACCTATCTTTGAGGTCAGACTGAAAAGAAACCCAACTGATTTGCAGAACTTAATGCATTCCTGTTTCAGGCATGGGGCCCAAGACCCCCATGAGTCAAAAGTAACCCCCAAATAGGGAAAGTCATGAGTTCTGGCAAGAGGCATACCCTGCATTGCAAAACGGAGCAATTTCACATTTTTGGGACCACAAGGCATAACAAACATTTTGGTAAGCTCTGTGTTCAGGCCCAAGCTATTCATAAAATCCACAAAAAAGTTAAACAGAACCTGAAGGTCCTTTGGTGTTCAGGATATTAGGACAGCATCATCAGCATACAGGAGCACAGAGAAACCTCGACCCTTCACAGTCGGCGTGTCCCCACCCTTGATCCTCAGGGCTGCCTCCAGGCAGCTGATGTGCAAAAAAAACAAGATTGGTCGGACTCCGCGTCCCAGGCCAAAATGCTCAGATCACTCACCGTTTTACCTGTATCTGACACAAGCACTCACGTTGTAATGGAGAGTGCATTAAAAAGACACCAGACCAGGATCAAGCCCCAGATAAACTAAAACTCCCCATTGTTTGGATCTGACAACACTACAAAAAGATCAAGCCAGATCCATGAAAGCAAGAAATATACCACAGTATATTTATTAGTAAGAAAACAAAGGTTGAGGCACTGCTCCTGGGTACCCACACCATGTCTGAAGCCCTATTGGAGGTCAGAAATAATATGGTTATCCAAGACCTATGACACAATTGTATCTAGAACAACCCTTCCAATAATCTTCACTGTGGAATCGAAAAAGGGATATGGGGGCAATAGCTGCTAGGGGAGGCCATATTCCCTTTTTTTAAAATGAGGACTATTGTCACTGAACACCACAACTTGGGCACACCAGTCTGAAAGGCTAAGTTGGCATAATTTGTTATGATGGGTACACAAAGAGTTATCTCCAGCTTTTATAAGTCCATGGGCACTCCATCAGGCCCAGGGCCTTGCGCATGGGACTATTGAGAATAGCTTTGGACACTTCCTCCACAACAAACTCAATGCCTATCAGGTAAGAGGGCCTGCACATATCAGGTTCACCACTCGCGCAGTTGGTCATATGAGGAACTTGTTGAAAGTGGCCCACCCAGGACTCGGCACTAATGTTGTCACAGATGGTTAGTCAGTAGTGATCAAACAGTTATGATTGATCATATGCCAAAATAGGCCGGTGTTGCCAGTCCTGCAGATAATGACCAGAGTACACCAGACATGCTCACTAAGTTCTTCCTTCCTTCTGCTAATAGCTAAATAGTAGGCTTTCTTACAAGAGGTGACCTCGGCTGAAGCCCGTGGGATAGTTATAAGTGCCCCCTGCAGGCTACGTTTGGCCTCCCTGTAGTCCTTATCGAACCAAGAGTGAGCAACAGACTTGTTAGGGGAAATTGGTTTCATGAAAACTTTCCTAACAGTAGCCCCTAGACGATCAAAGACATGAGTACTACTTGAGGGGTCTTAAGTTAGACACAAGAAATCATAGAGCATATCCAGATGTTTAGCTCACGTTAATAGACTTCCATACCGGCCTAAGCCTATTGTTACTCAGCAAAAGTTGTGTTCCTTCCACAGCAATGGCCTGTGGGCAAAACGTCAGGCACAGCAGAGTAACAGAGATGGGGTTGTGATCACTAAGGAAATTGTGAATAACCTTACCCTCCCCCAAACATCCAAGTAAGTTCCTGCTGAGAAATATGTAGTTTATGACAGACGAGCCTGCCCCTCCACAAATGTAGGTAAGGATACACAATGAGGGGCGACCTATTCAAATGCATTACAAAAGTCATGCTTAGTCAAGTAGGTGGATAACATCTGGCCTCTACAATCACTGGTGCAGGCCAGGGTTCCCAAAGTAATACGTTCAAAAACAGAAAAGTCTTGATCAACATGGCCACCCTCCCCAGATTCCAATTTAGCATTAAAGTCCCCAGCAAGTACAATGTTAAGGCCCCATTAATGAAGGGAATAGATAGAATCCAGGTCACAAATAAAATCAAATAGAGAAACAAAAGTGAGGTTACTCTTTGTGGAAAAATTATTGTTGTAAAAAAGGACGAAGCTAAAAGACTTAGGGGGTGATTCCAACCCTGGCGGTCGGTGTTAAAGCGGCGGCCAACCCACCAACAGGCTGGCGGTCCAAAAAAAGGAATTCTGACCCTGGCGGGAACCGCCAACACAGCCCGCCACTTTAACACTCCGACCGCCACGGCGGGACAGACAAACAGCGCGGCGGTCACCGCCAACAGCCAGGCGGCAGACAATGTACCGCCCACACTATCACAACTCACCAATCCGCCACCTTTTCTGGGGCGGGAGCACCGCCGATAAAAACACGGCGGAAACAGACTACGAACGGGAAAACGCTAACCTCTACGCACTCCACGAGGACGGAGGACAGCATGGAGCCCGAATTAGACATCCTACCAGCTATTGTCTACCTGCTCATCTACCACGAGTACGAACTCCGGCGCAGAAGACAACGGTGAGTACTGCACCTACGACACAGGGGAGGGGGGAGGACGAAAGGTTACGGGCACACACATACGCCCCCCCCCCAACCATCAACACACCAATGCAGAGCAACAACTGAGTGACACCTCCCAAACCCCCCTGAAAAATGCAAAGACATAATAAAAATGTTAAGTTACATTTATGTAAAAATTAGGTTCATTGAAGTCATGGAAAATTTACGAAATGAAATATCAAACCATAAATAATGAACAGTGCGAAAGCTATGTACAAAGTCAATAAGTCCAGCTCAGTTTTTCGAATATCCACAGTCCGTGGGCCAATGTCCACCAAACACATGGGCAAAGCCCACACAGGAGACCTGAGTCCGTTGGAGAGAACACTGCTGGGGCATCAGATGAGAAAACAACAGGCACCTCAGGGGGAAGGGAAGGGGGGGCACCTCAGCCACATGAGTCCACGACGCCAGAACCACGAAGGGGCCACCATGCCCACTGTGCCATCCTGGGGAGTGCAAAGCCACAGTCTCTCAAGTCTCTACAGTGGGTGGGTTGCCCACTGTACCATCCTGGGGAGTGCAAAGCCACAGTCTCTCAAGTCTCTACAGTGGGTGGGTTGCCCACTGTACCATCCTGGGGAGTGCAAAGCCACAGTCTCTCAAGTCTCTACAGTGGGTGGGTTGGCCACTGTGCCATCCTGGGGAGTGCAAAGCCACAGTCCATCAGGTGGATTACAGACTCCACAGGTTATGGAGGAGGCAGGGTGCCCAGAGTGCAGCGTGAACACTAGCTCGACACAGAACCGGCACTGTCAATGGGCCAGCGGTGCTTGAGACGGCGGGGCCCAGCGGAGCGGTGCATGACAGGAAGGGCCCAGCGGAGCGGTGCTTGAGACGGCGGTGCCCAGCGGAGCGGTGCTTGAGACGGCAGTGCCCAGCGGAGCGGTGCATGACAGGAAGGGCCCAGCGGAGCGGTGCTTGAGACGGCGGTGCCCAGCGGAGCGGTGCATGACAGGAAGGGCCCAGCGGAGCGGTGCTTGAGACGGCGGGGCCCAGCGGAGCGGTGCATGACAGGAAGGGCCCAGCGGAGCGGTGCTTGAGACGGCGGGGCCCAGCGGAGCGGTGCATGACAGGATGGGCCCAGCGGAGCGGTGCTTGAGACGGCGGTGCCCAGCGGAGCGGTGCTTGAGACGGCGGTGCCCAGCGGAGCGGTGCATGACAGGAAGGGCCCAGCGGAGCGGTGCTTGAGACGGCGGGCCCTGTTCAGCGGTGCCTATCTTCACGGCGGGGCCCTGTTCAGCGGTGCCTATCTTCACGGTGGGGCCCTGTTCAGGGGTGCCTTTCGACACGGCGGGGCCCTATTCAGCGGTGCCTATCTTCACGGCGGGGCCCTGTTCAGCGGTGCCTATCTTCACGGCGGGGCCCTGTTCAGCGGTGCCTATCTTCACGGCGGGGCCCTGTTCAGCGGTGCCTATCTTCACGGCGGGGCCCTGTTCAGCGGTGCCTATCTTCACGGCGGGGCCCTGTTCAGCGGTGCCTGTCTTGTCGATCAAGGGAGCCAGACCTGGCCAGGACTCCCTGCTTAGTCGCCCTCCGACCGTGCAGTTGCTGGACCCTCCTGTGACGGAGTCCTGGGCCCGTGGGTGTCCTCCGTCACACCCGGGATGGGGCTGGTGGGGCCCTCTTGGTCCGCGCCCCTGCTGGCTGACTTCTCCGCCCTGCTGCCCTTGCCCTCCTTCGATGAGGCTCTCTGGCCCTTGCCTCCCCTTGATGTTGTGGCAGGTGACGGGCCACGACTTTGCTCCTTGGGGGCAGCCGTGTCAGCCTTCTCGCGGCGGCCCTTGGTTTTCCGGGTTCTCTTTCCAGGGGGAGGGCTGGCTGTCCCCTTGCTGCTGGCCGATGTATCTGTGCTGGGAAAGGGTGTACTCTAAAACCCGTGCACAATAGTCAGACTTGATGCAGGGCTGGTGGTGGCTGAGGTGCTCTTCGGACTCTTACCAGATGGAGGGGGTGGGTCAGGTGGTGCAAAGAGGTTAACTTTGGAGAGGAAAAGTTTTTTAGGAGCAATGGGAAGGGTAGGTGCAGTGGGTATGGGAGTGGAGGAAGAGGATGTGGTTGTAGGAGAGTCAGGTGTGCTGTCTTTGGGTGCAGGTGCTTGTGACGGAGGCTGTCGTGAGGTGGTTGGCTGTTGGGTGGGTGGCTGCCTGCGTTTGTGTGTTTTGGAAGAGGGGGTGACAGACACAGTGGGAGAGGACACAGGGGACGTGTAAATGACAGTGGGGGTGGTGACTGCACGTGTGCGGACTGTACTGGAGGGTGTGCTGGTGATGGAAGTACTGGCTGATGGTGGTGTGGATGCAGGTGTGAGTGGAGACGTCACAGGGAGGGGGGAGGGAGATGAGGAGGAGGGGGACACAAAGGTGGTAGTGACTGTTGCCATGTCTGCATCTGGATGTTGCTTGGGTGAATGCTTGTGGGATCTGTGGTGCTTATGTCTGGATGAGCTGCCCTTGGGTGTTGAGGTGTGTGCAGGCTGGTCAGATGGTGTGGATGGGATAGGCTGAGGAACAGGAGACTGGGACTGGGTGGAGGGAATTAGAAGAGGAAGGCTGGAAACAGGGACAATGGCTGCCGTCAGTGCTGAGGCCAGAGCATTGAACGATCGTTGATGGGCAGCCTGACCCGAAAGAATGCCCTCCAGGTATGCATTGCTCCGATGCACCTCCCTCTCCACCCCCTGGATGGCATTCAAAAGGGTAGACTGCCCAACAATAATGGTCTGTAGGAGGTCAATGACCTCCTCACTGAGGGCAGCAGGGGTAACTGGGGCAGGGCCTGAGGTGCCTGAGGCGAAGGAGATGCCCGCCTTCTTGGGCGAGCGGGCACGGAGCGAAGGCTGAGGGGCTGCTGGGAGGGCGGAGCTGGTGCGCTGGGTGGCGGCTGTACCTGTTGAGGCGGGGGGCACGGATGTTGCCGCCACCGCTAGGGAGCTCCCTTCCGAGGACGTGTCGGTGTCGCTGGTGTCACCATGAGTCCCCGTTGTGGTGCTCCCCTCGCCCTCCGTATCACTGGTGACCTCGGTGTCTGTAGCATGGCCCACCGGGGCCATGTGAGTCGCAGCTCCCTCGTGCTCCGATGCCAATTCTCCTCCGCCTGATGATGCTAATGCACACATGCATAAGAAAATAAAGAAAAAGGGTGGGGGGAGAAATAAAGACAGGTTGAGTGCATGCATTGTCAACACCGTTGTCGGAGAGGACAGACACAGGAGGCTCCTGCACTACGCCGCGCAATCGGGGTTCACTACTCAGTACTTGTTACTAGGCCTACAGGTCTATGGGCAACAAATGCACACATGGGTGATGCAGGACCATGGATAGCTGTACTTGGCACCCTACAGAGGTGGGGGGCGGGGGCACAGGGCCATGCCTAACGGAGGGGACTACACTACAGAAAGCACCCTGGCCTAATGTCACCCACAGCCCTCCTCCCCCACCCAGACACCTCCACTGCGCGCAAAGATAGCAGAATGTGCTGCTACTCACCCCCTTGTGTCTGCTGTGATGTCCTCACGCGCCCATCCAAATCGGGGTAGGCCACCGCCAGGATCCGGGACATCAGGGGGGTCAATTGGCGGCTGGCACCCCTCCTACGTTGGGAGGCCATCCCCAGCAGTGACTCGGCGGTCTTCCTGGTCCCGCGGCGGATGTCCTCCCACCTCTTTCGGCAGTGGGTGCCCCGTCTGTTGTGGACCCCCAGGGCCTGGACTTCCTTGGCGATGGCACACCAAATGTCGACTTTCTGATGGGCGCTGACCTATTTGACATGTACAGGGTGGGAAAGGAAATATCATCATTTTTCTGCATGTTAGATGTGATTGCCCCCCCCCCTCCCCAGCCTTGCCATGTGGCACATGCTCTCATCTGTCGTGCCTTGAACTCCTCATTCGCTCCCCTCCCCACCATCTTACATCCACCATACACAACACAGGCATAGCCCATTCAACGTGCACCCAGTGTACTTACCTGTTGGTCTGGAGTACCGTAGAGTAGCGCATACTGGGGCAGGACCCCATCCACAAGTTTCTCCAACTCTTCTGAAGTGAAGGCAGGGGCCCTTTCCCCAGTCGCAGCAGCCATTGTATCTTCCAGACCGAGGTCACAGCAGCACTTGCAGTATAGGTCCTCTCCTGTGGATGATCAGGTCTCGAGTGATTAGGCAGCTAGAAAATGGCGGTCACGGCTGCGGCGGTGCGTGCCGCGGCGGTGCGTACCGCGACCGCCGGCGCACATCGTCATTGGCTATTGAAACCCATAGGGTTCAATGTTAACCAATGCGGCTTCGCACCGCGGTCTTCGACCGCCTACCGCCACGGTGTGCCACGCCAGCGCATTGACCTCACATCCCATTGTCGCACTTCACAGGTCAGGCAGCCGCCATTTCAAGGGCCCACATGGCTTAATTTCTACTGCGTCACACAGGCCTAGGCCTTGCATTGCCACTCATACAAGCCTTTCTATGCATAGCGATTCGTGTACTTTGCAAGCTGTGTGAACGTACCTGTGGGTTGCTTGACTCTGTGCTCCATGTTGTCCTTCCTAGGCACCGTCCGCTGGGACTTGCGAGGAGAAGGATGAATCCTCCCGTGTACCGACCGCTGGTGGACCTGTCGACAATGGAAGAACGACACATTATACTTCGATACCGACTTGACAGAGCCACTATACATGAACTGTGTGCCCAGCTGGAGCCAGACCTGATGTCCCCCATCCGCCAACCCACAGGAATTCCCCCTCTGGTGCAGGTTCTGTCAGTACTCCATTTTTTGGCAAGTGGGTCTTTTCAGACAACAGTGGCCATGTCATCAGGGATGTCTCAGCCTATGTTTTCTAAGGTTTTGTCGAGAGTGTTGTCTGCCCTGATGAAATACATGCGGAGCTACATTGTTTTCCCTGAGGAGGGTGAGTTGGCCACTGTGAAGGGTGATTTCTATGCCCTTGGACATATCCCCAACATCATTGGTGCCATTGATGGGACCCATGTGGCTTTAGTCCCCCCAAAAGACAATGAGCAGGTGTACAGAAATCGAAAAAATTACCATTCGATGAATGTCCAGGTGGTCTGTTTGGCTGACCAGTACATCTCCCATGTGAATGCAAAGTTCCCTGGGTCAGTGCATGACGCGTACATCATGCGAAATAGCAGCATCCCGTATGTGATGGAACAGCTACAGAGACACCGTGTGTGGCTAATAGGTGACTCTGGTTACCCCAACCTGCCTTGGCTATTGACCCCAGTGAGGAATCCCCGGACCAGGGCAGAGGAACGGTACAATGAGGCCCATGGGCCGACTAGGAGGGTGATCGAACGCACCTTCGGCCTCCTGAGGCCAGGTTTAGGTGCCTGCATATGACAGGGGGATCCCTAATGTATGTACAAAAACAAGGTATACACAGTTCCACAACGTAAGTATAATCAGGAAAACCACATTGGGTCCTGATCTAAGGAAAAGATCGTAAAAAAGAGAGAAGAAAGAAGAAAGAAAGCCAGGTCCCTGGAAAATTAATTATTTTGGAACAAGAGCCCTCACTCACCAAAGGTGACATGCTTCATCCTCGGGCTTTGCTCCACGTCAGGCCGGCGCTGCAATGCCTGACGGGCCCCTCAAGGGGGGCTCTTTGCCGGAGATCTTTTGAGATATATGCCCGGTTTAGAAAGAATAGGGTATAGGATTGGAAAAATTCTATTTAAAAATAACTAGAGGTTAGGCAAATTTTATTAAATAATCCAACCACTGTCATGATTAAAACCAAAGAGCGGGGAGAGAAAAGAACAAGGTCTATGCTCCCCAAAATATTATTCACTTCCTCACTCAATTTGAGGTTAGGAGTCCCTAATGTACTCACCAAAGAAGGTGTGCCATATCATCGTGGCCTGCTGTATGCTTCACAATCTTGCATTGCGACGCCAGGTGCCTTTCCTGCAGGAGGATGGTCCAGATGATGGTGTTGTAGCAGCTGTGGAGCCTGTGGAGAGTGAAGAAGAGGAAGACGACGGGGACGACACGGACAACAGGGACACAGTTATACAACAGTATTTTCAGTAGCACACAGGTAAGAATCACCCACGCCATTTTACATTTACTTCTGGCCTCCTGCATCGCTATTGTCTGTGTTTCCCCCCAGTTCCTATTAACTGATGTTTGACTTTCCCTTCCCTTTTCAGAGCTGTATGACCCACTGCGTGACTTCTGCTTTGTTTGCCCATGGACTGAAGCTTATTGACATTGGTATGTTGTCATCACAATGTAACTGAACATTATTGCACAGTTATGTGTAATACATTTGTTAAGAATACAAGCAGACTCCTGTTTTTTGAAGTGCAATGAGTGATTTATTTTAAGTGCTACATATAGGTCCATGATAGTTAACCGGTGATGGGTGGGGGTGGAGTAATGTCCATGGCAGAGTCCAGTTCTCAGTGTCACAGGTGCATTGTCCATATGCCTGTGGAAGGATAGAGCAGGGGCTGTTTAAGGTTGGACAGGTTGACAATGTGGGACAGTGGGATGACATCAGGGGGTATCTTATGCTGGCGGGGGTCTTGGCATCCTACTCTGTCTTCTTGTGTGATCTCAGGTTCCGCTTGCGGGGTGGTTGGTCTTCAGCAGGAGGTGGGGTTCTGGTGGCCTGTCGTTGTGTGGGGGCCTCCTGTCCACTAGCGCCGGCGGAAGTGGTAGGCTGTTCGTGGTCCTGGCTAGTGACAGGGGCCCTTTGTGGTGCCACATGGTCCCGCAATGTGGTGACTATCTGGTTGAGGGCCAGGACGATGGTCCCCATAGCGGAAACGATGTTCCTGAGTTCATCTCTGTACCCCATGTACCGTTCCTCCTGTTGTGCCTGGATCTCCTGGAACCTGGCCAGTACCGTCGCCATCGTCTCCTGGGAGTGGTGGTATGCTCCCATGATGGTGGTGAGGGCCTCTTGGAGAGTGGGTTCCCTGGGCCTGTCCCCCCCCTGTCGCACAGCAGCCCTCCCAGTTCCCCTGTTTCCCCGGGCCTCTGTCCCCTGGACGGTGTGCCCACTACCACTGCCCCCAGGTCCCTGTTGTTGTTGGGGTTGTGGGTTACCCTGGGTGCCCTGTAGTGGTAGACACACCGCTGCTTGACCTGTCCTGGAGACAGAGGCATGGGCCCGCTGGGTGGGTGCTGTGCTGGTGTTCCCAGAGGGGGGTAGGTTTGCTGTGGCCTGTGTCTGTGTGTGGGGAACCGACTGTCCAGAGGTCCCCGATGGTCCGGGCTGGTCATCAGGTTCTAGGTCGACAGAGCTGCTGTCATCACTGGGGGCCTGTTCTGGGGGTGGGATGGACAAATCTGGACCCTCCGTGGCGGTGTGTTGGCGTTCGGGCCCTGCAGGGGTAAAAGAGTATGGTTATTGCTTCTGTGTGTGCCATGGCGTGCGATTTGTGGGTGCCCTTGTCCCCCAGTGCTGGCAGTCCCTTGTGGTAGGAGTTGTGAGGGTGGTTTGTGGGGGGGATGGGTATGTGCAGTGATCATGCTTAGGTGATGGGTGTCCATGGTTTGTGTTGGCATTCAGGGATTGGTGTTGGGTTGGGTGGGTTGTGCTGGTGAGACATTGACAGGGAGGATGTGTGCTGGGGGTTGGGGTTGAGGGTGGGGGTGTGGGTTTGCATGCTGGTGGTTGGGGGGGTGGGTGGGGTGAAGTAGTTGAGATTCGACTTACCAGAGTCCATTCCTCCAGCTACTCCAGCGAGGCCGTCAGGATGCAGGATGTTAAAGACCTCTTGCTCCCATGCTGTGAATTCGGGTGGAGTGGGTGGGGGTCCGCCGCCAGTCTTCTGCACAGCGATGTTGTGTCTTGACATCATCGAGCGCACCTTCCCCCGTAGGTCGTTCCAGCGCTTTCGGATGTCTTCCCGATTTCTGGGATGCTGTCCCACCGCGTTGACCCTGTCGACGATCCTTTGCCATAGCTCCGCCTTCCTGGCTATTGTGGTGTGCTGCACCTGTGTGCCGAAGAGCTGGGGCTCTACCCTGATTATCTCCTCCACCATGACCCTGAGTTCTTGGTCCGAGAACCTGGGGTGTCTTTGGGGTGCCATGGGGTGGTGTGGATGAGGTGTGGGGTGGTGTTTGTGGTGATGTGAGTGGTGTTGTGTGGTGATGTGTGCGTAGATGTGGTGTGGGTGATGATGTTGGATTCCTGTGTGTTGTGGTTTGCGTTCCCTGTGCTCTCTCTCTGTGTATTGCGCCTTCTCTCAGAATTTCGATTTGTAGGGGTTTGTGGGTGATGTGGGTGTGTGTTTTATAATGTAATGGGTGTGTGGGAGTGTTGTGTGTATGTGTCTCAGGTGTGTGTATTTCAAATTGTCCAATGTGGCTGTGTTTTGGAGCTGTGTGTGTATTTTGACCGCGGCGGTGTGTACCGCCAATGGAATACCGCGGTTGAAAGACCGCCGCGTGGATTCGTGGGTCGTAATGGCATGGGCGTGTTTGTGTTGGCGTGACGGTGGAGGTTTGGTCATCTCCAGTCTATCGCGGACCGCTGATGAGGCGGCCTTCCGTGGTTGTCGGGTTTTTGGCGGATTGCCAGTTGTGGGTCAGAATGACCGTGGCGGTTTACCGCGGCCGCAGCGGTTTAATGGCGGTCTTCTGACCGGCGGTAAGCGCCTTTTACCACCGAGGTCAGAATGACCACCTTAGACAGTTAGAGCCCTATTACAAATTTCACGTTCTGGGGATTGCCAAACTTGCAGTGGTGATCAGACCAATGCACTCCTGGTGGTCTGACTGCCAGATTACAACCCTGGCGGTTGGACCGCCACCCCCGCCAGGGTGGTGGGAGTCGGAGTCATGGTCAGCCACGGCGGTGCTGAGTTCATCACATCCGTGCTGACCACAAGCTCCCTTTCCACCAGCCTTTTCATGGCTGGGTCCCGCCATGAAAAGGTTGGCGGAAAGGCAGTGCTGGGGGGGCCCTGTCCAGCACCCTAGGAATGCGCACTGTTTGCATCCCAGAGGAAACATTGTAATTGGCCCGGGGGAGACCACCAGCTCCACAATGGTTTCCTCTCCACTGGGCTGTCGGGCGGACGCTCAGCCCACCAGTCTTGTAATGAGGCCCTTATGAGTAGGGATTGGCAAAACAGTTCAATCAACAGAGGTTTTAAACCAGGCTGCAAGACTGGCTCTGGCCCTTCCCATCCCTGATGAAACCATGGAGACAGAATGACAGAAACAGCCATCACAAAAAGTATCCCTTGTGTCCCAGATCTCCCGTAGAATAACAATATCATAAGATAAAACAAAATCTAATCAGGTCTTTGCCCTGATTTTTGCCATGAAACCAGCTAAGTTTCAGCTCAGCAGTTTAACCCTATGCGCGGCAGAAGGCGACTGTAGAGTTAACTAAATGCCAAACCCACACCCAGGAGGCAAACTGTCGTAGGTGGAGGAACACATACCCTGCGATGAGCCTCAATTTCAGGTCCAGGGGCAGTGCCACAATCAACATAAGACCGTGGTGGGGATGGGCATTGCAGATAGTCAATGCCCAGGTAGGGGTAAGATTGATTGTTGACAGGCACTGAGTAATAAACACTCAAGGACGGCTCATGAACAGACCTCTGCCTCAATGGACCCGTCCTTTGTCTTAACGCCCTATAAAAGCACCCCAAAAGTAGTACTTTCCCATAACTTAGCTGAGCTAACCCCAGATAAGAGGCGCAAATCAACTCCTCTGCAATCAACTGTTTTGCAAAGATAACAATAATACAGTCCCCCTCCAATTCCCTTCTCATGGGACCCCCCCAGGGGACTCTATGGGCAAACAAAATGTAAGAGATCTTATTAGATTTGTGACGGACATGTAAATTCAACCAGTGAGTGGCCTTGTTTATCAGCGTTCAGTGGACTGAGATTTGAGTCTGGCAAGAATCACAACAAAAGGGCAGGCCGTGGGAATACGTTAAAAACAGTGTTGTTGCCACCACAGAGAAGATCCATCTCTGGCGATAGATGATTGGCAACCTGTAAATCGAATGCAGCAATACCCAAGGGTAGCAGGGCACTACGGTTGATAGGATGTAACAGCATGACAAAGGGATCCACATGGACTAGGTGGAGGTGGTATAGATGGTAGAGAAGAGCCCCTGTACACATGCACCAGGGAAGCAGTCTGTGAGGCTGTTGTGACGATAATAGTTTAGGTACTTCCCTGATCCCTGAACCAGCAATGAGCCCCATAACTTCTGATAGTTTGCCTTTGCTAGTAGTCAAACATGCCAAAAGAGGCAAGAGGCTAGTATCCATAATAGTTTTAAAAGCATCTATCAAACTGGTGAACAGGTCATTGGACCCAAGGCCTGGAAGCATATGAGGTGATATAAAAACAGATTCACTAGAGACCAAAGTCTGGGTAGCAAACCACATACTTTTGGGTCTGGGTTGCTTGCCTTTCTTTTTACACTTCGATGGGGGAACCGGCAGCGTTGGGTATAGACGAGGTCTCGGGCAAAGTTACAGCACAATCGGGTGAAGGTTGTTCCCCTACAGTGAGCTCTCCGTTGCCATCAGTTGGTAAACCCCCTGCAGCTTTCAGCAAGTCTCTAGGAGTGGCAAACAGAGATAGATCAGGGTTATCAGATACAAGAGACAGCCACCTCTCCACCAAATGTATCTCTTTATCGATGACACCCACATCCATTAATAAAGCCTTCCAGGTTTGAGTTTCTCAATGTAGCAGAACTAGGGCCTGATTCTGACCCTGGCGGCCGGTGACCGCCAGGGTCACCGGCCACGGGAGCACCGCCGACAGACCGGCGGTGCTCCGAAGGGCATTCTGACCGCGGCGGTTCAGCCGCGGTCAGAAAGGGTAAACTGGCGGTCACCCGCCAGTTTACCGCTGCCCATCTGAATCCTCCATGGCGGCGGAGCGCGCTCCGCCGCCATGGGGATTCAGACACCCCCTACCGCCATCCTGTTCATGGCGGGAAACCTGCCATGAACAGGATGGCGGTAGGGGTGCCGCGGGGCCCCTGGGGGCCCCTGCAGTGCCCATGCCAATGGCATGGGCACTGCAGGGGCCCCCGTAAGAGGGCCCCGCAAAGTATTTCAGTGTCTGCTATGCAGACACTGAAATACGCGACGGGTGCCACTGCACCTGTCGCACCTTCCCACTACGCCGGCTCAATTCTGAGCCGGCGTCCTGGTGGGAAGGTTGATTTGCCCTGGGCTGGCGGGCGGCCTTTTGGCGGCCGCCCGCCAGCCCAGGGCAAATCTCAGAATCACCGCAGCGGTCTTTCGACCGCGGTGCGGTGTTCTGACGGGGTTACTTTGGCGGGCGGCCTCCGCCGCCCGCCAAAGTAAGAATGACCCCCCTAGTGCCTTCAAATTTGCCATAGTCCGATAGCACACCGTCAATCAACCAAAAAGGCAAAAGGGCAAAAGTACCAACTCTGACTTCCCCCCCAAAAAAGAAAAAGAGGACAGAACCCCGCTAAGACATAATCAGTAGGAGAGGTTCTTACCTCCCACCAAAAACAAGAGTCCAGATCCAAAACCAAGAGAGGGGGTCTGCCCAAGCCTCCTCCAGATTCTGACGGGCTCAGATGGGCCTGTCTTCGCTGGGCACATGCCCAGGTTTGTCCCACCCTTGCCTCATGCTGCGGAAGTGCTGCGGTGCTTATAAGCTTCTGTCTGCACTGGGATTGATGAGAGTGGCCTCCCTGCCACATAGAATGCTGGTTCCTGTAGCCCAGGGCTCCTGCCAGCAAGGATTGCGTCCCATGATGCTGGAGTGCTGCAGTACTTATAAGCACCTGCCTGGCGCTGGGATTGACGAGATTGTCCCTTCCGTATAGAACTCTGTTTCCCGGAGTCTGGGCCCCCGCTGGCATGAATCGTGTCCTGCACCGAGGGAGTGCTATGGTTCTTATAAGTGCCTGCCTGGAGCTGGACTTGTCGAGAGTGGCCTCCCTGCCACTTAGAATGCTGGTTCCTGTAGTCCGGGGGGCCCCGCCGACAAGAACTGTGTCCCTAACGTACTTATTCAAGCTGCTTGTCCAACAACGTCATATTTGCCTAACCTGCCCTTTATCCTGTTTCCCTTCTCATACACCCCCACTTCTGCAGTACAAATACAAGTAATTTAATTAACAAATTGGGAGTCTGGTGAATAATTTGTGTGTGCCTGTCCTCTTGTCATGGCACCCTTCACGTTTTCAAAGGGTTCAGTTGTAGGCTGCCTGGAATAGTTTGTTTTTTAGGTGTTTTCTGTATTATATGTATTTTGGTTCTGCTCTCAGATTTGAGCTCAGTGCTTACACATGCTGGGACCTGGAATGATATCACTTCACAGTTCTTCAGTGTTGGGCCTTGCAATGTTATCCCCAAACATTTTGTTTTCATCCCTCCTATTTTTCAGATTTTTTTATTGTTGGCCTTAGGACTTTACTACTGCTAACCAGTGCTAAAGTGCTTTTGCTCACTCCCTGAAACATGGCGAAATTGGCTTTCACCGGGTAGGCTAATTTTCTTTATAAATGGGTATACCATTTAAACAGGGCTGTAAATTAAATGCAACTAGTGGGTCTGCAGCTCTCACTGATCCACCCACTTAAGTAGCCCTTTAAAACATGTCTCAGGCCTGCCATTGCAGCCTGGCAGCAATTTTAACCTGACAATTCGACTTGCCAAAATAGCCTCTTTGTCAAACCTAGAACTACCTTTTTAATACATAGGTCACCCCTAAGGTAGGCCCTTAACAGCCCATAGGACAGGGTGCCTCGTAGTTAAAATGTTGTACATTAAATTTTAAGTTTCACATGTACTGGTAGTCAAAAACTAAAATATTCATTTTCCAGTATCGTGAATCCACTCTCTCATAGGATACCATTGGGTTACCTTAGTACATTTAATAAGTGCTAACATTTGATTAGACATAGGTAGGAATGTCATGTTTGCTATCCGAGGAATTGTAATTTAAAATCGGATTTTAAGTCACAATTTTAAAAATGCCACTATTAGAAAGTTGGAATTTTCGTGCCCTAACCAGTTAGTGTCTATAGGCTGTTCCTGAGTCTGAATGGGTCATCTCAAGCAGGATGGGGAGCAGAGCTGTGCACGGCTCCTCTTGGACATCAGTAGGTCCGGCCCTGCTCACACGCAAAGAACTTCACACTAGCCTTTGTGCCTGGAGCCAGGCTGGAGCCAGGCCAGGGAGACAGTAGGTAATTCAAGACATTTCTTCCACTTCCACTTCAAAGGGGGCACCAGGTATAAAAATGGGATCCTCCCATCCACTCTTCAGTTTCCTCCTCGACCCACAGAAGGATGCTCAGAGGACTGCACGTGCTGCTATGGCCTGCTGTATACCTCAGAGGGCAGCTTTGCTGCACCAAGAATTACTGCTTTGCTGCCTGAATCCTGATCTGAGTCCCAGAGGTCTGCCCTTGATCCTGAATCCTGCTGTTCTCCTTGGACCCAGGACTTCCAGAAGTGACTGCAAGGGCTGGTTGGCTGGCCACCTGGTCAGAGCCTTAGGGACAGAACCCAACCATCTTGAACCCCCACCTGGACCCTGCCTGAGTGAGCCATGACTTCCAAGTGGTACCTCTCAATTTCTGGACCCTTGAAAGCAATCCTAAAAGTAGCCAGATAGCCCAAATCTAAACCTTGGGACTTGGGATGTTTGGCCAAAAAGTGCTCTGAGAACCAAGCGGACACCAGGACCTGCATGCTAATCAATCCACCCAAGGTGCATCACAGGTCAGCATGACTTCGTGGCAGCTCTTGCTACATTCTTCTCTGCAGCAGCAAAGTTTGTTCAGCGGCTCCTCGCAGAAGGGTATCCGACTTCATGGAGCCCACTTCAGCTATAGCCTGCAGCTTTGCCCGGCTGGAGATTTTTGACTTCCAAAAAAGAGACTAAGTCCAAATAAAGGAATCTTCATTGTGACTTTGTCAAGCTGCTCCCCAACGATGATGTCTCCTGCTCAGTCACTGCCACCTGCCTTGCCTTGCTGAGCTTTACCTTCTCAGACATCTTTTTTCTTGAAATTTCTTCTAAGTTCAAAAGGAAGCTGATACCAGACCCAATACACTTTGGGGGTCATTCCAACCCTGGCGGTCAGTGTTAAACCTGCGGCCAAACCGCAAACAGGCTGGCGGGGTAAAAAATGGAATTCCGACCCTGGCGGAAACCGCCAACAGAGACCGCCACATTACCACTTGGCACAAACAAACAGCGCGGCGGTCACCGCCAACAGACAGGCGGGAGACAATGTACCGCCCACTGTATCACAAGCTACCAATCTGCCACCTTTTCCGGGCGGTAGCCCCGCCGATAAAAACACGGCGGAAACAGCCATTTCGAAGGGAAAACGCCCACCTCCATATACCCCACGAGGAATCAGGACAGCATGGAACCCGAACTCCACATACTCCCAGCGATAGTGTTCCTACTCCTCTACCAGGAGCACGAACGCCGGCGCAGAAGACAACGGTGAGTACAGCACCTACGACACAGGGGAGGGGGGAGAAGAACATATTACGGGTACACACATACGTGACCCACCCACCCTCACCCACTACAACACAAACATGAATGCATAGCAACACATCAGAGTGACACCCCCAAACCCCCCGGAAGAATGCAAATACAAAAGGAAATGATTCTAAACATTGGAATATATTGTATAACTGGCTTAAAAATATACATAAATGTACAAGTCCGAGCATTGTAGCATGCATTGTCCGTGGACCACTGGGCCCAAATCACATGGGCAAAGCCAACACAAGATACCTGACTCCAACGGAGAGAACACTGCAGGGGCATCAGATAGCAAAACTACAGGCACCTCAGGGGGAAGGGAAGGGGGGGAGCCAGATGAGTGAACAACGCCAGATCCACGAGGGGCCTCCATGGCCACTGTTCAATCCTGGGGAGTGCAAAGCCACAGTCTCACAAGTCTCTGCAGTGGGTGTTTTGCCCACTGGACCATCCTGGGGAGTGCAAAGCCACAGTCTCACAAGTGGATAACAGTCTCCACTGGTTCTGGAGGGGGCTTTGTGCCCAGACTGCTTCGTGCAGCCCTGCCCAACACAGATGCGGGCCAGCCCCTGCCGCTCATGGGGCAGTGGTGCTTGAGACGGCGGTGCCCTGTTCAGCGGTGCTTGAGACGGCGGTGCCCAGTGCAGCGGTGCTTGAGATGAAGGGCCCAGTTCAGCAGTGCTTGAGATGAAGGGCCCAGTTCAGCGGTGCTTGAGACGGCGGTGCCCTGTTCAGCAGGGCTTGAGACGGCGGTGCCCTGTTCAGCAGGGCTTGAGACGGCGGTGCCCTGTTCAGCGGTGCTTGAGATGAAGGGCCCAGTTCAGCGGTGCTTGAGACGGCGGTGCCCAGTGCAGCGGTGCTTGAGACGGCGGTGCCCTGTTCAGTGGTGCTTGAGATGAAGGGCCCAGTTCGGCGGTGCTTTAGACGGCGGTGCCCTGTTCAGCGGTGCTTGAGATGAAGGGCCCAGTTCAGCGGTGCTTGAGACGGCGGTGCCCTGTTCAGCGGTGCTTGAGACGGGGGTGCCCTGTTCAGCGGTGCTTGAGATGAAGGGCCCAGTTCAGCGGTGCTTGAGATGGCAGTGCCAAGTGCAGCGGTGCTTGAGACGGCGGTGCCCTGTTCAGCGGTACTTGAGATGAAGGGCCCAGTTCAGCGGTGCTTGAGACGGCGGTGCCCAGTGCAGCGGTGCTTGAGATGAAGGGCCCAGTTCAGCGGTGCTTGAGACGGCGGTGCCCAGTGCAGCGGTGCTTGAGACGGCGGTGCCCTGTTCAGCAGTGCTTCAGATGAAGGGTCCAGGTCAGCGGTGCTTGAGACGGCGGTGCCCTGTTCAGCGGTGCTTGAGATGAAGGGCCCAGTTCAGCGGTGCTTGAGACGGCGGTGCCCTGTTCAGCGGTGCTTGAGTTGAAGGGCCCAGTTCAGCGGTGCTTGAGGCGGCGGTGCCCTGTTCAGCGGTGCTTGAGACGGCGGTGCCCTGTTCAGCGGTGCTTGAGATGAAGGGCCCAGTTCAGCGGTGCTTGAGACGGCGGTTCCCAGTGCAGCGGTGCTTGAGACGGCGGTGCCCTGTTCAGCGGTGCTTGAGATGAAGGGCCCAGTTCAGCGGTGCTTGAGACGGCGGTGCCCTGTTCAGCGGTGCTTGAGATGAAGGGCCCAGTTCAGCGGTGCTTGAGACTGCGGTGCCCAGTGCAGCGGTGCTTAAGACGGCGGTGCCCTGTTCAGCGGTGCTTGAGACGGCGGTGCCCTGTTCAGCGGTGCTTGAGATGAAGGGCCCAGTTCAGCTGTGCTTGAGACGGCGGTGCCCAGTGCAGCGGTGCTTGAGATGAAGGACCTAGTTCAGCGGTGCTTGAGACGGCGGTGCCCAGTGCAGCGGTTCTTGAGATGAAGGGCCCAGTTCAGCGGTGCTTGAGACGGCGGTGCCCAGTGCAGCGGATCTGGCCATGGCGTGGAGGTCATTTGCCGCCTGTCCTGTGGCTGGCGGAGCCTTCCTGCCCATCTGTCCTGTGGCTGGCGGGGCCCTCCTGGGCTGCAGTGCCGGGCCTGTTGGTGGCCTCCTGCCCACCTGGGATGGGGCTGGCGGGGCCCTCCTGCCCACCTGGGACGGGGCTGGCGGGGCCCTCCTGGCCAGCTGGGCTGATGGCGGTGTTGTCGGGCGTGCTGCCCTTCCCAGCCTTCCCTGATCGCCTGTGTCCCTTCCCCACCTTGGGCGGTGTGCCAGCTGTCTCCGCACTTCCTGCCGGAGCCATGGTAGGGGTTTTAGTCCCTGCTGTTTTCACCCTCTCGCGCCGGCCACTGCCTATCTTTGGATGTTTCTCCGGGGGTGGGCTGCCCGTGCCTTGGCTCCGTACTGAACTTGCTGCCCTGGAGGGTGGGGGACTCCACAGTCCATGGCAGACTGTCATGACAGGGCCCGGTTTTGTCGTGGCTGAGGTGCTGACTATAGTCCTAAGACATGGACGGGGTGGGGGAGTTGGTGGAAAGAGGTTCAGTTTGGACAGGAAAAACTTCTTAGGAGCAGTGGGACGGGTAGGTGTAGTGGGTATGGGAGTGGAGGAAGAGGTTGTGGTTGTAGGAGTATGAAGTCTGGTGTCTTTGGGTGCAGGTGCTTGGGCTGGAGGCTGTCGTGAGGTGGATGGCTGTTGGGCGGGTGGCTGCCTGCGTTTGTGTATCTTGGAAGAGGGGGTCACAGACACACTGGGAGAGGACACAGGGGACGTGTAAATGGTAGTGGAGGAGGTGACTGCACGTGTGCGGGGGGTTCTGGTGTGTGTGCTGGTAATGGACGTAGTGGCTGAAGATGTTGTGCATGCATGTTTGAGTGGAGACGTGACAGGGAGGGAGGAGGGAGACGAGGAGGAGGGGGACACAGTGGAGGCAGTGGGTGTTGGTATGTCTGTATGTGGATGTTGCTTGGGTGAATGCCTGTGTGATCTGTGGTGCTTATGTCTGCCTGAGCTTCCCTTGGGTGTTGAGGTGTGTGCAGGCTGGTCTGATGGTGTGTCAGGGATAGGCAGAGGAACAGGTGATAGGGTCTGGGTGGAGGAAGTTGGAGGGGGGAGGCTAGAGACAGGGACAATGGCTGCCATCAGTGCTGAGGCCAGAGTATTGAACAATTGCTGTAGGGCAGCCTGACCAGAATGAATGCCCTCCAGGTATGCATTACTCTGGTGCACCTCTCTTTCTACACCCTGGATGGCATTCAAAATGGTAGACTGCCCAACAGTGAGCGTCCTCAGGAGGTCAATGACCTTCTCACTGAGGGCAGCAGGGGTGACTGGGGCAGGGCCTGAGGTGCCTGGGGCGAAGGAGATGCCCACCTTCCTGGGTGAGCGGGCACGGGACAAACGCTGAGGGGCTGCTGGGAGGGCGGTGCTGGTGCGGTGGGTGGCGGCTGTACCTGTTGTTGCGGGGGGCACAGATGTTGCCGCCACCACAAGGGAGCTCCCTTCAGAGGACGAGTCTGTGTCGCTGATGTCTGCCCGGGTCCCCGCTGTGGAGCTCCCCTCGCCCTCCGTCCCACTGGTGAATTCGGAGTCCGTTGCATGGCCCTCCATGGCCATGTGGGATGCAGCTCCCTCGTGCTCCGATGCCACTTCTCCTCCGCCTGATGATGCTAATGCACACATGAACAGGAAGACCACAAAAAAAGGGGGGGGGAGAAAATAAAGACATGTTGAGTGCATGCATTGGCGACACCGTTGGCGGACAGGACAGACACAGAAGCCCCCTGCACTATGCCGCGCACTTGGGGTCGACTACTCAATCCGTGGAACATGGCCTGCAAGCCTATGGACGACATCTGCACACATAGATGCCACAGGGCCTTGATTAGCTGTACTTGGCACCCTACAGAGGTGGGGGGTGGGGGCACAGGGCCATGCCTTACGGAGGGGCCTAGCCTACAGAAATCGCCCTGGCTTAGGGATACGCACAGCCCTCCTCCCCCAACCAGACACCTCCACTGCGCGCCAAGTCAACAGAATGAGAGTGTACTCACCCCCTTGTGTCTGCTGTGATGTCCTCACGCGCCCATCCAAATCGTGGTAGGCCACCGCCAGGATCTGGGACATCAGGGGGGTCAAAGTCCGACTGGCACCCCTCCAACGTTGGGAGGCCATCCCCAGCTGAGCCTCCGCCGTCTTCCTGCTCCAGCGTCGGATGTCCTCCCATCTCTTCCGGCAGTGGGTGCCCCGTCTCTGGTGCACGCCAAATATCGATCTTCTGGTGGGCGCTGACCTATGTGAAATGTACAGGGGGGGGGAAATAGTCATCACCATCTGCATGCTCAATGTGAGTGGCCCCCCATCCATACCCTTACCATGTGGCACATGCTCTCACCGTCGTTTGATGCATGCCTCAATCGCTCCCCTCCCCACCATCATTCATCCACCCCACTCAACACAGGCATTTCCCACAAAGCATGGTCCCAGTATACTTACCTGTTGGTCTGGAGGACCGTAGAGTAGCGCATACTGGGGGAGGACCCCATCCACAAGTTTCTCCAATTCCTGAACAGTGAAGGCAGGGGCCCTTTCCCCAGTCGCATGAGCCATTGTCTCTTCCAGACCGAGGTCACAGCAGCACTTGCAGTGTAGGTCCTCTCCTGTCGAAGATCAGGTATTGAGTGATTAAGCTGATAGAAAATGGCGGTCACGCCCGCGACGGTGCGTACCGCGACCGCCGGCGCACATCTTCATTGGCTCCTGAGACCCATAGGGTTCAATGTTAACCAATGGTGCCTAGCGCCGCGGTCTTCGACCGCCTACCGCCACGGTGTGCCACGCCAGCGCATTTACCTCACATCCCATTGTCGCACTTCACAGGTCAGGCAGCCGCCATTTCAGGGGCCCACATGGCTTTCTTTCTACTGCGTCACACATACCTAGGCCTTGCATCAACACTCATACAAGCCATTCAATGCATTGGGAATCGTGTTATGTGCAAGCTGTAGTTACGTACCTGTGGGTTGATTGACTCTGTGCTCGCTGTTGTCCTTCATAGGCACCGTCCGCTGGGACATGCGAGGAGAAGGAGGAATCTTCCTGTGTACAGACCGCTGGTGGACCTGTCGACAATGGAGGAAAGACATGTCATACTGACATACAGGCTTGACCGAGCCACTATCCATGAACTGTGTGCCCAGCTGGTGCCAGACCTGATGTCACCAATCCGCCAACCCACAGGGATCCCCCCTCTAGTGCAGGTGCTGTCAGTGCTCCATTTCTTTGCAAGTGGGTCATTTCAAACAACAGTGGCCATATCATCAGGGATGTCTCAGCCTATGTTTTCCAAGGTGTTGTCCAGAGTGTTGTCTGCCCTGCTGAAACACATGCGCAGCTACATCGTTTTCCCTGAGGTGGGGGATTTGCCTACAGTTAAAGGTGACTTCTATGCCCTTGGACATATCCCCAACATCATAGGTGCCATTGATGGGACACATGTGGCTTTGGTACCCCCCAGCAGTGAACAGTTGTACAGAAACAGGAAGAGTTATCATTCGATGAATGTACAGATGTTGTGTTTGGCAGACCAGTACATCTCCCATGTGAATGCCAAGTTCCCTGGCTCAGTGCATGACGCGTACATCATGCGGAATAGCAGCATCCCTTACGTGATGGGTCAACTCCAGAGGCACCGTGTGTGGCTAATTGGTGACTCTGGTTACCCCAACCTGTCATGGCTACTGACCCCAGTGAGGAATCCCAGGACAAGGGCAGAGGAACGCTACAATGAGGCCCATGGGCGAACTAGGAGGGTGATCGAGCGGACCTTCGGCCTCCTGAAGGCCAGGTTCCGGTGCCTCCATATGACAGGTGGTTCTCTCTACTACTCACCAAAGAAGGTGTGCCAGATCATCGTGGCCTGCTGTATGCTTCACAACCTGGCTTTGCGACGCCAGGTGCCTTTTCTGCAGGAGGATGGTCCAGATGGTGGTATTGTAGCAGCTGTGGAGCCTGTAGAGAGTGAAGACGAGGAAGCCGAAGAGGACGACATAGACAACAGGAACACAGTAATACAGCAGTATTTTCAGTGACACACAGGTAAGAATCCACACCGGCATATTACATACATAACAACTACTACGTCTCTCCTGTCTGTCCTTTTCCCCCAGTGTATGGTAACTGAGTTGTGACTTTCCCTTCCGATTTCAGAGATGTGGGCCCCACTGCGTGACATCTGCTTTGTTTCCCCATGGACTACAGCTGTGTGACAGTGGTATGTTGGCATCACAATGTAAATATGCATTTTGGCACAGTAATCTCTAATACATTTGTACTAAATCACAGCCAGACTCCAGAATGTTTTGTGCAATAACTGTGTTTATTTCTGTGCTCTATATTGGTGGGTGGTTGCAAATCGGTGAGGGGTGATGGTGGAGGATTGTCCATGGCAGAGTCCAGACTAGTATTATCACAGGTGCATTGTCCAAATGGCTGTGGGAAGTGGAGCAGGGGCAGTTTAAGGATGGACAGGGTGACAATGTGGGTCAGTGGGATGACAATCAGGGAGGTATCCTTTGCTGGCGGGGGTCTTGGCATCTTACTCTGTCTTCTTCCTGGATGTCAGGGCCCGCTTGCGGGGTGGTTCTCCTTCTGCAGGGGGTGGGGTGCTAGTGGCCTGTTGGTCCTGTGGCGGGGCCTCCTGTCCACTAGCGCCGGCAGAGGTGGTAGGCAGTTCTTGGTCCATGCTAGTGTCAGGGGCCCTTTGTGGTGCCACAGTGTCCCGCAATGTGGTGACTACCTGATTCAGAGCCCCTACAATGGTGCCCAGGGCGGAACTGATGGTTCGTAGTTCCTCCCTGAACCCCAAATACTGTTCCTCCTGCAGGAGCTGGATCTCCTGAAACCTGGCCAGGACCGTCGTCATCGTCTCCTGGGAATGATGGTAGGCTCCCATGATGGAGGAGAGGGCCTCGTGGAGAGTGGGTTCCCTGGGCCTGTCCGCCCCCTGTCGCACAGCAGCCCTCCCAGTTCCCCTGTTTCCCTGGGCCTCTGTCCCCTGGACCGTGTGCCCACTACCACTGCCCCCAGGTCCCTGTTGTTGTTGGGGTGGTGGGTTAACCTGGGTGCCCTGTAGTGGTGGACACACCGCTGATTGACGTGTCCTGGGGACAGAGGTATGGGCCCGCTGGGTGGGTGCTGTGCTGGTTTTCCCAGAGGGGGGAAGGTCTGCTGTGGCCTGTGGCTGTCTGAGGGGAACCGACTGTCCCGAGGTCCCGATGGGCCGGGCTGGTCATCTAGATCCAGGTCGACAGAGGTGCTGTCATCACTGTGGGCCTCTTCTGGGGGTGGAGTGGACATTTGTGGACCCTCCTGCGCAGTGACGTGGCGTTCGGGTCCTGCAGGGGTATAAATGGATGGTTATTGCATCTGTGTGTGCCATAGCGTGCAATGGGTGGGTGCCCGTGTACCCCAGTGCTGGCATTCCTGTGGGGGGGCTTTTGTGACGATGGTTTGGGGGGGGTATGGGTATGTGCAGTGGGCATGCTTTGGTGATGGGTGTCCATGCTTTGTGGTCGCATGCAGGGCTTGGGGTTGGGATGGGTGGGTTGTGATGGTGAGACATTTGCAAGGAGTAGGTGTGATGGGGGTGAGGGTGAGGGTGGGGGTATGAGTTGGCATGCTGGTGGGGTGGGGGGGATGAAGTTGTGAAGATGAGACTTACCAGAGTCCATTCCTCCAGATACTCCTGCGAGGCCCTCAGGATGCAGGATCGCCAAGATCTGCTCCTCCCATGTTGTAAATTCTGGGGGAGGAGGTGGGGGTCCGCCGCCAGTCCGCTGCACCGCAATGTTGTGCCTGGATACCATTGAACGCACCTTCCCCCGTAGGTCGTTCCACCACTTCCTGATGTCGTCCCTATTTCTTGGGTGCTGTCCCACTGCATTTACCCTGTCGACTATTCTGCTCCATAGCTCCATCTTCCTGGCAATGGAGGTGTGCTGCACCTGTGTTCCGAAGAGCTGTGGCTCTACCCGTGCGATTTCCTCCACCATGACCCTGAGTTCATCCTCAGAAAACCTGGGGTGTCTTTGCAGTGCCATGGGGTGGTGTGGGTGATGTGTGGGGTGGATTGTGTGGTGCTAAGTGTGGTGATGTGTATTGGTGTGTTGTGTGAAGTGCGTGGTAATATTGCTGGGTGAAAGTAAAATGCGTGTCTGGGTGCTCGAATCTCTATTTCTCTGTGCGTGGTCCCGATTCTGGAGGAGTGGGGGTTTGAGGGTGATGGGGTGTGTGTTTTATATTGTCTTGGGTGTGTGGGAGTGGTGTTTGTATGTGTATCAGGTGTGTGTATTTTGATTTGTCTAATGTGGTTGTATTTTGTAAGTGTGTGTGTATTTTGAGCGCAGCGGTGTGTACCGCCAATAGAATACCGCAGTTGAAAGACCGCTGCGTGGATTCGTGTGTCGTGATAGTGTGGGCGTATTTCTGTTGGCGTGACGGTGGAGGTTTGGTCATCGCCAGTTTCTCGCTGGCCTTTGGTGTGGCGGACTTTTGTGGATGTCTGTATTTTGGCGGTTTGCCTGTTGTGGGTCAGAATGACCGTGGCGGTTTACCGCGGCCGCGGCGGTATGTTGGCGGTCTTCTGACAGCGGTAAGCTGATTTTACCGCCAAGGTTGGAATGACCACCTTTGTGTTTCCAAACCACACTCCATTGTGGTCAGCCATAACTCTCAAACTTTGCCCCGGTCTCTTGAGACTACATGTGCATGGTTGATGCTTTGATCTTTTAACTACTATTTTGTAGCTCAAACTTTAAGTAACTCCAGTTCTACTGATTGAATTTGTGTTGTTCTGGTGTCAAATAATGTATTGAAATGTACTCTATTTTTCTACAATGGTGTGTTATTTTTCTTGTATTTTGTTTTCACTTTATTACTGTTTGTGTGCGGCGTAAATACTTTACATATTGTCCATACAATAGCCCTGACCACTTTTGTGCCAAGCTAACAGAGGATTTAGCACAGGCTAATTTAGAGACTTCTTGTGTTTCACCCTGACGAGGATTGTGGTTGTTGCTTGAGCAGTGTTTTACACCCTTTCCCCCCCCCCGACTTCAACCAACAACTTAGTTTCTCACAATCCATATGAAAGATTGTTGGGCAATTAGGTTTGCTGAAGCTAAATGAAGGTTTCTGTGGGAGTGTAGTGAGATTAGTGGAGTAGGCAACACCCCACTGTAGCAGCTACACTGGGGATTGCCACACACTGGGCTCAGTGGGCTGGTAGACAAGGCTACTTAATCTTTTAAGGATCGTTTTCTGTCTGCAGACAACACTGTAGGACTGACAGAATTGAGGGGTGTAGGCTGGGGGATCCCAAATGAGGAAAGTGCAGGGAAGGAGGTGGGGGCAGAAAATAGCTAAAATAAGGGAAAAGGACAGTGCAGGAGAAACACAAAAAGAAAGTGAAAGCAGAAAGGTAACAAGGAAATAAAAGAAAGAAAGATGAATAAATAGAAAAAATTAAGAAAGCTGAAAGAAGTATGGAGATGTTGAAAGGAACGAAGAGTCAAAGATGAAAGGATGGAAGGAAGGTGAAATGAAGGATACAAGAAAATGGAGAAGAGAGAATGAAAATAAGGAAGCAAGGGTAAACAAATTGATAGGTAGAAACGTAAAAGAATGATGGAAAGAGATTGGTGACTTGGGACCACATGTACTTACCTTTTTTCTTGTCGCAAACGGCCCGATTCACAGAATCGGGCCGTTTGCGATGAGAAAAAAGCATTTTGGTATGTACAGACCCATTTTTGCGATTCAGTAATCTATTTACTGAATCGCAAAAAGGGTTTGCGAGTCGCAATTAGGAAGGGGCGTTCCCGTCCTTATTGCGAGTCGCAGTCCGATGTGTGATTGTTTTGTGACCTTTAAGTAAAACGGGCTGCATTTAAAAAAAAATACTGATTTATTTAAAAGAAGTCACAGATATGGTGGTCTGCTGACCCCAGCAGGCCACCATCCCTTTGAGTGCTGCCATTCCCAATGGGGTCACAAATTGCGACCTAGCTCATAAATATTCATGAGTTAGATCATTTGCGACCCCACTGGGAATCGCAAACAGTGTGAAGTACACTGTTGTACATACGGTTTTGCGACTCCCAAATGGTGACTCGCAAATGAGTCGCAAATTCCGAGTTGCAAAACTCTGAGTCGTACTTCTGGCCTTTAAAGAGCAAATTAAATAATGAAAGCATGGATAGATGGAAAAATGAAAATGTGAAACTATGGGTGGATGATTTGATCTAGAGATGGTTGGAAAAGGGGATGGAAGAGGAAGATCTTTTTTAGGGAGGATCATGCTTACTCCATTGCTTCACTCAATACCTTTTGTAGGATAAATCAAAGTTGGGGATATTTAAAATGTTCTTTTGTTCAGGCTTCTCCATTGAGTGAGATGAAAGTTTGTGTAGATAATCTGGTACTTTCCTTTTCCCCAGTAGGCCTTGTGGATGGGACGTCGGTTTTGAACCTCCCATCCAAAGTAAGCCAATGTAGACTGGTTTGATAATTTGCTGTGTAGGCAGATTGTGGCATATTCTGGTCAACTGCTTTTGTACTCTTAACAGCTTATCAGTCAGTTTCTCTGAGAGCCCAGATTGCACTGTTGCAGAGGGCAAGCAATGGAATCACCACATCTTGTGAACTCTAATACATAGTCACTGCTGAGGATCAAGAAGATTTTCCAGTGGAGGAAGCGCTGTAGATTTCAGCTGTTGCTCACCAACTTGACTTCGGGATAAAAGAACATTTTTGAATTTGATACTGAATTTTTGTTAGAAATGGGGTTTCTGGTTGGCTAGGGTATGCACCTTAGCCAGGCAGAACTTACCCATTCTAGTCAGGGCAAGGGACTTACACGTCGAAGATAACCCCTGCTCACCCCCTTGGTAGCTTGGCACAAGCAGTCAGGCCTATCCCAGAGGCAATATGTAAAGCGTTTGCACAACACACACAACACACAATATCCCCACCACAAAGGAAACACAACACCAGATTATATGAAAATATACTGTATTGTACACAACAAAATTATTAGACCAAACATCACATATCAGTACTATCCTGCTACCTTAGCAGTTGTCAGAACATTGCACATTAGTTACTCTGCAAACTGGCAGTAGTTACACATAACACACAGGTTACTCAGTATTCTGCAACATAAGCAGTAGTCAGGAAACACGTTATTACACCAAAGCACTTGTCATAAGAATATCATAAAATGCCCATTGTAGGAACTTTAGAAAACATATGGCAAGTTAGAAAAACATATTAGCAAGCATGTCCATAAAAGGAACATCTGCACACATGTATAAAACCATCATAAAACAGGTAGGCAACATATAATGCAAGAAAGTCTCTAATAAGAACGTTTGGTATATATATATTGTCAATTAGGAGTACCTGATAGATGATAAAGGCACCTCCACTGCCCAACAAATGAAGAAGTTGAAGAAAAATGGGGCCCCTGGAGCTCCTCTATGTAAAACGGGGGCCTCCCCTATCCCTTGGCCAGAGGAGGGCGGTCTGCACCTCCTCTCTCTTGTGGATGGGTCCCTCTGGGGACCCATGATCACTAGGGCCCCCCCGGGCCTCAACCAGCCCTCACGAGAGATGGCCAAAATCCGCGAGATAATGGGGAAGGAGGGGGGCGCCACGCACCCCCTCTGACTTTGCAATGGGCCCCTCCAGGGGCCCATGGTCTTCTAGGGTGTCCCCGGGGCCGATCCTGGCCCTCCGCTGGGGGGGGAGACTGCAAAAAACAATCCTGGCCTTCACAGGTCTGCACGAGGCAATCCAGGGTGTCGGGGACACAGGGGGAGCCTCCGGTGAGGCTTCCCTTCCCCCTGCCCGGCAGACGTCCTCCAGCAAGGGGCCTGGTGGGGCGAGGGAGCCTCCGATGAGGCTTCCTTCCCTGCCCACCGGTTCCCTTAATACTAGGCGGCCTGCCCAGCCATCGGAAAGGAGGTAGGCACCAAAGTCGGTGCCTGCCAGTGCCCTGGGGGCGCTCCACGAAGCGCGCTTCACCCCGGGGTCACGACAGGAGCGCTCGAGCTCCAAGTACACCAAAAAAGGATTGGCACGGAAAGGCAGCGCGACTCCGGCGCTGGCAACCACACAGCCCGGGTCGTGGCGGTGATTTCTCTCAGCCGAAGAAATAGCGATTCCAACAGCGCTAGAGAACCAGCAAGGAGGAGCGCTTCCAAGCGCTAAGAAAGCGCTCAGCTCCTGGGCAAGGTGAAGCACCCCTCGTGCTTCAGGGTAAATGCAGGGGTCAGGGGCCACAGCACCCTGCCCCTGGGGAGCAAAAGGTTGCAAGAAAAGGCCTACAGGTGGAGGGCCCAACAACAGGTCAGCACAAGGAGTATGTAGCAAGTGGCAAGTCCTCTTTAGTGACCAAGCAGGTCACAAGTCAGCACAGCAGCAGTCGTCCATGGCGGTTCCTGGTGAGTTCCTCCAGCAGTCTGTGTCCAGTTCCAGGTAGGTTCAAGGAGTCTCCAAATTGTGGGGAAAATTCCCCTATACTTATACTCAGTCCTTACAATGTTTTGCAATGGTAGGGAGAGGAGGTTCCAGCCAGTTACAACTGGTTCTGGGAGTGCCCCCTCTCTCCTTACAGCACAGGCTCCAAACATCAGTGGGGAGTTAACTACCCTATTGTGTGAGGCCAGGGCACAGCCTTTACAAATGTAGGTGTGCCCCGCCTCTCCCTTCTCTCAGCCCAGGAAGACTATTCAGTATGTAGATGCACCTCTGTGACACCTCCACCCTCCCTGTGTTCAGGCTATCTGAAAAGTATGCACAAAGCCCCAACTGTCACTCTGCCAAGACGTGGATTGGAGTCAAGCTGCAAAACACCAGAATCATAAGCACAGATAAATGCGCACTTTCCAGAAGTGGCATTTCTGTGATAGTAATAAAAAATACACCCACATCAGTAAGCAGCATTTATTATCACCATCACAACCATACCAAACACACCTACGCTACCCCTCATAAATCAGACAATACCCCTTAAACATAAGGCAGGGCATTTCTAATGCAATCCTATAAGAAGGCAGCACTCACAGCAGTGAGACACCAAGTTAGGCTGTTTTTCACTACCAGGACAACCTGGCACATGTCCTGCCTTTCTACATACATGGCACCCTGCACATAGGGCTAGCTAGGGCGTACCTTAGGGGTGACTTACATGTAGTAAAAGGGGAGTTCTGGGCCTGGCAAGTAAATTTAGATGCCAGGTCCCTGTGGCAGAAAACTGTGCACACAGGCCCTGCGCTAGCAGGCCTGAGACAGGTTTGAAAGTCTACTTCAGTGGGTGGCGCAAGCAGCGCTGCAGGCCCACTAGTAGTATTTAATTTACAGGCCCTGGGTATAGAGATACCACTGTACAAGGGACTTATAGGTAAATTAAATATGCCAATTAGGTATAAGCCAATCATACCAACTTTAGATGGGAGAGCACCTGCACTTTAGCACTGGTCAGCAGTGATAAAGTGCTCAGAGTCCTAGAGCCAACAGCGAGAGGTCAGAAAAACCAGGAGGAAGGAGGCAAAAAGACTGGGGATGACCCTGCGTAAGGAAAAAAGTCCAACAGTTTTGCTTTTTATTGTAATTTACAAGTTTATAAAGATTTGCTAAGCTTACACATCACCTAAGATGCTTGCTCTGTCTAGAAGCAAAAACGATAAAACATGGCACTGACAGTTCTGACAGAGTTAGAGTCTAACAAGATGCTTAGAAAGGACATAGATCTGATGTTACTCAATTGTACCCAATATAATATTTAAAGGAAAACCAGTACTGATGCAGTTAGATTCCAGCCAGATGAGTAAAACAAACACAGGTCTGATATTCTCCCCAAATAATCCTAGACTTAAAAGAAGGCTGATTTGAAATAGTATGGTTTTAGATAATTACAGTTCAGAAAACACAGAGAATTAAGAGTCCAGACGGGTGCTTAGTATGGATCTAAACCCGAAATTCTTTTATGGCTCCCATAATAATGTTAGACTTATTTGAAAGGTTGTTTGAAATGTTTTCTTTTCTGACAGTTCCTTAGCTGGAGGCTTCCTTTTGAAGTTGAGGACTAGGGTTATTCAAAAGGCTCAAAACCTGGAAAACAAAGGATCATCCAGAATACTTTAGTCTCCTAGAGTAACGTTATGAGATCAGATGAGTTTAGGATGAATGCAGAATGCTAATGGTGTGCCAACCTAACAAAGGAGTCAGGACCTTTGCCCCAATATGCCCTGTGCATAATGCATCATGGTTTGAATGTTCTCCTGAACTCAACCAGAAGCTGCTGGAGAGCTTTCACGGCTGTCTTAATCTGGTCCTGTTTTAGTGCTGACATATTCAGGTTGCCCGAATTTGCAATCACTGCTGGAGAACAGTGTATATTCTTACAGTAGTCCGGTCAGACTATAACCAGTGTGTGCAAGCTTAAGATGTTAGACATTTTGGGAGAGATTATAGCTTGTGGTTTGAAGTTGAGGGGAATCTTAAATAATCCCAAGGTTCCTGATATGCTACGGCAGGATGGGTGAAGTATCCAGGTTGGAAAGCCCGACGAAAGTAATTCTGGGCCTTCCGCTTTTACCATGAGGGTTTCCATCTTTCAATTGTTCAAGCAAATATACCATATTCTTCTTTCAAAAGTAGTCATGGACTTGACAGTGTGGTTCTCTAATCTGTTCTTAGAAGCTCACAAGATGTCAAGCAGAGTTCAGTCGAGGTCCAGTGCAACACATTAGCTGGGCAGTTGAAGTAAAGGCTGCTAATAGCTTCTTGTATCCTGGTAGCTTGAACAGGAGGTCAGACTTATGACCCTTGGAGACAAGGTCTTTGTCCTGGGTGCAAAAGGAAGGTCAGGTCCAGTTTTCTAGGCTTTTCTGAGGACTCAAACAGCAGGTTCAATCTTTTTCTGATCTTCCACATGTCTAGCAGTGTTCTGAAGTAGGTGTCTGAGATGCCACATTTATACCTGGCACAAGCTAATGGATGGAAATTACCCCTGTGGATGCCCTAATCAAGGGGTAAAGATTCCTGGGGCTAACCCTACCTTCGTTGGTCATTTCCAAGACAGCAGAACACTTAGGCCATACTAAACCTGGGCTCTAAGGGATGGGTGTGTGAGTGGGGAGTGTACTGTGGTCCTGCTAGTGTCCTTCCACATCTAACACTAAAACCCTGTTTGAGGCAGGCCCTGTACCCACAAAAACCTAAAGGACATAAGTTTGGTAGAACATAAACGGTGTTTTCATCAAGGAGACAGTGGATATACATGAATTGATTTGGCATCCTTTGCCCCTCCTTTGAAGCATGCCCCAAATGTTATATGTAACAGAAGCACATTGTCAAACAAGTTTTGAAACTGTAATATCAAAAAGAGGTCGTCTGTGTTTGGGACCTCTCTGGTTGGTGGGGGAGGAGAAGGGCCCTGCCTAACTATCAGCAAACATCTGTCTCTGACTGGGGGGCCTCTTTGAAGTGTTCCTCATGTGTCATATGAAAACCCCCAGCAGACCTGGCAAGCAATGTGTGACTTTCAACCACAATTTGATATTTTAATGTCAAAAAGGATCCCTCATCATGCATATTCTGTCAGGTTCAGATGGGTTAGCTCTACCCATTCATGGCAGCCTATTCTTTGTTCCTGGAAGCAAGTCCACACCTCATTCATGCCTATTCAAATGCTACTTATTAGCTGGCTGAAGTGACAGAGCAAAATGCAGATTTAGCTTCCAGGGACTTTCGGGAGGGCAAAGGTAACTTTCTAAAAATCCCTTTCCCAAAATATTTATTAGAAATCTGACTTCCCCAGTAAAGTCCAAAATGAAATTTGTAGTTATTTCCTTCCTGGAAATAGCATTTGTTAAACTTAATATTGTATCCCAATGCTTTCTTGTGGAACAGCCAATCCAGCTGCAGTGAAAACAGCTTTTAACGCCTTTTCACTGACGTTTAACATTAAAAGTTGATCTGTCCTACATGCACCCTATGTTAAGGACAATAAAGCCTACTTAAGGGTGACTTATTAATATTTGAAATGAAAGTTTAAGCCTGAATGACAAAAGGGGTTATATTGCCAGGTCGAACTTTCAATTTTAAAACTGCACAGGCAGGCTGGAATGGTAGACCTAGAGACAGGATGTACAGTGCTACTGCACTATGTAGCACAATAAGTGCTGCAACCCACTGGCATCATTTAATTTACAGGCCCTGGGTACATTTGGTACCATAAAGTAGGGACGTATGAGTACATTAAATCTGCCAAACCTTGGTTTCCGCTGGTCAGTCCAGTGGGAAACTCATAATGGGGCCGGTGGGGAGCCTGCCAGCACTGTGGCGGTCTCCTCACCGGGAGTTTGGTCCACCAAACATGTAATCAGCCCCTAGATAATATAAAGATAACTAAAGTCTTAAACATGCTAAAATTAGACAGATGATGTTGGTAACTAACTCAAAAGATTTCTCAAAACTCCTATTTGATTTATGTCTGCCCCTCTATGCCTCTTCATCGCCCCCCCATTCTTCGGCCCGGCCAAGCTCCAGAATTCTGGAAGTGGGAGGCCCGTCCATGAAGCTTTATGCCGCTCCTCGGCCACCCAGGGTACTAGGGTGGGGGGAGTGAGAAACACAAAAAGTAAAGAAAGAAAAGTGTAAAGACAGAAAGAAAGCATACAAAAAAGACACATATAAGAAAGTAAAAATGCAAGTGAGTAAATTACGAGGAAGAACAGTTGCAGTGAAGGATATACTAAAGGAAGAAAAATGAAAATTGGATAATATAACAAAGCCAGAATATAAGAAAGGAAACGTGTGACTGCAAAATATTTGGAAGGTAAAATGTGTGTAAGTGAAAAGGAAGGTAAAATTTGAAAACGTAGAAAAGACAAACATGTCTCGAATAAAAATTGTAAGGGAAGCAAAAAAACAACAAGGCTAAAAACAAGTTGCTAGAACAATGTCAGAGCTGTGACACAACAAAGCAGACGACAGGAACGGAGGCTGAGGTTGCTAAACTCAAAATATTTTGTGTTTCGTCTGACTGAATATGCGTGCAACACTTTAGATGTGGCAATTAGAAGCCTCCTATTGTCTAAATGTCGGCATTATCCGCTAAACTTGCAATGAAACTTAGCTCTCAGCATCACTTGCTGATTAAACAGATTGCATCAGATCGGCGTCTGTGCCATTTCGCCTCAACGTTTCCAGATCACAGACATTTCAGCTTACCAAGCGTGCGTTTTTTATATGACATTCTCTCACCCACGTTTCGGGTTTAGAATATTACCGCCCTGAGCACAATTCTTTGAGTTTATTTTTTATTAGTTTTTTTTTTTTTTTAGCTCAGACCTTTATTGGCTTTGAAAGTCACACGAAAAATTATCCAAATCACTGATTAAAATGTTGACTTTCTCGGTCGCATCCCTAGCATTGAGGTAGTGTGCACCTAACCCACCCGCAGGCTCACGTGACGTGACCATCATCGCAAATAAATCCCAAGCATAATAATTCCTCATTAGCCACTGAACAGAGTGAAACCATTCGTAGCCCTCGGATTTAACCTTGCTACTCTACGTTAATACTAATTGCTTTTTACCTTGAATTCAACTTTCAACGTCTGCTGTTTAGTTAAATAAATTATTAATAAATGTTCTTCTTTAAATATTAAACACATTTTAATAAATAATAAATGTCTTGCGGCGACTAGTGGTTATTGTTTCTTTCCTAAAATACAGGCTCTGGCACAAGTCAATTTGAGAGGAGCTACCATTTATTAAAATTTAATTCAGAGTAAAAACAGCTGGACAAATTAGGCAATACCATCTATGCACCTGTCTCTTTAAGAGATTATGACCACCGTTGTGGTCTATTAAGAGTGTGAATGATAGGCCTAAACTAATACAGCAAACCTCATCCAACATTGGTTTGCTGTTCTATGTTTCATCCTCCACAAAATATGGAGCCTGCACAAGCAAATGCAATGGTTTGCTTCAACAAATCAGGTACTTGGCTGTTTTTGGAGGTCATTTATAGATGAGTGGTAATGCCAATCAAAACAAACATTTGCAATGCAATCGGTCTCGCATTCGTGAAAGCCAGCGCTCTTGGCATTGAAAATGGCATTTTAAAAAACTTTTTGTTTTTGTTTGTAGTGGAGTGATGATATATGAATAGTGCTATTGCTATATGTGGGACCTTGCGGGCCTGGAGAACCAGAAAATGAGAAATAGGTTATGACGGAGGGGAGAGAAGAGTAATATGCTGACTGAGAGATAAAAAAAGCAACAACATCCTGGAAAAAGCAAATGCTCATAGAGAATGCAAGATTAAGTAAAGCATGTGAAATGTAAGCAGGAACAACATGGTTACATTAAAGCTTTTACACTTATAATATGCTGGCTGAAGAAAACCTGCAACATTTACTGTTCTAAGGTGCACGAAGCAGGGAAAGGGTGCAGTACCACATGCTGTCAGTGGTTGTCCCTTGGGACCTCTTTTGGCCACATAAGGTACTGCACCCCGCAATGTTGAATTCAACACATCCCCAATGACTTTTGGGCGTCGTAGTAAAAAAATGAAGCGCGGCGCATGTTTTGAGAAATTGTTTATGCTCTGCATTCAGGTTATGAGGGAGGGGAGACAAGAGTAATATACTGGCTGAGAAAAAAATAAGTAACAACATCCTGGAAAAACCAAACTCTCATAGAGAATACAAGATTAAGTAAACTATGTGAAATGTAAGCTGGAACAACGTGGTTACCTTAACACTTTTACACTTATAATATGCTGGCTGAAAAAAACCTGCAACATTTACTCTTCTAATGTGCATGAATCAGGGAAAGGGTACAGTACCACAGGCTGTCACTAGGCTCCCTTAGGTCCTCTTTTGGCCGCATAAGGTACTGTACCCTGCAATGTTGAATTCAACACATCCCCAATGACTTTTGGGCGCTGTGCTGAAAAATCAAGCGCAGCGCCTGTTTTAAGAAGAGTTTTACACTGTGCATTCAGGTTATGAAAGAGGGGAGACACACGTAATCTGCAGTTGAAAAAAAAATAAGTACAAGGTTGCGCTATATGAAACTTCACATAGTAATGTGCAGCGCTCTTCCAATTGAGTTTGTGCTATATGAAACTTCACGTCCACATGAAAAGCACTTGGACACCACAAATAAACAGCCACGTGCCCAAAAAGAGTAAGAAACAACTTGCGGCCACGCAGCACAAAGAGGCGAGGCAAAGGAAAAAAGTAGTGCATCACACTAAAGTTTATGGTCAATAGTAAAATAATCCATGTCACAGAGTCAGTCTCCAAGGCAGTAACAAAGCAGCCTCAAGTTGGGACAAACAGGTAGCATTTACCTCCGAAATGAAGAGAATTTTGAAAGGGAGGCCAAGGAACTAATGAAAGTGATGGGAGTGAGATGGGCATGTTGCAAACCCACAGATGTAGATTACATGTCAAGAGACAGCGCTTGCACGCTGCCTAAGCTCGATCTAAAAACAAATTGTGTTAAACCAGTAAAGTGATCTTAAAACACTTCTAAAAACAGTTGAGGACAAGCGAACAGCCAGATGATGTTACCTTCAAATCCCTGTTATATCTCTGAATCTCCATTACAAACCAAAAACTACAAACCCAAAAACAACCATGGTTCACTGTGGTATTATTTTCAACACATACTAGGTAGTGCACCTAGGGATAGCCCAAATGCAGTCAATGCAAAATAGGGTGGTCCATCTGATGCTGCAAAGCCAGAAGGCATTTGGCAGGTGGGTGATTGGTAAGACTTTCCTACAGTGGAGTCAAACAAGGCACGACGGTTCCTCCTCCCCCAATGAACCAGGGAAACCATGAGGTGGCTGCTTTTATGACAATGTACCATTACTTATTGTGGTGTGAGAGTTAGTGAATGACTGCAGTAAATGTGTTTCCCCATCCCATGTTACTGACACTGCGGCAGTATCAGTAACATGGGATGGGGAAAACCTTAAATGGGCAAAATCCATACTGGGCCTTATCATAGATCATATTATGTTCCAAAAAAAAACAACATGTTTGTTAATGGCCTACTCTAAAATGTTTATGGGCTAAGAAAGCATTAGAATTTTTATCAAGGGTAAAACAAGCAACTAATTCCAGGCTTTAGAAATATCTCTGATATGATTGATTTGCTGCACATTTCTAGGAAGGCCAGGAGCAGCACCAAAGGTCCACTGCAAAATACTTGAGGGGGCAAGGATCAAGAGGAGAGCCTGATCATACACCCATCAATCGATCGAGAAGGTCCTGCAAAAAAAAAAGTTGAAATTAAGATGGCAGAAAGACGCCGCACTCCAATAAAGCTGGTGATGAAGGGAGAACTGATGAGACCTTGGTCACAAATAGTTTTGATTTTATCATCGGAATAATCAGATAGACTGTGACATAGTGCCTGAGAGAGATCCACAGATGATTCCATAAACTTTGGATGCATCTTACTGATAACCTTAAAAACCACTCTCATTGCATTGTGTGTATTAAGAATTTTTAGTATCATAACAATCAGACTAAGGGCCTCATTATGAGTTTGGCGGTCCCACCACAGGACTGCCAACCTCGCAGGGAGGACGCCACCACCATAGCGGTGACTTACCACCAAGCATATTACAATGTTCCTGCCGGGATGACCAGCGGGAACATTGTAATATGTGTTTCCGCCAGGCTGACTGGTGGGAACAGTGTTAGGATATTGGTCTCGGCTCCTTTAAGGGAGCTGAGGCCAATATCCTAACACCTCAGCACCATCGGAATGCACACTGTCTGCAAAGCAGACAGTGCGCATTCTGATGATTCTGGGCAGGGGGGCCCTCCACTGCCCATGCTATGGGCATGGGCAGAAGAGGGTCCCCCCTGTGGCCTGCGGCACGGGCTTTCCACCAGCCTTTTTTGTGGCAAGGTCCCCGCCATGGAAAGGCTGGTGGAAAGAGGGGTTGTAATCAGTCAGATGGTGCTAAGTTCAGTGCAGCCCTGACTGGTCACCAGCCTGATTGCTGTCATATCGTCAGGAACCATGTTCCAGGTGGTGATGTTGGTCCCCTGGCGGGCCTACCCGCCAGAGTTGTAACTGGGAGGTCAGACTGCCAAAGTTGCGGCGGTCCGACCTTCAACTTGAGTGTTACAGTCCTGGGACCTTTCACACTCGTAATGAGGCCCTTAGTTGCCTAAAACTATTTTTATATTCTCTGAGGTAGACTTTAACTAAGCCTTATTTATAGGATCACAGAGCCATTGCCAATGTTGTACGAGCTTTCTGCAGTCCTGCTTTGCTAGTTTCAAGTCTGAGTTGAACCAGAGGGCTGCGGGATGCGAAATCTGAGGTCCCCTGGCCTCAGTGGGCAGAACCAAGTTCAAAGCAGAAGAGATTGAATTATTAAATGCCGCAAGATTAGTGTCAACTATGGAGCCAAAAAAGGAGATTCACCTTCTAATAAGTCATTGGCCAACTCTGTCATCGTAAGTCTAGACCACATGCAGATGGGGGTCCTAGCTACTTTAGAACTGCAAGAGTTAACATTCTTTGCAGGAAGTCTAATCGAAAAAGGCATCAGAAAATAATTTTCCAGGCCTTAGTAACAGGCTCATCTCAAGTAAGAAAAAAAGTTCAGAGAAGAGAAGTCCAAACAATTTCCTGCAACAAGTGTAGGTCAATTTGATATACATTGATCCCAGCCAAGGATTAAATCAACAAAGAGGCTCAAACATGGAAATCTCCCAAAAGCAGATAAGCATGATGGCTAAGTACCATAGGCACGAGGGAATCAGCTGGCATTCTGCTGAAATTGGAGCAGGAAGAGGGAGGTTGATAACACAACACCCAGACAGCGTGAAAGTTGGTCCGTGCCTTACTAGAATAGTGGTTGCTAACAAGGAGAGAGGTGACAGGTATCTCAAGGGAAAGCAAACATTCCTATGGATAATAAGATGCCTTAGGAGAGTATGACTGGTGCTGTGCTTGATCTATGAGCAGACGGACGCATACAAGCTTGCTTTTTGTCTTGCCTTTAGTGCCCACCAACATGTGCGCTGTCCAGATGTGCAAAGAGCTGCTTTTTATAGTTCCCAGTTTCAGTTCTTGATGAATTCGAACTTCTGGCAGACCTGGGCAGTTTTTTTGCCCTTGTTCTGTTAGATTTGTCTATGAATTTGATATGGTCTCTTTAGGGACCAAGGCTTACTTGTAAACATCAGACTTTGACCAAGAACAAGAGAGGAAGGCAGTAATAGAGGGGAAGAAGAACGGAGAGAAAGTCAGAAATGAAGAAAGCAGGGATGAACAGATACCTACAAGAGAGAGATATAGAAGAAGATAGAGTATATTGATGTATTAAAGAGGCATGAGGTCAAATTATGACTAGACAGCCTTAGTATTTGAAAACCTGGACATTAAGATGCAGCGCTGGTGAGCTTCTGAGAAAAATTTGGGTCTGAGCACTTATTCTTTTATAAATCAAGCACTGGCTGGATGATGGTAGCTGCAGAGTGGATGAATTCCAGCTCTCTTAAATTAAATACTGACTAGACTGAGGTTCTTGTCATCTCTGGGTGTAATTCCCCTAGAGCTCCTCCCACATGCATTTAGCCCTATTAGTTAAGGACATCTCCTACCCCTGTTTCTTCTGTCTGCATTCTAGGCTTTCATTTTGACAAAGATCTCTCCTTGGATGATTATGTAAACAGCCTTTCTTTTAAGTGTTTTTTCGTGTTGAAATTGCTCAGAAAAACTTTACCTCATCCATGTGTTCATACTAGGCCATTGGTGGTTTCAGCCACGATTCTCAGCCGTTTGGGCTACTGTAATTCTCTCTGTTTGGCCTTGTCCACATCCCTGCTCCATTAGCAACACAGAATTCAAAATTAGGATGCTCCTCTAGCTCTAAATTGCACCAGCAGCTCTGACACATCTTCATCTCTGAGGGCAGTCCATTGGCTTCCAGTCCCTAAGAGGATTATCTTTAAGGTAACGTGCAATGATTGGACGGCCTGCTGTCACATATCTGTGGAAAATCCATCATTCAGACTGTCAGAAACTTAAAAATGTCTGATGCCCATCTCTTAACTGTGCCAACAATACGTTGTTATCACATTGATGGTAAAGCTTTTTGAGTCACAGCAGCCAAAACCTGAAAGTCTTAACTATTCCACCATGATTCATAAATAATTTGTTGCCTTTCCATAAGGCGTTGAAAACTTGGTTGCATTCTAATTAGTTATTTGGTCTTATATCTGCATTCCCTAGTTTTGAGTTCCAGGACATTGTTTTTTGGTAACAGAGCACTTTAGAAATGTTTTATATCACTTAGAAACCATTGCCAGAAACTTTAGACAGAGCACCACCCCAATCCTGGTGGTGCGGCATTTAGGACTCAGGCCACCGTGACCTGGGCCTTGGTGCCATTCTGGCCGAAGCTGACTTTCGCCCCGTAGCTTTGCGAGACGAGGGGGTGGAAGGAGGCGCACAGTGCTTAATTTGTAAATTAGGAGGTGCCGGTGCTCAAAGCCCTTCTCTTAAACACGAGGCTGCTGTACTTAAATCTGCCACCACTGAACACTGAGGCAGCATAATCCTGAAGCCATCTCGGGCCTCTTCAATCCATTTACGGCCACCCCTGCCCCTTCAGCTCATCCTGCAACTTTCTACTTTCTCCCTTTATGACTCTTTTTAGTTTTTCCTTCTTCCGTCTTTCCCATACGTGTCTTTTGCTCGCAGCAAATGCTTGAGCATAAGAATAAGCCCCGGCCCTCACAAATAAGTGCCGGTGCTCAGCACCGGAAACAACAAGCACAAATTAAGCACGGGAGGCGCATCACTTCCACCTACCGCTCCAGCTAGGGGTATTTAGGTGCCCCCTCTTTTGGCCTCTGCCTTTCGTGCAGATCTTGCGGTGATGGCAGGCAGACCGGATTGAAGTAGCTCTTCCCTCAGAGGTCACGCACACTCTGCCCATTGTCCTGCTGGCCCCTCAGCAGATGTTGACTCTCCCCCAGGGGCAGCCAACTGTATCATGTGATACCACGGCTCAGGCTCTGCTTTCAGTGGCCCAGTTGCTGTCCAAACTGACCTCTTCTACAGCTCCCCCGGCCCCAACCCTGATGCCACCTACCACTTCCTGAGCACCTTCCAATGACATAAGGAATGCCATTGCGGACCTTAAATCAGGTAAGGGCCATTAGTGCAATGTGCATTAGCCCTCTGGGAGTGGTTCCCAAAAAGGAACCTGGGCAATTTAGGTTTATCCATAATCTCTCAGCTCCCAGGGGTTTCTCAGTGAATGAGGAGACCGACTCACAGCTATGCTCTGTGCTGTATGCATCTGTAGACCAGGCCCTTGCAAAGCTATGTGAACTCGAGCCGGAGACTCTTGTAGCAAAGACCGACATAGAATCTCCCTTCCGATTACTGCCAGTGCACCCTGAGGGTTACCACCTTTTGGGGTTTCAATTTGCAGGCTCCTATTATTACAATAAATGCATGCTGATACGGTGCAGTGTCTCCTGTACTTAGTTTGAGTAGTTTACCTCCCTGTTGCAATGGATATTCTCACGGGCACACGCCATAAGGAAGTTATTTACTTCCTTGATGAATTCTTGGTGTTGACCCCCCAGATACAGGGGCGTGTTTGTGGGCATTGACTGCTTTGACTTCCCTGAGAAGACAGTGGGCCCTTCAACTTGCCTTACATTCTTTGCCGTTGAAATTGATACAGCTGCTGGTGAGTGCCACCTCCCATTTGATAAGGTTCTGACTTTCAGGCAGTCGAATGACATAGTGTTAGCGCAGAAGAAAGTCACTTTGCATCAGCTTCAGGTTCTTGTGGGTCAGCTGAACTTTGCCCACAAGATTATCCCCATGGCTTGCCCCTTTTCTCAGTTCATTGCTAGGACAATGGTAGGCCTTAAGGAAAAACATCACCATAGTCACCTGTCATGGGAGGCTAAAGATGACTTGAAGATTTGGAATTTAATGGTTCCCTTATATGGTATTCCTGCCCAGTCTCTAGTTCTACTATGGGTTTGTTTTACTGATGCAGCAGCTAGTACAGGGTTTGGAGCAATACTTGGCCCTGAATGCTGCAGAGGGCACTGGCTGGCGGTTTGGCACGATAGTGGCATCACAAAGAATATTGCTTTCTTGGAATTGCTCCTCATTGTCATGGCAGTAACTGTAAGGGCACAGGTGCTCAGGGACAGCTATGTTATTTTTTGGTCAGACAATATGGCGGTGGTGGAAGCTATCAACAGGCAAGGGGCTTCGTGTAGATGTGTTTTGAGACTGCTAAAACGTTTGGTCTTGTTGTGTATAAAGTTTAATATTCTATTTCGAGTTTAAACTTGTTCCTGGTGTTCATAATAACGCTGCTGATGCCTTATTTCGTTTCATAATGCAGGAGTTTCGGGAATACCATCCACGGGCAGCAGAGGAGGTGACTGAGTTTCCATCATTTCTGTGGCGAACTGGAGTCCCGCTCTACCGGATTTAGTGGCGGCATGACTGGCAAAGCACATGCAGGTGTCTTATGAAAAGTAATTTGCACAATAGAGATCTTTTCTGCACGCACGTAGGGTTGCAGACACTTTCTCAGCGGATGCCATTTGCTTGTTTTTGGGTAACCTTAGAGAGCAAAGGCCCACCTCACTGCCACCTTATTTTTTGTGAAATTGCAGAGCATAGAGGACAGAATTAATCCCTTCATTGTCAAGAGAGCAGTAGCTGACTGGACAAGACTTGAGGATAGTGAGAAAGATAGCAGACCCCCCATTACTACGCATATCTCGGGTCTCCTCCTGTCGAACTTGCAAAGGGTTTGAGCTTCTTCATACGAGGCTACTCTATTTGCGGCGGCATTTAACATGGCTTTTTACAATGCTTTCCAGATGACTGAGTTGGTGGGGTCTGCCAAGACTGATTTTCCAGAGGGCTTACAGTGGTCAGATGTTCAGTTAGGTTTGGACTGGCTGATTTAGTTGAAAAGTCCAAAACCGACCAGGAGAGAAAAGGGGCAGCGATCAAATTCAGAGCTGCACTGTGCTCCCCCCTATGCCCTGCTGCTCGTTTGGGATCTTACTAATTGGTTCGGCTGATACAGGATCAGCCGGATACAGGATCACCAGCCTTGTTCCTCCATTCGAATGGAGATTGCTTATTGCGTTATCAGTTCTCAGCAGTCTTATCTGCTGCTCTTTGGGCAGCTGCGGTCAACCCGACAGGTTACTCTTCACACCCTTTTAGAATAGGGGTGACCATGTTGGTTGCAGTTGCAGTCATGTCATTTGAGGAGGTGCAAAAAAACAGGCGTAGGTCATCAATGTCTTACAAATGTTACATTCGCCCTAACTTTCAATGACTATACATTTCCACTTTGTGATTCCGTACTCACGCTTGTGTCTTTTCTGTTTTAGTAGAATGCCATCTTGTATAGTGTGTGTTCTTGGTCAGTCCTTCGCCCGGTAGGCAGCCGACAAGTTGCAACAGCTCCGTTAGCCCAAGCTGGCACCTCTATGTGACGTATCCTTTCAGTGGTGTGGGATTGGAGGCCTGCGCATTGCAGTTACAGCAACTGATTAAAGTAGCAAGAGGTTGTGGGAGACTCCAGTTCCCGGACTTCATTGTTGTTCATCTTGGAGGTAACGACCTGGTAAAACTGGGGCGCAAGGCCCTCAGAGAGGCGATCTTGAGGGAATTTGCCCAGCTGGCAAGAGACTTCCCAGAGGCAGCTATTGCATGGTCTCACATGGTCCCACGCCACAACTGGGGCAAAGACATTAGGTCTCAGAACATCAATGTATCTGTGCAACGATTGAACTGAGAACTGACTGGGCTGTGCCCTGGCCCTAGGAGCCTCTGGAATATTCCACACAAATTAATAAGGGGCAAGGACATGTTTCACAAGGATGGCGTACACTTATATGATGCCGGTACAAATGTTTTAATTGCAGATATTTGGTGTTTTGCTCAGAGTATCATTCAGGTGGGGAGGGCAAAGAACCCCTTGGCCCCTGGTTGCCCTTGTGGCGGGATCTCAAATCCTAAACTCACCCCTAAGCAGCAGAGGGACCCTCAAAGCCAGGTCCCCCGGACAAACTAAGGGTAGGGTCCAGCAGTCTTGAACCAACCAGCAGATGTACACATCAGCTTGGGAAGCTAGGTTGCCCAGATCACTGGGGTGGGCATGGGGCTTCAGCTCAAGGCCACCTCATTGCAGCCCCCCTGGCAGCTTGGTGTTTGAGGGGCGGAGCCCCTGGCATGAGGACAAGGGACAAATAGGTGGGGACCGCCCCCCCATTAGATACAGGTGGTGTGATTTCATCTGTGTGGTCCAATGGCATTTAGGAATGTAGGAGGTTCCTGGTGTTGTGGGCGGTATCAAGCCACGGATTGCTCAGTCTGATTTATTTACCTTTCTGATATTGCTCTCTCTGAATTATTTACCTGTTTGTTTTAATTATGTTCTGTATGTGATTTTACTAAAGTTGTCTCAATAATCTTGTGTAGGATAATGTTTTATTTCATTTATTTAATCTTGTACCAGCATCTGAAATGCTTTGCTCATTTTGTAATAAACTGTTACACTCACAATCACGGTGTACCTTTGTTGGTGTTTCATTGGGTTGTGCTGGGGCTAGGGCCAAACTGGGGGCATCCAGGTCCTATAGAGAGAGCACCACCCCAATTGGGAGGTGTGGCGTTTAGGACTCAGGGCCACTGTGGCCCGGGCCTTAACTCCATTCTAGCATCATGCTGGCCTAAACTGACAACTGCCCCCTTGCCTAGCAAGATGAAGGGGCAGAAATGGGAAGTCGCATTGGAGGCATTTCACTTCCGCACGCTGCCGCCACGCCTATTGGGAGTATTTAGATGCCTCCTCCTTTGGCCTCTGCCCCTGGCATGAGGACAAGGGACAAATAGGTGGGGACTGCCCCCCCCCCCATTAGATACAGGTGGTGTGATTTCATCTGTGTGGTCCAGTGGCGTTTAGGAATGCAGGAGGTTCCTGGTGTGGAGGGTGGTATCAAGCCATGGATGGCTCTGTCTGATTTATTTACCTGTGTGATATTGCTCTCTCTGATTTATTTACCTGTCTGTTTTACTTATGTTCTTCATGCTATTTCACTAAAGTTGCCTCAATAATCTTGTGCAGGATAATGTTTTATTTCATTTGCTTAATCTTCTGTCAGTATCCGGAGTGCTTTACACATTTTTTGATAAACTGTTCCACTCAAAATCACGGTGCACCTTTATCGGTGTTTCGTTGGGGTTGTGCTGGGGCTGGGGCCAAACTGGGGTCATCCGGGTCCTAATAAAAATGCACAAAACCCAGATCCCAAACGTCAGAGCAAATATACACAATTCTCACTAAAACATTTTGCAATTAATAAAGAGGGTCTGCGCATTTCAAGGGGGTCAGCAGCGCTGGGCAGTGATGTGCCCTACGAGCTGTAACATATGTGAGCAAGATGTGTGCTGCCTGATGTATGTCCATTGACATGCCCCAGTTCATGTGCTGAAAGGGTGGAGGAATGATGGAGACAGCAAGGCTCCATTCCGAAGAGTTGCTGGACAATGCACATCATAAGTGTCTGGTAAGTGCACTTGGCACCTGAGGGTGTGCATTGTGACCATATCCTTGTGAGTCGGGATGCACTGCTGTAGACTACCACTAACAGAAACAGCTTTACATCAAACTGGCACAATTGTAAGGTTTTTTTGTACATCTCCTTGCACAAATATGTTTTCTAAATTTGTTTCAAGCACCCCTTTGCACAGATCTTACTTGCACAACATAAGTTTGCAGTTTGCGCAGCAGTTTTGTGAAATGCTTGCTGAAAGGTATATTGGTGATGAGGCCACTTCAGTGGCATATAGAACACAAGGCACAATAGAACCTTTATATGTATTGTAGCATGGCATATTGACTCAGAACTCTGACAAGGCCCCAAAGTATTTTTGGGAGAACGAGTAAGCGGCTACTCCATGTGTTGCGCTACATTCATAGAGTATGAGTTTACAGAGTGGCCTGTTAGGAGAGTTTTGGTGTCATACATCTGGTGTGCTCCAAAAGGGTTGCAGCAGATTTGTAGCTGCATTTATGCATTGCAAAAAGAAGTAAGAGAGAGAGACAGTGATATTTTGCGTACACAGCATTAACGTATAGGTATGAGCCAGTGTACTGATGTACTTACGCACTTAGGTCAGGCTTGGTAGCAGAGCTGTCTGCCAGAGATGCTGTTACCAATTATCTTTAAAATATCCATAGAATGGGCTTAGGCTCCACACAGAGAAATATCTCTCTCTTGCTTCATGCTGCTGGTTGTTTGGGGTATAATTCCACCTCCCAATCAGTGCTTAAATTGCAGTGCATGAGGGAGTATTTTACCACCCCCGTAGGGAATGATCACGCATTAAATTCAAGCATCCCATAGATACATGGAATTTATACAGAAACATTGTTTTGTATTTTTACTCTGCATCAGGGTTTTTTTTTAATATTTTACAAAGAACTGAAAATGTTAGCTATGCCTATTGCCCTTAGCAATGCTTGAGGACTACGATTTTATAACATGCATTGCAGTACTTCGGAAGGGAAGGTGGGTGCTTGTGTTGGGTAGACAGTGGGCCTGTAAAGGAAGCGGTTCCGTGTGCGTGAGGTCCGGAACGCTGCTTCACACGTGACAATCCCATTAATATCACTGAGCACCAGCACCACGAGAAAGGTGTGCGAGAGAACGTCTGGGTGGCGTGACCTCTGAGTTCAGAGACGACCATCTCCCGCATACCTGGCTAATTCCCCTTATCCTCCAAAGCTCCCCTCTAAGTAAGGACAAAAAAGGCTTCGCTGCGGTGGGAAGGCTAACAATAGAGACCTTGTCCCATTCCACAAAGAGTGCAGGTCAAGCAACAGATACACATCTCCTGCCCTCTCCTTCCTTAATTGCAGGCTGTCGAGGAAAAGTGCAAATTATTAAGTAACAGTCGCGTTATTTAAGAGCCTATTACAGACTTCAAAGCTCGCCATTCTTGGTTTTTGTCAGGAGTAAACAGCCATTTTCAGGACAATAAAGGGATTTTCACACCTGGTAAAAGGGCAGTAAAGCCGATTCCTATCTTGCAGATTTTTATTGCTGGCAGGGGGCGGTCGGGAACAGACTGTTGTTCTGCGTGAATTGCAGAGAGGAGGGGAATTATTGTGCACAAATCGTGGGAGGAGGTGAGTGTCGGACAAGCCCAGGCTTGCAGGGCCTGAGGGTCCCGTGAACGTGTGCCTCCGGCAGACAGCTCCAGGTGGAGACCCGAGCAGAAGGCCACGGACACTGTGTGTTTGTTGAGGGCTTTCAGTCATGTCTCAAAGAAAGGCGCCATTTCTCCGAGTATTCTGACGTACACTTTGCATGAAAGACCCTTTCACATGCGTTTGAAAGGAGCGCTGTCTGTGTTTGCACTTTCTTTGAGTTTTAATTTTCCACGACAGGCACTGTCTGACTTTCGGGCCCTACACAGGTTTGTGCGTGTCGCATTTAAGAAAAACATGGTTTCGTTTCTACCTGCATTTATCTATTGAAGCGCTTTGAAAAGAACTTTGCCTGGCAACGACTTCGACTGTTAGAAAGGCAAAATATCTCTGTTTCTCTGTAAAGTGGCGTGAATTAATTGATATCGCGAGGTCCAAACTAACAAGATTTTTGTTTGTCTGGACCAAAAGGTAACAGAAACAATGATTATCCCGAGGTGCGAGACTCAATTAAAGGCAAAGAGACGAGGAAGAATGCTCAGTGGGCACAATGGGCTGCAAGGGTGTTAGCGCTCTTTTGGAACACTATTTGTATACATATGTGAGGTTTCTCACTTTTCTTGCGATTTGCAAGCTTAAAATTGAGGGGACATGGCATACCATGATGAAAGTAAACACACCTTTGCCTTTTACACAGTTTGAAGAGCAGTGATGAGTCAATGTGACTTTTGGGTAATTCACTCCCGACGCTTCCTCTTTTATTGGCCAAATCTAATTTAATGTCAATTAAATGTATGACTTTGTGGGAGCAGTCAGCTCAATTTCAGCGATTTAATGGCAGTCACTTAGCCCATAGGGCATACTACAAAGTCTCCCAGACTTCAGATTTTTAGGGTGGACGTGCATGGTACTTGCACAACTCATGGTGGACATTCTGGACTTACCTTAAGGGGCTTTGGATCAGTATTCCTCGCCAATTTGGTTTGAGTCATTGGCAATCACATCTGGAGTCAATCATCAGAAGCATTTTAGATTCATCGTTTTTCTGTTGGTTGTTTGAGTGTGTCTCACTGCCACTGGAATGCAGAAGGGACTATCTTATTTCAGAAATCAGTCAGCGAAGGCCCTGCGAGTACTGGGGTTAAAGCAGCAATAAAAGTATGCGAAAAGTGGATGCTTAAAAAAAGAATAACATTTCCTGCAGCATACAGTTTTCAGAAGCTTTTGTTTGTGCTTGCTCACCAATGCTGCCAGGGAAAACAAACAGTGGCAACGCCAACAGGTATGGCATTTGTATAGGGTTCGCACGCTCGACCTGCACGCCATGCAGAAGCCAAACCTATTGCTTTGCCAATGCTTTTTGGGGATTTTTCAAAGTAGTTTCATATCATATGTGACATCTTCAGAGAAGTGTGGCTTATAGCGAACGTACTATTGTACTTTCGGTATGGTTGTTTCACAGCTGTACGTAAAAGATCAACAAAAAGAGAGGAATCAAAATGCTGTTGGCCAAAAAGTCAAGACTGCAGGTGTCACACATGACATGGGTCATTTGACAAGTAGGAGGATGCTGAGAGGCAGGGTTGGAGTCAACCACTTTGTACATTAGTCAGGTCTGTTATATAAGGGGGCGGTCGAATAAAAAATAAAAAAATAAAAAGTTTTTTGAAAAGTAAAATAGAATTTATTTTGAGACACGTCCAGGATAGGAAAATGAAGTGTATTCTTTGAAATCAATGTGCATCACTTTTTAGGGTATATTTAAGAAATGCTTGGAAAAATATAGTCACAACTGACATGGAGCAAATGTCCTATAAAATACAACACAGAAAGATCACAATTAAGTTGCATGAAATCAAATACAATCATTGTTATATGGTGTTTACACTGCAGCCCTTGAAATCCGGAGATTTCAGTTAGAATCCAACTGCAAGACGCCTTTGGCTTCATTTTGTTTGACAAAAACAGTGCTAAGTAAAATGTCAAATACAAGTATTGAGTTCAGTTTCCTTTGCGACATTTCTCATCCATGGAGCCTTTAATGGGAGAGGAATCTCCCAAGGCTCCCTGTCCCTTAAGTACTCAAGGGGGCAGGGAACCAAGCATTGCTAAAGCCACATTTTTTGCTGGTGTATATTAAAACATCTGGCCAAGCTTCATAACACACACAGACGACGTACAGTAGTGGACAGCAGCAATGCAAGAATTCTAACACAAAAAACAACATGCACAACGCATGTTCATAATAATATTACCAGTAGTGCAAACTCACCTCACAAGCACAGAACAATTTCAGCGGAAGCAGTACCAGGCCCACTACCACACACACTGAACAGGTAAAGTACATGTAACAGCAGCAAAAGTGCCCCTTGCCATTGAGACTATATGTGCTTGAGGCTGACAAGATGGCGGAGCGAGTTGACCTTCTGGCAAGGTCAGCTCAGACTTTTATCCTTGATGCAAGCTGTCCACATTTACCAGCTTCAGGCATGGAATCCATGGGCTGGAGTTCCATGCTCTGGCTCCACAACAAGGACTCCAAGATATCAGACTCACAGCTTGCCACTTGTGGCTCTATGAACCCTGTCCCTTGTCACAATGCAGGCACTCTGTGGTTTTGATGCTGGGATTGGGGTCTGCTGGGCCTCCCCAGGGGAGCTGTGGACTTTGAAACTGAGGAACCAGGTTCGAGTCATAATGTTGGCTCATCATCCTGTGTTCTGGACAATCTTTGATTGTGGACAAATCCCTCTGTGCCTAACAGATTTCTGACCTTGTGTAATATAATCAGGTGCTCATGTCAAGCACTCTAATGCCATCGGGCCGCGTTCCTTCGCGCTACATAAAACTGCAAAAAACACCTCTGCAGCAGACTGCTTGCCCAATCCTGTCCTGCTATTGGTTATGTGGTTGCGTTGCGACTTTTTGCCAAACGTCCTTTTTGAAGAAACAGGCTGAAAATATACAGGTCGCTTTACACTCTATTATTGAAATTGAATAACCCCTTTACCGTTCCCTGTAGTCTAAAAATGTCAAGCTCACCAGGGGCGGCAAAGCTATCCCTTTAAATGGGAGAAAACAAGACAAAAATTGAGAAGGGCCATCTGACTTTTGACCTTTGACCTCCTTATCCTGAAGCAGATGGTGTCGATTGGAATTGAAAATACTTGTCAATATTAATGAGCAATTGGACCAATTTCTTGTTTTCCAGCCAGCTGTGCTTATTTTTGTATGGCTACTTAGTCCCCTCTCTGTTTTTGGAGTTCAGAGAAATTTTGAGAGTTTTCAGTCTATATTTTTACATCTAGGTCTTCCGTAGTGGTGCGGGTGTTATAAACAATTCGCCCAGAGGCCTGCAGTGCCCCTGCCAGTTTACCATTGTGACATCATTCCAGAATCATGACACCCGGGAAATTGATCTCGCACGAGGGAATTGGCAGTGATTCAGTGGGAGTGAGGAGAATGAAATATTAGCCTCTAGGGAAATCACGTGTTTATTTGGATAAATAAACCACGATAAGCTGCAGGCCAAACAGGCATTGATGGCCACCGAGGCGACAGTCTTGGTCTAGGGCTTGGTAAAGTATTTATGTTCAAAATCTGACCTGAATGGAAAATACCTCTTTGCTATAAGGTGTCAAGGATGTGATAAAAAGGGGACGAAATGAGTAAACCTATCAACATATTTTTATCAAGTACTTTAAAAAAGAAGCTTTTTTTTTTGCTTATGACCGGTGGTGTCTTTGTGCTAATAAAATTCACTGACACATGGACAGGGCCTTAAGTGCCTAGGTTTCATACCATTGCGCTGCCTTCATGTTTTTCAGGTGCGTTCCTTAGTAAGTAGTTTTCGTGAAATGTTGTTGACGTTCCTCAGCCTTGTATTTGAGTTTCATATTTTGAGATGATGTATGTGTGAATTAGCCAATACCTGTATGGTGTTCATATTGCTGCTTTTGATTTTTAAAGGGGAAAGAAGCTATATGAAAAGCACCCCTCTCAACATCTATAAGGTGCTCTAAGGGGAACTCTTTAACACACAATAATTAGCACAGCTGTAAAGGTATATGCACCCTGACTCACCTCTAGGTACTGTTTAAAACAGGTATAGTTCAAACCAAACTCCATGGTACAAATTTGATTGACATCAGAGGAATTGGAGCGTAGGTGTTAACTAGCCCCATGTCACAAGGTGATCTTCAGCTAGCCCTGGCTTCAACTTTCGGTATTAACCGTGCTGGAAATTGTAATGTCACTATTACCATTGTAAGCATGGGTCAACATTTCTGCTCAAAATTAGTGTTATTAGATACAACATATGGATTGGGTGAAGATTCCACTCATGACATGGGGTGGGCTGGCAACAGTGAGTAAGTGTGAGAAGGTAGCCTCTTTCTAGCCTTGTTACCCCCACTTTTGGCCTGTTTGTGAGTGTATGTCAGGGTGTTTGTCACTGTTTTCACTGTCTCACTGGGATCCTGATAGCCAGGCCTCAGTGCTCATAGTGAAAACACCATGTTTTCAGTATGGTTGTTATGTGTCACTGGGATCCTGCTGGTCAGGACCCCAGTGCTCATAGGTTTGTGGCCTATATGTATGTGTCACTGTGACCCTGTCACACAGGGCCCCAGTGCTCATAGGTGTGCATGTGTATGTTCCCTGTGTGGTGCCTAACTGTCTCACTGAGGCTCTGCTAACCAGAACCTCAGTGGTTATGCTCTCTCATTACTTTTAAATTGTCACTAACAGGCTAGTGACCAATTTTACCAATTCACATTGGCTTACTGGAACACCCTTATAATTCCCTAGTATATGGTACTAAGGTATCCAGGGTATTGGGGTTCCAGGAGATCCCTATGGGCTGCAGCATTTCTTGTGCCACCCATAGGGAGCTCTGACAATTCTTACACAGGCCAGCCACTGCAGCCTGAGTGAAATAACGTCCACGTTATTTCACAGCCATTTTACACTGCACTTAAGTAACTTATAAGTCACCTATATGTCTAACCTTTACCTGGTAAAGGTTGGGTGCAAAGTTACTTAGTGTGAGGGCACCCTGGCACTAGCCAAGGTGCCCCCACATTGTTCAGAGCCAATTCCCTGAACTCTGTGAGTGCGGGGACACCATTACACACGTGCACTACATATAGGTCACTACCTATATGTAGCTTCACCATGGTAACTCCGAATATGGCCATGTAACATGTCTATGATCATGGAATTGCCCCCTCTATGCCATCCTGGCATAGTTGGCACAATCCCATGATCCCAGTGGTCTGTAGCACAGACCCTGGTACTGCCAAACTGCCCTTCCTGGGGTTTCACTGCAGCTGCTGCTTCTGCCAACCCCTCAGACAGGCATCTGCCCTCCTGGGGTCCAGCCAGGCCTGGACCAGGATGGCAGAACAAAGAACTTCCTCTGAGAGAGGGTGTGACACCCTCTCCCTTTGGAAAATGGTGTGAAGGCAGGGGAGGAGTAGCCTCCCCCAGCCTCTGGAAATGCTTTGTTGGGCACAGAGGTGCCCAATTCTGCATAAGCCAGTCTACACCGGTTCAGGGACCCCTTAGCCCCTGCTCTGGCGCGAAACTGGACAAAGGAAAGGGGAGTGACCACTCCCCTGACCTGCACCTCCCCTGGGAGGTGTCCAGAGCTCCTCCAGTGTGCTCCAGACCTCTGCCATCTTGGAAACAGAGGTGCTGCTGGCACACTGGACTGCTCTGAGTGGCCAGTGCCACCAGGTGACGTCAGAGACTCCTGCTGATAGGCTCCTTCAGGTGTTAGTAGCCTTTCCTCTCTCCTAGGTAGCCAAACCCTCTTTTCTGGCTATTTAGGGTCTCTGTCTCTGGGGAAACTTTAGATAACGAATGCATGAGCTCAGCCGAGTTCCTCTGCATCTCTCTCTTCACCTTCTGATAAGGAAACGACCGCTGACCGCGCTGGAAGCCTGCAAACCTGCAACATAGTAGCAAAGACGACTACTGCAACTCTGTAACGCTGATCCTGCCGCCTTCTCGACTGTTTTCCTGCTTGTGCATGCTGTGGGGGTAGCCTGCCTCCTCTCTGCACCAGAAGCTCCGAAGAAATCTCCCGTGGGTCGACGGAATCTTCCCCCTGCAACCGCAGGCACCAAAAAGCTGCATTACCGGTCCCTTGGGTCTCCTCTCAGCACGACGAGCGAGGTCCCTCGAATCCAGCGACTCTGTCCAAGTGACCCCCACAGTCCAGTGACTCTTCAGCCCAAGTTTGGTGGAGGTAAGTCCTTGCCTCACCTCGCTGGGCTGCATTGCTGGGAACCGCGACTTTGCAGCTACTCCGGCCCCTGTGCACTTCCGGCGGAAATCCTTTGTGCACAGCCAAGCCTGGGTCCACGGCACTCTAACCTGCATTGCACGACTTTCTAAGTTGGTCTCCGGCGACGTGGGACTCCTTTGTGCAACTTCGGCGAGCACCGTTTCACGCATCCTCGTAGTGCCTGTTTCTGGCACTTCTCCGGGTGCTACCTGCTTCAGTGAGGGCTCTTTGTCTTGCTCGACGTCCCCTCTCTCTTCAGGTCCAATTTGCGACCTCCTGGTCCCTCCTGGGCCCCAGCAGCGTCCAAAAACGCCAAACGCACGATTTGCGTGTAGCAAGGCTTGTTGGCGTCCTTCCGGCGGGAAAACACTTCTGCACGACTCTCCAAGGCGAGAGGGATCCGTCCACCAAAGGGGAAGTCTCTAGCCCTTTTCGTTCCTGCAGAAACCTCAGCTTCTTCTGTCCAGTCGAAGCTTCTTTGCACCCGCAGCTGGCATTTCCTGGGCATCTGCCCATCTCCGACTTGCTTGTGACTTTTGGACTTGGTCCCCTTGTTCCACAGGTACCCTAGATTGGAAATCCACAGTTGTTGCATTGCTGGTTTGTGTCTTTCCTGCATTATTCCTCTAACACGACTCTTTTGTCCTTAGGGGAACTTTAGTGCACTTTGCACTCACTTTTCAGGGTCTTGGGGAGGGTTATTTTTCTAACTCTCACTATTTTCTAATAGTCCCAGCGACCCTCTACAAGGTCACATAGGTTTGGAGTCCATTCGTGGTTCGCATTCCACTTTTGGAGTATATGGTTTGTGTTGCCCCTATCCCTATGTTTCCCCATTGCATCCTATTGTAACTATACATTGTTTGCACTGTTTTCTAAGACTATACTGCATATTTTTGCTATTGTGTATATATATCTTGTGTATATTTCCTATCCTCTCACTGAGGGTACACTCTAAGATACTTTGGCATATTGTCATAAAAATAAAGTACCTTTATTTTTAGTATAACTGTGTATTGTGTTTTCTTATGATATTGTGCATATAACACTAAGTGGTACTGTAGTAGCTTCACACGTCTCCTAGTTCAGCCTAAGCTGCTCTGCTAAGCTACCATTATCTATCAGCCTAAGCTGCTAGACACCCTATACACTAATAAGGGATAACTGGGCCTGGTGCAAGGTGCAAGTACCCCTTGGTACTCACTACAAGCCAGTCCAGCCTCCTACATTGGTTGTGCAGTGGTGGGATAAGTGCTTGAGACTACTTACCACTCTTGTCATTGTACTTTTCATAAGAGAAAAATATACAAAACAAGGTCAGTGTATATACACATAGCCAAAAAGTTTTGCATTTCCTCTTTTCACTCTTTTCTAAGTGCTGAAAAGTACTTCTAAACTTTCAAAAAGTTCTTAAAAGTTTAAAAAGTTTTTTTCTGTCTTTCCAAAAAGTTCTGAAAACTTTTTTCTCTTTGTCTATCACTTTAACTCTCTCTAAAAATGTCTGGCACAGGCCAAAATGTTGAACTGTCCAAACTTGCATATGATCACCTTAGCTGGAAAGGAGCAAGGAGTCTCTGCATAGAGAGAGGTTTGAGTGTAGGGAAGAATCCTTCCTTAGAACTGTTAATTAATATGCTTAGAGTACAGGATAAGGCCATAAGTGCCCAATCTGGTGAAAAAGTAGCTAATGGTTCTCAATCTGATCCAGGGACTCCCCCAGGAAAAGGTTCAGGAAAGAAACTTCTCAGCCTGCCCATTACTAGACAGTCTAGCATAGTTGGTACAGAAATTGAATCACACCATACTGATGGTGTGCTCTCACATTATGCTGGTAGCCAAGCTGTTAGGGTGCCCTCTGTAAGGGACAGGTCTCCTTCTGTTCATTCCCATCATACCTCTGTATCTAGAAATGTCCCTCCCACCCACCCTGATGACAGATTGTTAGAAAGGGAGCTCAATAGATTGAGAGTGGAACAAACCAGACTGAAGCTCAAGAAGCAACAGCTGGATTTGGATAGACAGTCTTTAGAATTAGAGAAGGAAAGACAGAAGTTGGGTTTAGATACCCATGGTGGCAGCAGCAGTATTCCCCATAGTCATCCTGCAAAAGAGCATGATTCCAGGAATCTGCACAAGATAGTTCCCCCTTATAAGGAGGGGGATGACATTAACAAGTGGTTTGCTGCACTTGAGAGGGCCTGTGTTGTACAGGATGTCCCTCAAAGGCAGTGGGCTGCTATCCTATGGCTATCATTTAGTGGAAAAGGTAGGGATAGGCTCCTTACTGTGAAAGATAATGATGCCAATAATTTTACAGTTCTTAAGAATGCACTCCTGGATGGTTATGGCTTAACCACTGAACAGTACAGGATAAAGTTCAGAGAGACCAAAAAGGAGTCTTCACAAGACTGGGTTGATTTCATTGACCATTCAGTGAAGGCCTTGGAGGGGTGGTTACATGGCAGTAAAGTTACTGATTATGAAAGCCTGTATAACACAATCCTGAGAGAGCATATACTTAATAATTGTGTGTCTGATTTGTTGCACCAGTACCTGGTAGACTCTGATCTGACCTCTCCCCAAGAATTGGGAAAGAAGGCAGACAAATTGGTCAGAACAAGGGTGAACAGAAAAGTTCATACAGGGGGTGACAAAGATGGCAATAAGAAGAAAGATGGTGAAAAATCTCAAGATAAGCATGGGGATAAGGGTAAAACCAAAGATCCCACTTCAAATCTTAAACTCTCTTCAGAGGGTGGGGATAAAACAAATTCTTCCTCTTCTTCCCAACCTGCACACATTAAAAAGCCTTGGTGCTTTGTGTGTAAAAATAGAGGCCATAGGCCAAGGGATAAGTCCTGTCCAGGTAAACCCCCTGAGCCTACCACCACTAATACATCAAGCTCTAGTGCCCCTAGCAGTAGTGGTACTAGTGGTGGGACTGCTGGCAACAGTCAAGCAAAGGGTGTAGTTGGGTTCACTTATGGGTCCATAGTGGAAACTGATGTAATTAGTCCCAAGACAGTTTCTGTCACACCTAGTGGCATTGGCCTTGCCACACTGGCTGCTTGTCCCCTTACAATGGATAAGTACAGGCAGACAGTTTCAATAAATGGTGTTGAGGCCTTGGCCTACAGGGACACAGGTGCCAGTTTCACTTTGGTGACTGAAAACCTAGTTCCCCCTGAACAACACATCATTGGACAACAGTATAAGATTATTGATGTCCATAACTCCACTAAGTTTCTTCCCTTAGCTATAATTCAGTTTAGTTGGGGTGGAGTTACTGGCCCTAAGCAGGTGGTGGTATCACCTAGCTTACCTGTAGACTGTCTCTTAGGTAATGACCTAGAGGCCTCAGGTTGGGCTGATGTAGAGTTTTATGCCCATGCAGCCATGCTGGGCATCCCTGAGGAATTGTTCCCTCTCATTTCAAGTGAAATGAAAAAGCAAAGGAGAGAAGGCCTGAAAAATCAGGATCCCTCTCCATCAACAGGTAAAAAGGGTATCACAGTATCCCCTAACCACCCTACCATTCAGGATACTATTCCTGTGGTGGGAGAAACCTCTCCTGGGGTGGCACCTGTTCCAAGGGAATCATCAGCTGGCAAAGCTGGACTCCCTGAGGTGGAAGTACCTCTCTGTGGGATAACTAACATTGGTGAGAAAAACAGCACCATGTTAGTTAACATGGAGCATCCCTCCAACCCTCCCAGAGAAACTTTAGTGCAGAAACCCTGCACTACCTCACAACACTTAGGACAGCATCCCTGCCCTAGTGTGGAGCTCATAGGACAGCATCCCTGCCCTGCTCCAACTCAAGAGAAACAGCATCCCTGTTCTCTCTTCCAGCCAGATGGACAAAGTTTTTGCCCAGCTATGGCTTTTCTGAGACAGCATCCCTGTCTGGCATTTCCATCACTACAAATAGGTTCAGTGGACAATTCCCACTGCTCTAAACTAAAACTTACTGATAGAAACTCTGAAAATACATCTTCACATTGTTGCTTAGCTAAAAAACTTCAAACAGGGTGGTTTACATCCCCACAGGGAAGTAACCATATAGTGGATGATAAAGGGAGTAACCAGTCTATTGCAGAGCTACTCTCTACTTATCACCACTTAGACAATAAAGTCTCAACTGGCCAAGGTTAGCCTTATTGTCCTTCGTTTGGGGGGGGGTTGTGTGAGAAGGTAGCCTCTTTCTAGCCTTGTTACCCCCACTTTTGGCCTGTTTGTGAGTGTATGTCAGGGTGTTTGTCACTGTTTTCACTGTCTCACTGGGATCCTGATAGCCAGGCCTCAGTGCTCATAGTGAAAACACCATGTTTTCAGTATGGTTGTTATGTGTCACTGGGATCCTGCTGGTCAGGACCCCAGTGCTCATAGGTTTGTGGCCTATATGTATGTGTCACTGTGACCCTGTCACACAGGGCCCCAGTGCTCATAGGTGTGCATGTGTATGTTCCCTGTGTGGTGCCTAACTGTCTCACTGAGGCTCTGCTAACCAGAACCTCAGTGGTTATGCTCTCTCATTACTTTTAAATTGTCACTAACAGGCTAGTGACCAATTTTACCAATTCACATTGGCTTACTGGAACACCCTTATAATTCCCTAGTATATGGTACTAAGGTATCCAGGGTATTGGGGTTCCAGGAGATCCCTATGGGCTGCAGCATTTCTTGTGCCACCCATAGGGAGCTCTGACAATTCTTACACAGGCCAGCCACTGCAGCCTGAGTGAAATAACGTCCACGTTATTTCACAGCCATTTTACACTGCACTTAAGTAACTTATAAGTCACCTATATGTCTAACCTTTACCTGGTAAAGGTTGGGTGCAAAGTTACTTAGTGTGAGGGCACCCTGGCACTAGCCAAGGTGCCCCCACATTGTTCAGAGCCAATTCCCTGAACTCTGTGAGTGCGGGGACACCATTACACACGTGCACTACATATAGGTCACTACCTATATGTAGCTTCACCATGGTAACTCCGAATATGGCCATGTAACATGTCTATGATCATGGAATTGCCCCCTCTATGCCATCCTGGCATAGTTGGCACAATCCCATGATCCCAGTGGTCTGTAGCACAGACCCTGGTACTGCCAAACTGCCCTTCCTGGGGTTTCACTGCAGCTGCTGCTTCTGCCAACCCCTCAGACAGGCATCTGCCCTCCTGGGGTCCAGCCAGGCCTGGACCAGGATGGCAGAACAAAGAACTTCCTCTGAGAGAGGGTGTGACACCCTCTCCCTTTGGAAAATGGTGTGAAGGCAGGGGAGGAGTAGCCTCCCCCAGCCTCTGGAAATGCTTTGTTGGGCACAGAGGTGCCCAATTCTGCATAAGCCAGTCTACACCGGTTCAGGGACCCCTTAGCCCCTGCTCTGGCGCGAAACTGGACAAAGGAAAGGGGAGTGACCA